>NC_082341.1:143031110-144316943 GCF_027477595.1 Haemorhous mexicanus
TTGGGGCACTAAGGAATGGAATAAGCCTACAGACCATTACTTTTTTATCAACTATTTATTACTTTACAGCAGTAAAGCCTATACAAGTTTGTTACCTAAATATTTCCCAGGCCAACTAATAAACTTCAAATGACATCTTCAAATGCCACATCAGCTGTATACTGGATGTATTTTGAACAACATGCATTGTAGATATACAATATGATTTTGAATGCCATTGACTTACTCCTATGTTTCCACAGAGAAGCAAAAAGAAAGTTCTGGAAACTAAATATTAATGATATCAAATACAATTGTGTTTTTGAAAGATAAAGAAAGATGAATCCACAATCAAACCTGGCCCTAGAAGTGAGTTGTGATGGCAACAGTATGTTGCCTTCTTTGGGGTTTTTCTTTCCTTTCTTTCCAATAAAATTTCCCCACTGGTAAGAGCTGTGTGCCAGTACTCTTAGGACTCACAGATTTTTACTATGTCATTCCAGCAGATGTTGCAGAAAGATGTACAGACTAGATTAGATTGCCTACTTTCCAAAATTATGAAGTCCTGAAATAAAATAAGCTGAAGAAGACAGACTGAATGTTTGAATAAAATACCATAAGGTTCTACAAGAGACTGAAAGTCACATTTAATTGATAGTTGGAGGCTCTCAAATAGCACCCTGATGACTATAAGACAACTAACTTGAGAAGAGCAGGAAAAGCAGAGCAAACTCCTCATTTGGAAAGAAAGTTTATCCTTCTATTTTCAGTATCTGTGATTACAATGTCGGTGAATTTATAGCAGCCTGTCCGAGATGAGTAATTCTGAACAATATCATTTTGCCATTTATATTGCCTATCACTTTGAGGGAAAGTTGTTACAGCGTTGTAGCCAACACAGATATTTATTTCTTCTTTTGAGAGGTAAGACGAAAAGCATGAAGAATAAACACAGTGAAGAGAAAAAGAGGAACATGCTGGCATCCTCACTGACTTCCTGGTAAGACAGATTCAGCAACAGCCAAGGACAACATCATCCCACAGGACTGCAGGAGTGGCCTGCCCTCTGCGCTGTGCATCGTGTAGGTGCTCAAATGTTGCACAGAATTAGATCATATGAACAACGAACCAAACGGATACCCACTGTCAATTTACACAGATGGAACATAAATGCCAACACCTGCTCTCTTACTCTGGCAGCCAGATAAATGTCCCAGCTAAAGCAACGCTCACCACTCTTTCCAGAGCCCCCTACCAACTCTCCCTATCCTCTTCATGACAGCTGATGCCTACACCTCTGAAATTAGTTTTAAAACAGCAGAGCAGTAGTATATTGCAGAGAGCACTTTACAGAAACTGCTGAATTTAAAAAATAAACAACAAACCTTTCTACTTCATATATTGTCAGGCAGTAAAACACCAAAGTAGCACAGCAGCACTAGGATGGCCCAACGTGTTGGGACTGCTGTCTTCCATGGAAAGTACCTAGGTCCACAGTGGGGTTAGAACTGTTTTTCAGGCACAGACACTTATTTCTGACCAGTAGTGTTCATCATAAACTGGAATATATGTAACAATCATCCTCTGGCAACAAATACATCAGATTTTTTGTTATTCTCAGATTTGGTTAATGATGAAAACCACTTAATTCCAAGTGAAAAGATGAGAGCAACATTTGTTGTTCACTATCTCTATTTACATGGAAAGAAAATATGGGATTTCCCAGCAAGAAAAACTAAAATCTCCAGCTGAAACTAGTATGAAAATGGATTCAGCTAGCTTTTCCAAGAACATGAGGATGGTTAAACCATCTAAGGACCTTGGAAATTTATCATCTGACTTCAACCTCAACCTTTCGGCACAAACTCAAAAGAAAATCAAGACAGGCAACAAGAAACAATTGCTTTCATCACCTGAATCCCATTCTTTTTGATCCATATGCTCTGTGGTTTTCATTGCCTGAAAGCACCCGTTATGAAAGATCTACAAGGAGACAGAGATAACTACAATGTTACTGTTCTCCTAAATGTTAGTCTTACAAAAAGAAGAAAGAAAATTATGTCAGAGACAAAAAGATTACCTATTTCTTTGTACGCCTAAAGCCCAGACAGAGAACTGCATAATGTTCCTAAATTCAAGAAAGGAAGCCATTAAAAGTAAAATACATTAAAAAACCCAGTAAGAAATAAAAGTCGGATAATGAAATCTGAATATATGAGGTAACATAAGTAATTACTTTGCTCTATATAGCTTATATAGAACAAATATTTAAATAGATCACAAATGCAGAACGCATTGTCTACATTAAGGCCATTTTAACAGATTAGATTACTTTGATACATTTCTTACTTGTTTCTGACTTTACAATCTAAGATATATGAAGTGAGAAGACATTTTGAAAATAAAACATGAGTGACAAACACTTCAGATAAGTTGATATTTTCATGCTTGCTCTCTTTTTTTCAACATAGTCAATTAAAAATGAATGCACCAAAAATTCACTCTGCAATTTCAAGTCATTTGAAAACTGGCACATGAAGAGAATAAATGCTGATGTCATTACATCAGTGCTTCTGCACAAAATTTTCCCACCATTATCTTGAAAGCTCTAAATGACTGTCTTTGGGAAAAGAGAGTAGAGGTATTTTTAAATGCAGTAAATGGATAGAGGTTTTAAACACTCATATAAAGCACGTTCATTACAAATACTGGGGATTCAGATGAGCATGCAGAGCTTCCTACTGCATGTACATGTGACAAACCAAATCTGCTTGTTGTACTCCTTTGACTTAAGAAGCCTCCAAAGAATCAGCTAAGATATGAGAGGAGGCCATTCCCCTACCCTTTGGCATTCTGTATCTACACAAAGGGCAGAGCAGCCAAGGTCTGTTATATATTATTCTGAAAATATCCCACAAACAGTACATAAAAGCCCCATATTTTGGTCAAATCTATTCTAGAAACATACATGCAAGTACAGAATTAGACCAGTGGAAATTAACTAAAGAGTTACAGATGGCCCTGTATATAAAGCAGTACAATATAAGAGAGACCATCTGGAAGTATGTTTTGTCCTTAACTGTTAAAAGAAAAGAAAAAAAAATCCTCCTTTCTGCTTTTCCTTTTCTAGCTGCAAGTTTTCACTGTGCAATGAAACTGTGCTTGTTTTAGTTTCTGAAAAAATGAGGACTTGATCTATACACCTGCTAAGCTGGGAATCTGAAGTAGAGTTGCAGGCTAAATATTGAGGAAGCCAATGTTTTAAGCATCAAACTTACCTGGTGATGCTTGGGATGTGTTTAAGGAATATAGTTACAGAGTGAATCCTTACTGATTTTTCATCACCAAAAAAAAAACAACACATTTAACAAAGAACTTGTTCAGGAAACAGCAGATATTCTTAGAGTGAGATGCATGCAATTATTGTTGCTCTCTTCAATTGGAACAACATTTGAACGTAAGCATTAACCCAGCTTGTACAAAAAGCACATTGGCACCCCCCCCATCTTGCTACAATTGCACGGCATTTGTGCTACCAGAGTCAGGGGGGAACCGTGGGATCAAACACAAATAGTGAAACACTTCTGTACTGCCACACTCCTTGCAAATGTCACCTGCTGAGGTGTAGTGGGGTAAAAATGCGGTACTGGCTAGTGAGGAGGCACTGAGCCTCCTGGGACTGTCAGCCTTGCTTCAAGTACCACATTTGCTGAGTTCTACTGTTTTTGACACGGATTAAAGGTCTTCAGGTGTATGACACTTTAACAGCAAAAAATATTTAATTAGCTTTCATTTTCAGAGGAATGCCTTGCAATGAAACATTAGAGCGTATTTTTCCTATCCTGAAGTATGGGAATAAGTCCCTTTAGCATAAATGTCCCATTAGCGACATTTAATGTGGTATGGTTTAGATTATATTCCCAGGCTAACATGTTATGGCCCTGGACAAATAAAACCAAAATAAATTATATCCATCTTTCCATAAATTCCATTATAGCTTAATTGTAAGATTTTTTTCTTTCTTTTTTTTTTTTCTTTAATTTGCCATTTTTAAAATATCTGAATTGCTTGCATGTGCTCTTTCCCTTCTTGCTTCTCCTCTGCTTTCCCTCTCTGAGTCAACACAGCCTGGCAATTTGTCATTATGACAGATGAAAATGGGGAGCAACTCAATGAGTTGGTTTTTTTTAGTTAGTTAATATATCTGTAGTCCTCAATTAACAGTATTACATACCTAACACTAAAATTATATACTGCATTTTCCTTACATGCTGCAGCATTACTCTTACATTCACATTTTTCCATCACACATAATATGGAGCAAAGGTGCAGTGTGTTTTTCTGTATTAACAAATCAGAGGGTCTTCCTCACATGGGACAAACAAGCAGCACTAACAGCATCACTTGTTGTTTGTGAGACACACGCACTGCAACTATATCAGGTCAAGTGCTCTGTAACCTGCTTATCAGCAGTTAACACTAGATACAGTTTAAGAGAACAATTCAAAAATGGTTTTGATTGATTGCAACCAACTGGCAGCGTAATTGCACTCAAGCCATTAGGAATCCAATTGAACCCTGATCGAGTACTTCATTACTCCTGCTCTTTTCACAAGGGCACACCATCCCAAGTAATATTTTATATGTTATAAAAGGTTAGGTTTGAAAAATTAGCATTACAAATGTCACATTTACTTCCAGCTGGAAATGCGCAACAATGTGTGACAATACTGAATAAAATGTTGAAACATGTTTTCCTTTTGTTTTACTTTACTCATTTTTGTAATACAACACTGGTTACTGGAAAATGCCTTACAGCTTTATTTAAAACACATGTTCAAAGATCTGAATGAAAAAAGCTTTGACTCTCTCTGGAACATCTAACCAATATATCATTTGTGTGCTTCAAATTTTTTTTTAGTGTCAAGAACACTTTTATGTCTTTAAGATTTATTTAAACTAGTTTATTATATAATGAAGCTTGTCAGATCATAAGAACAAAGTCAAACAATATGCTCTATATCAAAGTATAACATTTAACATATAGATTTAAGTATACGTATCAAGTACAATGCAATCAAGCAGGGTTTAATCTGAAAATGCAAATGGTTCAGATTATTAAAGACACATCTGTCCTTTGAAGCACAATTTAGGCTGTTTATCAAAAAGCTGTGTGTAATTACATTATTCCCTCCCACCAAACATATTTTAGCCATAGATTTCTTGGTTTGAAAACTTTTAGGTTTAACCCCAGGGCCAAAATTTCATAGCCTAAACCACTAACTAAAATATAAACACAAACATAAATTTCAGAATGTACCTAATCACTTCTAGTCCACAAATTATTATGGTGGGACAGTCATTTTGATTACATTAATCTCATGGTGATAACAGAGTTGAATAAACTATCAAGTATTATATCTGAGTTTTCATATTCCTTTTTTTCTCTATTTGTAAATATACATTGCTTCGCCTGCTACTGTGCAGGAGCCTGTATGAGACAAATAAAAAAGATGGGACTCTGCTTTCTTTTGCTTTGAAAAACAGTGTCAACTTTACACATACATTCTTCATTGCCTAAGTGGCAAACACTCCTAAAATGCATAACATGTTTAATAACAATATATACATAAAAACTACCTACCTCATTTTTAACACTGCTGTAAAAATCTGAGTCATTTGCAAATTAAACATTTCCAGTATTGATAAATTTAATTGCAAATTCTTGCAAAGATCAAGAAGTGATTGTCTCAGCTGCAAACAGCACATACCTGCAGATTCAAACTCTAAATTGCAAATAGAACCTGCCGTGCAAGCAGGCCATTAATCCTATTTTAAATGCATGGAAAATACTTAACAATGGGGATCTATACTGCTGTATTGCCATGCACAGATCTAGCAACTGTGCATACAGAGTAGTAATAACTCTCATTACACATAGAACTACAAGTAAAATATTTGTGCTTTAAGACACATAAAAAATGCTTTCTTCTGCACAAAAAAAGAGGATCTTTTACGAGTTCCTGGAAATCTGAGTGTTATATTTAGTTCTTGTGAGTCTAGTAAAATGCAATATGCTACACAATCTACACTTCTTAAAGCAGTTTCAAATGCTAAAATATTGCAAAGGCTACACAGTTAAAAAACATCAACTTCTTTCATATGCTTAATTTTGAAAGTTACAGACCAGACATTAAAATGTTTGTTTACTCTGTATTTAAGAAACAGACACTCAGGTGCTCACCTGTCAATAAATTTGAAAAGAGAGATTCTTCACTGCTCTTTGTTTTTTTGGATCAAGTCTCACAATAATAATTTATATATTTACATCAAATATGAATTGGGCACACATATGTGTAAAAAACTGAAAGGTGTTAATTTATTAATGATTTATCCTCTTTCCCCAGTCCCACCAGAAAACTGCTGTTCCCTGTAACAAAATGCTGAGATGAGTGTTTGGTGTTCAGAGGCCATGATTCCTATTCAGGACAAAGCTCCTCATCTTTCTAGAAATATTTCTGTATTTTAGAGGGGAAAAACAGTTTGGAAGAGGAAGAAAAGAAGCACTGAAAAAGCATTAACTCATCCTAACTTGATTGGCTGTTTTCAAATGTATATGTAGTCCCACTAAGAAAACAGAACAACTTTTAAAACAGACAGCAAGAGTTATTCTTTTTCACAATGTAGACATTGTTTGATGGAATTTACACACCACGGGCAGCTTGTTAGATAAATAATAGAAAACCAAGTACAGCATTACAGTATCTATTTAGAATGCTATTTTGGGATGCTGGAAGCAATAACCAAGATTTAAGTGTTTTTACAATATTGTATTAAAAAATTAAACTACCCCAAACTATCTCATCTAAAATAATACATGCTCCAAATGACAAGACAAATGAAAGAGCATGAGAAGCAGTATAGCATTAAGGCCAGTGGTCTCCAGACATGTTACTGA
Source organism: Haemorhous mexicanus (assembly GCF_027477595.1). NCBI lineage: Eukaryota > Metazoa > Chordata > Aves > Passeriformes > Fringillidae > Haemorhous > Haemorhous mexicanus. Next base: position 143,038,048 of record NC_082341.1, read on the forward strand.
AAAATAAGCAAGGTTCACAGCAGGTTCAGAACGTTAACAACTCAGGCTCTGATCAGCCAAAAACGCAACAGAGACAGCATCTTTTTAACTGTATATATTGGTTGCATGATAATAAACTGTTCCACATGAAGATAATAAACCCCAGTGGCATATACAGAGACAATCATATTTGTCGGGAGAAAGGGAGTTTGAGTCTGGTGGAGGAAGACAGAAAGAGTGATGTAATAATCCTACCCCAGGATTTCCTTGATTTTTTAGGCTTAGATCTCAATCTGAATATATTTTAACACTAATTTATGCATGAGTCTTGTTTTTTTCATTCTAATCAAGTTTAAGTATCTGTATGCTGATGTCAACAGCACCTATATTCTCCACAACATTTCTCCAAACATAAAGCATTTGGTCAGGATCCAAAGTAGGCTTTAGGTATCTAAACCAGGATTTAGTTTGTACTGAGGTGCCTGAACTCAAAACTGAGAGCTACATTAGCCATGCTTAGCAGCCATTAACCCTGAAAACAGCTTTTGCTTTCACCTGAAAGCTTCTCAGCCACATTAAGCTCTCCCTCAGAGTCAGTAGAGCTCCCTGTGCCTCAAGAACTCTCTGTCTGTTTCCTACATAAGCTCAGCAGGAACCTGGAAAATAGGCAAAATACACTGAAATGTCTCTTAAGAAAATAATCAGAACAGCGAGCGCAGAAAAATTTCAGAGCAACTGGGGACACATTGACTTAGAAACATACATGGAAATACTTTCCTCTAGCTTAGCTGGTACAATACCTGCACAAAAAAATGAGGTGGATTCTGGTTCTTTATCCAGAGTCAGGCTTTGTTGAATAAAAGTGCATTTTTCAGTAATAAATTCAAAAATCAAGGGAGAGAAGAAGAAAGAAAGAGCCTGACTCTGGAGCTCAGCATCTGGTTCAAGAGTGCTACTTCTTTGGGTTTGCTCCAGGAGCTACTTCTGTCTAACAACTGCTGTAACCAGCCATGTTAAGCAGAAATTGTCATCCTCATTTCCCAAATGTATAGCTGGGCTCTTCTTTTTGTGCTGCAGACATTAAAGAAACTGTTTAAAAAATTGGTCCCTAGACTATGCTTCCTGGATGTCACTAATAACCTCCCTCCCTTTCAATCATCTCCCTTTGAGCAGTCTTCTGCTGTTTCCTTTTGAGCCAGAAAATCTCTTTTAATTACTCATAGTTAATTCCCAGAGAAAATCTACATCTTGCTTCTATAGTTCAAATGATATCTTACACTCCAAATCAAACATAAGATCAATATTTGAAGACATAATGGATTTTACGGTGCCTGCAGGTAAATTACCAAGCACAGTTAGCAGTTCAGTGAGTGCTCTCCTGTGTTGACAAGGACCTGATCTTCGTCTCAAGAGAGAAAGCTACTCAAGTTCTGAAACTGAGCAGTACCAGCACCCAAAAAAAATCAACCCAAAATATGTCTTGGATATCAACAGACTTCCACTCAAATTTCAAGATCCCACATATTCTTCTCAGTCTTTTAAAGTCAGTAATTCAACAACTGAAGTTTACCAAGATGACAGTCACATAAACGGCATACCACAAATGAGAATAAACAATTAATGATGTAATTTGTCTAGTCTTTCATCAATTATGGTCAGGCACAAATTGAGGGCAGAAAGGAGCAGATGGTTTTATAACAAGCAGACTTCTCGAACACTCTTCCACAAGAATAGCAGCAGAGGGGGAAAGAAAAAAGTTCTATGCATTTTAAAATAGAATGTGATCTAATTCTTAAAAGGACAATGTTACATCCTATGATTGCATAAGACTGAAGCAAGTGATACATGAGGTCTCTTCTTCAGTGTCTTATTCCTGTTATAGGTCCACACAAACATGCTGGTCAGAAAATTTTCTTTCTTTTCTCCAAAGAACACCTAGCTTGATTATAATTTTGCAGTGGATCTTAGACCTTCTGGAAAGCTGTCAGCAGCATCATTACTCAGAAAGGTGCAGATAAATAGAAGCTGAATTACAGATGCTGTTATACTGTAACACTGTGCTCAGCTTCCTGGTAAAATAAACGGCTTTGCTACACTGAAGAAGCCTATATGGGAAAACCATAGTCCTGTTAAAATAAAAAATGAGCCGAAAAACCAGTCTGGACAAAAATCTAATTGTCAAGATGCGGCTGTCTGCAGAGGCCCAAGTTTCTCTCTCGCAGTTGCATAACAGGCTTTTTGGGTTGCAGTATTCTTGGCAGTCTGAGCAAGAACAGAGACTGTTCAAGTTACACAACTGCAATGTCATTAGTGGCTTCTTAGGAGTGTGCCCAGAGCTGCCCGAGTAAGTTAGCATTACACTAAAACATAAGCTGCTAGTTGCAATGTCCCTGTTGCGCACACAAGTCTAGTGCTAGTTCTCATGAACCACATCCCGGTGAGCGGCGGCAGCACTGCCCACACTGCCCTGAGCTCTGTGCCTGCCCACTCCCTGGCTTCTTCCAAGAGCTGAAAGCCCATTCATTTTTATTCTTCATTTTTAGCAAGGTCAAGGGCTTTATTCAGATGCCATTTACATCAGTTATTACTCCTTTTCACCGAGCAACTCACTCTCTGATCTGTGCTCGGTACTTCTGTCCATCATCAACTTTTAGGTGAAATCTCTGCCTTTGTTACTGTGCTTGTTTTCCCATTTGCTGCATGTTCTTTCGCTCTGGTGATCAGCATTACTGATCATACCCATTTACCTAAGAAATTACACTTAGTCACTGACTTTATAGCATGCTAAACCCATTTACTCAAACACCCACTCTGACATTATCAGAAGCAGTATCAAGTGTCAATCTCCTGTGCAAGGAGATGTTATTCTTTAAAACACTCAACAGTAGTAACACTAGTATCTAAAACCATGAACTGCTAGTTGCAGTCCTGTTTCTATTTATTTATTTATTTATTTATAATATAAAATCATTATTTTCTCGCACTGCAATAGGATCTGTAGGAGGTATAACAGCACCTCATGGTCAATTCATGCTTGTTTTTTTAAAATACTCAGCTGCTATGTGAGCTACAATATTAACTGCAGTCCCCAGTTATAACTTTAGTGATTTTGGTACTGCCCAAAACACATCACAGAACTGAACTAAAAGTCTTCCTTTGTTACCTACTTTTCCCTTTGTTTTCTTTTTTAATTGTAGTAGATCATCCTTAAGGAAAAAATTACATATATTAGACATCAAAATATCAAATTATATTTAATAAAGCAAGATTTTAAAAGTAATAATGACTTTTAAAAAAATCATGTCATGCTTTTGTCTCAGCATGCACCCTTTAAAGTATCTAAGGGTCTTAACAGCCTCAGGACAGGATTTTTTCTATTGACTTTAATCATGGTTATACAGTACTAAAGAAAAATAGAAGGTGTCTAAGCTATGAAGAATACCAAGATGACAAGTGAAGTTAAACATGTAGCACTGGTACGAGCATCTGTGAGATGTCTAACATTCCTACTGCCAGAACATGAGCTCCCTTTCTGACTTGTCTCCTTGCTGTAAAAAGCTGCAATGTCTGAATTAATCTCAAGTTTTGGACTTAAGACTACCCTTTCCCATTTTTCTGAAAATTAATAACTTAGAAATATTCTAAACCCATCAAGGAACGTTTTGATCAAGTGGATGAGATTTTCCGTAAGAGAACTTTGAAGTGTCCGGTCTCATTGATTCATTTTTTGGCAGCAGGGGTTGCCCCATTTGGAAAGCCAGTCCATTTTACAGCGTCTCTGAGAACCACCCTGAACAGAATGCACTTGCAACACCAAGGTTTAATATTTACTTTTTAGTTTTTTTAAATTTTCTTTTCCCTCCTGATTATTTGGTCAGAAACCCCACAGCAAATCAAAAGCTTTCAATAAGCAAGTGCTCCTGTTATGTCACTAAAAATCCACATTCTAGAAAGAGAAACATAAGGCATTTCACTTTGACATTTGTGGTTCCTGAAATCACTGACATAAGGGAAAACATTTTCCCTTAAAGGAGTCAAAATGATAACTGACCTTTCACTTATGCTGACCAAAGGTATTATGTGCCACTCAGTCACTGGGATCTATCATTCTTAATTAGCATCTGCACAATAAAATAGCTCAGCTCAGAAGTGTATTAATTACTGTTTTATGACTCTGCTTCTATTCTCCTGGCTGTACAGTACCAACCTTAAAAAGCTGGGGCCTTTTCCAGTACAAAGGGGCAGTATGTGTTATGTGTGATTCATAAAAGTTTCATTAATATTTAAGTTCATGTGGTTTTGAGAAGCAGAAGGGAATGAGCTGTTTCTTCTTACTTCACACCCAGAGGATTTAGCTCCATTTTCAGGGTTGTACAAATCGCGCAGTGTGATAGGACAGAAAATCTGCTTTGTATATATACTTTGTTTCACACTGCAATCCAGGAACCAAAATAAAACCACAAAAAAATACATCAATTCAGGCAACTCTATTCAAAATTCTGTGTACTGATACAGAAATATAATGGAGAAGAAATCAAAGAAAACACCACTCCTTTGAACCACCAGCCTTGGATAGAGGAGAAGAATCATCTACCATATTCTTTGTATTTAAATTAATGTGGGTTTTTCCCCTTTTTTTAATGATGTTGCAGTTCAAAGGACAGAGTGATAATAAACAGTCATTTGCTAAAATATTTCTCATGAGGTGTCATTTGAGACCATGTACCTCACACCCAGAGTTTAGAAATATAATCTATCTCAATGAACTGGCTGCAAGCTGAAACTAGAAAGAAGGATTCATTACTCTTTTATTTAAGAGACCTGTCTGGGGCAAAGTGCATGACTATAGCTCAAAGGAAAAACAAAAGCAGCAGAAAGATGAAATACTGAAAGATTAAAAAAACCCTAAAACTTGCTTAGCACCAATAAAATCGATGTACAAACTTGTAACCAGAAAATGTAAGAGTTTCCTGCACAAGTCACTTGGCCCTGAACACAAGTTAGACACCAGGTTGGATATGGCTTTGGGCAACCTGGTCTGGTGGGAGGTGACCCTGCCCATGGCAGGGGGGGCTGGGACTAGATGACCTTTAAGGTCCATTCCAACCCTCAACATTCTGTGATTCTAACACAGGCATAAAGATTTTTAACTTGAAGAAACCAGTGTATTGGGACTGCCGATTTTCAGTCCTGCTCTGAAGCTCTGGCTGCCAGAGCGGATCCCATACGGCCTCATCTCCAGGGAAGCAAACCCGTCAGCACCAACAGGCAGATTGTGCTCTGAGCAAGTGCAGAGTGTGCAGGAGAGATTCACATACCTGAGATCAGAGAGACCTCAGCTTTAAGTCTTCAGAGAAGAGAGAAGGGATCAAGTACCTTTACCAGCTCTCTGCTTCACATGCTGCTTTCTTCCTTAGAACCCATCTTCACTGCAGAAGATATCACAGGATTACAGAATCACAGAATTTTCTAGGTTGGAAAATACCTGTAAGGTCCTCAGGTCCAACCATTAACCCAGCAGAGAATATCAATAGTCTAATCAATCAATTTGAATTGGCAAATATTTGGCCTTATGATTATGCAGCAGCTGTAACTGAAGGGAGAATAAAGATTCAGAATATGAAACAGTTACGGCCACCTTGATAACGATGTTAAGTCAATTGAACTAAAGTGGATACCTCTTTTTGCCAGTCGTGGATTATTTTTAGCATTAGCTCAGTAAAGCACTGATGACAGCATTAACCTGTTAATATGCAGTAAGATAAGATTCATCTGTCTTGGAGCCAAGAAAATTCAGTCTAGTAATATGAAATAGTAGGTTATGCTAGGAACTGGGGGGGCTGCTACCTCCTGAGATGAGAAACTACAGGGAAAAAAAAAATTAAAAGTTAGTTTTACCTTTCCACCAGTTTGGAAGGAGAAGAGAAACTAAGAAATACTGATGCTGATTTTAGTGAGACTAAGATGTCACTATTCATTTTTGGAAATGTCAAATTTATGGCTGGAAAGGACTAAATTTCAAGTCATTCCTACTGGATGGAACCCAGTAAATTGTATTTAATTAAAACTTGTGTTGGGCTAAAGCAGTCCTGTAAAAAGACACCCCATTCTGATCTGAATAAATCAAGAGACCCCACTGGCAGTCTCCCAAAGCTGATCTTTTCTAATCTGAATTTATAAGACTTCAGCTTCTAGTTAGGAGTTTTCTCCATGCTTGAAAAAAATGTTTATTAGGACTTTTCATTTTGTACTCAGGAACATCCTATTCATGGAAATGAAACCATCTCTGAAGCTTTCTTTTTGCCTACAAGGTAGAAGGGCTTAACTGTAAATATCCCCCAGGCATTTAGGGATATGTGGAGTGATGTGATTCATCTTCCCAAGCCACTGTTAGACTGACAGAGCCCTTCTTTCCTGGGCAAGGCTGAACACCTGGCTGCCCATGGGAAGGGGTGAATGAATTCCTTGATTTGCTCTGCTTGTGCACGCGGCTTCTGCTTTACCTCTTCAACTGTCTTTATCTCAACTCACAAGTTCTCCCACTTTTACCCTTCTGATCCTCTCCCCCAGCCTGACACAGGGAATATGGGGAGTAAGCAAGTGGCTGTGTGAGGTTGAGTTGCTGGCTAGGGTTAAATCATCACAGTCCTTTTGGACCTTTAATTAGTATTTGTGCATTTATGCTCTAAACATTTCTAATCAGATGTCATTTCCCACTAACAACAATTTTTTTGAGATTTGTCAGTTAAGTCATTCTTAACTCTGTACGTTGCTGGTATTTTACAAATCTAAATTTTAATGCAAGTATATGGCAAATCAGTTACCTCTAAGAAGCCTAAAAATACTTCTTATAAATGTCAAATATACAAGTTGAAATAGTTTTCTTCTCTGATTTCTATACCTCTGTAAAAAAACTAACTCAGGTGGGACCTAGCCTTCTTAACGAGACATGCAACACTCACAAGGTTACCTTTGGATCACAGTTCTCCCTAAATCCCATACAGCCAACTGGAAAAACATTCTGGTTCATGAAATATGTATAATTATTACATCAATACATAGGATATAATAAAAGAAGTTATTCTAAATATATTTACTTTGTAGTTAGTTTACTTCTGGTGAAACATGGAGATGAAATTTGTAATTAAAATGAAAACTAAGAGGATAAACTTTTTCCATCATACGTCAGAAGAATTTCCGTAATTTTTATTTGTTCTTCTTCAATGGGAAATAAAGTTTTCTCTAATAATTGTTGACACTTGGGGCTTAACCCTTCTGAAGTCTTGAAACTTGACTCCTATTTTGATTTTGAAATTTTTTTCTTTGCTTACACAAATTTTTCCTCAAAAGAATTCTTCCATCAAGTCTAAATGGTAACACACTTTTAAAAAGTTACATACATGGACAAATAACATGAGAAAGACACAGTCTTAACAGGAAACAAACCTGAAATGTGCTTTGTGTTAAAGGGTTGGAGGAATAATCAAATTACCAAAGATCTCTTTTGTGCTGAATGATTGACAGACTATAATCTTGGCAAAGACAGATTGTCTGCTCAGCCATACATGTGCATACCTGTTATGTTGTGTTAAACATTAAGAGCTACTTTCCACTTACATGAAGAACAAAACCCTCAGAACAAAGCAGTAAATCCTTTATAGACCAATAACAGCTCATTGGGCTATTTAGAAAAAACTGAATATGTTTTCTCCATTTATTGTTCTAAGCTTTCCACTAAGGTTACAAATACCTGATCACAAGAAAGCCAAAGAGTAAACCTGCAATCAAGAACCCTACCAATTCAAAACAGATTAACCAATAAAATAGCCCATCTCCTCTCAAATCAGAAGACATCAACTGATATGTAAAGAAAGATCATAGTTCCATTTACAGGTGAAATGCCTTAGATCAAAAAAGGTAGTTTATATAGGTTAAGCTCAAAATAATAGCTATATGTTTTCATTAAACATTTGACCTCACTGTTAACATTTCAAAAGTATCTGATAGCAATATTCTGCTTAAAATAGAATAACTCTTCATTATAATTGTTATTCTTATTACTACTATTATCATTTTCCTTTTTAGATTCCTCAGTGATACCCTTCAGACAATTATTCATTTGTTCAGGGCATAGGTTGCTGCTGCTGCTGCTCTCATCTCTAGAAACATGCTGGTAAAAAACCAGACAGTAACTTCAACCTTTACCCAAGATACTACAGTCAAGGGTTTATTGAACTTGGGGCCTGATCCATTTAGTACACCAAAGAGAAAACTTTGCTACTTCAACCACTCCCTCTGATTTCAACATCATGATTTAAGGACTTTGCTTGGTCAACTCAAGCCTTTGGGCTCTGTTCTTAATTTTCCATTGCACAAAAAAAGACTAGCTATTTCAAATCCCTTACAGCCAAGGGAGGCTCCATCAAGGTGAAAGAGAAATTGGCATGAGACTGTTTTGCAGATTTGTATGCATATTATTTTGGGCGAGACAGTAGTTACAACCTCCAAAGAGAAATCAGGTGTGCCAATAGGTAACTCATGATCTGTCAAGGAGAAACTGAAGGGTCTGCCACTTTCCATCTCTAGTTAAATGTCAGGTTCTGCAGCTTCATCAGCTCTGACTGTTTTAAGAAGACCCAAGGAACTTTCTTCCTTGAAAACGAGTCAGGAGGACATTGGGTATATCACAAGACTGGCCCTGGCCTCTAAAGATCCATGAGACTGTGAGAATGTTCTTCCTCCTGTATGGATGTTTACATCCCCCTTCCCACATACTCCTCTTGCATTGTTTTAACACAAACACAACCAAACTGGCAGCAGTTACAGCATCAATTCTTCTATGGCAACGTTCCAGCAGAAGCACCTGAAGTTACACTTAACTTAGTTAGTCTTAAATTTTGCCTACCTCTGGCTTGTGCAAGAAGTGGTAAAATTGAAAATTGCTCTACCAAAGAGAGAACACATGAAAATAATAAATACAAATTAAAGTAGCAAGGAAGTATTTAAGATGGCTGTCTATCTTACATAATGCAGCTCATCATAAAGTCCCTCACTACTGAACACTTAGATGCGCTTTTTGGCAGACCACAGAGATTTCCCTCCACAACAAATAAGCTTAGTATGAAGGCAGCAAAAATCTCCTTCTTCCTTTTACCATGTCCCTCCTCAGTCCAAGGAGGAAGGAGGAAGTTTCATGTGGGAAAATGTAAATGATTTACAAAGAGTACTGATGTGTTGGAAGAAGTAGTTGCCCTACAGGACCTGGCTAGCTCTGACTGGGGAGGTTTTGGAAAGAAGCCAAGTTGCCACACTTTACTTGCATCACCCAGGCAGAGCCTGAAGATGCTCCCTTCACTGAGTACTGTCCTAGAACAGGATAAAGCTTCTCCACATCCAGCTGCCTTGCCAATATCCACTGCAGAAAAATTCCTCTCTAACATCAGATCTAGAGATTAGTTCAATTCTGTGCATGTGAGTGTGCTTTCTGACAGCAATTCCTAGGATACCCTCTGTAGATTCCCCCAAAAATGAATGAGCCCCTGAAAGATTCCATTGTTCTGTAATTCCCACTTAAAGACATAATCCGTATTTTACGCCGTAAGTGATTGACACAGAGAGGACTCTTACGCCACAACCTGAAGATTAGAGCTTACATGCTCCTAGTAACAAAAATGGAGACCATGGATGTATTAGCAGAATTATTTCTAAATAAATTCTTTCCAAATAAATTCTTTCTAAATAAATTCTTTCCAAAGCTTTCTGTCGGCCATTTCAAACACTGTTTTGGGGTCACCCATGACTCACATTTCCTTTAGCTGTTTCACATGCATAGATCTTCTTTCTGCATTTTTTCAGCCTTATGATGCAAGGGCTAATAATCTGGTGAAGACAAGAAACAGTGCAGCAAATAGCACATTACACCTTCTCCAACGAGATTACTTTGTCTTATTGCATGTTTAAGAATTTTTTGCTTAATGTTTTAACTAGATGATTGCCGTGATAATGTAAAATTAATTTTTAAAAGTTTGTCTTAGAACAAATTCTGATTTGTGAGAAGATAATTGACAGTGAACACTTTGAGAAGTATACCAAGCAGCACAGACTTGAGCTCACACCCACCAGCTCATCCTGATGGCTGCAAACTAACTTCTGAGCATCCTTGTGAATGGAGACTTTATCTGCAAGATGGCAGAAAAATTACTTAAGAACATAAACTATTGATGGCATCCTTGTGCTTATCCTGTCTCATCCTCATCTTACAGTTATTTACACAAGCATGTCCCCCAGCTGGCAGCTGAAAAGAAAACCATTTGGACACAGCTCATTTCCTCTTTTGATCACCCATCTTTTTGTTAATTTGAAAGTCTCTATAGTTCAAGTCTTTTTAAGAGCAATGACTATTAAAAATAAATTATTTCAAAGCTCTGACTTAGTCCAAATAGCATAACTGTAGCCACCATAGCAGCTGAATTTCCATCTCACCCCATGCTAGGAGTCTAAACAAAGGGCTAAAGTGAACATAGAGTTTGCATGGTTAGTCTTGGAAAACAGGTGGACTGGGTTGCTGTCTGGGACTTCAAGTGAAACTCAAGACCAGAAGACTACACTAATTTTCAAAAGACTGTTTTACAAGGAATGACTTCCCTCTGTGCACGGAAGAGGCAACTCATGAGGTCATCAGAGCATACCAGAGAAGCTTCACTGACATCAGCAGACCTACATCATTCTGGGCAATGGCAGAGGAGTCTTGCATCAGGAGTTACACACAAAGTAACTTGCTGGCTCCATCAGTGGGCCTGAAAACCACACTGGTTTCTCAGAACCTTATGGCAGGATTCACACTTAATCTTTTGTGTCAGCCACTTCATAGAATCTGGAAACTGTTTCACTCACTTTGACTTACGTTTCCAATGTCTTTGCTGATGACTGGGCCTCCTCTCAATACAGAATGTTCAAGAGTTGCTTCAGGCCCTTAACACAAGCCCCATTTGCAAATGGGGTAGGGGCAGCACTTAGATAATTTTAATTTCAAAATTGTATTATTTCTCAAAATGAGCCATTTTCTGGATATGAGAGGTCAGCTAGAGAAATGTAACAAGACAGAAAGCAGTTTCAAGCCACAGATGTTCAGCTTTTGCCTTGCTTATATTTCATGGAGAACATGACAGGCTTGCTATGTGCGGAGCTAAGATCAGACATGTTCTACAAGCCTTTGTAGTAGAGAACTTAGATTTTGTCAGATGAAAGAGGTCTTGCTGCTTTCAGAAAAACTGTAAACCCTGTAAAAATGAGTTCCTTGCAGTGAATTATTGCTCACAAGGTAAATTTTCATGATTTATTTCTTTCCAAGACAATTCATAAACATTCAAGTCCTCCTAGTCTGTGGAGCTGCCAGTTGTGGTGATCTTCCTATTAAACATCAAATTTTCTAAACTTTCTGCCATGATAACTAGAAATTTCACACAGAACCACCTAGAACTAGAAATAAAAAAAATTTTAAAAATGCTGAGGGTTGTGTGAAAGGTAGCTTATAACACATCATGTTGTTTTCTTTTATTTGTTTTCTGACAGACTCTGAGAAAAATGTATGCATCTTTTAATGAAAAAGAAACATCATCTGTGACCCATCTTACAAGTCCTATATTCCCATTTACATGAAAAAGAGTCGTTCCACATGAAGGAGATCTAGTTTAGAATTTTTTGTTACTTAAACCCAAGAGGTTTTCACTCCATAGTCCACAAATAATCATATAACAAAGGAATTACTTCATTTCTGAGTGAACATTAAAGGATGAACTCCCAGTGTAAAAAAGAATCAAAATATAAACCGTGGATTGTTCCATAAATATTATGAAAGATTTTGCTTGTATCTGAAAAGTATATAGCAATTACCACAAGCCGATGCATCATCTCTCCAACCCACTTTCTTTTTCTGCGTATAATAAATTTCATAACTTTAAAAAGAGAAAAAAGTGGGTTTTATCACACAGCACTTTCAGAATTCCAAAGCAATAACATGAAAGTGCTCCTTTTATTTATTAATAAAGTAAAATTAACTTAATCTGAACATCCTCAGGACAGTGAGGATATTATTTTTCATCATCACAAACCAATACAATTGTTTCTCAGTTTTTGAGAACTACTTTTAGATTTTAGTATGAAAATCCAATAACTCCTCCTATTTTTAAATCCATTACTTACACTGTTTAGTCACATCATCCTGCTGGCATAGAGCATCACTGTAAGATATTGAAATCAAAATAACTTTCATTTACTGTCACATCCACTATCCATTCATTATCCACCGTGCAGAATTCAAAGATGAGTTCAGGAATGTCAGAAAATGATGTGACAAATAAAGAAAGAAGCACAGTTTCTGGGAGAGCTTGCTATATCTCTAATATAGACAGATTTATCTGAGGGGTCCTGGGAAAAAAACTTTTTTCATTGTAGTCTGGTTAAGTAACAGCTTTAGCCCACACATTTATTGATACACTCCAGTTTTCAGAAAATAATTGGAATCTTTTATAAGTGGACTGTGGCTTCTAGGGTGATGACCTGAAAAAAGTAAACCCGTGCCCCTGGGTACTGCAAGTGCCTTTCCATCATCATCATCATCTCCAAAGCTGATGACTCCTCTAGCCTAGTTTCTAACATGGAGAGGGGACAGAAAGAAGAGGAAGACTCAGAGTCTGAGCCACAACAAGAGAGCTGTTATGCTCAGGAATTGGTACTGCCTTTCCTATTCAAGGTATGCTAGCACACTTTTTTGGTAATGAATTGTCCCTTGTCCACAGGCAAAGTGAAAAACTGGTATGAAACTATAGTGAGCATGTAGGACATTGAAGCCTGTTTAAGAACTTAATTTTGCAATTTACAGAACATTTCTAGTGATTTCAAGGGAATATTAAGACGTGTAGATAACTGTAAAGATCATATAAAGACAAAGAAGATACAAGAGGTGAGGAGTTCCCCACAGCACTATGATTTCTCTAGTACCCTATGTTTTTTTTGTCCCACTGTACCATTTGTACCCTGCCCAAGTCACACAGCACAGGCAGTGTCCACCCCAGCAAGACGGAGAGCTCTCACGGTACAGGTAGCTTTAACTTTCTCTTATCTTGTGATAATGCCTGGCTGTTTCACTACAGTCACACTCATTCAAATAAAAAATGCATTATTCTCCTATGCTATTCAAGCCTGTGAAGCAACACCAGATGTGCTTCTAGATCTTTCACTGCTTGCATGTGTGGCCTTTAGGAGTGTCCATGTTTGTGGCTGTGCAAAATGGGCTCACCTGATTCCCCATGAACATGGCCTGATTTCAGCATCTGTCTCCTCCTGGTGCCAAGAAGACACTGCCTACATGACAGAACTGCTCAGGGCCAGGCAGTCTGCACCAATGCACAGCCACAGTAAAACCTACACTAGCTGCAAGAGAGGAGCTGCTCACACCATGCTTCACTACATTATATAGGGCAGTGAACAATTCATTACAAATTTTTTATTTCATTTGATGAAGAAAGAAGACACAAAAGCAGGCTATCTGTAAATAAAACATCATCTACTTGAAGAGATTATGTGGAGATGGAACATCTTCTGTGACTCCAGTACAGCCAGTGATAACATTTCTAGCATTTACAGTGAGTACAGGATGAGAAGCCAGTGCACAGACAAAGCTGTCTTTTTCAAGTCAGTGAGCAGCAACCAATCTTTTATGACCAGGTATTTAGACACTTGTGACTGCATCACAGCAAAGGTGGTGAAAGTTACATATCTGAATTCATGTTCCAACAAGTTTGTAATTATTACTATTAATTTGGGATTGCAACTATGCATGTTAAGATTTTTTTTAAATATGACATGATTTATTTGTCTAACTGTACTTACATTTAAGCAGCCCTTCTTAAAACTTTTTCCCATTTAACATTTCAGTCTAGAGTAAACCACTAGCCTTATCCATCACTTACACGTACTCCCACCTGTACTTGCAGTCAGATAACAAGGCTACACTACAGAAAGAACAAAATCACCTCCCCTGCCCATTAAGGAAACTAGAATTAACTCCACTGATCTGCACCCAGGCATCTTTAATTAAAAGATCATAAGCATATAAGCGGCTTTGATTTCTTATTCTAATGTCCTCCTCAATTATTTGTTATATTCACCTTCTCACATCTGTACACATTTTTCTATTAGATGAATATAAAATATAAATGCTGTTGCACTTTTGAGTATTTCCAACTACAGTGCAAATGTTATTAACCTGTTATTCAGCTTAGGCAAATATACAGACAAGTCAGCCAAAGTGAAGCTACGTGATGTTGAGATATTGACTATGCTGAATATATCTACAAAGCCACCTGAGCTTTTGAAATGCTCTTTACCTACCTGATACCTGAATAACCACAAGAAAACTTCTGTATCAGCTTTTCCAACAGCTCAATTCTCCTACTCATTATTCACTGAGCTAAATCACAGCCTGGGAGGTTTTCCCTCCATATGCAAGTGCAAATGAAGTTTACAGAGCCTTTAGTACTTACCAGGTGTGAGTACCCTACTATCTTCTAGTCTGGAAAGCTCTAGAAAGAACTCAGCAGTCTGTACTAAAGGGCAATTGGGAGCAAGCCTCAATTGTTTTCCCTACTCATGTAATTCACAAAAAAACCACAGCAGCTAAAACTTCCCTGTGCACATCTATTACATTATTTGTTGGCTGAATTTTTTGATGAATGGCTCAGCCATTTGTTGATCAATGGCTCAGTTCTATCCCTAAAGAAAAAAAAAAGAATTAAACTGGTAATCACATTCACAGCTTTGAAATTTTAATCCAGGACTGCAGTATGTCTGCTCTATCACAAAAGATCTCTGAAAACTCTTACTAAGTAAAGCCAGTACTCTCAAGTGTAAAGAGTTAGTAGAGCAAAACCAGCTCACCACAGTTTTTATTATAAACAAACATCTGCTGAAGATGTTAAATCAATATCTATGCACAAACAAAAATATTCCATGAGAAAGTTTACAGAGAAGGAGCCCCATTTCATTACAGAAGACAAGAAGGTCTTCATACTTTTTCTTTTTAGTGTGAATAATTTTATTTAAAAGAGCACATGTGTTTGTATCTGCACAGAAGCTGAAAATCAAACTATTAAGGGTTCTGGATAAAAAATGACAGGAGACATTTTTCTAAATCAAGTGAGAAGTTCTATAACTTCATTCCTCTTCTTGGAGGGATAGGAAGGATAGACAAGGCAAAGGAAGGCCTTGTTCATGTTCTAAGAAACAGGAAAAAAGTCCTAGACAATAGAGCTATCTGCAATTTCAGAAGACTTGAATTTAGTAAGGGCAAGGGACAACACACAATACACTATTTTGCTGAATAAAAATAAATAAAAATAAAAATCTTTGTCTCAATTTGTAACTCAGAATCAAATCAAAATGACTAAACCATGCTGAATTCAAATACACCTCCATTCCTTCAAATACAAGAATCTCATGATGAACATATTAACCTATCCAAATGTGTACACAGAAAGGCTCAAGGGTTCATGACCAGTCCCTGGACAAAAGCATCACTTTTGGATCATCCCCTTCCACTCCTGGCACAGTTCCAGAATGAGACAGACAGGAGAGCTGGCCCTCCTGCAACATGGACTGTCACTTCCACCATCACAAGCAGTCTAGGTTAAATACACCATTAAGATGACATGAGAGATATGGAGATATGTTATTATTTCAGTCAGGGTAGCCATTGGGAGGAAATCTATGCTTTAGATTGCATTGTAAGCATACTTTTTTACATGAACACATAAAAAACCCCAGAGATTATGAAGCATTCATTGCAAAGACCTTATGCTATCTGAATTCATGAATTTTCCGCAGAAGACTTTCGTGTCCCTTAGGCAATAAGCAAAATTAAACTTTGGTATTTCAAAGGATGACTACAGGATTATACACCATTTTCCCCAGTAGATTGTCAGATGGGTATGCATTTTAAATTTGCTTTTACATGCCTTAAAAATTAGGCAAAATTACATTAATTGAAACTGGATTCATTGAAATCAGATGGATTAAATAGGACATTGACTATTACTGTTTTTCTAGATTGGTTGTCTATCCAAGGAAAGTCCTAGTATGTAATCTGAAAAGTACTGCTGACCACTATCTGGAGATCAAAGCAATAACCCAATCCTCTTCCTTGGCCTTGCAATTTCCACACTATTATGACCAGTACTAGCTCTGTTTTCAGGATAGAGTTTATTCTACATTGATTGAGATTTCAGTTATACCAACAAGTGTTCTATCTAGAAGTGAATTTTGGGTCAAAATGCATTCTACAAAAGGGTTTTAGATCTTCCAGAATTTCAGAAGCATAAAGTCCAGAAAAGCCTCATATAAACTTTACAGAGAAATTAAGAAGAGAACTGTATATACACATTTTCTACTTTCAGCCTATTTTCCCCAATTTGCATCACATGGTAGAATTACCTGTTTTCACATTGGAAGGACTAGTTGCATAACTGTTGAGCTTTTGCCCTTCTACAGAACCAGCATATACTTTAGAGCAACTTATTATTATACCTGCATGTATTAACCATTTATTTTGATGTGACAGATGATTATTTAGCAGTAACAAATGCCAAGTGGGCAGAAGTCTAATAAATAAAGCTGAATAAGAAAGTACAGAGGTCAAGGCTGCACTTAAATTCTGAAGCATCTTTATTCTCAACCTGCAATTCACTGTCTGTCACCTTGCCCAGGTGCCAGTCTAAACCAGGTCCCTCCTGAATACTGATGTTTACTTGTCAACTCTTCCATTCATTTACACAAGATGCTGATCTAAGCTAAGCAAAACTGCCCTCCTCTGATGCCCCTTGTGCTTTTGTGCATATTCATACACCCTACCATGCTCCTTCATTGCTTCTGAGAACTTACAAGCAGTACATCTGGAAGAAGAGGAAAAACACACCTAAGAAAGGATAAAATAGAAAAGGGAGCTCTGCAGCCTTGCCTGCTGCTTGAGACTCCAAAAGACGCTACAGCAGTGGGAGATACTCTGCTAATATCCTGACTGTAAACCTACAGCTTGCTGAGAGACTGTGAAGAACAATGTGCATGCTTCTAAGGGTCTTTAAAATAATCCCTCCCATGATTTTCTCAGGATAAGTCTGCAATCATTTAGAAATATCCTTTATAAAAACCCGCGAGGCGCAGTGAGACAGCCCCATTACCACCCATGCTGAGGCTGCTCCCTGCCACCGCGCAGTGTGACACACGTTATGTCCCTGCACTGGCCTATCATCCACACCCTGCTGCTGAGCTGAAAAATGCCCAATGCCAACATTTTACCATGCCAGTGGAAATACATTTTTTGGCTGATTTCCACACGTGGTTTAAATGAAGAGCCCAGGAGAGTGGTCTATTTAAAGAAGGTGATTGAATATACTAACACCAAAGATGAGAAAAGGAGAAGAATAAACTTAAAAAAAAAAAAAAATTAAACATTTTGCTTAAAATCACTTACATGTATTTCAGGAGCTATGTTTCAAATGCAGATGTCAATATAGTTACTTTTTGTTAATGATTCACCTTGATAGCTTTAATACTACATTTTTCACTGTTTCTTGGAAGTTAAACAGAGTTAGAGATAGACAAAATACACATGAGCCCTGTCTTTCGCTGATTAGTCAAATGTATTTATTCATTTCGCAAATACATTAAAATAATTTCATACATTTTTATGCTATTATTAAGTCTCTAAAAACTTGTCTTTTTTTCTATTCTTTCTTTTTTTTTTTCTGCCTTATTCAAAATTTTATTTCTAAAGGATGGACTTAAAGTGTCAAATCCTAAAACCCAAGCAAGAAAATAGTTTCCAATGAAGATAAGGGCAGTAAACCTCTGCTGTCTCCCTCCTTGCCTGCAAGTCAGCCAGCAGTAGAGCCAGTGTAGTTTACAAGAGCCCTAAGGGGTCCTTTCTCTGATTTCTCCAGGCCCTGTTGTGCTTTCTAACCCTACACACAGAGATGTTTTGGGGTGTAGGAAGGAGCTGTGTCCCTGCTGCCACCCACCCCTCCTCCCTGCTCTGGAGTCGCAGCCGGCACTGCGCTGTGCAGGGAGCGGGATTCTCCTCTTCCCTCCCAAAAGGCACAGAGCAGCATTTTGCTAAAAAGGGAGAGATTTCACAGCCTAACAGCACTGGGGTAGTGTTGAACAGCAACACATCTGAAATAAAACATTGAATTTGAAGGGGGGAAAAAAAAGAAAAGAAAAAGCCCAAACATTTCACGTCTTCCCCAGGAGATTTTCCCAGCCTACTCCTCGCCTGCCCAAACCCCCTTATTCTATCAGTGCATTAACAAAGCCAAGGAGCTCACGCTGTGGCATCTCATCGGAGGGCACTGGAGTTAACAATGAGACTGTGAGCTCCAGTGGCCATGGCAACAGTAGCTAATTCTTCTTCCCAATCAGGGTGGCAATTCTCTCCCATGGCTTGAATCAGTTACAAAACAAAATACTCTCAAAGACCTTTCAGAGCCAATAGCCTCGCAGTTAATCTGCTAATAGGAAATAATCTGCAGCTAATATACACATTCCAGGGCAGCAGTGTGTTTTCTTAATACTTTGTTACATGGGCCTCTTTCCAAAGAAAGCAGAGCAAAGAATAGAAAACAGACATTCATTAAAAACAGCATAATACTACCTGGCCACTATTAATGCCTGAAACGTGCTACAACTTGCATGGCTCTTAAAATGGTGATTTGGAGTGACAGCACTAGATAGACTGAGCTCAATGCAATTAGATCCAAAAAAGTTACATACAGTATTAGTTAGCAGCTAGTTCATGTGAAAAATCAGCCTTGAAATGATTTCCACATTGCTCTCTTTTCATTTAAACTATCTGTGAAAGAAAGCACTGAGTTGACACAGGAATGTGCATCAGTAAAAAACAATCCTAGATGAATACATGAAAACAGATACTAATAAACATTCACTTAGAGCATACTTATCTAATTGTGTGTGATGGGAGTATAGCCATACATTCTCCCACCTAGCTTAAACACAGGAGTAAACAGCAAATGGATGGTGGGTAAGAAAGTAGTGCTGAAAAATTAACAGTGAATCACCAATTTTGCATTAGTCATGTCAGTAAATCTGCACAACATGCCTTTGCTTCAATTCACTAAGGGAAGGACTGCACTTCTGAGAGCTGGAGAATATTGGCTCCACTGTGTTG
The DNA here is from genome assembly GCF_027477595.1 of Haemorhous mexicanus. NCBI lineage: Eukaryota > Metazoa > Chordata > Aves > Passeriformes > Fringillidae > Haemorhous > Haemorhous mexicanus. The sequence continues at coordinate 143,057,264 of NC_082341.1, forward strand.
TGTTCCAGGTGCAGGCACAAAGGCAGAGTGAGCTTCAGGAACTTAGACACTGCCATTTTACACGTGTAATCCAGACAGAGTTGCAGCGCTACTGTTGGATTAAGGAAAGAAAGACACCTCCATTCCTAGCAAGTCTAAATGCTGCCAGTGGAGGTGGTTGTCACAGGAAATAACTCTCCCAGCTTCACAACCATGTTCGTTCACCACATCCAACCCAAACCATATCTGCACCACCAACACAGTTCAAGTGAAACTAAAAGTCTCTCAGTGCTCAGGTATATTTACACTTTTCTTTCTAATTCCCCCCCAGGGGTAAAGCCAAGGACACCTGGTCATGTCAGGCCACTGCACAGGCATCAAACAGAATTAAAGGACAGATTGCAGATTCTGGCAAAGACTGAGGGAGACAGAAGTGACTAACACATCAGGCAGTGCAGTGCAACATATTGTTTTCAACTATCTGCTGTAATCGTAGAGGCACCTCTCATTTGGGATACCAGAATGTTTCATTTCTAGACCCTCTTGAAAACTTCTGAAACTTCCATTGATCAGGGTGACATTTCATAGATTTATTCTCTTGTTCCTAAGACGACTACTCTTCCCTGAAATTTTTAGCTCTAACATATTAAAATTCTATGTCTACACTTAATATAAAAGCTGCTCTATTTTAAATGAAGAGAACAAAAACTGTGTCTTTCCACTACGATCTTATTTTTACTTTATTGAAAACAGCTTAAGTACTGAAATGTGAAAAGGAAGGCAGTTCAATGTAACAGCCAAACGATTTTAGCAGCAAAAACACTTCAAATGTTCCAATTCAGAAATATTGTGCAAGTACCCAAGCCAAAGGCCTTTAAAAAGAGCAGCTCTCCTTGTTCACAGATACGAGAGGTAAAGTTTAAGAAATGTTCAGAGCATGGCTAATGGCGGAAGACCTTCTCCACAACTGTGCCTGTATCCTTTACAGTGAATTGCTGTAGTCTCTATCTCAAGCTTTCATGTCATTCAATCCATTTCTACTTTGTGTGTCATTCCCCAGGAAAACTAGATGGTTTGTGAGAATGAGTGAAAATTGGTCACCTATACAACTTTCCAATGACTGACAGGGAGCTGTCATAAATGCCCCTGTATTTGGGGCATTTATGAGAGCTGCTTCCTGTACTGAGTTCTTTTTGAAGTCATTCCTGGCTGCTGCGTGCCCTGGGGCAGAAAGCTCCCAGGACAGGATCTCTTCACAAGGCAGTCTGTTTCCCTGAAACATCCAGGAACATTATCTCTTCACATCTGTAAATTTGTCTGAAACGGGTTGAAATGCTGACAAGTCTGGGTAAGAGCAGGAGGAGCAGAAATGACTTTACAGACATATATAAACATCCTTCACTTCATAAATGCAAGAAAAGGATTGCATAAAGCCATGCTACAATGTATACAAGCCCAATGCACAGTGATAAATCAAATTTTGCTTGACCTTGTTCAGAACAAGTAGTTTCACTGCTGGTCTGCAGTTTATACACGAGCATTTAGAGTTTGGTGACAGCTATTTCACACAAACTGACCAACTGCACAATTTACCTTTTTTTTTTTTGTTTATTTTATCCTGAAACTGAGGTTCAATCTCATCCTCAAAACAGTCTGACTCATTCTAAGCACACTCTGCAAAGAGAATGGGATTTCAGTAGTGGTCAGCACTAACCTACTTCTCCTCTCCAACCATTGGCACAATAAGTAAATGCTCCTTGATTTTGATGGGAGAAACAGAAACAGGTCATTGCTGAGGGCTCTTGAAATTCCACCAGAATCTCTAAACAGGTCGAACATGCTGCAGTCACACTGCTGTTTATCCCTGACAAATCCAGACTGTGTGATATCTGTTTATCTTGATGTATATTTGAAGCAGTTGCCTGGGAGGAGGTTCTGCAAATAGGCACAAACACCACCTTTTTTTCACATTCTGTCTTTCCCCCAGTACTGGAGAGTGATGGTTTGGTCCAGAAATGTGCTTGCCTCCACATTTCAATTCTTGCACCCTCTCTGTCTCAGTGAGAAAGAAAAAAAAAAGGCTGCCTGAGTCACTGTGTATTCCAAGTCTTTACTTGCTGAGAGTCCTGAATGTTGTCCATTTCTTAGAAAAAAAAGGAGAGAGGCAGAGTAAGGGATAGAAAATAAAAGCTGAAATTTTTAATGTTAAATGATTTTCATCATTGAGCACTGCTTCTATTTTTCTTTAAATCAGTTTTTATAATTTGAGTTGTCATGACAACATGATGCAACACTTCACTGCCATGACAATGTGACAACTTTCAAAAACAGTAAGTGCTGTTTTTACTCTGTTTTTCAATCGCTCCCAAGGAAACAAGCTGTTATTTACTTCTGTGACGAAACTCATACGATACCATAATGGATCCAATGTCAAGAAAAATTAAAGCATAGAATGGGGGAAACAGGGATGGAAAACGTGTTTTCGTGTACATAATTACTCCATAAAAAGCACACTTTTTTTTTCCACTGTCTTATCCCAATTCACCACCATAACTCTGCTCGTTTCCACCTATGAATTCACTGACTTTCTCCATAACCTGACCAGAACTGATTATTCACAGCAGCATAATTGACTCAAAAAGGGCCTGTTTTCTTAGCAGCAGTTTTAGTTGATGTTTTTATGCTTGGTTGTGTGCATTTGGATACTACAAAACAAACTGAAATAAATGAAACCTCTGTGAAACCACAAGCTAACTCCAGTAGAGCAATGTATTTGTAAATCCCATCAATTTATGTGAGACTTGTGTCTAAATTCTATGGGGATGATAAATTCACTGGCTAACTCTCTTCTAGATGGAGCCAAGAAATGTTTCCAGACACTAGAGCTTAGTTATCTATATTATGCAGTTGTGGGGGGGAAAAAAATCACCGGGATGTTATCTATTCTGTTTAGCAAAAATAATTCTCAGGAGCTAGCATGGACCAAGGGCCACTACCAAAAAGGCAGCACGGATGCAGTCATCTTGTTCTGGAAACTATGGCAGTTTGAAACTACTAAAATACATCAGCTGGCCTCAGTGGCATGGGATGATCTTTAGTACCATTTTTCTATACAGGGATAGACATAGCCATTGTTTTCCTAGCACCCTTTTTTTTGAGAAATGTGAAAAAGCCCAAAGCAGTTGATATCAAAACACATTAGAGTAAAGCTCACTTCACGTGGGTGTGATGGAGGCTTTGTTAAAGCACAGTGATGCATTTATATGGCCCTAACTACAAGACCCAACTTAACCAAGCAAAGCTGCTCTCTCGGTGCAGGGGAACACTTTGGGCCAGTCTAAGGGGGTGACGCCACACCTGCCTGTGCCCAGTCCCTCCACCCTCAGCAGAACCATCAGAGCCTGGACACAGACAGAGGGGCAGCGAGGAACCAGGGAGCCTGATACAACTGTTGATGTGTTTGGAATATCAATGATCTCTTCCTTAAACAAAAGACAGTGCTGGAGCAAAGAAGCTGTACTGCTTTTAGGACACTACAGTTGAGAAATTGCTCTGTGTGTAGAACACACATCTATAACAAAATATTAAAGAGATATATATGTGTGTGTATTTGTACATATATATATACTTGACACATATATAGATCAGTAATTTTGGCAGAAAGGTAAATCTGTTTCACAGCATCAATATCTATGATATTTTACATAATTTAAAAGATTTCATGCATTTTCACCACCCTATTCAGTGGTGTAGTAATGACTATTTACCCATGTCAGTCTCAGATAAAGGTAAGCTAAACTGGAGGTTTCAGTGTTTTGCCTTCTTTTCTGAAAGAGTTCAAGACTTAATTTGCAACCTGCCTAGAAGACATGAGTACACTAGGGGAAACAAAGCATGGAGGACCTAATAATTCGTCCCATCCTGAAGATCTCACCCAGCTCCCATTTTTGTATAATGGGATCTTTCTATTGATTTCAGTATAACCTAAACCAGAAAAGAAGAGAATTACACATCAGCTCTTCATTAAAAAAACCAAACAAATAAAAAAACCAAACAAACCCAGATCCACTTCCGCCTCCAAAATCCCACACAGTTCCCATTCCACATCTTTATATGTCTCTACTTATTATGAGTTCCTGTTGACAGGAACCGATATAGCCTGTGTTTCCATTGGTACCTCATTAGCAAAGCACGACTGCCAAAAGCCAAAGCAGTTGGAGATGTTATTTCACAAAAGTTGCCTATAAACATACTTTTGTTTATGTCTATCAGTCAAAATCTGCTTGTGCTTGTTGTCATACAGGCTTGCAGTCAGGATTATCTTGACTTTCTTCTCCTGACAGGTGATCAAAAGCACAACACTTTCTGCTCTACACTCTTCAAAAAGCATCATATATTATATGAAGAATTGTTTCAAATCATCAGCCTAGATACTGCCAGGAGATGGAGAGGAGGCAAAATTCACAGCAGAGCAGCAAGAGAAAGTGGGAACTTTGGAAAATCATCAGGTTTCCATGTGGCATAACAGTGACTCGGGTCAGAAACCTATACGCTGGGAACTTGTATTTTGACCCTGACATGCAGAAAGTAGATACACTCACAGGCACCATCCACATGGTAATTTGAACTAGTTTGCCACAGTACGGGTGATAAATCAACATTTAACATGGCCTATGGAACCAGGACAAGGAGTGGAGAGGAAAAGTTGTGTGATGACACTTTATTAGTACCAGAGAAATTACTATGACCTGGTTATGTTTTCAGACATGCGAATATCAATATGCAGTTTCAGTAATGGTGTGTTGTCAACCTCAGACTGCTTCAATGGTGAATACCAGCTTCTCTTTTTCCTGAAATGTTTTTAACCACTTAGAGAAAAGGGAGATTTTTCTTAAACTCAGCTCTCCAGAAATAAACCAGACCAGAGAAACTTGAGTAGTGATGCGTAATAAATTGGGACACCCATGTCTGATTTTAATCTCCCTTGTGCGATGGATCTGTTTCCTGTTGACGGCATATAACAGGGAGTTGCACAATATACAGAGAAACTTGTGGGCAGCATGATGATGATGATGATGATGATGATGGAGAAAAAGCAACAGTGAAGCACAGATTAAGCACAGGAAAATCTGCACTGGCTAAAGAGAGATGCTCCAGAAGTACGTGGGCAAGGGATCCACTGATGAGGAGGTGAGAGGTACTCTCAGCCACCTCTTCAGCTCTTATCCTTTCAGAGACTGTTAGCTGGGAAAATAACTTTCCCCATCTTCTGTCCTCAGACTCTTTCTTATTTATTTCATTTTGACCAAAATATTTACTTTAACATAAAGTAAACACAGATCTCAGGGAAATGTCATAAAATAATCTTTCACTTAACGAACTTTATCTTCACTGAGATTAATTCTAAGAATATGCTTCAGTGCCATTTAAATTTAAAAAGGTACTTTGCACATTTTTAAAGCAAAACATAACAGAAATTCAGCACATAATTTAGACATTAATATCATTGAAATATCAAGGATTTAAAAATGACATTACCATAGATTACCATTCTTTGGAAATGCATACATTAATTTTATCTCCTGTGAAATTTGGTTTGTTTACAGTAACGGATCCACAACTTTCCTCTAAATTTAGGTGTCTTTCTGAAGTATCCATGCCATGTCATAATTATGAGTCATGATTCAATAAAGAAGAAAGAATGGCAACACCACAAAAAAAGCACCAGTCTTCCCATATTCTGAATAAGAATGTAGACCCAAAAAAACCATTCTTTTTTTTATAGTGCTGGTATAATACTTGATACAATATTCAACATCATATGAGGTTTACATTTACTTCTGAATGTAAACCTCATATGATGTTGAATACCACTTTTACAGCTGATGAAAAATATTTTAAAATACCCAAAGTTAATACCTATCCTGTGCAAGTTAAAATATTTTCGGTTTTTTTAATTGTGTTTAGAAGATATGAGAGGTGTAGCATATAAAAAATCTTTTAATAAATATAGTATGTGCATAACACAACTCATCCAAAGTTCTTCCCTGTGTGGTATTAAAATATGACATCACTTTTGCAAGAAGTTTGCCATGATGTGCTCAGAGATGATTTGCCTTTGGTTCTATTCTGTATTTTTTCAGACTCCATTTCAGTCATGCTGTTATAGCTGCAATTTAAGATGGTAGCTAAGAAAGAAGGTACAATATAGAACTAATAAACCAGCAGAGAGAGCATCCTGAGTCAGTTTTCTTTGTTTTTAAGGCAGGAAGTCGGAAGCAGCTAGAACTTGTAGCAAACATTCTGATGGCATTTACTGAGACTGGCAGTTTTCTGAGGCAGTATTGCATAGACTGTAAACACTTGGAAGTGCAAATGCTTTTTGTTAACACACACTCATAGCAAAAAAGAGGAACGTGAGCTTTAGCGGAACTATGGTAATATAAATAAATAAATATTAATCATCATCATCAATCTTCCAGCAGTTTCCCACTGAATTTGTTTAAGAGGTAAAGACAGACTGCTGCTGACCTGATTAAGGATTTCCTTCTTTTTAAACTAAAAGTCACTTTAAGAAATTATTTTATAAGCCTACTGTGTCAAATGCAATCAAGTTGACTAGTAAATATTAGCATGTTTTTCTATCCTCTGGAATTTGCAGCAGAAGCGAGTATGCCGGATTCCTGACATATTAAAAGAAAAAAAAAAAGTTTTGGCTGAAGTTGCTAAATAATTTATCTTTTATCCCAAAAGCTGAGTGTCAAGATGCATCACTACTGAGATTTTATGAGCAATCACCACCTCACATAAAAAACTGCATGTTGCTGGATCTGTGCTTTAAGTTATTTCAGTGTCCAAAAAGCAATGCACTGAAGTTTTCCATCCTCAAAGAATATTTATAACAAACAAGGATGGATAAAACTCCCAAGTACAGTAATGTAGTAATCATTGTTTTGCCAGACTGGACATACTGGCAATATAGCACTTCTTTGTTGGAGGAATAAAAAATATCTCTGCATATCAGTGCTCACTTTTACCAGAGGAGTTTCTCACTTCTCACTGACAATTGCCTGAATGAAGATCTTGGTATGGACTTGTATTTGAGATGAAACTCAGCTCCCACCAGCATCCTAAAAATCAGCCTGCATTATGCCTGAGAGCCCAAAATTCAGCCCCTTACCTAGGTGTCCCTGAGCTGTGCTGAAAACTTGGCCTTGATCCCAGCATGTTGAACTGTATTCTGATTCTCAGAGAAACTATACCACAAACCGTGCCCAAAACCTGCTCGACGCTTGCACAACCTCCACCTCCTGTGCTTGTCTCAACGGCCATTTGCTGTTCCTTTTGCAAATTTGCACCTCATTTCAGGCTGATCTAGAACTAGGCAAAATTGAACACAGATTGAGAGCAAAATTTTATCTGAAAAAGTGGAGGTGGGGGGAAAATTTTTTTTCAGCCATTAGTTTTCAACCACCTATTTTTTCATCCAACCTCAATTCTGGCACTTCAGTGCTAGTTATATGACATTACTGCAGGAAAGGCAAGGGAATGGTCAAGCTGCCTCTGTGTCTGATTTCCCAGTAAATATTGCATCACATTCACAGCTTACCAACCCCTGTTCCTGAGCCATAACCATGTAGTACATCCACTTGGATGGCAGATACATGTCCCTGTTCCTTAGACCCGTGTCAGAGGGGTTCATATTTAATGTGTATAAGCTTGGGTGTGTGTGATAAGGGGCCAATACTATTTCCCACTGCCCCACAAAATTAACTAAGGCCATTACCTGGCAAAATGTCACATAATTTCCAAACCAATATTCTTAAGCCCCACATCACACTGAAGATTGCTTCAGTAAAGCACTTATCATTATGTGAGCTTGAAAGTTAGGTCTCCCACGAGGGAACATTCCTTGATATTAGCCCAACCATCTGACTAAGAAACACTTCCTATAGTTTTAACATATGGATTACATTTGAACTGACAGTGAGTTTTCCTCTGGACTGATCCCTGCATCCCATACTTGGTTATGCTTACTGCTTATGGGGCTCTTTTAAGCACCGCTGCCCTGAAATAAACTCATACTATTCCTACAGGATTTCAAGCCAGCCAATTTAAATATTTTAATAATGAGTAAAAAGTTTAAAATGAAGATAAAATATTGTGTCAAGCCACAGACGGTGCTGACAGTTCAAAAAGAAAATGCTTTCTTTGCAGCACCCATTAGATGTGCATCAGCACATCTGTGACCATACTACATCTCTGGATTGTTCAGAATTCCCAGTCTTCTCCTGCTTTTCCAAACCAAACTGCTGAGCAGATGGACAGACCAATCAGACAGGCCAACGGCACTATCTGCCACTGAAGGTCCTGCTGGAGCTGGAAGCACAGTGGCCTTGCCTAGGGAGGTGATGTGCTGGCAGGGGCCACTGCAGTTGCAACCGGTGGCTTTCTGGAGAGCTCCAGCAAGAACTGGAGCTCAATGCCCCAACTGGGCCAGCAGCAAGAGCAACCCTGTAGCTGCTCCAAAGATGGGGACCTCCTTGGAGTGCCACCTCCCATGGGAATGAGAGGCTCTTTGGCAGCGGTCTACCCGTGACAGCCTGGGGACATCGGCACCACAAAGCCTGTGGCCCCAGCCCAACAAGGAGTGCCTGATCCCCATTCTCCTTGTGAGCTCTAACCAGGACAGATGCAAGGCACCTTAAGAAATTTACTCCTGCTTTCAGAATTGTCCACAACTGTTTGAGGCTGCCCCCAGCCCTGGATACACAATGCTGGACACCGCTGAAGGTACATACGAGCTCCACAGGTGACTGGTGCTCACCCAGAGTGACACTTCTGAGAGCCCTGGCCTGGCTCCTTTGCTCATGTAAAAACATGTGGTACCACGGGCTATGTTACATCTCCAAACTTTCTCCTGGCTCTTTGCTCTTTTCTTTCAGCAAAGATAAAAAGCAGCTAACAGAGTTCCCCAACATCTACCACATCCTGGAAGAAGGAAATGCCTCAGATTTCGTGGTGATTTAGGTTTCTCAGGGCCAGTCACAGTTTCTGATTTTATTTATTTAATAGCTATCTAAAAACTAGAAACTTAGCAACATATTTTGTAGCTGATTTGGCTGATAATGCCTTTTTTAAAGGTCGTTTCCTGCTTTAGGATAGCATAGTAACAAAAAGAGCTGGGTTTACTCCATTAAGAGAAGATAGTACATTAAGCCAAACAAGAAAAAACAAATGCTGAAAGGGGAAAAAAAATGAAACTAATAGCAAGCTGATGAACAGATTACTTCTATTTATTTTAATTTTCCTGTGCCCCCTTTTTAGATAGTTTATTATTAACTAAAGTAAATTCAGCTGTTCACAGAAATTAGAAAAATGATATGAGAAAGCAAGTTAACTAAAAAGAGCTGATACAATTTTTTTTTTTTTTTTGCTTGGATTCAGTTGAGGGACTTTAGCCAAGGAGAACAAGAACAAAATACAGAATTGTATCTAATGAGAAATCTAACTAACAAAAATACTTTTAATGCAAAAGACAAATTAAAAAGGCCAAAAAAAGACATTGCTCCCTCTGTATAGTGATGTAGCCTGTTTTAGTGAATACTGCCATGTCTTTTAGCTCAAGTCTAAACATTCAGTGCTGATAGAGAAGGTTGCACTTTGCATTCCTTTCTCAATATGGTAAAGCTGTAACTTATACCTCTGACTTATCACAGCATTGGGGAACACATGTTTTCCCCTTATTTGGTAGCAGAGAACATCTGGAAAGGAAAAAGAACATACTTCCCAATGCCATCTGTGAGCAACCACTACAACAGGACCTGTCTACAAAAGCTGAGTCTCCACCTCATCTGAGCAGGATAGAAAGCAAAGCTCAGACATACGTATGGCTGCAGAACATCTGAAACTCTACAAGTATAGAGAGAAACAGTGCAAGAAAGGATGGAGGGACCTGCACATGGCATTCAGAAGAGCACAGGGTTCAGCTGCCCACCTCGCTGCTGACATCCTGCAAGTCAGCACCTGGTTTTTCCAGTTTTTTAGGCAGCTTGTAACACATCAAAATAAACAGACAATGCATGGGTAACTATTTTGAAGTGGAAGGCAGGAGGAGAAATGTTTCCTTCACTGGAACACTGAAGGTCACAAAGTTGCAATGGCCTCTTACCCCCAGGGCTAGCCAGGGGCTGCAGAGATGGCAATGCAGAAGGGAAGGGCCATGCTAGCTTTTCCAGTACATAGGACAGAGTTGTAGGGCAGCTCAACAGCTGCACGGAGAAATGGACTTCACTGCTAAAAATAAAGAGAATAAGGCAGATTTTAGCTATCTCAGTACCAAGCAGCCCTCCTAAAAGCTGCTTGGAGGCAATTAAATACCATGGGTGCCGTGATTGGTGAACTTAAAGCTCAGAAATTCTATCAGAAATGTTCTGTTCTGAACAAGAGCAGGAAACTGAGGTTTGGCGTCTCTGAGCAGCTCTGTACCAACCTTCTTGTCTGGAAGCAAAAGAGCTGCCTGTCTTGCCCAGGTGCTACAGCAGCATCAGCTTTCCTCCAGAGCATTGCAACAGCCCTCACTCTTCTCAAATTGGACTGCAAATTCTCAGATACAGCATAAAAGGAGATCATTTAGTGTGAAGAGCAAACATTTAGTGGGTAAAACTCTTAACAGCAAAAATAAAAGGATGAAGTATTTTCCTTCCTCAAAAAAATTTTCAGCCACACCTAAAGAGATTCCTAATTGCTGCACCAGAACCCAAGGCAGTTCTATGTGGGACATGCAAACCATGGGGGGACTGGTACAGAAGTATGTCTGAGCTGCTGAGTGCTTCCTCCTGCACATGCCAGCAGCTGGGAGCCGGTGTCGCTGCTGCAGCTGATGATGGCTAGAGCATCAGCTCATTTGGAAACTCCTGGTGAGAGCAGTGCCAGGAAGGAAAGTCTCTCCGAGTCCAGCCCACACCCTAGCAGGGGGATGATCCTCCCTTCTGACTGCTGCCATTGGCATATGATCTCTGCACGCTGGGGCATTTTTAAAAATCTGTTTAGAATTCCAAGTTTTACTTGTCTCCAGTAGCAACACATGGTGGGGGGAGGGAAGTAAGGCTTAAGCTGTGCAATAAAGAGGAGACAACACCTGGTAGAAGGCTGCTACCAGAGCTGGCCTTGCCATTCTCTCTGGACAACCTCTGGCTGTACACAAGCAGTCAGCATGGCGCTATTCCTAACACTGCACAGCAACCACTCACCATCTTGTCAGGAGCAGCTGGCAAGAGCCTTCCTGTCAGGACTTGCTTTGGAGCTGAAGAGCTCCGACACACGCCCTCACAGCACTAGCATTTGCACAAGAGGCATGAAAATGTTGCTACAAAAAACTGATCACAAAGTGAAGTTAATGTTTTGGTTCATTCCTGTCCCCCTAAGCAGCAGCTTTGCAGACACCAGTTTCTCCATGCAACTTGAAGAAGGAGGTATTTTTAATACCCTTTTCTGAATGGAAAATTAAAATAGAGGGCTAAGTGAATTTTCCAGGACATGGGTCCAAGCAATGTCAGGCCCCAGAAGGGAAATTCCTTATAAAGTTACTTTGCAGAAAGTCACTGCTGCCCCTTCCTCCCCACACCCTTTGAATACAGACTTTGAATACATTTAGAAACACAACTGCAGACTTCTGTTTTTTCTGCTTTCTGTTCCTAGATACATATATACAGGCACCATTTCCCATCATGTATTAATTAAGTCAATCTCTTTTCTTCAGATCCTCACTTGCTGAAAGATTGTTTTACAGAATGAAAAGCAAAGCCAAACAAAAATTTCTTTATGGGTGCTTTTGAAGAAAACAGCTACAGAAATGTCTATCTGGCACAAGCAAGACAGAAGACAACAACCAAGGGAAAGCATTCAAGAATCTCTGAGGATGAAGCAATTCCTACTGTTTTGAACTGCACACATGAACCCAGAGTTGGGCAACAAGCGCTCCCTAGGAGGAGCTGCAGTGGGACATGCTGCACAGCGATACCGCTGGTGATGGCATCGCTGCTTTACTGTTTCTGGGGAACTTTATTGCAGGAAGCTGCTGCAGAGGGTTTACAATGTCATAGCAGCCACAGTCTTGGAGAACCCCTGGGGAATATGATGGAAACAAATACGTCCCCTTGCCACAGAGAAGCATCATCGTAGTGTTAATGGCTCTGACTGTGCAACTGAGCTCACTTAAACTCCCCTGTAACCAAACCCAGGCTTACAGCTATACACCTAAACTATCAGGAATTCATATAATCTCCTGTCTTTGATATCTGAACCTGTTATCATTAAAAAGATATGTTCCAGTGCAATCAGACTGTGGTGGCTTGATTCAGGATTTGCTGTATGGAAAACCTGCAGCCATCAAACTAGTCTAAGTGATCACAGCAGTGTCTTTGGATAAAGACACCCAAGAACCAATTTTCCTCTCCTTAAGATGTTAAAGTAGCAACTATAAAAACACTTCTAAATGTTCTAAAATGTGATACCTCTTTTAATCCTTTTTAGCATTGTTTTGTTTTTTTAGAGGTTTTTTTTTAATATCTCATTTATGCCATTTGCCAGCATTAGTGAAATGTCCATTAAATTAAAAAAAGAAACAAAGGCAAGAAAATCCCACATGAAGAGACATTTTCATTATGAAAAACAAAAAAGCCAAGGAACATATCAACCACAGTAAGGTATGTTCATCGTTTGAAACACACCCCTTCAAAGAAACAAATTGCTGATTACAAAAAACACTTTAGCAACATAAACATTACGAAGAATAAAGCCTTTTATTTTTTGTCACACAGCATGATGAACTGAATATTGAGATGACACAGGAAAGGAGGAGTTAGTGATTCATTGTAAAATGCCATCATATGACAGAAAACCTGCTTCTTACATTACCCCAAGGTAACAAAGTTTTAAGGCTTGATTTTCTTCTTAATATATGGATAGCACAATATGGTGCCTTGGTTTGTTCTTTTCTAGGCATGTTGATGCTAATCACATAGCACAGGCATTCGTGGAAATGTTGTACTCTGCCACTGACTTAAATATATGCCAGTTGGATGCCATTAATAATACTCTCAAACCAAATAACAGCAGTTGAAGGGAAAATGGCAGATAGAATTTCTTGAATTTCTCCAACAGAACCACAAGTGCCATGGTTTAACACCTAGAGCTTAATTTAGGTAGCATATAAAACATTTTCAGGCAGATACGCCTATTTTTATGCACATACAGAAGACATTTATTTTAGGAAAAGCATCATAGCAATGCAGTAAGTGTATTTGACACAACCTCCTTTTCAGTTATGATAAGCTTTGCATTCAAAGATCCCTGATAATGTTGTGATCATTTTTCCCAAAGCGGATGAATCATAGATGCTAGAGATTAGCAAGGCAAGTCAAATCACCAACACCTACCACCCTTCTCTGTACCAAACAGTTATTTCTACAGCACAGGACTGTGAACCACATGAATCACAAGCAATGCCCATTCACAGAAGCAAAACAAACATTCCTGTCACTCCGTGCCATCCTGTTTGATCTCACTGGAACATAAAAGCGATGCAAGGTCAGGCAGGGGCAAGAGCTGGAGAGAAAGATTGCTGTGCAATGCTGGGACACCCAGCAGGGTACAGCATTAGAGGTACACTACGTTTCTCCGCCTGTTTTCTGATCTCACATGACTGAAATCACAGCCAATGCAGCAGGAATGGATGGTATCCTGGGTCAGCACTAAACCACTGCCTCAGCATGGTACCAGGGGCCGCTCGTCTGCTGGACATCTCGCTCCTAGTTTAAGTCAGGAGAATTTTCCACCACCTGTGATCATTAAAGATTCCTTCCTGCTTCTGTCAGGGGAGAGTTAACCCTCCTGACCTGGCCAGGTGATTACTTTTTACCTATTTAATTTCCACCTGGAGTTTCAGTTTCCTTACTTTCTAGCACAAATTAGTCTGTGTTCCTAAAGGGCGCTGTAAGTCACATTTTTGGAAGTGATCCCTGAAGAAAGCAATAGACCCTTTGGGAATGTACAGAATTACTGAACAATTAAAAGTGACTCATAGAAGAATATGAAAAATTATTCTTGGGAGTACATGCTGTAAACCCCTGATTATTTCCAGGGTCCATAAAGCCAATTCTGAATCTATAACGGATAAAGGAAGCACCATACAATATGTCAAATGGATCAACAGTGAAGGAATGCCAAACTCTCCTCTCCAGCTCAACAATTCAGCATTACTGCAGTTTCAGGACCTTCAGATGCTTTACACTCATTTCACACAGGGCAAACTAGAAACTTTCAGGTCTCACCAGCCTGATCATCTCCCTGTTCTTAAGCCAAAGAACAAAGAAAACACTTCCTAGAAAAATTACAGTACAATGACAGTCCCCTTGCAACTGTGGGAAAGTAAATGTTGTAGTATTCTGTGCACATATCTGTCTGAGGTTTGATTCAACTCAGTTTTTCACCATGAAATTGGAATTCACAGAAACACAAAATGAAATTTATTTCATTTTAATGTAATATCTTCTTTTATTTCCCCTTCCTTTTTCATCTAAAGTGATTTGAAAGTGAGGGCAGCTTGGTCAAAAGGCTGGTGAGACAGCAAGCCCCACCTGAACTGCAAACTAGTCTGAATCCTAAAGTTGTGTTTGTCCCAGCTCTCATCCAGACATGTTACACACTGCTCAAAAACATTTTACAGAATCTGGGTGATTTTGACTCTGCTGTTTGTGCTCCTCTTCAATAAACAAGAAACAGTGCAGATACCTATCAACTGGTTTGTGATACGAATCCTATGGGAGGGGAGAAACTCAAGCCAGAAAATCAAAGAAGCTGAACTCATTTCCATTTGTAAAGAGCTGCTTTACTGTCTGTCTGCAAATAAATCTCCTCAGTAAATAGCTCCAAGGTTGAACTAGAGAATATTGTATGGATCAAAGAATTCATGTCTTCCTGTGTAAAGTGAACAGGCCGCAAGCTCACTTGTTTGTCTAAAACAATTAGGGTTGGTATGAAAAGGAGGGGTCAGGGACAAATAAACTGCAGCTGATTTTACTTTGGAAAATATTTTTGGAGGGGGGGTTCAAATTAATAAATGTTCAGGGGCCAAAACAGTCTAATCTTTGTCAATTGGTGCCAAATTATGCAAGGTGCTGCCAATTCTGGTTGTCTAACAAATCACTACCAGTGTACATCTAGGCTGAAGGCTGATTGATTCTGGTCATTATTTGGGCTGATCTCATTTGCACACATGGAACCAATATGCAGTCCAGATGTTCATTTGCAGCGAACCACTGAGTGAAACTACTCATCTACACGCAACTTTAATCCTGCAGCACAGCACCACAGCCCACCACTTCTCCTCACCAGTGCAGGGATTCATCCACTACAAAAATCTATAAAACATTCTGCTAATATTTCTGTCAGCTGAATGACTTTTACAGTACTATATAAAGCTGACAGATAATGCATGCCAGTCCTAATTTGAGATAAACTTTTCTTTTGGGACTTTAACCATTGAACAAGCAAACAGATTGAGCAGTAACATTTATTACAATGCATAAATCACTTCCCTGCAACTACTATGGGTCTTGCCTGAGGGCAAAACTTCTGAATAGCCCATGAATTCTAATATACTGGATAAATTACTAAATTGTATTGTCACTCTGCCATTTGCTTATCAAAAGCAAATTCATAAAGCTTTTCAAAAGTAATTTGACAACCTTTTTTTTACCATGCTCAGCCTTTATAAACATGTAATAGCAACATTTTTCCAGGGCTTACAATAATAATTTTATAGTGTTTTCTCCTGTGTTAAGTGAAAGCACCTATTAATTCTGCATAAATAGTAGGCTAATTGTATTTCATTGCATCAGTATTTACTGAAGCCCACTGTACTAATCTCCACAACTGTTCTTGCTTCTAACTTAAGCTTATGCAGAAGGGCTTATGAACCCACATGTCACAGCAAGATAAGGGAGGTGAACATAGAGGGAACTCTCCGAATCTGATTTTCAGAGAGTCGAGGAGGGCCCTTTTATATTACAAGATCCATTGCAAAAGATCCTTCAAGTGTCTAAATGAAACTGGTAAAGGAGAATCTGGTGCTTTATTTTTACAATGATTACGGGATTAGCAAGCAAAGAAGTAACGTTTAAGTATTTTGTAAGTGCAATCTAAGGTGGAGTACTTTAAAAACCTCACCTTACAAATGACCTGAAACAACTACTGTAAATAGTGAATCATTCTTTAAAATTGCTCAACCACTCTTTAACCTAAAACCCAAATTCTATGTTGGAAAGTAACACCAATTCCTTCTTTACAAGTAATCAATAAAGTGATTGTCACTGTCTCTTCTTTATAGTTGTTTATACTTTCTAGGGAAATATATTTATGTTTTAGCTCCTAAACTTGGATTTTTCTTTTTCTTTTTTTTTTTTTTTAATTTAAAAAAGAAAAGGTCTTTCCTCACAATGATGATTCCATCTGTTTCCTCTGGCTATTCTGCCATTTTGGCCTCAGTGGAGTCCTTTTAATTGCATTTAGACTTATCCTGGATTGTACAAGCCCATTCCCAAGGATGTCTGGTTTTCATCAGGTAATGACCATTAATTCTGGCTGCATTTCCTTCTAAATCTTGTTGAATGGCATAAGAAACAGAAGACCAATGTCTTTTCTTGTGTATCCTATTGTTTTGGAAATCACAATTTTCTCTGAGCTTTGGCTGTGGTTTGTTTCACCTAAAGGCACAGAGATGGCCTTCACACCAGAGAACCCTGCTTCTCACTCCTCACAGTTTGTTTATAACTATTGATCTTGCCTCTGCTGTTGTCATACTTCATTCAGAGCTCCAGATCATTTCCCAGTATTTGCATCTGTAGCTGCTCTCTGCATCACTTACAGGAATGTAGGAGCACAGCTTATGGTACCACACAGGTCCTCCTTTGGGCCCTACAAAATCAACCTCAAAAGACTCTGCAACTCAAGTGACATTTATAGGCTTTCAGTTCTAAGCTAAAGTCTTGCTATGGTGGGTTTATGTGATCCAGTAACAACTAATAAAGGAAACACAGCAGCAAACACATCTTTGTAAATGTAGTCTCACTGTCTCCAATTTACCCCTGTGGATGTGTGTGTGTGTGTATATATATATATTTATATGTGTGTGTGTGTGTGTGTGTGTGTTGAAGGTCCAACTTTATCTTCCACTATAGCCAAAAGTGATTTTAATGTCTTAAATGACATATTTACTTTTGTTAAATAATGTTCTAATGATAGAGAGAAATAACCCCGTAAACATGAAGATCTAAGGGTTTGGGTTTTTTTTAAAGGTAATATTACTCAGTGCTTGATTTGCAGCTAATTTGCAGAAGACCAAAATATAAATCCCAACTTTTGCCACAAAGGATGACAATAATTTATTTTCTGTTACAGTTGGACAATGAACTAAAATCTCTGGGAAGCACAGGTCATAATAATGGATTTGGTCAACATAGTTAATTCAAGGACATTGATTCTGTTCAATGGACATAATTTTCCATTACTACTGCAGTTACATCACTTTACCATGCTTAACAATCAAGTTTAAATCCCCTAAACAATATTTTACTTAAGCTGCACTCTTCAAATCCTCTCACTGGTCTACACAGCTTCCTCAGGGCATTGGCAGGTTCCAGCTGCCAGTGGGAGCATGCCACTGACACTGCCAGTCAGAGGATTTTCTCCCTTCCAACCCCCCCTCTCTCACCATTTTACTACCAAATGGACAAAAAACCCAAGATTTCTGTCTGTCTCTAGATGTTGCTGTACTTCAGAAATCTTTGTTTGCATCCTATTGTGGAGATACCTCCTCTTCACAGGCTCCTGATTCTGATAAGCACTCAGTATCTCAAATGACACAGAAGTGTTACCAGTTCAAGTTCACTTGATTACCTTTGAGTTGGTCATGAATGATCTGTACATGCCAAGAACTCAAGACCACTTCTTAACCTCCCATTTGAAAACACTTTCCTCTACAATCTGCAAAGTTCCTGCTACTGAAAAGCAGGAGCCGAGAAGCTCTGAATTACAACTTTTTACATCATCAAGAGTGTGTGTTAGACTGAATTATTGTATTACTAAACACATAAGCTTCCATTATTTTTATTATTGTCAGGCAGAAATAAACATCTACAGCTATTTATAAAGAAGTAAAACATATACAACCATACATCTTTTCAGAAAAATTGCTTAAGAAAAAGAAATTAAGATTTATCTGTATATGTTGTACGTCCTGCTCCCTTGTTTTTTTCCCCTTCTATGTTTTAATGTTACTCTGCAGGTTCTTATCTTGACATGCAAGACTGGAGTTAAGCAAATATAACCTCGAAGGTCTCTACTTGCACTGACAACCAGGGGTAGATTACAAGCAAAGCTTGAATCAGGGCCCTACTACAGGAAAAGAAAGTACTTTGCTGCAAGAAGTGGTACAGGACACTGTCACTGTACCAACAAGCCTATTGAAAAAATCCTTTGAGTTTTAAGTTGCTTTTCCAGCTATGACTTTCAATAGAAGAGAGCGAAGCTGGTGCGTGAAGCTCACTTAAATAAAAGAACAGTCAGATGTTTGATATAAATTCTATCACATTTTCCTTCCACCTCTGCTGGAGTTTGTACTACATGAAGATGGAATTTGGTCATCTTAATTGAAGTTTAAAACTGCGTTTGCCAAGCAGCAAATGTTCAGGATCTCAAAGAGTGAGATTTTTAATAAGCAAATCTTCTAGGAAAACATTAACCTATAATAGAGAAATAAATAACAAACAGAGGACAGGGGACTCTTTCCACATTGGCTTTTTAATATGGTCATTACATGATGGGATCTTGTCCTCTTTTTAATGGATAAAAAGAGCATTAGCAGAATGCTCAGTCACTTTCTTCAGTCATTTGGCAGCTCAGGCTTTTCTCCAGCACTGAGTAATCTGCTGCTTCTAACCCTTAAATTGCAAAGAAACAGTTTCCTGGGAGTTAGTCTCCTGGGTTCAACAAAGTACTTCCAATTTCTTCAGATGACAGCATCCCCAGCTGTCAACTTCTTCCTGTGAAGAAGGGTTTTTATTAGGCTTGAAATTCCCTTCCATTAAGTCATACACAAAAGTCTGACCTTGGCTGTACTTTGTTAATTCCACATCCACATCTTTGGGCTTCCTCTGCCAGTCATTCACTCAACTGGACCTGCTCTACTGCCAATCATTTGTTCGACTTCTCAATTTTAGATCTTCTTTTTCCTCCTGAGCCAAAGCTTTCTCATGAATCTTTCTATCCTGACACCTCTTTTGAACTTTAGTTATCAGAAATGCTGTTTCAGACACTGAGGTTATGATGCTTTATTATGCAGCAGAGTTAAACTCTTGACTTCTGATTCTGCAACTACACAACATCCAAGCGGATGCAAACCTGTCTTTCTAAACTCTAAAGTGATTCTCCTTGGGTTAAATTCAGAGCCACACTTCACTGGATTAGCTGTCCCCTTTTGCTGAGTTTTTCTCCCTCTCTGTGGTAAATTAAGTGTAATATTAATACATATCTCAATTAATATGACACTCTTAGCTTTGATAACTAACTAATTTTTAATTAGATTGTTATGTGAAAGCACTTCATGTAACGGACACCTACACTGGCAGATTTAAAAAGTGTCTGTTATGATGTCAAAGTTTAATTAGCTTTCACTGCAAATAAAAGACATACTAACTTACAGTTTGCTTAGAAAGCCATATAATACATGATCATTATTTTTCCAAAGGTGAAGCCACTAATTCTTTAATAAGGGATTTTTTTCTCATCTACTTCATACAAAAGTCCCTTAACTCCTTATACATACTGTAAATCACTTATCATGCCTTTGACCTCATTACAAATCAAAGTCCTATTTCCAGTGTTAATGAAAAGAAAATTTATATATAATTTCTAAAGCAAATCTCTTCTGTGAGAGCCAACATTTATTGGAATTTACTTGCCATCAGTTTATGGCCTCTTGCACATAGCAGATGATCGGCTATCTCTGAAGGAATCATTATAGCAATAACAGAAGGCTTTAAATGTGCTTTTCTCAGACTACATTATTTAATCCTTTTCTATATTAAGAAATAATGATTTAATTCAGTAATTGCCATAGGCAGCCAATAGGAAATGTGTGGAGCAGGGTATAATAATCCAAAAAAGAGTTTTTTCCTATTTTCTATTTCATATGGGAAATGACACTGGCAAAATGGAAATGGGACATAATCAATTCTCTGGGAATAGAAAGTTGGATGACTTTGTAATATGTATGATCCCTTAAATCTACATTTATCATAGCACCTATAACTGGGTTTTTTGGAAAAGTACATACAAAACACAAAAGCCATATTGCAGTTTCAACAGCATAAGTACTATTTCACAGGAACTGAACTGCTCTGGATGAACTCAGCTAGTTTATAAACGAAGATCAAAATTTGTCCTGTACACATTTCAATTTCATTGCATCTTTTGTAAAGCATAGACTGACACAGAAACATAACTGCTTTCATGTATATAAACCTCATATACATTATCTTTATGATCTATTAGTCTAAGTTCATTCATTCTCTTAGATGTAAAGTCTGTGTCTTTGTATTTTCCACAATAGAAATATTCAGAATGAATTCTGATTCTGTTTCCTCTAGGCAACTCTACAGAGGGCAATAGAAAGATACAGTTGGATTTCTACACTTATTTTAATAACACATATTATTTTGTGATTTAAAATCAAATTGAGTGTTCTTACTAAGTCTGTTTCTTTTTTTTTTTTTGTAATAACTGAAGTACCATCTTTCCCTCTGCACTGATATATTGAATTCATTGCTCTTCAAAGCTGAAAAATTATGTAACAGAAAAAACAAAACACAAACAAACAAAAAAATACAATAATAGTTCTCTTGCAATAAATGAGATCTTTTTCTAGGTGCAAATACACTAGTGGGACAACTGTTCTGACAGCAAACTTTTCCTGTCAGCGTTGTAACCCACTTTTAAACTTATAGGTACCTGAAAAACTGATATTGATAAAGTAAATATAATTTGGATAAGTCCAAAAATATTAAGAGAAAAAGAAGCATATTTTGAAAATCTGCATTTTTTAAGCTTTCATATTATATAAATGACATTTTAATGACTCCAGACGAATGTCCCACTGAACATGCATATTCACACTCATCTCTTTGCAGCATTCTGCTATTTCCCCATGAGGTCAGACTTTCCATGAAAGGTACATTAACTATGATTAGCAGATGACAGAATAAATGGCCAAAGGAGTATTATCAAATCTACCAGGTCAAGCAGTTGCCTACTATCACAAATAACCCATTCTGCCACAGTGCCTGTGACACTGACACTGCTCACATCTTGAGTTACACTGTACCAACCCTTTCAACTACTGATGGTGTCTCAGTGGAGCACAAGACCATATAAAGATCCCTTATCAGAGCTATGAGAACCACAGAAACATTCCAAAGAAAAAAAGCAGTTATTGCAGCATCCAATATTCTTGAAGCATTCTTTTGAAAGTATTTTAAAATCTGTCAGTAATGGAAGTACTCATTTTACAAGACCAGTTACCTGACCACACAACACTCTGACAGGAGAACTAAATGGAGTATTTTTTAAAATAGAGGCTGGTTTGCATGTGCCATGCAATACAAAGCAGTCAAGTCATTGTGATGAGTCAAATCTTCAGATCCTATTCTAAGAGCCTGTCCCAATAATGGAGGGAATCATGGGTCAGATGATAAATTTTAGAGAAGAAATTATTCAAAATCCATAGATCTTGAAAAACTGAGTCTGCAGCAAGCAATATGATAGCAAGAAGTATTTTATCTTCTACTCTTTATGTTATTTTACCTTAGGAAATTGGAAAATTTGATACCTTCCAACTGCACTGAAACTAGCACTCAACAATTTATACTAATGCAGTCAAACAGGTTTTGGTAAATGTCTCTTATGTAAAATAGGACATGCATTTCACATTTTTTGATTCAAGAAAACAGGGTAAGAATAATTTGTTCTGTTTGAGCTCGCTTAACATTTTACACAAGCCAGCAGCAGGGACGAATTAACTTCATAAATTTACAGCCTCAAGTGATACTACTTTTATAATTTAGTTTCCTGATAAGATTATTTTAAGTTTCAGAAACAATTCAAGAGAAAAAAAAATAAAGAAAAAAAAAAGTAATTCTTTCTATTTTAGCCTCTTTACCAGACTTTTTTTCCAACAGCTCTAGTATTGTCTCCAGGTAAAATTTTCTTGCTTCCAGTAAAATGAGGCCCATAAAGAAGCACCCAGTGCCTGCAGAAAGCTCTCATTAACTTTCCAGCCTGATAACTTCGTTATCAGGGTTTGATTGTTCAACAGCCCTGGCTAAATATATATATTTGTATATAACTGTTGAACTCACCAGAAACTATGATAATAGTAATGTTGTAAATCTATCTGGCAGAAATTACTGTCAAATTCTTTCCTATTTCTCTAGAATAACTCTATTGGAAACTCATGGATTTACTTGGTTTTAATAACAAGAAACAAAATCAAACTGTCAAAGATTTTGAGAATTTTGCACACTAAACATGGATTACCCTTCAAGGTTCTTATTACCATTTAGATAGATATTCCCAGCTGCTATTTTAGGTCAGCAAGTATTCAAATCACTGGAACAGATTTGTGTTAGCACATGCTGTGGACAGATGCAGCAGAAATTTATGTATTTTCCGAAAAGAAAAACAAAACCAAAAACATTCACTGCACCTTCATGGCATAGGAATGCTCTCTTATGTGAAAAAGGCTGCCAGCAGCTTAAATTTATCTCACATTTAATACTTCCTTTCATCATCAGAAGACATCTAAGGTCCCTTCCAACCTAACTTATTGTATGATTCTATAGTTTAAGACTTCCCTTCAGCGATCAATTTTTCATTACCATGATGCAAATGTAAATAAAACGTGCATTCTTGTTCCCTGGGGGTTTTTTACCTCTTTCTGTGGCTGCAGTGTAGAAGTAGAGTGGACCACCTGTACACTAGATCTAAATCTTCACAAAGTCTAACAGTTGTTAATTATTGCTATTATTATTAATATATTATTTCTCCTAAATACAACCTCATCTCTATTTGAGCACTGCTAAAATGAAATGCCTGCAGGCATGAGAATACACACTGCTTCAAACCAGAAGATCAGTACTTCAGAGGTAGGTGATGTAAACAGATGAAGAGAAACAGCAAAATGTATTCTGGCACTTATATAAATTACCTTATTGCAAGAAAAACTAAACAACCATGCTACTAAATAAACAGACTTTCTGAGTTGAGCAGAATGAAAGAGATCAATTTCAGAAATAAAATTTAGAACTTTCACAGATAAGTCTGTTCCCAACTAATGACATACTACGTATTCTTATTACAGTATTTAACCCATTGCTGAAATCACTACCTGATTTCAAAATATTCTGTATTTCTAAAGTAGGAAGTTTTGGTAGAATCCACTTTCAGTTTCTCACACTGAGTCAAAATATATGTCTAAAGAAGAGACAGAGGCTGTGACACCCAGTAATAATACTGTATCCAAGCCAAGGTCAAAGCAATATAGAAAGTTAAATACATCAGCTGCCTGACATAAGCAAACCAAACCTTTGTTGATCCAGAGTACTTTCCTTGCATGTGTCATGATAAGCCATGGTTTACATAGTCATCTATTATGGTTATACTTATTTCCCATTTTTGACATCCTCCAGTCTGGTAGACACTGATATTTAAACCAGAGCAACCTTGCCAAATACAGCTGCTGTGTTATCTTCACAACACACTAAAAAAGCATATCTGCTTTGTTCCAAAAGAATGCCTGTGTAGGCAACTGGCTCAAAAAGCAAACATTGTTTTGCAGTGATTTAGTGGCTATTGTTAGTAGCCAGAAGTAAAAAATATCACGCTTGCTTTGACTGACTGTGAATAAGGAAGATCAACACAGAACTTGATTCAACTGCTAGAGATGCCAAGGAGGATCTTCTAAGGATTACAGGCAGAGATGGATAAGGCCATACAGAAGAGTCAAAATCAGGAGTAAATGCATCTGGGTGAAGGAATGCTTTGATGGAAGGGATGTGCTATAATTCCTCTTTCAAACTAACAATACTCCTCTTAGGGCAGCAATCTGACTTCAGCTGCTGGGCACCTTATGACCTCTTCTGCACACTACTTTCAGACCAACTGTAGCTGAAGCCTTTTACCCACACCCAGGGGAAATAAAATATAAAAAAATTCTATTCTTAAAATGTTTTTAGTATGAGAAAACTTATCTCTCAGTAGTAAATATGACAGCAGTTATGAACAAACAACTTAAGCTCTAAAGGTTACAGAATCACAAGATGTTTAACACAAAGAATACACGAATCCCATTTCAATGCAGAAGCTGGAATTAAAATTGTGTTTCAGTCATACTGCTTGCACAGCAAGAACAGCAAGATGCCTTTTGCTATTATATCCTTACAAATCATGGTCAAAGCTGTAAGTGTTCTCTAATGAACCTCCTCTTGTACTGCTAAAATATACACAGGTTTCTCCTCTTGTTGCATGAGTCCTACATGTTGCATCTGTTAGCATTTTTCAGCCTCCAGAATATCATTTATGCCAACTCTCTGTTAAAGTTTTCAGAAAAGAGTGAAAAAGTCAGTTGATCCAAAAACTGAAAGAACAGTTTAGATGGTGTTAGAGATGGAGAATCAACACAAAAGCCCTGAAATAAGAAAGTGCTGGAAGGTCCACACGTTATTTAATCCATGATAAACACCTGGGGGTGTTTTTCTATCTAAAAATTAGATGAGGAAATACTCCTAAATCACATACAGTACATGTAAGAAACAGAGAAATACTATGGATTCACCTAGCAGCACTAATGTCTTATATACCATTTCTAACCTGTGAAACTTCTGACCTACATGTATTTGCCTGATTTTTTTAAAGTGAAATTAAATGTAAAAGTAATTCTCATTCTAAAAAAGTATGAGAAAAGAAAGAGAAAAAGACAGACAGATAGATAGAAAAGAGAAAGGTAAGACGACATCTGCAAAATAATCAGGTAGGAACAATATAAATCCAAATTAATAACTAGGCCAACTTAGGAAGCATCATCTAGCTGCTAGAAATAAATAAATGGGATGTGTGTCATGTAGGCATTTACCCACCATTATTTGATTTGTAGTAGCAAGAAATGAAGCTGAGCATGCATTTAAACAGTTTGAAGCAGATGGACAGCATACTCTGGCAAACAAGTTAATGGCAGAGGCAGGTACATCTGCACAACTCAATAGTTAAAATGGTCTCAACAATTAGAGAAACAATTAGAGAAAGTCACAGATGCAGCACTTTTACATTTGGATCCTGTGCATGTATATATGCAAAAATATTTATGTGGATCCTATGCATAGGTTTTTTTGGGAGATAACATCTTTTTTCCAGCAAGAAGACTAGTAAAGTAAATGTTACAATATTGTTAAACGAAACTTGCCTCTTTTTTCCCTCTATTTTTTTGGAAGCCGTTGAGAATCATTGTGGCAAACCCACTTCCCATTGTTGGTGCAAAAGCCACTGCCCACAGAAAAGCTAATGCACAAGAGGAGACCCCAGTAACTGCTACAAACCCAACCACACTGCTCCTGAGAACAGCAGCTCAGGGCAGGGTAAGACGGGAAGGCCAGTTTCCACTTCAATATTACCTACAAAATAAGGAAACATTCTCACATCACAGCTTAGCAAAGCCAAGGTCCAAAATCACACAAAAGCCTCATTGCACTTGAGCCTCATGGAAAAAATCTTAGAAGTAAGTAAAGAGATTGAGCATATCTGCATTTTACTCTTTTTTACAACAGTATTTTTTAATTCAAGCACTTGCAGAAGCCTAGATACCACCTAGAAGGCATGTACACAGGTCAGCTCTGATGCCTGAGCATGCACCAGGCAAGCTGAAATACAGGAAAACCTATAATCCTTTATTTACCTCCTGGATACAGAGAGGAGTTCATGACCTGTCCTATACACAAGTTTACATGTAAGTGTAAACCACCAAAGTTAAAAAAAATTGATGAAACAGACAACTTAGTACTAGTCAGAACAAAAAATATAAGCAGTACATAGAAGTTCAAATTTTTCCTGGTATAAAATTAAATTGGCAAAAAAACCACAAAAACTAACCCACAAAATATAAAAAATTTCAGTTAAGCAGTACTTCTTAAGATATATTACCATAATCAATCAATGCAAAATCACATGCTAATCTCCATGGCTCACAGCTATAATTAACCCTATTAATAAATAATAACAAACAAAATGCCTAAATCTAGATTTTTTTAATTGTTTATAGAAGCCAATAAAGCACACATATTATTACACCAATAACTTCATATTTCCTCAAGCAAATTCACAAAAGATGTTTAATTATTTCTCATAGAGCAAAGTTTGAAAGCAGAAAGAGAAGAAAAATGGTGTTCTGAATAACTCTTCTACAAATGTAAGCAAAACCAAATTTCACAGAAGCATTTATTTCTCTCTTCAATGCTAACCTTCGAGTGGTATGTCCACTCGAAGGTTAGTATTGAAGAGAGAAATCCCTTGCTCTTGAGGTGGTCTCTGGGACCATAGGGCTTTGCTAGCAGCCTCCTCCTGCATTTCAGACAGCATTCATGCAGTGTCTGCTGTGGGTCTGAGCCCTCCTTTGTGTCTGTGCTCTGCCCTGCCACGCTGCACTGCTTCTGCAGCCAGGCACCATCCACCACTCATGGGTCACATAGGTGACATTTCCTTTGGTTTCAATTCTAAAGGGTGTTTTAACAGCTCCAGGGAACGTGTAGATCCCAGAAGCTGTGTCCTCTACCCCACCCAACCCTGCCAGAAAAGCATGGCAGGAAAAAAAATGTTCCTTCCCTGTGTAGCTTCCGCTGCAGCTGATACTGAAACTGTGACTATATTCACATCAAAATTCCTCACAACCAAGTTTCAGGTGCACATGCCTTAGTACCTCTCATATTTCTAAGACAGTATTATCATAGAAGGTGCCAAGTGACTGCCTTTTTACTGAGGAATGTCTCTTGCTTCTATTAATAATATATTAGACAAGGTAACACTGAAAATTTTTGAAAAGACAACAGCTCTATTTGTTTCTGTCTGTTTATTATTTCTGAAACAGGAGCTATTACACAGATAAACAATTTCATAAACGTGAAAGGAAAGACAATAAGATGCAATAAGTTAGAAGAGGGGTAAAAATCACAGAATTGTAGAAACATTTAGGTTGGAAAAGCCCTCTAGGATCATGAAGTCCAGTCATTAGTCCAGAACTGCCTGGCCCCCCCACTGAATCATAGAATTAGGAATGCTTTGGGTTGGATGGGTCTTAAAGACCATCCAGTTCCAGCTGGGGGTTGGGCAAGGACACCTTTCACTAGGCCAGGTTGCTCAGAGCCCCATCCAGCCTGGCCTTTAACACCTCTGGGGATGGGGCATCCACAGCTTCACTGGGCAGCCTGTGCCAGTGCCTCGACACCCTTATAGTCTTATCACCAAAAGAATTTTTTTGTAAAAGTTGATCTTAACCTAACCTCCTTCACCTTGAGGTAAGAGAAGAGTGCTCCCAAAAGCAGAAGCCACATGTTAGAAAAAACCCTCAACCACAGGTCATGCCTTTATTCTGAAATGGAGACACACATCTGCCTAGTTTTTTTAGGCTGCTGAGACTCCAGAATGAGATATTCCCTACCAAGATACAATATAAACATGGACCTCCAAAATGGGTTGTGCTCTGTTTACTTCTCCTCCCATTAGTCAGTGCTAGAGATGGTGCAGGGAAACATTCAGCTCCCAGCACCATGTGAGCAGCAGCTGGGAAACAGCAAAGGAACTCCATATTCTTTGTCTTAATGTGATCATATCAAATTGTCGTGAGTGATTTCTTCCACCCCTGTCCCCAGTGTCATTTCTCAGTGTCCCATGGAATCAGAGATGGCAGGCCAAGACATGCAGTCTGGTCATGTAGCCCATCCTATTGCAGCAGTGCAGCATTTTCCTCTACAGCAATCTCTTACTGGTATGTGCAGTCAAGTCCTACTTATTCCTCTGTGAAAGTGAAAACTAAAATCAGTTCTGTTACTTACATGTAGAAATACTCCTGCTGTATTTATTTATGACATGCTCTTGTAGTAGACATCAGAAAAAATCAAGAGGAGGAAATGGGTTTTGAAAACGTTTGGGAAAGTTGTATATAGTATTATTATAATTAATTCTCATAAAACCCATCTGCCACACCAAGGGTTTGTGTTACCAGGAAACCATTTAGAAGGGTTCTGAGGGAGACAGAAATTATAATATCCCTTTCCTCTGTTTCTCACACTTCTCAACCTGTCTTTCACAAAAAAAAAAAACAGAGTTATGTGAGCTTTTCCATACATACAGCTTACCCTGGGTTTTATGTGAAGCACTGTGCAGATTAGAGGAAATGCTAGATGCTTCTAACACAAAATTGGGTTTTCCCATCTGAATGATGCAATAGTCATTGTGTCCTATAGCTTGTTGTAAGAGACAAAAACATTTGTACCATCCCATGAACACAAAAGATGGAAATGAAAAGCAACATTTGTCTGTGCCTCTATCTTGTAATTTGGAGGCAGGACAGACTGAAGAGAGACCCTTCTCCTTAAGACCTAGAAGATAGTTGAGGGGTAAATAGGTTCACATGGGTCTCATGGAAATGGATGAGTAGAAGATATGAAGATGTAAAAAACGGGATAAATCACAAATATCTATGATAAAGCATAGCACATTTCTGCTTTTTGTCTTGCATGTATTGCCTCCTTTCACATCTCCACCTTCTGTAGACTGTAGGTGTCTGACATGTACTGGAGGGAATCAGACACACCACCTGACCCAGAGTGGGGCCATCTTCTATAGATGCCTACCCTCATCAGTCTATCATCAAGTGAACCCATTTAATTCACTGCAATTAGACTTTTACCACTAAAATCAGAACATTATTATCAGGCAAGATAAATTTCATCCTAAAGTATTCCATAAGTGTCACAAAAAAATTAACTGCAATTGTTTCCACCAAACTCAAAGGTCCTCTTTAAATATTTGTCAAGGACAAACAGCATGCAAGGCACCTAGCTGCAGTCTTTTCTGTAAGCACTGTTGACATGGAGGTAGAAAAAACAGAACTCACATGCATCAGTTCATGTCATGAAAAAGATGGGTTAGGAAAAAGAATAATATGTTATAAGGAAGGCCTGTAATATGTACCACACCTGAAATGTGCTGAATTATGGCAATTCTAGTATATCTAAATAAGGATTATTTACATTTTTCAGCATTTAAGAAACATTTCCTTCAGTCTGTTATCTAAAAATATGTCTCATATTTCTTGAGGATTTTTTCTAGTTTATTACCTATAAGTTCCTACCAGAAATGTGAAATCAACCTCACAAAAGTGTCATCACAGCAGAAACTTCAAACTGAACTGAATGGAAACATTCTTAACTTAGATGATTATACAAATTCACATTTCTAAACATTTTCCTTAAAACTCAAATTAGCCAGAGTTTCTGAAATGCCAATGACCTTACATATGCTCCTAAACTACACTCAAAGATTGGCACAATCAGATCTAATTACGGTAAAAAGAAATTATGCAAGAAAATCAGAGCTACTTCGTCAACTCCTGTTCCAACTGAAAACCTGGCTGGAAACATCAATAACACTAACATTCCTAACTGCAGGTTTCCAACGTGAGTAACTTGGTGCTAAATTTATGAGCAACACACTTTGAATCAAACAGCCTGAAGAAGTGAATGAAATCATTGTCCAGCAGAACCACGAGCACTCAAAAAAAAAGGGCAGAGCAAAATCAAGCAACTTGTTAGCAGTCTGTATCCCAGGATCAACTACCACTGGCAGGTTTGATTGCTTTTGGTGAACACTTGCAACCATCCCAGGCCAGGAGAAAGACCTTTACTTCCTGCTGTTTTGCAACAATGAGAACTAAGTGGACATCAAGATAAACAAAATAAAGCCTGATTTGACAAAAGATCACAGAAATTATGAAATACTGACCAAAATGTCAGAAAAAACATGGGTACTTGCCAGCATGACTAACAGGAAAGTTAAGACATTAGGAAGAACACGCAGTAGATTTTTTTCTTTCGGGTTTGGGGTTTTTGTTGATTCTTTTATTGCCTCCCCAAATCTGAAGAGAACTTCTGTGTCCGTTTCTTGCCTTTCAGACCCTGTAGGGCCATTTTGGGATGCACCATTGCAGACAGTATGTCTGGCAGGAGCACATCTGTGACCAGGTGCCCATTAAATCATTTCCTGAGCTGTTTTAGGCCTCTTCTGAGGGCCATTTGGAAGCATGCCAGTTCTGGTCTAAAATCTGCAAAGAACCACTGATTAATTGGGCTTTTGCTATTTCACTCTTGTAAGGAACTGTGCTCCTCTTACATTCTTATGGGACTCCTTGAGTGGTTTCATTGGCAATTGCAGAAAATTTACCCCTATGTCTATATATTTTGTAAATTAGATGAAGTAACTAATGAACAGGAAAAATACTGTCTTAGCAGTGCAACAATTCATTGATTCCTTCTCACAATCATATTTTGGACTCACTACCTTATCTGATGAGCTACCCAACATCCAAGTACACAAGTCTCACAAATTCAATTACTTATCTTTACATTTCATCAAGTAATATCTTTCTATTTTTCTTTTGCTGCACCTAAATCTCGTTTTAATGCATGCAGGTGCCTAAATAAGAGGATGATGAATAGGATCTAGTGGGATCTACTGGACTGAAAGCAATCAGACATACACTCATAAGCAGATATGCAACCTGGAGAATCAAGACCTGAGAAAGGTGGCGCAGCACAACAGGCTTTACCAAAGAGGAGTGAGCCTGCCCACAGCCCAGAGTGCCAACCTGGCACTGCCATCCCAGGCCAGAGGAACAAGAGCAACATTGCTAGTTTTGCACATGAACACCTGAGATGTATCAGATTTTATGTGTGCTGAATTAACTCACAGTTTAGAAAATATGTTACTTCAGGGCATGAACAGCAGCTCTTATTTTTGCTTTTGAAAATCTACCCTTAAATCCCATAGTATGGGACAAAAACTTGACACTTGCTTTCAATTAAGAATGATGCATTAGATACACTCACTGGTCAGCAGTCAGTGAGCACCTGAAAAAACAGCTGTTGGGCATCTTAAAAAGGAAGACCCTGACTTCTAATTCCAAGGGATATGGATGTCAGAAAATTCCTAGCAATCTGAGCATCCAGCCTCCTACAAGCAAAGCCTTTTTATACATCACCAAAAAGTGACTACAAAGATGTGGCAAATGTCACTGAGACTCTAGAACAGACTCCACTATGACTGTAGAAGGCCTCATGAGGCAAAGGTAGACAAGCCAATGTCTTCAGCTCCTCTGTGTGACAGGAACATACCTTGTCAGCCTGACACAGCAGCCACTGAAAATCTGTCACAATGAAGGTTAGCAAGTGTCTGAAATTATTGATCGATGGGATTCTTGCAACTGGACTTTTTTCAGATATTCAGAACACGAGACAAAATAATGTCTCTTAACACAAATACCATCAGAGCCTGACCTGCCCTGTTACAGTAAGAGTCCCACTGATCTGCAGTTTAAAAATTCTTCCAGGATTAGGACAGGGTTCACCAAGTCCTCCACAGCAGAGTTATTCTCTCAAACAGTGGCTGCCATATATAAGTAATATATCTTCCAAAGTCAATGGCATTCCATAGAGTATAACACTCTTCTTTCCTGACAACTTATCACATCCAGTCTTACAGAATGGCAGGTAGAAGAAGGTGGAACCTGGAGCAGTGTGTCTGCTCTCAGCTGTCAATCTCAGTCACAACAGAGCCAGCAATGAAGAGCAGAGGGAGAGGAGTAACCCCGAGGGTTTTCTGTTACACACAACAGCTTGCAAACCTGGCCTCCCTCTGAAATAAGCCTTGTGCCTGAAAACCAGTTCACCTCTATCTCTTGATGAGCCCAGTCACACATGCAGAGATGCTCAACTATTAAATATCAAAGGGATCTTTTTGTCTTGCTTTAGCTTGTTTGCAAAGCATGTTTATTCAAGGCAAAGACAGCTCAAAAGATCAGATGCAGAATGATCCACTAAATGTAAAATGGAGCTTGTGGTGATTTTGCTACTCCTTAACCTTGAAAGTCACATCACAGAGCAAAAAACAGTGCTTCAATTAAAAAAAAGGGCTGAGCATTTCTATTAACTTTGGCTTTCTACCTGACTGGCCTCAGTCAGCTTCTGTGGCTGTAGAATGAGTTTAGTGTCAAAGAAAAAGAAACCAGTGGTGCCATAACAAGCACCACTTTCACTTAACATGAGTATGCAGGTTCAGAGCTGGATGCTACACTTCTGTCTAGTTTTGTCAAGGCCAATGGAGCTCCAGCCATTTACACTATTCTGGCACTGGTCTAAAACAACATTTAACAGGGTGGTAGAAAAAAAACAACCTAAACAGTTATCTTTATTAGCTTTAGGAAAGGGGGTACAGCCCTTTCTTCCCCTAAGGTGTTCCAAGAAACATGTCAGAAAGATTCAAGTACATAGACAAAAAGAATAAAACAGCAATGGCACAACAAATAAGAAATGAGAGCTATCAGTAGAACAGATGCTAGTGATGGCAAGGGAAAAAAAAGTACACTTTTACATTAGTAGGAGTTGCTTTTTTCTGGCAAGTGGCAACTGTGACTGAGTTGATGCTTCCAGAATATGTTTAAAAGAAGAAATCCAAATAATGGTATATGCCTACAATTCTTCATAGAATCATAGAACATCCTGAATTCTTCTGAGTCATGAGACTTACAAGGATCATCAAACTCAACATATATGGACAGATATTTACAGTTACATACACATGAAACCACTGCACTCTATATGTTACTGTTGATATTTATTTTCAAATGCATTTTGTATTTTCCTACAGTTTCTCATCCAAACTCACTGCAATTAATGGAAAAACTTCCATTACTTTGGAGGGACTTTGGGAGAGACTCTGAGAAGCTATTGCAAAAAAGAATTGTTACCTATCTTCCTTCTGCAGTATTTTTTTTCTTTATAATTATCATTCAATTAATATCTTTTTTTATTGAATAAATTGATCTTATAAATGCTGTTCTGTCCAGGCATGGGGACTACATTATCTCCCTTTACTAAACTGAAATGAAAGGAAGCCCTTGGGCATTTTTCCCTCTTGCAGATAGCTATGTTTGTGTTTATCTGGGTATTCTTTAATTTTGCTCTTTTTTCATTTGCTGTAAATAAAAGGGTCTCCAGAGGAACTTCCTGGATTCTAAGTTTTGAATAAGGCTAATCAGGTTCCCAGAGAACAATCTTGCTTTTTATGTCTATCTGCAGATTCAACACTCTTCAGGGCTCTTCAACAAAAATATTTTTGATCTTCAGAACAAAAGTTGCTGAGCACCAGCTTCAGTTTTCTCCTAAGTTTCCTTAACTGGCTCCTTATTCACAACTACTGTAGCAGCACACAACAGGATATTGTGCAGAGTGCTTCGACATAGAGCTCTTAGATCCAAACAGAGAGTTCAGCTCTCTTTGATTACATTAACTTTTTTAATCCAAAAGGTTTTTGGTGAAGCATATGTTCTGCATCATTAAAATCAGATATTCTCACTTTGATCTTTAAGTTCTCTCAGTTGACTGCTTCTCCAAACTACAAACTATTTGAGCTTTTGAAGTTATCTTCTTGCTCCGTACAGAAAACCTGAGCCTTCAGCCAGATTTGATAGGGTTACAAGATAATAACCATATACTATTGCATTTACTTTTTAC
Organism: Haemorhous mexicanus; assembly: GCF_027477595.1. NCBI lineage: Eukaryota > Metazoa > Chordata > Aves > Passeriformes > Fringillidae > Haemorhous > Haemorhous mexicanus. Next base: position 143,091,190 of record NC_082341.1, read on the forward strand.
CTATTAAACTTTGCTTTACAAAAAACCTGAAGCTTTTTCAGAAAAATCTTAAATGCAAAAACTGTACACCAGAGAGAATTTCCTGTGTAAAGTTAGATAACTAAGTTTCCTCAGTAAATCTAGGAGCATTCTGTTTCAATGTACACTATCTTTTACACTCAGTATTTACCAAAGTAACGTGGTTTTTTTTTCCTTTTCTTTTTCTTTCAAAGTCAAAAAGAGCCTGGACAGGCAAAGATAGGAATCCTATGTGTTTAAAGTAGTTCAAATGCCATACAGTGAATGTCAGCAGCCAGACTGTCACACAAAGACAAACTTTCCTCAGCATGGAAAGCCAGAGAACAATTGCAGAAGTTGAAGTGTGACATTACAGCAAGATTAATTAAAGAAGCTGGGCCAGCTGAAAACAGCCAAGAAGGCCATTTGTCACTGGACTACAACAGGCATTAAATGGCTTCCAAAAATAGCAGGACTACTGGTCCCATGACACATCTCAGTGATTCTGGGAGGAAATACCTAGTGTGGCCAGAACGCCCAGCCTGGAGATGTGGCACATCAGGCACCCAAGCTCCCGATCCCATGGACCGGATGTTAAAAGCTTTGGCTGGAACAATTTGGTTCTCAAATTTTACAAATAATAAGAAGAAAAGGAAGCTTTCAACCAGATGCAAAAAAATGCTAGTTAAAATGAGAGTAAAAGGTACATTCAAGATGGAGTAATTAACACTGATTAAAAAAGACAATATTTGTGACTCCATGAAAGAGGAGGGTCACCCAGTCAGTTTTTTAAACATTTTAACATGACATTAGAATTGGAGGAGGTCTGATTGAATGTGAATGTTCATGAAATAAAAACCACATAAAGTGAGCAAGTATCGATTCAAAAAATGGAATAAAAGCCTCAATGTTTTTGATTAAATAAAATAATTCTGCATTAAAATTTACCAAATAGCATCTTATAAATGTGACATTTGTCAAGAATCAAGCATCAAATAAAATGCCTTCCCTAGTATGTCCTGTCTGTATGTATAAGAGTGACTATGTCTCTGTGTGTCTGTAAATAAAAAACTACACATTCTATTTTAATTTGGGAAGTTATTTTCATTTCAAGCATTCTCTGCATGAGGCAAATGACTTCTGAAGATGAAAACAGTTCCCACACATGCTTCACATCATGTAACAAGAGAAAGATCACTCCCAAATTCAGTCTCTCATTCATGTCTTCCCATCCCCCTTTTTTCTCCCTGTTCTTTTTTCTCTTAAAGAAAAACAAGAAAGCAAGAAAGCAAGAGAGAAAGCAAGAGAGAAAAAAGGAAAGCAAGAAAGAAGTATTTAGCAAATCAACAACAGAAATATTTCAGAAAATGTCCAAGCCATACTATCCTAAACTTAATTCGGACTGAATCACATGAAAAGAGACATCTTGTGAAGAAAAGTCATTTCTACAGGCCATCTTTTTCCAATTACTTCTCAGTAACAATTTAATGAGAGATGTAAAATACAGCGCGTATCCACCACTGCATGACTGTAGAACTCAACACTTCTGAAACTCAGGTATCTGAATTTACCAGCTTTCTGTAATGCCAGTTCATCCAAATACTTTAGCATATGTATTCATATACAGTTATTTAGCATAACTGTATTAAAATTAGAAGTTCAAATGTATTCAAATGAGATGTTTATGTCTCTGATTCTGAAACTATATATGATGGTCCTAATCCAGCAGATGTTTCATAACTGAGACCCATTAAAACTGATGAAATTCTAAACTTAAAAATTTCAGCAGAGTTTAGCAGCAGAAGCATTTAGTATGATAAAAGAAAATTATGTACGCTTAATATCAATTTTTCTTGCCTAATTATATTTCCATTATATACTTTCTAGATTAAGCTAAATCTATACTAACCAATAAACATATTTATATGAAATGTTCATATAATAGACTAAAGAAAGTAACAATTAAAAGCCCATAATTGAGTTACTCCACGTAACTCATCATTCTCAGAAAACAAAATATTGGATTAATTAATTTATTTTCAATCAAGCACTTGCAACCCCTCTTCTAGAGGTAGATTGTATTTTCCTTCTTTGTTTCACTTCCCATCTACTTCCATAAAAAAAAAATTTACCTAAAATTCCTATCTTGTGGTGGAACCTCGTTGACCACATTAGAATAATTTCATAAACAGTATATAAAGGGATATTAAATAATTTAAAATATTATTAGCATGTTTATTCTTGTACTTCATAGAAATTTCATTAAAACTTCATATAAAAATGATGCAATACTTACTACAATGCCTACTAAATATTTAACTTACATAAACTTTGTTTACATAAATTTTTACTACAATTCTGCTCATTTTCCCTGTAATACAGATGATTACTGTTTTCTGCAATTTCAAAATGAAACACCTGTGAAAGGTATTTCTTGTCTGTATGTATTGCAATGTTGCTGCCCTCACCAAGAAAATGTATATACACACACTTTATTCTGGTAGTGCCTTCTCTTGCCTGTATTGATTTTAAAACACTAGGGAAAGATTATATTCAACTAGGCAATAACAATACAGCCTTGAAGATACAAGAGAAATTGCTTAGATGGTATCTGCACACAGATAAGGAGGAAACAGAAGAGGGATCTGGGAAGAGCCTGTTTCAGGGGCAGCCTTCCTACAGGTCAGAAGAGTGAATTCATTCTCGTCTTTGTAGAGCTTCCAGCTCAATAACATCCTACTATTTTACACTTTGGAGGAGGAGGAACCTTTATGCCATTAGAAAGTTTCTGTGCTTCTGGAGAACAAATGCTATAAAATTAAAAGAAAAACAGAAGCTGAGCCTGAGCAAGTGGCTATTGAAAGCCAGTGGAAGGGAATTCCATCGCCCTCAATGGTCTCCTGCGTGTACAGCGTTACGTGTGAGCTGCACACATTAGCTGATCACTTGTTCTCAGCTTATTCTTCATCCTATTTTACAAAGCTAATGTTCATCTTCTAATGACAATCTAATTGCTTGGTGCCATGTTTACTAGTGGGAATGAACCACAAGCCATGTCACTGTGAACTGAGGGGAGTATTCCAGTGACTGGGAGGTTAAAAACTCCCGATCTGTAGAGAGGAAAAACTTGTTTAACTCTCTGGTACAAATTATTTCCAGGTGCTGATAATTATCACTCATGGAGCTTGATTTTCCGATTTCTACATCTAAATATATACTTGACAAGTTAAACTTTTCATCATGTGCAGCAGTCTCCTAAAGGCTGAGAAGAAGGACAGGCTGCTGATGGTTGAAACCCATTTCACTTAAAATAGCAATACTTAATTACAAGTCTTGTTGTTTATTCCTTTTCAAAGTATTTAAAATATATCTTTTTCCCAAAGGAAATAATATTGTATATTATTAAACAGGTAAGTATTATTGCAACTGCTCATGAACAAGAATTGTGAATAGCCATATAATTACTTGGGAAGGCTCAGAAAATACACAAGGAAAAAAAAATGTCTATCAAAAGCTAATGTTTTCTATTATCTCAACTTCCTGAAGTTATCTTCCCGTACACACAGAATTTTGCTATTCACATGCAGAATTCATGTTGGTGTGCATGTGTTAACAGAGACGTGACATATAGAAAAGCGACAGAATGAAGCATTGTTTAAATGTATATTCAAATATATATGCAAGCCCTCATGATTGCGTACTTTTTACCACTAACCAGACAAAAAGTTATTCAAAGAAGGTAAAAATGGGGTTTAGCAAGCAAAAATTCAGAAGGAACATCCAATAGCCACACTAGTGTTTCTTAAGTTGTTGCCAGTTTTAACCTTCTGTGCAGCTTTCTGTCATCTTTCAGGAGCCTGCTTTTTGCCCATCTGGCATCTGTGAATCTGATCAGTCAATTCATTTTGAAGGACCTCTGACATAAGTTTATTAAAGGTGACCCAGGAGACTCTATTAAAGTGAACTTTTAGCAAAAGCCATAAACACTAGTGTTTCCCATGCAGTATTAGAATTATACATAAAATCATCATAAAGATCTGTACCAGTCATTCTTATACTGGCTGCAAAATTACGACTCCTGAAACCCTAGAAAAGGCCAACCTCATGATCTACTGTGGCAGGATCATTCTAAAGGACATGCCTTAAATCAGGAAGATGTCTTTTTCCATTAAAGACTGCATCACAGGAGGGTGAAGGTGCTGCTTGTTTCCCCAACAGCAAACACCTGCAGACTCCAGGCTCTCAATACCTGCAACATTACTACTGATTGAAATTAATAGTGGCAGGGCTTGAAATTGATTCCACTTGATCTTAGGGTCTCACAGATTAAAGTATTAGTCCACTGAACCATGTTACTAGACTTCATCTTAATCTATTAGATACTTCCTTGTCTTTGTTCAATAAGAATGGTAGGAAAAAACCAAAATAGTAGAAATCTTGGAAGAGTGACAAGTAAATATGCAGAAATTTCAACAGACAGCCTAGTCAAAGGATACTTAACACTGACTGTCTGCAAATTAAACTACACTGGCTGTTCTAGGCCAGATCCTCAGCTTTTATAAATTAACAGGCCTCCAAGGCTCTGCAATTTTCATTTGCAAGGATATGAAAAAATATTTTTTTATTACTTTGATGCTTTCATGCTAGAATGAAAACTCTGGGAGAACTGCAAGGAAAACATTCAATTTCTAGCTGGATAAAGTGATGCAGAGGCAAATTAAATGACTCAGAATCACACAACTGAAGACAGAAAAGCCATAAATTTATCACTCTTTCTGTTCTTCTGTTCCCACCATTAGTCTTACGGAGCAGCGTACCTGGCACCTGAAGATGAAATACCATTTGTTAAACAACAGTTCAGGTACTAAGCACGGATGCACTCCATTATTGGATTTTAGCCTGCATTTACACCACCTAGTTCTAGGGATTCATTGATACACCCCTTCCAGGTACTTTGGTCACAGAGGAATGAGAAGCAATTTCAGAGCCCAATTCAGACACCAGGTGAACACCCTTCCTAAGAGTACCACCCATCATTATCATCACCATCACCCTTCTTTCCCTCATGGCAAGAAAAACCCAGACCAGCTGCACCAGTTAGATGCCTGTTACTGAAGGAGCAATTCAAACCTATGTGTTTTACTCTAACAGGTGCCAGAAGTGAACACAACATTATGCAAAATGACCAAAAAACCCTGCATATTTACTTACATGTAAAACTGTGATCTGAGTTTCCTAGTTTACCAGTTCCACAACCAGAAGCCTCCGTGAATACATAAAAAAAGTCAGAGACCATGGGGGTTGAACAGCTTGCAGAGTTCAAGACAAATGCAAAGAAATCAGAGATACCATTAGAAGCACATACAACAAAAGAAATTCAAGCCAGAAATACCCAGAAGCTTATTTCCTTTGTGTTTCACAGAGCATATTGCAAAACTGCAGTGAGTTGGCATGAATTTGTCAACTTAAGCTCTGGTAGGAAATGTCTGATAGTGGGAGATCACCCCTAAGATGGTAGAGGCAAAATGAACTAATACGAAAGGCAGGTGGTGAGTGGCAGCAGAAAGGGCTGCTGCCAGTAATTGATTTGGTCCCTTTTATCTTCCTTTCTTTCTTCCTTTCTTCCTTTCTTCCTTTCTTCCTTCCTTCCTTTCTTTCTTTCTTTCTTTCTTTCTTTGCTTTCTTTCTTTCTTTCTTTCTTTCTTTCTTTCTTTCTTTCTTTCTTTCCTTCCTTCCTTCCTTCCTTCCTTCCTTCCTTCCTTCTTTCTTTCCTTCTTTCCTTCCTTCTTTCTTTCTTTCTTTCTTTCTCTTTTCTTCCTCCCTTCCTTCCCACCTTCCTCTCTCTCTCTCTCTCACCACACCATAATGTACCCTCCAAGTCCCTCCTTAAATTGCATCCTGAGCACCATTCCCTGTTTGTGCGACCTTCGCTCCAGCACAATCAGCCCCAGAGAGGAACACCCCCAGCGCTCGGCCTGGGGCTGCAGGGAACAAAGATACACTGGAATAATTCCCCATTTCTTTCCCATTGGATAAAATATTAAATCGTAAATTGCAAAGGAATTAAACAATGCCTTGTAGTATATGACATCACCACATTTAATCATCTCCAACATTCTTACATATTCACTTAAGACTTAAAAAGGGAGAATTCACTTCACTTCTGATAACGGGTTCCTAAAGATTTACTTGTATGCGTTTAGTTTTTTTAAAGGATGCCATTCCAGCACCATTTCTAAAGATATTCTTAACAGAATTTAGCAAAAGCTCTGTAATCCAATACTTATGACATGAGCTGTCAGGCATAAAGTATGCCTGAATCCCTTAAGTCCACACACAGCAGGATGCAAACCTAGTAGCAACTGTACTGAATTACAACCAATAGGAGAAGTCACAGGTCACCGAAGCCACACAGAGTCCTGCTACAGCCAACAATGAAACTTAATGTACTTTCCATGTCCAGAACCATCCGCTATAGAGCTTCTGTAAAACAGATTAATGATAATAGCGGCAGAAACTAGGAAAAAAATGCAAGAAATGGAAGCCTGGCCAATATTCCATTTGTAATTTGTCACACTATCACACAATAAGACTTCAGTATGAATGTGTTGACAATTTACAATTCAAATAAGCTTCCTTGAATTTTTAAAAGAATGGACTGTACACATCAGTCAGTATGACAAAAAAATGCCCTGTCAGGTTAATTTTAAATGCACTTTTTATTTGTTACTGTTAACTAATCCCTATAATTATTTTTGATTTTCAAAAGAGGCGTAAATTATAAATAAAATGCAACTCCTGAACCCCAACTGGAATGGGACTTGTTTCTGTAAACCTGACAGTATTCCCTATTTTTCCTTAATTTACAATATTTTGACTTCACCTTAGCTGGTTAAAGGGCAATTATTTTAAATCTTTTAATTTATGGGTTTCTTACCACATAAAAAACCTCAATAAGTTGTGCAAAATGTGCAAATGGAGCCCAATTGTTTAAACCTTCACATAGGATCTATTTAGTGTTTAAACCTTCACATAGGATCTATTTAGGCAATAACTATTTTTTTCACTTGCTTCAAAGGCCTATTGATCAGGCAAGCATTAGGAAAAAAAAAGAAAAATGTTTCTTTTTGTAAAACACTGTTTACCTATAGGTGATGAAATTCCTCCTGGCTGTGAAATTCAGCAGATGGACTATCAAGGGGATGCATTTGGCCTGCTGCAGACTAGACACTGTTTCTGTTGGAAGGTGCAGTGCTTTGATGATGCAGAAAATAAAGCTCATGCTGTTCCTATGTTCTATTAAAAGGAAAGCCATTAAGATGGTAGCTAAATGGTCAAGGCCTAAAATTAGACTTGCCACAAAAGCCAGTGGTAAAAACTAGTATTTAAACAATTGTTTCATAAAACAAAAGTTACTCTGAGTTTCTGAAAAATAAAGCAAAAGACCACAGAGCTGAAAAATCCTTTCAGTACCTGAGCACCCACCTAGTTTTTAACCATGAGAAGCCAGTGGCTTCAGTGTCATGGAAGACACTAAGAGAGCAAGTGAGTAGTTCCACCACAAGTGAAATAATCATTAGGTTCACTTATAGCATCTGCTAGGAAAAGTAGAAGCAGATTGTATCTTTTTTAAACCAACTTCATGTACTCCTACTTCGTGCAGGAATATAGTAGTTTCTCAGAGGGTTCACTTCCAAAGTTCACTACTTACCTGGCAACATGGCTCATTTCACTTATTTGTGTGTGATACCCTAAGTCATGCATGCTATTTAGAGAAAAAAGTTAATTTTTTCAGTGTCTTTAGGCAAGGCTACTTACAAAGGGGCATAGCAAGGCATTAAAAACCAAAAGAATCAACTGGCAGTAAGAGGAACAACATGTAGTAATTCATTAGCCTAGTTAAACTCAGAGTTGTCTTGCTCCAAATCCAATTTCCCATGACTTTGATATTCTTTGGAAATAAGTTTCCTCTTTTTTTAAGTCTTCAGCTGATCATTGATTTACACTTATGTACAGTTTATAGCAGGAAAAACCTCCAAGCGTGTCTTATGCAATCCCTGAATAGAAACAGAGGAGATTTACACACAGGGGAAAGTTTTATTGAATCAAAATGTAGAATATCCTATATATTTTCCAAGACAGGATTAGTAACTAGGAACTCTGAAGTATTACTGCCAGTCCTGATACTGATTATATTCTGTATACATTGGCAGGTCCCATAACCTTTCTATCTCTGATTGTAAAATGAGGATATTACTTATCAGCCTCACAGCAATGTTACGAGGATTAGTTAAAGCTAGGAAAAGGACATACAGTGCTTTACTAAGTAAAATCCATCAAAAACACATGCAGAGTAAATGGCAGCATGTAATTTGACCTGGAATTTAATTCAGTTATAGCCTATGATAGCCTAAGTCTTTTGGATAAACAAAAATCTACTTACATTTCAACCAAAACTGGAACTAAACCTAAAATGGATTCTCAGCAGAGGCTCAAAAAGAAGCAGTTATTTTCAAGGGTTGTTCTATTACCTGTCTTTCTCTCTAATTTCTAGTTCTAACTTGTGGTCAGGAGCAGCTCCAATACCTTTCCTTGTAAGAAAGCTTGTTCTTGCAGTTATGTCTGGCACATCCTGCAGGTTCAAGGAAGTTTTGGGTAGCTTAGTTAAGCATCTCAACTTTGGGGTACTTCTGCAAACTAAGGCAAATCTCATGGCCTTTGCCAATTCCTTATTGTAATGCCTTTACAGTCTCCAGTGCAGAAGAAAATTGTCTTCATTTTAATTGAAAATGTTAAAAGCAAAGTGAGTACAAGAATATGAGAACTGCAACTCCCTGAGGTGACATTCAAGTGGAGACTGAAAGAGGGTGGAGATCTTAATCCTAAAATTAGGCTTGTAATACCTCCAGTGCATACCACCTGGAAATGTACGGTTTCTCAAATACACTAATGTAGCAGATGAAGTGCACAGTTATTATTTCAGGGCTACAGAGTTTATCACTATCCAGTGAAACATGAAGGTCAACTTATTTACTGGTCCAAATGCTGTTTTCTGCAATGTTTTTACTCAGAAGTTTCCTTGAGGCAGTGAGATGGTCAAGGAGAAACTGGCACTCAGGCTTGTAAATGACAGCAGCTTTGCTACCTGATCTGAAAATCACTCCTTTAATAGAGCCAAGTCAGAATCTAGGAGAGATTTGTGCTGCTTCTCTAACTAGGGACAGTTCTGATTCTTCAAGACCTCTAATTTAATGCTATCACTCCAGGGAAAACACATGATGCTTTTTTTTTTTTTTTTTTTTTTTTTTTTTGTGTCCTTCTCTATCAGGTTCTAGAAATATCATCTTCAAATTACAATTTTAAAAATTTTAGCTCTTTGTTACAAACAAAAGTCTTCTAAATAAACTAGACCTTGATGTGCAGCCCATTTCACCAACACAGTCTACAGCTGGAATTTTTGATCCTTTGCACATAAGGAAACTTCCTCAACTTCAGTTCAGTAGAGCCAATAGCAACAGCACTGCACTCAGTAAAAAAGTGGTGAGTTTTTCTTTTACATTGTTTTCTATCATAACTGATACATCAGTAAGAAAATAAAAACCAGTAATTTTTTTTTCAGATGTAGACTCAGTTCCTCCAGCAACTTACCAGAAGTTTGGTTCTCATACAAGTTGATAGGACCTCACAGAGGAAGAGGTCATGCAGTTCATTCAAAGAGGACTAACTGTGCCATTTGCAGTTCCCACTTGGGCAATCTGAGGAATATGTTTTCATGAGCTGTGTTTCTCAAATGGTGACATACTGAAAGGTAGCCAAGGCCAGTGAAAGGTGTAGTTATTGACCGAAAAGTTAATTTGAGTACTCAGTGCAAAAACCAGACAAATGTAAAAAACCTGAAAATCCACAGAGACAGAGAAGAAAACTTATGTTGATATACGTCCCAAACAAGTCTCCAAATAAATCTATTGCAATGTTCAGTATAAATGTGACCTGTATTAACTTACTTTCAAGTTATCTTTTGTTTAAATATGAGTTTTTAGATTTAATGTATTTGGTCGCTCACTTTGCTGCTCCATTCTTCTTTCTTCCTCTCTTGGCAGATCCCAGTTGGGCCCTCCAGGATGTAGTATGAATGTGTCATAACTATTCAGTTCCTTCCTGCTAATGCCTCTTAGTATTTTACTGTCCTTTCTGACTACACAGTTTTCACCTATTCTCCTTTTTCATGTTCCACCATTTCCCTCATCCTTCTTCAGCACACTTCTCTCCTGCTTCCTTTCTTATCAACTGTATCTATTTACATGCTGGGGTTGAAATTTTCCCGTGGGCTGAATGAACTGTTTGCTGTGCTGCTCTGATTATGAAGTACAACAGACAACAATACTAATAAAGCTAAGATAGGGTAATTCAAGTCTGTTGAAAAAAAACTAACAACAACAGAACACAATGGAATAATCATTCTCTTAACTCAGTGATTTCCCCGCAGCAGAAAAAGGCTTTCTGGATTACATACAGAATAACCTTGGCACAGCTTCATATAAGTGCTGGGGCCTACTAAGGAAATGTTTGATATTATGCCAGCAATGGGCAATAAAACTGAAGTAAATCAGATACTAAATGGGCAGGACACAGCTTTCTTTTAGGGCTTTACAGCACCTAAAGCATGCTCATCATTACCCGAAATGTTTTTTTTTTAAAAAGACTTCCAAAAAAAGGGTTAATGGTACTCAATGTCAGATTTCTTTTCCATTAAGACGTAGTTTGCCTATTTCTGATCCAAAATCACTGTTTAAAAATACAAAGTAACAGGTCCTTCTTTAACAGTGGCATAATAGAATGAATTAATTATTGCTCTTACCTTATAACTAATTTTATGTAAACCCAAGACAATGTATCTTTTGTTTAAAATCTTAGACTTCAATTATGGTTTCAATTAGAGTCTTTTGTTTATACACATATGGACTTCTGAGGTTTACTTCCTACAAGTATAATGTGTTCTGTATTCACAGTAATCTGAACTCCAGGGGCCAGATTCAGCTCTGTTGCAGGTGAGTGTAAGTCTAATTTGTTCTGATTCTGACATCCACACTACCAGTGCAAAGAACAAAGTAGGCTTAACTCCATGAAGCTAAACCCCTGAAAATATCAGATCATTTTGGTTAGATCTCTGTATAAAGTGAGGGATTACATTTCACATAATGATCTCTGTAGTGAGTCCAATACCTTGTATTTGTCAGAATTCTTGCAGAAAGGCATTCAGTCTTCATCTCATGTATCAAAAAATGGACACCCACCTTCCCATTATAACAGTACTTTTTTCAATTGCCACCAGTCATCACTACTGAAACGTATCCCATACTTCTCATTTGAATGCATTTAATTTTGACTTTCAACACTCCTGGCTTTTTGCTTTACTTTCAGAACAAGCAGCAGAGACTGGTGGCTATTAGAACTCAGTAATTTTCCCTATGAAGATATTTAGTGCCATTAATCAAGTAAATTCTCAGGTTCCTTGTTGTTAAAGAAAGCAGGTAATTTTCTAAATGTCTGTTCCACTCTCTAAGACACTTGCTTCACTGAATAATTGTGTCTCTTTCCTGCCTGTCCCTTCATTTTTATTTATTTTTAAAATTTATTTATTAGAAATGTTCATAATTCTCTTGCTAACAAAACATGATGCAATGGAGTAGAGCCATCTGGATTTGGATTTCAAGCTATTTGTGATCAAACATATGAAGACATATTGTAGAGATGGCTAATTGCATTTCCATTTATTTCCATTACAGTAATTTTGTCCTCTAAAAGAGCTGCAGAGAAAGCTGGATTATTTTTACACTGTTAAGACAAGTGGAAACAGTTTGTAGAGAAAAGCTGAGGCCACAGAGCACAAATGACAATAGAGCTTTGTGCTTCAAAGGTGTTGCTGAATATTTTACTTCCTATAGACTGCTCATGGAGTTGAGCCCATGGACCAAGCAGAGCATGGTCCTAAGCTATCGGAAGATGCCAGCAAGATAAATGCCATTTCCCTTTTTCATTGGTCATGCTGGGCAAGGCCTATTATCTTTAAATGGACTGAGCAGTGGAGAAAAGAAAAGGATACTATCTCTACACAGGCCTGTCACAGTCTCCAGGGCAAAGACTGTGAGACACTGCTGACAAACAAAGCAACTGCAAAAGCTAGTGCTGCTTCTCTGAAGACAAGACAGACAAGTTAAATATTTAAAAGTCGTTGTTCATAAATTATCATTATCCCCATCCCAAATAACAAGGATATTTTTCAGGCAAGTAAGCTTTGCCTTAGGAAAACATGTTCAGGACTTCTTTTTTTTTTTCAGACTTAAGGCAAATTAAGGTCAGTGAATTTAATCCCTTCCATTGTGATTGCCTTGTGCACTAGGAATGTAATAGGATGGAACAGGCTAATGAATGAAAAACTCATTCAGCTGCAACTCAAATTCATTCATCCCATCCTGAAAAATTTACCTCTTACTTATGCTCATCTAGTCCAAATGCATCTCATATCATACTTTTTTCTCTCTTATATTATTTCCCTTTTTCAGGCCTTTACTTCTATTCAGTGTAAGTAGTCTAGTTCATCAGCTGCTTTAAATCAATTTAATTCAATTAACTTCAGTGGGGCTACCTCAGCCCCCACCTCCCAGCCCATCACTGCTGGCAGGGCTCTCTTCTCCCTGTCACTGAGCCCCTTGCTGAGAAGTAAACTGGACTCTGTATCTTACCACCATTATTGAGATACTGCTCAGCTGTTTCCAGCTATTCCACCATAACATCTCCATTTCCTAATTTCAATCCTTTCTCTTAATTTATATTATTTAAAAGTCATTCAGATATGTACCAATGTCTTTTGCTTTGTAAGGACAATGTCACACACTCACCATCTTATCTACTCAAAACACACGTGCCAAAGGATACTGTCTCATTCATCATTCTGACCAGCTCAGGTTTCCTTCTGGAGTAATTCCCACCTACTCCTCTAATATATAAACCTGAAATTGTTTTTTGAGAAGGAAAATCCTTTTCCTTTCAAAGGCCAGAATTGAACACCTCTGTGCTGATCACATAGTTTCTTATGTTGCAAAGTCTTAAATTAGAATGAAACCTCCTCTGAGAAAGTTCAGTGCCTTATGATGCATTGCACTGTAACAAGTTAATAAACTGAATTGCATCTGCTGGAAGCCACTGCAATTCTGACTGCCCTTAGACAGAAACAGATGAAGATGGCAACTTGTATTTTATTGTTTCTGTGGAGATTAATCCACCTGTGACAATGCAGAAAGGTGACTGTCCCAGCCTATACTGGGTCACCTCACGGGGTGAAAAGGCAGGAGGCTTGGACCTCCTCTGTTCCACTGAATGGGGAGTTACAATCCCTCTTTGGGTTCACTTTCTCACCATCTCTACCCTCCACTGGACCTTTACAAACTGAGGAAGACTGAAATTTTACAAAGTTCATAATCTAAAAACACCAATTAAAAATTCCCACGAAAATGCAGCATTTGAGGGCTATGTTCATTGGGGGCAGGATGCAGCTTCCACACCAGACAGCCAGAAGAGCTGGAGGTGTCCTCAGCCACAGCTGATGGACTGTTTGAATCCTTGTTCTTGCCCCACCTTGTGACTTCTATAGTCCAGGTGAATGTCCAAATTTTATCCAGAGAGCTATTTTTCACAATACATAAATAAAGTTAAACATTCAGGTCTTATTCCAGCATAAGGAAAAAAAAAACCAAAAGTGAATCCTCAAAGGTTTTTTCATGTACAATTTTATTTTAAACAGCTATGGCTTTTCTCTGACTTTGAAAGCCCTCTGACTAGATATGGTACCATCTGAGTGAGAAAATCAGAATGGGGAGAAACTTTTTATGTTTATTCTTCACAGAGCTTTAAGAAGAATTCACGGTATCTTTTTTCAATTTTCTATTACAGATTTTTGTGCTTTTAGCAGGATTTAGCAAAGTTGCTGCTAGATGTCTGCATCATGGAAAAAGGGCTAGTGCCTCAGTGCCTGTCTCAGATGCAGGATACTTGTTCCATCCCCCCGGCCACATTTCCCAGATTTTATAGGCATTCCCTGCACTTTAAAACAGGGCACTGCTAGCTCTGTACCTACCCTTGGAAAATTTAATCACAAGAGTTTTACAGCATTTGAGCTTAAGGATTAATTCAAGCTTTTCATTATCATTTGCCTCAATAAGGCAATTTGAAAAACACTACTTTAGGAATGTCTTTATTCTTACATGGGCACTCTGGCTTGCACGCTTAAAGCAGAATAAAGTTCTGCAAGTAAACTACCACAAAGTCTTTGGTAAGAAAGACTTTTTTTTGTGTTGACACAAGACTGTTTTTTTCTTGTGTTGACAATGGGCTCAGCTCACTACACTCAGCTGCCAAGTGAGCAACCCAGAAGCAGTGATTTCTTTCACAAGACAGTATATTTTATTATCAACAAAATGCTCAGTCTGAAAGAAAGTGGTCCAAAAGTCAAAGGCCTCCCTCTAGTCTGGGGACCTGAGTCTGAAACAAGTGTAGACATTTATGTTTAGGAGTCTGATCCTTTTAAGCAACCTTTGAAAGCTGATTACTTGATAGCACGCATCCATTTTTATTAGGCATCATAACTTCTTTGTTTTTGATGAAAAACTCACTGTTGAGCTCCTGACAAGTGGCATTGGGCTACAAAAGTGTTCTATTAATGCAGATCATGCTGATTACATGATTTGAAACAATTGATTTGATAGTACTTTAATTAAAAACAGTGAGAGATGATGAGTATCATAGAAAAAAAGGCAGAATGTAAGTTTTACTCCTTCCAACAGACCTGTTCCTAAGGGTAAGAAAACTGTATTGTCCACACAGCCTTAAGCCACAGTGATCTCAGAAAATATCAACTCTGCAGAAGCAGAATTCTCCAAACTCCAACAGGTCTCTAGGACACATAAAGACTTGAAGCTTTTTGATAAAAGTATCTGGGTTTTTCACTGGTTTTCTGTCATCCCCCAATGTCTGTGATCTGTAACAGCTTTCCATGAGAGAGGAGGCTGTTACTGCTGCTTTTCTGAGGCTGTGCTGTGAGCCACTGTAAAGGAGATCTGGGGGACACATTAACAGTGCTAATGACTGAAGGCTGTCACACGGATATTGCTCCACTCTCTAGGAGTCCATTCTCTGCTAACTGACCCTACTGAAAAGCCACAGAATGAAGGTTTTAGAGATGGCTATATTGAAGAGGCTAATTCTAGAGCAGGGAAGCATTGTCTTCATCCAGTGGGAAAATACAGGGGAAAATAGAAGGGCTCACCCAGCGGATGGGTTTCTAGCTGAACAGTTGAATTTATCAAAATGACATATGTTAAAATGTGTGATAAAAACCATTTAAAGATAACCTGAAAGAACAAAACCAAACTATTCATCAAGAAACTTGCCACATCCTCAGTTTTCCGTTACACACTACACTTTCATAACCAGTTTCACAGGGTTTGTCATAGTTAAATTGGTTTTGTCTACATTTATTTCTAAGTTGTGTGGGTTTATTTTATTACTGTGAGTGTCAGAGATAACTGGAGTTTTTCATGGTATTCATAATATGGAAGAATCTACAGGACTATCTCAATTTAAGCCCCCAGAAGCTCCCAATTCCATATAAAGTTGAGGTTATTCTAGGTAAAACACAGCATTACTGTGCAAATACTGTTTCCCAGCTCTGATAAGCACTATCTATTCTAGCTGTCTCATTCAGAGCATTTTCCTGTCTGGTTTTTCACTGAAAATAAAGTTTTACAGTCAGTAGCATAAGTGGTGGGAATTAAATAAAACCAACAGAAAACCAAAACACCCCCCCATACTAGTCATTTTTTAAAGGGCAACTGTGAAAAATGTATGCTAATAAGGGCATTTATCATCAAAAAGCACTATAACTCCTAGAAGTTATCCAAGCAGGCCCTTGAGAGTTCAAAGAAACAGAAAGATTATTAATATTATGATGTTTCCAGCAAAAATGATTGAAATGATTACTCAAGGATTGAGGAGAAAGTCATTTGAAAAGATACTGCTGTACATCTTATCCAATAAATACTAAAAATAAAATTCTCTAGAGACAGAGTATAATGCAAACATCTTAAAGGGTAGACATCAAATACAGTTTTGTAGCTTGATTCAATGAGCATGTACACCCACCTCAATTTATTTACTCTTGGTTAGAGCTGTACCACTAACTCATCAGATAAACAAGCTGGTCGGTTGACTACATCCCACCAGGCAGTGTCAGTTTTTAGCAGGTGTGCCTGAAGGACTCTTCCCTTCTGCTCTTTGAATCATTCTGTAGACACTAATGAGCATCCCTCTTCAGCTTTAATTATTGGTCCCTGACAAGTCAACATAATAGGAATCAGCTTAACCAAGCATGCTCCCCAGTGACATGTTCAATTACTCAGGTTGAACTTCTCTGCAAGAGGTCTGAGGGGTTGCTAATTTAACATTGTCAAAAAAATAAACAGAGGTATTGGTTACCGTTTATCTTTTGACCCTTATGTCACCAAATCTAGCAAGATACCTCCTCCTGGAATGGAGCAGAAGATTAAATACTTCAAAATTACTATTCTGCCTTTACTTTTTAAATAAAATTAATTACTACCTGTAAGGTGATTTACTTTGCTATGTTTATGAGCAGAGACACTGACATTTTGACAAGTGTTTGTTGATGCATGATTGTATTTACAAAGCTGTTTGGTTTTCCAGTTTTATAAAATAGAAAAGTGGTAGTATTTATTCATTCATATTTACTGCAAAAATAAAGTACAAGAATTGGGTTTTTTTGGGTTTTTTTTTTTTTTTGGCAAATACAAACAGCTATTTTCCACAACCAGAAATATCAGTGTTAGAAATGAAAGTAGGAAGCCTTTTATTTAGCAAGCTCATTATTAAGAAATGAAATGGCATTTTGGAGGTAAAACAAGACAGTCTCTGAAAAAAGAATATTTACAAAATGTTGTAAGACTAATTAATTTGTCCAGATTTAATTCAAATTTAGTAACAAAGAAACAGAAATTATATTCAATTTTTAAAAAGTAAATTATTATTTAATCTGACCTCAGCAGGTAACAAAGGACCTAAAACCTTGTCTAACAGTATTGGCCTCAAGTACTTCATTTCTGGTGACCTGAACAGGTTTATTATCATCCATTTGGGCAGGAGAATAGTATTCTCCTGCATAAAAACCCTATATTGTCAAATACAAAAATATAGCAATAGTCTTGTCAAATGATTGTAGTGTCATTCTGAACATCTCCTAAACATGTACAGATAAAAATATGAGCGAGTTTTTCTTCTTAGCTTTGTTCGAGTATTTAAGTGGAAAAGGCTGAAATTTTAGTATTGCTTTACAGAATACTTCCAAAGGATGAAAATACTTAAAAATAGTCAGTGTATTTTTGTATTGTTTCCTTTATCAACACATTTAAAAAAAAATAAAATCTGAATGTTGCAGTACCGAAACATTGATGCAAAAGTTTCACATATCCTCATTACAGCAATAACCATCCTGACTGACCTACTGCACTATTTACCAAACACATATTAAAGCTTAATGCATATGACAATAAAGCAAGCACTCATTTTATAGTAAATATTTATGTAAGCACTTTGGACCACAACTAAGAATTCAGTAAAAACATGGACAAAGGACTGGCAAAATGGAAACTTCATGCACAAACCTTGGTTTGGGTGAAGCAAGAACACACCTTGCATCTCTTACAATTTCACAACTACACATTCAACCTCTTCCAACCTTTTGATCTTCTTCCACGTGTGTTCCACTGTTCTTATACAACAAAATCACATTTGAGTACAACTTCATTTTTATGTTTAGCAACATCCTTATTACTAGATCCAAAATTCAGTTTCTGCTTATGATCAGTATTGCTATTTTCCTTAGCAAAGTTATTAACTGTAATAGCTGATTTTTCTGTGGAGGTGTATCAGTAAAAAAAGACAGATGTCAGGCTCAGTTCCTGGAGCTCATCGTAAGTTCCAGGCAACAGAGTGGTTCTGGCCAAATGATGAATATACACTATGACAAACATACACAACAGTACAGTATAAATACATATAATCAGATCTCATTTCAAGAATTTCTTCACAGATAAAACTAAAAAAAAAAAAAAATAGGACAGAAAATTATAGCCTCTAGAAATAAAAACTTTACTGTGAGTAGTAATTCTTAGCAAGCCCAAAGGGCCCTTGGTAAACAGTAGAGATAAAAGCTTCTGCAGGATCCATAACATGCCCAACAAAGCCATAGCACAGTTATATCAGTGTCTAACAACAGACTGTGAGAGTTCTGCAAACAAACACCATATGGAAGAACAGAAATCTGTTATTTAACCTAAAGCTCTCTAATTGCCTGGGGTTTAGATGAAAAGATCTTCCCAGCATCATAGAAATTATTCTTCTGTTCCCGAGCTTCAGAAATCTAACCCTAGGCTCCCTTCACTGCCGGTGGGATGAGGCATTTCAAAACCTAAATATTCTGTCATCTCCTAGAACCAAGTTCTCTCTTGATTACTCATGTGCTTTGGTGCTAGGTGGTTAAAAATGAGGATACACTAGCAAATGGCAGAACATGTTAGGTACTTCCCTTTGGCAAGGAGATCTTTTCACATCAAGCCATGAGGCATGTTCCCAGCTAACTAACATTTTGGAAACTTGGGTAAAATTAATCCAATCCCTTAGATTAGGCACAGTAACTTTTTTCTTTATTCTTCTCTTCTCTATTTTTTTTTCCAGGTAAGAAAAAAGGTTCTTTTGCCAGCCTGGTGATTGCAGAATACACAAGAGCAGAGCAGAAAGCACACAGCAAAGAGGTTGCTTAGGTACCAACACACTACAAAGGAGACTCTCAGGACATTTACTTAACCATCACAAAGAAAACTTCTCCAAATAACTGTCAAGAGTGGGAAGCCTAATCCACAATGACTTAGTCATACTTTCAAATTAAAGGTAGGATGCCACAGAGAAAACAGTAAAAAGAATCACTCTCCTGGTATGTTTTCAGCCTTGGACAAAGAAACCAACACATCTTTCCAATTTTCAGGACAGGCTGACATGTTCTTAAGGTTTAGCAATTTTTCTTACTTCTCCACAGTGAGAACAAAGCTAACTAACAGTTTAAAAAAAAATCTGGTCTAAGATCTCTAAATTTATAGCAGTGGAGGAGAAACAATCTTTCTTAATATAGGCACTTAATCCACTAAATTAGAAGCAAATATGTCACAGCATCAGCTTGTCACAATCTCTTCCTACCAGTGATGCTACACCCAGAAGGTTAATTCTCCCAACAAATCAGACAGACCAGATTCCCATTTCTTTTGGTGACTTTTATATGGCTGAAGCAGGTTCTTCAAAGCTGCTGCACTGTGACCTTTTACTTTCAGCAGCTGTCTGCAAAAGGGCTTCAGACAAACAGTTCAGAACCAGGGCATGACATGGAAACAAGACTTCACAGCCTTGGGCTAATGTGGCTCAGCACAGGATAAACAGTTTTTTGTCTATCTTTCAGGGTTTATCTCTTTTATGACTCATGTTGAGTAATTGTTTCCACATCCCTTTCTGTCATAAAGGACAGGGAA
Organism: Haemorhous mexicanus; assembly: GCF_027477595.1. NCBI lineage: Eukaryota > Metazoa > Chordata > Aves > Passeriformes > Fringillidae > Haemorhous > Haemorhous mexicanus. Next base: position 143,110,833 of record NC_082341.1, read on the forward strand.
CATGCTTGTTCAAGAAAAGAGCTTTACACAGAATTTAGGAGGAGCAGGACACAGTCTAGAGCTCTCACTCTAAGTCTTCGGTTGGATTGGCTTTGTCGTTCTCCCCTTCACCCTTCATTTTTCAGCCCAACAGTCCAAGCTGGTAGCTGACTGTAGAAGAAATAGTCTCTATGAGGGCTCTGAAATTTGCAGTATGACTGCTAGCAGTGATAAATTAGAGTTATAATTGATATATCTCATTTCAGTGCATATAAGCAAAATCACACACTGATAAGATAATACATAAAGAAAATGGGTGAATGCAATCTCATTCATCTTTCAGCAGATAGCAATCTTATTTCACTTTTGTTATTGAATGTGAAACATAATCTTACCCTGAGAAAACAGGAATTAAAAATCTTGCCTTCAGAAGTTCTACCAAGAACAAGAGCATTGCACTTACATCATATGAAACACACCATGAAGCACAATTCAAGAAGCCAGGGTACCAATAGGATCTTATTTACATGTTCTACTGCTTTATTATGTATTTATACTACGTACCTTGATTAAATCTTATCTCTTGATTCTATTATCATAATATGCCACTTAAAGAAACAAACAATCTCCACCCCCAACATGGGGGGAGGACAGGGGGGAACACAAAACCACAAGAAAAGCATACCAGCAGCATCAAACCACTCGTACTGGAACTACAAGTTCTTCTGGTTCATCAGCCAATACTGAGCTCCATAGCAAAGGTAGATTTGATGATACATAACAATGCTTTGTGTCAGCATGTGAAAGTCAATCACATACCAGTTACAGAGACAGGCAAAAGGAAATGTGGCTCAGGGAAGAACTGGGCACTGCAAGGTGCAGCCCAGACTGATGCTACAAAACAGCTGCAACCTCACTGCAGGTGCAGCTCAGCCTGCAAGGAAATTCCAAGTGTCATTTCCTACCAAATGACCTCTCTGAAACTCTGCTTCTCTACCCAAGCCACAGCATGGTTTTCGTGGCACTCACGGTTCACCTGCAGTCTGCTAGAAATGGGGATGATGAATATGAAGACACTTAGGATTGGGAAGAAGAAGTGTTAGGTCCTTCACAGAGGAAATGATAGAAGATGGCAACTCTCAACACATACAGTTTTCAGTTTATACAGACATAATCACTCTCTTGACATAACTAAATGATGACAAATCCAAGACCTGCTTTTAGTGATTTCTAGAAGAAAAGCAAATCAACCTAGATAAATTGCCACAGGTTACCCTCCTGTAGTTTTCTGCTGATTACCACATTTACCATTATGTTACATGTCCAAACTCAAGATCAGATGTAGCAGAATATAAAGTCAATTATCCAGCAATACCTAGTTTAAACCCCCACAAATACTACTGAAAAGTGTAAGTGAATCTAAATCTGTGAAAAAAATGAGCCAGGTGGGGAAGGAAGTGAAAATAATCATTCTTCTCAATCCTTCCTATAAGAGCTTTCACTGTATTTACAGACAGAGAGATATCCTGATCTTTAATTAAAAAAAAAAAAAAAAAAGAGAAAAGGAAGCTTCCAAAGTAGCCTGACAACTGTTCTGCAATGTACACTCAATCTCTGTGCCCAGATAGGTAAGATGTGTTTGCATGCTATTACTGATTAACCCATACAATATTTCACATGACATTTCATCATTTGGAGCAAATAATTAAGAGAATGAACAAAGCTTCAGGAACACAAGAGCAGTAATACAAGACAATGAAAAGTCTTACTCCACATAAAAGCAGTTTTCTGTAACCACTTTTTCTATAATTTTTCCAACGTTTCCCCCTGATCTTTTTCTACATAATAGAACTGGCACCATATGACATTTAGAAAGCAATTAATTTTTCAACTAAGTCCGGCAGGTTTTAGTTACACAGTTCTCCATGTCTAAAGTGATGCAATGCAGATGTACAAGTCAGTCTCTTTAATACCTACTTCATTAACAATAAGCTCTTCAGTGTGAAAGTAGAGGACTCTGCTCCCACATAACTATCCAATAAACCATCATGGATTTTTAGAGCTTTCATATGAACGTGGAAATACTATCAGATGTGTTAGGCATGACTTCTTTTCTTGCTACAGGTCTTTATATACAGAGCATCGAGGTACAAGGAATCATCAGTTTAATGAAAGACAGGAAGAAACTATTCTATGTCAAAGAGTAGTAAGAGAAAAAACAAACAAAGTTAAGTACATATGGAAATTAAGATCAGTCATAGAAAATTTATCTTCTCACAATAACCAGAAGTACTCTACTTTTTTACATTCCTAAAACAGACAACAAGAATAAAAATACTAGAGTGCCTCATTAAAAATACTGTTTCTTCTTATTATTTTCCAGCTATTTTTTTCCTCTTAACAGTTTCATATTGGAAGACCATCACACTTACACTGCAACAGGTCTTGTAGGAGCTATTTAAATCTGCTCAGACTTCCACTCTTTTTATAGCTAACCTGATCAAATGATACAAAGAGAAAACTTGACATGATGTAAAAAAGTGCCAAACATGTATGGAGTTAAGCAGCCTACCTATGGAAAGCACACAGAGAAGGTATCACCTTCCTTTAGCACAGACTTCCTTTTGCTTATACATATGAAATAATACAAATAAAATAAGGTTTATCAGTTTCTGTAGTAGGCATGTAGCATTGGTTAGAGAGTTATCAAAGGAATTGAGTAAAGGTCATTTTGGTGGTTGAAAGGGTAAAAAACATGTAATGTTTTGTCAGAATTTTAAGTGGATAGATGAAAGGAAGAATTACAAAGCTTTTTATAGTATTTCAAAAATATGTCATTGTCAGTAAATCCATATTGCTAAGACATATTTATGGGAAATAAATAAATAAATAAATGAGTTTCATTCTTATGGTGCATGTAGGCCTTCAGGAGGAGACTTGTTTGTATGTAGAGATACAGCTGAGCATTTGTCCCTAAGACATACAAAATGATCCCCTTTACATGTCTTTTATCTCTAAAAGAAATTTTAAAAATAACATTCATTCAAAGGAAAAGGAAACAGAGCATATATGATGAGGAAGTGCTCAGCGTGACGATAGGCTGACAGACCACAACATCTATCTTCACCTTGAGGGATATGTAAAGAGAAACTGGAGTGTGTACACACAATATGTTTTTGGAGTTGATCCCTCTACAAATGTCATGCTCAATTGCAATAGGTATTTATATATATTAGTGGCAAGGCACTGCAATGAGCATGCACTGTACATGTTATTATGCCTGTATGGTGCTATCTATTTTCATCACCCTACTCAGCTTTAGAAACAGTGAATACCTTCTGTGACAAACCAGATGGATAGACATACACATAGCCCAACTCAGTGAGAGCCTCACAAACTGCAAATAAGAAAAGTGTTCTGTTCATTAGAAAATGAGACTGGAAGTTTCCCTTAAAAAGGGAAATATGATTATTAAAATTATTGGTTTCTTTTTTTTTGGTTTCCAGTGTATTTTTTATTTTTTTCTTTTGTTTGTTTTATTTGGTTTTTTGTTTTGTTGTTGTTGTTTTGGGGTTTTTGGGGGGTTTTTTGGTGGTTTTTTTTTTAGTTTGTTTGGGTTTTTTTTACAGGCAGCTTCATCAGCCATCCCTTTATGTCCTACAACAATGTTACAATCCCATCTTCTTTTACTTGTGATAAAAAAGTTTGACACAATGATAAAAAATGAAGTGTTTCAGAAAACAATGCTCTTATCAACCTCAATCCCTCACTTTTAATGCAATGTTTGGAACTGAAGAAAAAGAAAAGCAGCAGTGTAATATAGTTGCAAACTATGCAATTGTAACAATTTTGATTCCCTGCTGCTGAGATACCCAAAGTCCTTTCGAAAAGTGTGATCATTTTCATTTACTATCCACAGACAGTAAACTACAAAATACAGCATGATATTAAGGATGTGTTACATGCTGGGGAATCTATCAAACTCAAACAAGTGTCAAGATTCAGGTGGACCCTTGGCACTGCAATATTCCAGCGAGACCCTGGCACCAAATATTTATGAATAGATACAATATGGTTATAAAATGGAACAAATCCAAAGCAACTGTAAAAGTATGTGAGAAGATACATATTTACATGAACACAGATTATATGAGCAACATTTTAAGCAACTACTAAATGCTAAATGCATTAGGTGCTGGCACTAAATTCCAGCTTCCCACCACTATATCTTCATCCAAGTAACATTAACACTAAGCATCAAAATACATTCATTCTAGGGTCAGTGAGATAAACACTCATATCTGTTTAGACTAGTAAGCAACTTCTAATAATTTTGTAATCTTTTTGAGAGTAGACTTTTAAATCAGTATGTACAGTAATTACTTGGTGTTACTTCATGCAAATGGATGTATTGTCTCCCTTTCTCTACCCTCAAGCTGCTGCTAAAGTTTCAGATACATGTCTGATTTCTTGCCATCTTGAAGGAAGTGCATGGGTCTTTCTTTGTAGTATTAATATCACCCCCTCCCCCACTCTCCAGCCCCCAAAAAAGGGGTTTTCTGGAATGTTTATACAGTGATAAAAAAGGGATTTACTAGATTGGTTTTGAAGAGACAGTATCACAGTTCAATTCTCATTGGTATGGACACTTGCCTTGCAGAGCATATCCTGGCTTTCAGTTTGTCTGCCTCTAAAGGCTGAGCACCATTTCATAACAGTTCTTAGGAATTATGAAATGTAGCTATTTCAAACCATCAAAAGCACTGATTTAATACATTTGAGCACTGAGGTTATAGTTTGCTTCACCCAGATCAAAAATTATTTTAAAATAAGTTCATCAAGTCCATTGATCTCTGTAAACTGTGATAAAAATGAATAACAGAGCCTTATTGATTTACACTTAGAATTGTATTGTTTGGTTTTTGGGTTGTATTTTTTTTTTTTTAATATCAGCAAATGCAATGCAAATATAGTGGTTGTTCAGGTTCAGTTAATATTGGGTACTCAAAAAACATACTGAAACTTAAACTTTGGGGAGACAGAGGGGACCAGGGAATGAGGAATGTTGTCAGTTTAAATACTCTGGATATGCACAGCACAGCCATTCTGAGACCTCCAAGCTGTCCTCTCTCTGCCTTCCCACTCAGTATCACCAAACTGAACTTACAGACAGCTCATACTTTCATTAGCAAGTATTAATATTTGCACTCATTAGTGAATGAAGAGGGACTGGGTGGGACTGGGTGTACCAGAGAGTATCTGCTGAGCTGTTTCTCTTCTGTTTGGTTTGGTAGTGTCCTTGCTTTTAGAGGAAAGAATGAATGGCTTAGGTGGGTGACATTATTGAGTCTGAAAGTCCAGGTGATTTCAGGGCACGTACTGGAACCACAGAGGTTGTGGACGATCCACCAGGGAGCTCTGGCCAGTTCAGACCCTGTCACACCCTGCATATGAAACACTGAAAATAAACTGTCTTCTGACTAGTATAGCAGTATGGAACAAGAAAAAAAAAAAAATATTTGAAGACAAAAATAACCCCTCTTATTCCTTAGGAAAAAACTACCCAAAAAACTTGGCTGACATAAGAAGGCAAAAGAGCATTTCCTGCACAGACTTCATAAACCACAGTGGAATATAAAAGAAACTTGTCTCTAACATATTCCCTAAAGCTCACCACCAGACCCAACATTAAGTGACCAACTTAATGATTTTCTCAGTTGCAGCGTAACATCTACAGGATGTTGACAATATTGCACTATTTATCTTTAGTCACAATGCAGAGTTGTTCTTTAGGCTCAGAATAGAAAACATTACAGATACTGAACAAGGTTTGACTGAGGTTTTAAATGCCATCGTGCCACGATGAATTCCATGGTCTGCGGCACTGCTTTATAATCCAGCTCAGAGGGGAACAAATCCCTGGTTGAGATTTATAAATGCCACTGTAAAAGAAAATAGCTTTAAAATTCTCTGCTAACATTAGCCAGCACTGGAATTAACTCCACTCTTAATTTTAGACTATGTCCCACAGCCTTCAGATGAGCTGTGTTTTACATCAAAGGAATTCCCATCTAATGTACAACAATGTGATCATGGGTCAGCGTGGTAAATCTGAAGCTTCCACTCCAACCATATTCCTTCTCCTGTGTCAATCCTCAGGTGAATCCTAATTTTGCTCTGTGCTGAAAACAACCAGCAGCAATGTCCTGAGGTGACAGCTGTCAATAGCAAAGCTCTCACACCAGTCACCACTGCTAATTAATAGTTCTTCTTTGGACTGTTGATGTATTGAAGTTCAACAGACGTGACTGGCTTGTTAACAGCTATGAAATCTCAAGCTGGCAGCAGAAAATGATTCATTGCAAGGGTGATGAGTAAGTTTTGGTGAATTGCACATTAGTGTTTTCTTTCCTCATTCCTCTCCTTTCTTTGATAAAGCAGAACCTTTTATATATTAGCATGCCTTATCATACACTTTTCATGAACTTTAAATTCCTATTTTTTGAAGGTGTTTTATAGTAATAGCATTTTTGGACTTCTGGAACAGTTTCACTTCAATACTAAAAAAAATAATAGCAAAAATGTTATTATTTTTACAATAACATAGCGGGAAAAACATTCTGAAATTCTGAAATTGCTGTAACCAATTTGGTTGGAAAGTTTTACTCCCTTGAAAAACCCATTCTGAAAACGTTGCAAGCCACCCCATCTATAAAAAAGGTATTGATATGTATTATGATGATGTTTAACACTGCAGTTACACAATTTGAGATCTTTATTAGACAAATTAACTGATACCTATGGCAACTATGATCTGCTGAAGAAGCCTTTTTCTGGTGCTTAACCATGTTTCATCCTCAACCACTGGGATAACAGCACTAATAGTCACAATTCCACCAGGGATTACAGCTCATTCCAAGCAAGTTTCCAAAGTCCACCCTGGCAGCAGCATGCACTCAGGAACAAACACTCTCAGCTTTGTAAAGGTAGTCAAGTTGGACATCAAATACCCCATTAATTAGCTGATCAGTGAATAAATAAGACAATTTTCATCTGCAGTTTTGCTGCTGTGGTCAGTAAAAAGCTTTCAATTATCTGACCTATCACAAACAAGAAGGCAAGGTCTACTTATTTTTCCTCAGAACCAAGTTAGTTTTCATTAAAATTTATGCTATTGTTCCAAGACCTATATATTCTCTAACTTTGTAGGGGCTAATGAGGATAACAGTGGTAAGGAGGGGTCTAAGCATTAATGTGTTTTTGTATTATTAAGAATTAATCAGGCACTTGCAAAAGATAGGGAAGTAGAAAAGGAGAAATTGATGGGAGGGAGAGAAAAAAAATGGGGGGGACAGAAAACAATGAAAGCTTCTCCCTACACAGAAACACAACAATAAAAACAAACAGGGGTCCTCAGAAGGGAAGTAAAACTAATAAAGGCAGTGGTGAAAGGGCTGTATAAAGGGCAAATATACCAGCCTCAGATAATACAATGGCAATTAGCCAACAGTTTAAAGACAAAAGTCTCACATCAAAAGGAAGAGGATTTTAAAAACATACGTTATCTTGCTTCCCAGCCCTCGAGCAGCCAGGGCATTGATGCTGCAACAAGATCCTGGTGGTGGGATACAGTTCAGTGGGGCCATTTACATCTTATGGGTAAGCAGAGTTGGTGTCTGAGCTAATCAGTTATGCAAGCAAGAAAATCCATGTTATTATACACTGCAGCTAGCTTAGATTCAGGAGGAATTCAGAGCAAACATCATCAAGAAAACTGTGTGCCTCATGGGAGGAGTCTGACAACACAACCCTGCAACCGCATTTCACATCCAATTCTACCTCCCCTTTTAAAATTACCAGACAGCAAAGGACAACCAAGTCATAAACAGGCAGTCTGAAGGGGCACAGGAAAATATTAACTTTGTCATCTTCTGCTTTTGACTGCCAAATCATAATGCTTAAATTCTCCCTCACTGCAAGGATATATTTTTTGATGATGATGATACTGATAACCATTATGAAAATTTATATCTCAAAAGCCTGGAGCAACACACTAGATTTCAAGATTATCTCATGCTTAGAAGTTGTTTAACAAAATGCAAAGTGGTCTTGAAAGCATTGTAGCTAAGTTTTTACTGGAATTCACCAAGATAAGCACTTTATTTTTAAATGTATAGCCAAAGCACAGAAAGGAAAGCTGAAAACATGCATAAAGCCAGTCCTCATGGATCAACACCAACTCACATTAGGTTCTTCAGGAACATAAGATGACTGACAGTCTCCTCTGATTTTTTTATTTACTCACTGACTTAACTTCAGATTGTACCTCCCTTTCAAGGTTCTTGCAGATAATAAGCACTAAGGAAATAATGGCCTTCCAAGTTTGTGTTTATTATTGTTTTATTCCAACTGAACATGACACTTGGCAAAAGCAGCAGACTCTCCCTCGTCCTTACAGCAGTTTTCCTCCTTCTGGTCCCCTTCTCTCCCTCCAAAACCTTCAAACCTTCAGATTCTGAAGTCAGTGGACCCATTCAATAAGTCACAGCTAGCCTCTGTGCAACTTTTCCCTCTGAGGAAATTCATTTGCCCTGCTTGCTTAGCTGGAAAGGCGGCTTTTCGTCCCTCGCTGCAGGTGCTGCATTGCTTCTTGGTTTTGTGAAGGCAAAGACCCCACCCCCTCTGAGTAAATTGCTGGCATTTACTGGCATACTCTGACAACCTGGAGGACTTGTCAAAATGTATTCTAGCAGCCCTCAGCCTCAAATCCAAAGTGTTTATGAAAAACTCAGTGAATCTACTCCCTGTGAATGGAAGAGTTAATCCAAAAGACCTTTACTAATGCACAACTGCAATTAACGTGAAGGTTGTTGACAAAAACAGATGGGTACAGATGTTGAATTTTAAGTCTATTTGGAAGCAACCCACTATATCACAATATGGAAGAATGGCAAAGAGATTCCAATGGGCATTTCACGTACCAAGCCCTGAGGTGGCAAGATGATGTATTGTTTCCATTTCCAAAGGATGTAACCTTCTTCAAAATACCCCAAAAAGACTAAACAAAGCAAAAACAAAAATAAGAACAACAACAACAAAAAAAAAACAAAAAACCTGTAAAGAAGGGAGGATGTATTCCTTTTAAAAAGGGAGGGTTGCTATCTTATTTGCCTTTCTATGACACCGCTGACATCAACAGCCAAAACATGACTACATGCAAGTGTTTTGGTGTGTTTTTTTTCTTCTCCATTAGTTTTATAAGATTGGCTAGGATTTACATGAAAGGTTGTTGATTACCTAAGGCAAATAACATGATCAAATAGATTAAACTAAAAGCAACCAGCCTCAACAAGCAAGACACAGAAGGCAGATTCTATGAATGACATACTCTCTGCTCTACCTGCAGACTGTAAATCATCACAGGCTTATTTGACAGTGCCAGGCATAGGCAGAGCAGCACTAAAACATCATGAGTCCAAACACTGGGGGTTTTTTTCCAAACAATTACACTCTTGAAAGTGGAAAGTGAGGGTGTTTTTTTGCATAAGTCCCCCCACCCCCATCCCCCTCTTTCATATTCAAACTCTTGAGGCAAGGCAATTTGACACTGGTTTCTGTAACAAACCTGGTCAGGCAGGATTTCTCACACACCCTGCACAAAAGGCTAACCTCTCACAAAGTACTTATTGGAGATTTACGTCAAGGTTGAGTGAACTGCAGCCAGGGAACTGAGCTCAAAATACTGTGTGAAAGGCTCTGGTGCTAATCACTAAACCAGTGGGTTAGCTGGAGAGGAACTGGGGAGAGGGAAACAATAAACAAATAAAAAATACTTTTTGTAGTATATAATTTCCAATATTCGGCTACAATACTACCAGGGGAAAAAAAATAATCACTTTCAACTGAAAATTTTCTCTAATTATCAAAATCTGTAATTATCAAAACTGAAATAGCTATACTTAAAGGGAAAATCAGCTTCTACATTCACTTTTACTCCATATTTCCAATAACATGGATTCCATATTTCCAGTGAAGGGATGACTAAATGATGCTGTAATTCAGACACTGATCTTAGTTTTTGTAGAAATAATTAAGGATTTGTATACCACTGTCAGAGGTGAACACTATTAGACAAGCAACCATATAAAGTGACTGACAAGCAGTGATAGACCTTGTCCAGGCAGGGCCTTGTTTAAACACATTAACTAACTTGTTCTGTCCTCCCAGCACAGACAGTGCTCTAAGTGTAAACTAACGCACTGAGAGTTGACAGTACACATTGCCTTGTGCTCACGGCATTCAAAAAACCAGCCAAACTTTTTTCACTGTATCTTTGCAGTCTAGGTTCAGTGTGTTCTTTACAATTAACACAGTGTATTACAGAACTGGTTCAGCTGAAATGAATTCCAAGAGGAACTCAGATGTTGCTCTTTGGTCGCCATTTATCCAAAAGTTATTTTACATTCATAAGAAAACCCTTTTCTCATCTGAATAGTGAAAGACATTTAGGAACTCCTTATTAAAATAAGGTAAGAAGGAATATTCTAAACACTAAGTAGACTTTTCATCTTAAATGCTGCAAATCCTAAAGTAAAGCTGTACTGAGATTCACACATTATAATTATTGCAAGCTATATACAGCCCACGTTCCTTCTAGGAGGTCATAGCAGACAGACTTCTGACCCAGCAAAAAGCCCTTTTGCTCTCTCTGCAAATGGATGGGAAGGAGACACTGGATGGGAAGGAGAATCTTATTTCCCACACCGTGACACACTGTTGCACTAAATTAGACCTATTATTTGTTTTGTAAATGTTATAACATATTGTTTAAAATGCCATTATTTTGTAAAACAATGTGTTTATCTATTATGCAGACATCTTATATGAACTTCATTGATCCAGTTGCTCAAGTAACTTTATTCCCCCTAATCTATCCTCACACCACAGTACAGAGGCAACAAGCTCTGGCACAGCAGCTTTCCAGCTTACTGCAAACTACAGGAGATAAAAGTAACTACTGCTGGACTAGGCACCAATGTTAACAAAAAACACAGCAACACAAAAATCAACAAACAAATTAATGTATCATTTAAGAAATTCAAAGTTACCTTTTTGTAACTGCTGTTATAAAGATGGAAATGTTAGGAAAGATTTTCTTCATATTGCAGCAAGAATCCCAGCTGTTGAGCATTTACTATTGACCAGTAAAATTGGGGTGGAGAAATTCCCTGCTGCAATAAAAATGCCCATAAACCCATAAAAAAGAGACACATCAGTTCCCTTAAAGAAAAAAAAGGACACCATTAGGATGGCCTTTCATCCTTAGTGTATCTGAAGGGCTTAAGACACCTTTTCCTGCCTAAATTTAATCAGCAACATTACCACTCTAGCACCCTCAACAAGTTTTAAAGTGACAAATAACCAAAGACTTGTCAAACACTGTTTGCTAGCTGTATTGGGAAACACATAAGAACAAATTGCAAGGCAAAGTTATTACAGATTGTTTTGTGGTGAGGAGGTTAGATCAACTTTTAAAAAGCAGTCAATCGTGCATTTCAAGAATAAAATAATTTTGAAACATCCAAAAATTACCATCTGCTCCTATCTGGAAAACTCAACATGATGTGGTGCCATTGTAGATGGTGATCATTTTTTTCCATGTGACTGGGTTCTCTGAAGTATTATGAGTGTTCTGCTCCATTACTTGCTTGAGTTTTTTTAGTTCATGGTCTTCTTATGACCATGAACCATCCTTAACACCTCTACTTTCCATGCTCAGCTCTGCATGCTCACCTGGAACAGTATCACAGTTTCTTTGACAGCTCTCCCTTGTAGAAACCCTGCCTGTTTGCTAATGCCTGGTGCAGAATGAACACAAGACATTTCTTTTGTGAGCACCTCAAAATACAGGTGGTTTTGTTTGTTTAGTCTTTGAATGATTAGTGCTTGGGGGCTGGATAAGCTTAGGAGATCTTTGAACAGAAAGCAGTGTAGAAAGGTGTTACGTGCTTGTAACAGAGGATTCAGAAGAGTCTGTAATGGACATTAAGGGCTGGCTTCTCATTTTTCTTGGATCATCTTCAGGCAAACCTTGGCATTTTATACAATTAACTCACTCAAAAACTGTTCTTTGTATTAGCATACCTGAGTGGGAAATTCTCTAGAGCCACTTGGACTTGCATATGTGAATTTACTCTCCTGCTTTTTGCCTGTAGGACATCAGATTTACCCCAAACATAACACACGGAGAATTACAGCAGTTCATTAATACCACAGATCTTCAGTCACCTAATTTACAGGCCTCAATTAAGAAAGTAATCATTGTTCAGGCTTTCTAAATTGTCAGTCAAGGTACAGAGAAATTATTTGAGAAGGCAGATGTGCTCCTGTTTTGATTTGCATTCCAGAAGTACCTCTCTTTATTCACTGTGGAAAGAGTGAAGAAAACTACCTTTCTTACTTAGGTATCTCATTTAGGATGCTATTAGGTGATAGAAAGATTCCTGTATCCTCATACTTTCAGCTCAAAAATTTTGCATTTGTGCCTCCACTCTGTACATAAGAAAGGTTACTGACTCATAAGAACCCAGTTATGGAGCTTTTTTTTTCTGCTTTCTCTTTGAAGAATTCTATTTTTTTCAGTAGTTGTCCATGCCCATCACTTAACCCAGCTAGTAAGACTACACAAACCTGGTTTCAAAATACAAAATTAAGAGCATTATACTATGCACACAGTTTGCAGAAATTCATTCTACATATCCCAGCAACTGCAAGGTGCAGGTCAGCTAAACGAGGTGATGAAGAAGTACAGTGGGCCTGAATGTGAATGGAGAAACCCACACACAATGCTGACCCTACTGACAGTGGTAGAGGAGCAGGAGAGCAATCACAACCATGGCTTAGTAAATCAGTGAAAGGCCTGTGCTCCATGTCTTCATTTCTCAGTTGCTGTTTCAAATAAACACTGCTGAATGTTTAACAGGAACCACCAAGAACATTAACTCAGAGTTTGCATTTCTGGTTTGAAACATTTGACAAATGTATAAAGGATAGAAAAATCACTGATAATCACTTAAAGATTCCAATAACTTAAACAGGATGTTAGCAGAATGCTTACTACACTTTGGGATGGATTTTACAGAATGGAAAGAAACAAAGAGAGGTATAGAGAAGTAAAGCACTAAAGGCTTGTTTGAGATGCAAAAAAATCTTATTGAACAACTTAGGACTAAGCTTTCTGGGTCACTTTACCTACTTAATTCCTTGAAATGCTTTCTCTTCAAATCCCTTATTCCCTTATCTGTCGTGGCTCTTACAGGCTTTGTCTTCCTGACTTTTTAGTAGTTAGCCCAAGCAGGAGGATACACTCATTTTTCATATACACACACACCTCACATAGTGAAGGAATTATCCCAAGTTTTATCTAAGTAAGCTCTTAAAGTTTTCCTTTCCATCATACTCCCTTTTTCTACTTCACAAATGCCTTTTCATTCCCTCTGATATTGCTTTTATCTTACAAAGACATCAATCTAGCATGTCTTTACATATACTTGCAGAGAACAACTATGATTTTGCTCTACACAAGGACTGACTAGTACTGAAAATAGAGCTTTCATCTTCAACAGCCTTACATGATTCCCTTTGCAAAGAAATGTCACTCTTGAGATTTAGACACATACATAAAACAAGAAAAATAAAACTATGAATAAAAAATAATTATTCCATGAAATAATGTCGTAAGCTTAAGCTAAACCTCCCCCTTGCCTTCTTGATTAAAACCATACTAGTATTTCCCATTAACTGACAAACTATGTTAGGGAGACAGAAGAGTCATTAACTGCAGATATGCCAAAATTTTGCTTCCTACCTCCAGTGATAAGGCTGCCATTCGGACAAAGCAGAAACAGGCACTCCTTTTATTTTTTATCACCTCCTGTAATTGCTGTGTGGTGGTGTAAGTGTCTGGGCTTCCTTCATAGCTACTGGAGATAAAGCCAATACAACGAATGGCCAACAATATACAGTTCTCTGACTATACAGAAATATTTTTTTTGGATTTGGTAACTCACTTCTGTACTTCACAACTATGTTGCTTAAATTTGCATTGGCTCCAAGAATCCTAGACAGATAACTCAGCTACAGACACTTCCATCACAATTAGATGAGACAAGTCCCGCCCTGAAAGTCCATGGGATGGAGTAACTTCAGAAAGGTTGTTTTTCCCTAAAATCTAGGGATCATTTCCTAGAGCTGGAGTCACAGCCTATGCAAAATCTCTCATTTATTTCACTGAAATCAGGTCCATGTCACATAGGGTAATAAAATAATATGGGGCAACAGACCAGAGAGAAACCACTGCTTTTTGATCTGAATGGCTTCAGAATGACACCTGCATGGCACACAGGAAAAAAGGGAGGGATTTTCTGTTACAAGTAAATATAAGAGTGATTGAAAATGACATTCAAAGCTAATGCCTCGTTTCAGTTTAAGAACTACAAATTTATTATGCCTTTTTATTTAGTTAAAATGTTCTATGCCTGAAAACAAGTTTCTGGATTTCTTAACACTACAGCGTATCTCATGTTCTGAACTTGTACAGCCTTTCTAAATTCATATTCCAGCTTAAATTTCAGTGTATGTCAAACACAAGGTGTTAGGCACACTCAATGCAGTTCTCTTCATGCACACAGCCCTCTCCTGGCTTCTACCTTCCAACAGTGAACCTGCCATCTGCAGTGAAAGCCCTGTCTTGTAAATACAATTTATGGTTCCCAGGCCACGTTCAGACAGCTTCCTTAGAGGACTCCATCTGTTTTGAAGCTCTAATATGCCTTTTTCCCCTGCTCCTATAATTACACTGTTTTTTCCAGTAACTTCATAAATTCTCTTAATTTGTCCCTTCTATTCCTTTTGTATTCTTAATGCCACAGAACCTTTCGAGTTACCAAATGATGGTAATGTTGGTTAAAAAATTTCAACATTCACACAGAAAAATAATAAAGAGGTAATTCACTTTTCTTGCCATCTAAAAAGCCAAATCAAACTTTGTTCGCAAACAATTTAATATTTCAATAAAAATGGGACAATTTCTTTTTTCACAGGTTCGCACTAGCACAGTGTCATCATCACATTTCAGGCAGTTTTGATCCTGGTGTTATTAATGAAAGGTAACTTAAAAAGAGTTTCTCTTATGACATTCTGCACATACCAACTGGAGAGTAAAATAGGTATGCTGGTTATGGTTAAGTTCTCCAGAAAATCCTAGGAGAGGAGAAAAGGCACACATTGACTTTCCCTTTGGAAATACCATTTATTTTAACATATTTCCATCACACTTTCATATCTAAATGTTGATATAAAAAATAATACTATTGAGTGGTTAAACAGATTTTTTTTCAAGTCACCAAGCTTGCATAAGACTTCTGCATTTGATGATAAAGATTTATAAAGCATATTTATAATTTTGTTCATTATTCAAACAGTTCAGAGGGGGGCTGAAATGTTTGATCACTCATTGACAGCTATTGAAAACAGCTCTCGCTTTACAACTGGAATATAACTTAGAAACCAAGAGCAGTGGAAGAACTTTTGACAACTGCAAGATAATAATTGTAGCTCCATTTCAAAAAATCATACAGAAAAATCCATACTCTTCTATAACTCTGTCGTGACTAGGGACACTATCAGCACTTTGAAAACTCAGCTGGTCTCCAGATGAAGTCTTCCTGGTTTAGCAGGAAAACAGAGCAGTAGCAGCAACACAAGTATGATTCAGTGAAGGCACCGGTAGGCACATTCAAAAAAAAGGGACATGTAATTTCTATTGAGAAACAAGTGTGAAGTGGACATAAGTGCTAAAGGTCACCTGAATCCTCTGTCAGCAACCTACAGTCTGCAAATATATCAGACAAACAGATTTTCCTCCATATAAAAATGGCTTTTACATCTACAGAAGGATCACAGCAGCTTCATCTGAGAGCTATGACTTCACCCTCGAAAAACTGCAAAACTAAATAGCATTTACTCTCCAGGATTCATTGAAGCAATGCTGAACAGGATCGTCAAGTGGATAAGGTTAAAGTGAAGAGAGCACATACTCTCCCAAATATCCTTCCTGTTGTTGCTATGTTTCCACTAGCTGCACGTGTCTCCACAGCCTTTTATCTGAACTACGTAGGTTCACTCATATAAATACAGCATATGCTACACATCTATAGTCAGGGAGGTTTGTATAACATATGGGTATATTCTAGGCTTGTACGGAGCTGGCAATACCACATTGCCATGGTTTTGCACAGTACAAAGAGAAACTTAAGACCACAAGGAATTGGTCAGGCTGAAATATCCTTTCTGATATTTCACAAAGTGTAAATACAACTGTTAAGTTTTTCTTTCTCCATCTAGACAGATATTATAAATTTATTTGAGAAGGCATGGACTAATCTCTTGCATACACCCTCAATTCAATCCATCCCCTCTCTCCTTTGACACTGACTATGGACTTTGTAGTCATTTCAGCAAGTTTACATTTTTCCTCAGTTATTTCTAACAAACCACACTTACATGGCAGGGAGATGAAAGGTTGAGCAAGATTCTCAGCGCTCATGAGTAAAGTCCCTAACAAGGCACAGCTGATCTACAGACAGACAGACAAAGATATCAACCATGTGTTGAAAATAAACAGTTGCAGTCAATTCTCTTGTGCTAGAAGTGGGGAAGAGCATGCTGGCAATATCTGAGCAGTGAGAACAATGCTGCCACTTCCCTGGACCTGTGTTAATCCAGTGATGGGAGTATGTTGTTTATACAGTCACAGTTCTCATGTCTATCTGCTGTTCTCACCATCTTGACCTGACAAGAATAGTTTTGAAACCATTTGTTCTTGTCAGAAGTGTGATAGCATCACAGGAAGGCAAACTGGTCTGCAAAATAACAGCTCTGAGAAACAAGAGAGATGTCTATAGTACACACATAAAATTTTAGCTATTTTTATAAACCTTTCTGCTTCCGAACTACCTCATACCCAGTATTTCCAAAGCAATATTCATAAATCTCAATAGTAACTTCTTTGGAAGCTACAGTGTAATAAAAGCATGTATCTACACAAGCGCAGAATACATTTTTGTCCCAAATCATACAAAGAGAAGGGTCTTGGCTTTTCCTACCCCATCACTCATCCCCTCACCTCCTGCTGAGGCAGTCTAATAAGCTACATCATGGATTTACAAACACTAACCTGTGAAGAGCTGTTTAATACCCTGAGGTGAATATGCTCATCAACAGCAAGTTTACCCATTTCTGGTAGGTAACACCAGACTAAATATCCTCCTGATTATTGTGAAGCAGTATTTCCTTAGCAGTAATTTGACTCTGTTGCTGTAGTCAACATATTGCAAATGCCTGTATTTTACAGATTGGGCTGCATGTTTCAAAGCATTTTATAACCATTGGAATTGTCAGGTACCATACAGTATGGTAAATCCTCTTAAAAAAAACCAAGAACTTTGAAAGGATAAAAAAACTTTGGATGTATACTTCCCAATGTATGTTGTAAATATTTACATTTACAAGCAGGAAAATGTTTTTAGTGAAATGCAACCAGAGCAAAAACTAATGGGTCCATGACATGCTGGGCAGATCCAGAAAAAGTGTGAGCATGCCATAGAAATGCAACACAGGAACAGACTTCACATACTGTATGCACCTTAAGCCATAAAAAACAGCAGGGAGCTGTTTTGCAAGCAGCAAACCATACTGTGATGTATAGTAATAAGTGGTTGTACTTGTTGTGGCTCAAGGCCTTCCATAAGCCCCCACAGAAGAATTTTCCTAAGTCCTTCCTTCATCAAAATTATATGATTTTTCCTTTTACTTTGCAGACTTCTTGCTGTCACAGCTACCAGTTCCTATCTGCAACAAATGTCAACTGGGTAAGATATTCCTACTGTTTCAATAACTTTCTGACAATGTCAATTCCAAATGTAAAATGGTAATTAGCTCTAGGTTGTGGAAGATTTGCTATTTATGGAATTGTTTAGCTTTTTTCAAATGAACCCATACTAACCGCTGAAAAAAGAGAAGGTTTCTGTATTGTTTATACAATTATAAGGAACAGCAATTTTAAGAAAAGCAAAGATATTTACAAAAGAGAGAACAGTATATAGGACAATTAGTGATTTTGCACATTACTTTCACTTAAAGTAGATATAGAAACTCTGTGGTACATTCTGACAATTCATAATCCAACTGCAGCAGAAAAAAATGGGCTTAATTTATCAAAGAAAGTCAACAGTTTAATAACATTTTTATGAAGACATAACTCATGTTAAAGAACATAGCTTGTGAATATTATTAGCACTATCTGTTCAAAATAGATTGATGGAATCAATGAAAAATAAAGTACTTGTCAATAAGAAAAAAGTTACAGAGAACTAGGGCTGAAAGGAGTATTTAATATAATTCAACTAATCAAGGTTCCATCTATTTAAGCACTGATTGAGACTGTATTTTATTACCCATGAAAGCAGTATAGCTACTGAGAAGCTACTTCATTTTGTACTTGTAATTTCTCTTTTAAACAGAGAAGCTCTAAATGCTTCATAAAAATGGACAAACCTATAGGAAGCATTAACTAAAAAACCAAATATTAAACTTCCACTATGGAATTATTATTATTATTATTATTATTATTATTATTATTATTATTATTATTATTATGTTATTGTTATTATTGTTATTTCCATATATAACCAGGGCCATTGTGAAATAGCTATGGACTAAATCTGGGGGACAAACTACAAACTCTGGACCTGCACAAGATGTAAGGACTGGCAAGAGAAGACTGACAGACAATAATCCAGAAAAGTTTAAGTACCCCTTTTTCCCTGCCCAGAAAATTTCTCAGATTTGTTTGTTTTTATGTTGAAAATTGCACTGTTTTTCCTGGAGTTTCAGGAGGAAAGGGAAAATTTTGACCAAAAGGAAAGATAATTTTAATCAACCCTTGTTGGTAACGTTAAAGATTTTTTTTTTTCCTGAGCAAAAGAATATTCCTGTTTCACACAAGAAGAATGGTTATCAATTTGTTTTTTTGAGATTTAAAGTGGGTTATTTTTTAACAACATTATTTATAGCCTGAAATCACTACATTTATTTTCGAAACAAAAAAAAAAAAAAATCATTATGAGACTGAAAGCAGATTCAGGTCAATACAGTGTAACACTTTACATAGTAATCAATAAAAATGTCAATACAAACAATTCCTAAAGGCACCATATGACATTCCAATGGGGGAGAGGGAGGGAATTCTTCATTTTCTACTTAGACGCCTTGCTTCCTTTATCAGCAGATGGCAAACAAATTACTAGTTCAATCCATATGTCTGTATCTGATAGACAGTGTTTTACAAGTCTGAAATTAGTTTGAAACATTTTGAAGTTGGCCAGACTACAGAGGAAAACAGGATAACTTTGTCTATAATGAAAAGTTGGTTTTGTCATAACAAATACTTCCACAAGCTACTACCCATCCAGACTCATTCAGTCGCTAATGGAATTGTACCCAAAGACATAATCTGTGTTTAACAGACTAACAATTTGTAGTTTCACCCATTCTGTTCTTCTGCTGTGCTCCAACATGTCTCCTTCCACTAGCTGAGGTTTACTAAGTGGTGCTGATGAAAGCAAGCAAGGCCATGAGAATATTTTTGGTGGGAAGGGTATCAGATGGCGAGGGCCGTTTGTGCGCAGGCATTCCAGAGCAAACCTGTCAGAGCACAGCCTGCAGACCAGCACCCCGGCCCCAGCCACGGCACTGCACACATGCCCAGAAGAAGACTGAGATACTTTTGCTTAATCTCTCCCCATCAGAAAGCCTCTATTTGCAATGCAGACAATGTATATTTTAGGAAAGGCGGATCAGAAAGCCTAGACAGTTTTTATAACAAAGTGAATGGTTTGGTAAATTTCTTTCAAAAGACAGCTCCAAATCTGGAGAATTTTAATGACTTGTATTACAGTAAACTGTGAGTTCCATAGAAGAATGAGGGGGGAGAGAGCCAAACCAAACTAAAGAAGACAAGAAAAGAGTGGTTTCAGTGAACTTTCTTTGCAACCTGGCCAAGCAAAGAGGGAAGCAGACCTATACTGATAAAAAAGCTGACAGCAGGGGTCTAGAGGCATTCACAGCCAGGCAGAACACCAGGCACATCCAGCAGCTCTCCAGGCACATGGGAGCCCTTTGGTGTGGATTCCTGGATGGAAGTTTCAGTTCAGTTACCAATACTTGCAAAATATAATTTGTTTGCCAGGGACCGACAGCACCAGCATAGATAAAATAATTCTCAATTCAGTGCTTTTAAAAATGTTCTATACTTCCAACAGTGATGTACCTGGGGGACTGGTGTCCAAAATAGTTTATGCTTCACCTCTGAAGCAGAGTATCACTAAGAAAGCCCTCAAATACTTTTAGCAGTGATTACCGTTTCACTCTAAACTGTCTATTCACTCACTGAAATAATGCATTTCAGGAAAAGCTTGGTCTAGAGGTCTACAATGCCAACTTGGGGCAGCGAAGTTGAATGTAACAACTCTCCTGAGATACACAAAGTTGGTCATGAGGATTTAATTAAAACGTGAAGAGTCATTTACACCAAGAAATTGAGGGTCCAAGTTTAACAAACATCAACTTTTGAAGTCCCTACATCACACATTATAGTTGTTACAGATAACCACTGCAAAGACCTCAACCCTTCAACCACTTAGCTTGCTATTAGAAGGCAAAGGCAAATCAATTAAGTGATGATCAAGACTACAGTCCTAAAGGCATGAAAGATATATTTAAAACTTATGCTAAGCAGAACATAATTTTCTGTAATGGAAAAATCAGTAAAGTTGTAACAACTCTCTACTTTAAATATCATTAATATTTGTCCTACAAACCATTCTGCTAAATAATTACTGAAATTTTGTTTTCAGTGAAAAACCTTTTTTCACTCGTAATTTAAATATGAATCTAATTTTTAAAATTTCATTCTGATTTTTAACCTAATTTAAAATTAGCAAACATACACATGTATGCACACAAACATAGGTAGGTGCCAAGATATTTACAAGCCTCGAAGCCGACAAGATTTTAATCACGTTTTCCATTAACTCTCCCCACCCCTAAAGGCCTGCATAAAGTAAGGTTTATGAGAATCTTAAACAAAAGGAAATATTTAAGTTTCTAGCACACCTCAGTCAAACATAAATGGGTTTCAGTAATATACTAACAGGTACTGTGCCTAAATGGAGAGTTTTATGGATGTTTTGTCTTCTTCATCAGCTGCAGGGAGTAATGTTAAAATAACCACCACAGGATGGGTCCATAACTGAATTGGGAAGAAAACACTTTTCTCAAGCAACAGGTTGACTAAATTTATTCTGCAAAATGCGAACTTTTAAACAGGTATGGAATACACCCATTTTGGGTAGGAAGAGGAGCTGCCATGAAACATTGAAAAATATAAAACACAAGCCAGTATTTTCTAACTCAAAAGCACAAATCCATGAACATTAAAGCAGTTACTATCAGAAGGAAAAAAACCCTCATAAATATGTAAAGATACTATTCTCCATATGTCTTGTAAAGGGGATAATAGCATTATATTAAGTTTTGCTTTGATTTGTAAGCTTTCACCTTGTGGTGTTTGCCCTACAGCCTTTTAGTCATGTACAGACTGGAGAAGTGAGAGCTTTGAAGTGTCCAACTTCCAGTGAAGTTACTAACATTTTTTAATAAGTCTTAAGAGGTCTGTGTGTGATTTACTGTAATTTCAGAACAAGCTCAGAAATTCACCCTAACTGGGAAAGAATGGGAGAGTCATTTGAGCACATTATCACTGTTAGGGCAAGGGGGGGAGAGAGGCATGAAAATAATCTGGAACACGATCAAGTCAAATTCAAAATACTGTGTATATAAATGTGATTACTGAGAACTTTAGGGGCAACAAGACAGTTTTGTATAGATGAGATTTTTTTTTTTTTTTTTGCAACCAGTAAATATAGTTTAAGTGATTCACAGCCAATTTTTATAATTGCAATGAAGCAGCTGTGATCAAACTATATTTGTAGAATCATAATAAATTTGCCCCCACCTACTAAAATTAGTTCTAAGCATCCAAAATTCCCATTTGAACATCTGACTGAACAAAACAGGCATTGCTCCATGCCAAAAACTGGAGGAAATAGACCTAAAATATGCCATTTTCTCACCAGAAATTGTAGGCTCCCAGAATAACATGTGAATTAAAACTCATTTCAAGCTTGTTTGCATTGCTCCTCATTCCCATTCATAGCAAATTTCTTGACAAATGTTCTGATTATTTTTCTTTTTTCCTCCCTTTTTAATTTAAACATAATTTTCCAATCATAGACAGTCTTGCAAGGAGAAACAGCTGATGGTACAACCCATTTGAAAATGGAAAGGGTGGAATTTTATTCTCAGTAAGAGCTGGAGGCAACTTACATGATTAAAGACTGTACTGTAAGCCATCGTTAAAAGACTTCTTCCCATAAGTGAAAATGTGCAGTTTGCTACCATACACATCAGAGGCACATAAACCAAAATGAGGTCAAAGGCAACCAAGAAATGTAAATGTTTCACTCCAAAATTCCTGCCTTTGCTTTTTTTTTCCCTCCCCCCCCCCACCCCATCCCACCAAGGCTGAAGGAAAGAATAGAAATTTTAACAAAGTTAAAATTAAAATCTGTTTTTCCAGTTTTCCTCTGTCATTGATATTCTTGAGGAAGTTTGCATCATCACACTCAGAGAAGATAACCACCAATATTGATGCAGGATGCCTATGAATCAGGCTCTTCCTGTTTCCACTATCATAGTACTGTTGCACAATAGAGTTTAACACATCTCTCTTCACTCCTGCCCTTCTAGATGGGAAATTCCCATTTTACAGACAGAATTAGGAAACAAAGGTCTAGAGCAGCCAAGAGATCATAGGAAATTAACCCTCTAACTAAGACAAACATGATTTACCAATCTGAGATTTGAAAATCTCAGGAAGACCAAGGATACAGAAACACAGCAAAGATTTCCAAAGCTGTTCACAAGCTGCCTGCAGTGCTGCACAACCTGAGCTGCCACCACCCCATTTGTTTCAGAAACCTAATACTGTACACAACACAAAAAAAATATTCCTCCTCTTGTCTTTATGCTAAAAAATATAACCTATCTGAACTCCAAATAATGTCAATATGCAACAGGAATACATATATTTATAGATTTATATTACATACACACGATTATATCACTATTACAAAGACTGTAAGATTTTCTAAAATATATATATGCTCCTAAATAAATGCTTAGAAAAACATCAGGAAGAACCACTTAGCCCCTATAAAGCTTCATTTTAAAAACAGAACTTGGTGGAAGAAATAAATTAATTACATTAAGCAGGAAATTGTTCTCTAAATCAATTGGGCTACATTAGAGACCTGAAAATTAAGACTAGTTCCAAGGTGACCATATGCATATTCTGAGGAGTGCCAAGGTAACAAAAAACATTCCAGAAAACCTTTTTCATGTCACACACACACACACACACACATGTGTATTTCTGTTTCAGCACACATCTGTTCATCCAACAACTATTTGCCATAGTTGTTCTTTTTAACTGGCTGTATCATCACCCCTAGATACCCTCATGACAAAAATCAAAGCACGTATGTGCACTGTTTATTCATAAATCTCTTTATAAATCCTTACCATTTTTAATTTGCTCAGATGTGGATAGCATCTGGATTTCTTCAAATCAGTTATAATTACAATGCTCCCTTCTTAGCCCAATAAATTAAACATTTATTTCCTGTCTATAGTAAGATCCCTCCTCTAAAAGAGTGTATTTATTATGTCATTTAATTACCAAATACATCTAGAAGATCATCTGAAATTCAGTACAGAAAGCAACTCTGCACTTCCAGATCCTAGAGGTATCTTCACATAGATTTTCACTGTTCAGCACCATCGTACTTCAGGCAAAAATAGAATTATGTACAATCCTTGCCTGCATTCATCTGTGAAATTTAATTTTCCATTGAAAATCTACATGTTAGCAGCAAGTTCTGTCCTCAAGCATGAACATGTGCTTCTTATTGGATCCAGTTTGCCAAATACAATCCTTAGCTTCTAAATACAATTGAAGCTTCCATTTCACTTCAGGTGTACAATCTAAGTACTCTTGGCAATACAGAATAATAACAGGGCTGTGTAATGGTTATAGTCACACTTAACTTTTCAAAACTTTGGTAACGCTCAACTAATTTTTTAATTTAGTCATCATGCAAGAAGCTGCATTCACCTACTTTTCCCATTTGAAACAAGGCTCCCCACTGACAGTTCTCTGCACCGTTTGGACTGGAGGGAGCTGCTTGCCTTCGCAGCACCCACAGCTGTGCCCCACCCCACAACCTGCAGCCACCGTCAGCACAATTTAAAATTAAAAAGAACTGTCAGGAATTTATTTGAAGAGGGCAAAAACATTCGCTGACCATATCATTCATACCTACAAGAAGGGCACTGCCTCACTGCACGTGCCCTCCGCAGCGCAGAGGGGCTGAGCCGCACCGTGAGCTGCGAGCCCAGCCCAGGGCGAGGGAGGCCTGGCTTGAGCTGCCACACGCTGAAGGCTCCTGTTCAGGCCAGGGGACAGTGTTAGGGGGCCCCTCTGTGCCCACACATCCATCCAGGCCAGAGCAGTGGGGCTGCCAAGGAGCAGCGTTCCGAGAAACCAAGGATGCTCCCACCTTCATGCTGAGCCCGCTCCTGCCGTTCCCCACAGCAGGGATGGCACTGAGCAGCTGCCACACTGTTATCTTCACCCAGGTTATCTTCACCCAGGTTATCTTCACCCAGCAAACCAAGCCCAGGTGCAGGCATGTGGCATCCAGGCCAAAACAGTGCACAGACCCTTCTCACTCTCACCTACAGCAGGACATCAAATACCAGACACGAGAGAGCAAAAGAGACGTCCTCCTACCTGAGCTATGAAGGGGCATATAAAACTGAGCTAATTTCATGTGACACTGTTGTCAATCTGTTTTGGCCCCTCTGTTGAATACAAGAAAGCACTCTTGTTCTCATCTGCATTACGATCTCATCTATCCAAATGCAGCAGCTTGTTTTAAATCAAGAATTATCTCGGTTCTCCCTGCTTGAATCATTGTTATTGATCATAGCAACTTCAATAAACCCTGGTGCTTACCCAAGGGCCTGGGGGCCCGTACCCATCTCCCCAGCCCTTTGTTCCACATACTGATTCACCTTTTCATCAAGGATTTTGACGTAGCTGCTGCCCTTTCGCATAATTACCGTGCCCCACCCAAATAATGATTTTATCACTTAATTCTCTTCCAGACCACATTTCGTAAAAGGGAGACCAGAAAAAAAAAAAAAAAAAAAAAAAAAAACACCAAAGAAGAAGAAGAAGAAAAAAACCCCTATGCCCTACTGGGTGGGTAAACATGGACGAGGTGGGGTTGTCTCACCACATGACAGACACACCCCACACAAAAACCAGAAACATGCCTTTCATTGGGCAGGTTAACATTTTTCTAAAAGTTACTTTCTAGTCCTATCTGATCACTGTCAGGATGAGTAATGCAAAACATTCAATTTCTTGTGGGTTTGGTTCCAGTAGTTACTAAAAGCAGCCAAGTACATGTTTGTTTCTAAACTACTTGAAAACCTTCAGAAAGTTACTTTAGAAAGTTCCTGAGCCCTCCACCAGCACAGGGATTTTACCCGCCTCGGTTTTTTGCACTCTAAACACAAAGCTTCAAAACCATTTATCTTCAAGTACTAACTTTATTTTCTTATTTTCCTTGTTGGAGGATTCTTGCCATTTTCCAGGATGTAGTTAAATGTAAAAAAGTAGCCCACTGACTCCCCGGGCAGAGACTTGTGGAAACAGGTGCCTTTAAAAAAAAATGAAAGACTTTGTCAGCTCTCTGACCTGCCAGAGCTCTGTGCATTAGTAACACACAGTGCCTGCTGAGTTCCCCTCAGCTAATTAGAGGACCCGTATGGCAATGAATGGCCTTGACTATAAATACTTCCTGAAAGATCTCTAACAGAGTCAGAGGAAATGGGAAAAAAATGAGATGCAGCTACAGAGAAACTATTTCAGATGTTTCTTGTTTAAAGGGCTGCTTTTTCTTTCCTGAAGTTGCTTAGGGATGACAGGCAGTACCCAAGACTTATACCAACTTAAATGTAAGAAGTGTGATACAATTATATGCATTGAATTTAATTCTGTACATATACTATTAAGATACTGCTATGAGAAGGTGATTGGAAGTGTGACACAATGCCGAAGAACACAAAAACTTCCATCTGTCACCCTGGAGGGACCACTGAAAATTCAGGTTTAAACCAAGTTTAAACTGTGTGCTTGAATCTGTTCATGCTGCTTCTTGTGCTCCCACTAAAGGCAGCAGCAGCAATATTTCCACCAGCATCAGAAAGGCAGGTTTTACCTCAAATGTATGTTATCCTTCTGGCCAAGAATTGTATGTGCTTATAGAAGTCCTCTGGAAATCACAAAGGACAGCTCAGCATTTCCACTGCTTTGCAGCTATTTGGCATCCAGCTCTATGGATAACAAGAGTCAGTACCTTATAATTGGAGAAATGATGATTTGCCACTAGGGATTGTGTCTGATATTTACTATACTGATATTTAAATCAATTACATGTGGATTTAATATTTACGTATCAGTTGCGTATTTTTAAATTAGCTCTGCCATTCACCTACATAGGAGAATGCAAAACAAGAAAAGGGGAAATAATTTTTTTCTAATTTTCTATCTCCCCCAAACTTAAAGCTGTATGACCAGCTTTAGCCAGACTACGATATGAAATAGCGCAGTGCAAATGTCACAGACAAAAAGAAAATAACTCTTCTCAAAGTAAATGAAAATTTTTGAAATGCCGTGATTACCTGTAGTGTCTAAACAGTCTGATCATTATGGTGCAAAATAATCTCAGTTAATAGAAGAGTAGATTTTATCCTTTGCACCATAAAAAAAGCTCATAGTAAAGGTTAACATAACCTCAGTCATATATTTAATGTTACATCCTGCAGTATGCCTTTGATAAAAATCCACAGTACTTTTGGAATAATGTGACAATCTCTCTCCCTTTGATGGTAACACAAATCCCCCCACAAACTATGATTAATACACAAAGTAATCTTGCTGTGTGCAGGTCCATGTGACCCCACAGGACAGACACATTGACTTGTGTTATTACTACATCTTTGTTGGCTAAACTACAACATCTATACCAACACCTTTAGGTGGGCTAACTAGGCCTGTGTATAGGTCTGAAGGCTCAGGCTACAATTCCCTATTTTGTGGAAAACTTTATGCAGTGTCCATATAGACCAAAACAGTACACTTCATTTAAAATCAGTTTAGCAAAAAGTTCCCGCTGTCCATGATCTTCACTGTCAAAGCATTAAACAATCTGCCTGGCCTGGAGTCTGCTGGCTGCCAATGTGCTACCCAAAAAAAGGAACATTTTTGCATCTCAATAGACCTTCCAGTATCAACAAATCTTTAAACTAGAAAATCAGCTACTCTAAGGAAGAGCAGAAATAATGTCCACATTGTACCACGCTGAGGTACATTTTTGGTAATTCCCATTTGCAAAACATACTGATTCACTGTAAGTACAGCTGCTGGATATATTTTAATAAGAAAAATAAATTAAAGCTACTCACAGAAGTGTACCAAGCCCCTGAGAAAGATTCTGTTACACACACACAGCTTGGAAGTATTCTCAGGGATAAAGGTGCATCAACTGCACATGTGTGTTTGCATTGTCTCAGCTCCCGAAAGGTCACAAGCAATTTGGTCCTTTAGATTCTAAAAATGAAAGAAATCTTACCCCAATGACTCCCACAAACAATCTACTGAAGCACAGAGTCTAGGAAAGGACCATTGTCATGATGTACAGAAGGAATGCAAGAAATAGGATGTAAAAGGCTTAGTCAACATCCAAAGCTGAAAATTACTCCAAGCAATTTCCAAAAATTAATTATCCTGTAAGCATTACGAATTTCTGTGGACTATGGTATATTTTCACCCCTTCTCTAATTGATTTGTATTGTCTCTGATGTTTTACTAAAATGCTAATCACTTCTAAACCTGTAGTATCAACCTCTATCTACTTGAAAAAAATGTGAAAAAATCTTATCTCGTCATTGCTTTCCCCCATCACCAAAAAAGTAAAAAATTAAAAGCACATGGTATTGCTGCTACTGTCAAATCATTACAAATCATTTGTAATAAGCAGAACTACTTTATAAATATAGAATAGCCAGTACAACCAAAGGGATGTGTTAGGAACTTTCCTTTTTAGTCCATTTCTCAGTGTTTATTCACTGAGTAATCCCAAATTTTTGGCTTCCTCTGTGTCAATCTTCAGGGGGAAAAAAATGAAGGTGTCCACAGTGATTTTATTATAGGTTTTGTTTCCTAGTCACCAGTCGTCCTGGGATACAGTGTTTTGCATAAGCATTCATTATATGATACTAGAAGGATGTATTGAGTTAACACTTTGCTTTCAGAGAGAACCAACTTTTAGACAGCATTAGCTGCTCCTATTAGCTATTTCATATTAGAAAAATAAATGTAGCCAAAAGTAGATAATAGTGAGAGATTTGTGTTACAACGCAGTGATTTTTTTTTTTTTTTTATTTCAGAGGATTAAAAAAATTAGCTTTTTCAAGAATGGATGGTAAATTCTTTTCTGAACAATTTTTATTTCTCTCTGGGCCAGTTGAACTTCTGGGCACACATATGTGCATGTCAGATAACCCTTGACACTAAGCTCCCAATGGTCAAGCTGACCATCACTTGGTCTTCTTATTTGTGGCTCCAGTACTGTATCTCATACCTCTGTCTGCAAACTAAATCAAGAGCAAGTTAAAGGAGTTGGGTTTCTATGATCTTTCTCACAGATTGAAAATTAGAGGGAACTAGTATCACTCACAGAATCACACTCCCAATATCACCTATCCTTCAGATCACCTCTTACCTTCAAGAAGTTTTGATTTCTCTATCCATTAATCATGATGAAATATGTAATATTAGGGACTCTGTTCAGCAGGTGAAAAAAGTTAATCTCCTTTCCCCCATTTTTTCTTTTTTAAATATTTCAAGCTGACAAAAGCAACAGTTGCCCAGTTTTCAAAGAAATAATATCAGTAAGGAAAAGACACAGACAAACAAGTCCTTGGCACAATAGAGTTCAAAGAGCGTGGCAGCTGAAGGTGTACACAAAATAATTTCTGTTTGAAGGACTGAAGGTTTTATCAATCACTATAAACACAATCTGCTAATAAATCATTATAAAAGAAAAGTAGAGTTGAACACACTTTAAAATGCAAGGAACTAATTTATATGCACTGTTAACACATAAAGGTAAGACTTTTATCTTTTTTCCAGAAAGTATGGAAGATATAGGTTTTTGAGATCCAGAAGTGATCAGTATGGAAGATATAGGTTTTTTTAGACCCCAAAGTGATCAAAGTATTTCAAAATTGATAAAATACTAATTTGAAAAAAATATACATATAAAAGTGGTTTTGTATAAAGTCTTTAAAAAAGCATCTGAAGTTATTTTTAAAACTGCATTAGAAGCAGCCAACATACAGCTTCCATTCTATATTCAGTAGTGGCTTAAACAGGTAATATAATGGCCTTATTCTACTGTTTACTAAGGTTTTAGGTCCAGTTACCAACCAAATCAAGACCTTTATAGAGCAGATTCTGCATACTACCATGTCCCTTTGAAGATTTTTGTTTGGTTTTCTTTCATCCTCTGGCCGTCAAAAAAAAAATGAAAATATTTGAAAATTTGAAAATAAATGAAAATCATTTAGATTCTGATAAACCACAGATTAAATGGCTCCTCTGGCAAATCTGTCTGCACATGGCTAAGAACCAGAGCAAGAACTGAGGTGGGATGTAACTAACATCATATGTACAGCAGGAATTCCACTGCTGCATGGGTTTATGTACGTATTTTAATACATATTTCGTGCTGGATGAGAGAAATATGATCCTGCCATCCACAGTGAGCACACATCCAGGTTAGCAACAAGGAACCTATCATACTAGAAATGCTTTTCATGCACTTAAAATCTAAGAACAATAACTAAGGTACAAAAGTTTGTGGTCCCCCTAAATTGCATGCAGGGTTTGAATTACAGACGCTCTATTTTATAATTAGAATGGCTGCAGTATTTTTAAGAGCACTGACTTAATTTAAAACAGCTTTTAAGACTCCTATATGCACAGAGACAGATATACCTGTGTGTAATCTTAGCAGACCATGGAATAAAACATTTATCTTCCTTTTTATATGTTACATGTGACATGTTACACTAATTGATGCTATGGTTACAGATGCTGTTATGAAAGACAAAAAAGGAAACCAGCAGATCATCACTTCCATTCTAGTGAGCTTTGTCTGCAGACTGACTGCTCCTGTGACAAGTTTCTATAAATTCAGATAGGGAGCAGCTCCTGAAAACATGCGATGACTTCAGGAAAAAGCATTCATTTGTCTCCCTGTTCAGCTCCTCAGAATGTGAGATCTGTTCTAACTTCAATTTTCTCTACAGTGGGAAAAACACACTTTGATGGAAGGGAAACTTCCTTGTATATAGATCCTTTTGTTTAAAAAAAATAAAATAGGAATTATTTGGTGAGACAAATGTTTACCTTCTCTTATCACATGAGATCCTTTCTTTTCTTTTTTTTTTTTTTTTTGCTTCCAAGGCAACCAGACAAGTGTCAAAATTGATATAAATTATGTTGTTTCACAAAAAAAAGGTTACTTTTTATTAATATTTAATTCACATTTCTTATTCTTAGATATGTAGTAATATAAAATCTTGCTTAAGTGCGAACTGTCACACCACCACAAAATTTAAGAGGTGATTAGTTGTTTTAGTGTAACAGATGTGCAGCCTTCTGGGGTTCTAAACCTCCCTTCTTCAAATGCATCACCAACCTGCACAATTAGCAGGAATGATTAAACAAAATTCAATCAGAGCTAAACAGCAAAAGCAGAAGCTTACTAATACTGCATCAATATTCAGATTGCTTTATTTGAACATTTTGGAAAATTTACCTGCCAGTTTGGCTCTACAAATTTGAGTCTTTGCTTGACTGTGTTTTTTGTTTCCATGCCCTAAAAGAACCCCAGCCACGTTACTCTGGACCTGAAGAAATCATTTGCACAGCCAATCAAACATAACATACATGCAATCATAAAAAGCAAGAGGGAGGGGAAAAAAGGTTTCCTACCCGTAATAAGGACTGGGATTCATCTTTTGCCTTGCCGTCCCCGGATCCAGAGTAGGGCTGGGTGAGCTGCCCGGCTTTCTCTGCTGCTCCGGCTGGGACACCCTGCAGGAAACCCTTGCTCTCCACGGCCAAGCCATAAATGGGCCTTGCGAGATGGGCAGCTTCTACGTTTGGACTATCCCTTAAAGGCTTTGGCTGCTCTTGGCCAACAGACACGGGGGTCAGTAAGCCTAGACTGGTCTGTGTGTATGATGGGCTCCCCCTCAAAATGTCTGTCCCTCTCCAGGTCACATTGCGAAGATCATCACTGGGACTCTCAGTCCAGCCTTTCTCCTTGAGCACTTCCTTATCTTCTATCTTTTCTCTCTTCACTATGCTGTCAGATATGGGCTCCCCTAATTTGGGGTCTGGATTAATCAGACTGTAGACCTTAAGGTCAATTTTTGGCTCTTCCTTGATAGACGAAACGCCATGACTGTCCTCCCCGTTGGCTGTAGTGATGTCCATCTCCTGACAGTGCACAGTGTTGAAGTGCTCTAGTAGTGACTGAGTGTCAACAGCTGTGAAGCTGCACTGACGGCATTTGTAGCAGTTGTGTACTCGCCTGGAAGAAAACAAGAAGCACATTAACATAAGAGTCCCCCCTTGGCCATCCCTCTCACAGTGGTTTTACCTACCAAGATTAAGAAAATAAATCAAACTTATATGACCCTCTCTAAATAAAGCAAGCAGGTTTACTTTGGTATCTTATACAGCAGGGTAAAAATACTGCTGGTTTTTCCCCCCATGCCTTGCAATGGCCTCCTATTGTTCCTTCACATTCCATGGTATTATTCTAAACTTTATAAAAATTTTCACTAGGATTCTGTGTTTTTCTTCTTCAGTTTGCTGCAATATACTTTTCACTTTCTGCTGCAGCAGGAACACTAAAAAACATACTTTTCAACCAAAATCAAATAGTTAGAAGAGGACAGTTCTCTTGTTATTAAAAAAACACTTCATATAATATATGTTAGAAAGTTGAAATATTTTAAAAAGTCCTTTACTTTCAACCTATTCCATACACTTTTTCTTGATAAAGATGATTTTGAACAGAGTTCTGGTTAACTTAGGGATAAGAATACACCAAAGGACAGAAGGCTGTACACAAGAGACAGCAGTGCTTGGTTCTCTATGGACATTTTAACACAACTTAAAAAGATGCAGCTCTAAAGATAAAGCACAATAGTTGGCTGTGTCACTACAAACTGCCTTTCCTGTCAAATATAGAAATTCTTGGGTAGGAGCTGTGGAACAGAGTGGAATAGCACGCCTTCCTGTTTTTACTCTAAAAGCCTATAAAAAGTACTGCATTACTAAATTATGTAAAGCATATGTTCCTACATGAGAACAACATGTTAGCCACTTACTGTATCTACCATAGGAACAGAACACTGCTTATGAGCTCTCTAACGCCATTATGAATAATTGTTCAGAGCACAGGAGTGGTCAGAGCCTTTCATCAGGCTCAGGGCCCCACTGCGCCCGGCATCCTACCAATGCAGAGCAAAACTTCATCCCTGCCCTGCAAAATGTACAGAACTCTATGAGAGCTTCTCCCTACGGACACGCTCACAAATCCACACCCCAGGCATTCGGAGTCACAACAGCGTCTTTAGCCAAGCTAAAAAATGAGCCTTTCACTATCCACACAGGACAAAACTTGTATGAGAGATCTGTTACTGCCCTGACTCCAGTTGTTAGAATTAATTCTTTTAAGGCCAAACCTTTGTCTCAGTGAAGTCAATGGCAAAACTCCCATTGACTTCAGTAAGAGCAGGATTTGGCTCTCGGTGCATCTGTAGAATTGGAATGATACACAAAATGTCCCTTTTAGACTATGATCATTTAGAAGGGACAGCTTGCCAAACTTATTAAACCCCCTTGCCTTCCTTCTCTCCTTTTGTTGGAAAAACAAACCATATGTTATTTACATTGTCTGATTTTCTTGCAGTTGTGTCAGCGCACAGACATGAGTACACATTCGGATTCGTGCTTTTCAGCCCTTGTGCAATATCAGTTTTCTTTTTGTCATTTTCCATATTTATATTCATTTTAAGGGACTAGATGGTCTTGTTCCATTATGCAAAAAATAGATTCAGTTATTCTCCACACAGCCTTATGGCAACAAAACTTGCTTGTGGAAGAGCAAGCTGTGGGTTAAAATCCTGTTCTGGCCATGTTCCTTTTCCTTCATTCTACAATTATGTTTTATTAAAATCAGCTTGTCTCTCAATGCGACACTAATATATTCTCTCTTGCAACTCAATTCTTTTCTAAACCAAGCTAAATTCTCTCCTGAACCAAAAACAAAAAAAAAAAAAAAAAAGAAAAAGAAAGAGTGCTATCTGATCAAAACCATTTTATAAACACAAAAAGCCAAGTTATAAAGAGGGTCAGCCCTGTAAAGGTGGGATACCATCAGAAAAGTCCAAGTTAGACAGGGGCTAGTTATCTTAAAAGCCAAGTTAAACAAGACACCATTTGGGGCTAATGGCTCAACCACATACACTCCCCATGTGAAAGTTTATCAATCCTTTGGGACACTACTTAGCCCTAAGTGTCTCTTGTTTAACTTGGCCATTTCAATAGCTAACCCCCTTCCTAACTTGGCTCTCATCTACAGATATCACACCTCCAAACAGCTGATCTTTTTCTGCCTAACTTGTCTTTTTTTATTTTTCCATTCCACACTGGCTAAATGTTTTTGATCAGGAGCCATGTACACCATACTTCTGAGGACACAAGTAAATGCTGAATATGACATGCAGTTGTAACTACGGCTGAGGCCCAGTTACAATCACCCTTATTACATTAAAGCTTTGTTAATTTAAATGATTTCTAGTTGATTCAAAGACAGTCATATAAGCATTCCTTCATTCTTCTAAGAGACTGTGATAAGCACTGTGATGTGGAAAAAATGAAGATATACTTCAGTAGATAGTAACCCAACAGGCTTTTTTTTCAGAATGTATAGTTTACAGTATGCATTAAAAATCTGCCACCAACATTATAAACCTTGATACTTCACATGGGTTTGTCCTGTGTATTATTCAATCCCCAAGCTCTAAAATGTAAGCTACAGTTTGGAGCTGTCCAATATAAGTCACAGTCCCAAATAATAAAATAGTAACTATCATCAGCCATTAGAAAACTTTTGAAAATTGGAAACTTATTCTTTCCCAGAACAAGGCATAAAAAGAAAATGTTTTCTTCTCAGTTTTCACTCCACCCTGACAGCAAGCAGGGAAACAAATTTGCAATGTTTGATTTCTCTTTAACTAGAAATTAGGCCTACTCTATGCTTCTAAAAGACCAAGTTACATCTAGAGTTGTGTACAAAGCTCTTCAAGGCTAAGCAACAAAATTTTAAGAATTCCAGTCTGCAAAATACACAAGAAGCATTCCTGTGCCTTACCTCAAAGTTACACTTTACAGCTAAACCACAGCTATACCATCTGAAACTCGGAATTTGTCTGATGCAATCCTGTGCGTTGGGACAGAGCTAGTCTAAGAAGAGGAAAATCTTGGGATGGAAGAAAGTGATGTAAATGAAGAAGAAAACAGCACTCTTCCTTCTTTCTTATTGTTTATACAGCTCTCAAGAACACTAACAGCAGGTTCAAGCCATAAACTGGCATTCTCTGCAATATGACATTGGGCTGCAAATGTTATCCCATCCACTGAGGTCACTTAGCATTATTATTTCTACTACAAAATAAACTAAAGACCTGATCATTTGTGGAAACAGTAAAATATTTATGGCCCAATCCCAAGATTAAACATCAGTAAATTCAGGCAAAACCTTTGCTGCACAGTTACATTCTGAGAACTATAAAAAATCATATCATTATTTGTACTGAAAAGTACTTGAATTGAGCACTGTAAGATATAAGGATTTTCCCTCACAAAATCTTTACGCTGGAGAGATTACACGGCTGGGGTTTTTTATGGATTTAATGTTCTTTATTTGAACTTCCTAACAGGCTGCAAGAATCCCAACACTAGCCAGTTGTTAATTAAGTCTTGTTGACATACTTCTAACTAGTCTGAAGTATTACAAAACACCATCCTCTACAAAACAAGTAATTTTTTTTTTTTAATTACCTGAAGACAGTCCTAGGCTCTAGGGCATAGAAAATATTCTGGAAGAAGGTATGGCTGTCGTCTCACTTCCATTTTTTCACATTTCATTTTAATTATAAATATAATAATTACTATCATTTCTCATGAAGAAACAGGTTTATAAGAAAGTTAACTTTTGGGATGGGTGCTGCACTCAAGCTTTTCAGAAGACAGCCAGCAAAGCAAGGAAGAAAATGCAATGTAGTGTTAGAACAGAGAGGAGACAGGGCAGAGTGGAGAGCAAGACTGAGATCAAAAGAGAGTAAAAGCCATTGGCAAGAGCAAACAAGTTCAGAGCAGTGAATTAAGGTGTCAGGAGGATGGAAAAGGCCCTCATAGCTGCTGCTATTGTTCACTGAGTGAAGGTTTCTGCTCTGCTCTAAAACTGGGAGCTCGTGGGCCTCAATTGACATTTTTTCCCTGAGTTTCTTCTCTGGGGAGCAAGGCGCCACATTTCTATAATCTGCATATCTGAGACCCTGCTCTGGCTTTTTCTGCCTGAGAGTCTGAGGGTCAGTCCCAACAGCCCTGTCCCCAACACCCCATCCCTGAGCTGCAGCCCAGGTGCTGGGAAGACGCAAGCCCCAAGCACCCCTTTGCCTTTTGCCCCTCTACCTCCTTTATCTTTGAGAGGTAAGGAATTATTTTATTAACTCAAAATTAACTTCTAAAGAGAATTTACAATACTGCTGCCAACCACATTTTCAAAATTATTTATTAGAAAAATTATTCTGCACCATTTCCAAAGCTCTTATTTAATTTGAGTCTTTCCATTTTCATATTTTGCAATTTAATGAGTCACTATCCTACCCTGTTTTTAAAAAGTTTGGAAGATTTTTCAGCATAGCACTTCTAATTATAAGTAGCACTGATCAAATGCTATCTGTCAAGTAAGGTTTTACATGAAAAATCCTATCTTTTGCCAAATTGAAAAAATGCACTGTTTTCCCACATTTTAGCAAAATTATAAGAAAAAAGACGCCCTTCTGCAAGAAGCTGCTTTGCTTTTACAAAATATAATCAAAATTAATTATTTTGGAACAAGCAGGAAAATAATCTCTAGACTAAGTGAAACAACATGCAAAATTTGCCCAAATACTCAGTTTGATTTTTATCTAAATTAAAAGTGCTGGCATCTTCTGGCTCATCAGAATACCAGACAGTTTTAGGAAAAAACTAAGCTTTGCAATGAACATGAATAAGTATCTGATTCCTCAGAGGTATAATGGAAAATGAGTAGTAGCAGAATTAGTGGAAAATGGAGGCCAATAAATCTTCTAGGGATTTATTTGAATAAGCACATTTTAGTGAGGTTTAAATACAAGTAAACTCAAGTGCAGTGTGATTCATTGACTTCAAATTTAAATGAACAGCTCTCAAATAATCATGTCAAGAAATACTGAATGAGTGCTAAGTGTAAATATACATTTCTGTAGAAAAAAAATTGGAAAGAACTGCTTTTGCAAATTCTAATACTGTTGCAAATACATGGCTGCGAAGGAATAACATTGGGATATTAAAAAATTTTTAGCAAGCAATACATAGTGAAATTGTAGATGTAGAGCCAAAAGGAAGCAAAATAAATAATAAAATTTATTAAGCATGTTGTCCAGACACATGACTCGAAAATTAAAATAGTGCAGACAAAAAATATATTAATTAAAATATGTAAGTAGCATCTAAAGCCAACACTGATACTCCAGATTATCAAGGCTAAATCTAAATATGTGAACAGCAGAACATTTTTTTCCACCACATTAATGTTTAGTATTATGTTTACTGTTAAAATCCATTCAGCTCCTTAGTATATAAATGAAGAGGTTTTAGAGACATGGGCATGTACAGCATTTTAAGTACATCAGACATACATAAATGTGTGGCATAAAAGCATTGAGACAAATTCTGATTAAGAAACAGAGAAGCCCAGTTGAATGTGAGCTGACTACATTAGCATGTTTCTATCAACCAACACTACTATTTTATAGATGTTCTACTTTTTAAAATCTGATCTAAGCTCTGTCTTTAGGTTCTAAAATACAAAAAGGGGAAAAAAACACATATCTGATACTTGCCAGAATTCTGCTAAAAAAAAAAAAAAGGCCTGATAATAATAATAGGAACAAAAGTTATAATGCTTCACAAGTTTTAGTTTGATAGAGTGAAAATTAGGTTATACATAGAAAAACAATAAAACGTGCTGGTGTTTGCCATTACAGACCACCTACCACAAACTCAACTACCATGTGTTTTCAAAAAAGATGGACAGTGGGGGAAAACAGCAGCAGTACAAGTAGAAAAGAAACAAAATTTATATCATCAAGGGGGAATTACAGGAGAAAGGGAAAGAAATTAGCAGTTATGGGGACATTGTAATTTGCTTTACACACATCCTCAGAGTAGTCAATAATGTCATAGACTGGGGTTAACAGAGTATGTTGCTCAAGTGTTTTAAACAAAATAGCCTAATGTTAGACAAACAATTTGAGACTAAAATGCTTAAAGTGTATCTCTTGATTTTCCAAAGTTTAGTTCCCTGTGACTACTGCCAGGACTGCAGGGTGCTGAGCCCTCCGAAGGAGCAGCTACAACTACCCCATCTCAGACTTAGCACTTAATTTTGAAAGTCATGGCTTCTCCTTTCTTGGTAAAAAGGATCCTAGCTCGGCATGCTTGTTAAAACTTAAATTACCAGCTGCAGCAAAATAAAAGGTTGGATTCTTTCAGTAAAGGAGCCATTTCAATCTTCCAGTTACTTAACCACTAAAAAAAGATCATGCCATGCCCCAGCAGCGGACAAAGTGCTGCCTATGGAGTTCTTCAGCATGGCTCAAAGCTGTTATAATAATGCTTGGAACTTAGATACCACTTTTCATCTTCAAAGCAGTTTACAAACATTAACTAATTAATCCACACAACATCCCTCAGGCCCACTTGGATCAAAAATGGGGAACTGCATGCTGGGACCTGAATCCTCTGTGGGCCCTAGCTCCAAATTAAAGATGAGCAATCTGCTCTTTTTTTTTTTTTTCTAAAGAGACTCCTGATATATTGCCAATGCAGCCCTCTGTTGGGCAACATTTGGATGCCCCCAGCTTTAATCTCTATTAAAGTATCATGCCCCAGTCTGCCTTTGTTAATTTTGGATGCCTTGGAATCTATTAAACGTGGCACAGTTTCTTGAGCTTTTAACAAAGCTTTAGCTTTGAAAATGCATCTTCTTTTGTCTTCATTCTAGCTGGCTTCCACACAAAGATCTTTTAGATAGATAGATACTGAAGTTTTCCGTTGTTGACGCATTAGCCTTAACTATTAACATATTCAGCATGATTTTCTAATATTTAACATCACTTCTGCAGTGGCACATAACTGTTGCTCTTTACAAACTCTAAGAGCCAGCTCCTCCTCTGATGCTAACTGGACTGCCAGTTTACAACAGCCCAGGAACTGACCCAAGAAGTTTAGCAGGGAGTTGGCTGCTACTATGACATTGTGTCAGACTGAGTCAGGAGACTGGCTGCATCCACCTCCAAATAGGAACATTAGCATTTAAAATAAATAGAATGACACTGTAAACCAGCAACACGAAAATAAGCATCTCCAAAAGGATCTTGGGGAATGACTTCAACAGACAAAAGAGTGTCTGCTCCCAGTGGGAAATGAACACCAAAACAGCAGTGGAATGCTCTTAAACTAATTATTACATTGCTGGACTTGGGAATGGAAAATACTACAAAAAGGTAGTACATTGAAGCACTGTTATGGAGCATAAAGGGTTCACAGTCTATCTTGGAAAGTAAAGCCATTTGTGTTCCCTGACTGAATGAAGATGCCAACTTTCTCAGAAAAAGCCTAAACTAAAATAGCACCTATCGTACCTAAAAGATTCTGGGTGGAAAATAGCTGACCAAACCTCAAATATGCTGAAACTTTAGCATCTGCACACAAATCCAAATTTCCCTCTCCTCTGCACAGGTTTAAATGTATAATTAAATCCACCAACTTAGCTGGTGGTTTTCCAAAACAAAGTGGATGTTGGATTGGACTCTGGCTGTAAAGATTTATATCTATACACATTCCTATTTTGATTTCCAGTTTCCTCAAATGTTTGAGGAATGGTGACATTTAATTAAGAAACTGGGGAGAGGGAGGGGGGGCTGTTTGGATTCCAATCATTAATCACTGGAAACTTCACCATACCTGTAGTGTCGGGAAATCTCTTCTTCCACCTGGGTGGTAAAGTCACATTTGGTACATGAGTGTTCTTTGTTCTCCTTGAGCGTCAGCGGCCCCTCTGCCCCTGGCAGGGCGTTTGTTTCTGGTTTGACATCAGACGCTTGGCCTTCGTGAGCATTCTCATAGTGGAGCAGGAGAACGTCCACGTCGGGAGTGGAGAATGAGCACTGATGGCACTGGTGTTTGACTCTAGAGCTTCCTGTCACCCCTGGAGACAGGTGCAAAAGCAAGAGAGCACAGTGGGAACAATTACTTTTTCTGCAAGCAAATGGGTAAGTAATTTCTCCAAGGTGCTTTTCTGGGCTGCAGAGGCCTCGGG
This sequence comes from Haemorhous mexicanus, assembly GCF_027477595.1. Lineage (NCBI taxonomy): Eukaryota > Metazoa > Chordata > Aves > Passeriformes > Fringillidae > Haemorhous > Haemorhous mexicanus. The sequence goes on from NC_082341.1 coordinate 143,150,903, forward strand.
GACAGAACTGACAGTGCTTAATGGTACATTTATGAATGTTGTGTAGCTGCTGATAGTGACGGAGAAGTGGGCCCACCACTATTACATCTGGGCCATGGCTCTTTGAGTACCTAAAGTCACAAAACTGACAGTTGTAGCTTGTCACCATGCTGTCCTCTGCTCCTTTGCTACTCAAGTCTTTCTTTTTTGCCACACTCGCACCCTTTTCTGTCTTTGTCACTAACTCCCCGTCTGCATTTTTGGCTAGATCATTCTGGTTAATGACAGATCCCCTAGAAAGCTTATCATTCAGATCTGGGTGGAGGCTTCCTGCCTGGCTTCCCCCATGCTGTTTGCTGTAATGTTCTAATAGTTTCAAAGAGCTGGACGATTCACAGCTGAAACTGCAAAATTTACACCAGTAGTAACTGGTAGTATCGGTACCATTTTGTCTAGAGGAATCTATTGGCTTGATGGGCACCGAATATCCAACTGGCGTATCATCTCCTGCTTTTACAGTGATTCTGTCTTGCCACTTCCCCAAGTCTCCAGAATCACATGGTCGAAGAGTAGGACTGGATTTATTGGAGTTTTTCTCTGAAGTTTTACCAGTATCAGAGGAGGGAAGGGCTGCTTTCATTTTGTTTGGGTGAGTCTGTAAGAAGTGTTGCTCTAGTTCAGTGGAGGAGTTGCCCATGTAGGTGAAATTGCAGAATTTGCAGCGGAAGTACTTGGTGTTGCCTTGGCAATCTGGAGTTTTCCGCCCAATTCCAATAAAGGTTCCACCTAAAGTAACCTGTGAATAAAGAATAAGGTCATTTTAGCTCCACTGTATATTTATTCAAATAGCAAGGAGTGGAAATGGGGGGGAAAGAGAAATAGAGAGCAATTGATTCATAAGCTTTTTTCATTAATCACTGCCACCATTTTCATTTGTACCATGTAAGACATCATACATATACCCTCACATATTTAACATTTGTTGATGAATATTTTGAAATGTTTCTCATAGCTGAATATATATTCCATGTGAATAACAAATACATTGATTTGCAGAGACTGAGGCAAACATGCAGAAGATTATCTTAGTGCTGACAAGACTGTTCCTTCCTTCACTATATCATTAAATAGTATCATTGACACAAGATGCAATAATCAGTTCCCACAGCTCTGAACCCTTTGAAAGCAAACTTTCCTGGGAGTCTATACCAGGTGTGGAAGAAAAAAAACAACCCTCAGTCTTTTGACTTAGACGCTTTAATCATATTTGTGCTTTACAGTCAAAGAGAATTGCTTTCTAAATTCAAGCAAGCAAAAATTTCATTTCAAATAACAAATCCAGTTTTCTGTGTCGGGAGTATGACCAATTCTTACAAAGATCATTCCTACACGAGTATCCAGTATCCACCAGGATGCCTTTTCACAGAGCCATAGTGGCTGATGTCTCAAACAAAAGACAGTTTTCTCAAGGATTACTCACTGTAGACATTCTCCAAGGAAATCTTCTGTTCCTCTCATGCACAGAGCTCAATTTAGTAAAACAAGTATGGAAAAACTACAGTAGAAAAATGGCATGTGGCAAAGAAAACTACCACACCCAAGTCCATGACATCACTAATTACACACACAAAAAATAAGGTAGTTCTACTTCACTGTTCTCATGATGTCTGAGCAAAATGCTCTGCAGAAAGGGAAGAAGGCTTCCAGGGCTGATGTTATTAAAGCCCGTGTTCTCACAGCAAGGCAGGCCTGCCCTTCCCAGGAGTGCACCACACCTGCCCCTGACATCAGGGGGAGATTTGCTGCTCCTGTACAACTGGTTTGAAGGCCAAAGAAACAATCTCTTGACAAAAATGTCACCATTGCACAGCTTCTTTTTCTGAGTAGCAAATAGTGTACAGCTTCCAGAACATAATTCCCAAAATCCATAGACATCGACTCCTTTGCCATCATCCAGTCTACGCCACATGGTGTAGACATGGGTGGAAGCTCCCTTGTGACATATTCTCAGTTCTTACACACAGAAAATATCTTACAGGGAATATAAAATTGAGCCTTGCTGAGTTTGATTTCTCCCAACCAGTAAGTGTATTACCACATTTCTGCAGGTTTCAGTTCTAACGCATTAGGCAAATGGTGTAATTATTTTTCTTCTCCTCCTCAACAGCTATGCCACAAAGATAACATGATTACTGCTCATTGAGTATCACACCAAATGGAAAGACTCAGACATACAGAGAACATGAAATGCAAACAGTTTTAAATGTAATATTAATGCCTTTTAGCCATTTAGCCCAGAAAATGAAATGCTATCCTTTATACCTCATCAGAATTGAGCATGTATAGTGAGGCAATGAGTTACTAAAGCATGATATAATGAGCTGCCTCTATTCAGCCTCCAAATCTTTCTTCTGTTTATTTTTTTCCTTAAGGAAGCAAAATCCCCATGCACTGGTTAACTTTTCCTTAAATAAACTGAAAATGTCTTTCTGTTTGTTTAGGAAACATATCTCATTAGGCAATAGTGAGTCAGGCAGACAAATCATAAGGACTTAGCTGTAAGAACATTTTCACTTTCAACTGGGTCTCCATCTTCTGCTGTCAAATTATGAACTTGGTTTTGAAGAGGTTCTTTGCAAGAGGGATGTTTAACAGGTTTTCTGTAGTGCAGGAGTTACTTCCCTTTATTTATTTTATGGCAGGCAAGAACTGGAGACAAAGCCATGCTGAGCCTGATTCTATTGACAACAGTGGGATCTGGGCCTACTTTCCAGTATCTAGCACTTAAGGTCTTCATTCACTGCATTATTTCAATGTTCAAAGTCTTAGTGGTGTCAAAAGACAACTTAAAGAAAGCACTGATGCAATTAAGTAAACAGAAAGTAACAGCAGTTCACTGCATGATTACATAAGTTGCAAGGTGATCTGGTTTCATTCATTTAATTAGATATGTATGTTTGTTCTATGCATGCACAGAAGACTGACCAAAATGCTTTACCTTAAATGGCTCTAATGAGTAAATACACTGATTACTCTCAACTGTCCAGCCACACAGATAACAAACATTTTTTTGCAGACACTCTGTGGACACCAGTTACAAACTCTGAGTGACAATAATCCCATTATTTTTATTTCAGAACATTGGTAAAACATATAGTACTACTATTTTCTACACTGGACTGTAAATCACATCATTTCTGTAACCTGTCCTAATCCTGCTTAGTGGTCTACACAGCAAGTTTGTGTTCCATGCTAATACATCCTTCTCTGCATCACAAGAGGATAAAGTAGAATTAAATATTCCCACAGTGCTTGTGTTAAGTTCTTGTAATGTGGGAGATACATCTTTACACTCCTCGAAAGTAATTGGTTACCAGTTATTGTTTTGGAATTTCCCTGAATACCTGCCACAATTCAAAATAATTCATTGCATTAGACCATGTACATGAAAAGTAACTCAGGGTCATCTTAATGTTTTTACACTCAAAAGCTTCCTTTTATACATAACAAAGCCCACTGAAAGCTCCATGAAGATCATCATTCAAAGACAACTAAAGAAACTGATTTCAGTGCAGAGAGGCTGGGAGAAGCACTTGAAGTGACAGTATAAACTGAATCTGTTTCAGCTTTCAGCCAGCTACATTTGAAAGAAACCCACACATTTGCAGAACTGTTTGGATTCCCACACTTTGCTCAAATCTTGGCTTGACTTCCAGATTTTCCAGTTACATGTTGTATGTCTATGTAAAGGCACTAAACTTCACTGGGGATGTAAATGTTCTTCACCTTCTGCTGCTCTCTCTGATCTGCCCCACAAAGAGGAAAAGTAAAGGAGAAGGAGAAAGCAGAACATGGATGGATGGATGGATGGATGGATGGATGGATGGATGGATGGATGGATGGATGGATACAGAGAGATAGATAGATTAGATAGATAGATAGATAGATAGATAGATAGATAGATAGATATTGAGGTATACATACCATAGCAATCAATATCCACATTTCTGTGTGGTATCAGAAGTGATAGATTCTTGTATTTACTCACTTATTTTATTTTAATCCCAAAAAAATTTCATCTCCTGCTCTGTTCTAACAGTTACATTTCCTTAAGTAGACATTTCTTCCCAACTTAAAAAAGAACCTAAACAAAAGCAATGCTAAAATTCTGCAATTCTGTTTTAGCACTGGAGTCCAAAGTTGGTGACATAGCTAGTAACAGTCACAAATAGAGGTACAGCTTGTAGAGGAAATGTAGGAGCAACTACAGATCAACAGTTCCCTAAACACACAAAGGAGAAAATTAATCCTCACAATTCTCTTTTTAAAGAGAACCTAACATACAAGTTCTGACTGTGGAAACATGACTCTGCCCTTCACTGTCATTTGCTTATGAAACCTTGGGATTATCACTTACTTCTGCAGCATCTCAACTATGGCAATACAGTTGGTATTAATTATTACGCTGTACAAAAAAAAGACAGATATTAGAATGGTTTCTCCATTTTTGTGTAGATGTGGTTGCACTGATATTCTTTAAAAATTACTCTTCAAAGCAATGTCTCATTCTGGGATTAGACTGAAATATATTTCACAGTAAGATTTCCATAACCTCAAAACTCTTAATCATTAAGTTTATTCACCAATGGGGAAAACTGTCAACATCTTAAGCTCATGCGTTAATACAACTAAGCTATCTCCTCAAACACCACACGCATTTCCAAAAATAGCCAGAAAAAGGAGAAAAGATAACACGATAATTGACAGTGTTTCAAGATGTACTTTCTAAAATATGTTGGCAAGTACGTCAACAAAGCTGTGTAATTGCACTATATGTTTCCAACAGATAAGTCTACATTAATTAGTCAAGACAATGATTTCATGGAATAGATGGACTTGAGCAAATAGAAATACTTTCTTCTTTCTTTTTTTTTTGTTTTTAATGGGTCTTTGATTTTTATTTTGCCCTTGGTCCAAATGCTACCCCTATTCTCTCTCCTCCTTTTCAAAATTCAGTCCTAAATTCCATCACTCCAAAGCAGTTTACAAATACTTCTTACAGAATCTGAAAAAAATCACCAAGGAAGAGAAAATCGGCCCACTCCTTTAATCAAGTATTTCATGCAGAAAATTCTACCAGCAGAAACTATATCCACATAAGAGATTCAACCACAAGGATTACATGCTCAGAGTAAAGCTGTCTTTGACCCCTGGCTTCTTCTGCAAGTACTGATTAGAATCCATCTGCACTGGAACATCAAACGTTAATCTTTTTTTTTTTTTTTTTCCCTTACCTGGGTTACATCTTTGGCTAATCAGGAGGTGAAAGGCTCCAGATCCCTTACCAATCTTCTGAGCCATCCAGTCTGCCTTTGCAATTACTCTTAATCTTCTAATCCTAAAATATTTTCTAATGCTCTTGTTTATTCATTTGCTTTGTGCAATATAGCATCCAGAACATTTTAACCATCCCACATTTATGAAGTTCTTCATGTCATGCAGGCCAGAACAGATTCCTGGCTTTCATGCAAGTTTGTGTAACACCACCCAGTTCTCTAACCTCCCCTGTGGAGAATTCACTCCCTCTCACTCACTGTCTTTCTGCATTTTAAACTAGGAGAATCTTCAGAGTATATTCTCAAAACTATTTACTGTGATTAATTTATAGGTACATAAATCTATGTTGCACAAGTGAAGCAAAAACTCAGGGCAAACTCCTGGCTTTCTGGGCTGTTCATACTTAGCAAAACAAGAAAGCAAACTATTGGATCACATTCATTCAAAGTAAGTGCATTCTTCTTGAAATTTATTCTGTTGCCATTGAACCCAACACAGTTTTTGTGTCATTAGAATTTTATAACTATTGTTAAAACAAAGACTGAAACAGAACAATAACAGAACTTAAATTAAGGTCAGGAGACCAGATGTGCAAAACCAACAAAAGAAACAAAGAGAAAATCAAGACTTTCATTTGCCAACTAGTGCTACTAGACTAGTATCTAAAGAAGCACCATTCCTTCTATTCTCTGCAGATAAAATTACCAGACAGTTCCTTGGCTACTGTAAACTCACAAAACCTTACAGGCTTAGAGGCAAACTCGCAATGATTTATACCAGAAGAAAAGCAAGTTGCTTTCCTTTTCTCCTTTTATTTTTTGAGCTTCCATCCTTTCTGTAGGCTATCTTAGCAGTTTATAACTTTAAATATAAGCACTAATATTACTAGTCCCACCAACTGTTTTTATTAGCCACTCTTCAAACACTACCAAATATCCCTGCAATAAGGCAAGGAATATCAACACATAACTTCGCTTGGAAGGCTGTGAGTATATATCACATCAGTTGTTCCACAAAGTGTCCATCTGAATATTCTAATATTAGTATAGACTACTTCTCACTGCAAGGCAGCTAAAATAGCTTATTTCTGCCACAGAGCAAGGCAATGTTCCCAGGCACTTACTATGTAGCAGCTGACATGCTGTAAATCACTGCCTATCATTCTGAAGAGTAAACGTGCAAATATCTCCATAGAAGTGATATAAAGAACTTCTACTGCATATAATCATACAAATCATTGCTTATCAGCTATTGTCAATATAGAAGTTAAATACCTCTTCCAAGTGCTTTTTCACATAATATTTGTAAATATGAATGTATGCAGTTATATATGCATAAGAAGCAAATGTATGTATACACTCTCCCAAGCAAATTGCATATGGACCTCTTTATAAGTGTGATTTACCACCACCCATTTCTCTACCTGCCACCATTTTTTGTTCATGTCAGTTTGAAACAGATGACTGAATCCCGTGCTTCTAAGGAGTGACTCTGTCAAGTGTGCAAGGCAGACTCCAAGCCTGATCATGAACCAGGAATAACATTCAAAATAAATAGGTATGCCCATGTGCAGGTGCAACACTCAAAGAGAGCTTGATAGTTTTCAGTTTATCGGGAAAGTGCCCAGGGAGTCTGCAACATGGCTGACGTGAATTGGGCCTTGTGTGACATCCACCTTCATGCAAGTTCTGTTCTAACAAATGCTGCAAAAACTAGCATGGCACAATGTACTCAACAAGATCGAGGTACATCATAGGCAGCAACAGTTGTTCGGTTTAGTTAGATCTAATTCCTGTATTATGGACAAATTATTAAGCCAAAGTCAGTGGGACAAACAATATAAAATTTGGATCCATTTCTAAGCATGCAAGGAAAATGAAATTCATTCATATGCATGTTTCTGTTTGTTCATGTCAACCAGTTATGTACCTGTGTCACCTTCAAGGAAGCCCACTTGATGACAAAGAACTTTAAGAAGGTTTGATTTGCTAATAATACAAAAGAAAATGCTGTACTTTTTAAGGACTCCAATCTGTAATTGTCACTTTATCTGTAGGAGTCCCTTTGCCAAAATCACCAAAATGTAAAGGAAAACCTTTATCATGAGAAGTGCTGCTGATTACAACTGGACCCCTCAAAATCCCTACATTTTTTTAAGTCTTAGCTTCACAGCTTCATATTCAATCTAACTGTTAATATAAGTGTGGAGGATAAAAAGCAGAACCTACAAATAAAATCACTGTTTCTCATTCAGCTGAATCCTAGCTAGACTAGACTTTATACTAGTCACACACGTCTAACCTGAGAACAGAAAACATGCCAGAGTTGATACACTGAAATCCAGACCACTGAAAACCAATCAGGGCATAACACCATGCAGACACATGGAACTCACCGGTGATTTATAAAGAACACAAAAGGAAGAGCTTTACAGACTCTGTGTGGGCACTTCTACCACTTTCTAGGACACTGGGCAGCCTGATGGCTGAACATCCAGAAATGCTTTCAGTTGCTGTGAAAATCTGGGAGAAGTTGCTAGCCTTAATCATTATATGTACTTATATAATGTTCATTATATGTATTTATATATGAAACCAGTAGGTCAAGGGAGGTAGTTCTCCCCCTCTATTCTGCTCTCGTGAGACCCCACCTGGTCCATCTGGGGATGGGTATCCAGCTCTGGCAGCCACGGATACCCATGCATAAGGCAGCCATGGACCTACTGGAGTGAGTCCAGAGGAGGCCATGAAGATGATCAGAAGGCTAAAGCACCTTTCCCATGAAGACAGGCTGTTCAGCTTGGAGAAGAGAAGGCTCTAGGGAGAATTTATAGCAGCCTTCCAGTACCTAAAAGGGCACAAGAATGCTGTAGAGGAACTTTTTATAAGGGCATGTAGTGACAGAACAAGGGGTGACAGCTTCAAACTGGAAGTGGATAGGTTTAAATAAGATATTAGAAGAAATTCTTCACCAGGATAACAACTGAGGCACTTTCCCAGAGAAAGTGGATGCTCCACCCAGAGATGCCCAATCCCTGGTAGTGTTCAAGTCCAGCCTGGATGGGGCTCTGAGCAACCTAGTCTACTGGAAGATGTTCCTGCCTATGGCAGGAGGGTTGGAACTAGATTAGGTTTAAAGTCCCTTCCAACCCAAATCATTCTGTGATTCGCATATGACAAAGCATTAGGCTGAGTGGTATAGGACAACTCTTACAATATTGGATGTCTAGAACTGTAGAAGAAAACAACTGTCAATAACCTCTTATTATGCTGTGGAGTAGTAGATAATGCAGTAATTTAGTCCTTTTCTTTCCCTCCCCCCCCCCTCAACCCCAGGTGCATTGAAATGCAATCAACAAACCTAATGATGGCTTTTATCAGGCCACACTTTTTCAGAAATTTGTCTTCTTGTATGTCTGTCTAGATCTAAAACCACAAAACAATCAAAATCAGAGGACTAAATTAAAAAAAAAAAAAAATTAAATTGCACATACATAATCTTTTTAATGCCTGAATAGAAGAGGAGGTAGATCTGTGCCAATGAGCTCCAGAACCAGGGCCATGCTGAGCAGGAAGCACCTCAAAGGTAGCATACACAATATGAAGCAACCATAAGAACTGCTGAGCACTGCAGTATGTCTTTATTCATGGCTGCATAAATACCCTTCTCCCTTGGGACATGCCATCTGAAACCCTTACCTGAATGCAGACATTTCTGTCCTTTCTTTGAGGGACACTATTCTCTTTTAAAACACACCAGGAAATGGGGTCATGCTCCCTTTTACACAATAGCCTAATGGCTTGAACACTTGTTCAGGAAACAGGAAAAGTAGGTTCCTTTCCTTGCTCTGTCAGAGGGGATCCAAGCCTGCTTCTTCACCTTTGCTGGGCATGTCCTACGCCTTAGCTATAGGCTGCTATGTGGAAGACAGCACTCTCCAACCTTCCTGTTGAAGCTGTCCCAATTACTACTCATTAAAAAATTGGGGGTTAGAAGAAAGACTTCCTGCTCTCTACTTGCCAGCAACTTGCCTGTCTCCAGACTTTAACATACACATTAAAGAGCCATTAGATCAAACAGAGGAGGAGACTTAATCATACGGCAGCAAAGGCAATAGCTTTCAGCATCATAGCTGCTAACTTAGTCACATGAATTTTACTTTAAGTGAAGGCTTTAGATCCAGTATAAAGGCTACTGCTGTAGGCACGTCCACAAAGCCTTACACAGGCTCAAATACCCAGCAAGACAAAGTTGCCCATAGAGATTGATCAATTAACTAAATGTGAAGAAAAAGTAATGGGGAGCACATCAGCAAAAGATCCATTGAACTCACTTCAAATATTATTTTGATAAAAGCTATAAAGCTGATTAACACATTGCCTGGGAATCCAGAGATGTGATAGTGAATGTTTTCTGAAATCTATACTGTCAAGAAAGTTAATCTCCCAGAAACAGCTGAGTGATTTTACCCAGTCCTATGGAATTTATTATAACTCAATGAACCAAAAACCTTTGAAGAGAGAAATGAGAACAAAGAGTACAGGAGATTTTCAACAGAAAATAACATTTTCTAAAAAGACAAAGGAATCTTGCTACATTAAATATTCATATAAAGTTAAAATCTGCACAATAGGAATGCCAGAAAGACTGGATTATTTACACAGTTCCCAGACAAATTCTCTTTAGGTACTACAAAACACACTCCCAATATTTGAATACCTGTATGTGAAACCACAATGTATATTCCCAGTTTTGCTGATTACACCCCCTAAAAACTGCATTGAGTGTTGTGAGGGTGTTTTTCGGCTGTGGGTGAGGTTTAATTTCACTTCTGTGATACAAGTCCAAAAACACATTTGATTTCTTTTTCCAAGCTCTCAGCAAATGGACCACATCCCTAGATCTCTACAGATAGGATAGAAGACACTGCATTTTCCTGCACTCTGACATTTTCCCATTGCTTTTTATTTGCCTTTGTTATGAATGCAAACTCTGGGGCTCCATAGCATCGCTCACTACTACAGATACTCATATACCATCATCTCCAACTGACTATTGTGAGCCAGATCAAAGTCAGTCATCTTCATCCTCTGGCTTCTGTGCCCAGTTCCATGGCCTGAGACCATAAATCTATCGATAACTTCCAGCCTAGCTACAACAGAACCATTTGCTAAGAACAAGAGGATCAATAAATCAGATCCTAAGCCCAGTTCATTACTATTTCAAGCTAATTACAAAGGGACTATTTTCATTTAGCCCAGTACCTATACAAAATAATAGTGTTAACATGAACCAATTATTGTTATTCAGGTTCAGTTCCCTCTCATGTTATACAGGAGTTGGACTGAACCGATTTTAACTGGAGCACCAATCAATACGACCCCTTGTTGTGGCGGGAGATGCCAGCCATTCAGATGCATGAGAAAAAACCCTGCAAAATGGATACAGGAGCAATATGAACATGTGTGGATGCAAAAGGGATTTTCAAATGTTCTTTTACTTTGTTCATGAATCTCGCAAAGCTGCTATGAATCAGGAGTGGGGGAGGAGAAAGCATAAAAATATTAATCAGTTACTTATCCTCTGACATGTTCTGGATCAATGCCTGGCGCACGTGCAATTGATGAAGTATGGCATGTGTCACAAAGCTTATTTAATCTTCTATTCCCAAACTGACCAGGGAAAACTAGCACCCTTAAAAACTAAGTTTCTAGGTGCAGGGTTTTTTTCTTTCAGATAAACAGCCAACATTGTATAGGATGTCTGTTCTATTTTGGAAAATGTTTTTTGTCTGAGAAAAGACTGATCTTAAGTAGATTATCTATGGACTGTTTCCTACCGCTTTTTGTCTCCCCTGCAGTATCTTACTGCCAGAGTTTAGTAGACAAGTATAGTCTAGGTTCAGCTGTTTTATTTCTCATTCTATCAGTTCAAACTGAGATAGCTCACACATCTGTTTTATTTCTGAGAGCACTGCAAAGGAAAAGCGTCCAGCTCATTCTAATCAAGCATAAACTTTCCTATAAATAACTAAGGACCTAACGAAACAATTGTTTGGAGGAAATGAAAGTGTGTTTAGAAACTCAAATTCCTCTATACTGTATGTCTGAGCTGTTCCAGTTTGAATGTCTTCCTGACAGCACGGATCAGTTGCTCTAAGATGCTGTCCCTGGAGTCAGCAAACTGAAACTATAGCAGGAAATCCAGGTATTAACATCATACTATGTGCTAATTATAAAACATCATTTCACAATCTGACATTATTCACTTCTAACCTCTTTTAACTATATCACGTATTTGCTTTCTAATCAGAGTTTGACAGGACAGTGTCTGACATGAGACAGTGATCTTTTAGTAAGACACCAGTTCAAAGATTGCAGCTTTTACACATAATAACGACCTTAGTTTGATTTGCTGTTCCACAAAGAAATTGTAGAGTTTCTTTAAAAAGAGGAAAAGTTTAAATAATTTGAAAAGCTTCAAGTTCCTGACTTGTTTTCTGGTTTTGGTTTCTTCCTTGATGTTAGACATTAGCTATCTTAACCTGTCTTGCAAAATTTCTTTCCTATACCTATAGCTTCTGCAAGCATAATTTCCACCTTCCTACCTTTTTATCTTAACATACCTTGGGAGTTTTATCTGGTGATTACTACAATGTTTCCATGTACGCAGTCACTTGAAAATGGATGGACATTTGAGCATGCCTTGTATGCAAATTTCCTTACTTTGGTTTGATTTTTCTTAAAAGCTGAATTTTTATATCATATAGAATACTGAAATATCTTACTGTATCTCTCAGTTCCAAAAGTCCAAAAGCATTTTTTTAAAGCACAATCAATTTTTTTATACTAATTAAATACTAGCTGATAAGAAAGAAACAAAGAGTCCATGAAAAACTTTTGAGTTCACTCTTTCACGGTAAAAATAAGATTTTTTTCCCAGCAGTATCTGTAGTTTTTTTCCTACTTCAACTAGATGACTGAGGCAATAATCCTTTTCTTACAGGCTTAATAACATGAAGTAACATGGATTACTGTTACTTTTTGAAATGTTTTAAATATCCATTGTGTATCCTGTTTTCCTGGCACTAGACAACTTCAGAGCTGCCAAGACTTGCCATTTATTTTATCTTAATAAAGAATCAATAAGCCAAATCTTGACTCCCAGCAGATGATAATTTAGGATTACATTTTTAATTTCCAGCTGCTGTCTTTTGTCTAACTGGTTGTTATTTTTCATTATTATTTGTTCTTTTCTTTCTGTGACAGTAAATCCTTCAGATATGATTACCAATTCAGCCGTTTGCCCATTTGCTGAATAAGATCTCTTGCTATTGATTACCATAACGACTAAATCCTACACAGAAATGTCACTGGTCAAAAAGCCAAATAGTCCTCTACTGTACAAGACACAGACCTTTCAGGAGACTTGCAGAAAGCCTGGCTAAAATAGACCAAAACGGTTCTAGAGGCTTAAGCAGGTTATATGAGATACAGTAATCATGTAGGTAGGACAGGCTTTGCAAGATCTGGCTTTGCAGCTGAGAAGGCAGCGAGCAGAAGCGGGGAGGCTGGGAGCATACAAACCTGCACATCATAAGTCCCATTTAATAGGACAGGCCTCTGGGAATTGATGTCCTGCAGTACCCCTGAAAGCACAGTGCGGTTGACTTTCTGGAAGTCTTTGGAGTGGCTGAATTGCACCATGTTGTGGAGAGCCAAAATTTTAGTGTCGAGCTCAGCATCCTGCCTGGTGCGGTTGTGCAGTCCTAGGTGGTACTTGCGGAAGTGTTTGATGAGATCTGTGGGGTCGTTCCCGTAGTAACCATACCCACAGATGTTGCATTTGAAGTCCTGAAGCTCTGGAGACAGAGGCGCTGTATCTGGATTATCATTTACCAACAAATCTGCTTTTGATTTGTTCAGCCTTAAACCCCCATCTGAAGGCACTTGTGGGTTTTTTGAGGCCATGGGGACCGGGCTTGAGCCTTGGCCATCAGTTTGACCACTTTGCACTTGCACTGTTTCATCTGAAGCTTTTGGCGACATCTGATGCTCCTCATTTGTCTCCGCTGCATCTCCTGACGGGGTACAGACCACATCTTGGGTGTCATCTGCATCTGATTTTTGAGGAGACTTCAAGGGCTCACAGATTCCCCCAACAGCTGGAGATGAGAAAGCCAGCATATTTCTGTCTGTCACCTCATCATGAGGGAAGGATGGAACATTTCCTCCCTTATTGTGGCTTTCATAATTGAAGCCAGCCTTTTCACTCAGCACTGAGCTTTTCAAGTCCTTTTTAACACTGGAAGATGGCTCTTGGACATGCATGCAAAGTTCCTCCTTGTTACTTAACTCTGCCGCATCACTCTGGTCAGTGTTTTCTTGCATCTGCTCTGCAGAAAATTCTTTTTTCCTTCCAGACTCTTCACTTTCAGTACCTGTAGACTCAAGGGTCTGTACCTCACCTTCACTAGCAACGTTTCTTAGAGGGGGATTCTTTTTCCGGACCATATCTACCACAGAAAAAGAAATAAGAAAGGAGAAAAAAAAAAAAAGAGAAAAAAAAAAGAAAAAAAAAGGAAAAAAAACCTATAGAATTATTCAAGATATACAAGATATGTAACAGATTATAAACCTGACACTTTTAAAAGCATTCTGAACTATATGAATACATTGAATACATAAACTTTTCAGAAAATTTTTGTTGAACAGGTTTTTAAGCTATGCAGAAAACTGTTAAAAAATTAGCACACTGAGACTAAACTTAACTAAAAAGAGAACTGTAAAAAACCTAAAAAAACACTTCCATGAGAATCAGTGAATTGCAGGTTTCATTAACTTTTGGGATGATAATGGTCCAGCAGGAAGAATTTTGAATTAATGCTTCTTTTAAATTATTTTTTAAAACTAAGGGGAAAAATAAACTTTTGAAGTCTAATGCTCATACACAGTACATTCATATATAAAATAGCTTTGCAAAAATAGACCTAAAAGACAAAATCTTAAGAAGAATTTAAGTTATTAGGAAGAAAACAGATTTAGGAGAGTAAGTACTTGAGGTTTCAGAGAAAGTATTTTCCTAAGCAGGTATCAGTTTCCCTATAGCAAAAGTTCTCCCTCCTACTGCCCATAAACTTCAAACAGGATTATACGGATATTCTAGAGTCTAGCCCCACAGTCCATTATTCATGTAATTAGTTCTATTTGCCAAACAAAGAAAAACTAACTTTATTAGGAAACCCGTTGTCAATAAAACTTTACAGGCCTGGATCCAGACATTTGACATCACTGTGTGGCTGAGCCAGGATCTGCCCTGAAAACACCTGGAATCCACATGGATCTCATCAGCCAAACCTTTCAGTCTTCCTTGCAGACATAGCCACTGCTGCTAAATCTCCATGTACACTTCCAGGACCCATTTAAGAAAGCTGAGACAGGACAGCAACAAGGATCAGAGAGAAAGGGGGAGTATGCCACCGATGAGTTAGTTGCTTTCTGAACAGGGGAGGTTATGGAAGGACAAGCAAACACACTATGCAGGTAATAAGTCAAATTCCTCATCCACTTCACCTTCCCGACTCTATTTAAGAGAAAATATATATATTAAACTCCCCTGCTTTCTCAACTGTGTGGTTCTGGATTTGATATTCATCACCAGCTGGTTTGATCCATTTGTGTTCACATGCTAACTATGGGCAGAAGACAGATGTGCCCCAACTTTTCTATGCTCTTAATCTTTGCCAATGCTGCATACAAGGATGGATGTTTCTCTTTGCCAAATTGTGTGTGGTCTGGTGGCAGCAGCCTGCAGTACCACACATGAGATGTGAGCTACAGACTAAAGTCTGAGCCCCCATTCCCAGGCCAGCCCCAGCCTGGCCCTACAGAGGCACTGGAGATATACATTGCTCTGCCAAGAGAGGACCACCTGGCGACTCTGGGAGCAGCACTGATGTGCTCCAAATGGTGCTGCACCCAGACCTTTGAAAGCCGTGGACGACCTTCACAAAACAGTACTTTGAGAAGCAGGGCTGGGGACAGAGGTTAAAAATAAAAGAACAGGCATCTGTACATCCTCTTATTTACATCTGCTCCACATGAAAGGGCACTATATGCTCTGTTGATAAAAACAGACGACTTCTTAGGGGAAATGTTCAACTTGTGTCTTGGGCTGGCTCTGTTGTCTTTGTGGTTGAGCTGATCCACAGGCAGCATGGGCTACAGCAAGGCGGCTTTCACACAGAATGCCAGCTCATGTTACAGAAATTTTGACACTCCGTGTGGTCTTAATAGGTTTCTTAAATGCCTACTGCGATTCCTTACTGTAGAAGACATGTATGCTTGGGAACCAAATGTCTTCTCTTTAATATCAACTACACCTACCAGAGGATGTGTGAACTAAATTGGACTCTTTTTTCCCCAATAACTTTGAACCATGAAGTCACTCAGGACTCAGAGAAAAGAAATATTTTCTGCTGTGGTAAGAGAACTATTACAATATACACTCAGCCTACTAAAACAACATGCAAACACATATAATTCAAGGTATAAAGATTGTCGTCAGCCTTTCAGCAGTGCTACTTCTCTGTGAGACTCCATGAATGCTCTTGGTTAACACACACTAAAAATATCTGTGAGTATCTCTGCTAGGTGTTCAGCTAAGCATGTACTTTTCTCCTGGTTGCACATCCCAAACCATTTTTGAAATAACTTCCGTTTAAATGCAATTCACGGCAGATGACAGAGAAAGAAGTCCTGAGTGCACAGTGAAGAAAAATCAGAAATCGAGAAAGTAAACATCATGACTGTTACCTCAGTCAAAATTAAACAAGACTAAATGCAATGCTCTAAAATGTTTTTGTTACAGATATTTTTGGCAGATAAGGAAAGCTTAGAGATTTGCTATCTTCATGACAACTGACAGAAGAGAGTCAGACAAAAGGACAGAAAAAAGTCGAAAAAAAAGAAAAGAAAAGAAAAGAAAAGAAAAGAAAAGAAAAGAAAAGAAAAGAAAAGAAAAAAAAAGAAAAGAAAAGAAAAGAAAAGAAAAGAAAAGAAAAGAAAAGAAAAGAAAAGAAAAGAAAAGAAAAGAAAAGAAAAGAAAAGAAAAGAAAAGAAAAGAAAAGAAAAGAAAAGAAAAGAAAAAAAAGAAAAGAAAAGAAAAGAAAAATCTAGACACTCTACAGGCTAATTGGACAGTAGATCTCGCTACTTTATTTCTAATTTTCCCAATACATTTGTGAGTATGGGTTGTTAATGGAGGAGGAAAAAGGAAACCATATCTGCCTCACGGAGCTTTTTCATGCAATATTCTACATTTGGAGAAAGAAAAGAAAGAAGAAAGAAGATAACATTGACTTCCTTAAGTTGAATTTAAAAGTATTTTCCTTTCTTTTTCCTTTCAGCTTTTGAAAAATCATCTGTCATTTATTTGATATCCACACAAGGGGACAGACACAGGGATTTTTTTGTTGTCGAAATTCCACTACTATCATTTTTCAGAGACGTATTATGTAAATAAAACTACATTTGCAATACTCTTAAATTGAAGAAACCATCCCTTAGCAAGTCATAAGTTAGATACAGAAAGAATATAGCCACTCTGAAATTATTATCTCTAAGACAAATAACAGATTGCACAATGTTTTATTGTGTGCCAAGAACGTTTTTGGTTAACAATTTCACTTGAAAAAATAGATCACATACTTGTAAAATCATACCCAGCATTGACTTCATAAGGCATGTGGCTTTAGAGTGCTTTTTACAATTATTAATTCTATTAGTCAACTAGCAGGCGGGCTAATGCAATTGTCTTAGAAGATGCACGGAAGACACAGAAGACATTTTGAGAGCTGATCTGTATATCTGCAAAACAAAACAAAAAAAAAGGTTTTCCTTCCTAAATTATGCATTCAAAATATGGTGTTCACTTAAAAACATTATTATACCTATTGTACATTCCCATGCATCTATTACTGGACACTATACAAATAGAGTCTGCTGTTCTCTATTTCCCTCCAACACGAGAAATCCCATAGCTCTCTTCTCCTCAGACACACGTGCTCCTGCACGCACACACACTCACACAAAAAGACAAAAAATATCTCAGAGCTAATGTTTACCAAACACAAAGTCTAAAACAACTTTAAAGTAACTGTTGAAAATGAGCTGTAGAAAGAAAGTGTCTTAAAAATTCACATGCATCATCATGGGACTGGCCAAATGGGATAGTTAATGGCATCTAAATAACTCCATCAGCAGCTGTAAGTTAACCTCTGCTGGCTGCCTTGTGTTCCACTTCAAACAAAATTAGTGGTACTGCTTTCTGTTGTTAGCAGAAAACTTCCCGCATCTCTACGGTGCCATTGCAATAGTAAGCACATTTGCTGGGTGCTAGTAAAGAAGCCAAGTGAAGAACAGGCTTTGGGACCTGGCTTTTCAGCGCTGAAAATAGTGATCTGCCCAAAATAAAAGAACTACTAAGCCTGAGGTGAATGAAAGGACTTCTCGAGCTGAGGGAATTTTGGATAAGGCCCAGGTTGCAGCTATATGTACTCTCCCTCAAAAACAGCCAAAGCTACTCTATGTGGTTCATACATCTGCAATTTTCTGTTCAACAGTCACTCACATCAGTTTATCCCTGGAAACAAAAACTTCTGCTAGAATCAGTTTGTAATTCAGGATAATGAATTACCATAGTGATTGCTGTACTTCTTTAAAAAAAAAAAAAAGAAAAAAACCAAATTCTGGTAATCAATAGTTTCGTAAGAGTGGTGAAGATAATGGCTAATTACCTGCTGATCACCAGCTCCCCAGCGGGTCATTGTTGTTGCTCATTACTTTTACTGAATGTGGTGGCTTGTCATCAAAGCCTATTGCAACAGAATGGTTGCTGCCTGGTGCTTGTGCTGCAGGTTTAGGTCAGACCTTAGTCATACGCTCTTTTTACCAGAATAATCCATCTAGAAATATGCTTGAATTTTATGAGATGCCACTGACTAATCTTTGTACAAGTAGATGCACAAGCAGACGAAGAGCAAACTGAGTCAAGGGTATATGAAGACTGTGATATTATCAGTCAATACGCTGCAGCAACAAAAAGTTAAATGAAAATACACATTTATATTCAACAGGCTCAACTAGGACATCTTTGTTAAGGGATAGTAAAATTAATACTTTTACACTCATATATATTACACACCCACACAAAGACATATAATGCACATATGGCGCTTGAACATCAATCATTTTCCCAGAATAATGCAGCAAAAAATCATTAACTCTCAGTGTCTCAGCTTAATATATGTGTAATACTTACCTATCTCACAGGAGTGTTGTGAGGCTTAATTAATTAGTGACGGTAAAGCACTTTGTGATCCTCTAATGAAAGGTGCTACATAGCACAAAGTATTATTAAAATCATTAGGACCACAAAAAAGCCCTGTGGAATTCCAGCCTACACTGTCTGTTGGGGTTGGGAGTGATCTTATTATTAAAAGGAGACCATCAGACTAATTTTCATAATTTTTTCAAGATTTTTCCCCCTTTGCTGTTGTGATAGCATGTTAGTAACTAGAAATTTAATCTTTATCATCTTAATAACATACACTCATGTAGTTTGTTACTGCAGGGCTAGAGAAGGGAGCAGTGCTTTTGGCATTCATCTGGCTTTCCCTTTTAAGAAAAAAAAAAAAAATTGAGAGATTGAGAGACATATTTTGACACCTTCCCACACTCCACTCCAGCAGGACAGCCGATCATGTGAGATCGCAGGATACTTGCTATAGCTGCATGGGAAAATGATGCTGTGGTTTTAATCTAGCTCCTTTTTAGACTTCTTTTTCTTTCACAAAAGATAAAAAATAAAGAAAAAAAATAAGAAAAACAGAAAAAAAAAACCCAAGACTCAAAACAAAACCCAGTTTATTACACATAAATAGACTACAAAGACCGTCTGCTGTTCTTCATATAAAAACCCCTAAGTGTTCAAAGTGCCGGCTTCTATCAAGCACATAAAGTCCTAATCAATGCGGAGCCTCCTCCCTACTCTCCGTACAACAATCGAGCAGCTGTAAGGCACACGAGGCCAGCGAGCTCCTGTTTTGAGACCGAATTTCTGGGAAAGCGTCTCGGCGGCGGCCCCGTCCCTGGGGAGCCACCCGGCACCCAGCCCGCCCTCCTCGGCAGCCTGTCCCGCCGGGCTGGCCCAGACCTGCGCCCAGAACAACCAGAAAGTTAACGAGCTCATTACTACAGCCCGCAATTCAAAGACCTGCCATGTTTTCTAATTTAAGTGTTTAAAAAAAAAAAAATTAAAACCCTGTAAATAACACTGGAAACTCCAGGTGAAATTGCTGAAATTACTGAAAATTAGATTACATTAGATGCAAACTACCCCAGACTCAGACACAGAGGTAGAGGACTGGCCAAAGCTGCTGCCCTTCTACCGTCCCTTGGGACACTTGCCCAATGAAATGACAGAAAAGAGATGTACAGCTTCACATCCCCACCACCTCTGGCTGGGACACAGAGCAGGAGGCAGTCGCACACGATGCTTCTCTGCCACTTTTGCTCGTGGTTCTCAGAGCAAGCTTGCCAGCAAACAAATAACACATGGCCCTCCCTAACTTTTCTCTGCTGAGAAGTGAAGGAAAGAACAACTCCTTTCATGTAAGGAACCCAAGAATCAGGCCCTAAACCGTGGGAGGGCAGAATAAGCTTAATGACAAGCAACTGCCTCTTCAACAGGACCACCTCCTTTCCTTGTGCTTTGGCACAAGTGTCTTCACACACCATACAGGACAAAAGATGTCACAGCTCTAAGCAACTGACAAGTTAATTCCAAAGGAGTTTTTAATATAAATATGTTTTTTTGCGAGCCCTCAAACTGCATGTTGACTCTTTCCTGCCTGAAATTGCTAAGGTAGAACATGATTCCTTGTATCAGTAAAATTAGGCAGGATCAGACATTGTAATTGGACAAAATGCATCTGTTTGATATTTTATACTCCACATACTCCACTGAAATTATGATAGCTTCATCAATCTAAAAAGCACAAGGACAAAACCATGTATTAGTAGAAGAAGAAAACATCATATTAGTAAAACAGCATTACAGCAAAACACTTGTTTTTTCTCCTCCTCTCCTACTCCTTTGCATTTTCAGGCTCTTCAATTTAGCCCCTGATCACCAATTTGCCGAGGGCTATTTGCAATTTTTTTTCCCCACAAAGTCTACAACAAAGAGACAAGTGAAAAGAGCTGTGGTCTGTTCAAGCTTGCTCCTTCCCATTTACATTTACTTTCCCAACATCGATTGTTCTCAAATCTCTAAAGGTGCACTTTTGGACATCTTAAATCCTGTTCAGCTACAAAGTGCCATCACCTTCAAACAACTCTCATCAGGTAAATCTCTTATTAATTCACACTGAATTAATTCACAATGATCTTTTCTATTACCTTATGCTTCAGAGCACAGCACACATCAGTAATCATCTAGCCACTGGAATAAATCTAACCTTTTCTATGGGTATTAAGCAGACACTTGGTCATTTCAAAAGAGTTTAGGAGTGGCATTTCAAAATAGATTGTTTAAGTCCACTTCCAGGCACTTATTTCATTTTAAGCTCACTCCTGAGGTAATCACACAGACACTTTCAGGAGAAACTGAAGTCAAAAGGTGATGTGTCTAAAGAGGTGACATGAAGGAGAATTGTATCCTATCTTGCAACCAAAATGAAGAATTCTGAAACTGCTTTTATTTACAAGCCTCTGAGCACAGCAGGTTGCTGTTCAGCATTTCTTACTGGCCTGCTCTGCAGAGAGCTTGTTCCTACCTGCCCTCCACTGCCATCCATCTAGGATGGGAGAGCCCAACAAGGCAAGATTCACTTTGCCCTCACTTCCAATCAAGTACCTAAAAGCACTCTGTACACATGACAACTAATTAAAATTCAACAAAGCTTGTGAAACAGGAAAACTAACATCATTGCCATTTTATGGATAAATAATATTATCTACAGAGAAATTAAAAGTTCAAAGTGTGCAAGGTGATGTGCAGGCAGAGCTCTTGGCTAGTGACTGAACCTGGGTTCTCTAGATGCCCAGGTCCATATCCCTCTCCTGTACGCATTTCAGCAAAGAAAGCATCACCCTAGCACTTGGCAGAAGGCCAAGATCCCATAATTTAATAAGGTACAGAAGGAGCATCTCATGCAAAAATCTAAGTGCTCCAATTTATCATGACAGTTATGGGATAAGCTGACATTTTATTTGTATGTAAATTGGTCTCTAAAACAGCATTAAAAGGCTGCACTTTCAGAGAATATTATGCCTTTGCTTCTCTGTTCTGCATTTATCTAAACTCAGCTTTGTATATTAAAAGTAGTTTAATTTTTATGTATTGATGCTGCTTTGCATGCTCCCCAATCCACTGTTATTGCACCACAGAGAGAATCCAGCCTGATTTGCTTACTGCAATAAAGTAACTGACTTCTGCTAGGACTGACACCTCTTATGAGAGCCCTGCCTGCCATCCTCTCCAAATCTTCTGGTTATTCTATTAATTATCTGTCGTTACACTTTATGGGATGCATAGCATTCCCTATTAGATGAAACTAGAGGTCCATTTTGTCCTGTGTTCTCTTTCGGAGATACCTGATCCTTCAGAGAAAGCTCAACTGCCTTTGGATAGAATCACTGACTTCTGTGAAAAATACACTGCTCCTAATCCTCAATGCTTAAGACAACAGCTTACTTTCTAAAGAGTAAGAGGGTTTGTAGGCCTTAATTATCTCTCAAAATTGTACTATTTGTTTTAAAAGAAGTCTTATATATACCCACGTCCAATAAAAGTGACCAGTATCTATGTCAACACTGCAATGATCCTGGTATCAGTGACATCTTATAGCTCTCACTGTACAATCTAAATCTGAAAAAAGAAAAAAAAAAATAAAAAGGAAAAAAAAAGGAAATATTATAAGTGTTTAGAGTTTGTTTTTTGCCAATGGAGTAGAGTTTTCCCTCAATCTTGTACCAGCAAGAATCAAAAACCTTCTGGGCTGTGGTCACATCTATCAGATCTCCACTGTTCAACCCGTCTTTAGGGCAAACAACCACTGTCTTGCCAAACTCTTCTAGTAGGTGTGGCAATCTCATATGTTTCAATTTCTTTTCAGCCTGAGTAAACTCAGTGTTCTCTGTAATCCAAATGTCCTTTGAAGACAATGGGAGTTTAGAGTTTGCAAATGACTCAGAACTGAATCTGAGTTGAGTGTACTGGCAAGGCAAGCACAGTGCTACCTTCAGATGAAGAGTGAGGAAAGAAGGTGACCTCCTGGCTCCTAGGCAAGAGCAATCAGGTATGGGTACAAGAAATGACTCATTTGTTCTTTTGCATTAAGAATACAATGGACTGATCCTATTTCCCTTGAAGGCAATGGCAAAAGCCCCACTGACTGAGAAGCAAGTCTGAGATGTGCTGTCCCTTTCTGCCAATTGAGGTCTGTGATATGAGAGGAAGGCATCAGAGTTCCCTTGACCAAAACCTCAGTCAAATGGAACCATAAATTACTTGGGAGAAGAGGAAAAGATGCAAGGGAGATAGAGGATGGTTTTGGCTAGCATTCCAGAAAAGTTCAAATAATTTTGTTTCCAACTAGAGGCAACATCCTCCCATTTGAAACGGGATTGAAATTTCAGAAACTGGGAAGGAGGCAGAAGTCTACAGCCTAAACCTAAAACAGTAATATTAAATCATCACTGGCGAGGGCATTATTGTAGTACTTTTCCAGCCAGACCAGAATCAGGATGAACATGAGTTTGCAAAAATGTCCTTAATTTTTTTTTTCTTTTTTTAAAAAAAATTTGGCAAGAGTTTCCAGACACAAGTTACATAGGTAAGAGAGGGCAACCAAGGGCAAGCGGAGTTGAGCCCACATACATCAAAGCAGACTCAGGCTTTGGGTACCTATCCAAACTGAGCCTTCAAAGGTTCTATGTTGCCCTATTGTTTAGCTCGAATCTTGTCTAAGCTTGTTCAGGAGAACCCACATTCAGAAGTATGGAAGAAGGGAAAAAGAACACACATTTTCCAAACTGCAATTGCAAATCAAAACAAAAAAATGTAAATCTACCTGCTGCAGGGTAATACTGGTAAGCGTGGCTAGCTATTGTTGCTCCATGCTTTTCAATTTCCATACATTAGCATTCATTGCCGACATTATTAAATCCAAAGTTATTTGGATGCTTTGATCAGCAAATTGAACCTTGAGTCTATATATGATGTACCTATATTCACATAAGTTTACAGAACTATTATATTTCCCTATTTTAACTTTTTTCCCCCCACATGCTGTGAGTTTCCATATATCCCACAGCCATACATTCCAAACACAGACTATTTTATTTAGTAATTTATTCAAGAATTTAGATAAAAAGAAAAGCAATGAAAATTGTTTGGCAATCTCTATATAAACAGCTCCTATACATTTGGGTTGAATCATCCAGCAATCACTCATCTTGACATGCCTGTGACAGATAAAACTTTCATCACCAATATGCCTTCTTGACTTAGAGATCAGGATACAGGGGATCCATATAACAAAATCTCTTTTACTGTTTATGGCTATCACAAAAATTAAAATCACATTAAACATAAGCAAGACAGAATTTTGGCACTGTTTTTCCACTCAGCACAAATAACCCCACTCTCCATTGTGAATGGGGGAGAAACAACAGCAGTGGCAACCACAACAAAAGACTGGATTGTGTGTTCCCTACACAAAACAGAAAGCTGTGCCTATTCAAGAAACCTTGGCCATTTGTCAGAAATTACAGAACTGATGTTGGAGCCCAATATTAGCTCCAGCCAACGCAGTGGTGAATTACCTTGCCATTCGAATCATCCCTATTAACAAGGAAAGGCTCTTGCAGTACATATCATATGGTCCTCATGCCGACTGAGAAAGAGCCACTTTCTTAAAAAAAACCAAAGTAAAATACATTAAAAAAAAGACCAAAGTGAATGCAAATGGATTCACTCTGAGTGGTTTGTCTATTAGTTGCCCTTTTTATCTCTTATTTTCCTTTTGAAGCTGAGAAATGAAGTGAAATGCTGATGAGAAAGCTAGTCTTACAGCGCTTCCACCTTAACAATTTGTTACAAAAAGGCTTTAAAACAGTAGCATTTTTCGGAAAGCCATAAGAATGGAGTGCACGCATTCACTGAGGAGCATGATCTCTGTTTTACCCATTTCAATTCTGGTCAGAAAAAGGGGAAGGAGGGCGCAAAATAAGAAGACTCCTTGATACTCTGCTGATGTGGCTTTGCGGCAGCTTCGTGAGTGTTGGCAACCCTTTAAAACTGGCAAGGGATGCCAGCGCCAGCCTGCTGACTGCTGGATGAATATATATAGTGCAAATAATGCTGTTCTTGAATCAGTTTTTCCCAAACTCCCACATAAACTTTCCATGGGAAAATCTCATAATGCCTGCATAAGTGATTTTATGAATCTAGCTTTCAGCTTTTGATAGAAGATTTCTTACGCTACTGGCTTTGATTCTTTATTGCACAAAGGGGTGGTGCCAAAAGCCCTCACATTAGCCTGGACCATGCAGACATCAGAAATTTAATTTAAACATCAGTAATCTGCCAGGATCATAAAACACATACAAAAAAAGATTTATTTTTTTTTCCCCTGGTAGGTAAATATGTAATTTAAGAAACACAAGTACGGCATAGGTGGCAGAATCTGCACGCAGCAACATAGAGACAGAAACTAAAACTACCAATGAGAGTAGAAATCTTCAGTCTGTAGAGATGAACTGAAGTGAACAGTTGTTTTATTCCTATTGAAGATATAATTTGAAATAAGTTGGGCACTATATTTCTTTCCCAGAAATAATGCACCTGAATGTTCCTTAAAAAAAAAAAATATATATATATATCACTACCTCTCTAAAGGTTACAGAGAGGTACAACCATAGATTACACTCATATTTCCATTCTCAAAAATGCCATGTATGCAAGCAAGTCTTACCACATTGCTCCTGTCTTCTTCCTCAGAGCTGCCTTCATGCCACCTCAATTTCCAATTCAGTACCTCACTAGTTTTAAGAAATATCCAGCAATGATGTTGAGCTGTTTTGTTGCACTGGGATGTATCCCACAAAAAGTGAAAGCTTTTGCCGTGTTTTCACCTATAAAGAAAGCAACTATTAAAGGAACTTATGGGTTCACTGGCATTTTGGAGTCTAAAAAAAGTCCCAAAACTACTTGCAGAGGCTACAACAGTACCTTCTTTGAAGTAATGTTGCAACTTGTGCAAAGGAATTTGGGATGTACCTGAGATCTGAAGGTGCGGGCTACAAATTAACACAGCCAATTAGGTGGAGAAACTGAGAGTCCAACACGGATGGGGTGAGATAACCACAACTCATAAATAAAAGGACTGCCAAATGTAAGCCAGTTGGCTGAGTGCAGATCATGTCATTCTGCTCATCTAGCTGATGCCCATCAATAATTTGTTGCTGTTTGCTCTCCCCGTGACAATCAATCCAAGTTAGGGCTGCTTCTAATTTTCCAGTCTATGAATAGCTGCAGAATATCCACAACTGCTTTTTCAAACAACTCAAGAAATAAATGTTTCATCCACATATCAGCGTGCAAATTCTTCCCAAAATGGGACTAGTCAAGAGTAAATAATTACTCCTGCAACAGTTTCATCTGATAAACAACAAGACATAAGGCTACAAAAGTTATCTTTGTATCAATAACAGTCAGGAGAGAATCCAGCTTCTAAAATAACTTGACTAACTGATACAGGACCCCAAAACTGTGACAATTCTGTAGAGAATGTTTCACAATAGATGTAGTCATTTTTAAGGATTAGTATTAGCTATAAATTTCTTACCCCCTGAAATCTGGTACAACCGGATTTATACAGCAAAGATGCCTTCCTTTGAAGAAGACAGAGATGAAATCACAGCCAATTAAATTTAAGCATCTCTTAAACAATTCTTTTGTTAAGCAGTATGTATTGAAAGAATAAGAATACATGAGAGAAATTAGAAATTATCTTCATAATTTGGCCGTGGCTTCTCTTCTTGTGAGTAATGAGAACAGCCCAAGATCACAGATAAAAACCTTAATGTCAGAAGACATTCGTACAACCATTGTATGTAGATAACAAGATGAGCATATATATGCATATATGACCTAAAGAACAGAGACTGCAGTAAACCAATGTATTTATAAAGTACGTGAAGTACTTGGGTCTTCTCCAGCATCAAAATCTACTGATACAGCCAAACATAGACTCAAGTCTCTCTTTTAAAAAAAAAAACTCTTTATCATCGAATCCCGTATTGTCTTGATAGGCCTTGGCCTATGAATAGAAAAATAATTCTCTTTATGACTCCCAGATCTAAAGAATCAATTTGATTTCCCATCCTATTACACCCTAAGTTGTTGAAGCTCTGGATCTCCTTTTGAGTATGAAACAAAAATATCCAACAGCTCCGCTCATAACCCTCACGCTTCATCCGCCCACAGCGGAATCCACAGCAGTTGCCATTTTGCCTGCTCACAAGATGGCACGCTTGTCTCACTCCAGCTGCACAAATAAGTCTGCACTACACTCACAGCATCAGGGATAATTAAAGGTTAGGCACGGAGGTGGAAGCAACACGCTGCCACAGCACCGACGGCTCCGGCGGGGCTGCAGGTCTGTCTGCCTGTGCTGGGCTGCCTGAAACACCACGAGGGCACTGACCTGCTGCTTCTAGATTCCCAAACTCTGATGTGGGAAACAGTGGGGGCTTGGAAGCTGCAAACCCCAGAGGAAAAAAACGTGGCTCCTTAAGCTCAAACTGAACTTTATCTACGTAGAACTCTACTGGCCTCTGAGCTAAAGGGAACTCGAGTAATTCACAAGTACACTGTAATCTGGGCAACAAACACACACTTGATTAGACTCTAAAATTACTGAAAATTACCATCTCCCTTGCGTCTTTCTAACAGCTTGACATATCAATGCCTAATGTCTCATTATGTCTCAATTTGAATCATGACTGTAAATCACTGGAAATACACAAAAAGAATGAGACGTCAGATTTGGGTGAAAAAAATGGGGATGCATGAGAGACTGGACATTAGAAACTTTATGAAAATAATAAAATCAGCAACAGAAACATCCTATAAACTGAGAAATGGCAAGTGCACTGGAGGTAGTGGAATAAAGACCCCATGCTAACACTCATCACAGGTAGAGTTAAAAATTGTTCAGATTTAAAGAAATGTCCATTTTTCTTTTTTTTCTTTCTTTAAAGACCTATGTGGGTAAGAGGAACAAGAGGAACATAGGAATATCATTGTAACTGTTGATTTCATTCACATTCACTATAAAAGATCTATCAAAACAGAAAACACAGCACCTTTTATTTCAACTGCAGAAAGAGTGCTTAAAGTCAGGGACTTTTGTTTACATGGCAGGTAAGTACACATATTTAATTGTACACACAGGCCCTTCAAGTTAACCTGCGTCCTTTATACAGGTAACCAGCTGCTAATAATTTTCTGCAGATCCCTGCATTTTGCTCTGAATTCCCAACATCACAAGAAAATTTGATCTTTGAACCCAGCAAAAATGAAATACATCTTAGGCTGTACTGGAACTGGCATGTGACCACTGTAACAGGGGTTCACGAAGTGAGGAAGTGTCAATTTAGGCATCAATATGAGCAAAAGGAAGACCATGTGCAAGCTCACACTGCCAAAGCAATGCTGTGCAAGCTGGAAACAGTGAAGCCACATGAAAGCATCAGACACTTCTCACTGCCAGTTAAACTGCTTCCTGTAATTATAAATATACAAAGGTTAAAGTAAGAAAATTATTGCAATGCACTGATAGAAAATGAATTCTCAAATACTCAAAAGATTCATCAACAACAGTCTATCAGCATAAGATACTGTGGCAACAGTCAGCATTTTTGAAGCAGACAGCCTGGCACTTTATTTGCTTTGCTACATGAGAAAAATCCAACATCAGATCGTGGGTGCATCCCAACTGTGGGATACTCTTCTGCTGCTCCCAGCTCCAAATGCTCACTCTGGCAACATCTCGACTGCGTGTCAGAAAATCTGGTTTGGCACCGTTCTCCGAAGCACTTTGGACTCCATCAGTAGAAACTCAAGCGAACAGACAAAACGCAACACGCGCCATCCAGCAGATTAGAACTGCACAGTCTGGTCTGCAGGAGAGAATCAGCAACTGCTCAGCACTGGCTTATGCTTCCTACAAGCACTCCACCTTTCAGCAATACTGAAGGGACACTTTCTGTTCTAGTTTATAAAACCATTTTTTCTTTTTTTTTTTTTTTTTTTGGCTCCTTAAATAGAATAGTAGATGATTAAAATAAGAGAGGCAGACCTATGGTTAGGCAAGTAAACATGGTCTCATAATTTCCTTTGTGTCCATAGAAAATCAACATTATCCAGTAATCACTTCCATTCCTAAACAGGCATATCATAGCTATGTTTACACTGTTTTTGTAACACTCATCAAGAAGTGAGCCTGGCCTTGAGGCTAAATGACAAAGCAGAGACTGAAACTCCTCTACACTATTCTCAAGTCACTTCCTTCCATTTGAACTAGTCCATCAGGGTCTAAAAGTCTCATTTCAAACAGCTGCATCACAGATGAGCTAACAAGACAAATACTCAAGTGTTTATACAGAAAATACTAAGGAAACTGAATGATAACAAAAGTTTTATGATACCTTCAATCTAGAGAAGTACAGAGATATACAGAAAACTACTGAAAATTATATTCAAAGTGGGAATGAAAACTAATAGGGAAGAGTGTGAGCTCTGTGAAATAACAATCCCTCACACTTTATTAAAAGTGATTGAAGAAGGAAAAAAATGAAGAAAACAACACAGTAGTGGATAACAAATATAAACCAGTCCAAATCACACTTTAAAAGGTGTTATGTCCCGGGCAAGAATTTGAGCATAAACAGGTAAGTATGATGTCATAGATGATACTGCATTAAGGAAACCATTTTAAAATGTTCAAGAAAGATTCATTTTAATGAAAATTAATGAAGATATGGAAGATGTGGCTCTTCTTTTTATGAACATGAGAAGTGAAGCTCATTTAGACTAGAAACACAATTGCTAGCAGCAGGTAAACATTAGGGAGGGAAAAGCTTAGGATCCAGTTGGCATTAGAACAAATAGACTAGCCATGATTAACTTTGGGCTGAAAATGAGAAGGAAGGGTTTTAACTGACAAAGCAGTGAGGCTATGAAACATCCTTCTACCAGACGCTGTCAAGGCAAAAAAACTCTACCTAATTTTAGGATAAAGGTGGGTCACTTCATAAAAAGGATTACATACTGTGGTTGATGTTCAAAGAGCTACCCATTGCTCACAATTCCCACAGAACTTCAGGACAACATACACAAATCCATTTTCAGGGTATGCACAGCCTTACCACTACGCCTTAAGAGTATACATGCCAATGGCACTGTTTCCTCAAAAGCAGTTGGGGCAAAAATTACTCTTTCTCTCTATCATTTTTGTTTATATATTTTTATCTTCATAATGACCTTCTGCATCCCCTTTAAGGCCAACAGCTTTAAAAACACACTATCTTCTGCATTCAAACTAAATACAAGATATGTATTACTTACTCTGGCAGCAGGAATTAACTGTAACACTATAAACCTTTTGTGAAAAAAGCCATCCTTTCTATCTACTGTCTTAACAGTCACTTGTATGTCTGCCTGTGCCATATTTCAAGCAGGCATTGTACATTTTTTTGTACTTTGAAGGCAGTTTAGTAATTAAAAATGCAATGAGAAGGCAATTCTCAAGCCCTCTACATAGATTTCACAAAAGACACACCCAAAGTTGCCCTCACTGCTTTGCCAGAAGATTCTAACAGAGCTACATTTAAAAATGGGGAAAAAATATGGGTAAAGTTATTTTCAGTAAATTGTGCATGAAGTCTGAGTAGGACAGCAGTCTACAGATAGAATCTGTAGAGATCTGATAGAGACTGATAGATCAAGTTCAGGCATTTTGAGACTACACCTTGCTGGTCATCAAAAAAAAACTATTTTTTTTTTTGGTAACACAAAACATTAAAAGTCTGCACGTTACAGTTTTCAACTGAAATTAATCTCTTTGGATGAAACTAAACAGGTAATGGGTGATACCTGCTGCTCTCTCTACTGAAGAAAATAAACCTTTTGCTCCAATTCAATGGGGAAAGAATACTACCTGTCTCCCTGCTCCTTCTTGAAACTTCCACATCTTCCTAGATTGTTGCAATACCCCTGTTCTCACATAACCCACAATGCCAAAACCAAGATGGCTACACAGAGAAGTCTGATGTGGTCAAACTGGCCAATGCAACTCTTAGAATTCCTAAAAAGCTTTTTATGGGGCTCATTTGGGCCTGACCAATCTTCACATATTATTTTGGTTTAGCTGTGTAAATACCAGGCCATTTGTTCCAAGTTTCTTCTTCTTCTTCTACACTAGCGCAATATATTACTGTTGCTTTTTCTTCCTTCTGCTGCACTGAAATGCATTTAAACATGTATTTATTTATTTATTTATATGCAGTACATACTGTCTGCTAGAACCAGGGTTCTTGGACATTCATTGATCTGGCAGTCCCTTCCAGCATTTTGTTTCTGCCTGACATAATACATGATGGTCTTTTTGCCCTTTAAATATAGTGATGTTTTTGCTTCTGCTTGTGACAAAATGCAAATACTTAAGATTTCCACCACCAAGCACACAGAGAAGAAGGTAACCCTGACTAAGTTCAAAGGAAAACTTGGTTACATTTCTCATCAGGAGCAGAGCTGTCACTGAGTCAAGGGCAGGGTGCCATGGGCAGATCCAGAATCCAGAATCCAAATGTGCAATTTTATCATGGGTTTAAGCCCTGCTGGACCTGAAGAGACGCTGCCCAGCCCTTCACCACTGTCTTTGGGTCCAGGCCCTGCCCTCTCCCTGCACCCACACTGGCCAAAAATGCCCTGTTCACACCCCAGGGCTGGCAGGGGGCCAGTCAGACTGTGCCTTTCAGAGGCAACTCAGGCTTGGATTAAAGGAGCACATTTCTCCTCTGGACAGCCCAGCTCCCATCTCCTTCTCTGCCTTTGCAAACTCAACCAGCAGTGGAACCAGCACTAGGAACAAGCCAGGAAAGGGTCACACACACCTGAAAAACCTCCAAACCAAAGCAGTACCTAGTCCTCACCCAGAAGGACGACAGGGCAGGTGACCATACTATAGGTCCTGGGGCAGGTGCCACACTCCTGGCCTGGCTGATGGCTTCTGCACTCTTGCAGCCCACCTCGCCAGCACACAGGGAACACAAAGCCATCCCTGACAGAGAAAAGGAACAAAAATAAGCCAGGCCTTGAAGGAACTAGTGAAATGTCTCTTTTAAAGAACAGAGGGGGGAAAAGTTGATTAAGAAGATTTCAGGAGAAAATAATCTTTATGTGGCAGGAAATATAAGTGCTGTCTTCAGAAAAGTAAAATCATTATTGCAAGCAAACTGATTCATTAAGATACATGCAGAGGAGGATTATAATGCCCTCCTTGTCATTAAAATGCTTTGAAACTATAGCTCTGTCAGCTACACTAATGATACTCAGATTTTATATTACACAGCAGAAGCTATGCTCTAGCTAGAATTTGGTGCACTGTGTTACATAGGAGTTCACATTAGAAAAGCAGTTATTAGTTCACAATGACTATAAACATACTTAAAGCGCACAACAACCATACCATAAAGAAACCAGATGGAAGGGTGATGAACTTGTCCAAAGAGGTAAATGCCCCTTCTACCCAGGAATCTCCTTTGCTAAGTGAGAATTCTATCTTTGGCATATTTTTCTACCAAATAAAAAGATAGCTTGAATGCTGGAAGTCTAATCAATTTTTTGTTTCCTTATGTGCACATATGAATGCTAAAGAAGAGCACTATTAGAAATAAACCATTCATTTATATTTACCTTTTTACCTGGTAGAAAAGAGTTTTGTTTCAGTGAAATTAAGGTCTGGCATATTTTGATGACTTTATGTAAGCCCTTATTAAATATAGCAAAATTCAAGCCCCAAAACCCAGTGGAATTGACACAATCAAATTTCTACGTGATTTATCAGCTTCACTGTCACAGCAACTAACTTGGTGCATTTCTCTGCTTGGTTCTCTCTGTAAGCTGTCAGGAGAAGTCACTCCATCAAACAGAAATGTAACACTATTTTTATTGCTTATCTCTTTTGCCTTGGGTTACATCAGTAAGTCATCTCCCTCTGTCAACTTGACAAGAGTCTTTTTCGTGTTGACCTTAAAAGGACACAGCTGTGACAACTTTGGTTTGGGTTGTTTTTTTCCGTTTTTTTTGCCGTGTTGGTTTTTTTTCTTATAATAGTTCTCAGCTAAATACTTGTTATTGATAGTCCTGGATCTTCATCTGGCACTGTTTCACACCCCATGAGCAGACTGAGCACAAGCACTGTACACTCAGCCCCACGGTATCTTCCAGCCCTTATCACAAGAGGCACTGGCGAAGTCGGAGGTAGATACTATTCCAGCAAAGCCATTATGAATTACAAGAGGTCTTCCAGATTTGATCTTATTTTCTTAATGCTCTGTAATTAATTAATATAAATGTACATCCTTATTTCCACAGCCTTTGCTCAGGATATTAAGAACTCCAATCCCTGGACTCAATCCCCCCTGGCATTTTCTCTCGTGTTACATAAGTAACTGTGGCTGACTCTCTCCATGTCCCAGCATTTGAAGATCAGGATGAAAAATCTGCTCAGGATTTTAGACTAAGGTAGGAAGAATATACTATGAACTACTGTGAACGTCTCTTAATACCATATCCCAGCTAGGGGATATCTGGAAAATACAAAATATTTAGGTAATCTGAAAACAGCACTTCTGTTTCTGCCATGCACCATCCAATAAATGCAACACAGTACTGACTTAAAGAAATAATAGGATTTTCTGCCAAATACCTCAGAAAGTAAAGAGAAACAAGTATACAACATATTTCAAATTCATTGCACTATTTGTACTGATGGCTACTTACATTAATATAGATTTTAATCACAGCAACTTACACATCGCTAGTTTTAACAGTGATTTAAACTGGTGGGCCTAAAACATCAATATACACATAAAATGAGGTTAAAAGAAATTACATATGTTTTCACAGTATTTCTGAAAAATAAGAACTCAGGAAATAATTATTAAAAGGTAGTAGTTTTATCAAAAGGAGGAGTCTTTCTCTGGATAGTGACTTATGTACATTGCAGCTATATGCTCTTAAACAGTTACACAGCTCAACATCACCTTTTGCATTTACATATAGTTTTATGTTGATACATAGTACAGATTTCATTCCATGTTTTGTATTTACTAGGTTATTTACTAGGTAAGAAAGTTTCTTTATGGTTTATGAAAGCTGGAATTATATTAGGAATCATTAAAAATCTCTTTAAAGTATTTCTCATCAATTCAATGATGCCTGAGGTATGCAGGAAGGGGGGAAAAGACATTTACAAAACCTGTTTTGCATTAAAAACTAATTTAAACAAAGAATTACATGTGAGTTGATCACTGTGCATTGTTCATCCAGTTGTTTTGGTTTATCACCTTTAGAGGTAACAAAGCTCATTACCGCACACTTTATTTTCATCCATACAAAGGAAAATAAGTTGCCTTTCTGTTGCCTTTCTTTTAATTGTTTCTGATAATCTTAGTTTTGAAAGTGAGAGTCACTGAGCAGAATGTAAAATGGAGAACAGTGTCACAGCACAGGAAGCCTCTGGCAGTAGCCAATTCCATCACTTCCACAAACCAGTCCCAGGTGTTTGGATAGCCATTTCCACCACACTGTGGTGTGACATTACTTAAACCTTTGGCAAAAAATAGGTAAATAAACACAATCAGTACATAAAGCTGTGTAGACTTATACCTTAACACCGATCAAAAGTCCTATTTTAAAAGGTATATATTTAAGTCTATTTTTTTAAAATACGTGTTTCTCTATTTTAAAGAAAACCCTTTTTTGTCCTTAAGCATTAATTATTGCATACCTTGGTTACTCATATTAGATTAGTTAGGAGTCCAGCAACTGTTTTAATATATACTGCAGTAGTTTCATATAACATCTTTCAGGATAGAAACATGCTTTAATATACTATAAATTAAAAATCAAACCACATACATGATGCTACCAGTTTTGCTATGCTCCTGCAAGTATCTGCAACATCAGACTATTATGCGCAAGATGATCACAGAAGAGAAAAACCTAACTGGCAGAATTCTCAATGGGCTTAAACCAGAACAAAAAAAGTGTACTTAATTTAGGAGCTGACAGTCTGTCTGAAGTTTGGCACATACAGCACATCACACCGTGTAATTTTATAAAAATCAAATAACTTTGCAAATCACTTCAAATATTTTCTTTCTCGTTGGTTTTAATCATATTTGAAAGTAGAGAAAAAAAAATACAGGATTAAATGAAAGCAAAATGTAATGATCTAGGACTCTTAATTCTCCTGACTGAACATTCCTAAATTTTTGGATCGTGGACCACTGTCAAACTTCAAACATAACAGGGAACCACTATGCAGCCTTCACACCAAACTTTTAATTAAAACCCCTAAAAGGATGATATGATACTGCAGATCTGTATCATACCATGATTATATGTGTCTGCAGACCACAATTTGGAAACAAATATATTAAAGGATTAATTTTCCAAAAGGGAATGCTAGTCCCTGGGCTTCTTGGCATACTCATTTTATATAGTGAGATATTGCACAGTATCTTAGCACGCAAAGTTCTAAAGGCCTCCATTCTATGGGTTTTTAATAGTACAAGTGTGATAGACCAGTTTAAGATGGGATTTTTAAATGAAATATCACAAGTCAATTCCAAAATTATTAAATTTTTTTAAAAATTCTCTTGTTATCTCCCTTTCAATCTAGACTGTTGGGTTTCAATGTTTTTTTCCATGTCTGGACTTACCCTCCTTACAATAAAGTACCCATAAAATGTGTACAACTATGTGATTTCCAAAGATGTCCCTGAAAAGGACAGCCTATGAACAGCAAAAGTTGTACTTGCTTCAGGCTTATCACTACAGAATGTGGAATAGAATTTTGGAATTTAAGTATATATACATATATGTATATTACTTTTAACATAGATATATATATATATATATATATATATATATATATATATACACATATACATATATATATATACACACATATATATAAATACAGTATAAAAAATGTTTCATGTATGTGTGTATATGAAAGTGTTTAGAAGGAAGGAGAAAGCCAGAAAGAGACTATATCCATTCTAATGGGTTTATCTGAGTTTATTGGGGAAGGGGCGTGGGGAAGAGAGAGAAAGAAAGGGAGAGAGGATTGTCCTGAAGCTGGAGCGTGACAATCGTGACTGCTGTTTTCTGCCCGGCACTCAGTGACAGCGCGGGGAGAAGAGTGGTTAATCACCGCATTCTGGGAACCGGGCAGAGAGCGAGGGAGCAACTGCTTTCCGCAACACTTCCTGCGATAAGGGAGCCAGCGCTGGCACACGGACACGGACACACACGCGAGAGGCGGCTGCGCGGCGCAGCGCTTCATGCGACTGCAAACGTGACCCGCAGCCCCGCGGCCCCGACACACGGACACAGGCACTCTCAGCGCCTGCAGCTCCGGCCGAGCGCGCTGCTGCGGCTGCCGGGAGCCGGGCGGGAAGGGGAAGCCCCGCTTCGTGCCCTCCCTGCGCGGCCCGCTGCGGGCAGAGCCCCGGGAGCCCGCCCCGCGCCCGCCGCCGGCGCTGCCCGGAGATGCTCGTTCACGACGCGCACCCAGAGAACTTCAGCGCTGAACAAAGGTTGCCGGACTGACGCCGCAGCACAGCTGGGCTTCTATTTATTGCACTTTTATTTTTAAGGGCGATTCCAAGAAAACTTTCGTCGCTCGAAGTCAGCGCGGTACCTGCCGCCCATTCCCTAAGCAGTGTTATTAAGCCTTGAAAAGACTTGCAAGGAAAGTAAACAAGGCAGGGGAGGCAGGACAGGCATTAAGGCCAACACGTCCCGTATCGTCCAATAACTTCCCCTTATATGCCCAGTACAATGCGGGTTTGCTGATCACAGCTTTTCCACTGTACCAGAGCCAAGTGCAGGCAATTACTTACACTTATGTAGACTTTTATAAGCGATAACAGTTATCTCTACTGAAAGGCATAAGCTGGGGGGGGTGGGAGGTTCCTTTTTTTTAAGTTGTCTTTCATTACCAAACTGGTTCAA
The DNA here is from genome assembly GCF_027477595.1 of Haemorhous mexicanus. Classification (NCBI taxonomy): domain Eukaryota; kingdom Metazoa; phylum Chordata; class Aves; order Passeriformes; family Fringillidae; genus Haemorhous; species Haemorhous mexicanus. The sequence continues at coordinate 143,187,602 of NC_082341.1, forward strand.
AAATACGCAAAAGTGTTTCTGAGCGGGGCACTGGCTCCCTCAGCCCTCCGTGGAGCCCCAGACAGAGCAGAGCAGCAGCTTCACGCTCCGCCGAGGAGCGCTTCATCCAGGCCTGGAAGGAAAAGCCCTGGCAGAAACCAGCCCACCGAGCGGCCAACGCCCAGCGGAGGGTCCCGAAACCCCCAGCCCGGCAGTTCGGGGCAGCAGAGCTGGGCTGGGCACGAAGGGGCCGGGGACGGCTGCGCTGGGCCCCCGCCCGCTGTGGGGACGCGCCTCCCGGGCAGGGGCGCGTCCCGTCCCGCGGCGCTCTAGCTGATCCCAACCCACTGGGATCCAGGTAAAATAAGCTGTGTTGGGCCCTGCTGCCCGAACCAGCCACGTCCCCCTGGTCAAGATAAAGGCAGGAGCGATCTCCGCATCTTTAATGCAAATGAGATGCAGCCCGCAGGCTCTCAGCAAATTGCCAATGCATTGGGGATGCCACTGCTCTCTAGCTTTGTTTCCACATGTGCTGAAAGTTGATGAGTGCTGCTTGTGTTTTTCTTCCCACCACCAAAGAACACAGCACAGATATACGGAGTAGGAAAACCGATGTTCCAGTAGCGCTTACAGACCAGATTGCGCTGCCAGCATCTTTAGTTGTATCAGTACTTCTACCAGTGCCATTTCACTGGCATTCTGAAATTCATGTTGGATAATCATAACTTAGAGCCAAAGTATCTCTGAGCAAAAGGAGAATATACTGCATTTATGGAGTTCCCGTCTCTGCATTCAGATTTTAAGCAGAACTATCTGATCCTTAGACATTTGAGGGAAAGGATTTCAGCACAGAACATCTATCTGTGTTTATAAACCAGCGGCATTTTACATGCTGCAAAAGTACTACATGATGGCAGATGAAAGAAGGTTCTACTGACTTAGTATGAACTCACCACAGATGTGCTTAAAACAGATATTAAAGACATGATTCACTGTAATAAAGACACCCCAAACAACTATTTAAAGTGATTCAAAATACAACATTTGGGAGTGGGGAGGTGATGATACAGTGCACTTACTTCCCCCCCCCCCAGAAAATACAAGCTCCAATAATAATAACAACGACAAATAAATAATTATGATAATGGCACATATTTATACTTTATGCAGAAGTACAGCAGGGTTCTTAAGATTAGTCTCGCTTTCAGTTTCACTCAGCACTGAACTAGTCAGCTTTGCATTAGAGAGGTGTGGAGTGTTACTTAGGAGTTACAGAAAGTACATCGGCATGTTAAAGAAAAACAGAAAAAACAGTGTCATAACCCATACAGGGAAATGATGGCTAAAACAGAAGATAGGATTCTCACACACCACTCAACACATCTTTTCCTCCCCAAATGCACAACAGACATAGGAACAGGAGCTTCAAATACTTACTAAACTTATGCAGAGAAATAAATGGGTATCAGTTGCGTGACTTAAAAAGTCAGAGGAAAAAGAAGGAACAAATTTTTCACAGAAGCCTTGAATCATACAAGCTGCTCATTTGCCTCATTCATGTCCTCCTCCTTTCACTGCACTTCAGTGTGAAGAAGGCAGCCTAAACAATATTCATCTTAGAAATCCAAAACATTGCAGAGACCACACTGCAGCAACAGATCTGCTTCACATGCACTGACATACCTCCTCAACATCTGAAAGAAATTCCAGCTCCAGTCAACCCATAAGAGACATGTTGCCTGACTGTACCTTGATGGTATTGTTTATGAAGATGGTGATTTACACACTCATAATGATTTAAGCAGCTACTTTGCATACATTACAGAGAGAACCTGAAACATGTGACCTGCTTCACAGGGCAGGATTATACCTCTGTTCTTGTTGTGTCATGTGCAACCACATTATTTAGTAGTTAAAGGCAAGCGAGCACTCTGGTATTCTATTGTCCTCACCATGTATGCAGCGCGAGAGCTTCAGCATGCCTCTGAAACCAAAGGTGAGCTTCCCAACTTCTAAAGATAGACAGTTAAATAAATGATATAGTTGTCAAAGGGGCTCAGTCAAACCTACCACATGGTTCTGCCCACTCAGGATTATGACGTTTGCTGGCAGACTTTTTAGGACAGGAAATCTTTCATGGTGTTAATAAATTTGCAACAATGATCATATTCTTAGGGACTACTCCAATACAAACTTTCATTAGCACTCACACTAACTCTCATAAAGCACTGAGAATGTATGCATGATCATCAGAAGCTAGGAATAAACCATAAATACTTAAATCCTTTTTTCTGATGTTGTTGTCAAGAAAAAGACAAAAACATTTCAGAAAAATGGAAATTAACATCTGAAAAACGGCTGGACTCTGCCTGTCAGCTCCTTCATAATTTTTAGTTGTTTTTATTGATCCATACACTTCTTATGCACAACTCCATTACTGCTTTGATAATTAAAAGATAATTAAATACAAGACAGAGCATGTATCATGCTGGGGAATCACTTAGCAAGTGAACTGTTGTGCTGAAAAGTGGAATTCTTTCTGTCACTCACGGTGCAGTGATACATCAGTAACAGATGCCACGGGAGCTATTTTGGGGATGATCCAGTGGCTTACTGGAGCCACAGAAGACAGCAGAAAAGCATAAGGTTCAGAATTTAAGGGAAGTTCTGCCACAAGGGCCTTCACACTTTGCAAATACATAAAACAAGAGCAAATTCACACAGGCTTACATCAGCCTCAGAGCAAGCACAGCATTTCCCACATAGTATGCAATAAAAGATATCAAAGTCTGACTTTTTTTGATTTAAGAAAGGAAGAGTGGTGGGTTAAAGGGGAGGTATCTTAGCAGCACCAGGAGTGAAGGCACCAAAGCTCTGATGACAGCTTTGCCACAGGCTCACTAACACTGCAGTTATTTAGGTTCCCTGTGCCCTGGCTCACCCATCAGTACAATGGGTATAATACTTCATCCTGTCCTTAAGAGGCAATTAATGCTTGTAAACTACTCTGGGAACCTTGATTAAAATGCGCTGCAGCTTTGCGATAAGTATTCCCTCTGAAAGAGCACACAAGCTGGGTTCTGATGGTGAGAAGTGCTACCTGACGGCTGCAAAAGAAAAATAATCACTCTGAATGAGACATATGTGCCTGACCTATGCACATGTGTAGGTGGATCCCTCCTGGAGTATTTTTCTTTCTTCTTTTTTCAGTTACTATGTGTGTATTGCAAAGAGAGGAGCAGGGAGAACAGATAATTATAAAGCTTTTGAAAAGCCCTGGTATTTTCACCAGAGGATCACAGTGGGCCATCTTCAAGAATTCTGATGCAGAACTCTATGTAATTAAAAAACATAATTATTTGTAATATTCCTCAAACCCTGTTTTCATTAAGGAGAGGAGGGGAAAAAAAAGACAGATCACTTTAAATATGAATGCTTTATGAATAAAGAAATTTTTTTTTAAATTGATGAGCATTCATTTTCCCATACAGTCACTTAAAGTCTGAGTAGTTCATGTAAAACATAATTATCAACGTTTTAAACCACATTTTCCCCTTGAAAATAAATAAATAAGGACGCCAAAATCTTTTTTGTTCATTAAGAGTCAGATCCAGCAGAAAACATCTGCAGACTTCTAGACCAAGCAAGCCCTGGAAGGCCATGGTACTGGCTGCACCTCGTGCCAACCTCAAAAATTTGGCTGGTTCAGAAAGATTTAAACAAAACAAAAAAAGCCCTGCAGCTTTACATGTCTGGGAATTGTGGAACTGCGTTAGGTTTATGAATAAAGAACAGGGGTGAGAAAAAAAACAACTCCTTTTAAAAAGGAGATCCCTCTCTCCCTCCTGCCCTCCAGCATTCTGGGCGCTAGACAGGGGCTCCTCTCCCTCCCCAGGGACGCCATGGACGTCAGCAGTTGCAGCCCAAACCATGGGGTCCACCTGCACGCCCTGCTGCAGAGGGGATGGGGGCCCCAGATCCAGCACTCGTCCCCATTCGGCACATTCAGCAGGTGCCCGAGCAGCCAGCTCCCAGCCATGCTCCCAGACGTGCAGGAGCTGCCACTGGAAACCCAAAGGAGCGTCCCTGGGACGGGAGCCAGCCTGAGTTGTTCAAAGGACACTGCAGGGCCACCACAGACGGGCAGGCACAGCTCAGGGTGAAGAGCCACCCCTGCAAAGGTGGCCAGGGGACCTCCCCTGCACCAGCAGCCTCTATAGCCCAGTGGAAGAACTGGGCCCTGGGAGCAGCCAGGAATTCTACCATGGGCTTGAAGAGGCTCCAAGGTGCAGCGAGAGGAGCCTCAGCTACCACAGGCAACCAGCAACTCATATTTAGATTTCAGGCTACCCTGAATATGTGTATGCAAACACCAGAGGGGAGATGATGGCATTGCCAGGGCTGTTTGATGAAATAAAGGAAACGTTTAGGATGAGGGCCCTGCTACAGCACGTTCTTAAATTTAATGAAAATTAAAGAAGCTGCTGCTAGTGTAGTTGTCACATATTCAGACTTTTTATAGAATTAATGGCTTTTTCTGACTAGTTCTTCACTACATCTCTCTCTGGGAAGCCAAGAAAGCTCACAATTATTGATGTCACACCTCATCTTCTGCCCTATTCAGAGGACCAGCCTACATTTCAGACTGACACCCAGCTCATCTTGTGCAGCTAGCCCTATGCAGGGAAAGGGACTGGGCAGGTATGAAAAGACCGAGTAACAGTACGTCCATGTGTTCTGCTTAAAGCCATCCCAGAATTTTGGTTTTGCTAGTGTTCATTTTATAGACACCTCCTCAAGGGGAACAGCAGCTGTAGTATGCTGCCTGGGTTAGCAAGATGTGATACACGCAGAGATATATACTGGATATGTATTAGGAGAGCACAGAGAGACTCTGTGCCATGACTGTAACTGCAGACACTCTGCAGGTGTGTATTTACAATCCTATTTATATAGTGCTGAAAGTGGACTACATTAATATACAGTGTGCATGATTCACCGTCATTAGTTCTGCCTTCCAATAATGTGGACCCTAAGATAAATAATATCGCTAGAGCCTCTCCCATACAATAAACAGACTTGTTAGTTTAGTTACATACACAAAATTTCCAACTGCAATCAGAGATTCTTTTTAAATTATTAAAAGTTCTTGAAGTGAAACCTTTGTTTGAGTTGAAATGAGCCAGCTGACATAAAAAACCAAGAGGAGCCAAGACTCGTCTTTAAAATGAAGAATAAATTTGGTATCTTAAATAAATAGTATTATTCTAAACATGCACTAAAATAAACCATGTATTTTAACAAGAGTAGATACAAAATATCGTCATATTTATCATCAGAGCTTTATATACCTGTTGGATTACTCCTTTCAAAGCCTTAAGAAATGTACCAGTGTCTTTGAATTAAAATGCACTTTCTTTATGCTAAATCTGCGAAAGTTCTCCTGTGGGAAACACTGAATTCTAGATTATTTTTTTTTTATTAAAAAAAAAGCTTACACAGCCTCAGAAAAAAATAACCAAGTGGCAAAAATCCCAACTTTGTCCATTCAGCCTTTGATTCTGTCTTTGCCTTAATAAAATTGTTGACAGAAATTAAGCTAATCTTTGCAGCGACTTTTTCATCTTTCTTTAAAACCGGGGAGTTTAACTAGTTGTAGTTCCATCAACCCTGACATACTGCTCACTATAAAGATGAGATCTTTGTCATTTTTTTTGTCCATGTCTAACATTTAAGGAGGAAAAGAAATTAAAAAATAAAATCCGTTTAAACTCCAAATTTTGGCTACAAAATATCTCAGTAAGACACCAAGATACTGTCTCTCACAAATCAAAACAGTAGCAGTAGTACCATCTGTAAACTCAGAATTAAAGAGCCGGCATTTTCTATACAACTGTAAAAAGTATTTTTAAAACACTTCTTAAAAAACATTTTGCTCATTCTATAGCATGGGCACTGAAGGCTGTAAATAACTGGATCAGTAAGTAAATTCACCATATTCCTGAGGTAACTCCGTAAAAGCTGAAGGGCTTGCTGCTAGTAGTTAATGGGATAGCCCAACTCCAAGTCAGAAAGAGCAAAATATCTCCCTTTCATTAAAAGAGTAAGGAGGGAAGCTTTAAAAGGTACACAATTAGTTAGCTTTGCAGTGATTAATTCAACAACTGCAAAGCCAAAAACAACTTTAGGCACTTAACCATGAAACTGTCGGGTCTCTATGCTTGACGATAAAGCGTCTATAAAGTAAATATTAACTTCTGTGTTTTTTCTATGTGCATATTCCATCATGAGAAGATGATTACCAAGAAACTACCAGGCAAGCTCATTATTCCCCCTAACAAAGAGGTAAGATGTGCCCAGAATTCTCTTCCTTTTCCTTACCGCCAGCTCTAGTACGACAGTTCATACTGTTCCATAAAACCTGACAGAAGGGATTGAAAATCTCTTCGCCAAGGAGGCTACAAGTTCATTGCAATAAGGGAGCTTTAATAATGAGGGGACCCCTATACTAACCACATCCTATACATATCGAGGCAAAAGCAGGCAGCAGCTCTTCCTCAGACCAACTCTCCCAAAGAAGCAAACGAAAGCTCCGCACAAGTAAGGAATGCAAAAGTGTAAACTTTATCATCTCTTTTAAATAAACTCCAAAACTGAATAACTATCAAACAAATTGAAAAAGACCAGGAAGATGACAAATTAAAAGAACAAATCAACGTATTTCTCTGACCTGCAAATATTTAATTCAAGCACATTCTTCTTCCAAACAAGATGCCTGTGAGTGTTTTGATGGCTGCTCATAATCAAATGTGTCACTCGCAAAATTACAGTGTTTGAGAAGAATACTGGGCAACCAAAAATGGCTTTTGCTAGAAGTATGTCACAAGCACGTCTTTTAGTTACCTCAGAATTGCACAGGACTTCACTTCATTCCTTTGCACTGGCTGCATGCGGGTTGCTTCACAGAAATATAACTGCAGTAATCTGCTTGACAGTAAACAGTAATCAGTAAACACTATTTACTGAGCAGATACGTGTCCCTGCTACTCCTTCAGTTTACCTATCCCCCCTCTCTGTCTTCCACTCTCAATCCCCTTACTCTCAGAAATTTTAGAGGGGGAAATAAATAAATACAGGTAGTGAAACAGTGAAATCCCATGGCTGGCAAGGTTTTCCTCTCTGAATGGACAAATTCTTAACTCCATGCAGCTCCAGACATTGAAGGATTAGATCCTAACCAGGGAAAACACAGGAAAATGGTAATAAATATCGCATGGTAATCCACAGGAACTTTGGTCCCAATGTGATTTTTCTACAGTCCTGCAAAAAAACAGCATTACAACATCCATAATCTCAGCTCGTATATCAGACCACTCTCTCCATTCTCCTTGCCCTTTCTTCTTTCATGTACTGTATTTTCTAAGAAAATGTACTTTTTCTGCAAAAGTGAAGTCAGTGCAGTCCCATTCCAGACTGAAAGCAGCACAGCAACTCTGTGAAAACTACCACAGACCATCACACTGCACAGATACAGGTGAGGAGTGAAGTGTTTACGGCAGCATTACTCTGGTAGGGACTAATCTGAAATTCCTTCTGACAAAAGAAGTCACAGTTTGCTGGAGAGAAAAAATATATGAATTGTATTCATGTGCAGTAAGAGCACTTCATGTCATAATGGATTTTACAATATCTTAGTTCTCTTTCTATTCAGACATATGTCTTTTTGGCAATAAATTCTGAAGACCCAAGAAGGTAAAACTTGCCTAACCATTAGCCTCCTTCACCCGATTGAAATAAATTCCACAGGTGCTGTTTCTTTCTCCTGCAACTATTTTTTAAGCTCCTTCCCACTGACAACTAGCCACTGTCATGCACCACTATAGATAAAAAAAATTTTTTTAAATGTCAGCTTTTCAGATGCTTAATTTTGTCCTATTCAGGTATAATGTTTTACAGCGTAAAGTTCAGCAGAGCTGCCAGGTCATCTTTCTTAGTAAAGATTTTCACATGCACAAATAAAAATTGAGGAACAACTGAAGGAAAAAAACTCCTAGACAAACGATTTTAAATGTTTCTTAGATAATGCAGTACCACAACAAATCTCCAAGGAAAGTTAAGCTGAGACTGCCATGAACACCAAATAAATCTGCACCACTGGGATATTTAAGGTCCAATAAATCTTACTTTCCAGTGTTTTAAAACTCCAGAAGATAGCTTTGCGGCTCTAGACTCTGTCTGCCTACAAGCTATCAACTAAGACCTGCCATTTGTGAGAAATATTTTCAGAATATACTCATGTTTGTTGAACTACCAAATTATGAAAACTTTTATTTAAAAAAAAAGAACAAACCACAAACACAGATATACATACATAAAAACCAACCAAACAAGTTACTTTCTTCTATTTGTATGAAAATGTTCCTGAAAGTTGGTCAAAAATGTCCATATTTCCAATTCAGATTATTTTTTAACTATCTCTTGTTGCAGTTAAAAATATAAAGCCAACAACTAATTGTAAAAGAATAAAATGCAAAACCATAAAATTCCTCACAGAAGAGCCAAGGGTTAACATTAACCTAAGAAATCACACATTGTGTGATTTATTTGATATTGTTAAAAATACTAACTGCTGGGAAAAAAAAATCAGATGTTATTAAAAAAAACATTTTATGTACTATGCTGCAACTGTCTGCAATTTGGTTATACCAAAAGCACATTTTGTGGATTACGAAAGTCACTGCTTCCCTTGGCCTGACAAAAACACCCTGATGCCATGGCATGCAACCTTGTGAGGGCATTAGAGCCTGCTTCCATAGAGATGTACCTGTCATACCAGACCTTCAGCCCCTGTTTCTACACTGCTGTCCTTCACTGCCATCTCTACAAGTCTTTCAGAGAGAAGTTGGTGAGGACAAGATAAAAGCATACCCGTGAAGCCAGTAAGAGGCAGCAGGGCTCATAAGCAGGTGTACTTCCTAAACCTGCTTTTACTTTTCATTCCCCTTTGGGAAATGAACTGTTTTCCAACCACAATAATCACTTTTAAAGGTGACAGACCAACTGTGGTCCTGCTGAAGGGCAGCTTCAAGCAATGAAATACTCCTTTGACCCATCCTGAGTGGGGCAACAGAAAAGCAAGGTGGCTCTTTACAAAATATTGTTACTGTGTCCTTAGTCCAGTGAACTGCTGTAAAGTACCAAACTCTAGTAAGTGTAACATGAAGTCCAAAAATCACAGTTCCCTCTTAGTAAGCTGCAACAGAGTTAGAGGTTGCCCAATGAGGACTGGATCTTCCTCTAGATGAAGCTACAAGAAGTTTTTTGTCCCTTCCAAGTACAGGAGCAGATCAGAGCCATAATCAGAGAGATTAATCAGTCTTTGGTAGTATCTAAGTTTCTGCCAGGTTGACAAACAAAGCAGGTTAGATTCACTTTTCCAAAAATCATTTGCCAAAAAAAACCCCATCCTAAACATTAAAAAAAAAAAAATCAAGTTATGCTAACTTTTGTTTTTCTGCTGGCAAACCTCATGTCACAAACAACTGAAAGGCAGTGATGCAAAATGGATTCTTGCCTGGATTTGTAAATTTTTCCAGGAGTTGTAATATCCTGCATTTGATGACATCATGAAACTAGCAAGTAAAAGTTGGTTTTCAATTTGTTCTACTTTTCCCTCATTAGTGTCTGTGTCAGAAACAGAATAAGAACCCTCATTAAGTCACATTAAATTCTTTAAACTCATTAAGGGCTCAGAGAAAGAACAATACAAACACTGGTGTTTTTGTAAAAAATTATGCAACACAGATGGACTTCCATGTCCATGTATTTTTAGAATGGATGTATGTGCACAGGGCAGCCGAAGAGAGCAATCTGCATGAGGGAGAAACAGAGCAGCAGAGGCAGAGCATGCCTTACATATGACAGAATGACACCTAGATAGAAATGAATTATGCACGATCACTTCTGACCTGGTATTGATGAGGCACTTCACACTTTGTATCCTGAGTTCTGGCACTGCCTCCTGGAGCTGGAGGCAGTGCCATACTCCACACAACTTTTTTTACCTTACGATTCTTTGGGAACTTTCTATGGGGAAAAGACAACCTTGAGGGCCACACAGCCAGCAGCAATCAAGTGGCAATCAAACTTTTTGTCCACAGACTACTTTGATTGCAGCTGCTGTAGCCTAACATACTATCTGATTGCAGTTGAAGATACATCTACTAGTCATGCATATGGACTTACACGTAAGATACAGGTGTGTGCAGAGTTTCAACAGTCTTGGAGAATATCTCTGGGTGTGCAAAGGGTGGGTATTTGTTAGAAGATTTATTGTAGCTGAATGACTCAGATATATGCTGTTGATAACTTCTGATCTTACCCCCCATAAGACTGGAAATATGAGCTCAATGCCACAAAATTATTTACATTCCTACAGTATGCTCAAACAACTATTACAGGATTAATTTAATCCATTACATTATTTTTTTTCGTGATAGACGTAACATGCAAATAGGAGTTTAGTTCTAAAGAAAACTCCAGACCTGAGGAACGTAAAATGAGACTAATTGGATGGCATAAATTTCAGATGTCTTTAGCAGGCCACAGAAAGAAAACAGTATATACAGTAGATGGGAGACATGAGTTAATGTTTCCTCCTTCCTACCACTGTAACAGCTGAAACAAGAGGTGGGAATTTTACTGAGGGTCCCCATATTTCAGCCTCCAGAGCTGGGTGCCTGGGCAGTATGGGCAGGCAGCCTCTCTGCTCAGCAGCTCTCCTCTCCCATTGCTCCAGCAGAGGCAGATACTGTTTACCTGCAAGGCACATGGTAAGGCTAATCTATTTTCACAAGCTTTTCCCTCAGGTATTTGGGGCAAGGTTTAGTTTATTAATTGTGTGTGTGCATGTGTGTCCATATCTATTCGTGCAGGAGGAAAAGGCTCAGCAATGATCAATGTGTATTGCATTTTTGGTTTGTACTCTGTAACTGCAGCTGGCCAACGTCTGCTGAGTGTATTTAATACACCTAACACTGAGAACTCTAAATAGAAAAGCAAACTATGTTCAAGTTCGGAAAGTGGACTTATCTTTCTTTCATTAACTGAATTCATGAAGCAAAGTTTCACCTGCATAATAAGTTTTTATGTTTCACATCTCACAGCTTGTGCCTGAAGAGTGGTGTGTGAGAAAGTCAAGAAGACTCATACGCTGCAAAGACTGAAACCCTTCACCCCCAAAGAAAATTACTTTATCCTAACTCATTTAACTTTCATTAAACCACATCTGAATATAGGAATTTTAGGCAATACTTAACTTCAGTATCTACTTCAAACGTTTTTAGGTAAGTTGAGATTTTGTTTTTTAAAATAGTCCCTGTAATGTCACTGGGATATCCAAAACCAGTCTGCAATGTATTTGGCTAGGCAGACCATGCCTTTCCCCGCCCCCCCTTTTTAATTAACTACTAGCAAATATCCCCTTGTGCCCTTTTCTTTTTTTTTTTTTTTTTTTTTTTGTGAACCACCAACCTGTATGTTTATTTTTTAAGTTTCAGTATGTACTTCAGACTGCAGACTTTGCAAAGTAGGTCAGGAATACCCCAAAGGATACACATTTGAAAGCTACAGATAGCAGAACACACCATTTACGGCTTTGTATATACACGCACATACACATTCTATATAATATAGGTAGATAGATTCAATGGTTTAAACACACTACATCTATACTGTGTGTTTCAAGAACATTCAGATATTTACACTGTTAGATCACCACTCATTTTAGACCCACTCTAGTGCCAGCTGCCAAAAAAAGGTATACAAATCAAAATATGTTACCTTTGTTCAAACAATACTGCTGTTCATTATATAATAGAAACTGTCATGCTTAATCTTCCAGGAACCAAGAACTGGTACATTCTTGGATCAGAGGTGGCTTGAAATGGTTTGAGGCAAAACTGAAGCACGCCGTTTAAGTAAATCTTGCTGAGAACCATTAAGTGCATTGATGATTTTCAGTATCATCTTTTACGGGTGTTTTTTTCCAGATCTATTAGTAAACTAAAAATGTTGGAATACTTTCAAAATACAGAGAGTATTGCTGAAGTGTAATGGGGGATCTGAAAAGGATGCTTGAGAATAGACACCACGAAGAAGTAAAATGTGCCTATAAAAATTACACATTGACTTTGAAAATACACCACAACCTAATTTTTCCTTAAGTGCTCTCAGAATTGTCCAAGTATCCCAATGTCTCCTGTGGGTAATATGCTACATGCTGTGATTTTCATTTTCCAATAGAGATGAAAAAATTGCTACAAACAGCATTCAAAAATATGTCTGTGGCATGATACAGAGAAATACAGAACAAAATTGTAAAAATGCCTTAAATTCTTCAGAGTTGGATCCTTTTTAAATCATATTTCAACCTGGGAAATTGATAAATTAAAAATATGTGCCCTTCACTTATCAAAGAAAATTTCTTTTACAGCATTACTACTCTAGGACTTCTTCAGATTTTTAAGTATTTTACAATTTCATCTTAAACAACATGGATTATACAGCATTCATCAGGCAGACACAATCTTCCTTACAGACAGACACAGACACACACAACTCTGCAGAGGCCAATCCTGCAGCTTTTACTGAATCCAGAAGACCCCCTGACGACAGTGAGTATTTTTCAAGAATGAGAACTGCAGGATGAGGCCCCAAAAGTGCTTATGAAGATGAGATGTAACTTCAACAGATTGAATGTTAGATTAAATATAAAGATTGAGGCAAGACAAGTCTGGGGTTTAAACCCTAGGGAGGATTGACATTTAAAGTGTTGCCACTGAATTATAGCTCTCCACATTGGGTGGGGTAACCTCCTACTGGGTGGAGTGGCTCCCCTAAAGGAAGGGAAAACTGGCACAAGCCAACTCAGTCTTTGAACAATTTTCCTACTTGCCAACTTATGAAGTCGTCCTGACGTCAACTTCGTCAAGGAAATCTATTGCCCAACTCCATTTTACTGTAGAAAGTTTGCTTATGCTCAAAACCCCAGCAGATGTAGAAAAGAAATTAAGGAAAAGAGACAGAAAGCCCTGAACAAAATAAAGAAATGAGGAAAAAAATGTGTTGACTGGATTTTATGGTTATTTTAAAAAATCCTTTTGTTGGGTTTTCTTGTTTCTAATATCAAGTTAACACAAATAGATACAGATCACTCGAAACTATTACTAAACATATTATAAAATCTCGTTTAGCTTTAAGACACGGGGTGGAGAACACACAGAAAGTGGACACTCTGAAAGATAAGATCTCTTATGTGTTCTGCAATGGCTAGTTAGTATCTTCCTAATCAGCGTCACTAACAGGTGTACAACACACTCATACTAGAAAAATAATATTCATTGAACAGCCATCAAAGTTATGTTTAACATATTATTTCTCTCTGAATCAAAGTAAATTGTTTCTCTGAAAGAAGGAGTCAGGTGCTGGACAAGGCAGAAGGAATGCTGGGGGGAATAAAATTAAAACAAAACAAAGCAAAAAAAAAAAAAAAAAAAAAAGCATAAAGCATCTCAAAGTGCCCATGGGGGGGAAAAAAAGTAAAAATCAGAAAACAGTTTAAGTTACCGTAACCTGAAATGCACCAGCCATCACAAAGAGCAATTGGAGAAATCCAGCAGAGCTCAGCAGGAAAGATTTTTAATAACAGATTGAAAAACAAGAATAAAAATAACTGCATCAACAGGGCCTTTCTTCCTCAGGCCACAAGCCCGTTTTTACTTGATATTTAAAAAAAATGCAGTTTGGCCACTAAAACCAATCCAGAACATTATTAAAAGTTAAAAGCTACCAATTACTTCTGTCTGTTCTTTTAAAGCAAAGTTTGGCATTACGTCAGTTGGTTTAAAGAAAACAAGAAAGAGAGAGAGAAAGAAGGAGAGAAAGTTTCCTGCTTGTATAAATTAAACCACCAGGGAAGGTGTCTAGCCACTTGTAAAGCATTTATTACAGGTTTTTAAAGGGCTAGTAACATTTTAAAAATTAAATATTTTAAAATAAATGTAAAGGAAAAGAGAAAAGATGATCTGAGCGTGGAAAGAAAGCAGACTTATGAGAAATTAGACATGCATCAAATGAAGCTAAGAAAGTAAAAATAACTATTAGGACTAAACTTTGCAATTCAAAATAATTCCATTTTCAAGGCAGAAAGTCTTATTGTAGCTGCTGTACTCACACACATCCCTTACGAGACGGAAAAGTTCCACCGAACTTTATGGGATGGAACCAAGTGGGTTCTGCAGAAACGTCCAACGGAAGCGCCACCCGTGGCAGCGATGCAATTTTATGAAGCATTTTCTTTCAATAGCTTTTCTAAATCCACATACAGAGATCCCCAGCAGGAACAAGATTACTTAGTTCATGCCGCAGGACCATACTAAAAACCACTGATAGAATGATTGGCAATTTCTGTTAAATTTTAGATGTATTTTTCACTGGTGGTATTATTATAAAATTTTAAAGAACCACTTTAAAGGTACTAGAAAATAAGAATCTGATAGCACAGAACATGAATAAAACATAATGGCTATAAGTTTCTTACGCACAGCTGTGCCAGTTCACCTAAATCATAGTCTTCTAAACCCCGTGATGCCAAATCAGAGGCTCCTCTGACTCCAGACGACACGTCAAGTGGAATGGTGTTCGGTTGTGCAACGCTTTTGGTGTGTGACAAAATGTCCACTGGGGATTTAAATCGAGACTAGGGGAGCTATCCTCCCATTGCTCCGTGTTTCATTTGAGCCTTGGTCTGCATGACAAGAAGTCAGAGTAATATGCCAGCACTTTCCTCCCCTCCCTGTGCTCCTCTGCCCCAGCAGTGTTTCTTGCGTTCTGGGCACATGTACAACTGGCGTAGGAGCTGCATTCTGGAAGGCCCTTTATTGATTAGGTGCAAAATAACATCAAGGAGTGAATAATAAGCATAATCTGAAAAATGTAGTTGCATGTCTTGCCCTTGTAAACATTTACTATTTAATGGTGTAATTGTACTTTAATCCTTCACATCATCTAATATAACTCTTTGTGCTTTTCTTTTAATTAGCAACACACAATCCAAAAAAAGCAAAGCCCAGAAAGTTTGTACGTACCATAAAAACTGAAGCACAAATAGTTTTAAAATTATCAAATATTCTCTCTTTGGATGCAGGCTTATCTTTTAAAGTCAAAAGAGAACTTCATTGGCACAGGGCAGGAAAAAGAACTCCATAATTCATGACAATACCAAGAAAAAAAGTTCTTCTCCAGAAGGACTGGAAAGGGCACCTTTATTTATCTTCTGGACAGACAAAAATAATAGAACCTAGACCAGATATGCTGTAATTAATGTATCCAAAGGTCAACAGGCAATGGTATTTATACAATAAATGGGTGCAGACTACGCTGGTTATAGTATTAATCACCAGTATTTGAAAATAGCATTGTTTTCTTACTAGGTAAGGACTTGAGAAAGTTTCAGAAACAAAAAAGAAACCCTTTTATTTTTTTTTCTCATACCTGCCTGCTATTCTTTTTAACCAATTGTTTCTTAACTCACAAGGTATAATATTTGGGACAAATATATCCAAGTTTACAGTTGCCCAGGACTGCCAAAAACAGACCCAGACTACCTCACTAGTTGTGTTGAGGAAACTAAATTAAGTAAGGGCAAACACCAACTGGAAAGCTGTCAGTTTACTGAATGAATGGCTTCATTTTACACACCAGTTAGAATACCTTAATCAGAATATATTTATGTTCAAGGCCAATACTTTCACTACCAGGTGGCAGTTTTTTCTACTTGAAACTGCATTAAAAACGTAATTCATTTCCACTACACTTTCACCTAACAAAAAGGGTTGTCAGATTCCCAGCCTATCATGTTCAAAAATATTTAACCATAAACTTTCTCACAATGTTATATTTGGTGTTACCCACAAACCTTTATTAAAGCGATACTGCCAGTGTGGCTTCAGTTAAGATCTGAGAATGTTTCTATTAAGATTATTACATTAAAATATTGTCAAGAGTTTGTAAGAAACATAAATATTCATACACATACAGCCCCCCCAGCCTTAGAAGGAAAGTTCCACATAAAAAGAAAAATTTAAATACGTACCAAAAGTTGCCTGGTTGTAATTACATTTTGGGTTTTTTCCTAAATGTCTCTGCTAATTTTTTAACTCTTTAACACTGTAATGTAAAATAGTTTTATTTCAAAGCAACTGGCTGATAAAGTGCTAAAAGAGGTAATTCGCATGAACAGAAAGTAATTAGTCATTGTTTGCACAATGCTTTGAAAATACAAAACCCAATGTGTCAACTAGCATTAAAATATAATATGATTGGAATACACAGATTTGACAAGAAACAATTGCATGTCACAGACACTCCAGTCCACAGACAAGAATTAATACTTTGCTGTTATAAATGCAGCATCATGATATGTGGATAAGAGCGTTCTTTACACTCAGCCAGACCATGCATGATAATAGTGTGCACCATGAAAGTTTACTACAAATGCTAGAGAAGACATTATAGAAAATAACCCTGCTAGAGATTCATCAAATGTTACTGAATTTACTCTCGCTGATAAAAATGTAAGTCAACCCATAAAGCTACCATATAAATTATACTAAAAATGCATTAAAAACATGAAAGGATAACCTGGCTGCATCGCGTTTGATGCCCAAAGAAGTCTCAGATCTGTGAAGGTGTCATTTACATTCTTCTCCTTTATTAACAGTGCTATGAAATTAAAAAAAAAAAAAAAGCCATACTCTCACAGGCAAAGACTGCTCAGTGTTTTTTGGAGTCTGTTTTAGAGGATCACAGGCAATACATGTAAACTTAAAAGCTGATGCAACTTTGCCCTTTACTTACTTTGTTGTGACTATGTATATGCAAAGTTTAAAACAGAGAAAGTTATTATATGCAACCAAAAAAAAAAAAAAAGAGGCGATAATCAGACAGAACAGCGTGGATTAGGAACTGACTGACTGTTTTCTCATGTCTAATCTCCCTTGATTTTAAAAAGGTGAAGCAGACTTCTGTTGTCACAGTCTGAGGATAAACTTGTATGCAGGCACTGATGCACTACTGAACTTGAGAATCACTGATTCTTTGTGGCAAACCTCAGGCAGGTATACATTATTCAAGAGGAAAAAAGAAAAATACTTTTTTTTCCCCTTTACAGAGAAAGGTTCCACTTGTTTGGTTTGACCATATTATTAACAGACTTTCATTCAGTGGTTAAAATAGAAAGAAAAAAATCTTTCAAAGTGTTGATATCATTTCCAGACAGTCTTGTCAGCATCACAACTTACAGGAAATAGTTGATGTTCTCACACAAACCGTGTGTTTACTCATAGACCCAGAGTACTTAAAAAAAAAAAAATAACAACCTTCACTCTTTTGGAGGTTTTTTTTTTTTAAATGTCACTCTGGTGGAATATCTGAGCGAGCTGTCTAACCTAACACACAGATTGTGAACATGAGGCAAACACAGACTGCAGTTCAGAAGACTACTGTAACTTTTATTCTCATTTTGTCCACGTCAGGAACTGGCTCTTACCACTACTTTCCTTTGCTGCCCCTTGCATTTTTAACTCTGGCAGTCTTCTCTAAATGCTCAACTTTTACTAAAACCAACAGGAAAGTAACATGATGCCACCAACATCCATAGGATTCAGTCGCGCATAGTTGAAGACAGCCCGAATGACAAAAAAGTTTGACGGTTCCTTGAGAGACTTTACTGAACTCAATTAAATATAACCTGAGACGCATTAAATTATTGTCTCTTTCCATCAACATTCAAAATGGGCTGCGTAGTGTAAGAGCAGTGAAGGCAGCACAGGCTGCACAGCAGCTCACATTTTCTTTACTAGGCAATCCTTTTCCCCTCGGAAGGGACTTGTCGCCTTGATTCCCCAAGGGGTGACCCGGCTCCTGCTCTGCCAGGCAAGGTGCTCGCACTGGCGGAGAAGAAGTGATGGAGGGGAGACGTCGCTCCAGCTTATCGCTTAGTTAGCTTAGCTCAGTCAGGGCACTGGAGAAGTTTGCCATTTGCAGATAGAAAACACAACCGGTCGTGGAAAAAAAAAGATAAAGGAGACTAGCGGGCCCCAGTTGAACCCGCGTAGGAGTGCCGGGGTGTCTGAGCGCCGTGATTTGCAGCAGGGAGGCAGATAAACAAAGCCCCCGAAATGTCAAGCCCCCTCGGGGAGCCTCTCGTGTCCCAGGGTAGCGCGCAGCGGCGGCAATGCCCGGGCCAGACCCTGCGCTGCCCCGGACCCACGATCGCCCACCCCGGCCCGGCCGCGGAGCGCCCACCGCAGCGCAGCCCCTCCAGCCTCGGCCTCGCCTCCATTCATTCCTCCCTTCGGAAAGCCACACGCGGGTGGCTGCAGCGGGGGCAGCCCCCGCCGCAGCCCCCGGGCCGGGGGGCGGGGAGGTGAGACGCTCCACGAAGTTGTGGCAAGGAGGGAGAGCGGGGCGCGGGGACGCAGCGCTGGCAGTGGGGCTTCGCCTTTAAGAGGGAAAAGTTTTACGTCTCTCTGTCTCTGATTAAAAAAAAAAAAAAAAAAAAAAAAAAAAAGCCTAAACAAAAAAAAAAAAAAAAATCACCACCACCACTATGTCGCCTGCTACCCCGGTGCGACCGAGAGGGATCCCAAGCCCTTCTCCCGGAGCAGCACCGCTCCGCACTCGGCCTCTCCCGATGTGTCCCAGGGAAAGGAGAGGAAAAATAGGAAGGGAAAAAAAATTAAAAGGGGAAAAAATAAGGAAAAAAAAAAAAGAAAAAAGTTTTTCCCAAACTTACTACTCTTCATGATGGTGTCTCTGTGCCCCGTTTGTCATGATCCCCATTAAAACTTCCAGCAGCGGCAGGAGCGGCAGAACTGTGCGACTGCAGCCCATCGGATGCGAACCCTCTGTGCTCGTCTTCTACTTCCACCCCCCGCGTCTCCCTTCCCCTCCCCCCGAGCGCCCCGGTGCCGGGGAACCGGCGGCCGCGGAGATAAGGCGCGGAGCGGCGCGGAGGGGAGGGCAGAGCAGAGCCGCACCAGCCCGCGGCCGCCGCCGCTCCCCTCCCCGCCTCCGCGCCGGGGGGCTGCTCCCCCCTGCCCGCCGCCGCCGCTGAACTTGACCCTCCCGACTCCAGCGGGGCTACCGCCGTTTTGAAGTCGCCAATTTCCAGCCATCACACATGGCTTTGACCCTCCGGCGGGGGGAATGGGGGGCGCGGGGAGCGGGGGGGGGGGATGCACCGAGAGAAGCCTGTGAAATCCGAGCAGCCCCCGTTGCCTGGGATTATGCCCACCCACCCGCCGTTTTTGTTGTTGTTGTTGTTTTTATTTTGGGGGGGGATATTTTGGGAGGAGGGGGTGCACCTCCGCTGCCCCCCCCGGGCACACGCCACGCCGCCGCGGGCGCCGCGCCCCCGCCCCGCGCGCGCCCCCCCCCGCGCCCGCCGCCGCCGCGCCGCCCCCGCCCGGCCCGCCGGCCGCGGCGCCCTCCCCGCCGCCCCCGCCCGCGCCCCCCCGCGCTTACCTGTTGATTAACCGGCAGCAACAGCCCCGGCAGCCTGGAAGATGGTGGAGCCGTGGCGCGAGCCATGAACCGTCTCCTGCTGCCGGCGGAGTTGGACGCGGATTATGTGGCGGTGGCCGGGGAGTGGGGGGGGGCGGGGGGCCGCGGCGCCGCTGCCTCCCCCCTCGGCCCCGCTCGGCGGGGAGGGGGCGACGGGCCCGCCGGCGGGCGGTGCGGTGCGGCGCGGGGGCGGGGGCGCGGCGGGCCGGGGGGCGAGGGCCGGGGCACGGCGCGGCGGCCCCGCCGGCAGCGAGGCGGCGGCCTGGGAGCGCGGGGCGGCCGGCGCGTTATCGGGACTGTTATCGCTTGTCAGGACCTCCGTCTCCCCGCATTACGTCAGTTTCAAGACACCAACACTATTAATATCAAAGGAGCCTTCGCGGAGGAAAGCGCCACCCCAGACGGAGCGCCCTTAAAGAGACAGTGCAGGCGGCCCCGCCGCGCGGCCCGCGCCGCCCCCCGCCGCCGCCTCCGCCCGCCGCCGGGCCACGGCCACGGGCAGCGCGGGCCGGGCCCGCCGAGCCGGGCGAGCGGAGGGGCCGCGTCTCCCCGCGGCCGCGGGGACTTGCGCTGAGTTGGAGCAGGGATAGCCGCAGGCCACAGGCGCGCCCCCAGCGCGGCCCGCGGGAGGCGGCTGTGCCCGCGGCTGTCACCGGGACCCGCGGCTGCCCTGCGGGACTGGAAACGGTGGCGGTGGGGATAAAAGGCGCGACCCACGCGCGGCGGTAGCTGCCGCCCTCGGGAGACCCCAGCCCTGCTCGGGATCTCCCGCAGATTCAGTGTCACCTCTCTGCCCCGTGCCCCCCCGTTTGTGTGCGGATGCTGAGGCGGGTGGGCAGACAGTTCCCAGGCTGAGCGATGAACAGTCCCGTTACCGCCCGCGCTTTGATACCGGTCGCAGGTCAGCCTCGAGCTGATCCGAGAAAAACCTCACAACTTTTCCTCCTTGTGCAGAACTTTTTCAATCCGAAATACTCCTATATCCCCCATACTACGAACTGCCAGAAGTCTGCATGTCAATGTAAAAACTGTCTCCAAGGAGAACCAGTACATAAAAGGTTCCTATGAAAGGGTTTTAAAATCCCAAATATAGTAGGCGTTAAAAACTATGTAAACATTTGTTGGGCATTTGGACACAATTTTTCTGCAGTTAGGTGACTTTATATGGCGTGCTTTTCCTCCCATGCAAGTTGTTTTAAGCTGATTTCACACTGAAATAGATGTATTCTGCTTGTTTGCAACTACTAACAATATTCAAGGAAGAAGCTGGAAAAGAGCTAAATTATTACAGTTAGAGAGTTCAAGCTGCTTTCCCCCAAATATTTGAAATTACATAACTTTTTCCTTACAATTTTACTCTCAAATACCAGTGAAGTGTAAAGCTTAAAACCTTCAGAGATACATAGTGACACAAATGAAACCCTACTGTAAAACGTATGGCATTCTCAGCCCTCGCTCCAAACTTAAATATTCTTCATACATGTTTAATATAATCCACTGTCAGATTTGTAAAGTAATTGCTTGTGTAAATCACCCAGGAACACATTTCTCCCTAAAGTTCTTTTGTAGGATTGTCTGAGAAAGCACTTTATGAATAGAAAAGCAGTAATTCACATAGAAGAGGTGAACTTGTCCTGTTGAAAATGGAAGTTTGCATGATTAGGCAGACACAGTAGAATCCCCGACACAGGGAAAGGGGAACTCACTGATTACATGTGGTATTTCCTCTATACCCATCCACAGAAAATTAGTTCAGAGCAGCAGAGACATACGTTGAATGGGAAGGAAAGTAATCCCAAAATTTAAAGATTGTTACAAAGTATGCCTCGATACTTTAGTACCTCATACTTGGTAGCACCTCACTCATTTGTGCACAGACAACCTTTCCTGATTTCATAAATTTACTTTTTCACAAGCTGCAAATACCATGGCTGAACCACAGTCGAAGAACAAGCCCCTTCCACAAACTTTAGTGAATACGGAACTCTGAAAAGCAAGTATTTTTGTCGCATCAATCCAAACATGTTTTTCTCAACAGTTTTAATTTTTTTATTTTTTACTGAGCATGTTGGCCCCAAATGACTGTTCACTTGGCATATGTCTTGCATAGAAAGGGTTAAAATAGGCAGGTTACTTGGCTAAGCATCTTACAAGCAGGGCTTGAGTGGAAAATATTTAAAGAGTTATTTCCCTATACTTCTCTGCTTTAGTGAGACTTATTAATGTCTTTTTGTTTTAAACCAGGAAATTATGCCCCCCGCACCTTAAATCCCAGCCAGTTTTTATGTGTGGCTGTAGCTTTCCCAAATTTTATTCACATTATGACAGACAAACTGTGAAGATCGATTACAGCAAAAACACGGATTTCAATGTGTGTAATGTGTGATAACAAACTTTCACCTGTAGAGCAGTATTATAGAGATGTGTTTTTAAAGGACATAAGCATCTCTGTGCATGCACTTTCAAAATGAAACCGCAAAGCCATTCATAAACAAAGACGAAAAGGACACAACATGTCTTCATAGTTTCAAGTAGACAACTCTAATGAAATACTCTATCTCTCAGAAAAAGTTTGTTACTGTATCTTTATTAGAAATGCTTTCATGATACATTCTGCATTTCAAGTTAAAATAAAGCAGATCAAGAAGATGTCAATATGAATCTGTTTATATTCACCACAAAGAACTGTAGAGAATTTAACAAAGGCAAAAAATATTTTTATAGACTTTTTCAGGCAAATTATTTATTTATGAAATAATTTACAAAGAAAATTTTTACCTTATGGCTTAGATACATTGCATATGCTTATGATTGACACAATATGTTCAGGCTCAAAGGCCCATATAGACTTGCTTCCCCTTTTTTTTTTTTTCCTTTTTTTTTTTTTTTTTAAATTTTATTCCTAGCAGGAATATTTCAAAAAAGCCAACTAATTCATGAAGTCATACAATAATTGTTTGACAGTTGTTTCCAATATAGGAAAATAAGTTATGTATATTGTTTTCATTCAAATATTTGTTGATTTGTTGTTAGAATGCTTTGACATTGACATGCCACAAATTGCATTAGGAGAAAGATTGTAGATTTATTTTCATTTATTATCTTCTGCTGTCAAACTTTTCCAAAACCACTTAAAAGAAGTTTTATTTCACTTTGTTCAAAACTTGTAGTCTGCATGAAAGTAGGTTGTTTTTGAAATAACAAGTTCAGCTTTCTCTAATAGATAAGAGCTGAGGAAATGAAAGAAAAGCAGCAAAGCGAAGGAAAAGCAGCAAAGCGAGAAGATGCAGAAAGTGCTGCTTTCACTGAGAGGCATGAACAAAGTAACTTCTAAATAATCCTCTGAGTTTTTTTACAGTCAGGCACATTCTCCATTGAGGGAGAATACAGAGGCCAGTCACAGTTGCTTCTTGAAGGAAAACAGCATAACAGTCATTGTTTATCAAGATGACATAACATGCCATTTTTGCCTTTATTGTTTAATGCAGTTTCTCTTGTAGTTTACTCAGCGTAGATACAAAGAGGGATTAACAGTAAAGCATAAGCATACTTGTTTTACAATTTCAGCCTTTTAGTGCATAACTTACTGAAAGTACTAGGGCCTATAATCACAATGATTTTACCTGATGGAACATGCATTTCAGAAATATAATCCAACTGTTTACCCTAACACGTCATAAATTGCAATTCCTTACAAAAACCTCAGAGATTGACATCTGTTGCTCTTAAATGCCTGCTGCTTTAGCACACATCATCAAGAAAGTATTTCTGTATTATTCTCCCTCTGGTTGGTAGTATATTACTTGAATGCTAAAGACAGTTCTCTTATACTGTCTCCAGTAATGAACATTTTGAGAAGCACTTAGTTATGTGTCTGAGGCACTCCAGTACGAGATTCTTGGGATCATAGACACAGCAACTTGCAGAATTTCTGCAGACCCACTTCTTTTCTTTGCACAACTTTTGTCACATGAAATCGTCGGGAAACTTTTGTTCCCTGTCTTACACCCTGCACAGAGTCAAGTTTCTAAACTTCATATTGTGTGCCAAAGGCGAAAAACTACCACTGATTTTCAAAGAAATGGGACTGGGGACCCTAATGATGTGGTTGAAACGTCTCTGAAAAGAGATTATGTGTTGTGATAGACAGGGCAGCACTGAGAACAGCCAATGAAACAGCATGCAACTGAAGAGCTAATACCATGGCATCATCCCAGATTCAACAGATGTTTTCTAGGGGGATTGGATATCTGGAAATGGGAAATGGAACCTTTCTTTTCTATGTCACTGGTTTTAACACAGGCCAGTAGCAATGGAAAGTCAATAATAAGCGATGCTTGTTTGGTAGCTTTCTCCACTGCGGGGTAGAAAAATGCCCCCCTGCCAGCAGTGCACCATGGCTGGCTGGTACTTCCCTGCAGCCCGGTGGCACTGCTGCCAAAAGGGCCTTGCACAGCAGTGCCCAGAAACCCTTTTCCCTGGGAGCAGTCTCCCAGGGAGGGATGGGGAACACCGACCGGGCACAGACTGCTCCTGCTAATGGTGTGTCTGCAGAGAGTTAAATAACTCTGGCAGCCGCAAAAGATAATTTATCACTTTACACTATCATAAAATCTACTAGAAAATTAAAAATGCTATAACACCAGACTCCCTAAAATCATTTACATGCAGGAATCCACATAATTGTATAGATTTTGATCTTAAAAATGCTATGTAAAAGGCATTCATCCAAAGCTCAGAAAAGCCTCACATGCACATGCACATAGATATGAAGTAATACATAATGAGTGTCTCCCAACAAATATCAATAAAAGAAGTGGCAGCATTTCTTCCCACTCTCAACTGCAAGATCAGCAAATCAAAACAACCTGAGCCCCCTGTCTTGTCATCACCTGCTGCCAGATAGAGCCACTACCTTTCCCTCCCTCAATTCCATATTCATCCTCCCTCCAGCATTTCCAGCATTTCTGGGAAGGTTAATCTGTATTGGTTAAAAGTGTGATGAAGTAAAAAAAAAAAAGCTATAAGTGAGTTTACACTTATAGCCTGAGTTTAGTTTTTATATTAGATCCTACGTGCAAGTATTTTTCAATCTTACTCCTAAGGTTTGTTGCTATATAATTGCAGTGTTTTGAACATAATAATGTTAAAACTCTCTACAGTGTCTCCTAATATAAAGCAACAGTTCTGTACAATTGAAGTGTTGGCTCAAAAGGAATTTTCTTTCACTTGATTTCTTGTAAATACTTTTTTCTTTTCCATTTGTGACTTCTAACCATGTTCAAATCCTTATTTTAATGTGACAAACTACAAACAGCATGCTTTTATTGCAAAAAAAAAAGATTTATTCACATTGCTACTGATGCAAGGTCTCAGATTTAGTTTAGGGAAAGAAAATATCTTGCAAATATGTATATTTCACTTTGTAAAAAAGTGCACTTTCCATTCCATTATGAACCTCAAATGCATAACCACAATATATGGCCCAGGAGGTGAAGTAATAGCACTTGGAAGTCTCAGACACACAGTGCATTGGTAAAATTACCAAGATGGTGTCACTATTTTCCAATTACAAATGGAGGGAAAGTCACTCAAGGTAAACATGGCAATGTAACTGGTGGTCTTTAGTGGTCTCTCTCTGTTTCCTATGAAACGTCTAAGCACACACAAGAACACACAAATAGCTACATTCCACCAGACTAATTTATCTAACTTTCAGAGTGCTCAGTCCTTTGTGTAAGGAAGGGCCTGACCTTAATCTGGCCCTACCCTCTGTATCATGAGCCAGTCCATCTTGCGAAGATCTGATTAACCACTGCATTCTAGGGGATTTTTATAGCAAAAAGGAAGAAAGATCAGCACGTTCCCAGAATCACAGAATGTCTGAGGCTGGAAGGGACCTCTGGAGGTCATCAGGTCTGATCCCCCTGATCAGGAAGGGCCAGCTACAGCCAGTTGCCCAGGGTCCAATTCCTCCTTTTGGAGATTTCATTATTCTCCCATAGACTGCATGACTGCTCTAACTTGTTCCTGGTCTGGGACAACTCAAAGGAGCTTTCTGATCTGGGTGAGAAGCGCACCCTGACCCGCTTTCTGTCTGACCTCTGCATAAGAATTAATATCCATCCACAACTCCTTTAATGGTTAGTCTTTGGAAACAGGTAACCTAACAAGAATGCCACCTTGATTAACACTAAGGCTTGTTGACACCAAGATTAATATATACCACATCCTCTAGTTGTGAAATGGTAGTGCCAGGGCCTTTGTCAAAAAACATGAAAAAACAGTAGGCATCTTTTAAACTTATTCAGGTGTTTGCTTCATTTTCCCCAGTGGTTATCAGTCTTGAAAGGGTTTTCCTGTGGAAAGTCATTCCTTTAGGGAAGAGAACAACCCACACAGGCAGCAGCAGCCTCAACTCACTTGGTTCAGCTCTCTCGCATAGAAACCTCATTTCTGTTCATACCTCTCACTCTTCAGGAGCTGGATCATGTGCCTGTATGCAAGGTTTTACCAAGCACAGCGTGAATCAGGCAAAAATAATGCTGATGGATCAGCATTCATTTACACTTGGGATCTTGATGTGGTGAAGTGCAGATCATGACCCAGAAAACACGTGTGTCCTTGTGTACTTCAATACCTGGACAAACTGATCCCACAGAGGGCAAAAAAGTAGTCTTTACAACTTCAATTTTTTTTTTCTCCTTCCTGACTCCACTGTTTTTAGTTCCTTTCATTGCTCACATAAAACAGACAGTTACCCTATGACATACTAAAATATTTATGTGCTAAAACTTCCTTTTTAACAATGCCAGAGATACCCTTAATAAGCTGGTGAAAAACTTGGGTAGTTTGTGCAATTTTCCTGCATATGTTATTTTTTTTCCAGTCAGTGTATGCATCAATGGAACAAAAACCTAAGCCAAAACAAAAAAACATCTTAAACCAAGTAACTCATCTCTGGCCAATCCCTTCCCTCTTAGTTCTTTAGCATTGCAAAACACACTGATATTATTGACATTAACATACTATTTGAAATAAGGATCATTAGCTATTTTTAAATAAAGGAAATAAAGCTATGCACTACATTATGACTAATATATGAAAGAGTCACTCACACAGTAACTTGTAAATAGAGTATTTGTGATTAATAGCTTTATATTTGTGGGAAAAGGCATCCTTTTGAAAAACTGATGGATACGATACAGGCGGAAGTTAATCTGCACTATTTAAGAACTAGAGCGGTAAAAACAAATACAGTGAATTTGAAAGTTATATCTAAGAAAGAGCTATGTGACCTTCATGAGCCCTTACTCACAGAAGCCAGAATGGCACATAGGAAGCATCCCTGGAGGTGATTGTACTGGTCTGGTGCCCTGTTTTTCCTTGCCAGGAGATAGAGACAGCCCAGCTAGCAATCCAGAGATACAGTGTGTAAGCTGCACACTGTGACATGAATTCAGATTAGTAAATCTATTGCACTGAAAAATTAACTCTTTTTTGAGGAATGCAGGTGATATAATACACAGAGTGAATCCAGACCAGCAGTGGGGTGTGCATTCTCAAGAATAGACACAGAGAAGAGAGAGTGACACTTTGGAAAGTCTAGAAAAAACACTGATTTGGGAATTTTGCACATCACCATTTGATTTGACTTCCACATGCTTTTCTGAGGGTGTGAATCAAAAGAAAGGACCCAAATATGAAAACAGAAGTACTGGCTTAAAACGAGCTGTGAAGTACAGCTTTTATGGAGATGTGTGTACCTAGGCTGCTAATTATGACAAGCAGCCCAGTGAGGCTGTCAGGCAGAGAAAAGTAAACAAAAGGAGTATCAGAGAAAGGAGCACCTCTCCCACAGCAGACTTCATGTGTTATTGAGATTCTTGAAGAGAAAAAGAACCCCTATAAGGACAAAGTCTTTTTTTCCTTCCCTTCTTAGAGCCATTCTTGTAGATATGCAAGTGTTAGAAGAAAAAAAAGGCTACTTGGTAAGGGCTCATGCATAGCAAATTTGTTTTCCCCCTTCCCCATCAACTGTAATTACAACCATTCAGACAAAGCTGGTTTTCCCAGTAGGACTGGCTGAAAACGCACTTCATTTACATGGCCTAATTGGGCTTTTTTGGCCAAGGTTGTTCTATGCACTGACACTAGGACTCAGTACTTAACATTGAAAAGTTCATTTTTGTGGTTTGAAGTTAAGGATTTCATTACTTTGAAGTTAGAAAATCCAGAATGAAGGTGTCTCCTTTAACACTAGTGCTTCAGTGGTGTGTACATGCATAAGAATAATATCAGTAATTATATTGGCCTCAAACAGCAAAGAGTCTGCAAATTAAACAGACAGTCATTTTACTTCCTTCTTTCCTTATGAAAAAAATAATTGAGATGTATATACTATTGCATGAAATATTGGTTATATGGTCTTGTGGCCTTCAGAAATCTGTACAGTGAACAGCTGATTTATGAAGATCTGCTACAGAAACAGTTTAGGAAAAATCACCTTCTTCTATATTCTACTATTTGCATTAAGTAAGACTTGGTTATTTTTATTGTTTATTATTTTGTTTGTAACTATCTTGTCTCACTCAGCAAGACACACAGTTCATGAACATGTATCTTACAACCTTTTCTAAGCCAAGTGCACAAGGTTTAGTTTCAGGGCCTTCCATATTGTACACGTCCTCTACAATCAAAAAAGGTTTTGCACAGTCATCAGTGCAAACTCAAGCCATGTCTAGAAAGAAAATTAACATAAATATTTCACCAGGCTTTGGTGTAGACAAGATTCCAGCAGCTGAACCTGTTTTTCCACATATTTAATTGCCACAGTAATTAGAACATAAGGGTTCAAATCCACAAATACATTTGGGTGCCTAATTCTCATTAATTTCAATTGAGTGGTAGCACTTACATCTCTTTATGGATATAGAAGACACAGAAACCTCAAGAATCTTATCTGTTCTAAAATGCCCAGACAAATACTGCTATCAGCTTCTTCAGAGCAGGAGGAGTTTTATTTTAATTTCTGATGAAGGTACTTCTTAAGCGCAGAAAATTTCATGATAACAGTGGAGGCTGTACTTGTATCTCACCTCCTTTCTACCTATCCAGCCATTTTGAACCACAGAAGTTCTCAGATCGTGGGATGCTTTAAGAAACTCAAAAAATAAGGATTTTTCTCTGTTGACAGCTGGAAAATGAATCTGGCAGTTTATGCTCTTTTGTGATCTGATAAAACTCATGAAGCTAGTGGGATGAGCTTTCTACCCATACTTAATCCCCAGATGCAAAGAGAAACTGTGATCACACCTCCAGATGTGAGCCCCTAAGAAAGAAGTTTTTGGACCTGCATGTAACATCCAGTCTGGGATGGTGCACAAAGTCTGGACCCACTGTGCTGCACTGTTCTACTCCTCCCAAGTCACATATCCATATCCCTTTGCTCATGCTGTGCCAAAATTCCTGCAACTGCACTGTGAGCCATAAAAGGGAACTGACCCAGTAGAAAATTACCTTGTCTCTTTAATTAATTTCCAGTTGAAAAATACAGTATCTGGGACAGGGAAAAAGTTCCTTCTTCTTAGGGACTTTACCAGGAAACCACAGCTGACCTTTGGAGGCCTGTCTCCAGAGCCACCTGTGTGGGCGACAGGGAGAGTGATGACTCCCATTAGCTGCCATTGGAAGGAGTTTCTCTCTTTTCACCCCTAACTACTGAAGCCCAGCCTCTCAGTTTAAGCAACTGGGTTTGTTACTTGTGAGATATGAATACACACCCAGAGTTACATGATCAATCACAATCTCCCCATCTTTCTTTTTTAACCTTCAGTCTGAGCTTTGCCTACATATGTCTCGTAACCATAATGATACTTGCTAAATAAATCTTAGAAATAGGGAAAGTGTATCTCCAAAAACTAGAGCTTAAAGCCAGAAGAAAGCATTACAAGCTTTGTTTTGTCTTTCTGCATAATTCTGGCCACAGAACACTCAGTACTGGCTGTGCCAGGCTATAACTAGTGTGTGAAGATAGTATATCTTTCTGAAGATGTCTGTCTTGATTTAAACACTTCCAATGTTGAAGGATTCACTGCACTGCTAGGTAAGTTGTTCCAGTGTTTAAATACCATCACTCTTTAAAATGTCCCTGACCTGATTTAGTATAACTTCAGCTTCCAGTTCTACTTTGTTGTGTTTTATTTTATTTCGCTTTATTCAGTTTAGTTTATTGACCTATATTATTCAAATGAGACCCTCTCCTCCATGTATGGACTTAGAGGCTATAGTTTCTTTTTCTCCCTTAAAGCAAGCAAATGAAGTTTCCTTCATGCCTTATCCTGGATAATTTCAGTATATTTTTCTATGTCTTTCATCATTCATTTAAATACTTTTTGAAGTACAGATACTACACCTGGTCAAAGGTTTGACTTACTCTGTTCACTTTCAAACTTTAGTGCTTTTCTTACTTCATGTCTACTCTTAGTCCAAATACTTATTTCATTAGTATTTGAGATTCACATATAAGTAATATAAACACAAAATATCTGTCTAAACAAGACCCCAGAGACTTTTTTTTTATTTCAGTTTATTTGTCAATACATGATGCTTCAAAATAATTTTTCATTATTTGTAGAAAACTGTTTTCTGCTTTAGGATTTTTTCTTTCTTTCTTTGAAAAAGTATTTGAAAATTACTAAAATAAGCACCACATACTGCATTTTCAGTCTTCTCATGGCAAGAGCCACACTATTATAATTTACTAGAGGCCCTAAAAATAAAATATTTATTTTTGAATGGTAAGAAAGAATCAGTCATTAGTTGTAGTTTCTGTCACAAGCCTGGGCAGCAATATCACTAAATAGTACAGAGTCACTTTTTTTTTACACTGACTATTATTACTTGGGCTTTAATGAGAAAATTCTGCCTGTTGAGAGATGAAGTTATAATCTTTCAAATGAAACCAAGCTAATAACTATTCCCCTGACAAGACAAATCTGCAGGCACTAACTAAGTTAGTGGCTATTATGCTTCACACTTAATCTTGAATATGATAGATAGGGAGTGGAACTAAGGGCAATATTGAACAGCAGAAGAAACTATTCCTCTAATGTGATAACTAACTTGTGACAGCGCCTTTAACATCTTTCTCTGCATTCAAAACAAAGCAAGTTGAAGTAATGTAGTTCTTTTGAAAGTGCCAAATGTAAGATTTGCACAGCTTTTGTCACCATGAGAACTTCTAAGCCAGACACCTGCATCAAGCAGGTTTCCAGGGGGAACCCAAGTAAGGAAGAAGGAAGTCAGCCAGTGCATCGCCATGCTGCAGCAAGAGCAGGTCTGCAGCAGCTTGGGGCACTCACAGCAGTGATCCCTGTTTGGTGGAGACAGCACCTATTCCTGTCACACAGGGATAGGAGGTGCTTCACAGACAGAGCATCTATTTGTGCCCCAGTGTCAGCAGATTGCCATCTTGTTTTGTGCTGGTGGTCAGTGTTTGTGGATCACCACTCTGCTAGAGGTCCAACACAGCTGTCCAAGCTGCCAGGAGGACAGCGACTCAGCCCTTCCCACTGCTTATAGACCAGCTCCTTTCAACATCTGATTTCCAACAGAAATGTGCCACAGCATGAAACTTCTGCTGTGGGTGGCACAAAACCCACAAGCATGTCTCTGTGCCACCAGGTTTCATCCCTACAGCAGCTGTAAGCCAGTCAGTCTCAGACCTGTGCTCAGCAAGGGCTTGTATGGTGCTGACTGAATGCATGTTTTTAGTTCTTGGTGGTTTTCTAAAGAGTATAGAAGTTAATTTTGTTCCAATTTGAAAGCAGATCAAAGACACTCAGTATCTCCATTTCTCTTGAGGAAGAGGTTCCTGGAATGGCTGACCATTGAGGAGGTACACTGCCATGGAGCACAGCAGCCAAAAAGGTGTTTGTGGACACAGACGTGAATGGAGACCAGATCACAAAGGACAACATGGAAAACAACAGACACAGATGCCTGATCATTGAAAAGGGTGACATGCTGGCACAGTGGCACCTTCACTGGCACATTCCTTTCCATCCTTTTGTGCTTTTATTTGTTTGTCTGGGCAAATGTCTTAAGAAACTTTAAAAAAAAAAGAGTTGCTTGAATGTCAAATATAAATTGTGACTTATTTTAAACAATGTGTGTGTTTTAACCAGCTCTTTGACATTAAAAAGCATATTTTGTCTCACAACCTGCTTAAAGCAAAACAAAAAGCTAAGCTACAGCTCCTTACAAACAATGAAAGTAATAAATACAGTAAATTACTGTTTTATGTGAGACAATATACTAATGTTAACTGAAGAAAAGGAGTTAGAAAACAAACTCCCTCTGGGAACAATTCTCACACCCCTGTTTTAGAAGGAAGCAGAGTTTACTCATAAATAATTTAATGCATTTACTCCTGCTAGACTGGACTGACAGGTCTTCCATATACTGAAGCTTTGCTTCTCTGATAATTGCAAACTTTTTGAACTGAGAAAGTTGTCAACTACAAAGGTCCGTACGGTCACTGTAGGACTATCTAGGAACGTAAAGATGTGCTCTATAAGACAGTATTACTGAATTTAGCCATCATGCCAATCACCATTTAATAATAATATTCCTTCAGACCTACTTCTGTTTATGAGCATGTAAATAATCTCTTCTTCAGGGTAATACAACAATCCCTTAGCAACTTTAACAGTTGCCTACATGAACAAGCAGTAGAAAGGAAAAGACACATTATTACTTGGGCTTGTTTAATGCAGTACAGCCACTAGAATAAAAAAGACAACAAGGCAGCTGAGTCTGTAAGCACAGCATGATGTGTGCTTGCAGACTCAGCTGTACAGCAGTACAAAAGAACAAGAACCAAAAAAGAGCTTCATGAAGTGTGTCCCCTGTTACCTGCTTCAGAAAGCAACCTCACAAAATACTGGACTTTGTTATTAGATTGGTTAACACTTCCTCTTCGTTTCTAATTTTAATGTCATGTTTTTACCTACTTTCTTCACAGTGCTGCTACATCTTCTCTTAATTCACAGAAACAGATTCAGAGTTCATCAAACCTATTTTCCACACTAAGAGTACAGAGCTGGTGTAATTAGTGGCTTCATCTAACTCTCATACCTTTGACTTAATCTTTCTTTATTAATCACTCAAATGCATCTTCATATGCATACTATGAACCATCTATCCCAAACTTCAACTTTATGTGGCCTTTCTTTTCACAGATGACTCTCAGGCATCACAGCTGCCTGCAGATTTCTTAAGACTCAAGTGGAAGAGAGCTCAGAAGCTGGTCACTTGACTCAGAGACTAACAGTAAGAATTTTGGCACTGATTTTTCCCAAAGATTATTATTCACAGTTGCTTATTCCCTGAATGGTCAGGGCCAATCTTGGATACCATAGGCATAGATCAGTCAGCACTTCAGAGCCTGCTCTAATCTAATTTGTGGTTCTGCAAGACTGCTATTTAGACTGGTCACTAAGTAGCTGCAAGCCTTGCTCCAGTCTCGGGAGGCAAGACCATTAGGAGTGTTGTGAAAGAGCTGAGTAACCATAGCATGAGGGGAGGCCACCATGCCCGACACAGCTCCAGCACTAATCCTTCCTGTGGAGCTCCCCAAACCACTCCCACCAGTGCAGGAGTTACCACTCTTCTTTTGCTACTCACTGCAACCCGAGGAGCTGGAGGAAGATCTGATGCTGCTATTGCTGGTCTAGCCCTCCCACAAATTCCAGCAGGGAAAGACAGTGAAAATTATCTGGGAATGAGCTGAATCAGCTTCTTTTGTGTCGGTGCCCTGGCCGCACCCGCTGTGTGGCCAGTTCCACCCAGCACTCATCAGCTTCTGAGTAGGAATTGGTGAAGGCTTGTGTGTTTCTGGACTTCCCCCCACGCTGAGAGAATGATAACCTGGGTCTGGGAGTAAAAGGACTAAATTTAGGTCTCTGCCTTGGGTTTTTCATAAGCAAAAATTGGATCTCACCATCTTCATGGGATCCTGGAATGAGTTTGTAAAGGCCTTCACAAGAGATAGAGTTGTGATGTGTGGATTCTTTTTTTCAGGATTTACAGGAAACTGACCAGTGGTGTTGGTGCGGGAGGGCCCAGACTTGCAAAAATCCTTGGTCAGTAGTCATGTGCTACATTCCTCTGAAGACAGGGAGAAAAGCACAAACCTCAACACCATCATCTCAGGATCTGCCTCTGCAAAGAACAGCAGCAGCCCAGCAGCTGGCAGCCCACACCTTTCACATGTATAAATGAGCAATGTTTGAACATGCTCCTGAGCCACGTTACAGCCACGACCCCAAAGCATCTGGGGCACACACACACTTGAGTACAATCACAGTGTTTTCAAACAGATTTAAGTATGAAGAGCAAAAGGTCGATAAATTCCTTCTGGACACTCATCTCAAGCATGTGATGCCAGCTCAGCAGCTGTCACCATTTTCAAGTTGCAGTGTCTTTATCTCTGGTGCCCCACCCCAACAGGATTTGCACACAACCTTCCAGAGGGGAGGAACAGATACTTGCACTCAGGAGTGCTCAGGGTTGTAAGGCCTATGTAGCACCCAACGTCAAAGAGAATAGCAACAGCATGTTGAATAACTGGTTTGATGTGTATGCTTCACATGGGTTATTTTCAGTGGGTCATCACCCTCCTATTGTACACTTGTTTCCTAGAAGTGCCCTGAAACAGGCACATTTATGGTGTCCTGCTGATATGAACATTCCTACATTTGTGAAATACAGAGCATTGGTGCCACTAGTTTTTTAGCTTGTGTCTGATTTAACTGAATAGTCAGACTTGAACTGGATAGAGCATTGGCTAGACTTAGTCTCATTTGTGTTTGTTTGTTTTTTGTAGGATCTATGAGATACAAAGAGTTGCTACAGAGACAAGAATGAGACACTGAGAGACTTTTCATCTCACAAAAAGAAATAGCTGATCAGGGTTTCACAGAGGGCACTGTGATGTGCCTGTCTGATATACATGACCTTGTGTTAGAGAGACTTCTGAAAGTGTTTGTGCTGCTATTTACTGGGTTTCAAATTATATATATGTGCTTATTAAGAGAATAACATGTGAGTTTGCCTATAATCATTGTAGCTAATATTGTTATGCCTCAAACAAAGAGTAAATGGAAATCTTTCTCAATACATTTTTCTTGTGTTTGTTTATGTGAATGTACTTCCTGTATAATTATGGGCATTTTCATCACTGGAGTACATATGGGCTAAAATTTACAGATAAGCTTAGTCTCATCAGTTTTGCTGAATTTCTGGAAGTTCAGCCAGTATTTTTTCATATAAAGGAAAGAAAAACATTTTAAATGCAAAAAAACGAATCATGCAACTTCAAGAGGTAACAATCAGTGCTTGAAACTCAGAAACTCTAGAGGTGCACACTCAAACAACAACTTGACTTGATTTCAAAATTTTAGCTCCACCAAGCCTCCTAAGGTCTGGGACAGTCCATCTGATAAATGCCTGAATCATGCCTCTATGTTAGAGTGTTTTAATTATTACATTTCAGAGTTGCCACAGGAATACAAATATACTCTATTACCAGTTTTTGCAGTCAGAGGCAGAAAAGCAAAAATCACATATAAATGTTAAACTTGGAAATATTCAGATTTGGGCGCCCAGGGTAAAAATATTCCTGGAATTTAAGAACAGCATTAAATAAGTGATTATCTAATATACAACAGCAATACAGGCTTAAGTATTTTTTCTGATTTAATTCTTGCTTCATCTCCAACAGCTGTGGTTTAGTAAGGCATCCAACCCCGATAAAAGTAATTCCTGTGATAGAAGCTATACCACAACACTTGGCACTTTATTCTAATGTTAAAAACGTGTTCCATATTTCTCATGGAATTTGTTTAGCTTCTCCTTCTAGCCATTAGATCTTGTTATGTCTGCTGAGAAACCCCTCTCAGTATAGACTGAGAAACCCTTTATTATCAAATTTTGTTCTCATATATATTTATATCAAATCAAATTCTTTGTGTCCTCCCATATATCTTAATACTCTGGCAACTCTGAACTCTTCTTCTGTCTGCTAAATCATGAGCAGCAGAACTGGGCACAGTAATTCTAGTGCAGTGGTAATTTAACTTTGGCAAACAAAGATTTCAAAAGGACTTTTTGTCTACAACATCACTATTACAGCTCATATTAGGCTGACTATCCAACTCAACCATCTAAGACTATTTCAGACCATGACCTCAATTCTTTATGGATTACTTTCCTTGTTCTTGTGTTCACAACATTGAGTTTTCCCATCCTGAAACATTTTGGTTCACCACAACTAGCTTACTAGGTCATTCTGTACCAGCGGCCTGTATTCTGTGTTATTTATCTTTCTTTCAGTCTCTGCACCATTGAAAGTGTGTTGCTTCTATATCCCACTCGAGAAATTGCTTGAAGCATTTTAAGCAGTAGGCCAAGCTGACTGATGGTTGCAAAGACTCAGGAGTTCTCTGATTTGTTAGTACAGTATTAGCTTTATTTTAGGCTGCTCTTTTTTCCCCCCCAGTGTTTCCTAGCCAACTCTTTAAAAGTTGTTATTATATACATGTTATTTGGACTTGCTGATTTTAAAATGACTAATTCTGGTAGCTCTGTTTATCATCACTCTTCCTCACTCTTAAAGTGGAAAGTTTCAATTAATATATAGTACTATCACTTTTTTTTCCCCCCTCGAACATAAACCATACGCACTTATTTCGCTCTTTTGCTCTTTCTCCAGTGGTCAGATTTTTTAGTAATCAGTCAACACTGTCATTTTGATTCTGTTTGCCTTCAATATTCCTAACATATTCTTCTTGTTACCTTTTAACTGCCCTGACCCATTTTCTTCTGGGTTCTTTTGCTCTCCACCTCAAATTTGTATACTCCTAATTTATTGTCACTGCTGTTGTCTTTTTGTTTCTTTGTATAGGCAGATCAACAGTTTTAGATAGATACATGCTGAAAAAAAATATGGAAGAATATTTTTTATAATCTTTATAGAAGATTGAATTTCCCTTTAAGCCAAACTGGTTTTTTTAATCCTCTAGACTTCCTTTTTGACTTGGAGAGTGGTGGAACTACTAGTAACATCAACCAGTAGAACAACTTCTGGAATAGTAGATCAACTTCTACTGCTTTGTATGAATTATTATTTGTGTTCTTCTGTTTGCTTCCACCCCCATCCCACCTTCACACAGAGAGGATTGTTTTCTATGTAGAAACACTCATAGCAGCACAGAGAAGCCAGCAGGGAAGGACTAATGAAACAGAGGTATGATGCAGAACATGTAATTAAATTTGAATTTGTAGTGTAGTATAGCAGCAAAAGAGTGTAGCTGACGGAAGCATCCACTATGCAAGAAGACATACAGTGTAACATTATTTCCCTATAGCCCTGGTCTGACCATGGACAAATTATTATATTCAGTCTTGGGCACCTCCTTAGTAATTTAGAAGGAATTCAGGGAAGAATGACAGAGTGATTACATGCTGATCAAATAAGACTGAGGCTATGGACACGTGAAAAGAGCTTAAGGCTTGAGCCTGAAGCAAGTTGTATCATTGCATTTCCATAGAAAGAAGCTAAGCATGATTATATGTACACAACACAATCTAAATACATAACTCTGGATTATATATCTACAGAGAGTTACATTTAAAAATTTATGCTAAAAGAATGTTCAGATTGCAAAATCAAGCATTCAAGTGGTAGGAAATGCCAGTGCAATTTTAGCTTGGTGCCTTTGTGAATATTCATGATGATACAGCTTGTAGCTGTATGATCTGTCAACAGTGTATTTTTTCATACTCACATCCTGGCTCATGTTTACCTCTGCTTGTCTGATCTCTGTTTTCGTCTTCTGCCTGCCACAGCATCTGCCTCCCCTATCTCTTATCCTCTCCTCCATCCACTGCCTGACACTTCTTCTGTTTGTCCATAATCCTTGCTCCATGATCTTTAAGCTTCTCTTTTGGCTCATACTGCTTCCTTCTTTCAGTCTTCTCTTAGCACTTCCCACTGTCCTCACCTCTCACCTTTAGCCAGGCCATGCCTCTTTGCCTCCTACAAATGTCAAAGCAAAGGGAATGCTGAGAACACACAAGAGCCCAATTTCCTGTTCTCATGCATGATATTCAGGCCCACAAAGGGATGAACTGCTGGGACAAAAAGTATAGAGGCTTTTTCTACCTTTCCAGCTCTCTTAAAGTAAGCTCAGCCATTCAAGAGGAGGCAAGGTTTTGTAAGATCTCGGTTGCTGTTGAGCTTGCTGAATTAAGGTAGAAATTTTGAAGAATGTAATCAGCATAAGAAGGTAAGCAGCATACACAGGTTACATTAAACCTGTGTAAAATAATGGATTCCCCTCCGCCCCCCATAGCTTGACAGGGTTGTCAGGGAGTGACAAAAAGGTTAGTTCTAGGGATTATTTTACCCAGAAATTGAAAGTCAGGTGTGTCTTGCAAGGATTCTGTCTGTTACAGCTTCTCAAGAGAAAAGAATACCTTTTTTTTCTCTCTTTTCCCCCTTATTCCCAGTTGTAGGCAAGGCTGACTTGTGCTGTTCCATACTCCCCCCAAAAAATAAGCTCAAGACACTCATGTAGAGACTAAAATTCTGTCCAAATGGTCGAAGGTTGATGTAGCATGGAGCAAGACTAACAGGAAGGAATGGCAGCTGTAACTGTAGATGGGTCTAACAGCCCTACTATGCCATGGAGAGAAAAACTGGCGACACAGTGGCTTGGGGGAAAACATAACACCCTACAAATATCTGGGAAGTACAATGGAAAGGATGGACAGAAATAATTTAGGATTCCCTGAGTGGAAGTTAAAGCATGAAACAGTGGTATGAAATAAGCTTATATGGGAACAAATGCAAACCCTTTAAATTTTTTTCTGAGCAAAAATATGAAGTGTAGCATGGGGAATATGAAGTGTAGCACAGAGGAGGAGCTGGACTGGATTATTTAGTAGAACTTTTCCATCTCTTTTTTCTCAACTAATGGCAGAAAAGTTACCAATGACCAATAAGAAAAAAAATCCTGCACACTGTTCGTCTGGTCTTTCTTTGTCTCTTTATGTGGAGAATCTGCAAAGAGAGAATGTATTAAGATGAAGAAACATCTTTAGTCAGTAAAAGAATTGCAGACCTTAGTGGTTTAGCTGTGGGTGAAAGGCAGCCAAGCTTCTTCCTTTACCTAAAGAAGGAATATTTAATGGAAATTCACATTCAAGCAGATTTTAAAAAGTCAAGACAATACCTTTGCAGCTGTGTAATTTATACAGTCACTCAAGAGGGAAAAAAAAGAGTCAAAGTGTATTTTAATGGGTGCATTAGAAATGGACAGGATTATGGTTTACACCTTTTATATTGCTTCTGAAATTTGTAGAGAAATGTATTACAAATTTTCAGTGATAATTTAAGGATTTAACTTCTAGTCTTCTAGGTGAAAGAGCATTTAGTTCTCCACACCTACATTCTTTTGGATGGGTAGGGACAGTATGAAAAGTATCTCCCAAAAATTAATAACTTGCAGTCTGCTCAAATTTTCCGTTTCACTCTTTCCTCCCTTCCCAGTTCTCTGAGACCCTTGTTTTATGATATTAAATAATCTTAGAGTGAAACAGCTTAAATATTCTTAAAGGAAATAATTTCCTGATAGCAGGTTCTTCAATACCAGCTGCTTCAGGTGGAGACAAATTCCTTTTGGAGATTACATGCATTTGTAAATATTACCTGATGTAACTCTTACAAAAGACTATACTCAATTACCTGATAAGGTACATGATAAAACTTCTTATGACCTAGAGCCACAAGACTAAAGCCTCTGTCAGAGAAGGAGACAGGGTGGATGTGGGACTCAGGGAGTAGCTTATAGGTGAGAGATGGCAACTGTTTCCTAAGTGGCCCAGGACTAAAGTAACTGAGTCCAGCAGGGTGTCCAAACGTGATTTCCTCCTCAGTCGCAGCTCATTTCCTCCCACAGAGGGGATGAAAGTTACTTGGGAGGCCCCCTGGTAGTAAAGCCACAGTAAAGAAAGCCAGAAAGTCCCAGCATGGAGTCATACTTGAATGTGTGAACACTTCAGTGGGAGGTGCTGGTCTCCTCTCTCTGGTGGGACACGAGGAGATGGGGTGAAGCTAAGTCAGGGAAAGTTCAGAGTAGACATTAAGAAAAGGTCACCAAGAGGCTGATAATTCACTGCAACAGGCTCACCAGGAAGGTGGACATGGCACCAAGCCTGAGAGAGTTCAAGGGGCATCTGGACAATCTCTTAGTCATATCATTTAGTTTCAGGTAGCCCTGTGAGGAGCAGCGAGTTGAATTTGACCCTTATTGGTCCATTTCAATTCAACATATTCTATGATTCTATTTATATACATTGGGTATTATAGGTTAAGCAGCCAATTACAAGACAATAATAGTAATCTACTGTTACAGTTGAATAGGAGTTATATTTACAAACCTTTTTGTCTGAGACATTTGACACTACCACAGACATATAAACAGTAATTATGAAATAATAAATAATCTTGTCCTGACTTAGAGGTGGGCAAAATAGCTCTAGGGCTTCACAGACCTTTTGTCTTACTTTCCAGTAACTTTCAGCCTCGGTAGTGGACATATTTGTGGGAGCTAGTGGTATTTCTCAGTTCTGTGTTGTGCAATTGTTGCAGGCAGAGTGGGAGCTTCAGACAGAGTTTATTAAAGAAGCCCTCACATAGAGTCAAGAGGTGCAGAAAGGATCCCCTTGCTTTCTAAACTCAGAGAGGAGCCAATGTGTGGCTGGATCCAATCTTAGCTCCAGACTTTGTGTCTGTCTTAGATCCAGAATTATGTGTAAAGGATTTTACAGGTGTAATGGCACATCTATACAACTTTGTCCTGCAGAATTAAGAATGGCAAACCAGATACATTTTTATAAATATATATGACTTATCATGATAATGGTTAGACAAAAAGGTCTTAATCAGAATTATTTACTACAGAGTATAGGAACTATAACAACAATTATAATATAGCGCAATATGAGGCAATATTGAAGAAATTATATTAAAAGCAATTGTATTAAAGCTATTTTACTGTAGCTAGCAAACACAATTATTAAGTAGAGATTGATGTTGTACTCACTTATACCAATGACAGTGGGCAAGTCTCTTTTACTCAGCTTCAAGGTATAATCTTGTGGGGCACCTCCAGTCCAGGGCCAGATCTCCACACATCTATCTTAACAAGGGATACATCAGAAGACCCTGGTGTTAAAATTTGGGACTGGGCTTTTATATATGACTGTCATATCAGCTCCAGGCCAGCTGTGTCAGCTCAGCAGTTTTAGATAAGTTATCAGTAGTATCACCTGTTTGCTCCTTTGTCCGGGTATTTTACCAGGTCTATCCTATCTTATCTCACTATCAGGATGTTTAACTTTGGGATTGATGAGTCAGACTGGTCTCAGCATTATTCAACACCAAAAGCAGCATGACACCCCCTCTTCATTTACCACTGATAGCTTTGCAAATCAAGCCCTGGCTGAGTTGTTCTCCCCATTCTAGGCAGAGCATCCCACTGCAGCCCCCCCTTTGAACTGGCCTGTGTATCACCAGTGGCAAATATGCCACAGGACTGTTCTTGTCTGAGTTCAGATCATGTCTAGGATTTTGCTGAACAAATGAACCTTTGAGAATTTTGGCTTAAAGGTTTTTACTGTCCCAAATTCCATATTATTCTGTTTTCTCTAACTTAAGAGCTTTGCTTTCTGTATTATTTAAATATGCAGCTATACATGATAAAACCTTTTACTTTTAACAGGTTGACTATTTGCCAAAAGTATTTCTTAAATCTACCTTCTCCCGCAAAGTGTCTCATCTCTGATCTGCATAAAAAGTGTATTATGTTAATTCAGATTTGTTAAAAAAAAAAACCTGCTCAGCTATAGGATTCACTTGTATTCAGAACACCACATGCGTAGTTTGTATTTAAGGTCTATCACAGAAGTTGCATCTTTAGAAACTTATAACTTTCTGTTATCATCTACATTGACCTAGCTACATGTGATCCCAAAATGATGGTAGTTGCAAAAGCCTGGATCCTGAAGCTCATGAAGTATCCTCATTGAGGCAAAAGCAAAAGCAAATGATAGAAAAGGAATTTTGAAAGAATAAAGTAGAATATTGACTAGTGAATGATGCCTTTATATTTGCTTTCTCTAGGAGTCAAGGATATACAAGTGAAAATCCAGGGGCCACTTTCACAGAAGGATTTGTCATTGGAAAGGAGAAGGTCTGTTTCATATATGAGGAGGAGAAAGCTTATAGCTCCCCATTTCACTGACCCTTTATATGGATGGTTGATTTTACCCGTTCCCACACTGCTGCTCTGCAGGGTCTGGAGTGACTGATACTGGCCAGAGCCATGGCATTCTCTTACAATCTGTAGCTTTTATAAAATACCATAGGTGTGCAGAGACAGGACCAAGGCTTTTGCAGGGGCCAATTCCCTGAAAAACAGGAGCAAAAAGGGTGGGAGGGAACGGGGGAAGAGTTGATGTGTCTCCAGTTCCAGTCAGTGCTACTGAAGTGGTAAGCACTGGAACTCCTAGCAGTTCCCTCACTTCTTACAAGTCTCCCAGTGAAACTGAGTCTTCCTGACATGTTTTGATAGGCACCAGGATCTGAAGAGGTGGACGGGAAACTGCTCAGCGTTCTGCTCTCAGCTCTCCTGGGGAGGATTTCTCAATAAGAGGACAGATAATAGTAGCTGCATTAGTACATGAGAGAGAAAAGTGAAGTAGACCTGCTACATAGTGCAATCTTTTGACATCAACAAATAAATCATAATACAAAGACAGCAAGCCCCAAAGGTCTTTTATTCAGGTGTTGTAAGTTTAAAACAAAAAAAAGTCATTTATCTCAGGTAGACTCTGTTTAAATAAAAGGTTCTTGGAAGACAATCAGCAAGCATATTTAACATTAATGGGATTGGGAAGAATAATTTATGTACATTAGAAAAAAGGAAGCCTAAAAAATCATAAGAACTGAACGCAAGCCAATTCAAAATTATTTAGGATCTTGTACAAGTTACAACAGTACATTTCGTGACTTGTAGCCTAATATCAAATATCTTGAGGAGTCTACAAAATCAAAGACCAGACACTGCTCAGCATGTTAGATCTATGGTGAATATGAATCAGTTCCACTCTCTTTTCAGCCCTGACCACCATTCCCATGCCAATTGATTGAAGTTAAACTATACAAATTTAATGCAAAATGAGAACACAGTAAACAGTATGCACTCAGAAGACTGCAACTTCAAAAATTAACATTAAATTTCTTATCTTCCCCATCTCAGTCCCTCACCTACTTCTGCTCTGCCAGGTGTCATGTCCTATTACACCTTTTCTCAGACAACAAGACAGTAGACTTGGACTTTATTTATCTGTCAGAAATAGGCATATCTATAGTCTAAAACTCCCAATAAGGCTAAATTTGGATTCTAGTCCTGTTGCAGAATGCCACATTCCTCAATAAATAGTGCACTTTGTAGTAAGTTTGTCTTTTTTTTTTTTTTTTTTTTTTACACTTGGAGAAATTTGCTGTTATAAGGTACATTAGATTATTAAGCCCTGACTTTAGAATAATAAATAACAAAAACTGTAACTGGCAAAGTTCAATCAGACACATTTATAACAGTTAGAATAATCATTCTGTGAATCAGATTTTTCAAGGGATGTGTTACATTTTCCATAATTAGGGATCTTTAAGTAAAGATTCAATATCTTATTAAGAGGAATATCTCAATCCCAGCATAAATCCTTAAGCCTAATGCAGGAATAAGTTGGCTAGAACTGTATGGTCTAACTTATGCAGGTTAGCAGATATCACAGTGATTTTGTGTGAACCTATAATATATGAAAAGGGATAGTAATGGTAAAAATATCAGTATTACAGCAATTTAAGTAGTGCAGAGTTAGATTATTTAGGCACTTGATTTTTAAGAATACTAAGAATCAAATGTGTTTTGATGGACTCTGTGGACAATATCCTATAGCAAACAGAAATCAAAAAAGGGAGTTATTCTACATCAATCTCTGGAAAACAAACACCACCACCAAAAAAACAAAAG
Organism: Haemorhous mexicanus; assembly: GCF_027477595.1. Classification (NCBI taxonomy): domain Eukaryota; kingdom Metazoa; phylum Chordata; class Aves; order Passeriformes; family Fringillidae; genus Haemorhous; species Haemorhous mexicanus. The sequence goes on from NC_082341.1 coordinate 143,231,371, forward strand.
CCAACAAGCCAACAAAGAGAAAATAAATTAAATAAGATTATAAATGCAGGGGAATTTCAAGCTCCAAATGCTGAGGAAGCATTTGTTCACAAAGGAAAGAGAAATCAACTTTATTTTCAGGAATGTAGTGGGGATACATTTTTATTACAATTTCATTTTTCTTCAGAGATTTGGTTCACTAGAAAATCTGCTTGGCACTTTTTTCATCTCTGCCATTTATAAAACAGTGTTTTCTTAATAAAAGTGATCTATTAAGAGACAAAGGCAGGAGAAAATTTAGAACAAAGTGTTTTACTGAAGGTAAAGTAGGAAGTAACAGTCCATGGAGAGTCCCATAGATGGGACTTTGGGGCAGAAATTTCAAAAGGACTCATTGTTGGCCCAATGTTGTCTTCTCTAAAATCAGTGGAAAAACAGGGTTCTTTTTCTGAAATAATGTACTTTAATGGAAGCAAAGCTAGTCCGGGGAGAAGTGTTTATGGTAATTGAACCTTTTGTGTTGATTACCCCAAAACTTTTTAAGTTTAATGGTGCAGTAGTAGATGACTATCATCATTCCCAAAGCTTTTCTTCGTGATGATTATTTGTCCTGGTTTCAGCTGCCTGCTGGGTTAAACCACAATGTTATTATAAAACCCTACCCTTCCCTTCAACAGGGAATTTTCTTCATCTGTACCTTGTATGTTCATTTGGAATCAGGGAGCATAAGCTTAGCCAGGTAGCTGGAAGTAGCATGAGACATCGGACCCCCCCACTGATTTTGTTACAGAGAAAATATTTTTAGCTAAAAAGGCCCTTTTAGCTAAAAATTGAGCACTTGAACACACATTTTGGCATCTCCTACCACTCTTGTCTCCTTTTAAATTCCAGAAAGAAACATTATTACTTGAAGGAACCCCCTCAGAAATTAATTTCCATTGGGATAATGCTGTTTAATCCCTTCACTGACATCAGCCAGCCCTGACATTGTGTCTCCTCACTGGAGCCAAGTGAGCCCTTCCCCAGACCCAGGCACCCCTGGGCTGCTCCAGGGATCAGCTGCTGGAGGATCCCTGCACAGCACCAGGTTGGGCACCTTCAGTCTTCTTACCACACCAGCACATTAAAAATCACACTCTAGGAGGGAAGTACTGCTCTTATTCCCTTTTTACAAGCAGAGAAAGATGATAATAATTTGCAGAAGCGCTCATAACTATTATTATTTATTATTTTCACTGTGATAGCATCTATGAACAGTCTGTGGCAGAGCTGGAAACAGAATCTAGCTCTTGTGAGCTTACCAGTCAAGTGCCAAAACCACAAGCCCTTCCTTCCTCCCACACTGCATGTATTTGTAAAGAATTATGCTTTTATAAAAAAAAATATTTGCAACTGCTACGGCAGTGTTAACCCCCTTACTCCCCCTCCCCAAAAATATTCTGGTATTTGGTCTAGGAAATTAGTTTTTAAGGGGATTTTCTTTATATTTTTTTCCCTGTAGATCAATTTAATGTTTTCTTCTTTGAAAAGCCCACGAATGGAGGAAAATAATTACCACAACACACGTGCACATTCCTAGCAATTACTCATATGCTCACATTCACACATTCATGTGCACATAGTCACAAAATTGAACTTGTAGAAAACATTGATTTCCATGGTACTCTCAGCTGGTGACTGATCAAACGCTGAAAGCATTTTACCTCTCTCACACTCCACAAATACAAGTAAGAGGAAGTGAGAAAAAAAAAAGGAACTAACAAAGTTTCAAACAATGGAGTCAAAGAAAAAGGTCTGTGTACAGTTTTTTACCACGACCACAACAAAATGTAAATCTTTAAATTTTTGTTCCTATAGAAGCACATTTGTGTGGATCCTGCTTTCAAAAGTCACAGTGGGGAAGAAGGGCAGGAAAAGGGCTAAGTGAGCCAGGATAGGAGGAGCCTTCAGAGTCTTTTAAAATATGTAAATAACTTTTCTGTTGAATGTGGCTCTGATTAAACAAAGCCATTATTATTAGCTGTTTAAAACTAGAAGTCTGAAATATATGCTGCAACTTGCCAAGTACCAATGCTGAGACACTTGTTTCCTATTCTTCTTACTCTCATCCTAGTTTTTCTCTCTTCTCTCTCTGTATTATTCTCATTCTTAACTTTGGGCACCATAATGATTAACTCAGTGGAGCCCAGGTCCATGACTTGTCTTCCAGAGGCTACTGCAACATGAAGTGCATGTAACTAGCAATAATAGCAGTCTCCAGACAGCCCTGAGCACGGTGCTTATTACCATGAGTAGTCTCATTGAAGTCAATGACACTGCTTTATTCCAGAAGTAGTTACAGTGCAGTTAATGGCACTCTTCATAGTGTAAACACCACACCCTATGAAAGTGTTTAAAACATCAGGACTTTATAAGCTATTCTGGCCAGGTAATCTGTCTTTATTTGTCATGCTGAGCATCACATATGATTATGACATGATGTATTACAAATTAGAAATGCAGGAACTTCAGCTGTTAGATGTTTTTTCATTTTGTAGTTGTTTTACTTTGTATAGAAACATGGCAGTTATGTAACAGCTAGAACTCTGAATGCATTTTCCTCCAACTTACCTATGTGCCCTAAATCTTATGCACATTTTTCAACTGGACTGTAATAGGACCACTGGATACATTTAGTGCTTCAAGCATTGTGCTGCTTGATGCAGAATTCATAAAGATTTATCTGTCTTTGGAATCGAGAGGTAAAAACAAAAATAAATAAATTGACATTCATTAAAATAAAGAGTAACTCTCAGCAGGGCTTTTTTGTGCATGTAGATTTGAAGATCACACTGGAGCTGCAATTATGTACTAAGTGACCTCGGTCACTTAGTGTTTTTCTCAATCATTACATGCTTCCCCAATTTTTTTTGGTTGATTTTTATTTTATCTTTGAGGGAGAAAGAGTTGAGTTTCAGTAGGATTGAGTGTTTGGCAAAGCAGCACCTTTGTTTGGGAAGGACTATCTTGCACAAGTATGACTGATTTACAATCAGGTGTGGTGGTCAAAAAGACAAATGAAGAAGCCAGCAACTATGTCCTTCAGCAATTTCAGTGAAAATTGAACTACCCTGTATGCTGGGAGAGAATTTCTTAGAGAAGCAGGACATGGCATAGCATTAGCCAGATGGGAGAGCCCCCTACATGGATCTTCCTTCTAAAGGAGTTGAAGTTCCGGAAGAATGGAGAACATTGTGTGCATGTGTGTTTGTGGAAGTGTTTTAACCTGTACAAATACATCACATTCCTGTTTAGGAATATCTTTTTAGGTGCTTATATATTCCAAAATGCTGCAATGAGAAGAAAAGCAAAAGGGATACAGTGGAAAATAAAATGCTGGGGGGAGGTAAAATTGCAGGGGATAAGTAAGAGTGGCCAGAGGGCAAGACAAATGCACTAGATCATTCGGGTGGCTAAAGCTTTCTCCTTGTAACAAAGCTCAAAAAGAAAAAATTGCACAAAGTGATTATGTATTTTCTGATAGAAAAATTTGTCTTTCATTAAAATAAAACAAAAAGTAACTCAACACAAGTAGATCCAGTGAGAAAAACAAAGCAAACCAGAAGAAGTGTCTTTTAAACTGATTTAGGGTTGTTTGGAGGTATTTTGTTTCTTTTCTGAGGAACAGGTGTGGCAAATCCTAAGTTTCTGAAAAGCAGGGAATGCATGTGCAGATCTCTCAGTTTAAATTTTTGAAACCTGGGGAATTCAAGTTTTTATTTACCTCCATCTGTCCCACTCTCAAGCACCCAGCTGCATAAAAAGATCATTACATCAACAATTTTTGAAAAAAAGTTTTTTGCAGTGCCCTCATCCTTCTGCAGATGACTCAGTCTGACACTTTTCTTTGACTTGCCCGTCTGCAAACCCACAGACCACACATATCTCCCATCTAGCTGATGATGATCTCAGTACCCTACCACCAGTAATGTACACATGACAGGGCAGAAATGAGGCACACAGGCTCTTCCCAGGTGCATCAGTATCTCTTCCCTTTGATGGTGAATGCAGGAGTGACAGGGATCCACACACGCCCCAGAGAGAGGCAGCTGCTCTCCAGGCAGCTCTTACAGCCCCTGTCTTGCTGCACTGCTCCATCCTGCCCTTCTATCTCTGCACATACACCTCATATTGAGAGGCAGAAAAGGCCCTGGGGATTCCCCAGCAAAGTGCAACTTCCAGAGGGCACAATTAGGCTTCAGGGCCATGTAATTTAACTCTTTGCTTTCCAGCTTTCCAATGTCTGAATTTTGCTATGTCTGTGCTGTGAAGTGAGATAGAATGCATTTTTTTAATTAATAAAGCACTGTTTGCCTCTCAGTGAGTATGTTAAATATTCCAGGGAATGACTTTACAGCAGGTATATTCATCAGTGTTTTTCAAGTCATCGTGCAGAGAATGTGCAAAAGCAAAGGATCACAGTCATAACTCTGAGTATTTACCCCATGAGTCTGATTTTAAGTGCAGAAATAATTTGATTACTCTGTGTTTTCAGTGAAAATAGTTCCAGTAACTTTGTGCTTCTTATAAAAGTACTTTTAGTGTGTAAATAAATGAAGCAGCTATTCGGAGTTTGAGTGCTAAATACATTTAAGAGAAAGCAACTACCTCTTCTCAGGTGTAATCTGCAAATAAAACAGAAGATAAAATAGCTGAAGTAAACAGGCTGATATTGTATCTCAGAAAAATACATTTATATATATATAATGTAACACAGCTGGTGTTTTTAATGATCCTTCATGGAGCTGCAATGGCATATCTTGCACAAGCTACTGGAACATCAATTAGTATGAAAGGGCCAAAAATCCACACTGCTGTCTTATCACCCCGAGGCTTTGAGTTCAGCAAAGAAACACAGAAATTGCCAGTAAACTTATCATCCAGGGCTTTGCAGCTGGCAGTCTGTGGAAAGCTTGATTTAAAAGCTAAGTTTCAAGGTGTGCTCTCAAGCTCCCAGTATGCTCAAAATAGGACCAGGTTCAGGTTTAGACACGCTGTCAGCAGGCAAAGGACTGGGCCTGCTCCTGAGGATGCCCAGGAGCTTCTTTTGGCACATTTGAATGTTAAGGAGCATAAAAGTTAGGAGGCATGTCTAGCCTTTGAGCCAGCTGGAATATGCACTTGTCTCAGCAGCACATTACCTCCACAGCCCACATATGCACCGTTTCCAATCAGTAAAACAATAAATTCCTTTCAGTCTCCTGTGGCAACACTTCCTGAGACATTTGACGGAGCAAAGTAGATGGAGCATGTAGCACTTGATTACTGATGAACCCCTGTCACTTTTTAGGGTGGCAAGGTAAGTGTAGGTACAGGGTACCTGAAATGTCAGAAAGTAGGTCCCAAAGTAAAATGATCCTGTGGATGTTTACTTTTGGGGGAGGTGGGCAGTGGAAGGCTGCTGTGTCTTTCTGGCACCAAAGGTAATACTCTGCTCAGCTCTGCAGCACAAGTAGAAAGCTGTGAGCACTCAAAGCAAAAAAATTCCCAAACTCTGCAACACCTCTGTGTCTGTAAGGGACAGGCAATTTCCAAACAAAAGTTTATCTCCTTTGTTAATTCAGACATTGTATCACTGCTGTTAATACCAGGCACTTAGATACTGCCATGAAATTGTAGCTGTTTGAATTCACAAATGCGTGTTTACATGCAGTGAACAGACTGCAAATATATACAAAGAGCCTGGACTTCTCTTAATGTAGCATACACTTAAATTCTGAGAAAAAATGCAGTAATAAATCCCATGGCAGTTATTTTTCTAATCTCATGACTCTCCTTATAATTGTTATGCCCATGTAAAACATTTGAACTAGACCTCTAAATGTGGAAAAGGCAGCCTAATCTGATGGAAATGGACAGTTGACAGCAGGCAGATTGCATTTGCTTACTGGAGAATGATTCTCTTTTCCAGGCAGTTTTGTCCTTCTGGACAGAGTGCCAAAAATTATGGGTATAAATGGCAGTTTAAACAAAGCTGAGTTTAAATTCAGATGCTAATTGTGCAACCAGACTGCGTGTGAGCACACATGCTGGGGGCACAGGCAGAGGGCTCTTTCCCTGCATTTGAACCTGGTCGAAAAATCCATCCCAGCTTAAGGGTTTCTTTAAGGAGACACTAATCTCTGTGACTAGGTAATTATGACATTTTGTGTATCTCTAATAAAGTCATGTGTCTTTATTTTCAGCTTGAAAAGGAAAGTATGAAAGAGCCCTGGTCACAGAAAGGTTTCTATGAACATGACCCTTTGTCCCAGGCAGGTATTGCATCAGAAAATACAGTGGCATGCTAGTTGCTTAATTTTAGAAGGAAAAAAGGTTTTAAATTTCACAGCAAGAGAAAATATTAATTTTTTTTTAGGGAATCATTTCTGAAAATAACTGCTAGTAGAAAAAACATGAACACCTGGGGATAGTATTTAACATCCCATGTGGATTATTTGTTGAGGATTTTAATTTTTCATACCAACATACTTGTTCCCATAACAAACAGATCTCTGTTTTCTTTGAAAAAACCTCCATGTGTCATTGCTGGGTTTACAGTTTTTTCAGCTTAAAAACAACAAGGAAACTACTTACCTGGCATTTCATTAATTTATGCAAGGTACAGGTACAGTAAAAAGGATTGGAATACATCCCTTTTCTTAGGTCATTTCAGTAAATTTGTCTCTTAGCAGATATTTTCCCAGATAAAAATTCTAACAGTGACACCTTGGGATCTCCTAGGATCATATGCCTCGCTTGAAAACATTTGTGGGTGTTGGGGAAAAATAAAAGGTGGGGGGGAGGAAAAAGGAGAAGAAAAAAAAAGAGAAAAAAATTGACTGTCTCAGTGGATTGAACCTCAAAGGCTTTTTTGACGCAAGTGTTACTTAGACTATGTGAACATGGTTTCCATTTTTAAAAAAATCCCCTAGATTAAAACATGAACAAACTGTCCATTGAACTTTAATGTTTCTTTGTTGCTTTGATGGTTAGCAGATTTCTGCTTCATAGATTGCCTCCGCCCCATACATTCTAAAAGTGAAATGATACATTGTAATTCGAATGATAATTGTTTTGATGATTTAATTGATAACAGACAGAGGAATAAAATCCCTGTTTTTCTCTGCCATGCAGATGATATAGCCACATTTCTTAGTAAACATCTGTGTATAATTAAGGGATGTTGTACTAAAACTGTTTCTTCCTTACCTTTATTGTGGGGTTTTCTTGAATCTCTGTAGGATAATTCCGATTCAGGAAAGGAGAAGTTGCCTCTTGTCATTCAAGGATTCTTTATCTTTACTTTTCGTGATTTAGGTGCCAGCTAAAAATTATCTGCCCGTGTATTTAATGGCCTCGAGACCAATCACATGCCCTTTTTTTCTTTCCAAGAATCTTTGCAATCTCATCAGTTTATCTTAAAAAAGAAACCTTAATAGCTGTATTTTAGTGCACACAGGGTTTGACCTGGTGTGTGTATATATTTTTGCAACTTCAATATTAAGTGAAAGAAAGCAAAAATAGTCAGAAGAATCATTTCTAATGCAATTGTTTTATTGTGCAGTAACACCATATTTTTTAAGAGTTGCACATCGTTGTATAGACATGTAAATCAAAAGCAAACCAAGGACTGTTCAAACCTGCTCTGCCTATGTTGCACACAGGGAGTTATTCATTCAGTTTATCAGCCATAAAAATAATTGCAGTACACTCAAAACTGACTGACATCTTTTATAATTTTTAACACTAAAATGTCCTGGTAAAAGAGAACACTGCAATAACAACACCTGATTAGTAGACAATCACTACTGTAAATTACAGTGTTTGTGGAATAAAACAGGGCTGAAAGAGTTGTAGCTTTATATTAAAAGACATAATTGTAATTTTGCCTCCCTTTCTCCCCTATAATATCTTAGCAATATCTTAAATAGTATGTCTGTTCCCAGCCTTTCAAAAATGTCCACGTGACTGCTATTGTCCAGAATATAAAAATATTCTATTATTTTTAATTTTAAGATTTTAAATAAAACAAAACAAATTGCCATCAGTGTGTGGATAGCTCTTTCAAATACAGCTAAAATGACTGCTGACTTTTAGGGAATAAACAAATGTTTACATGAAAGTAAATGGAATATTTGTTTGTCTGTGTATTGTGTTAGAATTCCTTCAAATCAGGATCTCCTTTCTACACCAGCAAAAGAACAGTTACAAGCAAAATGCTATCTGCTGTGACTAGACTTGCATAAATGACTTTAAAAAAAGTTGGATGTTACAGTAAAATAAATACCCTATTTAATTTGATTTTATGAGAACATCATTTGAAAATATTGACCTTTGACATCAGCGATGCTGCTTCAGAAGTTTTTAAAGCAGTTTCCCAGTATCTAAAAGCCAGGATAAATCTTGTGAAACTTCCTGAGCATGTTGTTTTTCTTTGCCATATTATACAAAATAGATCTTGATACTTGCATTAGCTCACATGAAAGTCCCAAGGTTCTTGATCATCGGTAGTTATGGACTCCAAGAGACTCTCTGTGTTGCTGTTTGATGGCTGTTCCAGGAGTCAAAATCATCATCAGAACTAGACAGTGATCTGGGAAGTGTGGGCTCAGACAGGCTGGAGGGTACCCTTAAGAGCACACGGGACCCTGCGTGTCCAAGCATGCCAGGGAGATGAATTCCCCACCATGTCTGCCCAGAGAAATTGCCTCCAGCGTGATTGAGAAGCCGTCTGTCTTGAGAGGCAGCCAAAGGGAGAGGATCTAAATAGCAGTGCAGCACACTTCTGCTCAGGGTGCTCAGGAGACTACTCTGCTGGAGCAATTTTACCATACCATAGCTTTTTTATGAATTACTATGTCACAGATATCAGTTTTCACTCTATTTTTTAAAAAAAATTCATATGGAAAATCAATTAGAAGAAGGGAGGTTTGTGAGAGAACAGCCTACAAGTCAATTCTTATCTTTGATTCCCCTGTCTGGATTCCACATACTTGACCATGGGTCAATAACATTGACCATCTCAAGTCAGGAAAGGGTCCCAAATGTGGAGCAGCAAGGAGTTACATTAATAACCACCACTTCACTTGGTCTTGTTCTCTCAGACCGACTGCATGATTACTGTCAGACATTTTTGCATGCTGCCTGTTGCCACCTATATCTGCTCTATGAATAAACAGAGAACCTCAATTTCGAGCACTGGCAGTCTCTCACTCCTTGACAAACTTGTTTATTTATCACCTCATTAAACTAAAGAAGATGAACAAAATATAAACAAATCGAGGTTTTAGGGTATCATCCTAAGGGCGATCATCTATCGCTATATAAAAAAATGCTGTAGAAAGGTGTCAGCTGAATGGTGAACAGGGAGAACTCTTCTTTAGTGCAATCTACCTTATTCCTGTTGCTACTATTATCAATCTAAATTTAGAGAAATATAACAAGATGAAAAAGGAAATTATCTAAACAAGGACTTCAACTTAAAAAAGACACACTCTCTTTCAATAAGTGCACATGTAGTTCAGTATTTCTCTTGGCAAAGTTTAGGCATGTCTCTAGTTAACAAATATATTCTGCTGTCAGCCCTTTTCAAGAATTATATTTGATGCTGGATGCCAAATAACTCTTTTAACTATTAATAAATAACTCACAGGTATCTTAGCTAGTGTGCGCTTGAGGAATTATGCTAATAATACTTTCTGTGCTGGAGACAAGGGAAATTCCCCCCATGAAAGTTCTACTTTTACTGACATGTTCTCTAGCCTCTGCTTTCAGAATGGGTTCCTTCCCACTAAGACAGCCATTTAATCTCATGGAAAATCTGATCTCCATCTATCTACTTGCTGATGTTGCTGAGAGAATTCCCATTGATTCTGGAAAGGGAAAGAATACGGATCCATCAGTTTTGTAGTCTGCTCTAGGTGCTTGTGTTTCATTACCTTCATAGTAATGAGTCTTTGCAATTTGAAAAGAACAGAGTAGTCACTACCATGTGAACCAAATTACACTACATTTTACATGCTACCTAACTAACAATAAAATATTTTATAGGTAAAAAAGAGCATTAAGTGATACTGTGATTTTTCATAGGGCTTGCAGAGAAGAAAGAATCTCTAAGGGATACTTAGATAAATTATACCCCAAATCTCAAGGTGTGTCTCTTATTTAGAACATTGTTTTTAGTGGAATAAATTTTTTATCATGTTTATTTGAATCTATTTCAAGCTAGTCCCTTGTAAAAGCTGCTTTGTTAATGCCACAGAGACCTAAATGCCTGTTATCTCAATCACTTCTCCTAACACTGAAGTAATTAATCTCTATCAAGTAATACTAGTAAGCCCCTTTTCACATACCATTTCCTTCTATATTTAGTAAATCCAACAGAAAATTTGTGGGGTAAATTTCATGCAAAGTGTAAGTTTGGAAAAAGAATTTAACAAGAAAAACTACACAGAAATCAGGAGTTTTAAAAGTGCTTTGATTTCAGAACATACATAAGAAGAGATTGCTTCTTGACCACCAAACTCACTGTTATTGTTCACTGTTAATATGTCACAGAGCAAGAAAGAGGAACATGCAATGACAGTTAATGTAAGAAGGAAAACCCCAAAAATACAGATGACTCTCTTGTCTCTACTTTTGATCTGAAGATCTGATGAGTAGAAGAAACCTTCTTCTCATTTCAGTCATGATTTCATAATTTTATATTTTCCATATGGTTAATACATTTATTTTTCCTAAGAGATGTTAGACATCAATGCCTCAGCTTGCAATTTTGACTCTGTGGGCACATGGGAATTTCAGCCCCCAAATCCAGACAGGGCTTCAACCAGGAAGGGGAAAGTTCTGGATGACTTTGCCTTTCTCTTTCCCATGTAACAGCTTGACAATCTAATCCCTGAGAATTGCTTACTGGAGTCTGTTTCATCAGTCTTCTGGAATGGATGATCAGCTGAGCAGACTATTATGCAAATTAGCTCCTTCTCTTCTTTATAGACATATAATGTTAGACAATTCTATCTTACTGCCTTTATATTTATTTAAAGCTTTTCCCTCTGCACTTTTTGTTCCATTGGTGATGATTATTTTAGAATGTTGCTATTACTGGCAGTATCATCTTATTTCACATGCTCCCTTGAGAGATCAAACATTTTTCTTTTTTCAAAGCTTTGTATTTATTTTACAATAGCTGGAGTTGGTTTTGATTGCCATGGCCAGTTCCACACACCCACTTAAGCACTGGTCTCACCTGGTGTTGCTCTCATCACTTCCATTTTCCTTTCTTCCTCCACCATTATTACTTGTGATATACTTGCCTTTTCTGAAAGTCAGATCTTCTGAGTTTAGCATTGCTAATTCTGCATCAGATTTGCCACCCTGAATCATATGAATGGATGTGATGTGTACCCATTAAAAAAAAAAAAATCCACTCATAAACTTTCCCACATATGCATCAAAGGAGTTTTGTGTTAGCCTCAGCTTTTGAGGTCTGTCATGACTGGTTTTCATCAGAATGTATTCAATGGTAATAAAGTCTGAAAATGGTTATCTTCTTGAATTGTAACTACCATATCTTTCTTTCACAGCTGGCAACAATCTTTTAGCCAATCACAAACATGCAAGGTCATTTCTTCTGTCAGACTGTCTGATTGTTAAATGTCTGCAGTGAGAGTGAGTTGGAGTTTTTCAGTGAGGTCTACTTGGAGCCTGATGTTAAGGACATGCTATAGAAGAATTACTGACGTATTTTCATTTTCTACTGCAACAGCTACAGGGAATCTTCAATGTTCAGCCTGATTTGATGGTCATACCAACAGTTATCCAACAAGCAATCAACAAAATTAAATGAGAAGTTTTCTGACTGTTTTATCTGTCATCACTAATGAGAGAAAAGGGTCCAAGGGATCTTTGCTCACCCTCTCAGTGCTGCATATAGTAACGATCAGCTTTGTGAGGGACACGGGCAACTGCAGAGTTTTTTCCTCCCTTCTCTTTTCATTTAGACGATGTCTTCATCTACCCATGTTTGAATTGCATCTAATCTTCAGATGTGTTTTTCTAGTTTGCTTCTTGGAGCACAGGAGAAACTGACTTTTGTACTTCATAATGAGGTGATGTAAAATTCCTTTTGTTTCTAACAGCTGAGATCCATATTGATTCATTAAGCATCAAGATATTAATATATCAAGGATCAAAAATAAGGGATCTGTAAAAGAGAAGCTAGAGGTACTGCTTTAGTTTTGTCCATGAAAAATTACCCAAGCTCTTTCAAAATGTTTATAGATGTATGTAGTAGTGTTAACACAGAAACATCTGCAAAACAGTACTTTTTGACAAAACAAATCTTGTCTCATATACAGGACAATCCACCTACTTGGGAGTTACTTTGTCCATTTTTTAATAAGTAGTCAAGCTTTGCTTCTGTACTGCTTGCGTTTTAGTCTGTCTTGTATATATTGTAACTAAGGAGGAACTGCCCACCTGTTTTGGCAAACCCTCTTTGTTTTACTTTGGGTGGTTTTATGTCGACTTCAGTGGAAGAACTATAATTAAGAGGACTGAAATGTTTGTCATTAGCCCTTCTTCACTCAATGCATTTCCTAAGGAACTCAGAAACTTTAAGACAATATATATATAAATGTGAAAATAGCACAAAATCTACCGTTTTGAAAGGGTAGTATTCTAAAAGGGCTTACTGGTGCTCAACTGTGACCACAGGCAGAGAAGCCCTGCATGCTGCCCAGAACTTCTTCCTGCAACAACACATTATTCCTTTTGCAAGATCAGGCACTTGCATAGGTTATGCTTCTGCAAGGGTGTAGGTGCTAAACATCTGGAGTCTGGTTACTTAAGGAAAGCTTATTTTCCTGAATTTCTTTTTCCAATCTCAAAGACATAATCAATGAAGGGGACTGTTCCATAGTGGGGAAAAAGTTATCTCTCAGGTGAGCTGTCGTGGCAAAGGCAGATATGCTGAATACCTTTGATTTTGTTGACATCATGGAATGTGCAAACCTGAGGAAAGACACTCTGAGAATAGTGGGGAGTATACAGAAAGCAGACTATTACAGCAAAAATATTACTGTTAATAGCAATAATTATATCTTGTGAAAAGAAGCTTAATGATGGGGTTAGATACTTCTTTGATGAGATAGTTTTCAGTTACAGGAAGATGCATGCACCCTGATTTCACTGGAATTAGAAGAAATGGAAAGAGCATTAAAACTTCCTCATAGTACTGTTTCCAGGTAATGCCCATGATCATTTACTATTACATATTCCCATGCTTTATCCATCGTGTATTTTCATGTGACATCTTCTTTATCCAGGGCTGTTAGGTCTCTTGCTGCATCTTCTCCACGGAAGCTCATACAGTCCATAAAGATATTTGCATCCCCTCAGGGTCCATGGGTGGTATTTTTCATATCTGATTATGTAATATGTCATTCATCTGGCATAAATGAAATGTAAGGACTGAAGACAGGAGCCTGAACAAGCCTATGTGATTGCTCAGCCTTCAGCCTAATGCTCTGATTTTGTGAGCTACACGATGTAACCTTATTTATGTGTGACTTCATCACCTACTCCTGAGCACTCATTGGCCTTCCAAATGTTAGCATGAGATTAAAATATACTTAATGTTCTAATTACAAGCCATGTCTTTCTGAATAGGTTTGGTTTCAGCCAGATTTGTGAAAGATACAGCCCTCTGCTGAAGATTATGGATAGCTTCAATGGAATACAGATAACTTTCCCCCTTAGAGAAATAACTCTACCCTGCTTAGACAGTCCATGAAAGAGTGAGCTCTGGGACAGCTATCTACCTAACACTAAGTTTGGTAACAATTGCTGCTCGTAGGGAGGTACTTACCTTGTTGGAGTGTCTCATGTAGAATGAGGGAAATGCTGAAAATATCAGTGAGTTGTTCCAGTTATTCCCTTTCAGTGTTGCCTCATTCTCTAGATTGCAACAGTCCAGGGAAAGATGGTGCCACACTTGACCTCAAAGACTAGGTCATGGGATATTGGATATTGCCTTCAAGAAATCAGATAAATGTCCTTTGTCTGAACTTCACTTTTTCTTATGTTGTATAATTAAGTAAGCTGCTGGCAATATCAAATATTTTTCTGCTTGGGTTTAAATACTTTTAAACTATTATGATTCAATGCATATGCTAAAAATTTGGCAGTATTTTCAATTAGTAGAAATAGAATTTATAGTTTTACTTCCATTTTTCAAATACTAAAGTTTTCATTAGCCAACAAAGAAAGACACAAATATTTTCTCCCAAGACTTCTCCAACTTTCTGATGGCTTTCCCTTAGTTATACAATTTTCCTTCAGACTCAGCACAGATTCACAGTTAGCATTATCTAGCAGTGTATTCAAAAATGAATATCCTCAAGCATTAAATCTTTTCTTCTAGATTCTCCTGGACAAGTATAATCTTCCAAGAGAAATTTTAACCACTACAGCCTGAATTGCAATTGTATTCAAGGGATGCACTTTTTAGACTAATTCATCAAAAAGGCAGTCCTAAGTAATAAATAATGGAAGATTATTAGAAGGTATGATCTCAGCCACTTATCTTTTGGATTTACACTCAGTCATGAAAAAAGAAGGAAAGATGTCAAACTGTGTGAGAACTAGAAAATATGTGGCAATTCAAGGGAAATCTTCCTTGCTTCAATATTATTTTAATATAAAGAATAGCTCTTTAGAGGTAACTCTCTTGAATTTTTTTTCAAGAACACTAAATTAATTGAAAGGTAGCCAAAAAAAATCCCCCATCATAGCTTTCATTAAAATGATGATATTAGAAATGTCATACCATATAACCTTGAAGATATGAATCTATCATATGATGGAGAAAGTTTCTGGACTTCCAGAAAATAATGTAGTTGGAAGTAAGCTGCTATAGAATTAATTAAGTTCTGGTCAGACATCTAAATGATCAGGAGGAAGAGCATGAATGAAAGAGGTGGACCAGAAGAAACAGCTCGGGTGTTGCACACTGAGCTGCATCTAGTAAAGAATATTGGATTTGGATGAAAATGTCATGGGGAAAGGTCTTCTTGTTTAAAGAGCATTGCAGAATATGTATAAAAAACATGCATTAGAAAGCTGAATTAGTACAATAGTAAAGAGAGATGGAAAAACTCCTGATGAAAATATTTTCTGTCAGAAAATGTGATTTTGTCAAAATGTGTTGCCCTCAGAAAATTTCTAATCCTACATAGGTTTTGATAAGAATCTTCTTGAACAACTCAAAAATTTCTTGACAGCTCACTCTCCAAATCTTTACCAGTTTACCTGGAAGACTGCTTGACAGAAGTGTTGTTTCTAAATTTTGCTGTGCTACAGGTTAATTGGTTCCTTGAATTTCTCTTCATGAGAACTGAACTACAGGTTAGTACCAGGCAGTTCTCAGCTCCTGTCTCTGGGATGTTGTGAATGACTCTGGGAGATCTGAATGCAATGGCTGTGGCTCTGTCTGGTTTTCTTGTTGCCTCACTCCAGAGGTCTTACTTTTGGGTTCTGATACTGAAGATATTTCAGAAGACTGAACCATGTTTTGTATTGTACCAAGTCAGTTAGCATTTTTCTTAACAGGAAAATTGTTATGAACAGTCAGACTAATATGGCTGGTAGGAATTTGTGTTTGGTTCAATGGCTGTAAACATCAGCTAGGTTTTGAGTGCTTGCTGTCACATGCTAGATTCTTCTCAAATAATGTTGACTGTTGTATTACAAACAATATTAATTGTAATTGTAAATATTCTTTAACTTCTGAATTACAAAGTACTGATGAAATTCAACTGCAAGATATTCATTCCTCTTGCTCTGTCTCCACTTTGAGAACAGATGAAATTCACAGGCTTTTCAGACTCAAGATTAAGAAGAAAAAAAATTAGAAAAAAATCAGGTGTGTAGGCAGGAGCTGATGTGTTACAGTGTGTGTATCATGAACATCCTGGAGTCCTATATTCCATAATGACTGAAGGAAAAGCTACAGAATCAGATTCACCTGAAGTATCCTCCTCTCCAGCCTCAATATCCCAACAGACTTTTCTAACATTTAGTATCTATAGATCACCTTCATATGAGTTGATTAGGCCAACAAAACTCCTGGTGAAGTATCTTCAAAGTTTCATTCTTCTGGATTATATTCTACTGTGCAAATGCTAAATACCATCTAGACAGATAGAAAAAGTATAATGACAGTAGTCAAATGCAATTAAATATTTATATGCAGACCAATACACTAATTACTAAAGGTTTTAATACTAATAATTTACTAATTTTTTTTCCAATTTGTATACTGTTTGCAATATTGCAATATGCATGGAATATGACAATTCTCAAAGTTTATTTTACGTTGGCTTAAATGGCATAAACATTTCATAGGGGAGGCGAAGCTGATAAATTATTTTTTTATTAAACAATTTTCCATTCAAATGTTCTTTCTATAAAACTGAAGTTTTACAGGTTTATATCAATATTGAAAAAAAAACAGACAAAAATTTAATGCTCTGTGAATAAGAATGGAAAAAATAATTGATTTTTGGGCCTTAGTTTTTTGTTTGAAGGGTTTTTTTTGGTTTTTTTCAGGGAGCTGGTTTTGCTGCCTTTTTCTTTTTACTCAATTTAAAACCCTATGAATTACATATTGCTTATAATTTTTCAGGTCTGTGAAATTCAAATCTTATCTCTTTTTTTCAGAAATACCATTTTCCCCCCTGCTAAATGTGCATCTCTTCCTCCAGACTCTCACTCTTTCTATAGCATAGAAATTTTGTTTGCCAGTTAGGGTTTCCAACCCTGAGTTCTCATTGACTTCACTGAGAAGTAAAGATACTCAGTTCTTCACAGGAATAATCATGATTCCTGAGTTCAAGGTTTTAGTAGCCTTTTTACTCTTTAAATCTTAAAGGGGAAAAAAGCTACAAAAATTTACAGCAATAATGCAAGTTATATAGAGTGACTTTTCAGAGAGAGTAGTCCATTGCTTGCCTGTAACTATGGATGGTTTCTAAATATAGAAAAAACCAATTGCTTCTCCAAAGAACTCAAGGTTTTAAGAATGAGATGGGAATTTTAAAAGCTACATTTTAGGTGTAATAAAAATAATTGATTTAATATTATTGATGCAATGATATTTTAGATTAGGTTTTCAGCTTGGAAACTGTGTTAGTAACCAGTATTTTGGTCTCCCTTGATAGAGAGTTCTCATTCCCAGCCTGTGCTGCCCTCCTCCTCTGGACTGAACACTTTTTTAGGGGAAATTGTTAAATATTGTATTTCCCTCTTCCTTAGGTTTATTTTAGCCTAACTGTTTCCATGATCTTGCTCACAGTGTGAATGTAAAAATTCCTCAGTTAGTCCATTTTTAGATGAAAGAGCTGATGACAATAAATAACTTCAGTTCTTGGGTGAGGATTTCCAGTGCAGTCTCAGATTAGATGTCCTCTCTCTCAATACGATTCCCAAGCCCCAGCAAAGCTCACGTTGCAGTCACAGATTAAAGCTGGAAGAAACTTGTCCTTATTCTGACATCTGTAGTTGAACAAGTGTGCAGTATTCATGCTATGGTATGGTGCATATTATTCTTTCTT
Organism: Haemorhous mexicanus; assembly: GCF_027477595.1. Taxonomy (NCBI): domain Eukaryota; kingdom Metazoa; phylum Chordata; class Aves; order Passeriformes; family Fringillidae; genus Haemorhous; species Haemorhous mexicanus. The sequence goes on from NC_082341.1 coordinate 143,248,986, forward strand.
TGAAGGAAGGGGAAGAGCAGATAGAACACAAACCAGGTGTACACATGTTAACCCACCATGTGTTCACAACTGTGACTATAAATATGTAAACCATAGCCTTTCTGTCCATTAGCCATTTCACTTTTCCACTAAAGAAAGAGAACTCTGGTTCATTCAGTGTTACCCTTTTCTCCAATCCTTTAATCTGTCCCATAGATCTTTTTTCAAACACTTTCCAATTTATAAATACATCTTTTAAGTTATGAGTACCAGGATTGGACATATTTCAAGCTTCAATAATGCCTGGTACATTAGCAATATAGTAATAAGGGGAAGGAAGTACTTTGCCTTATTATAATTAATAATTTAATTAATTGCAGCAGAGGTCACTGTCAAAATGAGAAAAAGGTTCTTCTGCTCTAATCTATACACAGTCCCCAAAAGGAGGATGCTGCTGCAGACTATGTGCTTCTGAGATGAATGTCTTTATATGTTTGACTGTATGAAAACCCACATTTTTAATTTGTACCCAAGACAGTGAGTGAATGAAACTGTATGGTCTTGTTCTCATCTCTACATTCCAGTTTTATGTCATTTCTGTTCAGCACAGTGAAGTATTACTTGTGTATTAGAAAGCACCTCTGATTGTATTTTAACTTTTCTGGATAATCACTTCATATTTGTTCTTCTGTCCTCATTATCAGCTGCTATTAAATCCCTTTCCCCATTTCACTCTATATCTATTGAAAAGTTTATGTGCACATACACAGAGACACACAAATATTGTATGCATGAGTATTTTTAAGAATGGCTTTAATTTTCCTTCTAAGCCAAGTTGGCTTATTACCAGAGCAGTTGTCCTTCTTTATTGATTGTGGCTTCTGGACACCTAGTAAAATATTGTCAAACAGTTTCTAATTATTCATATTCTACTGTTTAAATTCTTTCTCCCAGTAGATTTGGCTTTATTTGTTCTCAACTTTGGAAAGTTGACTCTTTTAGAGCTCCGAGTAATTCAGTAGCTGCCATAAAAATTCTGAAACAAAGTCCAAGGAGGGTTCCTGACCTCCTCTTGGTTCTCTTCCAAAAAGAATATGAAAAGGGAGATGATGCACAATCTTGCTTAAAATTAATAAGTTTCTGAAAGAGAAAACTAAGTTTTAGAACTCATAGTAGAATTTAATGGTTGGGACTCTTGACAAGCATTGAAAATCCTTGTAGTTGATATTGCTGGACTTCTCGTGAGCAGTACTACTGAAATGGAAAGTGCTGATATCTTGGAGAAATGGACTCTGGAATGGTTGTCTGTGACTCCCCCTTTTTTAATCTATTCACTAGGACACCTCATTATGACTGAGAAATGCCTGTATTATTGTTAGCAGAACAATGACATCAGTTTGATTGTGACTCTTCTGCATTGTGGTTCTGTCATAGTTTAACCAAGCCCCAGGCTGCTGCTCTCTCACTCTCCCACCAGCAGGATCAGAGACAGAACTGGAAGGGTAGAAACCAGAACATTCGTGGGTTGACATAGAGATAGTTTATTAGGGAAAGCAAAAGCTGAGAACACAAGTAAAGAAAAACAAGGAATTAATTCACTGCTTTCCACTGGAAATCAGGTGTTCAGCCATCTCCAGGGGAGCAGGGCCCCATCACATGTAATGGTGGCTTGGAAGACAAATACCATCACATGGAATGTCCCCTCCCCTTCCTCCTTTTTCTCCTCAGCTTTATATCCTGAGCACAAAGTCCTATGGTCTGGAATATCCCTTTGGTCACTTTGGGTCACCTGTCCCGGCTGTGTCTCCTCCCAGCCTGTCAGGCACATTGTATTTGGGTTGGTGTGCCCAGGTTTTGGTAGCAGGAGGGCTACAGGGGGTGGCTTCTGTGAGAAGTTGCTGGAAGCTTCCTCCATGTCTGACAGAGCTAATCCCAGCCAGCTCAAAGGTGGACCTACTCCTGGCCAAGCCTGGGTCAACTGAAAATGGTGGTAATGCCTCTGTGATAACATATTTAGGAGGAAGAAAAAAAAGTTATTGTGCAAATATAACTATGTCCAGAGAAGAGCAGAGTGAGAATATGTGAGAGAAAAAACTCTGCAGACACCAGGGTCAGTGGAGAAGGAGGAGGAAATACTCCTGGCAGCGGAGCTGAGATTCCCCTGCAGCCCATGGTGCAGCCCATGGTGAAGCAGCTGTGCTCCTGCAGCCCATGAAGGTCCATGGAGATGCGGACATCCACCTGCAGCCTGGGGAGGAGCACCACCTGGAGCAAGTGGGTGCCTGAGAGGAGACTGTGAACCCATGGGAAATCCATGCTGCAGAAGGCTCCTGGGAGGACCTATGAAGCTGTGGGGGACCCATGCTGGAGCAGCCTTTTCCTGAAGAGCTGCACTCTGTCAAAGAGTGACCCACATTGCAGCAATTTCTAGAGGACTGTTGCCTGTGGCATGGACTCACATTGGAGAGGATCATGGGGCCCCATGCTGGAATAGGGGAAGGACTCCTCTCCCTGAGCAGTGACAGAAACATCATGTGATGAACTGCCTGTAACATCATTCCCTGTCTCCCTATGCCACGCATGGGGAGGAGGTAGAGCTGAGAAGGAGGAAGGAGTGGAGGAAAGCTGTTTTTGAGGTCTTATTTTACTTCTCATTATCCTGCTCCAATTTCGTTAGTAATAAATAAAATTATTTTCTCTAACTTGAGTCCATTTTGCCCCTGACAGTGAGTGGTCTGTGTCTGTCCTTATCTCAGCTCATGGACTTCATTGTATTTTCTCTCCCTGTCCAGTTGCAGAGGGGAGTGATAGAGAGTCTATGGTAGGTGTCCCCCATCCAGCCAAAGTCAAGCCACTGCAGTCCTTTTGGTGCTGAAACCTAGGAATGACCCAGGGACTGACCACAATCTCCTCCCCAGTGTGGCAGAACGAAAAACAGAAGAGACCTTGACCCTGTGTAAACCCTGCTCAGCAATAACAAAAACATCTCTATAGTGTCAAACCTGTGTCCAGCACAAATCCAAAGCACAGCCCCATAGCAGTCACTGTAAAGACAGTTAACTCTGCCTCAGCCAAAACCAGCACAGGTTCTAAGGGACAATACTGTACTTCAGTTTTAAAAACAGAAAGTGAAGTTATTTTGTTTAGAGAAATAGGTCCTCTAGTTTCATTTTCACATACACAACATGTAAAAACTCTAAGCATCAGCTATACTGCTTCATGAAATAAAAGTATTCCTTGAGATCTAGACTGCAGACTTGTTATAAGAAGAAACATTCTTCAATTTTTCAGCCTGGAATATCAAAATTGTATTGGATACAAGCATTCTGAAGAAAAATCACCAAAAATGCACTTAAAAAAACCGTAGCCAATGATTATACAAAAATGGGAAGTACAGTCCAATTGTCCACACAGAATCGAACCCACTAATTACTCTTCCATCACCTGTAAAGTAATTGTTGAAAGAACTTAAAGTTTTCTCTCAAAACAATGCATTTTAAAATTAGATAACTGTTACTTGGGAGATTTAACTGAAATTCCACTTAACAAAATACTCTGTTTCTATAGGTATTTTTATTAACATAATGTGGTGTTTGGTTGGGCTGTTTCTATTTAAAAGAATTCTTCGGATATATTCAGACATTGCTGTGAACTATGGTATGAATGTGAAAGGTCATGTTACCACTGCCAGATCTTCAGAATTCATAGCACTTCTGAGCACTTCACCTGGTAAGAACATTGTGTGGAGGCTCAGCTGATAGCCTACTTGACTTTCTTTGAAAACCCAGCTTCTTTAAAGTTTAGTGCAAGTGACCAGGGTGAAACTTATACACTAGATTACATGAAAACTTTTCCTATGTGTAAAATAAATGCTTCTGGTTTTGTTTGGTTTTTCATTTGTGCTTCCATTCTTTTTCACTTTAGATAGAAATGATGAAGAAAAATATAGATTTCTGTTTAGACCAACTCTTTTATGTAGTTGAACAGTCAGACAAACAAAAAAGTTATTTAGGGTATCCTTAACAGTCCTTTCCTCATCTGTTCCTTCAACTATTTGCAATTGTCCTCATTCTTTATTTTGTAGATTCTTTCTAATCTTCACTACTTCAGAATTATAGGGGTCAGCTTGAGAGTTAGAATTCTTTTTCTCATGTTGTAAAATTTCATTTGGAAAAGCCAAGGGAAACTGCAACAATATACTCAGGAATTATTGATGATGAAGGGAAAACTAAAATTTGATTTCCTTACATCTGCTTCTAATAACTTTTCTAAAAATTATATTAGTGGATCAATGTAGAGTTTCCATTTCTTTTCAGATAGTAGGATCTGCATGCATACTTTGCATCCTTCTCCCTTCTAACCATGGTTTCACTGTCTCCATTTTGCCTACCTCTCTGCTGTAAAATTATTTTTTGCAGGAAACTTTTTGCCAAATAATGCATGGTAATCTGAGGTAAACTAGTCTTTAGTTGGAACACAGAAAAAATTACTTTGTGAAAGTCCTACTTGTAGCCAAGTGCCACTATGATGTGAATTGTTTCGGGATGGAGCCCAAGCTGAGTGCTCTTTCCATGTTGCAGATCAAATGGACATGTTTTACAGCAACACAATGAGTCAATTTTTTTGGAGCTGTTTTGAAGTCTCCATTCCATCTCATTCAATTTTCAGCTGCCTCCACTTGTTTAGCCTCTTATCAGCTTACATATATCACAAGGATAAGACACTCCTTTAGCCAAGTTAATTACATTGTCTTCATCCCATGCAATCATGAGCAGGCCTGGTTATTTTAATCATCTTCACGCCTACTTTCTTATACACACTTTGCTTCCACAGTAGCCATTCTATAATGTGTGAGCTGGACCCTTGCCTAGAAGTAAGCCGATCCCTGCATTACCCTGAAATGTTCTCATTGCATTTGCTTCTAATTGGGTAATGTGCTGCCCTGTTTTCATATGTTTTTCGTTCCTCGCTATCAAACATTCCATGCTTTTTTCATGACATGATTTATATGACTTCCTTGTCACCTGCATTCCTGCCAATTCTCCCAGAGATTCATCTCTAAATTGTTCTGTTTCTTCCAAAGTCTCACCCTCATACTGGTGCTAATTGAATATTTGCATACCCTGTTCCTTCTGTCTGGAACTCCCAGCCCTTTTAACTCACTGGATGTCCTTTGCCAAACACTTCTAAAAGTCAGGCTGAAACTTTCCCCTTTGAATATTGCTTTTTGTGTTCATATGTAATCCCTTTCAAATTGTTCGGAGCCCAGAAATGTTTCCACATTCAAGTGATCAGAAGTGAGAGATAACAGCAGGCTTTCAGGCCAAATCAGATATGGAATGATCTGTGAACCTGTCATTTCCTTGTAGAATTATACAACAGTGACAATCTCATGATGATTATGTCACATACCCTGACAAAAAATCAGGATGTCCTCCTTGTAAAAACAAATCCAGGAGGTCCTTCATATTCCTGAGCAGGTACAGGCCTGCTACATTTACATGCAGCAATATATTGGATGGCTTAGAGCTGCTGGAAACTGAAAGTCTGCAGTTTAGCAGCAGATAGAAATTGTTCAGCTATCTAGTTTCAAAGCAGTAAGTTTGAGAACTAAATTTCGTGTAAGTGTTGCATGATTAGCAGGAAGTTAACAGAAAATCTTTCCAATAAGTCAAAGGATACAGCCTGATCTGATCACCTCCCTCTTTCATCATGTTTTCAGCTCCTTCTGTTCCTCTTTAAATCTTGCTGTGTCTTGCCACAGAATTTAGGTCTTGTCAATCTACCAGTGTTGTGCCAATACATAAATGACATTATCAACTTAACATCAGAAGCTGCTATTAACATATCAGTGTAATCTCCAAGATAGAATCAGTTTAAAAAGATGATCAGTATAATACCTGTCTGTCAAATTTTGAAAATAAGCCATGGTTGTGGGTTTTTTTCACTATATTAATCCTACACCAGCATTTCTGCTAACTTGATTTCCTAGTTTAGTCTCCACTAGAGTTACATTGGAGAAATACTGAATTTCTGTGAGCTTTAAACAATAAACAATGTTTGTGCTTACCAAGTAGAAGGTATAAATAAATAAATGGCATAAATGTATTGTTATGAATGGGCATTACTTAAGCAAGTTTTTTCAGAACTGGAAGAAAAACTTTGCTGAAATGCAATAGCATACTAAAAGTGAAACAAGAGATTAGCTGGGCAGTAAGCACAAGGATTGGCTTCTAATTACCTAGAGATTTCATTATTGGTCAGACTTCATAACTACTGCAGAGGGGACAAAAATCTATTGAAGTAATATACAAGAGTCTAAATTACCTGCCACACTGGCATATGCCAGAGATAATGCTTGTGAGCAGCTGGACTTACACTAACATTTGACAAATTTCCCTACTGCAACATTTAATAAATAGAAAGGAATGCTTTTCTTAGATGCTCTTCTTCATTGCAAATAGCTTACTGAAGTGATAGCCATCATTTACTTTACAGTTTTGTCTTTCAGAAGTTCATTTCACCTCCTGAAGCTTCTTCTTTTGATTTCTCATTGTACTTGAGAAGAGGTTTGTGCCTTCCAACATTTTCTAAGAGGGAGATGTGCCCTGAACCTTTCAGGAGTACAACCACCTGCCAGTCCTGCAGGCAAGCACCAATGCAGCAGCAGCTGTCTCACTCTCTGTCAAGGAATTAGAGCAAATAAAGTCAGCTTTGTATCTAGATGCTAAGTTATAGTCAGGAAAAGGGGATGTTAATGGCGTAGACATATAAATATTGAAGTGGATATTTTATTTGAAAAGGCAGATAATACATACTGTTACATGCATATTTATTACCCTATTTTCTCTGTTGATTGTGTCTCTTGTGGGATTTTGGAAGGTTGAAGTAAGTCTTAGGTTATGACTTCAGTTCTTAGCACTAGATTTGAGAAAATAAATCTTTAAATAAATTAGTGCAAGTCCAAACTAGCAGAGTTTATTTTAGTGTGTTCAGTTTAGCCTTCCCAGTGTGTGACAGTGCACCGAGTGCCCTGCTGGGAGGGATGAGTTGTTGTGGCTGCACAGGAGCTCAGGGCCACAGCCATGGCTCAGAAGCAGAGCATCTGCTGGGAACTGCCATGGTCAATCTGAATTTACACTGCTCATGCATTCTGGAGCTTTCACTTCAGGCACAGAAAACATTTTCAGGCAGAGAATAACCTACAGCATATAATGGAATAAAAGAAAGAGAAGTTTCATTTTGCAGCTCTAAAACAAAAAAATCTCCACCTTAGTGAGTTCTTAGCCGGGTCACAGCTGGAACAGAAATTGAGTGCCCAATATTGGATAATCTGATCTTAAGGTTCCAAATGAATGCAGAAAGGAATTACAGCTGGTCTCTACTCACAAAAGAGCTACCAAGCACACACAACACATATTTCTATTGTAGTTGCTTACAGCAGGTTTCATTCTGGCCTCATATTTAAGCTTTTACATGGTTTTAAATGCTTGCTGCAAAGTCAGATCTTTGAGAGAGACATATGACTGGCAGAGAATAAATATTTTACATGGAATAATTACCTATTGCCTGAAGTCTTTGGCATGCTATCCAGCAAGAAAAAAAAAAAACATTTTAATACATGCCAACCACACCTACAAAAGATAAGTACCGTCACAAATCATACTCACTCATTCCAAGATTATCATTTGATAACCAGTCCAAATTGCTGTTGAGATAATAGCACGTCTTTTGATGTTACTGGCAAAGTGCAGGTAAAAATATTTCTGTGTTTGGCTTTCACCATTAGAGCTAAGATTTTACAAAACCTAACAACAAAACAAGAGCCAAAGCATAAGAGGAAGAATATTTTCTCATAGTAAATTAGATGCACTTCAGCATACTTTGGGGAAAAAAATGCCACCTAGTAGAAATGGACTATTAAGTGAAAAATGTATAAACACAATCCATTTTACTGTGCAAACTTTAGAAATATTTGGTACAATCTATTTAGTTTAAGCCTAGTTTTCTTAGACTAGGCTTAGACTTCTCTTAGCTTTTGGAAAATACTTGCAGCAAATATAATAGGTTCTCCCAACAATGAGAGAAGCTAAGTAACTTCAATCAGAAAAAATGCAAACTGTATCTTAGTGGCAGATTTCCTTGACACCTCAAGTCCCCATCCATTCAAATGCTGCCTCTCTAGCATCCCAGGAAGCTTTAATCAATGTCAGGTTTACACCAGAACAGAGCAGTTTATCAGTTTAAAACAATGGGATCCTTTATGCAGGGAGATTGTGACTCACTGCCTTGTTTGTCCTAGCTAATGAGAACTAACAGCACTCTCTGTAATGGATGTGCCATGGATATTACTGTGGGAACGTGCCTTCAGGAAGAGATCCAACTATCTTCCACTGTTTAGGCAAAGAGGATTGTTATTAAAATAATTTTGGAAACTCGTGTACAAGATGTACTTGAATTGCACAGTGAATAAATTAATGATTGTTCCAACTTATCATAGCTGTTCTGCACATATGTTCAACATGCAGCTTGTTGGCATTTTGGTGCTGTGTATGTGTGTGGGGAGAGGGGTGTGAGCAGACCTAGTCTGCTGACTCATCTTGATAGATGGATTGGGTTTTATCATCATTGAATCAGAGACACACTGCATGGTTCTCCAAAATGAAATAGCTTGAGGGAAAAGAATAAACATCCTGCATCAGACCTTACAGTAAATCAGACCAAGCAAAGGCTCAACTCAAGTGACTGGAAGGTTGCTCAGGATTTCTGCCAAGGTTTGTTACACCATAAATGAAAATCCACAAATTAGGAGATTAAAATCTTTTAAAGACCCTTGATTGCATATTTGCTGTGTGGAAAACTCTCAGGGACTGCTCATCTCCTGGTATTTCTGTTCCCCTGCTAGGAAGGCAGAGATCCAGAGCAGAGCATGTAGACTTGACCATTTCCTGCAGGAGCAGAGTGTTTAGGAAACCATCTGGGAGAACAGCTTCGTAAGGTTCCTGAACAGTGAAGAGTTATAAATTAAACTATTTACACCCAGCAACAACAGCAACAGATGTTTGAACACCTTCATCATTGTAATAATTTCTTATGCATTTCCTTTTAAGAAGGGCTGTGATCCTGATTTTGTGTTTACTGTGTTTGCTGTGATTACTGATTCATCCAGTGCATACAATCACTGAGAGGGTGAAGAAGCAGCATGTGCTTGTGACCAAGTGAAGACATGCATTTCAGTTTATTTCACATGATGAAATTTTGCTGGAAAGGTCAGGACTGTGAAGTATTTAGTAGGAAAGAAACAGATAAGATAAAGCATAAAAGCTAGCAAACCTGCTTTTCAGTTATTCATAACACTTCTTGTCCCAGTCATGCATGTTGTATAATGTCTGTATGTTCTCCTGCATGCACTATAAATTTTGTATCTATGTAAAAATATTCATTTATGTCCTGTTGGCTGGTGGGGGGCAGACCTGAAACCCATCCCTCACCTGAGCTAATAAGAAAAGTTTTTAAACATGTTCCTTTAAGCTGTTTTTAAAAAGCTTCCTTTAAATCTCAAGTGAGAACTGCTGCATTGAAATGCACCCACCATGAACCATGTCAGGGGCTCTTATTGCAGAAATGGGCAGGTGTAACTGATCAGAGATTCAGTGAAGGACTGACAAGCAAGTGCTCTCTATAGTGTTATAGACTTGTTTGAAAATGCAATTTTCATTTTAAATATGCAGTAAATGCGAAGAAAAAGAAGAGAAATTGAAATCATAAGTGTAAAATATTGAATTTTCAACCAGAATGCAAATGTTTGCATTCTGAAAAGCAGCTGAAGCATTGGCTGAGGTCTTCAAATTTCCATTCCTCCCTTCTGGCTTAACTCTTAAGCTAGAGCACACCTCCTCTGATACAACAAGGAATTTGTTTCTCCAACAAAAACATCAATATTTTCCATTTTAAAAAATTGCAAAAACTATGAAGGGTACTTTAATCATAACCCAAAAGCAATAAATTCCCATTATTGAGAACTAAAAGGGCATTAGATGATTATTGGACCTTTCAGGTGAGATGCAGAATGGGAACATAAAGGAGAAATGGGATGTCTGCAATATCTTTCCACTGTGCTCATCCACTACAAGGCTGTGTGCAGTCTGGCAGTAACATCTGTGTTGTTACTTAGACTGTCTTAAAACCCAGATGCTAAGACCATTTGATTTCCTCAATGTACTAGGCATAATAGAGACATAATCAGTCCCTGGTCTGTGCCCAGCTTCATCAAAATTGAGCACTATGTGTCTGTGCATTTTTTTGCAAACTACATTTCCTTTGTATTATTATAACCTGGAAAGCTGATATCTAAGAATAGACAATCACATGCAGCTATAATTAAACAGGATTATGAATATTAAATAAATTACTAAGACTTTCAAAAAAAATGTATGAATAATGTTGTTCAGAAAACTGAAAAGCAAAAGGAACTTTTCATCTAGTGTGGGAATGAATTAGAAAAAATTCCTTAAAAGTAGATCCCACAGTCTACATGATATTATCAATAGATATCTTTCTGATATTGCTAATCACTACTTCATATGTCCCTTATTTCTCCCAGCAGAGAACCAGAAAACCTAATCTCTGAACTGGACTGACCTGGCATGCTGTATTGGAAGACACCTGCCTTCCTGAAGAAGGGCAGCTAGGAAAGTCTTGGGAGCAGGGCTGAGGGAGGTCACCTTTCTGGGGCTGCCTTTGCATTACAGAACACTCAGTAAGCCAGGTAACCTTTGGAACGAGAGGGGCATGACACATGTTTGGGGGCCTTGTGCAAGACTAAGATGTAATCAGCCATTACACATTCATAACTAGTATTAATAAGCCATTAAAAAGATAGGAAACCCTGCATTGCTGTTCTACTCCTTTACACCTATTATCCTGTGAAATCTCAATGGATTTGGGTTGGGAATATGTGTTTGTTAACTTTACATTTATCACAGGCACATCATAGGTAATCCTAAAACCAATGGCAATCTGCCCCACAGAGCCCCTACACTGCATTACTTGTCAGCTGCCTTTTGGAAGCAGTTCAGCCTGTAGGCCCATGACAAAGATGAGCAGTTGGTCAGTGGGTTGTCCAAAAAGGCAATGTCTATTAAAGTAGGTGTAGCACCACTCTGTCCAGAGTCACATATCACACACAAAGATCCTCATCAGTTGGAAACACAGACAGAATAAACTCATGACTTTCTGGCAGAGACTATGTAGACATTTTGGTTTTCCCAACCTCCCTTTCCCCTTGGTAAGCAATTATTATCCTCATTGGAAATGTAAGGCATACTGAGACACATATCCTCAATACCCATGTGGGTGAAGAGGCAAAGTTTTACACATGCTCCTGAAAAGAGTGCTGTTGAGCATTTGGAGAGCAAATAAGAACTCCAGTATCCTTCTTGGTTATGAAAAGTACTTATTTTCTCTATGTATTTCAAAACCGAGTGCTCTAAATCCATAGAGGCATGTAGTGCTTGCACAGAATGAGAAATGCTTAAACACAGGACAGGTCATATAATCAAAATCATCCTTTGCATACTTGTAGTCTAATGAAAGTTTGGCATTAAAGGAGTCTAGAAATTAAATCTCCTATATAATTTAACCAAGCTTTGGTATTCTTCTGAGAATTTAATGTTATAATGCATTTGACCTCGGTAAATAATAAATATCAGCCTGAATATCACTTGCCACATTCTGACCAAATCTCCACAACAGCCTCCTTGCACTGTTTGGTAGCAAGAAGGGACCCGGATGTACTGACAGCCTTAGAGTGTTTGTTGCTACCATAGAAGCTTCTGGACACAGAAGCTACATAGAAGCTTCATTTACAGTGCCACTACAATTATTTCATAATGCTAACACAGCTATGAATTTGATATGAAATTGCATTTAAATTAAAATCATTCTCTTTCAGTTCAGCTCTCATGTAAGAAGTACCTGTGCCTCTTGATTTAATCACCTCACTATGTCAGATTGCCTAGAGCTCATGATCAAACTGCTCTAATTCCAGTTTTTAAAGGTCATGTAAACATGTGTGCTTTGTGAATTAGATGTAAATTCAATTCCCTATTCACAAAGCTTCCTAGTTAAGTTCCTTACCTATCCCTCAATTGCAAGCCAGCATCTGACAGCAGAATATTGACTTTTGAACTGTGTCAAAGACATGATTAAACAAAGAAATAACTGCCCCCTGCAATAGAGAATACAGATAAAGGGAAGTGAAGCTACATTTTTTCTAAATGGTCCTAATTATGTAGGTCAACTAACTCACTTTTTAACATGGTTGTTCCATGATTTTATTTGGGGTTTTTTATACTGTGCTTTTATAGGGGAGATATCTGCTGAGGAACAATATGTAGATGTCTAGGTACTCATGGATGGGTTTTATTGAAGATGTTACTGTAATTAAGGACTGCTTGAGTGTCCTTTTTAACAAGGTGTGCTGAAACAAACAAAAAAAAAAATTGAAATAATGAATGCTAGTTTTAAGCCATCTCCATCAAAGATTGAATGAAACACACCAAACAGTTCACCATTTCAATAATAATAACAGAGCAAGTATTTCTGATTCTGGCATTTCAGTTCACTTATGAATAACAGTTTCAGTGCTGATTTTCATAATTCTGAAAATAAAGTTATTACATTTATGGTCTTTTTAGATCTTTCCTTATAAGTAGTGACTAATTATCTGGGTGTAGTTATTCTGACCCTTATTACCTTGATTCACCCCATAGGTCTGTGCAGAACATAGCTTATCTCTGACTGGGGTTGATGATGGAAAAAAAAAAAATCAGCAGAGTGTCAGCTTTCCCCAGACATCTTCTTGTAGTATCCTGGAAATATCTAGTCTGAAATAATCCTGAACTCACTGTTTAGAACTTCTCTGCTGTGCCAGACCTGAAATCTGAGGATGGCAAGACCCAGAAAGTCACCAGTTTTGTGTAACAGTTAGATTTTGCAGCCAATAAAATCTCAACTTCTGTGTTCGCCTCTAGGTTTTCAACCTCTAGGTTGCAGATTTTCAAAGACCAGGAGAACAAAAACATCTTTTAAGAATGTGAAAATCTGAGATGAAAACACACACACAAACAAACAAACTAACTACAAAGCAACAAGTCACCCACATCTGTTGTCATGCCTGGTAAACCACAAGATACAAGAAAAGCTGTGGGATTGTCTAGGGCAGACAGTTATTCAGGGTACTTTGATGCTTACCACAGGCAGTGCTTTTTCCAGGTGCATCACCCTACAGACAAACCCTGCTGTGGGAAGATCCACAGTTCTTGTTAGGCCTCAAAACTTCTCAAACTGCATGAAGTTACAGCACTGTTAGAAAGGAAAAGAGAAGTTTCTTGGTACAGTGTGTTTTGCTGAGTGCCATGACAGGTTTGTAACAATGAGGAAAAGATAGAGAGCAAAACATTTCTAGGGGGCTGATAAAAAATCAGCATACATGTAAATTCATCATTCTTATCAATAAACCACTCCCTGCAGACTCTCCTGGTATGCTTACCAAAGATAAGGCATACAGCTACCTCATGGGCTCAGTGTTAGATGAAACAGCACTCCCACACTTAGGTCAGACAAGAGCTGAGTTTTAGCCACTCATCTGCCTTGAGGTCCCGCTGTGGTCTTGATACTTACATTTCTTCCTTTCAGAAATAAATGAAAGGCAATTTTGGCCACCAGGTGTCTTAGAAAAATAAAACCTAATAGTAACTGGAATAAAAGATTTAAGGGAATTAAGCATAATAATTAGTGCATCTGAATATCTTCTGCTAAAATCAAATATTACAAACTTTGTTCTCATCTGAAAAGTTAAAAAAAAATTAGTCAAGAAGGTCTCTGGACCACTAGAGTAAATTTTCTTTACCAAGTCTTGGGAAAGAAAAGATAATCCAAGGAATTGCTGACTTGCCAAAGCGATCGTAGCATTTAAAGAAAATGGCCCAGGAAATGATGTATCAGTTATTCTGATTCTAACCTTAGGGAAAAAAAAATTAGAAAGCTGGACAAAGGAGCACTCTATCAACAGGGAATTATGAGCTAAAAATAAAGCTATACCATTCAACGTAGTTTCAGAGAAAGTAGTTCTTGTCAAATTATCTTATTTAGATTTTTCTTTTATAAGATTATAGGTCTGGTTGACAAAGGTAGCTGTGTTGTTACAGTCTAATCAAATTTCACTGAGGCATTTGACATACTACACATGACATTGTGTTCTTAAATCCCGCATTATATGTAATTAATAAAGTACAGATTAAATGATTTAAAAGCCCCTTGACTGAGAGCACTCAAAATGTATGCATTAATGGAAAGGCATTAATTATCTGGGCCATTACTAATAAGAGACTGCAAGACTCTTGGTCCTAAGTCATTTTAACCTTTATTTGAAAATAATCTGAATTCTGGGTGCAGTATGAAGGGGACAAAACATTGATGCTATGAAAAGCAGTCAGGAGTCAGCTGTCAGAATGCTTTGAATCTCTGGATAGGTGGCCTGAATTCAGCAGAAGTTTGAACACACTGAAGTGCTGTGAACGGGGAGCAAAAGCCTGTGGCAGAGTGGAGCTTCCAGCCCATGCCCCCAGGGAAAAGAATCTGTGCATCTTTGGAAGACAGAAAAACTCATCCAAAATGGATGCAGAGGAGAAACCCAACCTTTGACATTCGACAAAGTTTTAATGGGGAGCCAAAGTGGTGCCAGAGTAAGCCCTGGAGAAGTGAGTGAAGAAGAATTGAGCTGAGGAGATGATTTGTATCCTATTGGATATCCTATAGGGATTTTTATCCTATAGGGGTTTGAGGGGCTAGAGCAGCTGTGGGGAGAGGATGTTAGAGATGGGGCAGTGAGATGGGGAGGTGGGCACTCCTGAAATGTGGCTCCTGGTGTTGGCCCACTCCTTCGCATAACCTCAAGCCCATTTCCCGTCCTGCACCTGACCATGGCTTTTCACATCCAGCACCCTTCCCATAGCCACACTCAGCTCCTCACCCTGCAGCAGCTGGAACAGACTAGAGGGCTGGCAGCCACCACTGGACCATCAGCTTTCCCCTCCCTAAGGACCACCTAAGGAAAACAAACAATACAGGTCCTGTGGCTAGAGATTAAATGGTACTAGTGGTCATCTCTGGCTTCAGAATACATTAATCACCGCTTACTGCCTGGGTGGGCTTTCTCCTTGGTTAAAGGTGTACCGGGAAAAAAAATAGAGCTGATTTCTAATCTCTTAGCACAACTCAAATAGCCTTGTAGATCTGATAATCTCAGTCTGGTTAACTTTGTGTTTCTTTGCCTGTTCAAATGGTATTTGGTGTTTCCCAGAGAAAAAGGACCGGAATCAGTAAAATTATAAAGGAACATGTTGCAAATATGCATGCAACATGTCTTTTTTTTATAGCTATTTACAATGGCCAGTATCTCTGTGCTTAAGCTCTCCACAGCATTGAAAGTGTTGATAGTATTGCATATTTCACTTTGGTAGTACATACATAAAAACTGGAACAATACAGAGAAGATTAGCACGACTCCTTGGCAAGGATGGCATGCAGATTCATGAAGAGCGACAAAATTTTTTGAGCCAACAATATGCCCAGCAGGACTAGGAAAGTGATTGTTCCTCTGTACTGGGTAGGGGTGAGGCCACAGCTTGAGCCCTGTGTCCAATTTTGGGCCACTCACTACAAGAAGAACATTGAGATGTTGGAACATGACCAGGAAGGGCAACAGAGCAGGTGAAACACCTGGAGCACAAGTCCTATGAGGAGCAGCTGAGGGAGCTGGGGGTGTTTAGCCTGGAGAAAAGGAGGCTCAGAGGACACCTTATCTCTCTCTACAACTCCCTGAAAGGAGGAGGATGGGGGATGGTCTTTTCTCCCAGGCAGCCACTGACAGGACAAGAGGACATGGCCTCAAGCTGCACCAGGGAAGATTCAGGCTGGACATCATGAAGAACATCTTCACAGGCAGGGCTTGCCCAGGGAGGTGGTGGTGTCACCATCCCTGGAAGTGTTCAAGCAAAGGCTTGATCTGGCACTTAGTGCTGTGGAGTAATTGACAAGGTGGTGACCGGTCAAAGGTGGGACTTGATGATCTTGGAGGTATTTTCCAACCCAAATGATTCTATGATTTTATGATCTACTTACTTTATGACTCTATATATCAGGAAGAATTCCAGGTTAATATATTATTTTTAAACATTAAAGTATTCCTCCAACAGCTAATATTGAAAAAACCCACCCCAAAAGCCTTTACTGAAGTTTCATTTAGTACATAGACCAATTAGTTAATTGCTCCATGCTAAAGCAAATCCTCAGCACTTTAGTTTTCAAAATCTGAACTTCTACATAATTTTGTTAATAACCAGTAGCTTTGTAATGGGCCAAATTAAGCCAAAATCCTTTGTGCAAGGGGGCATAATGTTTGGTTTTAAAAAATCCATGAGAGACTTGAATTTGTTGGTTAGAACCCAATACTAATTAAAATTAGAGAAAATCCAACAGACCTTTGATAATCACATCAAAAGCTTGCATTCATTTGATGTGGATTGTCTATATTTCATTGTTACTCTCTTAAAAGATTATTTATGTACAAAGAGTTAGAAAAGAATATTAATATTTAAAAAGTGGAACTATATGGGCAAACACCAATTCAGCATATGATTTAATTTAATAAATGTTTGCTTTATTCTGCTCAAAACCATGACTTGTGACATTATTTTTTGCATAAAGAGTGATCTACAAAGATTCTTAGTAAAATATATTTCTAGTGGAACAAGAAGTTTAGCTTGTTTACTGGGGACTGGATTCAACAGCATTTGCTTAACAAGCTGGGCATTAAGGAACCACATCAGTCATATTTTCATTCCAAATTTGCCACTGGTTTACTGAGCAAAGTTCCTCAGAGGAAAAAGTCTGATTTCATAAAAGATCACACACACCAGCCCTAACAGTCTAAGATGCTGTACTGAAAGTTGTCTGGAAATTCGGCATATTTTATGCAACTAAGAGCAAAGAACTTTCCTCACAGCTGAGTACATGGAAGGCACAGCAGCATTATAAAAGGGAAAGATTACCAAAGATGTCTAGACATGGAGAAAGTATGACCTCAGTCAGAACACTCTGGTGTTTACTTTTCCTTTCTAGAGAGAGATATACAGTTCTTCATGATTTCAGTATGCAAGGCAGCAACGTTTCTGAGCAGTTCGGCAAAAATCCTCAGTGGACTGCAGGCTGGAAAAAATAAAAAAGAAAGGATCTGAATAAAAATCATCTCTGAGAGTCAAATAGGAAGCACAGTGCAGCTACTTTTCATTCCATCACACAGACAGTGTTTATTGCATTTTAAAGGTATCCACATTAAAAAAGCCCAACTCAACAAAACTAACCCCAAACCACTCCAATATTATAAAGTTCCAATTATTTAGGAAGCATTTAAATGGCAGCTGGCTGTGTAGCCTTACTGCAGACTCAGAGAACTCAGCAGAGAAACTTCTTTTTCCTCTCCTCTGGTCTCATGAGACACCATCTGGAGTACCTCCAGATCTGGGGCCCCCACAGAGGAAGGACATGGACCTGTTGGAGCAAGTCCAGAGGCAATCTCAGGGCTGGAGCATGTCCTGTGATGGCAGGTTGTGAGATTTGGGATTGCTTGGCCTGGAGAAGAGAGGGCTCCAGGGAGACCTTGCAGCGGATTTCCAGGACCTAAAGGGGCTACAGGAGAGCTGGAGAGGGACTTTTGACAAGGACATGTAGTGACAAGGGGGAATGGATGGCTTTACACTTAAAGAGTACAGGTTTAGATTGGACATAAGGAAGAAATCTCTGTAAAGGTGGGGAGACATTGGAACAGGCTACCCAGAGAAGCTATGAATGTCTATTCCTGGAAGCGTTTAAGCCCCAGGATGGAGCTCTGAGCAACCTGGCCTAGTGAAATGTGTCCCTGCCCGTGGTCGGAGAATTGGAATAAATGATCCCTAAAAGTCCCTTCCAACACAAACCATTCTGTGATTCAATTATATATAGGTAACAATAGATTTTTTACATAATCTTGGGTTCAGGGTCCCAGTTTTTCTTTCTTGCATATTTGAATCTCCTACTATATTCAGTTATTTAATTTATTTTTAATGGTACTCTTTAAATATTATTCCACATATGTGAAGTAACATATTATTTTTGCTCTTCTTCTTTGAAGTCTGATGACAGCATTGAGAGACGTTTACTGAAAGACACATTGACACCTTGTTTTTGCATAAGAAGTTATCAGTAAAGATTGTTAGTTTAATTAAGTAATACATTTAGTTTGCTGGCTGATCATTTATCGTTTGTAACAGCTCAGTTCAACGTATAGCTCCCATCAGTTCTGCTTGGGGCTATGTATGTTGAACCCACACACAAAAGGAGTATCTCAGGAGTATCCTGTGAGTTAGGTAGTAAGAAATGCAAAACTGTTGACTGACCATCCTTGCAAAATACGATGCATGCAACCAAACAACACAAAAAAGCTCTGTGTATTTTCTACATTGCAAACTCCTGTCAACCCAAGCTAACCCAGTTGCAAGAACCAGACCAGCTGTAGAAGCCTCAGGTAGTGCTGAGCTTAACTTTGAAGAATGAATTCCCTTGAGTTGCTGCAGAATTGTTCCTGGTGCCTGAACTGTGCAGTTATCTCTGCATTATACACTTACCCACAGTAAACATACCCGCAGTGTCAAAGACTGCAGTAGAACCTGTCTTGGTTTTACTTGGGCAACCATTGTTTTGTTTTTAATCCCACAGTGTTTTTGTTTTGATCACACACCTTGAACTTCTGCAAGATAGGGGAAGAGGTCTATAAAACATTGTTTACAACACAGCTCCATTCAATATACCATCCTGACTGAGTCCTAGGCTCAGGCCTCGTTATGAGTGAGGTAAGAGCACTGGTGGGGGGAAAATTATTGAATGTATACAGGTAATTAGAGCCTGCACCATTGCTTACACAAAGGGCTGGTGGAGGCAGGAATGCAGGCTAATATTCTTTTAATGTGCTACCTTCAAATGTAGTGCCTTGGAGGGTTATGTGTGTCTATATAAATAAAGTAAAAGCCAGAAATGCCAAAGTATAAATGGACAACACTGAATTCCTTAAGATGGCAAAAGGCAGGCAGTATAGTTTGTTTTCATGATGTGTGATTCCCAGGAGCAACAGCAGATTTCAGCAGGGGAAACCTACCTGAGAAGTCCTCTTGGCTGCAGATTACAAGATCTTTAAGGGGATCTCTTGGAGTATACAAGGGTTATTACAAGGAGATTACTTCCAGGCTGTGACAAACTTCTTGGCACAAGCTAAAGGTGACTTTTCAGATATTTACAACTAGTTTGATAAGATTTTTCAGAAGGATATCATTAAGCACCTCTTCAGCAATGAGGGCAAGCTTTTCTCAACCTGCAGGTTCTTCAGACAGACTTTGAATGTGCCAAAACTTAACAAAGTAGCTGGTAGTTTACACTTTAATAATCAGCATAACAATATAACCTGTTAATCATAGTCCCAAATTTGGTTGAAGTTTTCCAGGAAAAAAAACTTCATGTGCATACCAGACGTCTGAAACCAATAACTCTACCTTAAAAGCTACAAAGCTAGGTGAAAGCAAGTACCTCATCATTAGAATGGTTTTGGTCCAACGCAGCAAAATAATCTTATTGGAAAGTCAGTTCAGTGGAACTGTATTTATTCTTAGTATAAATCAACAATTATGATGACAATCTACTCAGGAAAATGTCAGATCTCAGGATAGTTAACTAATCAGTATATGTCTTTGAAAGAAAGAGAAAAAAATTAATTCCCTCTTCTTCGAGTGAGCCATAGATATACAAATCTGACATTTTCTTTGGGTAAAGTTTTGTGAAGAGGGGTTTGCAATTATGTTTTTAAATCTAAATTTCAGTTCAATGTGTAAAGGAGTATTTAAAGGGCAATTTTAAATATTCAGGAAGATCAGTGCCTAGCCTCCTGAACTGAAAAGTATTTAAAAACTAATTACTGACAATTCTGCTCAAGCAAGTTCATGTAACTCACTTGTTTATTGCTACACAAAAGAGAATTGATGAACAACATGGGTGGAAAATACAGTTCTCAATAAAATAAAAATGAGACAAGGTATTAATTACTCCCTCAAATATGTATATTTATCTTTGATATTAGTGTGATTTCCATTTGTGCATCATAAAAAGATCAACATTAGAATTCTGAGGGTTAATATTAGCATGGCTTCCCTTTTTACATGCACAAATAACTGGGAACAGTTTGCAGAGTATGTTATTAGATAACAAATATACATTTAACTATCAGATTAACAGGGACATTAATGTATGTAGATGCTGACACATCCACATTTGCACCCATAATTACTTGCAGATGTGGACTATGGGCACGAAAATGACTATATTTTAGATATTACTCTTCAAGTCTACAGCATATTTTTATTCTCTAGTGATTCTGGCACGAGATTTTTTAAAATACTCAGATTCCAACTGGGTTTGTACCCCTAACTCAGGCAAGTGTTTTTTGAAATTTCACCTTGAAAGCACACTTGGAGTTGTCACTTTTCAAACGCACACAAGAATTCCATCTGCCTTTTCAAATTAACACATCTCAGCCTTTGACTTTTTTATCTACAGGAAGGTTATTATGAGACGTTTCTTCCTGCACTTAAAGGTTTTTCTCTATTACTTTGCTCCCCCTTGGAGCTCTTCAACTCCTCTCTCTAATCACCAAGTGTTCTTCATGGTGCTCTGCTTACATGCAAAGCTAGAACAAGCAAACAAAAGCTGTTTGGGCACATCATATTTTTTATAAATTGGTGAGAAAATACAGAGAAGTAACTAATTAATTTCACTATACTCAGAAACCCAGAAATCAGGAGAAAAGCAGGAAGGTAAAAATCCTCCAAATTCTGTCCTGTAAATTTGGATCAAAGAGAAGGTCCACGGTAGAGAAGTAAACAGAGTGATAATGGTTACAGTGCTTACAGCTGCTGCAATGCTTTCACAATGGTACTGGACCACACTGAGCACCAAGGCAGTGGTGATTTTATGGCCTCATAGAATGGAAAAGAGACATTCTGCAGTTATAAATTAATCTGCTTATTCATACAATGGTAGTCCACTGTATTTCAAACAGTTCTCTGGCCCTTAGAGAGTCAATATAATAGTCTCTGCCTAAGACTTGAGGGACCCAAAAGCCTTCATCATGCCTCTGAAAACAGGCACCTTTTACTCTGGTGTTTCCTTTAACAGAAGCATCATCAGAAATCTCAGGAGTGTCTTGGCAAAGCTGGCAGCAGCTGCCTGTGGCCACCTGGTAAGGTGAGTTCTTTGTACAACTTTAAAGCCTCAGATGCCAGATGAAAGAAACCAATATTGAATGATAACTCCTTAATGTCTCAGTCTTTCTACTGTAATTTCTGTCCTGCATCCTCTCATCCTTTCTCCCTACCTTATGACAACAAACCCAAATGGATCTGATCTACACCTTATCAGCCCCCAAATGATAGAATGTGACAGAGCCACATGGGCCACTGGCTAACTTAGAAGGTTGTTTTCCTAAAGGTGCCACAGGAATTTGATGTGCAGGACACTGATGTCATCATTGATATCCTTCCTTCCTGTCATCACTGTATTGAAAAGGCTGAGAGCTCAATCTACTTTTGTAGTATGGTGTAAAGTTAGGGGCAATTTTCACAAAAAGTGAATATGACAAACTTTGGGATAATGCTAATTCTTATTGGGAAAACCACAGCTGTATAAGACTTTATAATTAGACTTTATTTTATCCTGCAGGCTGACAAGGTCCTAGGAGTGCTTCTAAGGAGACACATCAAGGAATTAATCTCTGTTTTTTACATGCCAAAATTAGGATAGCATCCTCAATAGCAGACAAGTTTCTGTGCTGCATTAGTTTTATTAGGGTCAGAATCAAAGTAGGAAACATTTTTTGAAGGACAGTGGTCTAAAGCCAAAAGGACCCTGAAACTGGGCTCACACAGTCACTGAAATCTTTTCTCCTTTGCACAGGTGGCAGATGACATTCTTTACGCCCCATTCAGTACAACAAATAGAAAGAGGAAAGGCATGAAAAAGACAAAAATTAAAACTAAAATGCTTTAGCACTGAGAGGAAAGATAGCAAGGGAAAACAAAGTGCAAATGTTAGATGTTAGTCATACTGCTTACCACACCATTGAAGAAGTTGAGATATTATGGTGATAAGTGTAGTAAAAGAATCCATCTAGAGCAAGGGTGGACTTGTCCACGGAATCCTGGTGTTTCTACATTCAACCTTCTTAATGTGCTCTCAAATGAAATTTTGCCTTCCACCGTTGCAATTAGTTATTTCATTGGCATGTTATGAAACTAACAAATGCTCCTACATTATTTTGTGTTCCTCAGAGAGGTATGATTTTGAGCTACACCCATTAGAAATGAAACCAAGTGTCATAGAGATAAAAATATCAAATAACAACAGTTCCAAATGGAACATAGATATTGAAGGAGATTCAGTCTTTAAGACAAGCAGAAAGAAGAAAGAAAGTTGGAGCTCTAACTTACAGTGTGGAAGCTAAAGAAATAAAAGAGTGTAGTAATGCAATATCTTGTTCGAGTCAGGACCATTTTGTGGAAGGATAGCAAAATAAATCTTCTAAAATGAGAAAATAATGTAGGACCAGAATCTAGATGAAATACTTTTAATTAGACTCACATCAGTTATGGTTTTGAAAACAGAAAAGGAACCTAAATCAAGCAAATAGAAGCTGATTCCATTTAGTGATTCAAAACATCAGATATTCAACTAAACATTTACAATTTGAAAGGACAATCTTCGATGAACTAATGGAAATGTTTAATAAAGCCCATTAAAATTAGAATCTCAAGGGATCTGGCCATGGAAGAAACCTGGAATTTCAAAGTCAAAAGTATTGAACTTACAGAACATTTTACCTTAAACTAGAGAAAAATTTCAAAGAACTCTCCAGTAATTTAAAAATGAAAGATGAAACTTTAGGCTGTCAAAATAGTTTCTCTGTTTGGCCTGGAAGAAGATATTGAATATATGCTATTTCCTCCTTGAGCCATATAAATTGAGACTAAAATGCACAAGGAAAGAAGTTGGGAAGCTTTGCAGTCAAGGTAAAGCAGAGATTAAAGATAATCTAGGTGTAGCCAAAAATGAAACTAATTTTGCCTCAGGTTTCAAAAAGGACAATTATGTTGATTTGGGAGGAAAAAGAGAATGTTTCATGGCAGCTTTCATTTACACACCCTTGTTATCTCAACTGTGGTGGAAACGGAATTCGCGAGTCTTAATGCACTCAAATCAGAGGGATTAGGGGGTCTCCCTTGCAGGATTTTTGAGAACACACCTTTCAAATCAAACACCAAAGACTGTGCCTACAGTTAAAAGAGGAAAAAGTAATCAGGCATCTGTAAGCCTGTATCTCTGTAGATTGCTTTAGGGCATTTTTGAAGGAAAAAATATTTAAAGACAATTTATTAGAATGTGAAACAACAAGGATTTAATCAAATGTGGATCATCCTAGACGGAGTTTCTAGACAAAGGAAGTACACTGAATTTCATATATCTAGACTTCAGGAAATGGTGCCAACTATGAAGCTAGCAATTTAAAATCAAAGAAAGGAGTGAAGAATCTGTGATGTGAAGTAGGAAATTGTCAGGGAAATATTGGTAGAGGAACTGGAGATGAATTACTGGTAGAGTTCTTGAAGACTCTGTATTGAAACAGATGGTGATTAATAGTCTAATGTCTGCTTTTCACTCAGGAAGCAAGAGAGCAAAATACAAATCTGCCTATACCTCTCAACTTGGTACTTTTATCAGTGGAAGATAACCAGGATATCATATAAGAGATCTGAATATTCTTGAGTAGTGACAGGATAGCAGCTCATAATAGAAAGTTCTGCTCCAGGGTGAGAATTTATAAACTGAAAAAGAAGTGAAAGGACCTGAGTGGACTGGCTAATTGCAGAATTATATAGGTTACCAGTACAATGAACACTCCCACAGTCCATGGTTGTATTAGATTTACTTCTAGAAAAGCCTGGGCACTGTATGAGGTCTTGCAGTACTTTCAAACTCCTCATTATACATGTTCAAGAATATTAATTAAAACTTAAACAACAGAAAAGTAGAGATACTAAAAGATCCTGCTGGGGGAACTCATGCTGACTGAAAGAAGATGGCCAAGTTAAGAGAAATAAGACTGAAATATCGACTTGAAAAATGCCTTGCATTTACAGGTTGTTTAAACATCAGTAAGTACTAGATTCTTAAGGATCCCGGTTTTGATGAAAGTTGTCACAATGGCAGTAAACTGACAAAGAATGCATTTCATCTAGAACTTACCAGAACATTTCTAGTGAAGAAAAAACAAAGGTACTTTGTGTTTTAAACTAGAACCCCAGCAGAAATGCAGTACATTCTTTGACCAATAATTTTAATTACTGGAGTCCATAACTCTTGCTACTTCTGTATTCCTAAATGAGAATAGACAATTTAAGTATTATAACTCACAGGTCTGAAAACCTATTATCACTTAATCCAAACTCAAGAATGACACATTTCTTGTTTACACACTTACCAATCTGGAGGCTTTTACAGCAAAAATCTTTATCATGAGAACTATGGTAGTGCAGTGAAAAGACTGTGACTTTATTTCATTTTTCTTTTTCCTGAGCATAACATTGAGGAACTTCCTATATGGCTTTTATTAATGCATGTGTTCTGAATCCTCAAACCTAATGTTCGCATAATTGTCTGAAGATCGTTGAATGTGTGTGGAAATGTACAGGTTAAAACCCTGAAACTGCAAACTTGCGGGAAGAAGGACATGGGATTTGCCCAGGATTTCCAGAAAACTAAACAATGTAATTATTTCTTATGCAGAGAAGAAGAAGAAGGGAGGGAGGGGTGAGGAAGGAAGGAAGGAAGGAAGGAAGGAAGGAAGGAAGGAAGGAAGGAAAGAAGGAAGGAAGGAAGGAAGGAAGGAAGGAAGGAAGGAAGGAAGGAAGGAAGGAAGGAAGGAAGGAAGGGGAGTAAAAAAGGAAGGAAGGAAGGAAGGAAGGAAGGAAGGAAGGAAGGAAGGAAGGAAGGAAGGAAGGAAGGAAGGAAGGAAGGAAGGAAGGAAGGAAGAGAGAGAGGAAGAGAGGAGAAAAGAGAAAGAAAGAAAGAAAGAAAGAAAGAAAGAAAGAAAGAAAGAAAGAAAGAAAGAAAGAAAGAAAAGAAAGAAAGAAAGAAAGAAAGAAAGAAAGAAAGAAAGAAAGAAAGAAAGAAAGAAAGAAAGAAAGACCTATATCAACCCATTTCAGTAAAGTCATCCCCATGTCAAAGTCTTCCTTTCCTCACCAGCTTCTTAGTCCAGCCAGCCTCTTCCCCAAACCATCTGACACTTTCCCTCAACTTGCACCACACATCTTGTTTTATTTTTCCAAGAGCTAATTAATAACACCTCATCACTGTCCTGCGGTGTCCATGCACCTCCTCTGCATACTCGAATTTTGTAGGTGGGTCAAGGACTTTCTTGATTTATTGAATCTGTCAGAAAGCAAGATTATGACTGATATTTAGGTTAAACCTTATATCGCATTAGTATAACTTGCTGACATATGCTGCATTATAGCCAGGCTTCTGCATGGGACTTTTTTTCAGAGTTTCAGCCTGCAATTTTAAAAGGAAATAGACTGGACATTATTATAAAATGGAGAATCTTAACTTTATCTTCCTTGAAATTCATGTCAATAGACTTTGCCACGTTTAGAATTATATGTCCTATATGTCATGGCATAAATGGCATAAATTCCAAAATTTCAGTATCTTCTGTTCTCGCTCAGCTGTTTAGTCTCATTTCTACACTGTAGCTGAAATTTTACTTCTGTCATTTTCTACAGTCTTGGAAATACAAAGAAATTGTAGAATTTAGCAAATGCAGTTATCATTACAAAAATTGTGGTATTTCCTTAAAAAGCACTCTTAATAGTGAAAACTTTGTATATACTCCAAGCCCCCTACTCCAAGACTAAAATCAAAACTAAAAAAAAACAACAAAAAATTGAACCAAAAAACCAAAAAGGAGACAGTTTTCACAAATTGAAAATGTTAATTTGCTCTATGTTGAATAATTCTATTTTTAATTTTTTTTTCTGCTATGATACAAGAAATTATAGTGTTCTAACTAGAAATAAAAATTAATTCAGTGGTATTATGTGTGAATGACCAATTGTCACCTGTTTTGGAGCTGCACCTTTTTTTAGATAATTTTGGTTGTTATTTTCCAGTTTCTGTCTGGAGAAGGCTGAACACAGAGTATGAGATTGAGAAAATTCACAGTGGCTGTTGAGAAAGAGAAAATTCCAGTCACAAAATAAAATTGGCTGGAGAAGTAATAACTGAGGAGAGGTGTGGCAGTGAGGTCCATCAGTGACAGAAATTGCAGGAGGCAGGCATGAACAGCTGCCCTGGCCACCTTGCATGGCAGCCTGAGGAAACCATTATGTTCTGGCCAAAGAGAGAGCAGTGTGGGTAGGTGAAGAAATCCCAGTATGAGAAACGAAGTAGAGAGAGTCAGCACAGGGTTTGCAATGTCACCTGTTCATTAACAGCTGAAGTTCTCACTGAGTGCAGTGGCAGAGATAACTGGCTGGCCCTTCAGAAGTGAAGGCTGCCTTCCTCAGAAGGAAGGAACTGAGAAAGAATTGTTTTCCTCCTTATCACCAATGCTGTCCATTTCCTTTTTGCTCTCTGGGCTTTAAATTTCTCCAGTTCTGTTTTTGTTCCTTCTCTTTTAGGTTGCCCCTCTTCCAACTACAAGGACAAGTGAAAAGGAATCACTGAAACAAGGAGACTGAATAAATTGAATGATTTGATAGTCTGGAGATTATTACAGAAGTTCTTTCTGATATAGCTGGAAATAGAGCTTTAAAATTTGGTGTTGTCAGATATGATTTTTTGACTTGGGAGAAAATATTGCTTACAGTTGCCCTTGAATTTTTGTGCTTAGCAAAACTAACTCCAGTCACTGAGTAAAACTAATGATTTATCCATGACTTAACCAGCAATATTTACCCACCTTTGCAAAGTGATCTGGGCTGCACAAAAGCTGTATGAATGTGGAAATGAAAAGCAAAGTCCGGATGCCTATTCATGGTCTAAATTCAGATGCACTCTTAGGAATTCTGTAGGGTTGCAACTGGTGAGCATGCATCTTTCATCAGCTGCAGAATGGGGACAGAGCATTCGAAAGGATTACTGCTTTTATGTGCTATTTTGGAAGAACAATTATTGTACGTGTGAATCAGTAATCCAGTGGTGTTTTATAGGCAATCAGTTTTGTGATATTTATTCATTTCCTACATCCCCTGTCTAAGCAGCTTAGGGAATTTCAGGGGGAAAAAATGAGAAAACGATGAAAAATGCATAGTTAAACTTTCAGTCACGAAACACTGAAATAAAGGTTTAAGCAACCTAAATAAAACTAATATGTATTGTTGGCATATGGATCAAGTCCAAACCTGAAACAACATTTTTCATTTCACTATACAACAGCACAAATCTAGTTTCAAGGAACAATATCTGTAAGAAATAACTACTGTTTAAAATTTCTCAAAGTTATTCTTTCTTAAAAAAATTAATTTCTAATACATAAATATGATAGAGAATGTTGTTTATATGATGTCTCTCTCAAAAGAAAGCATTCTAAACCAAATGTCATGCTGGGAAAAATTTGCAGGCATTAAGAAGCTTGCTATGTAGCTACAAAATGCTCATTTCCACTCCATTTCCAAGAAGAGGGAGTTTGGTTTACCAAACTATCTAGGTCTACATCCTTGCCACCAAAAATATTACAGGAAGCCAAAGATGCTGGAATTTTTCTGTCCAGACCTGGGTGGGTATGATGATTGTAGAAGATTCACAAGAAATTATTTGCCAATCTGTTGTTGCCCTCCCATCAGCCTTCATAGTCAGTCCATACATCAGAGGAAGGCAGAGGAAATGGCTGCTCTGCCTAGCGTGGGCTGCTGTCAAATAGCTCAGCGAGGTGTCCAAACCAGACCTGTGAACTGAGATGGCCTAATGTGCCCCACGAGGCCATGGATCATTTCTGCTGCATAAAGGCCTCCACTGCTGCACCTCTTTCAGCTTTGCAATCTGAGTCTAGGAGTAAACTAAATCACCTGAAAATAATTCAGGCATTGATGTATGCAGCTTGCTCATGGGCTGAGAAGCAATGAGGACACTACTCTGTTCTCTTTAAATTTCTTTTAAATTACCCCAATTCTTTAATAAAAAAGCACAACAATCAGCTAACATAACTTAAATGGTTTGGATTTTCTGTTGAAGAGCACACAGAGACATATATAAATATACTTATCTATGCAAATTCAGAGAAAAGCTGACACATCCTTTTACCTTTTGTGAGAGAATCATTAAATTTTATGTGCAGACATCTCTAATTTAAATCATGAAGCTAGCAGCAGAACTGCTTGGCTTTTCCGAAATCTTGCCTCAGCCCTCAGCCTCCAAATAAAATATTAATTGCTGATTTTTTTTATTACAGAATCACTTCATTAATCCCAGAGACTACCCCCATATATGAATGCATTATAAGTTAGATCTGGGATTCATTAATTGACCTAGTTAATTTGATCCCTAAAAACCTGTAATTAGGAATGTGTAAAATTGGTTGAAAAAAATTTGTTGCAAGCAGACATTACCTGAATGGTGAGTGTATAAACCTTCAGTAAACCTTCTTCCTGGGATTTTCCTTTTATCTTTAAAAGGCTTTAGGAAGTTTGCACTAAAAAGGAGACCAGGAGAGTAAAAAGTGTGAAAACCAAGGAGAGCAGATAACCTTTTATACCAAGTTATTTTCCTTTATCCATGTGACCTAATCTAATTCAAGACCTTCACTGGTATCTGTCAGAAAAGCATGTGTAGCAAAACAGGCTGCAGTCACAGAGAGGAAAAAAAAAAGGTAAGTTCCTGGAAATGAACAAAAAAGGCCTGAATTCAGCTCTTTTTGAATCCCAAATTGCACTTTAAATTGTCATGTGTGCCAGGTGGGGTACCTCTTAAGAGAGAAAGATCTTCCACCTTGGAGGAGAGCAAGCATCCTTAGTGTATACAGCACCCAGAGGAAAAAGATGTTTGAGAAGGTGAATGGCTGAATATGTATGTGTTTTAATAAAGCGTTTCATTTGGAAGGTTTCTGCAGTGTTCACACAGATTGAGTTTTAGGGAGGAAGTGACTCTGCCTGGCCTGCTCTACTGTCAGAGGAAATAAGTGAAACTAAAATGAAGTGATAATATACTGTAGGAAATTTAAGAGAAAGAAAGGCAGAGGAAAAATGGCAATCTGGGACCATACAGCTGATCCCCAAAATAGACACAATGACCAGTGCCAAACTAGCTGCCAAAAACAGTAGATTGTAAAATTACCTAATACCTATGTCATGTTTACTTTATATTTACATTGGGGAATGGGCTCCCCAACAGACACAATACTTAACAGTATTTTTGTTCACAGTCACTATCATTATCCACCATCTGCTCTGCCAAATTTCCTTTCTGTTCTTTTTTGTGCATTCATCAGCACAGTAGTAAGTAACTACCTTAATGACTGCAGCATATTGCTTCTGGATTAGCAGCAGATATTGTACTACTCCTGACTTATGCACAGAGCTGTAAGTAGGAGACCTGGCAGGGGGTTCCATTTAAAATCCTTTCCCCTTTGCAAAACGAAACAGAGTACCTAGGAATTTTTTGTCCCAACTCACTAGCAGGGATGTGATCTATGGTTTGGCTTAAAAAAAAAATGTACTTCCTTCTGTGAAATTCAGTGAAGTACCCGCCAGCTCCACAGAGATGGCTGAATTCTGACAAGATGCCTTAGTGTGATGGGTAGCCTGAAATACTGGCAGAGAGCTCTGCTTACTTTGCTCAAAACCACAGATAGAAAAAACCACAGCTTTGAGTAAAGGGCAGCTTTTGAAAAGGACACGTGTTTGCTGACTGAACCTTGTGGGTTAATATGGTGACCCGCAAGCACAAGGAGGCCTTTTTGTCTTTGTAGTCTGTGGGTAGATGTAGGAGCGGGTAATCCAATCCTGGCACATCTTTACTTATTTTTTACTTTGAGGCCATCTAAAGTGAGTTCTCCAAAAGTTATCTCAGTGCTCTTTTTATGTGTGCTGAGCAGACTTTTTGTTGTTGAGTTTAGTCAAATACTGGAAAAGTAGCCAGGGGTGGGTTTTTTCCTTCTTAAAAACTAAAGCAACAAACCAATTTTTTTCAGACATCTTGTACTAAGATAGGGGCAGGCAGGGGATGGGAAAGGAAAAAACTAAGTAAATGTGAAAAAAGAAAAAATACAAAAAAAAAAAAAAGAATGGCCAAGGGAAATTTGGACTGGAAAGCCTCCTCAAGAGCATCATGGCATAAGGAAATATAGCAGAAAAACATACAGACATATGAAAATTCAAAATATATTATGGAAAGTTTCCTACTAAAAACACATTCAAAAATAGCTACTTCTGATTCACAATGAGAGGAAAAATGAAGTGATCTTAAGCTTCAGGGATCCTACAATGGAGCACTGCCAGGCTGTTTGAATGCAGGCAGCTTCAATGCAGCCCAGACAGGCGATGGGCTAAAAGGCATAGGAGCCTCATTCTGTTCCCACTAAATTCAATGGCAAATTTGGACTTTAAAACAGGCATGGAGTCAGCAATTGTAACAATCAGGGACAGCAGAAGTTAGCAGTGGTGTGAGAGCCTTGTTAATATGCTTGTGTCTGGATCTGCCAGTGAGCTCTGCACTCCTCTTGGCTAACTGTCCCTGAGGCTGATTCCCCCAACCTGTGGAAATGAATCCAAAGTAAAAGCAAGACCAGAACCCAAAGCTTGGAACTCTCAGTATGCAAATAAACTGGTGCCATAGTGACACTTTCTTAGGGCATTCACAGCCCAGATCTGTGACCTGACTACATCAGCACTGGTATGGAAAGATAAACCAGAAGGAACTTAATTCTTCTGCAGTTGTGCTAATATGCACTGATGTGGAAAGTGCTGTGTATTTATTGATTTTAGCTGCAGAATAATTCCAAATTCATGCCAATCTACTCAGCAAGTCTATGGCTTGGCTGCAACTGTTTCTCAAGTTTTAAAATGAGCATTTGTTGTAAATATGTTAGAAGCTCACTGGTACCAGCCTCTAAGGGCTCCAGAGTTTTCTGGAGAGTCTCCTTCAGATATGCCTTTTCTGATTAAATCACATATTATGAGGCATAAAAAGCAAACATTAATAGATTATTATTATCCAAATATTACTCTTCTCTATACAGTAGTTTTTTCTCTCATTACCAGTGATAGGAAGTTGGGTACTACTATTTTTTCTCCCTTGAAAGATGCTCTTTGGTATTTTTGGTGCATGTAGATAGATATAGATGTAGATATAGATATAGATGATGTAGATATGGATTAAATATAGATATAGATGATATAGGTGATATAGATATGGATTAGATATATAGATGATATAGATTATAAAGATATGGATAAAGATGATATAGATATAGATATACACACACATATACTTACCATTTATTGTCATACAGTAGGAAAGGAACTGTGCTGTTGTAAACTATAAAATATGGTTATTGACTAAACTTCCAAAATTAACTTCCCTTTTAATGTGTCTCAGGGCTCAAGATACCCAGCCCTGAGATTCCTTCTAGGGATCAAATTTCATACTGAGGTGCATTATTAACTGAGCAACTGCAAATGGAGAAAACTATTGATCACCTGGGATAAGACAGAGAGTCTAGAGAAGTGAAATGCATACTCTGAGCTATCACAGCAGGAGGTAAAGCTCACACTGGTGTTGCAAGTGGGTCTAAGTGGCACAGCTCAGAGGTATGTGGTGTCAGCTCATGGAAATGCACTGGGAGGAGGCTCAAGGAGGAAGTCTTGCAAAAACCAGGTCCCTTGGCATTAAGAGCTTTAAAAACCAGCAGGGACTGCTTAAAATAAATCCTCTAGTTTATAGACAGCCAACATGAGGGGCTCAGGCAAGTGTAACATGAGCATGGCTGCTCAATCCTGTGAGTGAACATGATGCTGCATTCAGGACTAGATGTAGTTTTGATGTTTTTCTCAGAGCTAATAATGGAAGCAGCAATTCACTTTCTCCAGAGAGAGGAGTGGAAGGCATTTTAGCAACCTGAATATATTTGTGCACAGGGCCAATGAAAGTGGCAGGATAGATTTCCAAACTCCTCCTGGAGTTGTTTTTATGCATACAGAGCAGCAGCATTTAGATCTATATCATACAGAAAAAAATGAATGTTTTGTTGGAGCAACTGACTGCAGAGAGGAGAGATGGTAGTATTCTTGTGGGTACAATATCCTTGTAGATGTACAATGTCAGCTTCAGCTGTTTTAAACCAAACACACAAGCCCAAAGACAGCCCTTCTTTTTCATGACTTTCTGAACTTCAGCAAGGTCATATGCTTTTTGACAGCAGGAAATTTTTACCCAGGTATGCTTCTGAATTTTCTTAGTATCGCAACTTATGTGCATAGTTGAGAAAAAGCTTCCTTTTATACCTCTTGAAAAGGGAGAATATAACATTATCACAACCTTATTGGCTTTTTTTTTTTTTTTAGTACAAATGCAGAGGGACAGCTTTGCTAAGATATTTAGACATTTAGATTTTGTAACAGGTTTGCAAAAAAGCTGTGGGTGTTAGACAGGTCCTTGTCCCTCATTAGCACTCATCCTTCAAGTTGTTGCAAACATTACATCATGAAAACTGGGGCTTCAGAGAAAGTAAAGTTATACTCACATAGTCCCTTCATGGCAGATCCAATCCTCTCATTAAAACTAGAGCATGCCTAGTTTAAGATAAAATTTAAGAAAACTGTATACTCTAGGATAATGTCCAAATTCTCACTCAACAGATGTGCCTACTGTAGCTCAAGATGCTCTGTCAGTCCCTTCAGCTGGACAGAGGAGAGAAAACGTAACAAAAAGTTCAGGGGTCAAGATAAGGGCAGAGAAGGATCACTCAGCAGTTGCCATCATGGGCAAAACAGGCTCAACTCAGAGAAACTGATTTAATTTAGTTCAAATCAAATCAGGGTAGGATAATGGGAAATTATCTCCAAACTTAAAACACCCACTGCAGCTGTGTCCTCCTCAGTGAGAGGACTCCTTGCTCGTCTCTGCCCCCGTGGGGGTCCCTCTCATGTGAGACAGTCCTCCATGAACTCCAATGTGAGTCCTTCCCAGGGGATGCAGTTCTCCATGAAGGCTCCAGTGTGGTCCCTTCTGCAGGGGGCAGTCCTTCAGGAACAGATGGTGCCTGCATGGATTCCACAGCTCCTTCAAGCACATCTGCCTACTCCTACTTCAGGGCCCTCCATGGGCTGCAGGTGGATCTCTGCTCCGTTGTGCACCACCAAGGGCTGCAGAAGCGCAGCCCATGCCTCTCCGTGTTCTGCACCACAGGCTGCAGGGAAATCTCTGCCTCAACATTTAGAGCACTTCCTCCCCTTCCTTCCTCACTGACTTTGGTGTCTGCAGGCTGTTGCTCTCACATGTTCTCACTCCTGTCTCTCTAGCTTTCATTGCTGTGCTTTTTTCCCCCTTCTTAAATACGTTGATACCACAGTCACCAATGTGCTTGGCCTGGCCAGCAGTAGATCTCTCTTGGAACTAGCTGGCATTGATTCTGTTGGACACGGGGGAATCCTCCAGTAGCTTCTCACAGAAGCCACTTCTGCAGTGCCTGCACTACCAAAATCTTGCCACACACCTTGTCTTGGGTTGGAAGCTTACAGGATTGGTGAGATTACTCTAAGACTGGGACATACTGGGACATACAACCAGGTCAGTGAACAGATATTACAGGACCCTCGAGTATGTTAAGGCAAATATCTAGCTGACTATTCACCTCATAGTACAGACTACTATTTCCCTTCCTACTCAGGCTATCACAGCATATTGCAGGTGGCTACTTCTTTGGTATCTCAAACAAAGAGGCTGTGTGATATCCAGTACAATGATTTGCAATGAGAAACTCTTTTTTATTTTGTCTTTTCTTTTTGTGACACTAGGATTTTGCCAGAATTACTTCCTTTCTCTCCTTTTCATCCCTTTGAGGTACAGCTAGAAGAGATGCATTTCTCCATGGGTTCCTAAATGAGAAACAAGAAAAATTATCTGGAAAGGTTTCACTGAGCGTAGAGAGTTTTTAAATTTCTATTTATTCAGTGTGTGAGAACAGTAGGATGAAATTCTCTTTAGACCTTTAAACGTGCTTCAATTGTACTCAACCAGTTGCAATTCCTTGCTCACAAAGGCTATTGAAGTATAAACTACTCCCATATCCACTAGGTTGAAAGGAATCATTCAGACATAGAATTACTCTAATTGAATTGTATGTACATGAGAAATTGTTTTCCTGTCATAAGGTTATCATAAAATAAAGAGCAGAATCTGCATGAAGTACACATCTGACTCCTGGCTATCCAGAGAGGGCATGCTCTCTGCACTCAGTTCCTCTTTTTTCTTCTTTATGCCCTTCACCATATGAAGAGAACAGAAACAGACTAAACAGATCCTGACAATAAAGTGTCTGTCCAGAAGGAATATATGTGGTGCATAGGATGAAAAGCCTTTGACATACTCTATAAACAACATAGTCAAATATCTCCCAGCAACAAAGACAAATTAGGAGAATCAGCAAACTACTTCTACTACTACTACTACTACTACTACTACTACTACTACTAATAATAATAATAATAATAATAATAATAATAATAATGTGTTTTAATATAATTTCTATCTATCTAGAAGTTGCATTAATCATGACTTGAGAGCTCCTCAAGAGAGGACAGGGTTGAAATTTATTTCATGAAAAATAGAGGCATATGTTTAATCTAAATACAAAGTCTAAATTTAAAAAGTCTTATTGGCTCCAGTCAGCAGAGGAAAGTAGGTGTTCTAGGCACAGTTCTTCTGCCTATTTTGAATATTACTTTCATGTGAGTTAACTGCTGAACTCCCATGCCCAGTTCTTGCCATTTAATACACAGGGAATCTAGAAAGCCAGCTCAAAAACAGCCTCTAGACTCCAGGCATTAAAGATCAGTATGATGAATCCTATAATGGAGGTCCATGAGGTCTCCCAAGGACATTGGATGGATACTTACTCTCAGAAATTATTCCCTTTGTAGAAGGCTTGAGGAACACTCAGACACATTTGCAACCTGTTTCACCTGTAAAATGTAGAGAGGACTGTATTATGAATATAGATAATTACTATTATGAAGATAATATGGAGAAAGAGTATTAGGATTTTTGTGAAGCTATGCCTGATCATTTATGGAACACAAAAATAGAAAGGTAGAAAAATGTAGACATTTCAACCAATCATTTGGCCACATATTTTTAAGAAAAACTGAATCACCTTACTATATAAGTAACTATCTGGTTTCATTCAAGAGAGGCAAGCAATATAATTATAATTTATCTCACAGAGCCATTACCATAAAAGTATGTAATTCAGACTATATCCTGTTCCATTTTTCACTAAGACAAAAATGAACAAAAAGCCAATATTTCCTACATTATGCTTAACAGCTCTCAACAGCCCATAGGAAGGAGTTTGGAGAAAATTCTCTAATCAAGGAGTAAAAGGATGCAGCTAACCCACACCCACAACTATGGAAACTGCATTAATTCAAAAGCATATTACCAATTTTATGAATACTTTTAGTCATTATATGAAAGCATCAAAATGGTAGGCAAAATCCAAGGAAACAAGATCAATTTTTTGTGATTTCTTCAGAAAATCTCATGACTCAACTCTGCCAAAACCCTAAAAACCTAATCAATATTCTCACAAAAATTTCAGATACCAGCATAAACTTTGTGTAGATTTTCTGCAAAATGCACAGCATTTTAGCATTCAATCAGTGCAAAGAAATATTCCTGAGGCAGATCTCTGCCTTATTTGCCAGCAACTAATCAAAATGCAAACAGAAAAAAGGAAAAAGGCAGTAAGATGCATGTAGAATGTAGACCTATTGGTTCTTTCTTGTCTTTAGCATTTTACAATAAATGTATTCAATCTTTAGAGTTATTAATCACCAATACTACTAGAAATTAATCATCAATTACTTAGCTCATTACATTAGTTTATCAAATATATTTAGGTTATACTCCCACTGGATAATTCAGCAATGTCTTGAATGAATCCTCTGCACTCTTGGACTTTACTCAATGATGCTCAAAAGAATTTTGGTCAGAGGCTAAAGAACTATTCTATCACATTTGTATATATTTGAAAATCATGTTTCCTAGATTAAGATTAGCATTGGAAGCCATTAAGACCGTGTGGGTTTCCATTCATAATTTAGCATTGCTTTGCTAAAAGTTTCTTTTCTTAAGAGCTGGGTAAATTTATTTCTGAATCAGAAATACTCCTGCATGTGTCGTTAAAGGTATTATTCCCTTTTTGCAGATTAATGCTTTTCCTTTTCTTATTATACATTCCATGAAAGTTTCTGAAAAACTAAATTACATTTTGAATTGCCTTTTGCTTTTCTCATTGTGGCTTTTCACACAACCCATTTGTTCTCAGTTGACGCTGTCATGGGTGGAATATACTCTGCAGAAGAGAAGTATTCTTGCTTAAGTGTAGTAACTCTTGGTCTGTGCTTTACAGTTTGGCACTCTTTTTCTTCAGTACTGAAGAAGATAGCCAAAATATTTTATCACTGTCTTTATTAACAAGTTGTGGTATTGTGAAGATTTTTCTGTTTGTTTTATCCAAGCCATCAAATTATATTTGATATTAATCCTACTGCAACTTTGAGCACTCCATTATTCTCAAGACCTGTAGAAAGCTACAAAGCATATAGCTTCAGCTGTTGCTTTAGATATAACTGTATTGCTTTATCTTTCTTACAAATAATCTATAATGTATATATTTTTAAATCAAGTCCAAAAATTTTTTGTCAATAAGTTTCATAGGGATGAAAAAAAAAGAAGTTCAAATATTGAAGGTCAGAAGGACATTTCAGTCACCAGGTTTCCTGTTCCATCCCTAAATTTTACCTGTATCAACAGCCCTGTGAGACAAGATTTATAGACACCAGAAGTACATTTTTCAACAAGCCATCAGTTTAATTTGTGGATCAGAAGCATGCCAAGTTGAAAAGTCTATAAAAAGTAGTGCAGAGCCTCTGTTTTGTCCTTGTTGACAACAAAGATATCTTGTGTGATTATAGCTTTCAGAGTTGAAAAAGAACTCAGAGGCCAATTTTTGCCAGGTGGCCTGGAAGCCTGGTGGGGCTGCATTTCCCCAAAGAATTCAAGAACTAATGTTCCACTTAATTTCACTTCAGAGTAAACTTAGACTTGGGTACTTGCTACTAATTTTTCACTTCACCAAACATGAATTTAGCAATGCCTTCAGCTTATAAATAAGGACATATTAAAAGCCCAAATCTGTCAATGAGGACACAACTAAAAAGCATGGAGATGTAACAGCTCTTTGGCCTTTTCACAGCTCCAGGCTCACACACCCAGACACTCAGGTATGGTCTTTAGCAGTGAGCAGGGCTGGATTATTCTTGTCTTAATGCACCAGAACAAGGACTATGTGACCCAGTCACATGAAACACAGTAACATACAGATGAATGCCACCCTTGGGCTGACACAACAGCAGAGGTACAGCTTTGCAGTCCAGTCACATGCATGCCAAGACCTGAAAACTCATCACCTGATGAGTTGATGCAGTGACAAAAATCTGGCCCTGGGCTGTTCAGTAGCCAGCAGTTTGTGCAGACCACACAGTGGCCTAATTTTCCAGGCATACCCAGTCTTATATGCCTCAAAAGTATGACACAGAAGGCTTTTTCATTAGAAATAAGATATCTGTAGCTGCCTCTCAGCTGCACATAATTTCTAAGTGTGCTGTATTTTGAAGTATGACAGGATTCAGGTGACCACAGGGAAAGCTTTCCCAATAAAATATATTACTATGTATAGATAGTCTGGCAGCAGAGTAGAAGAAATAGAACAGCAATGCTGCAGAGGCACTTTACATGATTTCATATTTTGTGCATCTGGTATGTAGGGTGTAATGTTACTTTGGAAGTGTACTGGAACCACCAGAGGTGATACGTGCATTTTCCTATTTATCTGAAAAGTGCTTCTTAGTGTCTGAATGCACTGATCTTTCTGAGGTTTCATGATTCTGATCATTAAAGCAATGTGTCCTTTCAGCAACTTAGTTATGGCAGATAGCAGAACCTGGTAACTTGTACAACTTTATAGACATTTATATGGCTGCACAACTTCAATTCATAATGACCCTGGGAGGTCATGCAGAGAAGATGAAGTAGAAAGTATAAGTGAATTGGTGTTTCCTTTTCTAATAATGGTAAAACAAATTATAATAAAGAATGTAATGTTACTCTCCCAGTGCTCACCAGTCCACCTTCAAGCCCTTTTTCAAATGAGATAACAGAATGACCATAGGAACAAAGCCACCCAACAGCTCAGCTGCAAGCTGCAAATCTCAAACTGCAAACCTCACCCTAAGGGGGTGAGGGACTCAGTCTCTACAGGAGACAACTGAAAATCTCATTTATTAAATCTCTGTCCTGGGAAACCCATGCATAAAAAAATCTAAATATCATAAAGAAATGTTCTTTTACTAGGAAGACATTTGTGAGACCTGGTGTATACCTGTGTGGTGGAGATAAATTAGGAGATAGAAAATTTTCACTATGATGTATAAAGAGATACCAAAACAAAGCCTCATTTAAAATCTTTCTGTCCTTATTAGCCAGAAAGATCAGCCAGGGGAACAGCTATTCCACAATGAAAATGGTCATAAATGTTGAGTTTGGAAGTGTCTATGAATAAAGAGACTTTCCAGGATACTTGTGATGAAGTAAATAAATTTCATTCAATAAAAAAATTGCACTTGCACTTTCTAAGAGTCAGTGTCCTGTGATCTAAAATACATAAAAGGTTGATAGAACTCAACAGTCCTACAGAGTCTGATTTTTTCAGTTGTTTAAACTTATATCATCTCTCCATAGCAGCTATAATCTCAATTTAGTTCCTGTTACTGACAGAAGAAGCAGGCCACAATCCAGCAAAGCACTTAAACACAGCTTAGCTTTAAATATGTGAAGTCGTACTGAAACCAATGAGAATACTCTCATGCTAAAAAGTAAGCACATGCTTAAGTTGTCCACTGGATCAGAGCCATAAAATAATGCAGTTTTGCCAATAAATAACTTGTCCATCAGGATAATTTCAATTGAGACTCATGGAATTTTTTTTAAAGCTACTTATTGTCAAAAGACTAGGAATTTCTGATTTCTTGTTCTTGTTTCTGATCTCTTGGTTGGGTTGGTGTAACAGCGGTATGAGTGGTTGGTGTAACAGTGGGAGTGAGGCTTCTAAGAGGACTATGTTTGGTGTGCAGGACTAATTTTATGATCCAAGAGCCATTTACTTACATGTGCATTTACACAAGGAGAACCTTGAACATTTTCTTAGCTGACATAAGAAAGTTTCCAGGAAACAGACATACAAATTAAAGCTTCTGAAAGGATAGACCTAATTTGCCTCACACACAAGCCTGGGATTTGGACTAGATTTTTTTTTCTGTGTACATATTGTAAACCTTATGTTTTCTATATGTGGAAGAAAGAATAGCTTAAGCATGCATGTCATCTGGATATATCTTTTCTGTCAAGAGCCAGATGAAAGGGCTAAAATTGATAGCTTTCTTCTAGCTGTCTTAATTCATTGCCAAACAAATGTACTCTTCTTTATTGCTTTACAAAAAAAACCCCAACTCTGTTGGTAAAACTTATGTAAGGTACTTTTACTTCTTACAAAAACTGAAAAAAAAGGAGATTTTTTCCAATGGCATGAAAAGCCAATTAGGACTGCCAGGAAAGTGTGTAGGGAAAGCAGGAGTATGCCATTTGGCAGAGTGGTACAGAAATTGGTACCTCACCATCTAGAGCCAAATCTGGTATGTGATGGAGCTGATCTCTCTGCTAATATATTACATTTTTGAGTGAGGCCCGGAAAATCGTAGCATGAGCTGTAAACTGCCAGAGAGTGACACTGGAATTATAAACCCTTTAAAGAAGCATTTAGGCAAAATAAACAGAGACCAGACCATAACAGGGATAATGGGCTGTTTTCCCTTTAGTCAATGCAGCAAAATGTTGGAGAGAGTTAACACTGAACGGGAAACTTCAGGTAAGTGATATTCTGAGTGACAAACACAGAGTGGTGAAAAGGGAGCTGTTTGGGAATCAGGTCTGTTCCAACAGAACTCTCTATTTAAAACATGGTATGGGAAAATATTTCAAAGGAGTAAATTTTTCTTGAAATAAACCTTTAAACATTTTGCTTTGCAATTACTTTGTTGCTAAATATGTTTTATACTTAAAAAGTTACAAGTGTTTCTAATGATATTAAAGAATCAAATTGTTCATAATTACTACAGCTACCAAGTGACTGAGGGTGCTGTGAGATGTCATAGCAGGTGATGGGCAGTGCTCTCACCTGAAGAGACATTTTTTTAGGAATATGTATTAGAAAGGGGGAGGAGGAGAGTTTGATAAAATGAAGAGAGTATTGGGTTTGTCTGGACAGGCTGTGGTAACAGGGGCACTAGAGGGTTGGCTTCTTTGAGAAGCTGCTGGAAACTTCCTGCATGTCTGACAGGGCCAATGCCAGCTGGCTCCAGGATGGAAGCACTGCTGGCCAAGGCTGAGCCCGTCAGCAGCAGTGGTAGTGCTTCTGGGATAATGTTTGAGAAGGGGCAAAAAACAGGGCAACTGCAGCTGAAGAGACAGGAGTGAGAAGATGAGAGGAACAACTCTGCAGACACCAAGGTCAGTGCAGAGGGAGGGGCAGGAGGGACAGGAGGTGCTGCAGGTGCTGGAGCAGAGATTCCCCTGCAGCCCGTGGTCCAGAACATGGTGAGGCAGCTGTGCCCCTGCAGCACATGGTGGTGCAGAGATCCACCTGCAGCCCGTGGAGAACTCCAGACCAGAGAATGAGAGAATGACTTGGTAGGCAACTGGTGTCCAGCCAGGGTCAACCACCCACAAAGAGAAATACTGCTTGGAGTTACAGAGGCCAAATGAAATCATGGACATAGGCTCATCTCTGCAGAAGGGAGAATCAGGCTCTATTTCCTTTCACAATTTAAGATTTCATTAGGAAACATTAAAGTACTGGGTTGTCTCTGCTATTTGACATCTAGATGGCAAGTGATCATAATATTCTCAGGAAGTATTAATAAACTTTCCTTTAACTAAGTTGATACTGAAATTTTTCAACTCCAGCAGTGTCAGCAAAGCAGATACTCAGATGATGTGGGGAAGCAGAAAATGGATTGTGGGATGAATGTCAGAGAAGGATTTCTCTACATAATGAGAATGGGACTTTGGAGAGGCTATGTTGAAGTGTGTGCATGTTGAAGGTGGGTTTTACCCAACAAGGGCATTTGCAAATACAGTCACAAAATAACAAATTTGAAGTTTAGCTACCTGCAGAGGTAAAATAGTCAGACAGTAATTTGCAGCAGTCTCCAAAATGTTAATTAAGCTCCTCTATTATACTGTGAATACATAATCAACATCTGGGAAACAGGATCTCGCTGTTCTTACAGGTGCCATGTCCTGTGCATCATTAATCAATTAGGCCAGAGTGGAAGGCCTAAAGAAAGAGCTGAGCATAGGCTGGTGGAGAAATGGTTCCAGTACTTGAGAAGTAACATCTAGTACTAAGTTCTGTCACAGGGCAAACATGGGAGTTTAGCTGGAGTACAGCTCCTGGGAAAAACAACTACAGCAGCCCAGTCAGCAAGTCAGAATATTCTCTTCAGAACTGATGAATTTTTGAATGCTTTGGCTTTGTTTAACACCTGAAACTGGCAAGCACCTATGTAAAAAAAAACTAGCAGCAAACCCACTCACCTGACATGCAAAAATGCTTTGAATGGCTTTAGTTCATGCATTCTATTAATGCAGTGACTTCAGCACAGAAAATAATTGAATTTGCATCTTCTAGGCCTTGCCAGTGTCCTGACTAATACTGAGTGAATTTATTTTCATTTTGAATAGAAATCTCTGAAAACATGCCTTTTCCTGCTAAGTTCTTGATAAAATGTATTCTTGATAAAATCTTTTTCAAGCATGAAAAATCTTCAGAAATTTCCTTGAAAAAAATCCCAAGAATATCCTCTTCCTGAGAGGTGCCCCACATCTGTATAGAGAAGTTTACAAGATGCCTGCCAAGCCTCTGTCATGAAAGTCTTGAAGGATATTTTACAGGAACTGTGTGTTGTATTGCCCATAGGTAGACATATTATTAGAATAATTAAAGTTCTCTATGGAATTTGTGAAAATTTGGGATTTTCTGCAAATTTATTCCCTCACAGCTGATGGGATGCTGTCATGAGTTCTGCTGAAAATGTACAGGATGGAACAGAATCCAGTTTCTCTCTCTATTATCAGTTTTGCAAAGCTATAACAAGAAACAGTAAAAAAACTAGTTGGACAAAAGAAAAGCTATTATTCAATACCAAAAGATTTTTTAAATGAGAAGTACCATTTTGAGAAAGTTCCTTTTTAGAATAACACTACACTTTCAAAGGCTTATATAAAACCCAATACTGCTGACCCACCCTATAGAATACTCAGACTTCACTAGAGAGAGCCTCTTCCAGTGAGCTGGTTAGAAAGAAGGAGTGCTTTTCTTAAAAGCCTAGAAGATTTTATAGCCAATATAGGATGTATTAAACATGCTCAGATCAAGCCT
Organism: Haemorhous mexicanus; assembly: GCF_027477595.1. Lineage (NCBI taxonomy): Eukaryota > Metazoa > Chordata > Aves > Passeriformes > Fringillidae > Haemorhous > Haemorhous mexicanus. The sequence continues at coordinate 143,291,938 of NC_082341.1, forward strand.
GGGATTTGCTGGATCTCAGAAACACTCTAAATGTGGGCAGTATGTCCCAGCTATCCCCCTTTTCAAGAAACTGGCTTCTTTTGCTGCTGCACTTGGGCTTCATGTAGTGTTTTATAACCCATTGCTCCTCAAGATTATTTGTCTCCACATATGAACAACTGCTGTGCATACTTTTTACCTTTATCCCTGCCATCAAGACAGGAAGGAGTCTGCCCTGATCTTGCCCTTAAACATTATTGAAAGATCAGTTGAATAAAATAGGTTTTAAAAAATGCAGACACATTCTTTAGTTTAGCTGAAAATTTTTCAGAAGCAAAAGAATATTAAGTATGTTTAATTCTTTCTTTTTCTTCTTGGCTCTAACTTTGTAGCTGCTCCATACTTTAAGTTCCCATTGAGAACCCTGCATGTAAAAAATTGGACAGAAGAGGGAAAAGCTACGCAGAAGAAGTGAGGAAGATTGCAATAATGAATATAACAAGACCACTTCCTTCAAGTACATCATCAAAATTTAACAAATCAGCACAGGCATTTTCAAAGTTCAGAGCCCATCACATTTCAAAAAAATTGATCCCTTTTTTTAACCATCCTTAGTCCCTGAATCACTTCCAGGAGCATAGCCATTCCCAAAAAATATGTCTTCCCTTCCTAAAATATATTTTCCATTTCTCAAGCTACATGTTTCCAAAAGAAAAGTGGGAGAAGTGCATTAAACTTTTTGAACAAGGAAGGTGGTTCTCATGGCTCGTGAGCCTGCTCTCCACTGCCAGGGACTGCCTGGTGAGCACACCCTGCCAGGAGAGCTGAACTCTCACTTGTGCTGTGAACAGCTCCATTGTGTCTCAAGAACAGAGCTGTCTGTCTGAGTGCTCTTGCTGTACAGCAGCATCTAATTTGTGAAAGGATGGACCATGGAATTATGAACTACCTATTTTATTTCTTCTCAGGACCTTCTACACTCTATTTTTTGAGGAGGTTTAGAATTTTTTTTCCTTATAATTGCTAGTCGACATACACCAATACTGGGCTTTAGAAATAACTCCTGATTCCTTCTTTCTCATATCATCATCACTAATAAAAATGAAATTTTCATTACTGCTAGCTTGAAAAACTAGAAGATCTATAGAAGGGATGTTGTACTAAAATGTACTAATTTTAAAATACCTGCATCTTGCTGTGAATACATTGTTTTACCTAAAAAAACTATATTAAGTTCAAATTAACATTTTTCCCCTCTATGTCTCTTGTGAAACAACCTTTTTTCATGAGGAAATTCTGCATTAACAAATAATTTTAAAATTGTTTGTTCAAAAAAATATGATGGCCTGTGTTTCTTGCTGCATTTGGGAAAATACAGAAGTGTCTGTGTGATGTGGTACAAAGGCCATGCTGATACATATTCAAGATGGCCAGCATAACTTAGTCAATTGCTTTGCCACCCAAAGAATACAGCCATCCCAAACTCATCTGGCCAACACGTTTTGCTAAAGCAGTCACACATGCTTTCCTTGCCACGCCCCATTGTTAATGAGAAAGGAATTTGGGAAGATGGTCTCTTGCTCAGTCACATGCTTTGCATACAGGGCACTCAGTCAATGACTTTGCTGGGCCCCCTGTATTATTTAAACATGTCTTGGTTTAAATTGCCATTCTGTAATCTGTCTGTACTACACTTTCTGTAAAATGGCATTAGAAATGTTGTGGTGAACACATCCAGAACATACATGAACACATCCAGAGAGAGGTTCTGTAAACTCTTCCGTTTTACACAGCTGCTTTAGAACCACTGAATAGAGATATAGATTAACAAATAATGTAGCAGTAGTCGATATATTGCGGTGGGAAGACAGTTGCAGATGCAGGATTGAACCAATGTCCACTGTAGGCTTGAAAACAGAAGTTGTTGCATATAATTATTTAGAAACTTTGTGGGCAGGTAGATGTTTGAATGCAAAAACAAACACATTTCAATAGCAAGCTGATTTGCAGAAGATGAAGATGGATCTGGGTTTCCAAATAAAATGAGTGTAACATGTAGGTTTAGTGGTCAGCGTTGGTTAGTATTACAGCATTCATCTGTGGCTCTGCTATCACACCTCAGCATGATGTGAGTCTGCAAGCTTTATAATTTCAGATTGCTATTTTCACCCTACTTTTATAGCCTTATGTCTTTCAGAATCTGTGTTTTCCAATCCTTTTCTGAATTTCCACTTGCTTTGATGTGATAAAAGTATATACACAAATTTGATCAGACCATCAGGGATTGTTGCACATAAATTTTCAAGGCTATGAGATAAAGAAGAAATATTTCACTTCTAATAAACAACCATATACAAACAATTACTTTTTTAGAAGAGAAAATATGAGAATAGTAATAGGTGGGAGACATCCCAAATTTATATGAATGAACAGCAGAAAATAGTTGTCTTATTTTATAAATTTTTAGCACAATTTAATAGAGGATTTTTATTATAAAGTGTCACACTGGTGGTTCCTGACACTTCAGTGGCATACACTGACAGTCAAGGAACATACAGAAAGATATTTTTGACTAGGTTTTCACTGTTGTATGTTACCATTTAGAAGGAGGGATGGTTTTATTTTGTCATTGTCTTTCTTCTTTTGTTTAGTGAGAAAGAAAAGAACATATTGCTTCTATGACTCATCCATCTCATAAAAATCTCTGACTTTGATACTTTAATAGTCATACTCCCCAGCTTGTGGCATAGTGGATAATGCATTTTTAATCCTGGCATGGCAGCTTCTGTGGGGATAATTCAGTCCCTCGTCCCAAAAATAGTTGAATAGTTGGAAGCAGAGATTTGTAAGAAGTCAGGTCTAGTTCAGGTGGGAGGTCAAGGCAGATTAGTACACTTTGGGCACAAAAGAATAAATACAATCATCTCTTAAGCTGGTAGCTAGCAGTGCCTCCCATGCAATAATGAGTAAGTTACTCTAATGACCAGATTAACCATCATGATGAAACCCAAAAAACCTTGTTCTGTCAGTGAAGCTCTTACCTTGGTGCTTGGTTTACTCTGGAGGTTCTGCTGTGCCTCTTTATGCAGTTTTCTATTGCTTTATTGAATTCTTTCTAAATTTAAAATACTCGTGAAGCTCACAGGAAGCAACTCTTTAGATGAAATTAAAAGCTCCCACCTGGCAGCAGCTGCAGCAAGGTTATGCTGTCCTCATCCATTTCTTAGGTGAACAATTTTTAACTCTATTTGTGGCAAGAACATAGTTTTGGGAGGGTAGTTACTCTGCACATGGAGATTGTGAAAATAGTGACCTTACAATGTTAATCAAATTTCACTAATTTATTAGATGCATCTATTGTTCATTTTGCACCACCAAAAAGAGTGATGCTCATTTAGTACCAACCTTACAAATTCCTGTAGTCAACAGGAGGACAGCAGAGCTGGGTTGAGTGGGAGGGACTGACATTTCTTGCAGACACACATACAAACTCCATCTTGCCTACATGCCTGTGGTCTCAATTTACTGAGGACATTTTCCTGTGACCTAGGTTACCATCAGAAAACAGTCATTTCTTGGGATTAAAAGCTTGTGAGCCACAGTAGTTTTGTGAAATCTGACAGTGAGCAGGATCTTGCTGTGGCCTGGTACAGTCTGTGGGCGACCATTTCTTGGCCTGGTCGTCTGGTTATCTGCCTGCTTTCTTCCTTGAATTATACAATTTTTAATCTCCTTCAATTATCCAAAGCAATAGTCTCTTTTGCAGAAATTCCTGTATTTGAAAAGTGTCAATATAATTTTGCATTTGTGTTGATACAGAAAGAAAGCAGGTTTTGATGTTTAAATGAATGAAGACATTTGCTTTTCAGCTAACTTGAAAAAAAAAAGCGCCTCCAAACAACAAAAACACCCAAAAACCCAAACAAAATGAGAAGAACCACTTGTGATAGAGAGTGTATGCATGTAGGAGAAGGATTAAGTTCCTGTAGCTTTTGGAAGTCACTAGAAGATGCTTTGGCATGGGCTCACTTTCCCACATCCTCAACAGGAAGCTGTGTCTATTTCTTCTTTGCTTTTCCCAACCAGGTAAGTTACATGTTCCATCCCACACTCTGCCATGGCCTTTCACACTATCCCAAATCCCTGTGGGCCTCAAGCATGTGTCTCATCCTCTGCTCTGCATCTTCTCTCTTCTCTGCCTCTGACATGTCCCAGACGCCGGCGTTCAAAGGATTTTCTTTAAGAAGCTGTCCTGTCCTGTGCCCTTCTTATTTTTTTTTTTCAGTTCCCTTTTTGGGGATGTAGAGTTCTGTCTGTCACCTGGCATGCTGTATTGACTCTTTTATCAATCACAAAAGACAGAATTCATGTTCAATTCTTAGTTTCACCATTGTATTAACCAAGCATTTAGATTGCACCATTTTAGGAATGGTGTGTTGATTTGTATCAAGCAAGGTGAAGTTTCCTGCTGTACCTCTCTGATGGATATTGCTGCCTGTAGGGTCAGACTGTTAAATTTGCTCATAAACCAGCTCCTGAAGCACAACTGTTTCTACCTCGGGTTATAATAGAAAACTAAAATCAGTGTCTAGCTGTGACCCCACATTTATACTGGTGCAAATGACAGATATTGCTTTACTTTGCAAAACCACTGAGGTCTGCCTTTAAACAGAGGTGATAGGAATGTCTTCAGAAGATCTGTAACAAATTGGTTGCTGAAATGCAGGTGAATATACTGTGTTTAGACTGAAGTCAGACCACAAGTAAGTCTTACTTCTATTTAATTTCATTTTTTCTGAATTAGAGTGAGTTATGATAGGTGGCCATAATCTTAGAAAAATCTTTTGCTGCAATTCTTACAGGGCAGTAGGAGACAGAAATGCAGAACTAAGCGATTCTGATTGAGTAGGTGTTAAAATGAGGATGTAGTAAGTCATAGTGATACTTTCCCTCTCTGTATTTCAGTACAAGCATCTAACTGAAATGCTTCTCAGCTGATGAAGAAATTAGTTGCTATAATAGTTATACTTGCTATTCATAATGGATGATGGCCATATATGATTTCAGAGCCATCTGAAAAAACTCCATCAAAAAATGAGTCTGAACACGTTCTCATCTTCTGAAAGCTCCACCTTACACTTCTTGCTAGGTGAAACATAAAGCAAAACAGCTTCTTCAGATTAGTAAGCAGGGAAATAAGACTGCATCTATCTTAATTGTGCAATAGCTTCTCATCATTAGAGCTGAACAATGCTATGAAAATATGGCATCAATTGAAGGAACATTGACTCATGGCTGTGAAGACACTTTGAACAGAGGGCTTCTTGAAACCCTGTAATTCTGCTCTGCTCAGTTTAGGCCCAACCCTCCAGGGCAAGGAAGAATGATGTCATTGAATCCTCAGGAGATAAACAATCAATATACAAGACCCAGTGAGTTAGAGGGGACGGAACAGCACAGCCATCTTCAAAACACTTGATAATAGGACAAAAAATGGTAGCTTCATCCTGATGACTCACTAAGCAATTAACCACAGTGTAGACAGGAATCAGGAGAGAACTTTATAAGCAAATGAAGACCTGTGCAAGGTCCTTCTCAAAGCTTTGTCAGTAATTATTTTCTTGATATAATTTCCCCACCCAGATTCAGTTCTACAAAGAAAACTCAACAGTGAAGGTTTTAAAAGTAGGAATATGAGCAGACATTTTGCAGTGCTGAACTTCCTGTGATTTCTTTGAAGATCTCAATCTAATTCTAGGCTAGATAAACTGTAATTCAGCTCCATATTCCTTCACTTGATAGAATCAAGGTAGCAGACCTTAGTAATTCTCTTCACTGAATGAAGTCCATGTAATGCATAATTTAAAAGGTTAGAATAGCCCTCACAGTGGCTTTTGGCCATCAACATTCATGGCTCCATAAAAATTACATGCAAACCATCTAAGACTTCATTTTGCTTCTGACAGATGAGTAAAACAAACCAATGGGAACAATGTCTAAGAAACCAACAGCCAAGGTAACTCCCCAAAAGAGCCTCTGTTTGTTAGAATAGTCCTTGACCCAAGTCCCAAATAAATGACACAAACACCATAACCATCACTGAAGTTGAACACGAATAGGAACACCACATGTTCAGCAGTCATCGAGTAAAACACTGTCATAGGAAGATCATGCATCAGCTTATGCATCAGCTGCATGAGTTAACAACATGGATCTATCATTTTATTAATGAATCAAAGCTTCAATCAGCGTCTCCCACTATAAAATTCAAGGAGATCCCTAGTTAGAAAAGAAGTTAATTTGCTTGGAAGTTAGTTTGCCGAAAGCATACATACTAGCCAATGGGCTGGAGCGTGCTTTGATGTATTTTAGCTATCATTAGCCAGGTTTGCTATTAATTATATGTCGCTTTACTTTTCAACGCATAATTTCCTTATATTAAACATAAAAATATGCTTTACATTGTGATTATACCAGAGACAGACTGTTTTATAGTAATTGTTCGGACCTGAAAGATGTTAAAGGTATCTGAGCTGAGTTAGGAGCTGAAAGTAATCAAAGCAAACTTAGCAGGCTATAATAAAGTCTTTACAAATATGAAAACTAAAGGTGTTTGGAAAAAACCCTAAAATTTGGCATTATATCTTCCAGTTTGTACAGTCTGTGATACATTAATTTGGATGTGAACACACCAAACCCAGAGATTTTGATAAGATTTGAAGGAGATTTTGGTGATATACCATTGGATATACAGGCATAATTCAAAATTGCATCCTTTGAACTTGAGATCAACACAAAGAAAATCCCCAGACCTGTAGACTACTTCAACATCTACATAAATGCAAACAAATGCAAAGTTTCAGGTACTAGTTTTTTATTGATGTCATGGTTTGTGCAAAAGTAATCTATGAATAACCAAAGAAAATATGGAGGTTTTTCACGTTTTCAGAGCCAAAGTCTAACCTGAATCACACTGTTTTAGGAATACATAGGCTAGATAATGAGGAAGAAGTACAGTGGCACACTGGTGTTGCCCATGGATTTTGCCAGGGGACAATGGGAGGCCTGTCCATGTCCTACCACTCTTACTGGACAGGGTAATGAAAATCTCCGTACTCTTTTTTTTTGAAGATCAATTTGAATTTAATTTTCATTCTTAGTTTATTAATGGCCAGTTTATTCCCTTTTTTTTTTTTTTTTGTACTTGTTCCTTAATCTAAACAAGGAGCCTAGTCTTTTACTAGGTCTGTGCTTTTGATTTATTTATAGGTCTTTCTTCAATTTTTGCTTTACTAAGTAAACCACACCAAAACATTTTTAGTGTCATCATTGTAAGTAATAGGGAGGACCAGAGGGCTGAAAACACTCCTCCTGCACCATGTTCAGTTTTCTGTTTATCTTTTAAATAGAGGAGTATTCAAAACTGTGAAAGTATTTCAGATGAGATCTTGTCAGGACCTTTTAGCACTACCATTGAATAATTAGTACAAAAAGCAGTCTGCTCACTAATGAAAGCCATTTCAAAAATGTATATAAAGATTTCATCTATAAAACATATTCCTAAAATTTATTAAACCCTGCATCCTTTTACCATAAAAAAAATCCATTATATTTATTCCATTTTCTCTTGCCAATTTCCACATATTTTATTTTGCAAAAGTACTTTGGACATCAGTGGGAATGTCATTTGGGCATGGGTTTTAATCCCTAAGTGAAAAACTGAAAATGTTCATGGGTTGATAAGGTATACTGGATAATGAAGTTAACTAAGTAAGCAAACAACTATGCTTGCTTACACCGTGTAAACTTAGCAATAGAGGTTAGAAAAATGACTATTTATGCATCTCATTAGCTGCTTTATGTAAGAACCTGTTCATGTCTGTTAAGCTTTCCTTTCTGTTTTACATAAAATTGTAATAAAAGATGTCATACTCCTTCTGTTCAACAGGACAGTAGAAATTAAATCAGTCCATACTCTAGGTTCTGTACTTGCAACTCTGGATGTCACCAGGACATCTGATTATAAATGTCCAATTGTCATCTGATGAAATCCCTACACAAGCCAGTATACACAGGCAGCCTCAAATGACAAAATTTGGCAATATGTGACCTCTAATAACTTTTTCTTATTCTCAGAGTGTAATGAGATATTTCTCCTTAAAAGACATTTATTTCTGTCTGAGATCTGGTTTAAAACTCTCAGCTACATCTGTGTCCTATGATCTCCCATTCACTTTGAACTAGAGAATGACAAGCAGCTGGGTACACTGGCTCCTACAAATCCTGCATGATGACAGAATATATGAACATATTCAAATTAATTGCTACTTAATTAAATAGATAGAGTTACACATCCTGGGAACAACCCATTGTGTTATCTTGCAGTCAAATGCATTTGTTGTTCTGCACTTTGACATCAGCTAGAAGAGACTATAGAAGAGTGAACAGTCATTATGAGTCAGAAGGCAGGAAGAGACCAGAAATAGACTAGAAAATGTAAAAAGTGAAAGCTTTTACTCTTTCCCCAAAACCAAACTATTTATCAGCTACAAAACTGCACAATCTCTGCATAGGAGAGGCAAGAAAAAAGCATACTGTTAGTCATGAGATCAATACAAGCATTAGCTCTGTGCAGTGTCGTAGGGGTGGAGTTCTGCTCCAAATCTTGTAGCTGGTGAGGGAGGAAAAACTTCTAAATGGGACAGCTCACTCTAGAACTCTCTCTCTCTCACACACACATATATTTAAGTAGACTCATATATATTTGGGTGGGTTTAATTTTTAGCTTGAATATTTTGAGGTAATTGCTGTTGGCTACGGCTGCTCCTGGCAGCTGATTCTGTATCCTGAGTCCTGTCTCTCTGGTCAGTGTGCTCCAGCTCATCCACTATTAAGTGATGAACTATAACGTACACTTTAATCCTCCACTGGTCTTGAAATACAATTGTTAATTGTATGGGCTTTTTTATTCCTGTGTGCCTGAAAAAATGGCAAAGCTCTGCTGCAGCCATTCACAAGGCAGTTTTGATGGCAGGGGCTGATGTTGCAGGACACAAGTAGAGAAAGACTTTTGAGTGCTCTACTGTTGGAGTCAGGGGACCCAAACTAAATATTGCTTGAATACTCCACCTGGAGGAGACCCTGGAGTGAGCTGTCTGCTTCTCTGCAAAGGAGACATTTGGCTGCTCCAAAACAGCCTAAGAGTGAATCAGCACACACACACATGGACCTTCTGGGAGCAAAATGGGAAGTGAACCAAGCTAAGAGAGCATCCTGCACTAAAGCTGGCTATACAGTCTCACCTTTTGTCTCCTCAAGAGAAGGGAAGATGGCTAATTTCTTTAGATCAAAGGCTGTGTATTAGATCAAAGCAATTTTGTAGGCAAACGATGTATGGCACAGATAGTGAAGATGCTTATCATCTTATGGCCTACTCTCAACAGTACTTGGATTCCTTCCTTTCCTTGTTTTATGCGATAAAATTTGTAATGATGGTCCCATTCTTTTTGCTTTGCTAGAAGGAAGTGCTATCTAACATAGCCTTAAAGAATGATAATAGCAAAAAAAGAAATAGGCGATCTTATCTAGTACTTTTCTCACTTTGCCTTGTAACACTTACAGACAGTAAAAGAGCAATAAAAAGTGTCTGAGAAAGTGTTTATAACCAATTTAAATGTCTGTATTCTGTTTTGGGTGCAACAGCTTGGAACTTGTGGAATTAAACAATTCAGGACTTGTGGAATGTTTTGTTAATTAGCCAACATTAATATATTTCCTCTGATTTTACAGTGAAAAGGCATAGCTAAGTAAAAAAGAAAAACCCTAGAGGTAGAAAAACCTTCAGTGCTAACACTACATGTTTTCACTAAGATGTTATCTTAAAACTCTGAAAAATTAATCAGAAGGACAATAGCACCTTGGAGATAAAATATATTTTAGATCAATCAGTTTGAATTAAAACCACAAAAGAAGATATACTAAGGAAGATATACTTATTTGTTCTTTAAGGATTTTCTATAAAATGAAATTTATGAATTATGAGTTTTGGTTGCCACAGGGCAAAGGGGGAGTTGCCCACATGTGCAAAATGCCAACGCCTTCTGTGCTCAGGGCACACATCCAGTGCAGGACTTGAGTAACATTAATGGTCTATAGGAACATGCAGTTTGTAAGATACATTCTAAATGTGGCACATTTACTGTGCATCAGCAGACTGACTCTACAGCTCAGATGCAGAGACTGGATTCATCTGGAAAATATCACACTTCCAATCCCTGAGCTGTTAAATTCAAAATACACAGGATAAAACCATTCTATTGCACACCCATGTTTGAGTCAATCTGCACATGTGCAGTACCTGCTTGTATAATCTGCCAAATCTCAAGAAATTCTCAGCTGACAACAGGCCTACATCTTCTGTTTATGCTCAGAGTTTCTAGGGAAACCAGATACAAAATAATCTCATGGAGAAGACACGACTCTACCGCTACTGTATGAAGAACTGTTGGTGCAGATTCTGAGCAGGACCTCCCCACACCACTGTGGGGACAGATGGCTGCAGTTCTGTCCCCTTTTCTTATGGCTGAGACCATATGGAAAATTTTCAAGACACTTAAATAGAAAAACATCACTTTAAGAAGCAACTAAATAATTCAAGAACACCTTCCTAAGTCACAGACTAAGTTGTTTCAGTCACCCATTAAACGTGAAACTTTGAGCTGTCAAGTCATTGCTTGCTCAAACTTCCAACTTGCTTTACTTCTGGATGAAAGGGGAAGATGTTGGTACCAGGGACATTCTGTACAAAACTGAAGAACTCCACACACAGTGGGTCCCAAGTGATAAAGGATTGATCTGAAACACTCTGAAATTGCTTAAAAAGTTTTGGCTCTTGTGGTTACTTTTGTATGTGCATGATGAATATTGAACCCCAATATCACAAATAAAGAAGCAAGTCCTAAACACGCTAAATAAGATGCAAAAATTAGAAATGTTACAAAAGAGGTGAACCAACATCTGAGACAGCTGCATTACAGTGAGCAGCTGAAGAAATATTTCTGATACTAGAGGGATCTTTTGTTTAGTAAACAAAAGCATAACAATGTCCAATGACTAGAAGCTGTAGCTGAACAAATTCAAACTAGCAATTAGGTTGTGCAATTAACCATTGGAATAATTTGTGCAGAGATCTGGTATACCTCTTATCGTTGGCAGTCCTTAAATCAGGATTGGCTGTCTTTCTAAAATATGCTTCATTCAAACAGCAACTCTTGGGCTTGATGCAGGGGTCTTATGCAACAAATTAAACTAGAAATGCATCTTGATCTGCATTTAATTTCTCTGAATATGTCCAGCATATCTTCTCAGGCAAAAAACCCTGGCAGAAAAGTAGTAGCATCTCTGGGAACAAGGATTGGAGGCCTTTAGGATATTTTATGACTTTTTTTCCCCATTTAAGGCATTTTTTGTAATATTTTTTAAGCTTGGTTTTGTTCCAGAAGCCTACAGTGTTTCTGGTTTGTTTCCCCAACTCCCAAAAACCTTTGTGTGTGCAGGAACACCATCTATAAAGCCATACCTTTCTCTTACACGATTTGTATAAATTAAAGAAAGATGTGGACTAACTGGAAGGAGTCCAGGTGAGAGTCAGTGAGAGTAATCACAAATCTAGAAAACTTGGCCTTGTTCAGTCAAGAAAAGAGACATCAACCTTTCAAATACATAGAAGGCTGTTGAAAAGAGCCTATTTTTCATAGACAGGATAGATAAAATAATCACAGGAAGAGGGATTGACTTTTGCTGTGAAGGAAAGCTTCCTCCAAGTACAGTAGCAGATTGCCTGGGAAGTCTTGGAGTCTCCATTTGGAGATCCTGAAGATCTTCATCTAACAGATTAGGCTAATTTGCTTTGGGATTAAGGTCTTTTCCAGTGTGAATTTCTAGGGTTGTATGAAATATGTCTTACTGCATTGTGCATCTGCAATATCCCTGGGTATCTAAAAATAAAAAATCCCTCTATAGTAACCATACAGTATTGCGGCCATGATACATGTGACATAAATTAGTTCTGCACCATCAAAAATCCACCAACATGGGTGTTTTAAAATAAAGGTCAAATTACAAATCAATTCACTGTCTTCCATTAATACATATATTCTGTCTAGGGGATGTGAAAGTCATACAGTTTGTTTTCCTCATCAATAAAAGTACAGGTGGATTACTCAAACAGAAGGATCATCATGCTGATTGCAAGGCTGATGGTTATTTTGGCAGTCACAGAACAGTTGAAGCAGGAAGGCAGGCCTGGAGATGGCCTTGTCCAACCCCACAGTGCAGAGCAGGGTCAGCGGGAGCAGGGAGCTCAGGGACGTGTTCAGCCAGGTTTTGAACATCTCCAAGGTTCTTCAAAATATGGTTGACATTTCAGGTGCTTTTATTTCTGTCCTATCGACCACTCACAGAAAAAACGTCTGTTATGTTGAAATGGAATTTATTTTACTGTAATTTCTGCCCCCAGACTTTGTCTGGTCTGTGGGCACAAGTGAGAACAGCCTACAGATCTTCTTTAATCTCCTTTTCAGGTATTTACATAAACTGGTAATATTCACACCAAACATATGAGAAGCACAATTGTCTCATCATCTTGAACACACACAGAATGAGCACTGCAAGGTGACAGTCATCATTTATGTAAAGCACAGGGACTGTGAGGGGGGATCAGACCATAAATACAACCTCTGTGATATAATTTCATTAATACTGTTGGTATCAGATTCTCCAGTGTAGGAGAGAGGGGAAACACAATTTTTTTACTAAGCTGTGCAGACAGGAGGGGTCTTCTCTCTTTCTTGGTGGCTGGCTGCAGCAGCTCTGTGCCATAGAGGTGTGAAAATGCTGCCCAGGTTTGTGAGGTTTCCTGTGATGAGTGCAAGGGCTAATGAGAGAGAACTACTTTCACTTAGACCCCAAGCCATTCTATATTTCTTTTCTCTCCAGGTGTCTCTCTAAAGGCTTTAACAGTATCGGCTGCTGGAGAAAATGTCTGCATGTGAAGTTATATATATATATATACACACAGATATTTTTGCTTATGATTAGAAGCATCTAAGCCTTTGTAAAATAACTGAATTCTTTGTTTCCCTTTTTCCTGTGACAGAAAATGTGACAAGCTAATTTCTCCATATGCCAGGAGTACTTTGAATGCAAATATAGCTGTGCAGAAATTTCAGCTCTTGGGTTTAGAGCTTTTTTCCCTTTTGTTCTGGTCTTTGGGGAAGAGCTACTTCTTGTTTGCTAATATAAAATTCTCTATGGATCAAAAAATTGGTTTTGAAACTATATGAGTCTATCTGCCATAGAAATGAGCCTCGGATATTTGGAATCCATGATGCAGAAACAATATGCCCCTACTTTTCCCTGTGTCAGGTCCCAGCTTTTTATGCTGGGATGGATGTTCCCTCACAGTGCCTACTAACACTCCAATTACTACTGATAAATGGGCTGTTCTGGTGGTAAAAACACAGCACCTTTCTCCTTCCCTCTCTTTCCTAGTCCATGAATAAAGTATGGTTGTTTTAACTTACTCTCAAAGGGTCTTTCCCACCTTTTTCATGAAACTTTATGGATTTTTATTGAATCTATTCTTGCAATTCCTACTCACGGTATTGCACAGTATTGAAAAGTGGAACAGCTGCCATTTTTTATTTACTACAGATTAAACTTTCCATCCTATTATACTGAAGAGCTGTGTGTAATTTGTTATTTGCAATTGGAAATCCCTCTCTGAAGTTTACTAAATAACATTGTCATTTCATAGCTTGGAAAATATAACCCTATAAAGCTGGAGCAGCTTTCCCGAGATGGTGCCAAGGGGCAATGGCCCCAGAGCCCTGTGGGAGCTCCCCTTCTTCTGTTCTCTGCTGGGGAGCTGAGCCTGTCCTGTGGGACACGGCACAGCCCAGCTCCCTGCTCACGGTGTGCACAGTGTGCCACTCTGAACAATTATGGCAGTAAATTTTCCAGACTTTCAGGTCACTTTGTTTTACTGGCCTTATTCACATTTGTCTCATAATCACAATAACAGGACAGGTGTGCTGCTGTTCTCGGCAGCGATCCTGGTCCCCGGCGGAGCCAACTCCCCGGCCTTTGACCTCCAAGTTTATCCTCTCAGGAAACCGGTTTACTGCCTTGCAAAACAGCACACCCCTACGATTAGCACTTAATTACAGTGAAGCCAGTAGCAGCTCTGCAAAAGTTAAGTTGATTTTTTGTATATGGACCATATTTCTACACGAGTTAAAGTTTCTGGCAATCAGGTTGCCTCATGTTGAGAGCCTATAGACAAATGCGTTTTATTGCCTGTTATATGCATCTGTGTATGTAGCTGCACAAAAACCAGGGCAGCAATTCACTTTTTGTTTCTCCTTCCAGCATTTCAAAAAATATACAAGGCACCTCACCCCATAATCCTATCCAGGCATCACTCGGTGTGTGCTTTAACCTGAGCCAATTACCTTGACTTTACAAACTTAATGCAAACTCACAGGAAAGCTACCAAAATGGGACCTTAAAGTAAATTAAATCTGAATAGTCTCAGTCTGAACTTTGGATCAGATACACTTTGCTCAGTCCAGGATCTCAGTGAAGATGTAAGCATCCCCAAGTAACAAAAAAAAGAAACAAAAACTTGCTAGAAATTCTGAAAGTAGGACTCCTAGCAATATTTTAAAGTGTTTTTGGAAATGTCTAACACAACTCATATAGAAAATGGGCATTTTCAAATCCATTTTCCCAAAGTATCAGCTCTAGTTTCTTTTCTTTTGAAAGAACTTTGCTATATTATGAATTAACATCTGACAAAAATATCTCAGGGGTAGCAATAAAATAATGATACTTTAGCCTCCGGTTTATATTATATTACCAAAAATAATGAAAAAAATTGTTGCCCCAGAGAGACTTGGAAGATATTCAGATACAGTAGAGCTGGGTGTGACATGAGAAGATAGATAGATTACACAGATAGGACTGAACCAGTTAAGAAACTTTTGGGTATTCAGCTATCCAGTGTAATATTCACTCTGCTGAGTGAAGGCTCTACAACTCATAATGAGTTCATATCATAAGACTCATTCCACAGCATGATAACTTCTTAAAAGTTATTCCATTCTGTGGTAATTTTTAAGGAGAGATGCTCAGTTGTTTAAGTGTTTCTGAAGTGAACAGATAACATATCTGCATGTTTAGCAGATGCATATCTTTCCCCAGAATGAAAGAATCTTGAATGCAGAGTTACATCCCTTATAATCACTGTTCTTCTGTTGAAGAGCAACAGTATTTTTTAATCGTTGTTCCAGATTTCAGATACAGCCCATTCTGCCATCACTACAAGGTGAGTCAAGCTGTCTAATGGTTCTGTTATTTTCATACTACCCAGGCATGTACTGAGAGTCTGGTAGTTCAGTATCAATTCATCTCTTGGCTGAAACATCAAACTAAGATTCTGACCACTTATTGTAATTAAAAATCCCCATAAGCTTTTCACAAAGCATAGGTGCTCACCACAGTGTCCTGACAAAATTCCAGCTTTGCATAATTATATTCTATTCGTATATAATATAATTATATGAAATAATTATATTCTGCCTGAAATCCCCATGAAGTTTCATCTGTATGTAGGAGCCTTCTTGTTTCCAGTCTCAAGCTGTTGTGCAATGCTGCTGTCTGCTCCGAAATGTGAATCACAGACAGTTGATGGTGTTTCCTGTTTGTTTGTATTTTATTTCAATGCATCAATTTTTGAAATTTTTAAAACATTGCAAAAGGGCTTAGTCAGACTTCTTCAAAAGTTCATATGTTGTTTGCTAAAGACCATGAAAACTACCCTTGTTTTGAAAAAGCTGCAAAATAGTTTTGAAATCTTTGCATGCAGATTTTTTATGCCTTTCACCAACTGTGTTGCATTTGCATAGTAAGGTTTTGCATGGTAAGGGATAGAGGGTTTCTTCTGTAAGACCCTGCCAGAAGCTTCCCCCACATTCAACAGTCAGCTGGCTCCAAGACAGACCTGACTCTGGCCTAGGTCAAACCATTCAGTGACAGTGCTAGTGCCTCTGGAATAATGTATTTAAAAAGGAGGGAAAACATTGTGCAATAACAGCCAAAGAGGGAAGAGTGAGAACATCTGAGAGAAACAGCCCTGCAGACACCAAGGTCAGTGAGGAAGGAGGGGAAGGAGGTGCTCCAGGAAGCAGAGGAGACACTGCCCTGCAGCCCATGGCGAAGACCACGGTGAGGCAGCTGTGCCCCTGGAGAACCCACTCTGGAGCAGGCAGGATGCCCACAGGAGGCTGTGATCCCATGAGAAACCTGCACTGGAACAGGCTCTGGCAGGGCTTATGGCCCCATGGCGAGAGGAGCTCACATTGGAGCAGGTCTGCTGGCAGGATTTGTGACCCTGTCGGGACCATGCTGGAGCCACCTGCTGTGCCCTGTGGAAGGGGCCCAGTGCTGGTGCACTTTGTGAGGAACTGCAGCCCATGGGCAGGACTCACATTGGAGAGGTTCATGGAGGGCTGAGTCCCGTGGGATCCATACCAGAGCTGGGGAGGAGTGTGAGGAGTCCTCCCCCTGAGCAGGAAGGAGAAGTGATGAATTGACCACAGCCTACTTTTCCTGATCCCCTGTGTTGCTGGGGGGAAGGATGTAGAGAAAATTGGGGGTGAAGTCAAGCCCAGGAAAAAGGGAAGCAAGAGAAGAGGGGAAGTATTTTCAAGATTTGGGGTTTATTTCCCATTACCCTATTCTGATTTGATTGGCAATTAATTAAACTAATTTCCTCTAGTCAAATATCTTTTGCCTGTGTTTGTAACTGGTGAATTATCTCTCTCTGCCCTTATCTTGACCCACAAGCCTTTTGTTACATTTTATCTCCCCTACCCAGCTAAGAAGAGGATAGAGCAGCTTTGGACGTGGTGTCCAGACAGGGCCAACACAGCACACCAACTTTATGTTTTCTTCAGAGACAAGCAGAGTAACTTTATATCTGCTGTTTGTTTATCAACAGCCACAGATTTTGACGATAGTTTTAGGAATGATACTTCAGGATTTTTATAAATCCTATAGCAATCCACAATTTTATTTTCTCTGCCAATTCAGTGCACAGCAGAATATAAGATACACTAATTTAATTTCACCTTTCTCCACACCGTAGTTCCACTAGGCTTTGTTTCATATAATTAATGCAAATACATGAAGGTCCACTTAAAATGGCAAGTGACTCAAGTAAATATTGCCATGTCATTTCTGGAAATGGCAATACAATTTCAGGAAGAGACAGAGCAATACATGAGAGTCAAGTTGAATTGAAGAAAGAACTCTGTGGGGCTTTACTGTGCTGCCACTGTGGTGTTACGAGGGAAACAAAAGCAGAACAAGTGGAGAAGGGAGAGAGGAAAGAACTTAAAGCTGAAAGCAAAACATAATGGGAAAATGCAAAACTAAGAAGATGAGTTCACGAGACAAAAATTCAAGCAAGTATTACTTGAAGTTATGTTAACCTTCAAACTATAGGGCAAAATATGAACAAAGCCTACTTGAGAAATTAACGTCTTTGTTGCAGATGGTTCAATGCAGTGCTTTCCACCATCCTCTTTTCTCTCATAGTGCTCTCAGTCATATCCATCATTACTGCAGAACACTGTCCCCAATGTAAGCTCTTTGCAAAATCCTTGAAAAGATGCAATTTAAATGAGGACAGGGAGCTCATGGCAATGGAAATCTTAATGGCACAGGCTAGACCAGGAGGCACCAGTGCAGGTGCTGTCATGTCCATGTCTATCAGCAGGAGAGGGCTCTGGCCAAACTGTTCCTTCATTACAACAGAAAGTACATGTGAGGACACACCTTTCTGCAACACAGATAACCCAAATGCAAAATTCAAGAATACAAATGTGAGATAAATTATTTAACATCAAACATATTTTTGTCCCATCTTTCATGCTCTTGTATAACTTCTAGTCAATTAGGAAAGTAGAAATGTATATGAACTACCAGCTAGATAAATTTTGCTTAGTTTTATGCCTACTTCTAGTCACATTCAGACATTGGATCTCTTTTTGTATCCCCTAGCCCTGTTATTGTTTGTTTATTTCTACTTATATGGTCAAACTCTACAATAAGGGCTGGGACAATTGTGTCTTTCAAAAAATCTGCATCTTCCTGTAATTAGGGCATTATATTAAATAATATAATTTCCACTTCCATTTGTGAAATCCTGGGAAGAGGAAAAGGATTGGTGCATTATTTTTAAGAGATGTTACACACATATTTAATAAAAACTAACAACACAGTACTAAAGGATTCAAATTTCTTATGTAGGGTTCTGTGCTTTCCATGAAAATTTCTGGGGGTCTGAAGTACAAGACAAATTGAAATCTATGTGCACAAGCATGTGAAATAGGCTGTTATACTCCACTCTATCCATATTTGTTTCCTGAACTTGTGTTTCTGGGTTTTTTTCCCCACTTTATTTTATTGCTCTAGGCCTGATAAAACTGCCTCATTGAGTTTTGATTTTCGTCTTGCTGCTGATATATTTTCTCTCCTTTATTTAATTCACATAACTCCACTTATGACTTTCAGCCAGTGATGTTAGATTTTCCCTAAAATCTTACCAGCTTTCTCCCTCAAGTACTGATATATTTCTGCATTCTGTGTCATCTTTAATAGCCCTACATAACGCTTAGACATCATCTGTCAGTTTCGTGTCGAATTTGCAACAGCCTAACTAAAACATAGCATTTTGGTGCTATATAAATGACATTTCCAAAGGACTATAAAGGGAGATAAATAAATCAATCTTGTGCCAGTGCCATGATGAACAAAAAATTCAAAATAAGTTCATGGTTACTGTGCCTTAAACAACATTAAAAATCATAAAACAACTGTACTTTTTCTGCTCATTTTTCTGTATTGAATGTCTCAGAAAGATTTAGTGCATCTAATTCCAGATAAAGCTTCTGTAACTTTTACTAAAAGAAAGAGAAATTAGCTTAATCAACTTCAAAATACAGATAAACAATCCTGTCATTGAATTATTCCATTTGATTTATCAGACTCTGAATTCTGAAGATTCCTATGAACATACATTTTTAATATTTGCTGCCTATTTTTTATACTCTAATTTATAAATTAAAAAAATATTGTGTATTTCATATTAAAGTGTTCCAATTTTCCAATAAGAAGCCAGTGTTCAGGATGTTTTGTTGTCAAATATTTAACTTTTCACAGAGTTAAATATTTGACAACAAGATTAAGGTAATTTTGAAATAGAAAGCTGGCAATGATGATAGAAGAAAGAGTTTTTTAAAAAACTGTCAGAATAATAGCTTATTTTCCAACAGCAGCAGTACTCTCTTTTTTTTTTTTTTTCTTCCAGGTATGGTGTTAAAGAGCAGACATCCAGTAAATACAGGCTGGCCACCTAAATATACCCCTTTATCTAACTCACTTGTGCAAAAATTAAATTATGTGTGGAAGGGAATATCCTATTTGCGTTATTGGAAGTATGGAAATGAAATAATTACTTTAGGAATGTACACAGTTGCAGCACTACTGTGCTGACTCCTACTTGTTATGAAAAGCAAATTTTGAACTTTTGCATGTAAGTATTCGCATACAGCAGCTTAAATTTATTCACACAGTCAAGAAGCAGAAAAATGTTATATTGCCTTGGTATCTCAAATACCTGAGCAACAGCACCAAGCTCTCAGTACTCATGTCAAACTGGTCCCACAGTCCACAAGCAAACCTTTTCTCATTAAGTTATTCATAGGAGTTATCAAGCAAATGCTTTTGAAAAATGATTACATTAAAGAATATCAGAACCAGTGCCTGGACAACTAACAAACAAAGGAAAGTCTAAATTTGTTCAAATAAATTATTCACTGTGAATTATCTGATCAGGTCTAGTGCTAAAACAGAAGCATTTCTCAGCACATATGTGACTGATAATAGAACCCCCTAAAGCAGATGGAAATGTTTCTGTATCTATGCAGAATTTAAAAAACTGAATAGATGAGCATAACAAGGAAGGTCCTTCATTTCCTTAGTACCAACTTCCACACTGTATATTAGAAGAAATAGGTGCTATGGAAGCAGAATAAGTCATAGTATCATAGAATGATAGAGTCATTTAAGTTTGAAAATATTCGTAAGATCATCAAGTCCAACCATGTTGCCAAGACTGTAAATTCACCACTACACAATGTCCTCAAGCCCCACACCTACTGGTCTTTTAAATACCCAGGGATGGTGAACCAACTGCTTCTGTAGGCAGCCTGTTCCAAAGCATGAGCACCCTTTTTGTGAAGCAGTTTTTCCTAATATCCATATCAATAAACTTCAGATAAAGTGATTTGGTTTGTTGTCATTCAAAGAGAAATTCCTATTCTCAAAAGGCCAATATTTAGAGTGAAGTTTAAGTAAGCAAATTTTATTTGATGAGACAAAGATTAATTTGAGTGAAACCAGTTTGATTTAGTTCAGTATGACATATCATGAAAGTCAATATAAATACTCTTTTGAATGTATAACTCTTGAATGATAAATCATTCTGATGCCTTAGCTTTCATAGTTTTCAGATTCTGTACTGCTTTAGTGTGTAGTTCTTAACTTCATATTAAGGGATGGTAAGCTCTCTTCCCAGAGTAGCTAGACAAAACAATTCCGTTTCTAGCTGGGGACCCAAGGACAACTGATCCAAATTTCAGGCCCAAGAGCATAAACAATGTGGACTGAAGAGAGAAAAACAATAAGGATGGGACTTCATAAGGTAAAGCTATAATTGCACAATTAATACCAATATTCTAATGGATCAGAATTTATAAAAGTGAGGGACCTCCTGAACAGTCATCCATTTTCTGTGGCCTTTTTGGGTTCATCTGGGTGTAGCCCTGGCTGGTTCTTGTGCTGCCCAAGGTGTATCAATTGAGACTATTTAATAAATACCTACTTTATTCTTTAACTCCATTTAGCCTCTGTTCTAGGTCAGCCTTGGCAAGGTATCAGTTCAAGAATGACCATCAACAGCATAAATTTTGGAAGTTAATATCCCTTTTTTATCCCATGTGTGCTTTACCTTTCACTTAATATGGATCCATATTGGTAGAAGAGAGATTTAAGAACATACACCGTATTTGTGATAAATAGGACTTAAAGAAATCTGAGCAGTTAGTTAGACCTAAAATAGTGTCTCTGAAAACTCATTTTACATATCCCAGGAAGCATCTTAGATCCCTAACTGCTTCACTTTTTGTGTTTCTTAAGCAGTGAGACACTCTTCAAGGGCACTCCGAATTCTGCCTTGAGAGAACAGAACAGCTCAGTACTTAATTCCTGTTAAAATCAAACTAAAATCCAAAATCAGGCATTTCTCAATTCCCCCCATCCTGCCACAGTTCTCTAGGGCTTAGATCTGAAGATGTTATCAAAGCATACCTAACAACACACCAGTTGTAGCAGACTGCACAAAAAGCAATTGCTGCTGCTATTCTTTATATAGGATGCTTTGATTGGGAAGTTTGAGACCTGAGGGAGAAATATTCTTGTTCTCTACTGATAATTTTAATTAGGTGACCTGAATTCAGCTAAAGGAGGGTTCAGCATCCATTTCTTCCTTCTTCCTGAAGGTGAGAAGAATTTATTGAGAATAATGGGAGGTAAGACATTCTTCCCAGAAGTAGCTGCATGTGTCTACAATAATTTAGAAGTCATTAGATGGGAAGAGGGAGCTGTCAGTTATGCCACATAGTACAGCCTAGTGATTGAAGTTCTTCCTACAAAAAGAAAGCCTGTTTTTCTTATGAGTCCCCAGGGTCCTCCCTGGATTTTATCTTGGGACTCTTTCTTCACTGTCTTTTTTAGTCTAAAAAAAACCTGTGCTCACTTTTCTTCATCGCCTCTCAAGACATCACACCTTGAATTTTTATTTTGTTTACTTTTTAAGATTATAACACAATCCAAACATATTTAGGGTGAATTCTTTTTGAACGAATTTTGAACTGATTCCTTTGTGGGAATGGGTGGGGGCCCCCTGCATAGGATAAAAATCCAATTCTGCCTTATAGATCCACACTGAGCAGAGTGTGGATCATCTGATTGGATTATTCAGGGCATGCAATGTTTTCTACATTCCTCAACCATCCTTCTTCTTCTAAACACTCCATAGGCTGGACCTCTAAGTACTTTCTATGGAGGTGGGGGATTTGAGTTTTCTTGACTTTAGGCTGAGGAAGAACTACATGGTTGTCTGCCAGTATCTGGGCACTTTTACAAGCCATGGCATCAATGAGGATAGAACCAGCAGCATTTCACAGGGAAAGCAAAGGACCACAGCTTATGGACCCCTGGTGAACAGCAGCATGTAGGAGGGGCTGATTCCTCATCTTTACTGTTCCATAAGTGGCTAGCACCAAACCCCTCAGGCTGCTGACTTCAGGTGTTTGCCTGCAGATTGCTGTGGGGAAATCTGCCACTCTGGAGGGCTTGACTCTAACCTAAACATCAGTATTCAGAACAAGGAAGACAATTCTTCTTACCTAAGGTAGGTGCCAATTCTTCTTACCTAAGGCAGGTGCCAATTCTTCTTACCTAAGGCAGGTGCCAGCTTATAAAAATACAAAATCAAATACATGGCAAGTCTTGTTTTTCCCTCTACAAAATCACAAGCTATTTGACTTGAAAAAGAATGCTAAACATTACATCTCAAGGCAAGCCTCGCTTCAGAGATGCTCTTGGCTGGAAGTCAGGTTCAGAATTTACCTTTGAGTAGAATAGATACATGTTCTCAACTCTATCCAATAATATTCCAGTCAATTTAACCTTTTGTGCCTTGAAAAAATAGTCCATTGTACAGCACAAAGAATTCAAACATAAAACTGTACACGACATCATCTTGACTGAATATGTTGCATACAAGCCATGCCTGCTTACAGCATTGACAATTTGGGTAGATAGCGCTGGATTCTTGTCATACTGTGGGCCTTAGGGCCATTTTTTCCATATAATCTTTATGTTTAAAGAAGAGTCAGGTTGTTTTTCTTGAAATTTATTTTGATTTTGAAGAAGCAACTCCCTAACCTGTAACTTCTTAAGTTTAGTCTCATCGGTCCGACCCTCCATTTTCTTTATTCTGTAAGAAAGCAGGGAAAAAAGTAAGACTACTTCAGAGTTTTGTTAATAAAACCAGCTGTAGACTGTGCACGTGTCATTACATATCCATGGACTTAAGGAAATATTACCAGATTCCTCCCTCTTTTTTTTTTTTCTTCTGGATACCTGCTGAAGTTTACAGATCTTTTAACTTTATTTCACCTCAAACTATCATTTTAAGTAGCAGCTTGTCATTTCAAACAATGGTGGTCTTCTGGTGGGAAGAGCTGATTTTCAAAGATCAGATCTCCACCTCCTTCAGGAGTTTATCTTTTAGGTCACCTCTGGGAACAGAGAACATTAAGGTTTCCTCTAATCATGTGCAGCCTAGCCAGTCTTTGTTGCAGGGATAGTATCTTGGTTAGTTTCCTTTTAAACAAAACTAGACCTACTCCTGCAGAGGCCAGCTGTACTCCAGGAAGTTTTCCTAGCTACTTATTTATATCCCTTCTTCTCTTCTGTTTTTTTGGCACCATAAATCTCGTGCAAATTTTTACACTGAGGAACAGATTCAATGGAAGCTGCACAGATTGTTCCTCCCAAGACCAGAGCACCGAATATTCTCTCAAAGAGCTGAAGTTTTTGATCTGAACTTCCCCCAAGCAGAAGTAAGCACTGTATCGACCCTCCCCTTGAACTCATTGGGGACTGATCTAACCACCAGACCCTAAACCATGAAAAAGAAATATTTATCTTCTTTAATTTGATGTGGTGGGAAGAAGTGGAAGGCTGTATTATATGAACTGCTTTCTTGATTTATTGGAGAAACAGAACACAGCTCCCAGTATCATTAGTTAGTTTCCACTGGACTATGAAATTGTAGCAATTACATTAATTAATGTGGGATAGAAGGCAACCAGACAAAAGAACTGAGAAGGCACTTGGAAATGGTTTCATTCTACTGTCAGTGTGAAAAAAAACAAATACCAAAAGTCCCCACTCACAGCCCCGCCAGTTTGCTGGTTCTGTTCCTCAGCTGAGCACAAACACAGGCCCAACAAGGAAGAGTAAGTTTAGCAGCTTGTTAGTGCGAGCAATTCCACTGAAGCAGTAAAACAGGAATAGGTGTTTCTAAACTTAGCAGCTCACAGTGATTATGCCCTGGTGAAACAAAGAGAAGATTCAGCACTGTGTCCCAATGATCCTTGTGGGTCCTTTCCAACTTGAGAAATTCTATTCTAATTTGTGAGAGTCTGTAGAATAAGGATACTCATAGGAAGACTTACAGGGTCAGTCTTGGTTTAGAACTGAGCCTTCTGCATATCTCCTCACAGTGCTGTAGTCTTTGCTAATACTTCTCTCCATAGCATGTGCTGCTCCCTTGTACTTCTCTCTGTGGTTCAGAGCAGCTGGTGACCAGTGGATGACTGCAGATAATTAGCGTTTAATTGCTTCCAGTTATGTTTTCACCTGTTCTACTTAGAAATCATTCCGTTGCGTCAAATCCAATTACTTAATTCGTATCCTTTTCTAAAATGAAATAGATTGGTAAAAAATCCTTTATCAGGAGGCAATAAACTCTTTTTACAGCAGCTTTCCAGGAACATTTCAACTTGTCTTAAACAACTACTGAAATTGCACACGTACATAAATTAGTTGAGATCAACCCGGAGAAAATGCACATATTGGTTTAATAAACTTTGCATGATAGCCAAAGCCTTGATCACCTGTCCTTAAATACAAATGATGACTTTTTTTCACCACTCTTGTATAATTCTGAGAACACATATTAAATAATATTTCTTTTCTTTTCTTACAGGATTTGCCAGCTGAGAATCCAACGAGGATTGCAATGAGGTCACAGCGGGGAGGAACACTTGAGATTCAGTGACTAGGAATACTGTGATGCCTCTCCAGGTAAGTCTAGCAATGAGAAATGGTTAGGGCCTGTCTGCTGATCTAGATATGCAATATGTATTTAATGAGTTCAATTATTCCTTAATTATACACCTATAAGAATCACATTAATGATGTTTCTATGATCTTTTCAGATCACAGAAAATTTGCATCCTCTAAGCTAAAAAAGGACAAACATTGTGCAATGGAGCAGTGGTAGGGCTAAAATATAGTTATGGACAAAGTGAGGTTTTAGATGAAAATTCTGTAACACATTCATAGCTTGTTGGATACTGAATACGGAAATTGATTCAAGTCCTAATTTTGAACAATACAAGAAATACAAGTTGTCAAACATTTGAACATAGCATTGGTAATTGAAGAAAAATTTAAGAGTATACATTAATGAAATTCAAGTTTTCATTGATTCTGATAAGCTGAGCAATTCTTAATAACATATTCTAAGGTTTGCTGGGATGCCGGAATTACATCTTTCTTTTTCTTCCTTTTTCCCCCACCTTGTTCTTGCATTTTTTAATTGCAGGAGGACAGTATTCAGGATTTATCATAAGCCAAATTCACAAAAATCAGAGCTGACCTGGGAAGACTTGGTATTTTTCCTAGAGGGAGAAAGTAGAATTTTCTTCAGTAATGAAAACAAGCCCTTAGACAGGGAGCATGCAGATGCTCAAGAAAGGGGAAAACAAATAAGACTTTCAGTTCTTATTTTAGTCAACAGAGACCTGCAGTGTCAGACTCTCTAGAAACCCATTAGCTGTAATAATAATTAGAGATTAATAAGTGCACCAAAATTTTGAGAGCTGATCAGTGTAAGCATTTTGTTCTCATTTCTGTGAATTCTTTGAGCTCTGGAAGGAAGTGTCTCAAAGGTGTTTTTATTCATCTTATACTTTAAAGAATGCTTTTTCTTAATCACAATGAATATACAGTAAATGCATAAGTTACTCAGTACTGTTCAAGAACCAGAATATCCAGACCTATATCAAGTAAATCATATTTAATTTTGTCCAGTCATAACACCGAGTGATTTTTCAGTAAATATGAGACTTATTGGGAATAGAAGCATCAAAGCTCATAAAAAGTAGGATGCATCCTCACTGGGCTTCAACAAGAGGCCTGCAATACTATTTTTTTACTGCTCTAGTAAAAGGACACATCTGGTTTGTGCTGCTGGGACGCGTGTCTGGAATGTGCAGGGAATCCAGGAGAAGCAAAGAAGCTGTTGGGAAGTTCCTGATGATTGCCTCAGTGACTGAGAGGTAGCAGTAGCACTTTGGGGTTTTTAAGCCTACTTCTTTTGTTGTCACATCAGTTCAGGCTTCTGTTGAGTCTCAGCTCTCCCATGTGCTCTTCTGCAACTTGGTCAAATCTGACTGAATCCAAATGGCTTCATGTAAGGATATGGGATTAGCTCAAGTTTGTGTCCCATACATTCCCTAGAATGAACTCTTCAGCACACGTCTTCAACCAGATGTCTCCTATTCCTATTCTAAAGGGCAGGGATCTGTCCTCACACCTCCTCCCTTGCTGGTTACCCTCAGTGTCTACCACAAGATGTGACTGCTGGAAAGCAGCTCTCTCGTCTTGATGCAGCTGTCCATAACGTGCAAAGGTAAAGTCCCCTGCACAGACTCACAACCCTTCAGGCTGTGGAGGGCTGTCCACCTGCACAGCACCCTGACAGGAAAGGACCTGAAAAGCAAGGAGTTGAATGTGAGCCAAAAATTGTGGCCTTCATCTACAGATAAAATCCAAGAGTTCACTGGGCTGTATCACAGCACTGTAGCCAACAGGTTGGAGTAAGAGATTAGTCCTTTCTTTTATGCACTTTTGAGACCACATTTCAAACCTTACTTGCACTTCTGGCCCCCCAGTACAAGACTGACAGACAAATTGAATGAAATCTGGTGGAGGGTCAGAAAGATTTTTAAGGAGACTAAGAATATAGCATATGAGGAGCCAGAGACATTCAAGGACATGGTATATGAAAAGCTGTGTGGGCTTAGCCTGGAAATTAGAACATTCAGGGGGCATCTAACTGTTGTTTTTCAACTTCCTAATGAATAGCTGCAGATTGAGAATTCTTGGACAGTGCACAGCAAAGGTGGAAAAGCACAAGTTGCAGCAAAGAAATTAAAAATGCTTCTCACTGACAGCAGTGAAACACTAAAACAGAGGCCCAGAAAGGTGGGAAAATCTCAATTTTTGGAGGTACTACTAAGTCAGCTGGTTACAAAAAAGAGTAAGCTTCAGTAAGTTTGATGTTTTATCTGCTTTTGAAAAGTGTGGCAACAGTGAATCTCCAGAGATCTCCATTATGTGTTGAACTTCTTTGCCCCACAGCCAAAGAAAGGCTCTTCAGGATACCAGGGCTTCTTCCAGGGCTCTTCAGGATGCCATCTGCATCTGGTGTTTGTCATCTGCATTGGGACTATATGAGATACAAGTTTCTGAAGTTAACACTCATGAGTAACCTGGAATAGCCTTCCTGCTTTTGGTTATGGACCTGTATAGGAAGAGAAAAGCAAGGAAGTGGAGAGATCATCATCAAGGAAGGAGAGAGTCAAACCATTCATTGGCTCACTCTGTCCTTATATTACGTCTACACAGTGACCTTGGCTCAAAATGTAATAGAGTTGTGGCAAGTAAGGGTGTCAGTGCCATTACACTGCTGGAGAGCTTTGGGACATCTTACGACACAGAAGGGTGGGTTGAGGTGTGTGCTCCAGAGAGGCATGTCAAAACTGGATGTGGGGATGTCACGTAGGAGAGCTGATCAGCTTGAGTTCAGTCTTGCCAAAGCAATTCACATGAATCAGAAACAATCTAAGGCATGTCGTAGGAAAGCAGCTGGATTAATTCACTGTGCTCAGAAAACACACGCTTCAACTGAGCCACTGCCACAAAAAACAAGGCAAAACCAGGCAGAATCAGTGCTGTGCACACCACCTTTATTTATTAGCTAATGTAGAGATGTGCATGCTTGCAGAGCTTTAGTCCTGCCAACAGCTAAAGTATGGAGAGATGCTTGCAACCTTTTATTGATGGAGGTAACAGTCTTTGAGCAGCAGTCACTGTGGTATAGCACTGGATTTTGGTACCTATATGTTGCAGGAGCAGCAGGTTGGTAGCTCTGCCTAATCTTGGACAAAGCATAATCTCAGCTAAACAGATGTTTCTAGGTTCTTATCTCTTGAGGGCTGCACCGGCAGCTGTCTCCAGAAACACAGAACTACTGTGCACAGAGGATTTGCCATTTCTTGGCATTCCCAGTGGTGACTTGGCACCCTGTTCAGTCAGGCAGGAGGCCTAAGAGACATGGTGTGGAAAGCTGCTGGGATAAGGTGTGTAATTTAGGGGCAAGACATGTACTTGGAGGAACTGGAACAAATAGTTGGAAGGATAATGTCAAGAGTATGGTTTTGGAAGGCTGATTTGGAAAAAAATGAGGAAAGTAATGGAGTGGGACGGTAATGCAGTAAAATATGAGCAGAAAAAGGGAAAGTGTGTATGAGGGTGTGGTCTGAAAAGTGTCATTGGTGTGTTTGAATTTTACAGCCCTACTGAAGGACTTTCTTATAGAGAAAGATGCTAGCAGGAATGGAAGAATGGTTGCATTGGTGGCTGAATGGACATGTCCAGATTGTAAAAATGTGCTACGGGCCTCTGTGTGCCCAAGAAAGCTTTAAAATGAGAGCACAGGAAAAATACAGTGATTAATCTGCCAAGCAAGCCAGCTGCTTACACAAGAAAAATCACAAAATCTGCAGTTGAGAAGGATAGTTTTGCAGATCAGCACTGGAGTAGAACATAAAAGATTTGGTTGGAAAAATTTTTCAGGTCTTTTGCACCTTAGTTTTCTATCCCCAGATAGTAGAAATACTATGTAAGAAAAGAAAATTATGTTGGATTTTTCTTCTTTCTTTTTTCCCTCTTTTTTCCCTCTTTAAAGCATAACTTTCTGCACAAAAGCAGTACTACTCTAAGTGCATGATTCAAGTTTTGGATTAAAAATGATGCTTCAAAGTAGAAGCTGTTCAGCAGCAAACAAAATGAGGCTTTGATTTTACTTGGGGCCTCCAGACATTATCACAATAGCATTGTAAGCACTTGTCCTGGCTTGCTGAGGGAACCACAGTGGTACTTGTGACTCCACGAAGCAGTGGCACAGACTGTTGCCTCCCTTCTGAACTGCAGTGAGAAAAACGACTTGTACATTCTATTTTCAGCTCTTCTCTGTTTTGCTGTATGTCTGTAATTGCCACAGAGCACCCTACCACAGAGAACATGAATGAGCTCAAAAGGATTACTTAAGGGTAGCTTAGAAAAATATCCCAATAAAATTAAAACCCTTCCAATAAAGTCTTGTGTAAAGCCCCATGGGAAAAGATATAGAAAGAGAAAACTACATTGGAGTGGATCTCCTGTCTCCTCACTTTATAAAAAGCAAATTCTTGAGAATAAATGTTTTATTGTGAATGGAAGAGTCCCCTGGACTTGCTGCTCCAGCAGTGGTTGTAGAGGGTTGCAGTCCTAGATGACAGGAACAGGCTCCAAAGGAAAGCAATTAATAGCCTCAAACAGCACCATATGAGCACCAGCACTCAGACTACGTTTGTGTCACGCCAGGCTGAGCAGACACACAAGTTAATTCTCAGTGCATCAGCTCCAGACACAAAAGCTGTGTACTCCAGTCACCAGCTACAGCACTGTGCTGTGGGGCTCAGAGCTGGGCACACCTGAGCTCCTTGCACGGCATTAGGCCTTGAAGATATTTCAATAATTACCTCCCATGGAGCTATAATTGTGGTGCTCTTCCTGGTGGTGCCTAAGAACATATTGAGAGGGGATGTAAAGACAAAAGGAATTAAAGTGTATTCTATACTAATGAGGCAGGGCAAAGTTAAGTTGATTCTTATCAGGGCTATTTTTAGGCCCAGATTTTCAGAAGCTTTGGCTGCATCAGCATTTTGGTTATACAACCTGAGGCTTCTTTAGAGCTTTTTCCTGAAGAGCAACAAGTATCAGAATTCAAACTGAGCATACTCAGTTGGGACACTTGAAACTGCTGATCAACTTAGAAGTCTTAGTCCAGCTGAGCTTTTACAGAGTTGGTTTTTTTTTTAAAGCTGTGACTAATGACTAATGTATTTTAAATAAAGTGTTCCTCAAGCATCCTTCCAATGACTTAAGTTTACAACCCACAAACCCTGTATTGCAGAAAAAGTATTTCAAGACTTTGGAGCTCACTTATCTTTTCGTTCCACAGCTTTCTCAGACATAAAACAGAGTAGGTAATCTCACCTCATAATGTGTGCCATAATCTTCTACCTCTGTACATGGCCACACTTGGAGAATTTCTGGTGTCTAGTGATAAAGATCAATAGTTCCTGTTGCTAAAAATATTACATAAATGATAAAGATAAAACACATAGTATAAAATAGCACTTCTCTGTGGGCCTTGGAGCAGTTTCTCTTTCATAATATTCAGTTCAAAATGTGGACAGGCAGATGGGCAGATATGCTGTTTCTCAACAGAATCACTGACTATTAAAAGGGTGTTTCCCTGAAATTGTCTTTGGGTCATGCAGTGGTCAGCTTTTACTACACAGGTTAGATTCTTCTTTACTCTTATAATGCTCTTCACACCTATTTCTGAGTGAGTCACAAACCTTCAATTCTCCCCAGTGCTGAGTTAACATGAAAGCCATGTTGTGTCTTCATAATTGGTTTGATGGTTTCCTGAAACATGCACTTTTGTGTTTGTGGAGAAAAAGGCTGATTCAGTAACTACGCATGCCTAAAGTCAGAACTCTCCAAAGACATGTGGATCCCTATATTGTATTCTTGTTTCTGAAGACTGATGTGTTAGCTCTTGAGTGAGTGGCCAAAGGCAGGTGTATGTATGACAAAACAAAGTATTTTGGCAGGGGAATTGTAAAGGCTGAGAAACAGCTGGTCAGTCTGTACTCTGGATTCTCCTTTGATTTCTGCTGAGAGCACAACCCCATACTGCGGAGGCCATGAGATAAGCTAAACCCAAGCACAGCTTCTGACAGAGGTACAGAATTTCAGGACCCATGGCCCTCCAAGTTAGCACATGCCTCTAGGGATGTGCAGTTCCATGCTTCATGTGCAGCACAACTACCTGCAGCCAGTGTGCAGCACCTGTGGCTGTCTGTAGAATCTCTGGCTGACCACGCTCTCAGCATCAATCGTGGGATATTGCCACCAAGGCACACAGGCTGTAATGGTGCATGGGCATGAGCAAAGCTTGTCTCAAACTTGCATCTCCTCTCCACTCAGAGGAGAATTCAGCCTTGATTAAGGCCCACAAGCGCAATAAAGGCAGAGAGACCTGTTTGTGAGATCAGGTCAGGGATCTTTTGTCTCCAGCTGTAATTATGACCCTATTGTTCTAGTCCAGTACCACTGACATGTGCACTGGCTATTCCCAGAAGCACACACATACACAAGCATGCTAGCTGGGATGGGACTTTGTAAAGGGGAGGAAAAATTTAAAGGATCCAGGGGCACTTCTGTCAAAAATTCACAAGGACTGCAACCTTCAGCTCCTTTAATTGCTTGTGAAAGGAAAAGTCTCATATGGTTAAAAATAAGAACCACAACATGAAATTTTGCTTAATGTGGGTGATTTCCAATGCCACTCTTTGCTCATACACTGGCCTAGCCTTCCATGTTAGCCAGATCTTGCCCAACTCAGTCTTCTAAAGGAGGAAAAAAAGTCAAGTGGGAAAATGCAGTTTATGTTTGCAAAAAGTAATTTAGTCTCTACACCTTTAGATTATATTGTTTCCTAAAAATGAAAGGGTTAAGGATGTCATCTCACCTAGGAGGGCAAGATAGCAACCACTAACATTCCACTGTTAGCCAGGAATGAAAGGCAATTGTTTGGTGGGAATGATGACAGTGGTGATGTTGAGAAGAGAAGGGCTCCTTCAGACTTAATTGAAAGTAAACTGAGGCAGGGACATATCTGTGAAGGAGAGTTGGAAAGGGCATGGGCAAGGCATCTGGATAATGGTTGTGGGTTGGAAATGATATCTGAGGACTAACTCCTCTCCCTGAAACACATCCAAATTTGAAGCATGTTAAGCCAAATGATAAGGGCCTGCCAAATTTGAAATAAAAGTTACCTGACCCTGGAAAAGCTGATTTCACGATTTATTTTACTTTATTGCTGATGCCGTACTTACAGTGGCAGAGCAGGCATCACACACAGGCATCAAAGGTCCTTCAGTGAAGCCTCAAAGGGTGGTTGGGGCACTGCTGTCTGCAAACCTAGGAAAGCCTTAGGCTTGTTCTGTTCTAGGATCAGGTCAGTGACTGCTGAGTTGGAGGTGACCACAGGAGTCTTTGCCAACAGCTGAATTACAGGCAGCAAGATCCCCAGGGTCTCCCCCATACCTCACACAGTACCTTATACTTACGAAGTCTAAGGTTGAACTTTTAAAAGTTTGTATTTGTGCTGGCACAAACACTGCTTAATAGTCACTGATTTATCCTTTGTTGTCTATTACTCCCATTAGGTAAGGTTTATAAATAGCTCCTGCTTTATATTCTTCTTTTCCTACATCATCCTTGTCCATCAAAGCACCCAACACACCCATATTATTTTTATGTAATTAAATTTTCCATTTTAATTTCAGTGACCTTCCTCAGATTGGCCACCCCCACAGGCAAAGTGATTATAAGGCAGACAGTGCTACCTCAGCACAATATTATTTATATGTGGTCACTACCAAATCTCCAGATACCCACCTCAGCTCAACTCAGCATCCAAACCCAGAGCAATCATGAAATGGTCTGAATGTAGCCATCCAAACCTATTAGTACACAAATCTGAGGTGGATTTACTAAAAATCTTAGCCCAAATCCATGGAATAAAAAATACTTTATTTTTCATTTTTTAAATATTACAGAGATATTATGAAACACTTCTGACTCTCTCAGCCCTGTGATTTCCCAGGGTTTTTGCCATCTATGTCAGGTGACCCATGAGATGCAACTCTTCTCTTGGTGGACAGTTGGTGGATGCTGCTGGAGCACTGGTACTGTCCACATCACACAGCTGCTTTTAAGGATGTTTGAGATCATGGCAGCCCGTTTCCTTCAATTCTCTTTCACTACTCTCATTCTTCCTGTGGAGGGGAATATCTTGTCTTGGATCTCATGTCAGATTTGTTCACAGCTGTGCATACCCCAAAGGTAAATGCACACTCCTCTTATGGCTTGTTGGCTGTTGTCAAACACAGCCTTTCTTACAGACTCTGATACCATAACCATGTGGAATCAGTATCACTTCTTGAGCCTTACATTCTGTCCCTGCTTAACAGAGATAAACATCCTTTTTTATTCTCCCCCCATACCCTCCCAAAGGGTGGCTGCCCTGGCATGAAATTTCCAACATTTTTTTCCATAAAAAAATCTTCTCAGATAAATATTTCCTTGAGTCTGCATGCTGATTCCCAGGGGCTCTTTCTTAGAACAGTTTCCCCAGAGGAGCACAGAAAACTTTATTAATGTTTTTAAACACAGTTATTTTGTATTCATGTCATATTTCCATACAGTCAGTATTGCAAAAGATTATTCATTTAGTGTGGAGAGGCAGTGCAGAGGCAGAAGGATGTTGTTCACAGCCTGCATCTCTGTAACTGTAGTCAGTCAGACTTATGTTTCTGGGGCTTTCAGCAGCAAACTAGGTCAGTGGGGCCCTCTACATCAAAGCTTCTCCTTAGACACTGTAAATCGCATGCTTTTATACTATTCCTACTGTACACTGTGTTCTTCTGTAATTACAAATGTATGTTTCCCATCACCACAAAGACTTCACATTGCTCAAAGGAAATCTCTCTTCAAAGGCTTTAAACTGTTGAAGGGCAGGCCCCCTTCTGAGAGCTACCATTGCTCCGGGTGATTCCTTCTTTAACTCATCCACAGTAGAACCACCACTCAATTCAACTGGACTGCATCACACCGTGTCTGAACTGGCCTCAGGGTTGCATTTCAGCTTTGGAAAACAGCATTGCAGAATTTAAAAATGCAGACTTAAAAAAAAAAAAAAGGAGAAAAAAGGAAGAAAAAGCAATGAACTGCTTTATTCATACTCATCTGGTCCAAAAAGCATGAGACTTGAGTTAATGTTCTTCACCAGCTCAAACTTATGATAAGAGAACACAGGGTTTTCATTTACAAGTTGTACCTTGAAGAAAGTCATAATTGGATGCATTGCAGAAAAAAACCTCACAACATAAAAAAGACAGCAAGGAATGCATAGAAATAAAATGGTTTGTAAAATTCATTTTGGGAAAATGTGTATATGTGTATATACATATAGAAATACAAGTATAATGACCTATATATGTATGTATATCTGTAGCTAAAATTAAAACTCTGAAAACATTCCCTTCTATGATGGCACTGAACACCACAGGTAATTCCATTGAAGCTAATGTTTTCTTTTGAGCAATGACTTACTCATGACAGCAAGTGCTAATAAATATTTGCAGGATTGGGTCTTAAAATTAAGGGGTATTTAATGCTAGCACATGAAACTCATACTTGAGAAGCATTCATGAATTAAGATAATTAATCATATGGTAGTAGCTACACACTATATTAATTTTATAACTAATTATATATGAAAATGAGGAGTTATCTGCCTCACATTCTTTAGAAAACTGGGCCTGTGGATTGCTAAGGTCACACAGGAATGTTATGACACATCAATAAGCCAGTTTTTCATGTTCCTTGTAAGCATCTTAACCCTGAATACCCTGCTTCTCAGTTACCTTCCCTTTGGCCTACAACTTGGCTCCCTTAAGCTAAAGTCTCTCTACTGTACACTCACTCCTCATTTTAAACACAAAATGTGTTTTTATATATCTTATCCTATTCCAATTGTTTCTTTGATTTCACTCCTGCTGCTGCTGGCATCTAGACAATCCCTATCACACTTCAAATGGTGTCAAAAGATGTTCTCCAAATATAAGGGGGTATTCTATAATAAAATTTTTGACAAATATGATTAGATGTAGATAAAGATATTATTATTATCATTACAGGGCCATTCCTGGGGATGAAGTCTGCATTCCAAAAGCACAATACACAAGGAAGAAAAAGTATCCTTGTTCTGGAGAAAGAGTGTCTTCACCAGGAGTTATACAATATGACAATTGTGTTTAAATTAATTTAAAAGTTCAAGGCAAGCAAGTCTTCCTAAACTTTGGGGCATAACTTGTGAATTCTTCCTGCAAAAGCTGAAAGGATCAACCTAACAGAAAATAGCTGTGCGTCACAGCTTATCAAGGTGGCATCCTGTTCTTTGAAATCTCATAAAAAAAGCCCATTGAAGTGCAAGCTACCATTAACTGCTGCTTACAGCAACAGAATACTGGTTTTGTATTGCCAGTTGCTTTTCTACAGAAGAACATCACTCACTTTGCTCAGTTAGTCAAAAGAAAAGGCAAAAACACCTGCTTAATTTTTTTTTCTTCATTTCAGACAGTTTATTATTTTAACATTCTCTCCATTTTTCTAACTTGCTTTGTTCTGGTTGTGCAAATGCCAAGCTTTTAACAGGAATGACCTCTTCCATGCCATCTGCGTGTGATCAAGGCTTCCAGCATCACTGGGAAACCATCTTTATTATTTGTATTGCAGGAGCAGCCTGGAGTTTATGTCAGAAACCAAGAGTCTTAGTGCAAAGTGCTTAGCAGCTGCAGTCAGAGTGTCCATTCTCTGAAGACTTCTGGCCTAAACCCAGACTCTGACTGTACTTCACACATATTAGCAATAGCAACAAAACTTTTTCTACTGATGCTAAATTTGGTTCAGAAGGTGCAGATACACATTTCTATACTTTCTGTATAGAAATATTTTGAGGATGGGACTTTTCTGTGTTCCCTTGGTTAAACTGCAATGAAATAGGGCAGTAGAGGGACACAGTTTCAGTTTTCAACACTTTTTAAAATCATCCCAGGTATTTTAAGCCACTATGTCATGTAATGTATTTTAAATTCATAAACTACAATACAAATGAAATGTCTCTGTCCTTCAGTACACCTCTGAGTGTATTACACAATTTCAGACACAGTTCATGTGGAAGAGTGTTGCGAATGTACTCCTGTTAACTCAGAACAAAGTTTAATAAGTGAAAACAGCATGCGAAGCATGAATGAAAACCTCCCTTCTACTTTCTGCCTCAATTTTACTTCTGATTCAATAAGAGCTGAACGAGTACAGAAGTACAGAAAACTGGTACAGAAACTGAGGACAATTCTTTCAGCCTTGAGACATTAGTTTTATATCTTTCTGTTTCTCTGCTTTTTATCCTGCTCTATTTCCAGATGGTATTTAATAAAATTCAGGGGAATGATCCTGATATTTTTGAGAATGTTTAGTTTATTTCAAAAATGTCCATAACTGATCATGTCTAGGAAATAAAACATTGTGGGTTTGTGGGAAGAAAGATGCTTCATAGCCTATGATGTTAGGATTAAAAAGTACAAGACTCAATTTTATAGAGTCTCCAATTATACTTCTGCTCAGCAGAATCCTTGCAAGAAGATATATGCAAACTAGAAGAGGAATTTCATCTTTAACTCATTAGTTTTCCATGGAGAAACCACATGGCTGGACATTAAAGCACAGCTCTATCATTCAGTACAGGCTGTGCTTTCATATTTTTTTGAGCTAGAGCAGACAGCAAACTATTCTATGTGTGTTCTGATTTTAATAACACAAGAAAAAGAAGTTAAAAATAATTGAAGTCAATAAGGAAAAAAAAAAAATCAGAGGCCCCAATCAAGTTCCAAATATTGTATTTTGTTTTTTCTGACTTTTCTCACAGGCTGTTTTTCTCTGCTGTGCCATGAATACAGTTGCTATACTTTCTTTACCATAATAAAGACTACAAAACATTAAAACTTACAGGGGCAGGAATGGTGACAAATGATAAAATTTCTGATTACAAATTCTTTGCACATTTACTATCCTTCATTTTATATAAAAAACACATTGTCACAAAATCTCTTTCCTGTAAAGCCCAACCTTGTATGACTAGTTGAACATCTAGGCAGCAAATAAACAGTAAATGTGTGAATAAAGGAAAGAGTTTCAATTTGATTATCTAATCTTTGTTAAGGTGACCAGTGGACTTGATAACATAAAAGGCTGTTAATTCAAAAATCATGGCTACATACTGCAAGTTTTTCTCTCACCTAAAATATATTCTGACATTTGAACGTGACCTCTTGTCCTTTTGTTTAGCAGAACTTGTTTGTTGGGGTTTTCTTTGACATTAAAAAAAATTGTTCTCCTCAAGGTGCTCTTACTCAAGATCCCATCTACGGTTGCACTTGAGCTACTGTCATTACTGGGTTGCAATACAGCAGTACCCTAGAGCATCTCCCATATGTTTAATAGTACCTGTCTGACATGTAATTTCATGAAATTCTGTGCTAGCTGTATTAGTCATTTAGGCATGCTATCATTCTGATGATAAACTATGGGACTCAAGCACTGCTAAATGCACATCATCAAGGCAAACATCTCAAAAAGCATGTCAAAGTTTTCCCACCTAGGAAAATTCACTAGTAGATAAGAAACTTATTCTGAAAGATTTTGAAGTGGGTCGTTGTTTGCTTTTAAGGACATCCATAATTTTGTTCTTCTATATATTCAATTATTCTTTAAAATAAAGGTGAATAAGAAAATTAGGTTAGTGGATAACCTAGAGAAAATATATTTGCCTTGGACTTTGGAAGAGTCTTTTTGACCAATGGCTTTTTCTGGGCTGTTTAAGTCTTTGGGCAGAATAGACATCCTCCAGCTCCTCATCAGGCAGAAGCCCTCTGGACAGAAAGCATCTGCCATCTAAGCAATGAAATGCTGCTCACTTGGAACTCCATATTCACTCCCTGATGGGATGAGTAAACCTGGGAGACAGAGGGCAGGACGACTAAGCCTATGTTTGTAAACTGTGAGCCATGCACAGCTTCTGCTGTGGGAACGCTTTCCTGGTATGTTTGTTTGTTTGCTTTGTTTTATTTGTTGTTCTGTTTGCATTTTAAAATCAGATTTACTTCCTAAAATGCCAACAAACTCAGCCTAATGCTCATGCCAACAAAATGCTTCTGTGCCAAGAACATATGAAAGGGCACTAGAACATATACTTGTATCCAGTCAACAGATGCACAGAGACTGAGCTGAGAATTTAACTTGCTGAACAGTGCATTCATGTACCAAAGTGCTGATTCATTCCCCTGCCAGTGAGGCAAGGGTGAGAGGAGCCAGCAGCACGCACACAGGTCCCACTGTTATCACCACCGCTCACCCACAGACACGAACCCAAGGCGCTGACCTTGGCAGGTTTGTTGGAGCTACTGCTCAAATAAATGCCTTGTGTGCTGCAGCAGAGCACAATCCTGCATTGACAAAAAATACATTTTAATCTTCCTCTGCGTTGAACTCTTGACAAATATGTAGAGATAGAACATCACAGAAGAGGTGCCATCAGTGGTTTTGCTGGGCCTCATTAGCTTGGACCAGAGATCCAACATCCACTGGCCATCTAGGGAAAACAGGAGAAAACTGCCTTTATCTGCTCCTCCCACCAGTAATGGGCCCCCTGCGTGTGCACCAGTGAATAAGTAACAACTGAGACATGGAGGTTAAGGGCACTGTTAACCCTCAGCACCTTGTGATACTGACAAATCCTTTGGGGATATTGTAGACAAATGGGCAATATATCAGTAACCTACTCAAACACAAGAGTTATTGGAACGTGGCAGAAAACAACACAATGCCGAAGAAATGGCTTATGCTTTTCAAATTCCGGAGAAGGAGTTCAAGTAAAATTTATTAAAAAAAAAAAAAAATAGGGAATGGTTTGCATGAACAGGTCTTGAAAACAGCTCTCTTTCTGACCAAATTATTACTAGAGCTTCCTGCCTAGATATTTTCCATTCTTGTATTCCCAGGGTGTTTTGCAAGTCCTCTCCTTTGAGTCAGTGTGCTTGCCCTGGCATGCCTCCCCTGGATAGCCAGACACCTCTGGGCACTTGGAGTCAAAAAAATATATCAGGGTGAGGTTTTTTTTAACATCTGCATGAAGACTTGTACCCTGTTAATAAGAAAACTGATGCAACTAATATCTCCTAAATTTTTGAGCCTTCTTAGCCTTCTGAACCAGTCAAAGCCTCAGAAATAACCATCTCATTAGATAAACCAAGGTATCATTTGTTCATTTGGAGGATTATTCTTTTCTGTGGGAACCAATTCAAATCTGTATCTTGTCTACTGAACACAGTTACAACCCATATATCAGCCTCATAAAATATGCTTTATTGATTTGTCTTTGTGTGAAACATGAGTTATTGACAAACACAGACCTTCATCAGATACACAAATGCCATTTTTTGCCAGTTAAGGCACATTTGTGAATCACGTTTTGTTGACTATGAAATGAATGAGGCTGAGTATGTATACACATCTCTATATTCCCTAAACCAGGACAGACTGTTAGGGATGTCTGTCCTATTACCTGTCAGATTTATTATTTTTAATTCTCCAGTTTTTTAATTACCTTCTGTTTACCGCCAAAATGGAAGTATGCCGTCCCAGTCATCCCACCCCTGCCAGTTCACTGACAATATTAAGGATACAGGATCAAGTATTGAAAAAGTTAGGAAATTCCAGCTATATTAACTCAACCCCATCTATATCCTGTGTATTTTTTGGCACATGTGAATAACAAAGTGTAATACAGTGGAGCCATTAAACTGGACATTCCCACCTGCAGTAGTAAAATTTACCAGACTATTTGAGGTATTTCCCATTCTAAGTAAAAAGTGCACTAATGACAGAGTCATAAAGATAATTACACTGGAGCAGAGTGTCAATAGCGTAATGATGCCAACTGCAAGATTTACTTTTAATGAGGAAAAAAAATGAAATTACAACTATGTGTGGTGTAGTACATTGTGCTTCATTCATTTTACTCTAAAATGCAATAAAAGCCATTTAAAGAAAAATAAAGCATGAAAATTGTGTTTCTGAGACTATATGTTTTGAAAGTTCTGTGTTGTTTATTACAATTCAACCTCCACATTAGAAACAGATAGCTTTTATTGATACACACAGAAAAAGCACTCTGTTCAGCTGTACCTGGACACAATGAAACCTAAGGAGACACTTAATAGACTGGTCCTGCATGCATTCCTCAACTATGTGCTACTTAATTTTGTTTTCCAGGACAAAGAGCTACTATCACTTTGGATCCCTTCCAGCATCTGGTCCTCACTATAACATTGTTTTTATTCTAGCTTCATCCAGAAGGCAAAAATATTTCCTCGCTGTAGCCAAAAGCAGTAGACCACAATTCTGCTGAGTGTAGACAGCAAGTTTGGGAAGGTCGTAGCTTTAAGAAGACATATGTGTGCACATTGGGAAAGGAGACAGTGCTAAATCTGCAGCAAACTCTCAAATGCTCTCCAGAGCTGCAGTGATATTTTCTTTAACTATAGCTACTTCACCTTCTTAAACTTGTGCTTTGAATTAAAAACCCTCTAATTCTAATACTAAGATGTGGTTGTCCAGTTTCACCTAGAATCCTGAAAATGTCATGACATTGATATCAGTAATTAAATAATTTGCTGACATTTTAATTTCATGGTACCAGTAGTACTTATTAGCAAATTTTTGACACACTGGTTAAAACAAAGTGCAACCCTGTAATAGAAGAAATAAAATTAGGACAAGGTAACATGAAGAATGGAAAGCAACAAAAAAAGAGACTCATGAAAATAGGGGGAAAAAAGCAGTAGTAGAATAGCAATGATCACAACAAAATTGCAAGTTGATTCTTAGTCTTCTTTTTCTATGGAGGAAAACTAGCTAAAGGAGCACCCTCTCTGCTGGATGGTGTGTATGTCTTCTTGATGTAGGGCTTAAGTCCATTTAAACAACCTATAGGGAATTTCTATACCTCACTAGGAGCTGAGTGTGTCCATGGGTGGCTGAGTATTTAAAAGTGAATCTGAGTATCTCAGCCATCAAGCTTTAAGGTCTAGCAGTATTAATGTTTAAAAATATAGATGGAGAAACAGCTAGATTTTGTTGATGTGGTCTGTCATCTGCTGTGTTCTTCCTTAGCCAATAGGCCTAGCAATAACCTGATTCTCATTTTAGTTCGGAGTTGAAGCTTTTAGCTTCAGTCTTTTGCTTGATTCTTCTTCTTAATAGTTACAACTATAGAAGAGAAACCATAATATGCTAATTTCCTGAAGAAACACATAGTTCATGTAAATTAAAGCAAATTGGAACAGAGGGATAATTTTGATGAACAAAATAGGACAACTGGAGAATAAATTATATATTTCTGCAAATTTTTTACCTAAAGCATTTCTATCTGTCAGAGCTAGTTTCCGCAGAATATGAACACACATGTAGAAAATATAAAAATATTTTGCTGTGGTTAGGTATTAAAATACAGTTTACTACTAAGTGTAGCAAGTAGCAAGAATGGCAAAGATGCCCAGAACATGGGAGCCATCTGTGGTCACGCTAACCAATGTTGCCTCTACAGACACTAAGTGAAAACTGTGATTCAGCATCTCTTGTGAAAGCAGTTCTTAAGCCTTGCATCATCAGAGTTTTCTGCTGTTCAATGTGGCTCTGGGGCTGAGGAAGGCTGTGTTTAGACTCTGCCCAGCAAGGCTGTGTCCGCAGGTTCCCACAATGAGAGCAAACTCGCTGCAACTCCCCATCCACATCCTCACTGTGGTCCCCTGAGCAGTCGCCACTGCTACATCCCTGAAGGAGCTCTGCCTCTGCAAAGAGCACTTGAGGTCCCTCAACCCCTCCCTGTCAGCTGGCATTCAAATCCTGACCTCTGTGCACTGTAATCATCTTGTGACTCCACCTTGGTGACCTACCTTTCACTGCCCTTCAGCATCCACACTGGTCCTACTGCATCAGCTTAATTAGACAAGTTTGTACTCATGAAACTGGCTGAGAGACTTGCAGGAAGCTCAGAAGAGGTCACACAAAATGGGTGACAAGCTGAGGTGACAGTCATGGTCTAGAGTCATGTTAGACTGCACCTCAATAGACTCAAGTTCATCTCTTCTCTAAATCACAGGGACTCTCAGAATCCCATATGGGTTATCAATACCTGGTATAGCTCAGGCATCTTCCCATATGTGGGGAACATGGCCAAGCTGCTAATGGCTGCCACTGACATCCTCAGGCCCCCTTTTTTCCTCTTTCTGTCAATACTCTTCCATCCCTCTTGTGCAATCACAAAGCCCTTTTTTCTCCAACTAAAGGATGGCTGACCATGGGCTGTTTCAGGACATGAATTACCACCTTCATGCTCTGTGTGACAAACCAGCACTAGCTCAGGAAAGGAGTGTTCACGTTTCTGTATTCTCCCTCCTTGATCTCTGAGCCATGTTTCAAACAATGGTAAACATTTCAAAAAAGTTTTTTCCATAACCATGGTACAGAGGTTCAGTGTTGTTTAGTGTGGAGCCATGTGTGGCCATACTCTTATTTTGGAGCTGAGCTCAAACTGAATGCTAATTGTCATTGTTGTTCTGATAATTACCCTGCTAAAGTGGAGCCGCAACAGGTCAACTGAGTCTATGCCTGCCCCAGAGCCCATGCAAGGCCCTCTGCTGACTGGACTGTCTGATGTGTTTGTGGTGCCTTGGACATGCTGACACCATTCAGAAACAATGGTTTGCCCAGCTGGGCCAAGCCCACTGGTGAAATACAAATTTTAATTCACTGATATTTTGGTCCACATCCCCAAAGTATCGTGTCGTTTTGCAATCACCTGTTCTTTTAAAAAGAGGCATATCCCAAGATCAGTAGATGGTTTCCCACACTAGGGATAGAACATAGGGGGGGACATTTGCAATCTACTGAGAAATTAGTATGGCCTTTTTCAGACAACACTGAGTAGGTGGACCAGACCCTCACTGTTGAAACAGAAATTAATTTGCTCTTAGTCAAAGCCAATTTTTACTGATATAAACAGTACAAACAAAATTTACTTTCCTCAAAGAAGAGAGCCAGTTGGCATAAAATAAAGCTAGAAAGCCACTCCACATCTAATAGAACTCAAGAGATTGTCTGCCACATTCCAAGATTAAAAGAACACGGAGAAATAATCCAAATGAAAATTTACATGCAAGCTGTCCCTCCTTCAGGGACAAATTGTGTTAGTCAGATCCCAAAGGTAAAAGTTACTTCCATAAAGGTCACTCTTGAGTCTCTGAACAGCTTTTTTGACACCACATATGAAAATTAGATGAACTGTAATAAGCTGATTAAGACATTAGCTTTTTGCATTTCCAAGTTTACACATCTCCAAGTTTACCAAACCAGCTTTTTTTTTTTTTTTTCAATTCCTCTGTTTTCTTGTGCTGTTTTGTGTGTTTTCTTTGGTGCTGTTTTCTTCTGAATTTCTGAATTATATTTCTACTGTCCATTGCACTTAGTTCCTGGATCAATAAAAATTTGCTACTGGGGATTGTCTCAACCAAGAAAAAAAGTAAGAGTAAGCAGATTGTATTCCTTCTTTTGTGCAAAATATAGATTTGTTGGTTCTGTGGACCTGTTACTGGGACTTGAGGGCTCCACCAGAGGCAGCAGTTTGACAGCCCTCTGTAGCACACATTCTCTGGAGCAGCTGAGCCTGCAGGACTAGAGACAAATGTAGAAATATTGCAGTGGGTTTCAAACCTTAGAAAATAATTAAAATTTCACCATGCTTCTCTTTTAGTCTCAGTATTACATTGCCAAAATAGAAAGACTCACAGAACTGTCAGTAGGACTAATGTTTCTTAGTCACTTTTGACAATCCTTTCTGGGAGATTGACCATTTTAGAGTACAGTAGGTACAGTTCATACTCCAGACATTTTATTGTTCTAGGTTGTCTTTATGAGAAGCTCAAGATGTCTTATTCTATTTTACTTTTTCAACTGTCAAAGTTTTCATTTGCTTTATCCTTTACATTTTTATTCTGACACAGATGTCTCAAGGGGAGGTGTTTGCCATTTGCTGTACTATTCAGTGAAAGTCTCCCAAATAAGGGGATTTTTCTTCTTTCTTCTAAATATCAGTTCCTGCACACATCAGCCTTCCCCAGACCTGTGCTGCATTACACCTTACTCACAGATTCACCCTCTTCCACCCCCTTCTACTCAGAAACTGTTGGGGCAAAGAGTATCTCTGTGTTCAGTGTCAGCCCTATGCACTGCTAGCACCAGCTCCTGCCTTTGTAAAGAGGAAAACCGAAAATATAAACAATGCAG
Source organism: Haemorhous mexicanus (assembly GCF_027477595.1). Classification (NCBI taxonomy): domain Eukaryota; kingdom Metazoa; phylum Chordata; class Aves; order Passeriformes; family Fringillidae; genus Haemorhous; species Haemorhous mexicanus. Next base: position 143,336,329 of record NC_082341.1, read on the forward strand.
AACAGATTATTTTTTCAAATATTTCTCATGCACATCCTTCTCCTAGCATTGGTTAAGTGGGTATGTGACAACACTCATCTCTGTTCTGCCACGGATGCAAAATGCCCTACTTCCCTCAGGGCTTTCCACGAAGCATTCCCCTTCCAGCTTCTACTGGACATTTGTTTCTCTAATACCCACTCCTGCTTCACGTGGAAAGGATTATTTCCAACAGCAACTCAGCATACTCTTCTCTTTCTCTCTCTCTTTATCTCTGTCTCTCTTCAGAGAAATGATGACTGAATCATCCTTTACACTGGGGATAAAAATAATTATGGAAGGGCTAGGAAGCTCCATGAGTTTCAACTTGCAGAGTTTCTGTTGGGTTTGCCCATCAAGGGGCGGGCGAGGGAGGACAGGGTGTGGTTTTATCCCTAAGCTAAAAATACAAAAGGCAAACAGCGGTTCCAATAAGTGTAAACTACACATTGTACCCAGTGTTATTATTCTGTATTGGTTTACAGCCTACCTTTCATGAGGATATGATAGTGATGACTTCACTTCACCCATCAGTAATACCGTGGGAATCGGTAACCATTATACTGATGGCAAAGATAATTTGGGTCCAAGCAGAAAAGAGAAATTACTTATCCAGCCAAAAAGAATGGGGTTCCTACTACTTCAGGACAAGATTAAAGCCTGGAATTGGAATCAAATCTTTGTGGTCAGGAAGAATCTGGACACAGCCATGACTGAAAGGCAAAGAAGCAGACAGCGTGGCCCAGCAGGTGCCAACCAGCCTGCTGGCTTAGGCTGGGCTGCAGACTTGGCAAGAACTTCAAGGGCTTAAGAGTAGAAGGAAGACAAAAGTCCAGACCTGGGGTGGGGGCTGTCAAAAGGAGCCTGAGAATCTCTCTGAGTGGAAGAGGAAGCTAAGGTGGAGAGACTTTCTTGGGGTGGAGGCTGCAACTGTGAGAGATGTGGCCATTCAGTGTAATAATGTAGTATTCTGTAGTTTCCAGGAAATATGAAGGGTATTTTGAACTAGGACAATTAGTCCTTGGGAATGCTTGTTTCTATTGTTAACTTTTTCAGAGTGGGAAAATAAATACTTACCTCAATTCATTTTTAACAATATTGCGTAAGTCTTTGATGACTAGAACAACCTGATACCATAGGAAACAGAAAATATTAGATTGGATTGATCAAAAATTAAAAAAAAACCCAAGCCTGAAAGTATATTTTTAGAACTCTGCTATATTACATAATTTGTTAGAGATCACCAATATCAAGTTTCAGTCCTGTGCTTCCCCCGCACATAGTTTTTTTCTGAAACGTGATATTATATGGATTTTAAAAAGTAGTAGGGAAGATTAAAAAAGTATCACATTATTTTATATATAGCTTTTAGATTCCTTCTGTAAGAAATTTTATCATTAAATTGAACAAATACTCCTATTGTGAGAGACATAACCAATTTTTAAAAGTATTAATTTATGCATCTTCAATTAGTTCAGACTGCTGTCATCAAGATGATCTCTCCTACCTGGTCCTCTGACTATGTCATCTCCCTTTTTATAGTCTCTGAGTCACTTAACTCAATCTCTTATTAGTTTCATCTCACATTCATTTTTTCTTGTGATTGTTTTTAGGGTTATAAGCCACACAGTCTCTGCTTATTCTCTGTAGTAATTCCTTTTCACACTTACTCATTACAAACTTGCCTGCTCTGCTGATGGCTCCAACTTTTATCTCCAAATTCCCTTCCATTCTCATAAATACTTCCATCACTTCTTCCACTCAACACCTAGGCTGAAAGAACTCTCACGACATAACTTTGCCAGCCTTCTTCCTTTTTCTTGTTTAAATTGCTACAGAATTCCAACTTCTGCATAATCACATGAAAATAATAATATTTTCACAATTAAAAAACATAAGTAATTCACCAGAGCATAATTATGTGCAGCATAAACCTGTGAATTGTCCTCCCTTTTTCTATCTTGTGGTGCAGCCATATTCAAGTCCTGTGTACCAACTGCAACATCTTCAGTGCAAATATGAATGACTGATTTTTATAGGATGCTTTTAGATTAATACAGGACAAGCAACAGTAGTAGTGCATTGTATGCAGATATTTCATGCAAACTGGTAATTTTAAACCTGAAAATAATTTGTTGTCAATGATGCTGCAGGCAAAATCAGTACAAAAATCAGAGCCCTGCCCTACAATGTCCTCTGTTTTGGAAAGTCTGTTATTTTGGTTCTTTTAAAATAACAAATGCAAATTAAAAATCAAAACATGAATTGATTTGAAATAGTTCTGTTTATAATCATCTGCCCATTCAGAGCTATTAAGTAGGTCAAGTGTGTCCTTTTTACATGAATTTTGAAAGCCACATGCTGTTAGAGGACAAAACAAATTAGTAAGATGCAACTCCTTAGTTCTTTATAGCACTATGTGAAAATGTAGGCCATCAGAAGATGAAAAAGATCACAAAATAAATATTAAATCAATTCAACAAAAAGTTTTGAAAAGGAGCCTTAGAGAGATTTGGCTGACTGATGTACTAACAAAAGAGAAAAAAGAAAGAAAGAAAGAAAGAAAGAAAGAAAGAAAGAAAGAAAGAAAGAAAGAAAGAAAGAAAGAAAGAAAGAAAGAAAGAAAGAAAACATGGTAAGGTGGTTGACTCTGAAGATTCCTGGAGGCAGAATGTAAATTGTAAAATATTTCAAATACCCCTATTCTGACATGTTGTGTGCACAGCCAAATAGCTGGGATACTCATTTGAGATTTGAGGAAGACTGTGAAAATTAACAGTTGTTCTTCATATAAATTTTAAGTACATTCTGTAGCAGGATTTTTAAAGCTCTAAAAAATTTGTTTTACTAAAAATATGAGTAAAATCCAGGCTCCATGGAAGTCAGTGCTTTCAAGTTAAAACAATAGTTCTAATTCTTATCAAATTGGATAGCAGTCTAATAATGTTGGGAATTGGGCTGTATTTCTGTTTCCTGAATGTTGTGCACAGAGGGCTTTTGAAACAGAAGATGTAATTCAAGAGCTAATTCAAGAATATATGCTACCTTTATATTCAGAACCATGGAAAAGATTATTGCACATATTGTACCAGTATTTTTGCAAATTGATGAAAGATAAAATATATGTAGGATATGTTGGCTGATTGTTGCAGTTTGGGGAAAATGATTTATAAAAGTGTAGGTTTTTTCCAAATAAAACATGTTTCAGGCTTTAGCTACAGAAAAAAGAATAGCTACAATAAATAGCACCTGTTTTTAGCTTGAGCTTCCATTTGTTCCGGAACTGTTTACATAACAAGATATATAGCTTTAATTCCTTTTTTTCTTCTCTGCTGTTGCAAATGGATACAATAAGAATTTTATCGCATTTCATATGTTACTTGTGAAGCAGTCTTTCTTGATGAGCTTCTTAAGCTGCTCTTTGAAAAAAGAATTAATGGAAAAAATAACTTCATCTTTGGAAAAATAGGGAAATAGTTTGTATCACCACAGTCCTAATCATAAAAAGGGTCAGAACACCAATCTTGTGACTGAGTCTTTCCAAAATGAACCAAACAAAATAAATCAAAAATAAAATAAAATTAAATTAAATTTGAAGAGAACTTAAATACTGGAGGAAGAAAAATGTGGCAATAATCTGATATCACTAAAAATAATCACGTACTGTCTGTTTCTTTCTTATTAGCTTTTTCCTATATATGCAGCTGAAAAATGCAGTAAGTAACTTTATTATTTTCACTGAACAGCATAAAGCAAAAAGAGTAAAGTCTTGGACTGAGGTCTGAACTGACCAGTCAAGGCTAAAGTTTTAATCAGAAATGCAAGGCTCTGCTGCAGATCCCGCCAAAGAAAGGATTTCCCATAAAAGAACCAGACATAATAAAAGAAAATTACTTCAAATTACCCTGATCTTCACTCTGACTCATTCTGGGATGCTTTTTAACAAGCCAGGACAAATCTGAAAGAAAACCCAAATAAATATTTGTTGTCAGATTTAATATCTAGTAGATATTATTTCTAAGGAAACCAAGTTATTAAACATGAAGAAGACAGGTTTAAGACAAGAGGATGTAAAGGTAATGGTGTAAAATAAAATTAAGCAAAAACAAATTAATAAGGAGAATTACAGGGTTACATTTACAACTGGACCATCCAAATACCTTGGTGATTGGTAAGAATGGTAACCACATTTGCTAAGAAAGAATTCTTCTTCTCAAATTAAATGATGTCTCTTAAAAAGTAGTATTTTCCTGTCTGATGAACATTAAAGCTTTTGAGCTAAAAGCTAGCCTTTAGACTTGCAGACAAGTGTTTTTAAATACGTTATTAATAGCAGAATTTTCTACTAAAATATCTCACTGAATTTATGTTAACTTTACTCAGAAAATCAAAATTAAACTTTTTTGAAAGCCTAAGTAAGACATGGAGGCCATCAAATATGAAAATCTAAACCTGTGGACACAAGCTGGGCTCCTTTGATGTAAATATTCTGATGTTATACTGAATTAATTTATGGTACTAAAAGAAAATACCAGGTTCTTTTTTTTTGTTTAGCTTTTTTCATATATTTTACAAAGAGACTTTCAGGCAATTCTGTTTGCTTTATTGCTGAGATAAAACACAGAAACCAGACGATAGAGTTAAACAATGTTATTTTTTGACACAAGCATGAAAAATTTGGTAAAACATCCCAAAACTCTTGGCTTTTTCCCTTAAATATTTCAACAGCAAATATCACTGAATGTTAGCTCTAATGAAATTAGCTAAACAGCTGAGACTAGCATCGTACCCAGTCATTAGATTCTGTTTCTACCTGAGACAGCGAGAAAGACATGGGAATATATCTTGGGAAAAAAATTTGATTTGGGGATGAGACACAGAACACAGCTGAAAGATGCTGTTAAGATCTCCACTTATAATTCTCAACCTTTCACTGAGCCTTCAAGGGAAACCTTTACATGCATGGTTTAATTGTCTAAGGAGAGAGTTGGGCTACTGGGCCGGTACAGACTTACTATAATAAACAGTGCTTAAAGAGGTCAGCTTGCCTGGTGATGTCTTGAGAGGAAATACCGACTCTGCATTTTTAAGAAACCATTCATTTGTAGGGAAGCTGATTAAACCAGCCAGGCATTGTATGTCCTTTGCCTCTGGGAAGGATGGCAATAGATTTTTAATAAATGTATAATATTTACTGAGCTGTTTGAATATTCAGAAGCTAAGGTGTTTAAATTCTGATTATCTTTTGTAACTGCTTACCAGACCTGGAGTTTCAGGGTTTGTCAGCCTTCCTCATTCACTGGGTTGGTAAAGAGAGCACTGCACCTAATCTAAAGAAAATCCTTCAACTGTTATTAGTCTGTGATGATATTTTTTTTAAACTATCAAGTATTTATGGAAGAGTAGCTGCACAGAGAATTAATTTCTATAGAGATATACACACTGTTTGGTATGTTTAATGATCAGTATACAACCCGGCACAAAATTCCTTTGTTACACACCAGTTTGCCCTGAAGTATGGAGAACAGGCTGAAACCTGCAGTAGTGCTGTAGGAACAGACCCTAGCTGTAAAAGTGTGTGGTTCTCTCAAGGGCAAATAAGTGCAGTTGCATCCTCCTCCCATGTTCTTGATGGAGCTCATTTTGGCCTCAACATTGTGGTCCCTCTAAGCCTCTTTTTTGGTCTATATTCTTAAAATTATTCTTTTGGCTTTAAGACTGCATGTTGAAATTCATTTCCCAATTGAGCCGTAGCATGTCCAGAGAAAGCAAGCCAACTGGATCTTGAGCTGGACTCCTGAGACCAGACAAGTTGGATGAAACCTGTGAGGATGGCAAGTGTGCAGCATCCCCAGGAGCCATAGAGCACAGGCTGAGAGAGCAGGGCTCTGAGCCTCTGCAGTGCTAGCTGCTCATGCTTCAGGTGTGGGGTGACTCGGGAGTGCTGCCCACCTGGTGCTTGGGTTTGGATGGCCAGGGATTTTTAGGCATGGCACAGCACCATTCACATAGGCACTAAGGGAGTGTAACTGATGAAAACTGATTTAGGCACTGTAGGATTAAGGAAAAACTGGCAAAGAAATGAGAGGTTCTGCCTTTTGGAGGTAGGCATGACAGAGAGGGGTCAAAATGATTTGGCGGTTCCAACCCTTGGGGCCTGTCTAAAGTTGCTGTTCTATTAATTATGCAGTTTTTTACAGGTATACAGAAGATGAGAGAGTTTGGCATTTTCTTGCCTGGCCTGCCAGCATTTATTCCTTGACAAGACCAGCCTTGTGTAAACAGTCTGAACCCAATGGTATTTGCTTAACATTTTAATTGGGAAATATTTTAAAGGGAGAGAGAGCTTGAGGTGTCCTTTGTTTTCTGCTTGGTGGTTTCCCATGTTTCTCATGAAGTGGAACAGACTCACTTCTTTTGTCTATTCTCTGTTTTCTTCTTGTGCTAGCATATTAATAAAACATCATAAGGCACTTGGCTATTTGTAACAGTCCAACTTATAGCCATCTTTGTGGCAAGGGCAGGCCTGCTGCCTCTTGCTCTAATCATGCTGTAACTGTGAAAGGCATTACTAAAGCAGACAGCTGTATTACCTACAAATCTGTCATTTTCTTAACAGGAAGGAATAATTGTATACACTTAACTTTCCATTTTTGGGAAAATGATGAGAAACTTGTCCTGTTACAACAAAATTGAGCACAATTTCAGTTTGGTGGGAGTTTTTTTAATGCATAATTTTCATCTTCTGTTTGGTGTTTAAATACTTGCAAGAGGCGGCTTCAGGTGGAATTGCTATTTTTGTGGATTGCTGTTGTCGCTAAGGCATTCTGCTTGTTGAGAGCACTGCTTCAGTTGGGCACTTGGCCTCTGCCTGTCCAGGAGGTGCTTGACAACTTCAGAGCAGGGATCCCAACTTCCCAACAAGGCTTGAGCAGCTCCATTTTTGCTGGCTGGGCCATGGGAGTAACTCCTTTCAGCAGACCCTGTTTGAGCTGTTGGAGAGAGCCAGCAGAGGCTGGGCTGGAACCTCAGCTGTGGCAGCACGGTGTCCCCATTAATGAGACAGGTCCAGGCCTTGTGTGGCTGCCAGCTGGCAGGCACAGAACCTCTATGATGTAAGGGCAGCTCCCCCAGAGCCAAGCAGGTGTTTGGTAGAAGGCTCTGTTGGGATTTCCTAAGAGCTCAGGCAGTGCATGCTTGGCGTGAGATCCCTTAGGATTGTTGCTAGGGTCTGCAGGAGGGGAGTTGTTTTCAGTTTCTCACTCTCAGCATCCTTTGAAGGGGCTGCAAAATCTTCAGTCAAATTCTGCCTCATCCCTGGACAATTTGACCTGGTGTGTGAAGCTAGCAACACCACTAAACATACAATTACAAATTATTTTTTGTTTTATCTTAAGCAGAACAATTATATTCTATAGATATCTTTATTGCCTCTAATAAGAAAGATTATGTTTTCATGTACGGTGTGTTGCAAGTGTTTTATGATATGTAGGGTTTTACAAAGCTCTCAGAAATAAAATCTGAGGGGAATAACAGTCCTCAGCAGATGTAAATCAATGTAGTTGCACCAAAACTAGCTGGGAATCTAACCCTCTATATCTTTATCACTCAATCTCTCAGAATCTTTATAGCCCACTGGACCTGCATAAGGGGCAAACAGTGAAATAAATGAGTATCTTAGACTTCCAAGAGATAACTAGTAATTGTCAGAAGAAATTCTGTACAAGCTAAGAATTGAACTGAAGCTCAATAAGCATTTTGAAGCAAGAACTGAGGAATTATTGACATTTACTTCTTGTAGATAAAGAAATGTTCTGCTATTACTTTGCTGTAGGAACTTTTATTTAACAGCTTGTATAAGAACTGCCTAGAATATTTTTCAAGTTCAGAAAGAGTTTGGAATAAAAGTTTTTCTAAACTTTTCAAGTTTTGATTTTTTGGGGGAAATGTAGAACTAGTTCATTAACAGTTCCGTTGCTCTTTGAAGGGCATTGGAAGTGTGTTTTATTCATTAGCTAGTATGCTAAGGAGTTGAGGTCTTGCTAGAGACCTATGATGCACCTTAGATGAGAATTTTTTATGGAACAGTCTCACTCATTTGCATCCAAAGCTCCTTGTCCCAGTAAACTTTACAATTCCAAATCCTGATTGTCCAGTGTCTAGCATTTTGGACCCTATGTTTAAATTTTAGGTAAGTATATGTAAAAATGGCATAGAAGTTACTCACAGTAGTGTAAACAAAGGACTGTATTTTACATCATCATGTATTTGACTTCTACAAATGCCAATGAATGGTTGTGAGGAAGATGTGAAGCAACAATCAGAACTCTTTGGTTGGATAGTCAGCTTTCTCCAGCATGATGCAACACCAAGTTTTGAAATTTCTCATGTAGGCAAGGGAAAACCAACTTCATAACTAAGCAACAGAAACTACATGAAGCATCTTTCAAAAGTCAAAGGGCTTTACCTCAGCATGTACTTAAATGTTCTGTTTAAGGCTAAATACATTCTTGAAGGCATCATATTCAGAAAATAATGAGACACAATTATTAAAATAGAAACCTCTCTTTCTATTTTAAATAATTTTGCCTCATCATTTCAATGACGCACTTGAAAAGCAGTGAACTTTTGAGAGGTGTCTACTGGAAAGGTAGATGGAAACTCCCAAAATTTTTTTCTCACATGATTAAGCAGTAATTGCCTTTCCATTTAGTATCCAAATGCTTCATTCTGCTACAGACTGCATACACAAAATATATTCATGTTCTTCTTGGATGGTCTTCTTTTCTATTTTATCATAGTAGTTTGGCATTCCATAGACATGCTTTTTAAACCAAGCTCAACATTGAGCTCCTTCAGTTCTTCCCTGATTTGCTGATTAAAAAGTGAAGGTCATATTAAACTGACTCTCACATATCACTTTCTGGGAAAGGTAATTTGAGCAAAGCATGAGTTTATCTTCAGAGTGGAAAGCTCCTCCCCACAGAACACTCAATTGTGGTATCCCATGTGCTTTGACATGTAAATGGAACACCACAGGCATTAAATAATTGGGTCAGATATCTACAAGATCTTTATTCTACTGTCAAACACAATTTAGATCAGATAATTTCCAAAGTTAAAAGAACTTGCTTCTGCTACCATTTAAGTCAAGAAAAAAATTCCCCATTGGTAGCAGCCTGGGCAGACCAAAACCTGAAGACATTATTTCATATTCCATTGTTTGCTCTTCTCTCACACTTTTTTGACTGAATAAAATTTTATTTCCATAATATTTTAAAATTCCCTGATGAATTTTTGAATTTGTTATTATCTGATTTCTTTAATCTCTTAATTCCCTTTGGTGGCGCATTTTGTTGCACATCCTAGCAACTCCTAACACAAGCAATTGATCCTTTTAGTCCTATGGCGTATTGTTGGAAATTAGCAAGGCCTTTGGATAAATCAAAGGCAAGATCAGAGTGTCCTACATGCTCATAAAGATCACTGCCCTGCAAACACATGATAATGACTTCGTGCATAGAGCGATTTCATTGAGTTCAGAGCTTTGATGCTGCAATTTACTTCATGTACTTGGAGCCATTTTGAATATATTGGGTTTCCTCACAAGTCCATGAATAATAAGGATTGGGGCATAAGATGACTTCTTAAGGAGTAATAAATCAGTGGCATTAGGTATGAGAAGTTTGCTCTTTGTAAAGCTCCTTTGAAGTGTAAATGTTAGGGCATCATTTTGTTACTAGCCTGTTTTTTTCTCTCAGGCTCAGCTGGTGTGATAAAACAGAGTTTAGTAGAATGACTAAAAATGGAGAAAAACTCAGCAGATATTTCAACAAGCTGAAAGTGATTTTCATGTCATTACGAATACTGACAATCATGTTGTTGGTTTTTCCCATTTTTTTTAAACAAACGTGCCAAAACTAGAAAATTCAAAGAACTTCTGAAATATACTAACCTAAGCAATCAAAAGGTGTATTGTAACAGTGTGGCAGTAACTTAGTTTTTTAAGAAGTCTGAGGAAATATTCTACACCAATATCTCAGAATAATTAGCAGTCGCTTTCTATTTACTTATTTCTATTTGTTATGTATTAGGGATTCACGGAAAGATCTCTTTCAGAAAAAAAATCAGATTCAGAAGAAAACTCTTTGCATGGGTAAAATTTAATACCATCTATAGCCAGGGTTGGTTATGCCATTTTCTCACTACTATTTTATTAATATTCTTTGCTATAACTTTGATTTAGTAAAGTAAGTTTCAATGGGCTGAATAAAATGTAATAATATGATGTAATTTTGTATCATTTCAGAAGAAGTGAATTAGAAAAACTACACAAATAATTTATTATCCAAAATATTATGATATATTACTTTTATTTTAAAACTGTTATTTTATTAATTTTATTACTTTTAACACTAATTTGATTTTTTCAGAAGAATTACTTGGATAGAAAAATAATAGGGTGAATATTGTGCCAAATTACATCAGGTGAAACTCCCCTTGCGAATAACTAAGTTGAAGAATTAGCTCTGGATTTTGCACTAATATATGTCCATGAAATGTGCCCCAAAATTTTTTTCCCTTTGAAATTCAACCATATTTTAGCTTCTAATTTTTACAGCATTCACTGCACTGGTGAATACTTGAACAGATTTTATACTCTGTTGAGGAAAAGTGTCAATTTTGTGTAAACTAAATTATGCATGTTAAGTTTTGGAACGATTTATTTTTTCTTTGAATGATACAATGCTCACATTAAATATAGATTGACCCTGGAAGGAAGTAGTATGAGCCAGTCATTTTTTTGTGTTCTGGGAACTAGGAGACCTGGGTCTGTTTCCAATTCTGCCACTTAATTGTTCTATCACCTTGAGCAAAGTCCCTGTAACAAAGTCAAATTTAAGTGCTTCAAGTTATACATCCAGCTTCATATTCAAGAACATAAGTATGCAGATATTTATGAATGAGGGAGTTAAATCATGCAGTGAGACAGGCTATTTATTTTTATTTCTTTATAGGAATTTTGGTAGACAATGTCAGGCTTATCAAATTTTAAAAGCTGTCACTGAAATTTTTTATGCCATCTGCAAAGGCAATAACTTCAGCTCTTATCAAATGGGAAGGGGTTGTGGTAAAACAAGGGGCAATGAAAGGTGTGCATTATATGTTTTCAAATTTCCAGAGAACAGCTGCAACATGCAGGAAAAATTCACTTATACTAACAGTGCACTCTTTGTGAAGTATTTTTTACCACAACTGGACAAAGCAGTTGCCAATAAGCTAGAAACATGAAGTTATCAGGAGAGAAGATCCTGCATGAGACTTTGCTTTGGAAGATGGCTCAAAAGCAAGAGAGGATATGGCTGGAGCCATTGTGGGTTGGGACTGGAGGAAAGTAAATATCAAGAGTAGTATTGGGACAGAAGAAAGGCTCGGTAAAAGATCTACGTATATTTAATGCCTAAAAAAACATTTACTCACAAGTTAAAACCCTCATGAGCACAACAAGTTCTCTTTTTTCTCTTTTTTGTTACAACAAAGTAATGAGGACAACCACCCTTTTTAACCAGATCTTGCAAGAGATAAATTTCTGGACTAAATGGAAAAATCCAAATCCCTTGTGACAGAGGAAAAGGGAATCTGTGGAAGTATCTCCCAACAGCCAGGGCAACCTGGTGTTCTCCTGCCTCGAGCTCAAAACTATGCTGTGTATCACAGAGAGGATTCAGCCCTTAAGCATCATGGTACAGAGGAAAGTGGAGTTATGGATTACAGGCAACTATTGGAACATGGTTCTAATTTGAAAAATCCCTTTCATTTGACTAGGCTGCACCAGGATAACAAAGCCATGTGGTTATGCTACTATATCAGGATGAGAACAGATTGAACCTGTTAAACATATGATCAGTCCTTCTGTGAAAAGAAAGTGTTGTTCTCCCAACCCCCAGTTTGATTTCAGTGCTTGCTATGTCCTGCTCTGCCCTAAACACATGTCAGGCCATGCTTGAGTGCTCATTTCAACACTGGTATTGTGTGAGCAGCTGTGCTCACATCTGTTGACAATGAAGGGATTTGAGCTGTCGAGGTGCCATACTCCTTTGCTTTCAGTCTGCCTGTAATGAGGAACACAGCCAAGACGAATTCTCTTCTAGATCACTTTGTTTGGGAACTAAACACTGCAGGACTTGTGTTACTGCTGTGCTATGCCATTTGTCTGTGCCTCTATGATTACTTGCTTCCACTCCCGTGAGTACATAGCCCTGAATTTAAAATCCTATGCTGAATGCATCGCACACTTCTATCATAAATCTTGCAAGTCTTGGTACCATCAAGAGCAGAACCCTACTTTCCATGATACCTGGTTAGCTGACGTGTACCCAGCTTTTCTCTCCCTTTCTGTTTACTTTAAGTTGCCTGTTCTCTGTGCATTTGTTTCCTTCTTCTGAAGGCCAGACAAGTAATCTAGGTCTGGATACAAATCCAGAAGGGCTTCTGTTTGCAATCAGCAGACAAGAAATTGATTCTTTCAGGGCCAGTAGTATTTAAATCATTGAAGTTATGGTTTTCACACTTTATACAGTATCTGTTCAGCTCCTATCTTATTCTTCTGCAGCCATGGGACTTAAATCCTAGCTGTGGGAAGCTGTCCCTCCATCTGAGTCAAACTGTACGTTCATGAGTCATATCAAATACAGGCAAAACAGTAAAAGAATTTGAAACTTAGCCATCTTGAAACAAAATCATTGCTTCAGTGTATCTAAATTTATGTCTTTCACAAAGTATGATAAAGATTGGGTTCACACACCGTCTTCTTCAACTGAACTGAATTTCCAATCTGTTAAACCATATTCATCTTCAGAATGGATATCAAGGAGATGATGCAAGGATGAAATGTGTTGACAGTTCAAAATTTCACTTTCTTGCATGACATAACACATTTAATCCAACTCTATAAAACTTTACAGTGGGCATCTGTTTGAATGTACAGCTGACTATCAAGTATACCAAATTCAATTTCTTAAAAAACATTCAAATGCCATCCAAGGCAAAATGCAAATTTTCAGAGATACTTTTATTTAGTAGATTTAGAATGGACCTTGTATTTGTTCCCCTCTTTTGTCATCTCCTCCACCATAAACACAAACACACACCTGTTTCCTACCCTGGATATCATTCAAGAATATAAGAGTAGGAATAATAACTCATATTCTCCTTGTAACAAAGTTAAGCTGAATAATTTATAGATTGCTTATTGTGCTGTTTTTTTTCACAAGTGGGTGTGGTGTGACTTACAAAAGGAGGTGCTCAACCAATGCTAAGTCAAGGTGAATCACAGATGTGATTTCGAAAGTGATGGGATTGTGGTCATTTGTGTCTCCTGATGCAATTCATTTCCTAGTTTGAGACACACCATGCTGTAAGTGTCAGGAAGCTGAGCTGGCTAATATGCTTGCCAAGGAGCAGGACCTGTTTTCCTAAGCAGGCTGGTCACTTGCATTGGCACCAATTTGTGGGTATTAGATAAATTATTATTTTTACACATATTTATCTATTCCTCATAAGACACTTACCCCTTATATCTATGCATATTGTCTGAATCTAAGCCACAAACTGATAACAGCCTTAAGTTCACTGTATTTTAAATGTGGTTCTTGACTTCTTTCTTCTGGCAATGGGATCCTCATGTATTACTGGGTTCTCACAGACAATAAAACTAATTAATGAAACATCATTATCTCGTAGGCACATTGTTTTGTCATTGTTTTATCATTTTTTAAGAGACAAGCTACACCATTTCAAGGTAGTGGGGCCTGGGACTATCTCCATGGTCTGTGTCAGCTCAGCACACATTGTCATGGGATCTGACTTTTTTCAGGTAATATCATAGTACAAAAGAATGAGTGTTGATAAAATGGCAGCACTGAAAAATTCCAACTGCCCATGGTCAGAGCTGAAATTAACTCCAAAGCTCACTGACAAAGCAAAGCTGGAGTTACAATGTATAAACGAATAGGAGAGAATCAAGCTCTTAATTTGGAATGTATGAACAATGAAAATTTGATTAAATGAAAGCTCTTGCTACTAGGTTTCAGCTTTAAAATAATTGCTCCAGAGGGTTAGGGCACACAGGGTAGCTTATAATTAGTATATTGGAAAAATAATGCAAATAAATAAACAACTTTTTCAAAGGCAAAAATCCTAGTATTACATAACTGAGACTAAGGAATGACTGCTGGCTGGAAAGGTCTTTGAAAAATTCCATATTCATTATCCTTGGGGCAAAGAGAATTAAAATAAAGCAGAAAGTAGAGCCTCAAGAAGACTTCAGTGCAGACAGCACAGACTCAATTTCCATCTAAAGTAATGGTGTGAGCAATCTCACACCATTACTCCCAGCTCCAATAGGTTCATTGTGCCCACATTACTGCCTAAAAGCTGCACACACAAAAGGAGAAACTAAAGTTTCTCTCTGTGCTCCATCTCATTTAGATAATGGAGTTCAGTATGATGGGAATTTTTATGCTATGGATGAGCACTCTAAGTGATAGAGAAATGAAAGTTGTCAGCAGCCAAAGGCATATGTTGGACTGACACAGCATTACCAGAGATACTTAGAGAAAGTAAGTAAGTAAAACATCCTACTTCTAGGACATATAGGTCCTGTAGGTATAGGCTGACAGGAAAAACAAAACATTATTTCATTTGTGCATTTGCTGCTATAAGTCATCTACAGAGGCTAGAGGGACACCTATTTAAGGAAGATTTAAAGGGAAAAGAAAATCCAGACTATCAACACACTGTCTCATGTAAGTTTTAGCTGGTTCTTCTCTGCTTAAACCAAATCACGACCTATATAAACAGAGAAAGGTATATAAACATCCTATATGTAGTGCATTCAGTTGAATAAACAGTTTGCATACTAATGTAAACGACTTAGGAGTTTAAATGTGCTGGTGCTATAGCAGGTTCTTAGATACAGATTTTAGAACTCAAAAGGAAGCATGCATATTCAGGTTTTTAAATTAGAAATAAATATACTCATGGACTTCAACTATTTTCTCCCTTGATCTTGCAAATTCTTTTCTCAGTGCCATCAGTCAATTCCATAAAGTTATGCTTTATTGGTAACAGCTTTTGCTTTTTTTTTAATCATGAGGTGTCTGTAAATAGTGGTAGTGTGGGTTTCCCCACCAAATTTCTGCCCTCCCCCCTGCCTCCCAATTCATGATCTGAAGCATGACTATGTAAGGTTTATGACAGAGGCAATGTCACTGCCTGCTTTCTAGGGAAAATAAACAAAATAAAGAAAAATATCTTAAGAGATATTTGCAATTTGCCTTAAAAGGAAGAAGAAATTTGGTAGAAAATTGAATCTGGTAATTGATTCTATGGTGTTGGATATCAGCTGAGGCTATGTTGACAAAATTGCGTCACTGACTGCCTTTAAACTCTGATGTTTAAACCTTGCTCTGTGGCTGGCTATATTAAATTCATTCTCTTCTTTATGAGCAATAGGAAGGGACTCCTAGAAGAGGCCTTCCCAAAGTCTGTCATCAGCTACATTAGGAAATTAAAATTGATCCCTAGGAGTCATGTTATGAAAGTTACGGGTTCTTTTAAGAAATTTAGCACTCAAAATACAGCTGAGCCCATAAGCACAAACAGGATATTTTAGAAAAGCCCAGTGCAGGGTAAGCCGTGATGCTGCAGCATTTATTTCTCCCTTAATCACAGGTATTGATGTCTGTGCCATCTGGCCTGTCTCATGACAAAATCTCACCAGCCAAAGAGTGCAGAAATAAATAGACAATTAGTTAAAATGCATTGACTGGATGCACTGCTGAGTAAGCAATTGTTGTCAACTAAAGCTGAGTTTCCTCAGCACAGATCCTGGTGCAGTTTCTCCAATTGCTCTATTCATATGTAGGACTAGAATTTCCATTCTGTCAAAGAGGGAACCAAATGAGGCGTTCAGGAGGGCATCATCAAGAAAACTTCAAGCCCAGACTAACAGAAAGATTGTCGCTCTTTCAAGTGCTCAGATAAGCTTTACAACTGCTTCAGGCAGTTAATGTATAGTTCATTTATTTTCAGCTTGGATACCCATACATGTAGTACATCTGCAGTTTATCACTCCTTTGTACCTCATACTGGGGTAAAAAACTAATGTGGTAAGCATTGTGGTCTAGATTCACACTGCCAAGTTTTATGGTCCAAATTGTGATGCCTCTGTTAATAATTTAGTTCCTTTCTCTCTCCCCAGAGCAGATGAAGGTGGCCAGGTGCCTTGAGAGGGGGATTCAGCTCAAATACAAGATAGATTTCCTCTAGAAGCAACTGCCTGTGAACATTGACCACCAAATCCCAGTTGGATGCCAAAAGCTTCTAGGGTGGATTCAGATAACCTGATTGTGCAGCTGGTGCTGTCTGTACCCACAGGTAACCCATTGAAATACAGGAAGGAAAGAGGTATGGCTCATTGATCACAGAATCACTGAGCCTGGAAAAGAGCTCTAAGATCATCAAGTCCAGCCATTAACCCAGCACCACTGGGTTTATCACTAAGCCATAGTCCCAAGAGCCACATCCACATGCTTTTTGAACACTTCCAGGGATGGTGATTCTACCACTTCCCTGTACAGCCTGTTCCAATGCCTGACACCCTCCACTTTCAGTAAAGAAACCTTCCCTAATATCTAATAGAAACCTCCCCTGAAACACCAACAGAGGCTGTTTCCTCTGGTCCTACAGGTAGAATTGGTGGGCATCAGTTTATGAAAGTTTATGTGCTGACAAAAGCCCCCTCTGTATCTCTGTTGTACCAATGAGCACAAGTGGCTCATCAGGAAGTTAGTATCACCAGAATATTTTAGATGTGATTCTTATCCCCTCCAAGCTGTGCGCTGAAACTATGGAAAAATAGGGTTTTTTTAATAAATCTGTTCTGACTTCTAAGTAAAAGGATAATGCTGGCAGCTTAGGGGGAGCTGAAGTGAGACTGAAAGTACTCAGGTCACTCCTATGAGCTCCAGTTTCTGGTTTCATCGGGAATTTGTTGGTTCATGTTTTCCCTTGCTGTGATAAAGGACATCATCTGTTTTCAGATATGTTCATGAAACTTCCATTGACATCACTGGGAGTTGTACATGAATAGCTGACACCAGGATTTGGGCCTTAAAAGTTTATGGTGCCCTGAGGAGTTGTTTTTATGTATTTTGCTTGGTTTCGTCTGTGAATATCCTGGGATACAGCTGCTCAACCAAACAACAAACATACTTCAGGAACTCAAACTACTCATGAAACACTATCTAGTATAAATAAAGGTGTCCTCAGGGCATGAAGTAAATATATGGAATTTATGCAATATTTATGCATTTGCTTTACATCACTAATGTTTTTCTTGTGTATTCAGTGAATTACTCCATCATGGAATTTATTAATGAAAATATTACAGCAGAAATAAAGCATGGAATGAGGAAGAAGCAAAATATCAGTAAATAGATAAGAATATTGATAAACTGTATAATAAACATTTCTAAAAACCATCTCAAAACCATCTCAAGAGTTCAGAGAAACTTCTACATCTATCCTTACATTTTGACTGAAGAAAAATTTATTAAACTTACAATATGCCGGAGAATATAATGAACACGATACCATATTCCTTTTAAGTGGAGCAATCTGTTTTGTGGTAAATTATTGCAAAAAAAAAAAAGTATTAGGTAGCTATTTAGTCCTGATAATAAATTAAAAGCTGTATTGTGTAACCAAAGCACTATTACTCCAGAGTAGAGCTGTATTGCGGTGGCAGTCACAGATGAGAAATGTGACACTGCAAGCCCCTTTCTGGGGACACTGCTCACTCAGCTGCTGCAAAGCTGGGAGCCACCAAGCTCTTTTCTTCCTTTCCTCTCTGGGATCATTAGGAATGTTGAGTCCCATTCAGTCTTGCATTTGCCTAAGAAGAAACCCTGTCATTTCATCTCCACTTGATACAGGGGAACAAGGAAAAGGAAATATCAAAAGTTCATTGAAAAGATTCTTGAAAATAATTTTCCTTGGAAACATTCTTGAAAAGATCCATAACTCTTACAGCCCAAGTCTATCTCCAAGAGAATTAAATACATTTTCTGCATTGAGTTCTGATCCCGGAAGTTAGAAATGTGAGTGGATCCCAAATCTTATTATTTCTTGGAGGGTTTTATAGGAGAATAAAAAGTTTATGTGGTCAGCTATCACAAGATTCAAAATCAAAATGATTACAATATCTATTTACTGCTTCAGATGCTTTCTGAGCTGGCCATAAGCCACATCATGGTGTACACTGTCATGATATAGATAAGGTTTTAGATTAGAGACTAATATATTTGTAGATCTCAGAACAGGAATAAAACTCTTGAGACACTATGGTTGAACTGTAAAGCCAGCAGGTGGAAGACACTTTTACTGCAAATGAAACACATATTTTTAATTGATTGGTTACTGAAATGGGCTAATGAGGGAAGATATCTACGTCTGAGTTCTTAGAGTCAGAGCCTTTGATCCATGTTAGTGTCTTCCAGTTGATGCCTTTCTGGAACATATACTTTAATTAATTACAAGATACTGGCTACATGCAGTTTTGTTAGGGTGGAAATCTCAAATTTTGAGATGCATTAAAGCTTTTAATTGATTAAATAGCCAAAAAAAAATTGTGGGGCTTTTGGTTTGTTGGTTTTCTTTCCTCTACGTTTTTTTTTCCTATGGAAAATTAGGTTCTTCCTTGTAAAAACTATTAGGTAGAGTGTTTTGAAGGGATTTTCTTTTCCTTTGGTGTGCAAATGTAGGTCATGAATTATTATATACTGAAGTGTATATAAGTTATCTCTGGGTTATCTGCAATGTCATAATTGTGACTGCATAGACAAGGTTATGAAAAATCAGCAGAAAACATGGTATTAATAGCTTTGCTTTTTCTGTTCATACTGTATTGTTTGGAATAGCTATGTCTGCTGGAAAATATTTCTTTCGCATGAGTTTTTTGGGTTTTTTCCTAGTAACACTGTCCATAGCCTGCAGAAAAATGTGGGGCAAAAGAATGGGCTACAACAAAAATAGAGGGTTTTTAAACACTCAGCATCAGGTTCTTCCCAAAGAAGGATTTGCAGCTGAAGCTAAACTAACCACTGTGAACACCCATGCTGCCTTCTCAATAATATAAGCTCTTGCTCCATAAATTTGTGCAGCAAATGCATTTCTGTTAGAGCTCCAGTATCTTTATGGACTGTGCTGGGGGGTTTTATTGAAGGATCTGATCTGACACAAAAAAAAAAAAAAAAATCCAACCAAAACTTCAGGCAGGTTCTCTCCAAATTTACTTACCCACACCATTAGGAAACAAAATAAAGAAGCTTTTATTGTTTTTTAAAAAACATTTATCTGCCTTCACATTGCATTTCACAGTGGCTTTCTCTGGGCCACTGAAGCTCCTGTTAGAATTAAAGGTAATGGTCAAAATATTTGTTTGTCATTCAGTTTAAATCTCTGGTAAAAGCTATCTCCAGTGTCTCTATTGTTGTTGTAGGCACTACAATGGGGGAGCTGGAGCTTCTCTGGAGCCTCTGACCACAAAGATCTGCAATGCCCAGGGGTGGCATGAGAGGAGGCAGAGGAGGGAGAAGAGCATGATGAGCTCAGAGCCTCAGATGAAACTGAAGAAGGGAGGGACATCCCAGCGGAGTAACAAAGCTGTTTGAATGGGAAATGGAAAAAAAGCAAGAGAGGCTAGAGTTCAAACAATTGTACATGTTATGAGCCATATACAAATGTCTGGAAAAGTTACTCTGAAATGGATGATGCCAGCATTGCAAAGAAATCAGAAATGGAACAGAATACACTGACAAGTACATAAGTAAAATACTGCACACCATCAATATCCTTCCTCAACTCTGTATTGCTGAAAGGCCTGCTGCCATTATAGCACTCAGACATACACACACCTCCCTCTGCATCTGCTTTTGAAAATACTTCATTCTCAGTTCCCATATTCCTGACACGCTCACACCCTGGAGGGATCAGTAGATTGCACAGGGTGTAAAAGTCATCCCAGACTCCTGCCTTCAACCTCTTTAATATTTGATGAAGAGTGTGGGTACACCCTGATGCTTATCACAGTATCACCCAGTGTGGTTTAAGACCTGGTTGATTCTGTTATGTTAAGAGGGAAGGAATAAAAGAGATTGTAACCATAAGTGTTTGAATATAATGTATATGCTCATGTTCGAGGCAGACAAAGTTATTATACAGCTTATATCTTTCAGTAAATAAGGCTATTAACATTTCTTTGTTTTTCATACACAGGTCAATTTAAAGTATACTCCTCCTACAGAGAATGATATAATACAATTTCAGTGTTAATTCATTCTCATCCTCCCTCATCATAAACCTTTCTTGCACAACCAAATTCACTCCAGGCTGTTCAGCCCTACATGCATATCTTGAATTTCATTAAAATTTTCAGTACAGAGCTCATCTAAGCTGTGAAAGAAGATATTTCATAAAAGTTCAGTGGATTCATGGTTCCAAAAGCTCCATCTTACAATCATACCAATACCAGGGTATTCTGAGAGAACATTTGTTTTAGTTTCATCCCAGACACTTATCAAACTCAAAGGAGGAGAAGCACAAACTGGGTTTCAGTTGTGGCTGGATAATAAGAAAAAGAACTATTTTATTTTACTAAGGGTTTTGCATACATGAACGGAGCTCTCCATTCTTCACAGTGCCAGGTGGAAAGCTAATCTTTGCATCTTGCACTATTATTCTCACTTCCCTTAACTTCTATGTACAACCTGAACAGATGTAAGAAGTCTTAAGCAACCCAAAACAAATCAATGGTTTCAGTGAAAGTGGTGGCTATTTAACATTTCCCCAGAGATGATCAGCAGCACTTAAAATTGACTGCTGCGTTGCTACACATCCCACAGTGTAATAGAGGAAACTTGCCCTTCATGATTTAATACTTGTAAGATTCAATGAGCTTATTCTAAAATGCCTGCTGCACTCTGAGGAAAAAAAAAATTAATTTAAAATATTTAATATATTAATGGATAACAGCTGTTTTTATATTAAGTAGGTGGTTATATATACAGCACAATACTATTTTTATCATCTTAATGCAATGAAGATTATAAGAAGTAGTGATGTAACAAATAATTATCTCTAAGGAGTGCTAAATTCCCAGAGTGTTAGGCATGAAGTGCAGTGCTTGGTGCAATATAAAAGGGTAAACTAGAGGGCAGACTGCTCTGTTTTTCACCACTACATTATTTTTCATTCCCACAGCCCATTCTGTGGTACTGGCTGAAAAAAAGAAAGGGAAACTAACCAAGGAGCTGTCCAGTCTCCAGAGCCACCATAACTTCAAAGAAGGGCTGTACTGAGCTGGAGGCACCACCCTCTGGAGACACTTACTTTATCACTTCATAAATATGCACTTTGATTACAATATCTATTTACTGCTTCAATCAGTACAATGATAGATTTATTGTTCCAGGGCTAAATATACTTTTGGCTTGAGGAAATAGAAGTGATTATGCTTCATTCAGAAGACCATTTGGACCATTTTCCTAGGCCATGTTACATTTTGGTCATAGAAAACACAGAATCAAAATAGCTAGAAATAAACAGCAAAACAGTGCATTGCATTTTTAGTTGTGTCCACTCATCACATCTTTCTCTTTCTGCACTACTACCACCAAAAATGCTTCTGCAATAGCCATGTCAGCAGCTTGGATTTATGCTGTCTCTAAGGTCTCATTTTGACTGTGCCTACTGTCAGCAGCCCCTGCTGTCTCTGGGTTACAGCCTCCCTTTCTCCTGCAGAAGGGCTCTAGGTCAGTGGTGGTGTCTCCCTGTGGTGGGAGTCAAAGCACTGACCCTTTGTCAGAGAAGTTCATAGCCTATCTCTTGGTAAAATTTCCATTACCTTTAGGGGGATGTTTGTTGGGAGACCATCCCAAACAGCCTCAGGCTGCTCAAGAGCAGGAGTTTTAGACCTCTAAAGTTTGACAAGTATCAGAACATCAGTAACCTCTGCAGCTGATATCCAGGGGTGGAAAACAGGAGCTTCTGTGTTCATCTGTTTCTGTTATAACAGCCAGAGGAGTGTGGCTTACCCAAGGCAAGTCAGCCTTTGAGTCACCCCAGTGACTCAGGGCATCCAGGTCCTGCAGGTCTTGCAGGCACTTGAAATCCCTGTTGGTTGGCCCGAGTTAGCAGGATCCTTTCTCTCTTTGAGGATCCCTGGTGACCCCAGCTGCCGGAGGGACGGCACCGCCCGCAGCAGCGCTGCCGTGCCAGCCACCTCCATT
Organism: Haemorhous mexicanus; assembly: GCF_027477595.1. Lineage (NCBI taxonomy): Eukaryota > Metazoa > Chordata > Aves > Passeriformes > Fringillidae > Haemorhous > Haemorhous mexicanus. The sequence goes on from NC_082341.1 coordinate 143,358,699, forward strand.
ACTCACCCCAGCCTGCTGTGCTGGGCAGGCAAGGGCAGCAGGAATACCACGGCACTGATGGAACCTGTTTGGAAAAGGTTGTGTACAAAGACACTCTTCAGAGCCCATGTGTTCTGAATTATCTCTGCATTTCTAAAAATATGATCCTTCCATGTATATATGTATAAATGGAGCGGTTATTCACAATTTTTAAAACTAAACCTAAAAATTATCAAAATTGCTTTCCTGGTAAAAAATTAAATCAAATAAATTCAATTGACCCTTTAATTATCAGGTCAGCAAGTACTTGGCATTGGAACACAGTTTTATTCCAAATAGCTATGCCTATCAAAGCTTTCCATTTGGATTTAATGTAGGAAGCAGCCTGTGACTGATATACTCATAGGCAGTATTGCTATTGTTCTATGAAATGTAAATTTCTTTAAAAGAAACCAATTCCCAGAAGTAGACTTCATGATAATAGATTAAAAAAACTGGAAATACAGATTTTGTTTACAGACAATATAGAAGAGCACTGTAATCAATAAATAGCACTGACAAAAATTTTAATAGGAGTAATAATAACTTCTATGGAAATTAGTTCTAGAGTCTACAGGTTCAAAAAAGCAACAGTTTCTTTAGAGTCTCAGTAAATTATTACTTTTTATGAATAATATTATCAGTGTCTGGAAGAATTCTATATTGTTAATTCTTTATGCAATTTTAGTAAACCCTATTTGAAAGCCAGGTTTCAATTCTGACCTTTTCTACTTGTGATATTCTTCTGTTTCTGAGCTGCTCTTTCATACACCTTTTGTTTTTCTTGCTGTCCTGTACACTTTGTCTCTAAGCTAGCACAGTGAAATACAGTTTATTGGATAACATTTGGAGTGTTTTTAATCTTTTAACTTCAGGTCTCCTGAAGTTACAAATAACATAAAGACTGCACTAACATGCCTATGACCTTTCAGTTCTCTGCATAGGCATCCAGTGAGCTACTGTGAAATACCTCATAGCTTAAAAAGACTGTTGTTTCACAAAATTACATGTAATATTTGCAGGTAGAAAAGAGTAATTACCTGTAGACTGTGAATTCTTTGACATCTCCCACCACTAACAAGAATACTGCTGCTATGGTATACTAGATCTCTTGCTGAAAAGTCATTTTACATCCAAATTATGGGAAATAAGAAAAAAAGGACTTCAGCCAACTAAAATAATTATGACAATCATGTTTCAAATAGAAGTTCCAATCCTTTGCTATTAAAGCAAATTGGATTTTTGCCATCAGATCTGAAGGAGACTATGACTGCACCCTGTATTTTCAGTGAGTCAGAGTACTGACATACATACCATATACTGTTATTGATGATTCCTTGGACTTCCTAATGTTGTTCCCGTGTAGATTTGGTTTCTGGCTTTGGTGGCTACAACTGCTTTTAAAACCATAGCAACTCTTTTGGCAATCTTCACACCTTTTCATCATTTTCCTTTTTAACTGTAATATTATTTCACAGAAAAGACAAACAGCGGAGAGAAGGACAAAAGGAGAACTGGATCCCCTGTTTCTGTGTGTTCCAAGGTACCTCCTGTTAACTCTCTTCTGGAATACATGCTATTTCATTCTTTTAGCCTAACAATCAAAAGGGAAAGTGTCAAAACCACAAAACAGAAGAATGTCCTGTTCTTTCTCTGGACCTTTTTAAACAGTTTGAGAAAATACCAAATTATGCATCTTAGTTTATTTATTGTTTGGATCACAAGCTATCAAAATATTCCATGTTTCAAAAGTTTATTGAGCTGCGAAGAGTGTGAAACTGCTGCCAGTCACATTCTGAATTTTTGTTATAAAATGAGATAATATCAACAACAACAAATGATTAAGCAAAACTGAGAATTTCACCCAGGGCAAAATTTCTCCACAAGTTCCCAAAAGAACAAAGATTTTTGTCATGGGCAACAACTCAGTCATTTTACCAGACAATGTAATTATTCTGTGGCAAAATCTGATAGGGCATTGCTCTGGAATGGAGTAAAGCTGGTTTTCTTTGGTGCTTAAAAAAATAAATATGCAAATTAACTAACAATAGGATTTTTTTGTTCTATGTGCAGAATTATGAGGCTGTGTAGCAAAAAGTGCTTTGAAAAAAATCCTTTTTATCAGAAATATAGTAGTAGATCATCATTAATTCCTACCGTGGTAGCAAAAATGTGAACAGCTGTGGCTGGTCTCTGAATATTGAATAAATTAGGTAATGCAAATAGTGCTATTAATGAAATAGCACCATGGTAATTTTAGATATGAATAGATCACATCACAGTGCTATTTACTTGTATTTAAAAAAACCCAAACTTATTTGAATGGCATATAAAAAAATTCTTTCACCAAATTTTTACAGGTTGAATTACTTGGAGGCAAAGAGGAGTTAGAAGGCCCTGGGAAAATCAGGAAAGCTTAAGATATTTTTTCTCTCTACTAAATAAAGAGTCTGTGCCAGAGAAGCCTTTATTTAGTGCCCTTAAGACTAGAGAGCTCTAGTTTATATAAATGCTGACAGAACTTGTTGACAATATATAATTGACAGTTAGCTTTCCTCAAAAACATAAATGTGCATTGCAGCATGCTTTACTGCACAAATGCATAAACTCTAAGGAATGAGGGGTACATAGAAGAATAATTGCTGTAACTTTGCTAACCTTTCCTGCAATAAAGAAATCCTGAAAAGCCTCTGACAGTTCATGTGTTTTGTGGAGTTCTGCACCTCTCAGAATTGCAGTAGAGGAAGCTCAGCATAGAATCCACTCAGAGTCCTTAAATTTCCACCATTATGGGACAAGTGAAAGACTTTGCTGCTTTTCAGAAGAAAGAAGTTAGGTTCTTCCAAGGTACTCTATTGAAAAGAGAAAAGAATATAAGAAAGTGTGCAGTCTTACATGATATTGCCAGAGAAATCTTTCCACACAGACATCTTAACATTATTCAGCTACTCTTTACACTAGAGGAGCTCCACTGAGGTCAATAGCCTAGCCCAGGTACAACAGCAATAAAATTCCTGTGTTAATAATAGAGCAATTCTCTGAATCTGATGAGGTTCCTTGGCAGAGAACTGAGGAAAGTGAAGGTGTCATTGTGTCCTCTAGTCCTTCCAATACCTGGGTGATATTTGGTGAAATCAGAGTTTGTGGCTTTGGGTTGAATATTGAAGGCATGAGCAAGTGGTTCCTATTTACTTACTTATAATACAAGTAATTGTACCATACATTTGTTTATGGTCTTCACAAAACATTGTTTATACATGCATATTCAAATTATTTATTCATGCACGGTATTATATATGTATGTGTATAGATACATATATATGGACTTATATATGTATGTATATATGTATATATAAATGCATATACATATATCACCAACACATAGAGAAACTCAGTCTAGCTCCTATTAAGTCCATTGGAAATAGCATCAGACCTTGTGGAAAGAATAGCTACCTACATTTTCTCTTCAGTGATTGCATGTACACTATGATCTTCAGTTTCCAGATATTTTAATGATGATCAACACTTAAATAATGTCTTTGTAAAGCTACTCTACCTGTTTGATAAAACACACTGTACAAACAAGTCTGCTTAATTGTTGCTGTGAATTCATCTTTATGCTTGCTCTAGTAAAAATCTGTCTTGTTCAAGCACAGCAGTTGTGGATTTAATTAAATATGTTGCTTAGTGAAGCATCTGTTTAAAACATTAATAAATGGCAGCTCCTCTGAGACCTCTGTATGTAAAGGTTTTTCACTTCATAGCCCAACCTTAAAATGTGCTTTAGAAGTTATAAACCATTAGTTCATCATTTATTTTGGGCAGATTTTTCATAATTAAAAAGTACTTATTCTCTAAGTCTGTGTTAATTGATCTCAATTTTTTAAAATTAAATTTAAAAAAATCAGGGAATCAAGTTTTAATCTCACCAACCAAAATTAATGCAGAGATACTCCAAAAAGTCAGAGAGGCATATTCCTTTTTTTGTTGCATTTGCTGAAATGCAAATGAATATTACTCCCTTATCATGCTTATACATCTCCAAAGAATATACATTGTAGGGAACACCTCACTCCCCAGACCACATCCTAGCAGAGTTAAACTGGGACTGCACCAATATGAAGTTACAGTGAGGAAGAGTGAATTGTACTCCAGCACCTCCATGCCATGGCACAAATGTAGCAGAATTACAAATGAATTTCAGGAGATTCACATCAAGACAGGAGGTCTGTCCAAATCCAGAGCAGAGCCCAAATCCTGCATTGTAAATCTGCTCTTGATCAGTAAAGGGAATGGGAGGGGACCCTGAAAACAGAGGAACCATTGAGAGCTGTTTCATTTTAAGAGCAACCAAGAAGTGGTACAGACTGATGGATTTGGGAATACAGGAATTTTCTGGATTGTAGTACCTACACACATCCACTACTTGCAAGATTGTCTAAAAATGACTTGGCTGCAGACTAACCCAAAGAGATTCTCAACTCAATTGCACTAACCTGATTTTGTTTAGGAAGCCGCTAAAAAATAAATGGATGTAAACCATACTCTGACACTGCAAGGAGTGTTCCAGACCTAATTAGAGGTAAGAAACACAGGTATTCCAGGTCTTTGAAGCCCATTCAGAGGATAAGTGAAGCTGTAGTTATCCAGAGCTGTTCACATGCCCCGGGTTATGATCCAAAAGGGTCCCTAAAACCATAACAGTAGAAATGTCTGAATAAAAAAGAGAAAATTCTTGAGCCTCCCAGGCTAAATTTAGTAGCATATTTTGGTGAAAACATTCATGCTTAGCTTCAGCCAACACAGTACCCTTTCTACACTCAAGTCCTTCCAAACATCTGGATTTCCTAGAATGTCTAGCCTTCCAAGTGTTTACTTGTAATGCTCTTCAGAAGAAAGACTGTCTTTATTTGTGTTCAGTATAGCATTTGTGGCTCTTTCAAAAATAGGAAGGGGAAAAAGATATAAGAGGTGTTCAAACTCTGCTGATTCAAAAGCCAAAAGAGTCAAAGTGATAAATGAACCTGGTTTTGCTAAGCTCAGAGAAAAAAAAAAAAAAGGTGTGCAGCTCATAGTATAGGTGAAAAGAAAGCTTCTTAACAGCTTAAATAGCAAGTGACTAATCACTTTTATGAGATTTTTTTCTGAGTACCCAAATTTACCATGAAAATGTCATTCCACTAAATGTTACAATCAAAGTGGACGCCTGACCTCTCATTTCTTACAGAAAAGCTACAAATGTATTTAGATCTAGTGTCAGAAACATTCAGAGACAGCAAATTTCTTTCATTTGAACAATAGCCAATCTAGACAAGGCTCTGCAAAATGATTTTTCCACATTTTCTCTGCTCTGGAAATAATGGTAATAATTTAATTATTCAAAACAGGTAATAAATAGTTATTTACTCTGAAAATTATAAAACTATGAGACTCTCTGCCCATATTTTTCATTGTATATTTTTTAATATTCGTAAAATGGACCATAAAGCATGAATTTCAGATTCTTCTTGGTTAATTAATTGACAACATTCTATTTGAGGGTAAGATGGGGCTTTGAAAAAAGAAAATTTTAATTGTTCAGTGCTTTGGGGTTTTTTTCCATGCACATCTTATAGACCTAGAATAAAATCAAAACAAATGCCAAAAATACCTTAAAAAAATAATTTTTTCCAGTCACTTAGTAATACATAATTTTTTGACTGGTAGATACCAAATGGGTTTACTGAGGAATGGAATAGAACAAACTTTATTTTACAAACAGGAAAACTGAGGCAAAAGGATATTAAAATGGTTTGCTTGCAGTCTTCAAGGAAGTGTGAAGGAGCCTTTTGAGGCCCAGCTCAGTATTATTCATCACTGGTTAATTGCTGCTGATATTTTGTGCAAATCAACTATTACAACATACTCAGCCATGGAAATAACACAAATCTTATATTTTCAACATCAGCAAAAACCAAAGACATATCTATTATATGAGAATTTAATCTGAAAACACATTTTCCATTGTTAAAATAGTCTTTCATAAGGTCACAGAATTCACCTTGATAATATCTGATCTCTAATTAAAAGACTTTTACAAAACAAAACATACTTTCCTCTGAGAAAGAAAAACCAAAACTCCAGACAGCATCTTTAAGATGCTTTACAATTCTGACCTCAACAGACAAAGAACAGAAACTCAATTAGTGGTGAAAACCTTTGATTCCATTTTGGCATTTATGTTCTGGGAAGAAGGGAAATATATATGCTTCCACTCTTTTATACAAATAATCTTCCTATCCACTTTGTGGCTTGAGTATCAGCTTGGATTTTGATTCTCACTGGATATGTCTAGGCTAATCTAGGCTTAAAATTAAATTCTCTAGAGAATTTTGCATTGGAATGCAAGTATCTAGCACCATGTCTGCACCTAGCAGGCCTTCCCTGCTACTCATAGCTATGACCACAGGGAATGTGTGAGCAACTGCCAGTGACAGAAGAAGGTGCCATGGAAGCCATCCCCCGGCACAGTGGAAGAAGGCCAGCAGGCTGCATAAGCAGTCTGCTATGCACCTCTGCTGCCACCAAGAAAAAGCTAACTGGACATATGAGATGGTTCTGTTGTAAAACTGAGTGGGGACAAAACCTTCATCCCTTGGAGGATATGCTAGCTCTGCGGCCAAGCAGATGGTACAGCTTCTCTTCTGAAGGCAAGAACATGCCATGGCACGGGCAAAGGAGATGTCTCAGATTGCTAAAGAAATGTAGCCTAAACCCTTGTCCTTGGACAGCAATGAAAAGTGCCCACTCAGCACTCCTAAATGCCACTATTATGTCTGGCATTTGGATCTGTGATCTATGAGATTTAGATCTTAGAGCTATGAGACTTATTGAACAGGGCCTCCCTGGGCCTTTGGTACTGAGGATCAGCAGCTCCCATTCCTAATCTGCACAACAAATCATCTGGTGCCTACACAGACACAAAGGGCTGAACACTCTGCCTGGACCTGTGAAATCTTCTGCTTTTAATAGTGACAGGACAAAAGGGAGTCATTTTAAACTGAAGGAGAGGAGGTTCAGATTAGATATTAGGCAAAGATTCTTTACTGTGAGGATGGTGAGGAACAGGTTGCCCAGAGAAGCTGTGAATGCCCTATCCCTGGAAGTGTTCAAGGCCAGGCTGGATGGAGCTCTGAGCAACGTGGTCTAGTGAAAGGAGTCCATACTCAAAATCTTTGATCCTTCCAACCCAAACCATTTTATGATTCTATGTGAGAAACATGTCTCATTTTTTAATTTTTTTTGCCTGATTCAAAAGCCTTGATAGGCAGTGGAAATGTGACCATTTAGTTCTCAAAAGCTTGTTTGTTTGCTTTGAATGATTTTCTCAAAGACTGTTAAGGATCTAAGGTGTAATTACAGACTACTTCTGTTTTTAATTGAAGAAACACAATGTCAAATCCTTCCCAAAGTAAGCTTTTTTTCCTACGTGAAACAAATGGAAAAGTCTGTTATTTAAGCCACAATTAAACATATACTTTTTCCTCACATATAATTAGATACACAGCATGGAATACTACTTTCACTTATCCATAAAATTTAGAAAAAGTAGAGCGCACAAAATCTGCTAAAAATACTCTAGAAGAAAAAATTGTTAAATCTTCTTAAATAAACCTCAAAAGGAACACTGCAGAAACAATTTCTCACTTTTGTAGGTAATTTTAAATTTGACTGTTAAACTAAAATAAAGAAAATATCCTTTCATATTTGCCGTACAGCAAAAAGGTGCACAGAACTGGTTGGAACCTGCATTTTTGTTCTTGCCCACCTATTACTGAAAATGTTCTGTGTTATTTTCAGTGGAAATGACAACAGCTACTCTGTCACAGGAATTACATTTGTATGGAAAACTGCCAGGACTGATCTAATACTGATAAAAAACAAATATTGGTGTGAATTTATGGACTAAATTCACAGCACAATCTCATGGAATTTTATCCAAGAGTTTTATAATTCAGAGGAGACCAAAGCCAGTGACAAAATAAATATAAAATGCACTGTATTTTACAGGTCACAACTAAAGTATGTTGGCAGATATGGTCAGTGATGCACCAACCAACTTTGTCTAAGCACTCATACATGATTTGGGAATTAAACAGAAAGCAGCTTACTTTTCAGTTAGAAACTTCAGGAGACCCTGTCATAGTCATTCATCCACGCCTCAGTAGGAAAGTGTATGTCTGGTGAATTCAGTGCTTTCCTGATTGTTGTTCTTTTACTAGTGCCAGAGGATTGTTGGCTTCATATGAAGTTTTAGTGAAACAATTAATCTTTTTGGAGATTTCAGTCCACTTTCTGGTATTTTCAGAAGTACTAGCGGTGAGGCCTAATTTGGAAAACAAAATGAATTCTCTACCAGACTGGCTTCGTGCCCTACCTTCATTAGAGCACTGGGACCATTTTGCTTCCTAGAGTTGCTCTCTGAGAACTGTGAGTATCTCATTACCCCGTTACCGTCTGGAACACCCTGTGTGCAGCAGAGGTTAGAGGCAATGAGTTATGGTTGGAGGTGGAACACAGACCAAAGCAAGGGAGATGAAATTCAGTTTTAAGCCAGAATATCCCTTTGTCTGCTACATAATTTGATATACTATTTCTTTAATCCACATGTTGCCTCTGTCATTCAGAAGGTGGAGCAATGAACCATTGGTAGAAGGGATGGAGTCCTTTGGGAAAAAACTACTTGAGAAAGCCAAATAATTCTAAACTAATCAGCAAGAGTAGAATTCTGGCAAAAAGAAGAGCAAAAACTGTAAGAAAGAAAAATTGTCATTGGCATGGATACAAAGAAGAGGACTTGCACCAAATTGTGTTCCTGGAGATTAGGAGTGTAAGAGATTGCTGGGTTGTAACTTCTTGCAGAAGAATGGCCATAGAAATACATCTAGTTATGAAATTATTCTAAGTGACTGTTTTTCTTCACTGTGTGAAGTAAAATCAATGGTGTTTCATGTTTATTTGTGTTCAAGAAGGTTAACTCTATAGAAGTTATCGACTGTAAATATTGTGTCCACAGAGACTTGATCACTGGATTCTATCTGTTCTAGATAGAATGGAAAAAATTAGGATTATAATAACTGGGACCATTTACTCCTGCTCAGTTCCCTTCCCACACAGATTTACACATGCACAGACTCCATTCACTGGCAATGCAGCTTTGATCATGTGGGCAAAATTCCCCTAACATGGTGAAAGAACAGAGGGAAAGACAGAAAATATGGGGTTTTTTCTGTGCTCTTTACTTCTTTAAGTGACTATCTATGTGACATGCAATTGGCAAATATTCCTTCAGCAGGACAAAACTGAGTAATCACCTTGAAACCCCTCTGCAAGAGGATACCACCAATGCCATAACAGTTGTGGAAAACAGTATCAAAGAGGAGGTCACTGTGTCCAGGGGATTCCATTAGCGCCATGCATTGCCCATTTGCATTTGCCCTGTGGGGTTCCTGCCATGAAAAACAATAAAGACTTATAGACCTGACAGGAAACATTACACCACTGACTTGGTAAATCAGATGACAAATTTTTGCATTGTTTGGGACTATCAAAATAATATTCACATCACAGCTGAAATGTAAGAGATATGGTATTGAAAATTTTTGACATTTATTTTGGATCATGGTAGTGAGCTTACTGCAGCCGAGCCCCCAGCAGCTGAGCCCCCAGACAACTGACTTCTCCCCTGGCAGGATGGGGGAGAGAATTAGGGCAGAAAAACTTGCAGTTTGAGATAAAGACACCTTAAGAAGTGAAGAAAAAATTTAAAAACCCAAAAAGTGATGCTAAGATTATTACTCTCTACCTGCCGTCATTAGAACAAGACCCAGAGAGTCTTAGAGCAACAGTTTCTTTGGGAAAACTCTCTCAGTTTTATTGCTGAACGTGACGTTGTATAATAGGGAATATTTCTAAGGTCTACCTGTATCAGCAGTTGCAATTTGTCCCCATCCCAATCTCTTGTTCACCCCCAGCCTATTGGCTCATGAAACCTTGAATCTGTGCAAGCACTGTTCAGTAGCAGATAAAACATTTCTGTTATCATCATTATCATCAACACAGTTTTGATCACAAATCTAAAACACAGCACTATACAGGCTGCTACAAAGAAAATTAATTCCATCCTAACTACACCCAGTGCAATTACAAAAGATAAGAACTCAACCAAAGTTCCTATTTTGCCACAGAACATCAAGCATCACACTTGATTAAGTGCAGCATCACACAGAGACCTTCAGATGCTGACAAGATTTTCCAGAATCACACTTACCTTTAACAAAATAGCTTCTTATTACTTTTTTAAACTTATTTTATTATAGAATAGGTGGGGTTCAAGTATTTGCTTCTTGTTCAGAGAAAGAGAATTGAAGTCTGATAAGTTGATTCAATATATAAAGATGTTCATGATCACCTCATCCGTGTGTTTGTTGAACAAATGAAAACTGGAACATCAGCAAATAACTTCACATGCAGCTGTGTATGGCTGAAGCAGCTACGCAAAACTTCACAGCTAATATATTTTGTCTCATAATCACAAAAAATGAAAATGAACTTCTCATGGTTAAGAAATCCTCCTCTATGATGGTCTTCCATTAAAAGCAGCTGAAGCAGAAATTACTTTCTTTTAGGAATGTACTTTTTCTTATTTGACATCAATTACATGTCTGTCTATGTATATGACCCCTACCACCAAGCACAGCAATGCCTATTGTTACCAGATGTTGCTCTCAGTGCAGGTAGTGTTAGAGCACTTCTGTATTCATGACAGAAGTGGAGAAGTGAGGCACAAGTTGGAGTTAGAATCACAAAAAAGATCCGTTTCTTTCCTACATTAATAATTTCCTTTCACTTTGCTTACAGTGCCCTGTGCCTCTGTCAGCAGACAAGCCCAGCAGAGTAAGAGAACTGGCTGACAGAACGATTTCTAAGAAACCTATATGACATCTAGGACTGTCAAAACCAGCTCTTTTCTGTCTAGAGTTATGTCAATGCCATGGCTTTTGCTGGGAAAGTTCTGACATTTAGAGAACCCACCAGGCATCTAAAATTGTGCTCTGCTGAGTAAGCACAAAATGTAACTCATCAAACATCATTTTCAGACGTACCTAAAGTGACTAAGGATTTCATTTAGAATATCTGAGGCCAAGTTTCTATCCCTGCATTGGGACCCCTTTCCTGAAGACTGTAACAGCTCCAAAGATGGGAGCCCTGGGGTAATAGGAAGGAGAGTGTTTCCAAATATGCCTCCAAAGTAAAATCTCCAAAAATCTTGTTGCTATTGGAAAACTACTGTCATGGCAGAAGGACTCATCATCTGACAGGGACTGGGTGAAAGATAACATACCCTTGAGAAATTATGAAATATTTGTTGTGTTCACATTAGGTTCCAACCTCTTCCACTAGTAGCAGAGCACCTTAAGAATGACCTTTACTGCCCTAAAAGCTATACCTGAATGAGGTCATGACCAAGTAGAAAGGATGTTCCTCCTTGTGAGCAAACAGTTCTAGTATTTGTCCTGTCCCAGCTGCCAAACTTGGCAGCTGTGCTGAACTGCAAGCTCCAGTTCAGATCCTATCATCTCTGTTACTCCACACACCTTCCCTTGAAGTTGTTTCCTGAACTAGTCCAGGATCCTTCTGTGGGATCTCTTGTGAGAGCATCCAAGGAACAGGAGGAAAGTGCTGGTGAGCTCCTTTATTAATCTCTTCATATGAGTAGATGGATCACAGGTTTTGTGCAGGATGTCAAGACTGGTTGCAAACAGGAAAACAGAGATAGAGCCTGTTCATGGGATTAAGCTCATCTTGAAGACGCACCCTCACACCTTCATCCTTTGCTGACACAATCCTTGGATTACATAGCCCCAGACACAAGCTTAGAGTGAGACAGTTTCTCCTTGGCTTATTAACAGAACATGTACAAGGGGAGAGTTGCCATCCAGAACATCCACCCCACTCAAAAACCCCCACTGCTTCCCAAGCAATCATCCTGGTTGCTAAAGGACACATAGACAATTTTAAGAGGTCATCTTCTGGGGGAAGAGGGCATGGCTGGACCTATGTGCCTGGAAGCTGCTGTGTCCTTAGGAGATGCCAGGGACTGCTGGTGACACGGGGTCACAAGACCTGTGATTATCAATCCGAAGGGCGTGAGCTCACTCCCTCATTTGTCTCCTGTCTTTCCTTCTTGTGGCCAGGCAGTCCCTCTCAGCACACAGACTTCCTCCTGGTTTGATGGAGGCTGGCATCCACAGCACTGAGATATGCAGGCAGGCATCTGGAGCAGAAACTCAAGAGAAAACAAACTTAGTGGGAAACCACATCAGGCTGAATCATGAACTTGAGTGGAACAGCTGAGGGGGCAGAAGGAATTGTTTGATAATGACCACCCCAGGAGTGAAAGCCATGGGAAGGTAAAGGCTCTGTGAGAAAGACAGTGGTATTCCTTTCTCATTTATTACTGTTGAATTGTTTTATTTCTGGGGCAGAATGACCTCTGCTGTTCTACAGACTGCACTCAGGGAGAAGCAGGGAGCCTAGGCTCCCATGAGAATTTCCTAAATAAACACCGTAATTGCTTGGGGGAATAAAGATGAGGGCTGGTCACAGAAAGAGAAGAAAAAAGAGTGGGAGATTAAATTGTTAAGTGGCAGGTGAAATCCAGTGTAGGTAAAAGCAGAATGCTACATGCAGTGAGAAACAACCCTACTTTTACATTCATTAAATAGTGGTCAGGGAGATTTTGAAGTTGTTACAAAGAGAGCTTTGAAAAAACAGCAACTCAGTGCTCAGGATCATGGCCTGCTATTGATATTCCTGTGATGTGCATGCTCTGTCCTGTGCTCATGAACTCTACATTTGATGGCTATAATCACTTCACTATTAACTCTTGGTAATGGAATTGATAATGAGACATCACTAGCCCAAGCCCCAAAGACCAAGACTATTCTGATTTAAATGAAAATTGTCATAACACAGCTATTAAACATATTGGTATTTGGCAGTCTTCAGAAGCCTCCATTTGAAATGTAAAGCTCAGGTGTAGTGTCTATGACAATGACAACTTCGATAGGATCAAGAAGCAGAGAGTGAGGCTGTTCAAATGTCAATCATGCCTTTATTGTGATTGACTGGGAAGTATCTAAAGTTATTGATAAGCATAATAATTAATTTCTGATAGTCTTAAAATTATAGTAAATTTCCCCAAAACAGAAAAGGTAGTATATTAATACACTTTGTTTTAAACACTTCCATTCTTTTCTTAGTTATGTAATACGAGACCTCGTAGCTAATCTTAGAGTATTTTTGTCAGTAGGTACAAAAAATTATAATTAAAATCACTTTTCAAAAGTCTAAATTATTATTTGGTTTAATCTTTAAATAGACAATTTAATAAAATTAATGAAGGTCTAGTCTTTGCTGACTAAATCTGCTAGTGTCTGGCCAGTCTTCTTGCTTATTTTTCACCTTCTCCAATACTCTGTTTGTTACTAATAGCTTATATATTTGCTGTCAGCAAAACTTTGGTTGAGTGCAGCCCTTACATTTTTTAGGACAAATGTTATTTTTAGTTATCAATTAATTTTCATGCCCACAAACACCTCAAAACTTCCTCCTTCAAAACCCCAGCACTGTCAGGGAATTTTGAAAAATGGAATTTTCCTTAATATTCTTTAGGTCTTGCTATGAAAAGTATGGAGTGCTTACCAATGCAAATGCAAAATTTCCTTAAGTCATAAATACAGCCACAGTATCAATCCCAAGTATTTTGAAAGTGAAATATAGAAGAGGCAAAGCAAACAAAAGGAGTGAAGTGACAATTGACAATACTATAACACCTTTACTTTTTTTTAAATGTGTATCAGGCTACCTAATTCGGGTTCAACATAAGGGGAGAAGTAGAAGGATTTCAGATATGATATATACCTATATTTATTGCCATGATTTACTTTAATGTGCCAGTTTTGGGGCAATAGACAGCAAGCACTCTGGCCTAAGTACTTAAGACATGGAATATCCACATCTATCTATTGTGAGTGAACAGACATTTGAGATAGAAAAATTTGAGTTTTGGAACAAGAACAAAGCAATAAGTAATTTTTTAATGGCTATACAGGAAGCCAGTGGCAGAGGTTCTCCAGCAGTTATTCTCCTAAATACCTGCTTACTCAATCTTCCACTGTTGCTATATAGTTTTATTTCTCTTATCTTCCCCAAAGAAGACAAAATTGGAGAACAGCTCAGTTTTACTTTCAAAATATTGGCTTTCAACATTACTCAGGTCTCTTTTCTCAACTTTTTTTTATATGTATGGAACAGAATTATTTAAATATATCTTGAAATGCAAAGAATTATCGGTTTCAAACTTTTTCTTTTCAAGTTATCTTTGATGTCTGTGACCAGAACCCCAGTGCTCTGCAGCCACGGCTTGAAGTACTTTCCCCAATACTTGTGCCATTTCAAACATTCCCTTAATATTAAAATAAATGAAAATCAGGAGGTATCTAATTGTCCTGGTTTTGATTTTGTTAATAAAATGTGAAAGGTTAAAGTGAAGCAAACCATTCGTTATAGCCATAGAGGTACCAAGGCTTCAAAGATGACTTGGAAATGAAAGGCTAAAAAAAAGTTACATATAAAGCACAATATTTAAAATAATTTCAGGACGTCAGCTTCCACTGAACTTAAAGGGAGTTTGGTGATTACTTACCTCTTTATAAAATCTGTGCCAGTCTGAATAAAAACATATGAGGATTCTGCAGCAAGGCCAATAACAAGTATGCGTTTTATTGCAGTGTGTATTTTGTAGAGGGATGATGCTTGGACAACAGCACTTGTACCAATTTTAATGCAGCCAGCAAGTCCAACAAATTTAAATTCACTGAAGACAATCCAAATATTTATTTACCTGGAATTATGTTCCTTGCTCATCCTGTAGGGGCAAGAATCAGTCATTTCATGCCCTCTGTGACACCGGTGTCCATCATTGCCCATTTCCACTCCCAGTCACGAACAGTCTGCAGGACTGTTTGACTGCCTCTGTTATTGCTCAGGGAAGCATCTGGTTTGCTGAGGCAAGACTTCTTGAAAGGGAAATCTATTGTCACACATAAAAGGAGCTTGTTCATTAAAAACAAGAAAGTTTAGTTTCTTCTTTACAGGAATTAAAAGGAAATCAAGAATACTGCCTATCCTTTCCCTGGCCTGGTTGTCAGATGATCTCCAATGCTTGATTGTACATAACTTAATCCTGTTCACAAGAACCAAATTTAAAACTATGGGAAAAAACCAAAGCATCGAGTTGTCACTACAGATACAGTTTGTATTTGAGTTGGTTCTGATGGCCGTTCTCTCTTTGAAAGAATCAGTCAAAGAAGAGGCACTCAGTTCTACAAGGGGCTGATGATATTAGAAATGTAAGGAGATTTTGATGGGCAAAATCTGAAGGTTTAGGTCTGTAATGTGATAGTCTGGGCTTTTAAACTTAAGCTGTGTTCTTAGGTTGGAACTCTTAGTTCAGTGAAATGGATGAAGATTATTGAGATGAGGCCAGCTGAGACCCCTGACATCTAGAGCCAACTGTACATTTAAGCAAGTTCTTCAGATATCCATGTCCCCAAATATGGTGTGTTCTAAGGTATCAGACATTATAAGTAACAAGGAACTTTCGTTTTCCCAGTTGGCTGTGGAAAATCTTACATGGACTAGCTTTTTGAGAATGAGAAAATAAATATTTACAGAAAAAAATGTTCTTCTCAGGTGCTGTAGTCACTGACAGTGTGCTTGACTCATCACAAACAGCAAACCCCCCTTTAGGATATAGGCACCATTTATTACAAAGAGGTGATTAAGTTGCTGAGGTAGTTCTGAGGGCAAGGTTCAGGTATTGTATAAGTGAAGTGATAATTTTTTACTGGACAATCTGAGTCAACAAGTGCTTTTAAGCCCCTGTAGACAAATGCTATCTACAGCACTATTTTTATTTACTGATACTTTGATGTTAAAATGGATTTTTTTGATGTTAAAATGGATTTCATATCAGGAAAATCTGTTGTTTCTGTTGGTATCCATCTTTAACTATTTACATGGCTTTTTGTTGGCGTCTGAGCATCCCTGTCTGACTTTACAATCAAATACTTGGAATCATCTCTGAAAAGCCAGTGTGTTGGCAGCATCAATCCTTTTCTACATGTAAAATTTTTCATCTCGTAATCAAGGTTGAGGTTTAGAAGGAGCAGTGACTGCAGGAAGACAGCCAAATCTTCCTTACAAAGCAAAGACCCTGACTCAAAGCTTAATGGAAGAAATTATAATGTCTGAGTCCCAACAGAGGAGCTGCATGTTTGAGGAATAGCAAGCAGAGGTATTGTCTACTTGCCTTTTATCATTGAAGAAATGCTGTTAAGTTTAATGCAAAGATGGTTTTATTAGACCATGTTAGGAACTCTAGAGAATAATTTTAAATATTTTCTATACCCTACAAGAACACCTAGCAAAATCTGTAGGAAGAAGTCAGATCCGTATATCATGTATGGTCTTTTACTGGTATATCAATAGAATTCAATAGAGTTGCTTACCTTGCCCATTGTTATTATAATTTTCTATTAAAGTAGCTGCTCTTTCTGTCATATCACTTTGTGATCTGCACCAGCATCAATAATTGTTTCCAGCTGGGATACATGCAGTTATTATGAAAAGCAAATAAATATTTCAAAGTGATTTAACTTGTTTAATCGTTTTCTTTCCACTAGTGCAACTGTTAAATCATAGAGAGGAAAGGAATTCATCTCATCTAAGCTTTCCCTTGCTTGTTTGATAGTAAAAACCCTGTTGAGGTTTTTGGTTTGTTCAGAGCTCTTAGAATTCATAGAGCTCTGACAGAGTTAAGGTGGAGTCTCCTCCTATTTCTGTATTCTCTTCTAATAAAGTAGAGCACAAGACTTCATGTAAGAAGCAGTTTTATGCATGGAGGTGGTTTTCTTTGGTAACAGAAACAACTCAGGATTTACAAGAATTGATGTTTGAGAGACTCAGACAGACAGCACTGGAACCCAGATTCAGTTTATATACGATGAAGGGAACGGGAATTTCTCCACAGTGCGCTAATGTTCTGCTTCATTGGCACTTGGGGGGAGGGATCTTTTTGGCAGAGCAAGACTCCACTTTGCAGTGGTAGATAGAAAGACAAATGCTGAAACTGTTCAGAGGAGTTCCAATTAATTTCAGTGTTGATGGGTTTCATTGCCTGTGTGAACTTCAGCTGAGCAACTGAGCCTTTAAATGGGACACAGGGTTGCAAGTAATTAAATATTCTGTTACATACTGCAAATACCTCCTTCTGTCTTCTCACCATAAATGGACTGGGAAAATAAAAAGAAATATGGAAGATTTTGCACTTCTCCCTACTGTGGACACAGAACAAAGACCTTACAGGTGAAAGACTTCATATACTACCATCAATCTCTGGAGTCATCTGTGAAGAAGCACATGGGATGACCAATTTAAAACCACAGATTTACCTGTCAAAACCTCAGCAAATATATCATAAGCACTAAGCTGACCTAGCACATTGGCAGCTGTTTGTTATAAACAAGAGTGTTTGGGGTGGTCCTGAGGGATACCTGGCTTAAGTTTTTTGTTGTATTTAATCCAACAGCCTGCTTCTTTCTAAATGACATACTTGCACTTGCAGGAAACATTTAGAATATTTGCTAAACAACACAAAGTCTGCATGGATTTCATGCACTGAAAGGTGAACCTGGAATTCAGTAAAAATATTGGATTTCCTTGATATTGCTAACAAATTTCTAATCATTTCATGATGTCTAAACAGGAATATCATATGTGAGTCTAATTGACAAGTTGAGCTCATTCAATTAAAGTTAATTGAGCTTCTTTTCTAAAGGCAGGTAGGTCAGGCCAAACACTAATAAAAGTTGACTATCATTCCTGGCTATTATCGATTATTTCAAGCAGTGCTTGAGTTAGACAATTTTTCCTAGAAAGTGTTGTTTTTTCCTGTTCATTATTATAGTCCATGAATTTTATATCCTTTTACCTGGGTAGATAGCTCTTTTCTACCTCTTACCTTTGTTACAGTACCTCAGAAGACCAGTGCAGTTGTCACTACAGAAACCTACACTTGCTACAGAATTGAGTTCCTTGCTTAAAAGCAATTAGGTTTCAATTCCTTGACTTCAAGAACAGTGTGCTCTGTTTATCTGAGGACAGATAGGGAAGACTGCCATCCCCACCCAATAGCTATTTGTGCTCACAGCTCACTGTTGTGTACAGAGGTGGAGTAAATTCCTCTGCCCCAGGCACACATCTCTCATACTTAATCCACTCTCTTGTCTGGGCAAAGACGTGTTTCGACCTTCCTGTGTCCTTCCATAACTGTCTGTGACAGCACATATGAAAGAGAAGATTT
Source organism: Haemorhous mexicanus (assembly GCF_027477595.1). Classification (NCBI taxonomy): domain Eukaryota; kingdom Metazoa; phylum Chordata; class Aves; order Passeriformes; family Fringillidae; genus Haemorhous; species Haemorhous mexicanus. Next base: position 143,377,186 of record NC_082341.1, read on the forward strand.
GTGAACAGATGGTTTGTAAAAGCTGCAGTCCCTGACGCCTGACCCCATCCAGCCATCCCTTCCCCCAGGTGAAGAGTCAAAGGAGGGGCTGAAGAGAGTTATTGGAGAGGCTCATGTTGGACAGACAGACATGACCATATGTCCCTTGTGTTTTACCTGCAAATTATTTCAGATTCTGAGCCAGGCTGCTGTCCAACCCCATAGCATGACTGGGGTAGATACCATGCTCCCTGTCCTGCTGACATGGGAGGGAAGTTCAGGTGTGGAGTCTGAAGGGAGCTGTGGTCTGTAGTGGGACAAGACTCCTGCTGATGAACTGCTGGGAGCACCAAACCTTGGAGCAAGGAGCTTGCAGACGAGTAAGAACTTGAAGTCTGCAGCATGCCAAGGGCCTTTGGTGGGAAGCTGAGCTCATTGACTTATTTCAATAGATAAAACTAATTTCTCCTTTCTTTCCTCAGAAATAATTTGGCATCTTGTTTTGTTGGAATAGGCCAATGACACTTTGCTACCTCAAAGGGTGTTATGTGGGTGGGCTTATGCTTGCAATTGAGGTGGGGCAAAATATTTAATTAATACTAAATTTGCCAAAAAAATTCTTGGAAACCAAAACCATGTACAAAAAAATGACTGAAATTAAAATAAATATATATAACTGGGAATATTTTGAAGTACCAATATTTTGCTTTGACACTTTTTATTAAAACATTTGTGTTTTGTGTCACACAACATTTTAATTAAAGACAATACAAAAAATTTAAATCACTGAATTAAAAATACAGAATATAAATATTTTTGAAATATGTAACTGAACAAAAATCATGGGCTGAATAAAGCACATGTTTTGAATTCCTAAAATCCTAATAGGGAAGGAGTCTCTACTCTTCCTTCCCTAAAAAGGACTGCTTTAATCATCACTGGTTCCCTTAGGTTTTGGCAGATATGTGAGCCAACAGACTGAAATAACCCATTATTTACTCACCTATGTGCATAAGGCACTTTGAAAGAACCAGAGTATAACTGCCAAATTTAATTTATATGTTCTTAATCACTTTGTTCATTTTTTTTTCAAGTGAAATTTTCAAACATGAATTGCTATTATTCTCTATGGGAACAACTTCCTTTCCTAATAGCTTTTAATAGACACTCAGATATGGGGGATAAAATGCAATAAATAATAATAATCAAATGGTGAGCTATTTGGTATCAATTTCAGTACAAGTGCAAATATTCTTTTACAAATAAAATGGGAAAAAGTATGAAGAAAGATGCTGCAAAAAGAGCAGAATTTTGAGTACAAATATTACATCATTACTATGTCAGAGGCCTCTCCACACAGCTTTATGACCCACAATAACTCTATTGTTTACTATAAAGACTCAGCTGTAGACAGAAATGTCCAGCTGAATGGTCTAAATGATTAAAGAGAAGTTCTTGGTCTGTGAGGTTTATTTTATGAATATAGTTCACAGAGCTTAATCCTAACAGTGATCCATAGAAGGGAATGAATGAAGAAGTCATGTAAAACTCTTGGCAGCTCATCTTTGCAGTGGGAAAATGCATTGAATGTAAGTTGGAGCAGGTAGGTGACTACTGGAGCAGAAAGAGAGCAGCTGTAGTGCTGGGTGGAGAGCCTGCCCATCAGAGGGATGCATTTGAAAAGCCAGGGGGATACTTGTAAGACTTTCAAGAGGCAGTATGCATGTACCTTGGATTGAGGAATTTTGTCCTCTAGTTGGATTAACCACTGGCATGTGCTTATAGCTGGAAAGCTGTGAGATATTTGTTCAGATGTATTTGTACCATTCAGATAAAAAATACATCAAAGTACCTATATCTTAATACCACTCAGTTTATCTACACATGCCATGAATTCTCTCTCATGTTGTGGTATAATTCAGTCATAAATTTGCAGCTGAGTTGTTTTTTTTCTTACAGAGAAAATGCTCCCCAAGCCTCATTCCTACAAAGCTTCACTTCTGCAGGAGTAATCTGCTATCTTGCTCACTCTTCTCTTGGTGGAAGCAATCACCTTCTGCAGAATGAAGCCCCTTTCATCAATGATACTATTTTTTTTATGCTTAAGACAGTCTCCTCAGAAGCAGAAAGCAAAGGATTGAAACTTGCTTCACTCTGGAGTGAAGAGACACAAGTTTTCACACCTCCCGTGTTCAATAACCACTGGAGTCTTGCATGAAAGATTTTTGTTTTCCTGAATCATTTTTAAAACATTTCCTAGAAAAAAGTCCTGGACAGTTTTTGGATGTTTGTTGGATTTTTAAAATTTTTATTGTTTTTTTCTTGTTCCTCTCCCTCAAAAAAAGTGCTTGTATGTCCTTGTGGGATCTGACTTGAAGATTTTAAAAAAATATCAAATATCTTTAAAAAATGTCCTTTACCTGAAACACAATGAAAAACATTGTCTGATGTTCTTTGGTCTGGTTTACACCAGAACTCCAAGAATCAGTGATGTAACTGGTGTTCAGATGTAAGAATTGATTGATACAGACAAGAAGTATACAATAAAAAAAATTGTAATACTTCCCTTTTATATTCCCATAAGCAATAAAATAATTTTGAGAAATATAATCTAGTGTGATTCTGGCACACTTGGGCAGATCAAGATTTTGTGCTGCAAATATGTTCCCTTTTTTAAAACAAAACCAAACCAAAAAAACCCTCTTTATCTGAAGGATGAATGAGCTCCTTTAATACATTGTAAATGTTACCCTGGCTGTGATCCAAGGGTTGTGATGTGGAAGGAATAAGTTGCTTAATTTCTGTATTTGAAGCCTTTGTTAAAAAACGTTTTAATCTTTTCTTGACTCCACTATAGTTTAAAGTCTGGTTTAACATTCCAGCCAGGCCACAACAAAAAGCATCATTGTTTGACATGCTTTTCCTACAGAGCCTGTCAGATGTGCTGCATTATCTAAACAATGTTGGCAGCAAGTACACAAGTAGCAAGTGTGAATCAAATCAAAGATGTCCTCAAATCCAGACTCCAAGCTTGAATGTTCCCAGACTCCAAGAGTATAGCAGGAGTGTCTGATTATCAATAAGCATAACCAAAAATAATCTAATCATTTAGAATTCAAATCCAAAACTTGATGGTTTCCTACTGGTGAGGAATAACCCTCACTCTGTGTTTTCATCCCTCCCTAGAACCACCAAATTAGGAACTATTTAAATTTGTTCTTTACCTCAAACACAAAAAAAGGGGTTGTTCATAGGGGAATGTTGTCTGACCCTTGCTGAGACTCACGAGTCATTCCCAGTGCACAGGACAAGCAGTGAAGGTGCGGCCGTGTCTGCTGATCCTCTTGCACTGCCTCCAGCCTCACCTTCCAACATACTCTGTCCTGCTTGGCATTCTCACAGTGCACTGACCAACTTGCTAAAATCTGCCTGCTCAGCTCTTTGGGCAAGGTTTTCCTCACCTATTTCCATCTAAATGAATTAAGCCAGCAAAAATGGCTGTTTAAACTTTGAAACTGGTCTGACTCACAATGAGTAATGTGCGCTTGGGAGTGATTGTATGAACAGTTCAGCCTGAAGGTCTGAGCAAAGCAGCAGAGAGAAGCCAACCACATTAGGTCTGTGATGCTATGAACAAAGGCATCTTCCAAGTAAGGAAAAGTACTTATGAAAGAACTCAGAATGTCAGTAACTCATTTTATTGCTGCATCATTCTTACTTACAGTGCATGATACTTTGAAAGAGATTCTTATTTTTCACAAATATGATTTTGAAAGCATACCTTGATGCAAGATACAGTACTCCCAAAATAAGTTTTAAAGAGCATTTGTTCCAGGGAAAGTTTCACTAAAAACCAAAATCAAGTGGTGAAAACAAGATTAAATATATTCAGTGCAATCAACTAATACTAGTAAATATGAGTTGTGGTTCCATATGTTTGACATGCAATAACAATTAGTCTGAGGTTCTGTGAGAATATTAGAACTCTTTCTGTGGGAGGTGCCACCATATAATACAGAGATTAAGGGACCAGGATGTGGTAGATGTTAACTGAAGATTCCGGTCTTTGCAATATGGTAAAATTAGGTTCAGCTGTGTGGCCTTACAAGGGATAGAACCTGCACTTGATTTCAGCACTCCAGCACAGGCCAAGCTGTGCCTCAACAGCCTCTGTGAAAGAAGGGGATCTTCCCTTTCCCACCTCATTACTCCATGTTGTCAAATATTTTACTTTCTGCACTCACAAAAGGAAACCCTAATTAATTGACTGCTATACAGCATTTTGCTACTGCCACTAAATTTAGGCACAAGCATGAAAAGGTCTCATTTTGTACTGCCTTTTCATATCATTCCTCAAAAGACATCTGTCACATTTACATTTTGTATTTTCTTTTAAACAAATAAATACATTTTATATTGTGGATTTAAATACACAACACTAAATTTAGCAAGATTTCATAACTTGATAGGTATTCACTAAAAATCAGAAACATGCCAAATTCAGTTATTCTTCAATGTCAGGTCTGCAGTCTCGTAAGAACATAAAAATACATTATAAAATAACTAATTACTAAGCAATTTCATTAAAGGTTGTACCTATAAAACTATTTTTGTCATGTACATTTAAAACAGCACAAAACATTTATATTACTTCACTGAAGTTTGATCAAATGAGGAAAAAATATTTTCTCGCTCTTGTATTAAATTTGATTTTGTGTCTAACAACAACAAGAAAAAAAGGAAATTAAAGGAAAAGAGATAATAATGACCTTTTTTGTGGTTTTTGAGGAATTGAAGGACTAAACTTCAAAATCTTGTCTGTTTCTTTGGGAAAAAAAACTGTCTCAGATAGCTAGGAGGAAAAGAAAATATTCTTATTAGCACCAAGAATAAGTTTTCTCATTTAACATGGATTTTCTAATTCTTATTTCTCTTAAATTTTAACTCTACTTTGTTGTAACAATTAAATGTATCAATAGAGACATAAAAATATCATAATGAAAATTGAGAAAGACACAAGAGAATCTCCAATATGATATAATGGAAAAAGATTACAGTGTGCCAACAGCTGTGCATGTATCATTTCATCTGCTTTATGAGCCAGACAGCAAGGTTTTTCTCTGTAAGAATTATTGGTTCTAAATTAAAACACTATGGTAAAACTAGATTCACTTATGGCTGAACCTCCTTATTTAATACTGTAATTATTAGTTTCAATGTTATAAAATATTTTAATTCTGATTTTCAGGGACTCTGCACTTCAAATGACTTTTAAATGCCAAATTTTATAGGAAGGAAATATTCCCTGTAAGAGCAAAGTCAACATGAATAAAGCAGGAAAAGAGAAAACTCAAATGAAAAACAAATTACCTGAAGAATAGAAAAGAGATTTGTTAATGTTGTCAACCTGAATAGTTTTCTTTTGCCGAGGAAAAATTATGGTTGACCATTGAATATAGAAGAAAAAATTTTATATCCAAGTTCTTATCCTACCCTTGCGTCAACTCATAAAGAGAATAAAGGCTTGCAATTTTGCTGTCCCCTAATTTTAAAATTTTGAAAAGGCTGCATTTCCAAGAATTTTCATAAAAATAGAAATGTGATTTTTCTTGTCTTGAAAAGTACTTTTCCTCTCTGTTTTTTTGCTAGAACTTTCCTTAACCTGGCATCATGCAAGAAAACCAAAACTAACCAGAATCTTTAGAGTCAATGACTAAACAAATGGGCTTCACGTGATGGATCTGGAAGGCTATGTCACAGAATCACAGAATAAGCTGAGTTGGAAGGAACCCATAAGGATGAACAAGTCCAGCTCCTGGCTCTGCACAGGCCCATTCCCAAGAGTCACACCATGCACCTGAGAGCATTGTCCAAACGCTTCTTGAGCTCTGTCAGACTTGGTGCTGTGACCTCTTCCCTGGGGAGCCTGTTCCAGTGCCCAGCCACCCTCTGGGTGAAGAACCTTTCTCCAATGTCCAACCTAAACTGCCCCTGACACAGCTTCAGGCCATTCCCTCGGGTCCTGCCACTGCTGACCACAGAGATCAGTGCCTGCCCCTCCTCTTCCCCTCACAAGGAATCTGTAACTGCAATGAGCTCCTTCCTCAGTCTCCTCTTCTCCAGGCTGAACAAACCAAGTGATGATCTCAGCTGTTCCTCATACAGCTTCCCCTCAAGGCCTTTCAGCAGCTTTTCTGTCCTCCTTTGGACACTCTCATAGCTTAATGTTTTTCTTATATGGCCCTGACCAGAACTGTATGCAGAATTCCTTTCATCCCAGAACAGGGGATGCTCTTTTAGGTCTAGAAACAATGTTTTCCTACCATGAGCTGTATGTCATCCAGAGCAAACACAGTGTGCAAGGACTGCAAATGCCAGTATTACATCTGTGGTACTTCATTCTCAGAGTCATGAAATTCTTGTTTCAGTCTTCCTTTGCTCATCTGAAAAGGACTAAATAGATGAATAATGCAGCATGATCAATACTTTAGGCATGCCAACTGTGCCATCTGCACACGCCAGTCATGAACAGAAAGTTGTCAGTACTCTTCCCACCCTTCTGATTCTGGAAGAAAGTCAAGTCTTGTACCACACAGACTTCTCTTCCTCCACATCACTACACCTGTATTGAGCATGTACCTAACACTCAAGCTCTCTCTGTGTCTGTCAGCCCAGGCAGAAGAGGAAAACAGCCTGCAAAGTCTGCTTTCTTCCAAGGCAAAAGTCAGCAGGGGGGCTGATGACTAAACACCTGGAGTATTCATGTCCAGCAACCACTAGAAGAATCTCCTGTTAATTGCTTGAGGCTGCTATGTGTGACTGCCAATCAATATTCCAGCTTCAAATTATATTAGCTAATTGCAACCAAAAGTTATTACTTTTTTACATGACTATAAAATACAGATAATACATCTGCTCTCTTAGATGGCATCTCTAACAATTGTCATTGAGCCGTAATCCTTTATTGAAAAGTCTGTTCAGAATTTAATGAAACCTGTGTAAATTTTTAAACTGTAGTTATTTTAATCTTGCTTCCATGGCAGATTAATGAGGAGAATTTAATATCTTTTCTCACTGATCCCTTTTAATTTATTCCTACAATATTTATTCTCATTCTGTTTTAAGGCTGGCCAGAAATTACATTGGATTAACTCAGCAGATATAGAAGAAATCAGGTAACTGCTTTGATTCTTTTGATGTGTTAAATTGCCTAATCACTGGCAGTGACCAGATGATGCTTTGTTTCTCAAGTACGGGCAAACTGGCAACATCTACATGTCTTCCCAAAGTCAGTTGGGGTTTTTTGGTTTTTCTTGAGTCACAATCCTCTTACACAGCATAATCTTGCTGGCAGAAGGTGGCACAGGCCTCCACAGCCTCAGAGGAATTTTCAGACTAGAGCTTCTATCTCTGTCAGCCAAAAAACTTTCTTCTTCTCTGAAATCAATTTTTTCCCTGCAGTTTGAAGGAGGCTAAAATTTCTAGAATTGGTCATTAGAAGCCATAAGCAAGGCTGAAATTTTAGAAGAGAAAAATGTAGCTAGAAATGTCACAAAAGAAACTCCTAGGCAGTAATGGCTTGAAAAAAAAAATCTTTGTCATAAGAGAGTTAAATAACTCACTTTAAAGTTAATCTTCTGTGATTTTAGTGGGAATTAACATATTTCAGGCTTTCCATGAGTACCTAGCACAGTAGAGAGGAGACACTCAGAGTCTCCCTCCACAAGGAAATGTTACAGAAAGGATGTGCAAAAGTCAAACTTGTATTTTGATCAGGAGGGTGCTAGAAGTGAAGGACTCACCCACCTGTTGTGGGAGCTCACTGAAGCCCATCTGGTTTTCTGGGAATTTCTTCTACACAGGCCAGTTCTGGTCTGGCACCAAAGAGGCAGACAATCAAGATTAACCAATTTATCTCAGATAACATCACACTACCTACATATATGTGTATCTTTTAGTGCCTGTGCTTGGCAGGCTTACTGTCTATCTGACTGTATCCATAATTTTTGAACCTGTTGTCTAAACTCAGACACTGAGGAAAGGGTGTCAGAGATAAAATTCCACAAGTTTACCAAAAATATCTTGCTGCCCAGAAGAAAAAGCACTTCTTAGCATGCTCCATTTAGGAACAGGCTTCAGCTGAACTCACGCCATGGGAGATGGACGGCCTAAATACCTGCAATGCAAGAAAAACTTTTAAATGGGGCTTACACTTTACTAGACACCGGAGAATCCAACTGTGAGGCACAAATCCATAGGAAACCAGGCTTCATTTATTCTGCTCACTGCACAGGGAGCTCCTTGTTTGTACTAAAAGCAAGGATGACTTTCAGTGTAGTTTCACTTTCGGCCAATATTATTTATTTATACCTCACTACAAATGTGAGTGGCATTTTGCCTTTCCTCCAATGTTTCTGTCTTGAAGAACTTGGCCTACAGGCCAAAATGTTGTCCTCAAATTCACTCGCTCTAGCAATGGTTCACTGTTAACTTGATACAGGAGACAAGTTTTCTATTGAAGTCAGTCAGAATATGTGCCTTTCCCTGCCACGGTGTGATGAGAATTCATGATGGGGATGTGTGGGAGGGGATGTCTAATGCTCCAGGTTCTGAGCTTTGCACAGGGGGCTCTAAAACAAGTCTGAAAGGTGACTATTTTGAAATCATAAGCAATTTGTCTTTGAAGATTTTTGGTTTTCTTGTTGCATGAAGCTTATCTTAAATGCATATTTGCAGACTTGTAGACATTTTACAGAAGGAAAAAGCCCTCCCAGAAGCAAGCAACACATCCACTCCTATATTTGTGGATTCAAAACACCAAAGGAAGTGTGACAGAGCTCCACATGTTGGCCTTGAGTGCTTCCTTTCTGTCCAGGGGTCAATCCTGCCAGGTGCCCAGTGCCCCTGATTCACTCAAGCTGAAGACACTTGTCCTCTTGTCTGATGCTCAGCACCTTCACCAGCACAGGCTTTCTGCACAGTTTTTGTCTAAGGTAAACAGACTTATTGACTAGGCATTATGCATTTTCTCACTTAAGTAATAAAAAGGCTTGGTCATTTTGCAAAAGATTTGAAATTACAACAGCTGATGTAACAGCACTTCTGTGTCGTAATAAAAATGAGGGGTATTATTATAAATACAACAGCATATTAACCAGCACTTTTATGGCATTCATTTCAATTGCTCCATCTTTAAAATTGTATTTCCACTTTTACTTTGATAGAGGAGGCAGATTTTCCAAGTTTCTCACACTTCCATCTTCACATTGCTCTGTCACTTAAAACCATTTCAGGGCTCTTTTGTATGGAAAAGAGGATGTACAATATTAATAAGTATGCCAGCCATAACGTTTCAGTAGTAGGAGCCCTTGCATGGAGTTGAATATTTAAATATATTCTAAATATGCTGCTAGTAGGCTCCAATTAAGACATGTGAGAAGCATAGTGTAGGTTGATCAGAATATTACTAATGTGTCTTAAATTTACCAAGATGAGTTTCCCTCAGAGTTTACTTATTAGCCTAGTTAGCACAAAAGGCAAACTCCAGTCCTCACTTAGATACACCACATATAATGGTATGCCCAAGCTGGGGAAAAAGGTGTGCTCTGACCACACACAGGTAAAAAATCATAGAGAATCCTAGTGAAGATACAGTTTTCACATGCTTAAACAAACTGAGAAGAACACTGAGTAGGAGTTTAGGGATTTAATCTATCTAGAATTTAGTTAAATTACACCTTCAGTCTTCAGTACATGTGCATGGCTATAATCTTGGCCAATGTGGGACAAAAAATGTCATTTTTATTCCTACTGGAGGCAAGGACTCAGAACAACATAACAAGGTTGCTTAAGTAGCACAGCTGTATCACTGTATACAAACAAAAGACCAAAATTTTTGTATGTGGTGTCAGCTTAGCATTTAAAGCCAACTTTTGCTCATCACTCAGGTGTTTAAGAAATTCTTAATTAATTAGGCACCCATACTTATGGACTGATCTTTCAGTTTTAGAAAACTAGCCAGTTTCACTAAGGAAGGTTATGTAATTTGTGAAGATGGAATATATGTATACAGACATATATGTTCATGGCTATAATTAACTATGCTTATGGCCATAATTAACTGCAAGAAAAAGGTGAAGAGTGAAGAAAACGTAACACCCTTCAGTTCAGGAATTTCCTCTTCTGAGGCAAGCACCACGGAAAACTCTGAGTTCCACTTGCTCTTCTCACATTTCCCCTTTTTTTCAGAGTGGGAAAAGGCAAGGCTGGTAATAATTCTTTTGTACTTATGGTTACTATTGTAACAAAGAAGTTTTCTATTAAGGTTCATCCCCTTTAACCATAGACTTCACCTGGCTATCTAGACTCCTTCAAAGACAAGATCTTTTCTACATGAATACTTCTTCCCAATTGTACGGGCTCTTTGGAGCTCCTCAGCTTTCTTCAGTGTCTGTAGAGGAAGTCTGAGCAACAGACTTTGACTAAACCTTTAAAAAATCAAAATTAAGTCAGATTAATTACTGCCCCAGAACCTGAGGAGCAGAGGTGAAGGTCCACTGATATAAATAGCAGAGGTGAAGGTCCACTGACATAAATTGCTTGGGAAGTGCAAGTAGTGTTTGCCAGTAAGAGGAGATCTAGCATCTTCCTTTCACTCACTGAACATGTAAATAGTATAATGGTTCAGACATGCCTTCTGGAAATAATTTTTAGTATTTTTAAAAGACTTATTTTGGTATTAACCCAAGAATATTGTCTCAGTAATATCACATTTTTTTTATTTTGACTTTTTAAATATTTAACTAAGTTTTTATATATATTTAAAGATAAATAAATCTGTTACCAAAAAAAAAAAAAAAGAGTCAGGTTTGGGGGTTTTTTGTATGCTTCAATCACAAAACATTTCTGGTCATTCCTTATCCCCTCAAATTGCTTATTCCATTTTGGTTTTTTTTTAACAGAATGTTGTAAAGAGTCAACATTTGTAAACATTTTGCCTTGAACCAAATAGTCATTTTCCTTCAAGGAATGGTTTTCATTACAACTTGAAAGACACAGAAGTCAGCTGGACACTGGGAGCAAAGGGAAAAAGTGCAAGTTTTCCTGTGGCACTTACTTGGCTGTTACTATAAAACAATGCAAGGGAATTGAGAGATGTCCCACTTCTTTCAAAGAGCAGGTAGGGGAAGCTCATCTCTGTCTTTACAGGCCACTGTCATGGGCTGCTACTTGGAGAAAAAAGGGGGCAGAACAGCAGGAGAGAAAGCCTTTTCAAATCAAACTGTAAAGGAGTGCCACAAGGCAGCCCCCCAGCAACACACAGCTGGTGGCAGCTGAGACCTCTGGAAGGCTCAGTGAGTTACATAGAGATGCTGCTTCAGTGCATGCACTGCCTCAGACTCAGCTCAGAAATCCAGCAAGAAATGAGGGACTGGGGCCAGAGGGCTGGAAGGATCCAACCAAAATGGAACAATAACTTGTCCAAGCACAGATCAGCACTAAAAATTAAGAAAGCTAAAGGTTTACATAATTAAAGGTGTGGCTGCTCCAGGAAAGTACATGAGCCCACGGGGATTAAGACTGGCCTAGACCAAAAAGGGTTACTTGGTGATAAATAACCCTTAGAAATGGTAATTATGTTATGCCCTAATGTTATTTACTGCCTAATATTGTTCACTGTGACTCCTTTAATTAATCTACCTGACATTCTCACTAACTCTTTCCTTTTATCCTTTGCTGAGATTAAAGGTCCTTTTTATCTTATTGCTTTTATGTTCATTCTTGGGTGAATCCAGTATTAAATTAGATGCCTGTGTGCATTTTGAGCATCCATGGCACTCACTTTTGGGGTTCACAGGAACCTTATTGTCCCGTCTAAAATGATTAAAAGTTCTTGACAATCCAACTTTCTTGGTCACTTTGAAAGCAGTTTACCCAAGACAGAAGAGAAATTCCTAAAGTATAACATTTTCCAGCTAACAAAATCCTTAAAAGTGACTGTGTCTTTTTAGACTCACAGAAAACCTCCATGTTTTTTTCAAATCAAGATTTCTCACTAGGCTCTAAGTCACTCTGAGAAGCTATCTAGCTAAATTACCCAGTAATTTTCCTTTGCTAATTTGCCCAAAAAACTGATGAACCTCCCACATTATTATTTCCCAAGACTTTGTTTTTCTCTCTCAGGATATCTTTGAACTGCTTTTAATTACTCTGACTGGTCAAGGTCTCTCCTGAAAATGCTCCAGTTCCCTGAAGCAGATCTTCCTGATGACTTAGGCAAGAAATAAATATTATTATTTTACCTTGTAGTAAATTGCCCGTGATCAGCTCTATGCTGCAAAGCATCATCTCATGGCCCTTAATAATTGTGGAAGCTACTTCACCAGCAACATTTTATCCTGTAACACATATTCTCCAAGCCAGATTAAACAAAGTACTTGTTTACAAACAGTTTAATGAGGAGTAGCTATGACACACACATCAGTTTCCTCTCCCCCTGACAGAAGCATATTTCCTATTTTGGTTACAGAGATGCCCCGGCCGATGCCTCTGCCAAGGCTGCTCAGCCTGTGACCTCGCAGCCACAGAACCCTGTGCCCCTTCTGCACCTGCCAGAGACTCCTCAGTGAGGGGGGACCCCAGCCCTCACCTGAAGTCCCATCTGACTGGAGCCTGCCCCCTGCAGCTGGGGGCGAGCTCCCTGCTCCCAGCAGCTCCAGCTCCAGCGCTGTGCTCAGGGCAGGGATTTCCTGCAGCCCCGCTCCGAGCTCAGGGCCAAGCTCCCCATGAGCACCCAGACTCATGTCTCTGCTCTCCACTCTTGTGATCACTCTTTCTGCAGCCCTGGAAAATACGTTTGCCTCCACCATCACTCAGAAAATAACCCTCTTTCTCTCACATAATTTAGTTGTCATTTCCCTCCTCTTAACCTGTAATGGTATTTTATGCCTGTGTGGTACTTTAAACATTTTAAATCAAATATAATAATTTCTCAGTGGTTTCTTCATAAAATGTGATGGTGAGCCAGACTGTTGCTCATTCTTTTTCCTGGCTTGTCTACCAAAGTAGTCTTTTTCTTTGATTTCTAAGCTTTTGGCTGGAATACCTTTTTAGTTCTGAGTTAATATAGCACTGGGTGCAAAGGGAGGTTTGCCCAGGGGTAGAATGGTTAGACATAGACTCTCTGGAAGTACTACTAACAGTAATAATAATAGTACTACTACTAATAATAATTATAGCAAAATTTCTTCAACGATACCACACATGGGGAGTGAGATTGCGGTCAAAGGATAAGTGTTATTAATTTTTTTGATGAAATAGTGAGATGCTGTAGTGAAAAAAATATTTAAGGAATTTTTTTTTTGCTTGATTTCTGTTTTATCAAATGTAATGAAAATACAAATTCATTTAAATTTATGTTTTCTGATTACTTTTGCCATTCTTGTGAGAGTTGCTTGCAATAATTCTCCAACTGAGCTGAATTCTGTAACTTACTTAAATGGTAGTATTTCTGCTATGTATTATCAAATTGTTGAACTAAAACATGAGGAGCCATCAAGAATTTTGATGTAAAACTGCAGCTGTTTGAAAATATGCAGTGAATGTCGTCTTTAAAACATATTTTGTCATCACCCTGCTGGGCACTTAGGTATCTTCTGTTTTCCATTCTACACATATTTAAAATATATAAAGCAGAATAAAATATGGAAAATATAGATATCAAGCTACTTGCATGACATTACGACTTGACATTACTACTACCATAATATACCCAAGGCTATGAGTAGAGAAAATCATACTAAGCCTAACATAGATTCTCACTAAGATGATGATCTCTGTTCTGATGCCTACTGATATTAAATACTAATAAAATTTGGGCCCTTGTTGCGAAGTACTAATCAAACATATGTTCTGCTGTACTGATCTGTCTCTACTGTTATCATGCAATAATGCTGCTCTGCAAGGTGCAGAGAGCAGTAGGCAGCTTGATTAATTTCCCATTATCAGGTAATACACAATCAGAGCTGACTGTAACATGAAATTTCCGTGCATGAAAAGGGAAAGTAAGAAGTACACCAGTGTAAAAAAGAGAAAGAACAAATGGATAAAATGTATGCCTGCCAGGGTGAGAACTGTGGGCTCACAGCCATTAGCCTAGCAAAGACTGAGAGGCTACAGCTATGCTTTATTGCTTGTATTTACTACCACTATGTGTGATGACTGCTGAGAAAGTGAAGGTGATGTATAGAGAAGGCTGCTGCATAGAAGAGCTGTATTTCCCTGATATTTACTTATGTTTTTGTAAAAAAAAAAACAGAATAAAGCCTGAAAAATTTGCATGCAATTCAGAAATCAGAATGGCAAGGTTAATCTAGAAAGATACTTGGAGCTGCTCTCGCCTGATTCCCACTTCATTTTTCCCATCATTCTCTTACACTACAAGTCCTTGAGTCTCCTGGCTGCAGGCAGGAATGGCTGCAGACATAGAAGCTGCATGATTAATGTGCAGTGAAGATCAGCTTCATTGAATGCTGCTAGTTGTTATCAATTTGCTAAAAAGATGGTTCTGTTACATTTGAGAGAGGAAAAATGTGACACATACCTCTACGCAAAAAAGTGAAACAAAGAAAAAAAAAAGTACATTTTTTTAATAACTTTAATTCTGCTGGTTGGGCATTGCACTTTGTACAGTACCATCAACAAATAATGTTGTACAAGTCAGCGTTTTGATAGGCTATGTGAAGATGTTTCTCATTTTCTCTTTTGTTAGCTTGGAAAGAATAAATAGCTCTTATTTTTAGCATTTTGACCCAGTGTTATTCTACATGATTTGGTGACTTTGTCCATTTTTGCAGTACTAGTCTTTACTAACCACTGCATTTTAGTTGTTAACATGCTAGAAATTGCAAACAGCTATGGCCTTGAAAAGCTGAATTAAAAAATGCCCAAGTTCATGGCTACAGATCCTCCAGGGCCATAGATGCTTGTCTTAGTTTCGGCACTTTTTATGAAAGAAGAGAGTAAAGATGCTAAGCCAGGCAGAAAACAGCAGTTGCAACAAGCCCAGACAGAAAGGATGAGGGGACATGACAAGCCTCAGCAAACCCTCAGCTGCTACAGGCACCAGTTCAGCAAGCCTGGGCACAGACTTGGAGAAAGGGCAACTTCTCTGTGCAGATCCTGTAGGGTCTCGTGTCAGCCATGAAAACATCTGCATTTGGTATCCACACTTCAGCCATGGCTGGTGGAGGAGAACAGGCTCTTTCAGGATAAGATTCACTGCTTTTGATGACCCAAGTACCAAGCAGGCACTCCCACAGTTCATACCATGTTTCTTTCTCTTTTTTTTTCCCTCTTTTTCTTCTTTGACACCATCATTTATATTTAAATAATGTATACGTCCATATACAGAACTTCCTAATTTTTCTGGTTGCACAGTTTTGAGGGAGATCATGTGTTCTTCACAAAGAGATGTTTCAGAGGTATTTAATATTGTGAGGTTAACAGCTCAGTAGTGTTAGATCCACTATTATATCTCTTTGCAGTAAGCATTGTGGTGCCAAATACCTGATCCAGGCACGTGAACTTAGTCTTTAGGTACCCTCATGAACTTCCATGGAAAGAAACTAGGAGCACCCACTTTGCAAGGTACTCTCTGCAGTAGTTTTGTGCAAAGAAGGGGCAAATTCAGCTTCAACTTTCTGTTGTCCACTAGTGCTCACTTACTGAAAATAAACATGAGAAGAGAAGAGAAGAGAAGAGAAGAGAAGAGAAGAGAAGAGAAGAGAAGAGAAGAGAAGAGAAGAGAAGAGAAGAGAAGAGAATTTTAAAAATTATGCAAGTTCAAACATTTGTTAAAATAACTATATTAATATTGTTATTTGAACTCATATATTCACTTACAGAATGCCCCTCATTGTAAATGAAAATAGTTATCTGCCCTCCCACAAGAATTTTCCAAAGAAGTTGGATTCTCTTTGTTAAAGATTGAGTCCTGAAAATATTTGTTTTTAATACTGAAACCCCCAGTTTGAAAATATAATCAATATTTGAAAACTGACTATTTTCTTGTTTTCATTTATGGGAAATGTCAGCATAAAAAAGAAATTTAAAACAGCCATGTTTTTCTCTTTTCTCAACTTTCCCATGAAAAACAAATGGTGTTTTCCTTCAGCTCTACTGGCAACAGAAATGTCAATATAGAAAGCCTTCAGGCATCAGACTTGGTTTCTCTTCAAAAGCACAAGGTTGATGAGTGGATTGAGAATCGTCAGGAACTCACAAGTCTGAAGGAACCTCAGATCCATCTGCTGGACTATTTGCTCCATGACTCACAGGAGAATGAAAAGTTGAATTACCAGCCCTTCCCTTTAAGAGGATAGATAACACTTGCAAAGCTGCTGAAGATTGATCCCTCCCAGAACCAGATCCTGCAGCTGGCTTCCAAGATGTTAGCAATTCCCTGCAGGATATATAACCTCATTGTTAAAAGGCTTCACTTATCTACTGGACAGATTATTTTTTTTATTGGTAGTAAATAAAAAAAGATATCAGAATTGAGAACCTTTGAAAATGTGCCTTCAAAAACCTTATGCTGAAATATAATCCTAAGAAATACTGCCAGTTTAAAACAGAGGCAATAACTTCTTCACCACCACCACCACCCTTTATTCAGAACAATTATTTGCTTTTCAAAACACTATTTAAAAAACCCAAAACAAAATAAAATAAAAACCCAACTGCAATACATATAATTCCATGTGCTAATGGATAAAGACATCCCTGTGGGTGGGAAATGGTAAAAATGACTGGTTTTCAGAACATGCTCTGAAGGAAGATGTTGATCTGACTGTTTTGTAGACTGTGAGATGTTTCTCATGACCACATTGCCACTAAGGAGAAATATATGTTCTCCAGGTACCGCATTTGAACAACTGCAAAAGTAGTAGCTGTAACTGTAGAAAAAGATACCATTCATTCTGCACAAAAGTGTCCCTGCCTGACTCAGCGACACAATGTCAAAGCCAATGATAGAGCCTGGATCAAAATGAAATTCAGGGTTTTTTTGAACTCTACTGTATACTTGCATTAATGGATTTTAAATTTCTTTGGAAAATATGGAATGTTTAACAAATAAATTTTGACTTTTTTTGACTTTAAAATAATTCTTTTTCCTCATGCTGTACGAGCGACTACAATGTTCCATAGAAATGTATGCATAGAAATATGTTATTTAGTACACTTAGAACAAAGTTATATATGAACCACAGTTTTGCATCTCTCTTTTCTTTCCTAGCTGTATTTTAAAATAAAAACCTGTCTTTGTCTTAAATCACACAGTAAAGCTGCTGTGCTAATCAATAAATAACATTTATGATCATCAGGCAAATTGTTTTTGTTACACTGATTTTTATCATGATCATTGTTCTGTGTGTGTACCTGATTATTATCAGCTTGCAGGACGTGTCTGTGCAGAGGCTGGGGCAATGCAGAGTAGATCCTTGCAGTAACTGAATTGAAAGCTCTAGGCACTGCCAGAGCACCTTGCACAGAATAGAATCCAGCTAAAATGTCATGCTAAAATTCCTTCATGTAATCTTAAATTCATCAGAAACTTACGTATCTGCACAAACAGACACAGTGAAAATCTCAACAACTAGTAATTTTCTGGATTTACTGTATGACAGGAACATCAGGTGGTAAGTTAAATAATGCAAGACACAGGAATTGAGTAAAAATCTTCCTGTCAGCCGGCTCATCACAGACATGTGAGTGTGAGCAGCTGGTTCCCATTGCAATTTCTTCTAAGCCTCCCCAGCTGGGACAAGTGAAAGCTTTATCATGGTCACTGACAATCTGACAGCCATCTGACATAGGCTGTGAGTCAGTCCCCCTATACACCAGGAGGAACAGAAACTTCCTCATGAAGCTTTGGCAGCTGGCAGCACCTTTCCTGCTTTGATTCCTGTTTCAGGGCACTGCACGTGCTCAGGGAGTGCTGCACCTCAGCATGGACAGCAAGGGAAGGTTCCACAGGCATCTCTCACACACCTAGTAAAGGTTAATGTGTAAAGGCTGAGTCTGTGATCCTCCTCAGAGCGGAGCAGCTTTTCACATGAAGGGCAGAGGAATGCTCCTAAAAGATAAGAGATCAAACAGTTCAAGACTCACACTGTCTCAGTGGAGGCTGGTGGTGGCATTCCCATATGCCACTCCATCTGTAATGATGGGATATGGAGGAGATGGCCATGGGTTTGGGCATGTCAGTGGCCTGATGCACCAGTGCTCAGCACCTTTTCAGGGGGCTGGGTTTGTGAGCTGGGTCACCTGCAGTGAGAGGCTCAGCTGGCCAGCAGGCATCTGGGGGTGCCACCCCCACCCTGCAAGGTACTCAGTTCTGGGTGCTGGATCCTTCCAAATGTTAAATGTTTATCCCATGCAAGAATGGATTGAAAAATATCTTTGTGGTAGATTAAATAATTCCAATAGAAGAAAGAGGAATGGCTTACCATGGAGAAGAGAAAGCTATCTGTGCAAGTAGAATTAATTTTTCTATAATTATTTGTATATAAATTCCAAGAAAATTGGGGGGGGGGGGGGGGGGTGGTGCTCAGTGGAACAAGCAAAAACAAAGAAAAGAGAATATTCCCAGTAACTGGAACAGTCTCTGTATGGCAGGCAGAGATACCTACTTATTTTACAGGTTGATGAGACATTTAAATGAGACGTTAAAAATTCCATGCAAAGACCGATGTGGCAGCCCCACTGTGAAAAGATGCTCAGTGATGAGCCTGGCAGGTAATCAATGGAGATTTGCTAAGGCCCATACTCAGCAGGTACTTAATGCCTCTGTAATCACAGCTCAGATGAAGCTCACCTCCAAACCTTGCTATATTTTTCAGAATCTGACAGGATCCCTACATACATAAAAGATATAAAGATACCAGAGTACATCTGGACAAGAAGCTGACCTTCTTTTAATTCAGGTTAGTTGCAGAAATCCATGGGTGTTCCCAAAATACAGGGTTGGATTAAAAAAATTATTTTATAAATCATACCGAGTGGAATATCCTGTGGGGCTGAACTTAATATTCCAGAGTCTGCTGTGAAAATGCATAACTTGCCAATTTAGTGGCATGAAAGATACGTGTGCCCATGTGTATGCATGCATGTGTGTGCTTGCGTGCACAGGGGAATGTTAGAATTGGTTTATATTAGTGCATATTTAAGCAGGAAACATAAGACAGTTATTACAACTAATAAACTAGTGAGTTTAGATCTGTGAACTGGAAAAAAAAAACATTATGTTTCTTTAAAAGTCATAACCTAATACACAGTTTTGTCAAAAACATGAAGTCAAGTACTAGAATCCTTTTTCCCTGGTAATATCAGTATAATTTATGTCTCCATAACAAAAAAGTTGGAAGTCTGTTCATCAAGCAGATTGTGTCTGGGTGAGATTTTATGCTAATAAGTTAGAACTCTATGTTTGATTTACTTGATGGATAATATAAAGAGAGTAACAGTGAAAAAGAAATACATTTTTAATATACTATTCTGCAGTCTCTGTAGTAAACCAGCAGATGAACTATGAAATTTATTTTTTAGATTTCATTAGGATTGTATTAAGATGTATGAAAGATTATTATCCATATAGGTAAAATAAAAAATATCTGTCTATTGTGACAATTACAATTTTTTTTAAAATCCTTTGAGGTTGGAGTTTCCTGCCGTGTTAGACAAGCTGGCTCGACTTAGTCTCAAACTACAGTAGATGCAATAATTCATAGCATCTGAATGGTAAAAAAGTATTCCAGTATTTAAATTAGCCTTTAATAGATGGCATGAATCATTTTTGTACTCAAGCTTTTTCACATAGGACTGCACTGCCAGAAATGCAATGTTCTTCGTGACATTGTTTAAGGGTTTAATCTCATATTGCTGCTTCAGTAAGATTCCAAGGGCTGCAGAAAATGTGATGGGGTACACTGAACAATCCTATTACAAATAAAGCACTCCTCAGCTGTTTAGATAGCTCTTCCAGAAGAAAATTTTGAGTTACATTTTTATACGGCAGCAGTATACCAAAAAATATTTTTAATGAAATGTAAAAGCAGATGACAAATTGTATCCAAATCCAAGCTAGTAAGTTCTTGCAAAACAGTAAGTTTGAGCCATGATTCTTTGTAATATGATAAAGTTAATGTAAATTTAATGGTTTTCAAGACACATGCTATTAAATATCATACAAACCTGGTAAATCTATTTGAAAAGTCAGTTGCTAGGCTTCTAGATCTTACTACAGTTTCAGAAATTGCAAGTTTAATTTCCAGCACCCCCAGCTGAGATTCAGATTTACAACAAAAACAATGACTTTCTTTAAGGTTTTACATACCAGTCAGGAGAGTGAGTCACTATTCCAGGAGACTGCCAATATATACAGAGACAGATACAAGCAAGGAGGGAAAGCCCCATGGAGGGAGGGATGAAGGGCTGCCTCACCCCTGTTAACCTCCTGCACCTCAGCCTGCAGCCAGCCCCGCTGCCACCCTGGGGCTCTGAGACACCCTTGCCTGAAGTCATTCCCCAGCCATTGGCTGGGCTGACTCTGAACTGAAAGCAGGTAAAAATACAAGGTGTAGGAAAAATAGTAAACCTTTCTTCATTGAAAGCAATGAAAAAACCCAGCAAACAATAGCACCAATAAACCAAGCGATCCATAAATGCATTTCTACTGGTCAAATAAAAAAAAAAAAAAAAAAGCGGGGGGGGAGGAATTAACTGCAGAACATTTTATCATGCTGAGCAAAATGCAGACTTCTGCAGGTTGTAATAAAGCAGCCACAGCATACTTTTCTCAGTGCCTTTGCTCCCACTGAGCTATCTCCCAGTTCTCAGGGACTAATTTCCCTAAGCATTAGCAACTGAATATTTTTCTGCACATTCAGCTGAAATTTTTATGATTTTTTAACATTTTTGGCTTCGCATATTCATGACGAAAATTCCTGAACTAATATTAAAATACAAGAGAGTTGATGACCATTCCATGAAAAGCCACCAAGGTCCCACAGATCTGACAAAAGTACATCCCTTGGTATGCAGTTCCTCTCATGCAAATGCTGGGTTTGAATGAGCAGAGTAGGGTCATCCCCTCATCTCCCATCAAAGGTTCTCCATTGTCTGTTTCAAAAAAAAAAAAAAAGGCAGAATCAGCAGCAAACACAGCACTGGCATACTCTCGTAGCTGCTACTGTACAGGGCAATCCTGCCTTCAGACTTCCTGCCCATTGCCTGGAATTTATGACACAGGATGCCTGTCCCTATCTGACTCTGATGTTCTAGCCCTGGACTCCTTCTGAAAACACTGTATCTCTGAAATTGTGTTTCAAATCTGCAAAGATCTCCTAAAAAGGTTATCTATTTCTTCCTGTGATATCATCAAACAGGGTTGTGAAGCTACATATTAAGCTGGATGCTGAATAAAAAGTCAGTTTAAAATACTTTTCCCTGTCAGTGACAACAAAGCCTTGGAGTTTAAAGGTAGCTTCAGAATAAGATATTTAGGCTTTGCCTGTGGAATCTAATCCACATGCTGATTATTTGGGAGTGTGCCTGGCTAACATACACTACTTTCACTTGACTGCCACTTTTTATCCACAGATGAGTAAGAATGTCCAAGAATTTCAAGACTGATGTCATATGCCTTTGTTTTTTCTTTAACAGTATTTTATATAACCAACACAAGGTAAATCAAGACTGTCAAGCCAAAACAAGAAAAAATCCCTGTGAGAGTAGTTTCTTCTAACATAGAAACAGCATTTTTATTGTCAAATAAAACCAATGCCATTTTCACTTCAAAGCTCCTGTGCTTTACTTTCCCTACAGCATTCTGCCTAAGGTCCTTCCCAACTTTTTGTCTTTTAAAAAATCACATCCATTCTTTTAAAGAAAAACATCCTAAAAATGCAACCCATAACTCCTGCATTGGCTGTAATAGTCCAGGAAGAGTAATGATCAGCTATTTTTTAAAGGTCCCCATTCTTTTCCCCTGCTGTACTGCAGATGTGGGGTACACAATCATTTTGGGAAAGAGGAGAAAAAGTTGTGTTTTCTTATATGAGATGAGGATTCCTGCCAGTATACTGTAATTTCTGAATTTGTGTCTCCTAGAGAGAGAAGACATACACCTCCCTAAGAGCAAAGAAAGATTTAGCATATTTTTAATATGTGCCATTATCAGTAAAGTAAATAGTTGAGAATGAAATTAATGGAACCAGTGGGACAAAAGTTTGGATTAAAGTCTTTGCACTTGGGTCCTTAATTTAAGGTAATTAATCAATAGAATAGAATCACTTGCACATACCTTAAGTAATCAGCAAATATATACAGCAAATTTGAAAATTGCATTTCTGCCTAAATATACTGAAGGAATTAGAGTTTTAAGTAAAATTAAGGTTTCAGTTTAGAAACGCCTATTCTCCATTTTCCTGCAGTAATCCCATTGAAATTGACTCAAACTATTTTCAAATTTGCCAAGTAATGCTCTTTCTGACTTCAGCAGGAAAAGAAAAAACCTCAGAACATATTGCTGTATTGTGCATCTATTATTGAGACTATTACAATTCCAGCTGACCATGACTAGAATAAATATTTTCTTGAAGTTTTCCAAGACCAAATAAATGAAGCAGCGAAGCACTTTAGAAGTGTCTACCCAGATCTTCCTTGCAGAACTGCAAAGGTTTGCCAATTGTTACAAATATCTTCTCAAGCAGAGTCTGCTTAGAAAAGTAGGCAGTGAGACCAATTGATTTAGGTGGGGAAAAGCCAATAGACTTTTGGATACAAAGATATTTTTTGAATACAGAGAATTTACATCCATTATTTACAACTACTGTGGGACCTTTAAAGAATATTTACTTAGACATAGCATCTAACACTGAAAAAAAATTAATAATTTTTCACACAGCACTGTTGAACAGGGGGAGTAAGATGATCTTATTCATATAACAATGCCTTATACATGTAGGTAGGTATGTTCTCTGAGACTCAGAAAACCCTTAAGAAAAAAGCCAAGACTGACTTGTAAAGGAAACATTTACTTCCCCATCCTCCCTGTGAATAGGGGATACTACAGTAGAGTGTATTTTTTGTTGTATTTTCAACTCAGTAAGAACGAAAAAAATACTGGAAGCCTCCCAGTAAAAGAAGTATGTACTGGGCAAAAAATACAGGAAAGCATTAAAGTTTGTTCTGCACAAACAAAATAACTTCTGTCCCTCTATCTAGAAACATTATTAACTCAAAAAAGTGCCCAATTGACTTTGAGATGAGGCAGCTCCAGGACTGCAGTGAAAGCTCATCCCCCAAGTCCTCAATGAACTGAGGCAGAAATTATGTATTTTACTTTATTTTTAATTCCTAAAATTGGCTTCCTTACTGCAAATAGCCTCGCAGAGGATGTATAATTTTGTGTGTCAGTGCTAGGCAGAGTTTTGCTGGAACTACATGTCTCTTACTCAGTGCCTCTTTTTGAGGGAGAGTACATCTCTGCAGCTCCTCATGGAGAAGCTTTATGGCTCTGAATACTTAAAATTTCCTCTGCCAGAAGAAAGCCTTTCCAAAACAAGATAAACATGAAATGTTCAACAACACAATTCTGAAGAGTTGCTTTTTAAAACAACTTTTCTTTTAGAGGAAAACATGGTTAACCAACTTTTGCAAGTGCTCTGCAAAGAAAATTTTACCTTGTGTGATCTTAAGCCACAGTTTCTGTAACTCTAGTTAATGCTTAAGGACTAATAAATCACCTTATGTCTTTCTGCCTCCTTTTTCCTGTTGACTGGTATAGAAACTACCAATCTTCTCAAGAGAAAAGAATTTTCATGAAAGTTGTTTTCTTGGTTTGTTTGTTTTTTTTTTTTTTCTGGAGCAGTAATACACATTTTGAATGTGAAATAACCATTATTACAGAGTAACCAGTGCAAAGTTTTGTTTCTTTGTGTGTTGCCATAAAGATATACTGATGAGTTTGATTCAAGACATTCCTTAAGTAGAATTGATGTTTCACTGAACATTCACACAAATGAAATGCTCCAGATATTTGTTTCAACCTCAGAGTCCTTCTCAGAGCCCACCCTAGACCCATGGCCTATTAGATACTGGCTATCAGTAACTTGCTTGTTAAGGGCAACATTTATGATATTTTTCATATCCCTCCTGTGTACCAGTCTCACTGTTGCATCATGAAATAAAATCTCTGTTTCAGGTAAGAATGCAGTAGCACTTCCATGGATGGTGTCTCTAATCCAGGCAGAACTCCTGGCAAGTGCAATACAGTCAATAACAACTCTTTCTATTGAAAGGATGTTGAAATAGTATTATTAAAATATATCCTATTATATTAATTATATTTTATTGTTAAAATATAAAGAATATTTCTTGAACTAAAATCTGAAAAATTATACCATCATGTAAAAGAAAGCCCTTAGAAACTTTTACAGAAGTCATTTAAAAGATAGTATTTATGCCCCTTTAAGAGAGATGGACATTTCTAATTTGAAAATCTTGATGAGGAAGCCAAGTCCTTTTTTTCTGCTCAATGTAACATATTAAACCAAGCACATACTTAACTGTAAGACCTTAGTGCCACATAGGAGTGCTCTTAATAAAATACTTACTTAATGGCTCTGAGGCAGTATGCTGCAACACACACAGTTTCAAGCTGTACACCCAAGCTAACACAAGAATGATTAAGCATTGGGCTCCCCTTTCTCCCTATGGCATTCAGAACAGCTCAGAGCTAAACACAAAGAACAGAGGCTTTTCTTTCTCCTGAGCACATGAATTATTATATTTTCAGGACAGAGAATAATGTTTATGAACTCTGGCTAGCTGTTGGGATTACTAATGGTATATCTGTATGAGTGCCTCATGACTGTATAACTTTACACAATTCACTTCCCCACTTCCAGGCCACCAATATGAAGCCAATCATTGCTGTCAGGTCATTTGAATTTTGTCAGAGCTATGACTGGAAGGTCTGTATGTATCTTTGTCATAGTAACCATAACCTAGTTTCTACCCACAGGGAACTGGTGGGAGTGGGGCTGCCTTTCTCTTCTCCCAGGTGACATGTTCCTTCCGGGGTCTCGGTAGCTGCTCCATATTTTCAGCAATATGCAGAAGCCAATGTCAATACTACAGGCAAGCTTTCAAAAATGTTTGCTTGATATGAGACCACCAGCTGCTGTGGAGAACCTCAGCTAGGTGAGAAGGCAAAGCAAAATTACCTATAAACAGTCTCAGACCCTAGACAAATGCCCTGGAGAAAACAAATTACCAAAGAAGCACGAGCTAGCTCAGCCTTTTATGGCAATGCCATATTTCTTCTCCTTCTCTCTACATTGAAAAGGACAGCTTGGCCTGAGTCACAACATAAATGCAGCACAGCAAGACAAACTTGACTGATGAGCATAAAAATACAGCAGTGGTTCATTTAATCAAAAGCTTTTATAAGCAACTAATGTAAATTAAAATGCTGAAAGGAAAATTCAAAGTTACCCAGGCTGCTTGAACCTGCTTTAAAAGCATACCAACACCCATATCCACACCCTTTTTTTACTTCTTTAGTTCCTTCTGGAACTATAATATATAGTTTTTTATAATTAAATAAAAACCACAAACCAGAACTTTCAAGCAGGATTGTACTTTGACAAAATGCTCCCTCACCAGTGAGTCAGTCTGCGATGCCCATTAATGGCTAACAGCTCCGTTAAAAAGGGTGAGCAAAAAAGCCCTAAAATGTTTCATTGTTTAACGTGAAAGCACTCAGAACAATGGATGGGCATTTTTTTCTATGAATCAAAATAATCACATTTAATTAATTAAATGCACATAGCATCTGATTCTGGAGATGTTCTGTGCATGGAAGTCAAGTGGGTTTAATAAGATGCAACACAATAGAGTCAATTAGTGCATTTGTCTCTAACCTAAAAAGTGAGGGCAGTTGGTTTACTTGCGTATAAGCTTATTCCTGTATGAGTATCTGTTTTCTCCAGTAACGTCTACTCCAGACAGGTTTGGTTTTCTAGAAGTGGCTACCAACTATGGCTTTAAGGACAGACCAGAAACAAAGCAGTTCAATTCACCAGACCACTCCAAAAGCCAGTTCAATTCAGCAGTATCCAGAGTTCTTTTTCATCTTTGAAAAACAAAATACTGTCAAAAACCAGATACCTGAAAATAGAAACCCTATTTCTGAAATACCTGTCTTTAGGCTATGTCATGTCTATTCTATGTTCAGTCAGGAATTTTCAAGAAATTGGAGTGTCTATGTTGAGTAGAAATACGACAGAACAGTAAAGATATGAGGCTAGATGAACATCTGAGGGGAAAAAAAAAGCAGTTTAGGAACTTTTTTATTCATCTAGTCAATATGATTGCCTCCCTACTGTAAAAAACCCCAGAGCATTATAATACCAATTTCCTGGCAATGCAGTAGACTTACTGGGAGGTCTATTAATTGTGTGTTAGTCTCTTGGATACACCTATCTGCAGTACAAGGGCAGGGATTGATTTTCAGTGTCATGTTTGAAAAGAAAACAATCAGATCGTTCAAAGACAAGAATACATTGGCAAGACTCTCCTATTCCACCCCAAATAAATCCAAGATGTAGCTCTTATTTTATCTTGAATGAGAGGGTGATTTAATTCAGAAGATAAGGTAGGCAGGCAGACAGTAAATACCTTTCAGAGTATCTGCTGCCATTTGGAGTTCGGGCATAGCAACCAAATCATTACAGGGGAAATAAATGTACTCTGGGACCAAGTTTTTGCAAAGGACCACTTCTTGAGACAATCTAACCTCTCTTCCTTTAGAACTAAACTGGTGACTAAAAAGGTGAAAAGACAAGCCATCCTGACAGCAGTTTAGGCTTTGACAAAACTCAGCTGAGCAAGGAAGATCAGAGCAGACTGTAAGACATCATTCTTCCAAGTTATTTGCACAAGGAAGCGAGTTTATATGGTACCCCAGACCTGCTAAAAGGAAGATGGATCATGGCAAGAGGTGTCAGAGAAGAATCAAGCGCTGAGTTGCCTTTCAGGAACAAAGCAGTCATGAACTATTGAATATATGTTTGTGTACATGTACCCATGGCAAACATGGGAAGTAATGGGCCCAGTTGGTTTTCCATCCTCATCCTGCAAAATCAGAGCCCTATCAAATGTCACCATAACAAGACCCAGTAAACTGATCTCGCAGCAGTGAGTAGAATGTTGTTGGTTCGTCTTGCTTTGCAATCACATCGTTTTGTCCCATGCTAGTTTTTATATTTCTTGTTAGAGGCAAAAAGGTTAATAAAGGAAGTATCAACCTGGTGTAAGTCAACAATGTGCTACGTTTGGCCAGACATTCTCCAGAGGACACTCCCCAAGCTAGATAATTCATTTGTTCTCTCATCCAAAAATTTGGTCAATACTGGTAAGTACTATATAATGTCTGTCGTTTTCAAAGGAATTGTATTAAAACATATATAGTATTTCATTCAGTCATCTATTCACAAGGAATGTTATACATTTTCAAGTATATAACACAACATGTCTACTTGCACATTTTTTTATCTTCCTGAAAAATTGTATATACAATATGTCTCTGCACAGATACCCAGATGTTTTGATTTCCATACCATTATTTTTACAAATGCAAAGTGGCCACAGTTGGCATTGAACCTTTGAAGGCTGAGGTAGGGTCCCAGAGATCATTACAGATTAACCTTAGTTTGTCTAAAACACATCTTATTGGGTGTAGGGGTTTTGAACGTAGGACCCTCCAGGGCTGAAAAAGATACCAACCTCCTGCAACATAAACAATTTTATTGACCTCAGAAAGAAATGAAAGTTGGGAAGTGAAATCCTTTCATGATAGAATTCTGGTTTTACACACAGACACCAATCGTAGTTTGAGATGCTGTTTTGGCTTGGAGTGATTATATGCCAATATTTCATAAATAAATAGAGAGAAGAGATAACTGTCTGATAAGCACTTAGAAAAATAAAAGCAGTTTGGTAAACATTAATGTTTGTAAAGTGTGAGGGAAATATGTGAGTGGGTTGAGGGCAGCTGAAGTGAAGAAAGGTAAAGCACAGTTATTCTTAGCACAGAGTTTTAAAAATTATCAAATATATGATAACTTTAATTATAATAAAATATATCACATTTCCTCCTTCTTTGTACCTTTGGCTGAATTTCATCCCTACAGACATTAATGAAGTATGTGGGCCATTTCCTGGAGACCCGTTTTCGGCCCTGGCTTGATCATGAAGTTAAACTACACGTCCCTTCTATATTCCATGGTCCCATGATTCTAATGGAGTGCAGCCAGTCAACTGTGAGAGTTTTTGCTTATCTTCATACATTTTATGGTCATCTCACTCACCTGCTAACCCTTGTTTTCTCAATAGCACTGTAGCTTGAGTGTGGCCCACGAGCCACACTACACTAAATTTTCTTAGGTTCAATAAACCTAACAACCTTGACTGAGATTTTTATTTGTCAGTGCTCTTCAGCTCATCTTATTACACTGTGCATTGCTGATGGCACTAAGAGGCCCTTAGAGCATACAGGGAAGTTTGTGTGGGAGTTTCAAAATTACAGTGCAACGATAGCTACTGAACAGTTTCCTTAGCAAGTGCCCAGCATGCACGTGCTAAAGCCTTGGGCTAGGCAAGAGTGTGCCACTTGAGTTTACACTCAGCTATCTAAAAATTGAAGAGATATGTCACCATCATTGAACAGACACTTAAAGGGAGGCTAAGAGAAAAAAGTTGTTGGCCTGAGATAGGAGCCTAAAAGTTAAGTTTTGATAATGTAGGTTGTTTTCTACTCTGTTTGTAGTGCACAGACATCTTGTCTGACTACTGAGTAAATTTTTTTACCTGTTTACATATTTTATCTGCCACAACCTCACTTCTCACAAAAAAATTAGCGAATCTCCTTAATTTGCCACTAATTTTTTTTTTATTTCAAAAGACGTTTTTTAAAAATGTAAATATTTTGTTTTGCTATGTTAAAACTCGAATTTAATTTCTCATTTTTGACTTTTAATTAAGAAATAAAACTACTCCTTAAACTATGGAGAATAAGGGATTGCAAATGACAAGTTTTTCTTGAACCAAAGCAAATTTTTTTTCAATTCAGTAAAAGAAATTTAAAAATTCAGCTCTGTATAAGATAAACTTTTCTTTCTCTAGTTCAGCAGTTACCTGCAAAAACAATTATTCATGCAGCTCTATTTAACCTATTCTGATTTCATGGACATTTTGGCTTTTTTGAGACTCCTGAACACAAAATTCACAAATTGTCTTTCAAAACCATTTGAGGAAGCAAAGGATCAGTGCCATGAGGGAGATCTGCAATCTAAATGCCCTGTTTGAGAGGTCAATGGTACATATAGAAAAATGAGATTATTTTGAATAGGAGTTATTATCCAGCTTGTTTATATCTACTTTGAATACTCCTAGAGAAAGCACATTTTGGCACACTCAAGCACCAAAGTGTTACTAGTTCATGACCTTATTCATTCATTATTGAAAAACATCACCCCAAACACCTGGTTAAAATAACTTAGCCTCATGTTCTGAAGTTAATTTAACTATTAAGGTATCAAAGAATTTGGCACTGAGTTAATAAATCATTCTAGTGATCATTGTTATGAAGTAGGGCGCAGAAAGAAGCAAATAACCCCATGGAAATCAATCTGTCAAGGGCTGAAAATAAATTACTGTAAAATGGAGTGTGTTTTAACCGCTTCTCAGCTGTTTGACTGTGGAGCCATAAAAATACAGACCTTCTCTGTGTGCTGCAGAGCAGATAGTGTCAATGTGTGTGACTTCAGGACCAAGTATTTGCAACAGAACAAAGCAGTACTACAAGATGTGCTTGTGGGATGGGCAAGGAAATTGAAAAATTGATGAAATTCCTCGATAGTATTGTAAGAAAGGTGTATTAGAAATGTTAAAGAGAAAAGATAGTTCTGTCTGGGTTATAATTAGTCGGCATTGCTGGAGCAAGGCATAGAATACTTTCATCTTAGCCTCTCTAATGGAAGGCATAGCACCAGCAAACTCTGAATACAAATGTGGAAAGCCAGGAAGGTTAATCATCAAATTAAACATAGGGGAGATTCAAAGCACGCTCTCTACATATGTGTTGATAATGGATGATGGCCCTGTTTCCCCATGCCGGGTGAGCATAAAGCTTGTGCAAGGACTAACTTCATTATATAGACTTAATATTAATAGTTGAAGGAGCTATCATCAAGGGTCATTGACCTCCTGTCTGCTCTGACTGCAGAGGCATACTCCTGTTGAATTATGCATAACTATATTTACGTTCTTATTTAAATATCATTTAATATTTAGCTTGTATAGGGGTTTTTTTTGCATAGTTAAATAACTAGTTATCTGCTGTTTACTAAGCCTGCAGGTTTCAGGGCCACATAACAGAGCCTGGATTCCCTTTCCTATGAACTGCCTACCTCGACTTGTAGAAGCTTAGTTTTCCAAACCTGAAAAAAAGATTAAATCATCTCCACATCTGGGGAAAAAAAAAAAAAAGGAAAAGAGTCTAATGTTCTGTCTGCCAAGGACCCAAAGGCACCCTTTTCTTTGGAAGCGCAAATTAAAGAAATGAATTTAGTTTTCTTAGGTTATTTAAAACTTCAATCATTTGGATGTTTATTAGATGCAGGAAAGACATTGTGAGGATTTATATTTTATGCCTAGCATTTTGTTCTGCGGGATGTTGAATCACCTACTTGAGAGGAAAAACAAAAATATTCACAAAACATTGATATTCCACAGTATGTCTTGTTCTAGCAGAAATCTGTGGGGAAGAAAGAGAATCTTGCAGGCCTCCTCCTCCTGTTACATCCTTCCTATAGATGAGACAGAGGAGGAAATATATTTCCTCTGGAAAATAAAGTCTATACCTACAGTGCTCAATGCAGAGACAGTTTAAGGTGGGCTGAGCCCCCAGACAGACAGACAGACAGGCTGCCCACAGCATGCTGTTTGACTGCAGCTGAGGCTCCAATATCAACCCTTGCCAAGGACCCTGAACCTCAGGAAATCATGACCTGTAGCAGGACTGGCCTAACTCATGGCCACTACCTCCAGCCTGAGTAAGCAGGGGGCTGTGTCTGTGCTGGACAAGCCCTACAAGTGGGCTGTGGATATTTTGTGCAACGTGGATAATGGGCAAGTCCTGTCCTGAGAGCAGGTTTGCTCTCTCTTGTCTTCCCAAGTTACCCCAGAGGAGTGAAAAAGAGCCAGACCATTAATCCACTTACCCTGGCAGCAGCCTGCAGAACTGGCTGAATGCACCCCAGGAATGGTGCACTCTATGTGCCCAGACCTGTGTGCTGGGGATCTGCAAGCAGGATTTTGCCTCAGGGGTCACAGTCCCCCCTCAGCTCCTCCAGAGCCTGTCTGGCTCCTCACCACTCCTCAAAGGCCCTGGGCTCATCTGCCCACAGCAGTGGCATGAACCCCCACCAAAACTTTTAGGATTCTTCAGGCCAAGATCAGCGACCTCCAACCCCACAGGTACCCTCCAGCCAGGCACCAAGGAAACCTGGGGTGGGGGTGAGATGTGGGATAGAACACTGGGTAATGCACTTAGACTGAGCCTCAGCAGTCCTGCTGCAAAACTCTTGGCCAGGCTGAAGCTGTCTGAATACAGTTCAACACATCCTTAATATCATCAACTTTAGAATTCAGACAGGGATAGCATAAATTAAGTGTGTGTTTTCAAGAAGATCTGGACCCTAATCTAAAATTACTGACAGAAGCAAGTAAATAATTATCCAGCTGGAGATGTCTCCAAAAAGAATTATTTTTTGACTTTGACAAATAAGCTCTCTATTTATGTTACAAGGTGAGCAATACAGTAGTGTGTACCCTTCCCCTGATGGACCTTCATACTTTCAAAATCATTTATTCCAACAAGACTGTGAATTCTAAAAACAACGTTTTGCCTTTTCTGGTCCTCCCTGAAAAAAAATGCTATATTTGTAGGGAGTTTTTAATTAAAAAATAAAATCCCATTCATTTGTCTTTGTTCTTTAATTAGATGTTATACAAGTAGAAGGAGGTTTGTTATGTCACTTCTGAAAACAAAATAGGATTATCAAACTCAGGTTGTGTAATGACTCTCCTGCAATACCTGATGAATATGATTTTCTGAAGTGGGTGCTGGTATTTTTCATCTCATTTGCCAGGTTGGAGATCCTAAGGTTCCTGTTTCTCTGTTTGGGTTTTTTGCTATATTTTGTTTTAAGCTGCTCAAGTTCAGGTATGCACCCATGGAGGTGTAGTTATAGTTTAAGTGAGCAGTCCACAGAGGTAGATAAGCTGTACCTGAACAAGGAGTACTGTATCACACCTCAAAGGGCCATGCAGGCTCCTGCTCCCAAAGCAGTAGCTAAGCAGGCTGGTAGTCAGATCCACTTTTCATCCATTAATTGAGCAAATAAGATTAGGACTAGGAATTCTCTTACTATCATTGTTATTTTTTTTAAGGCCAGGACAGGAAAAGGGGGCTATCAGAAAAGGCTGAGGAGTGAACCCACCACAGGAAATGCCATTATGACATAAAGAGGAGATAAGCCCCTTAGGAAAGCCAGGGAGTAGTTGGTGAAGGAATCCTGTGGTCATTTGTGTTATTAGCTGTATCAATAATATTCAAACAGGACAGATCCCAGCCTTAGGGTAAGTCTTGTTTCAACATCAGATATTGCATAGCACAGATATTTTCAGTATGCATTTAAATATAAACTGTTATTAAACCTGATAGGGTGACTTGGAAACTTCTGAAGTGCCAAGCAAATGCAATTTGGTTATCATTTTGTGGAAAGAAATGTACCATTTGCTCGGGAATAAGTAAAGATAAACTCATGGGAATTTATAATAACAAAGGGAGAGAGAAACATGCTTCCTTTTTCTAACCTGCAGAAAGGACATTTCAGCACTTTGGGGTGGTGAATCCCCAAAATACAATACTCAACCATATAAAGTGCATGGGATTAATTCTAGATTTAAAAAAAGTCAGGCGAGGGAATCTATAGAAAATCAGAATTTGGTATGTAAGCTGCTTACCTGATTGTTTACACCAGACTTTTCACCAAGACAACTAAGAAAGAATGATTTCTCTTGTAAAAGTCCCCATTTCAGACCAGAACCTCTCTGGTTCCCACCTGGCTTTTGATTCAGCCCTTTGCTTGAGCCCATCTGTCTCTTTCTGCCGCTGTCAATGTCTATTTATTGCTTTTTCAAGCATTTGCAGATAATAATAACTAGCAAAGAATTTGCTAAGCTTACACTGGGCAGTGTTTATCTGTATCCTGCAAATATTCAGATCCCATTGTCAAGCTGACTTGACTCCTGCTGGTATTCATGGAAATTAATTCTGGGAACCCATTATGAAGCCATACACACTGTGACCAACATGTGCAAACAGTTTGGCACAGCCCAGTGAGAGAGATCCAGGTCAGTCTTGTTTACCCACCTTCCCCATGCCTGAACTGCACCTTCCAGCTTCCTATCCAGACCATCCCAGGACATTAACCTAATCAAAACCTTAACTTACTGTGATGTCCCACCCTGAAGTGTAAGAGAGCACCTAAGATTCATAGATGCACATGGGTGAAAACAATGACAAAAGTCAGGGGCTCCTCTCTTCTTACAAAGCTTACAAAGTTTTATTAGTAAATTACATATTTGGAATGGAAATTGGTACATTAGTCCCTGACCTACTATATAAGCATGTGGCAGTAGATTTTAGGTGAACGGGGAGGGAGGGAGAGAGTTAAAAAATAGATATGTTTTCCCCACCCTGGAAAGTTTCTCACTTTCTATGCAAAATAGTTATCATATACAATCTGTTTTTCTAGGGTTGGAAGGCTTCAGTGGTCTTGGGTGGTTTTGATCTCCCCCTCCAATCCATTCCTACTTCTTGATCTCATTCCTGTGCTTGCACTGTACTGTGCTGTGCTTATTTCTAGGATCTAGAACAAGGATGTTTGTCCTGGAAAAGTGCTGCCCTACCTTGCCCCCTTCTCCTGCCTCAACTTGCTCTTTTCCACAGTGCTATTATCGACAACTTTGGTTATTGCCAACAATTCTTGGCTGGCTCTGCAAACATCTGGCTATTGGTGTCTAAGATGCACATATTAGCCCCTTATCTTCTGGATTTCCACACTTGTAGAAAACTAACCCGCCTAAAGAAAGCCACCAGAAGAAAAACCAATAGTTAAATAGTTTGTGAGTTTACTTGGTGAACAGAGCTGGCTTTTCAAAGATGAGAAGATGGTTAGGGTCAAAGTAAAGCAAGGGACTGTAGACCAGTGTAGTAACGAGAGTTGATTGGAAGAGAATGAAAGGGCAAGTGGGATCCCTACTTTTCAGCAGTGGGTTGTATGAATATTCACCCTCAATACAAAATATTATCCTGAGTTTATAAAGAATGTGAAGGTTTTTGCAAGATCCTGGCCTAAGACCCACTTTTACTCTGTGTAAAAATAACTGAATCAATCAAGATACCAATTTAATAAAAAGAAGAAAACCTAAAATGGTGTGCAGGAAGAGTTATTGTGTACTATTATTAAGCTAATATAATTTAAATAATTAATTCTGGGATGTACAGAATATCATTTATCAATGACAAGGTTTAACCTCCTTGGAAGAAGGACAAAGCAGCTTCAAAAAGCAGGTCAATGGAAATCTCTCCATCTCCCCACTCTGCTTAAATGACAGTTTGCCAACAGATGCAAAGTTCTCTCTATTAACTGATCTCTACTACTATCAGTACACAACACAGTTATATGACTTCACAAAACCACAGCAGTTTGTAGTAGGTGATGGCAAAAACCTAAGAGCTGTGTCTAGGTCACCACAGAGAGCAAGGTGGACTGGTGTGGTGGATCCTGCTCTGTACTCATTTTATTCAACCCCAAAAGCCTCAGCCATCAGCTACAGGAACCACTAGAAATGCAAAAACATTTTCTTTTGCTTCCACATTATCCACAGACCTGCAGGCTTTGGTTGTGTTCAAGCCATGAATGTAGATATTATTTGACATTTCATTTCTCATTTATGTTCCAGCATGAGCAGGTCATGGAGCAGGTCAAACTGTACCTCTGCAGGGGAGCACTGGAGAAAAACATTCCTCTAGCATGTAACTGTGCAGGAAGGAAAGGACACTCTGACAATTAAATATGAAACAATATTTAGGGATACACCTATCAATGGTACTCAGTATTGCTGGTGAGCATTTGTTTTTTCCTACCTGTTGCTATTCAGCCAAAGTTAGCTGCTGAGTGCTGGAGAAGGGCTGGCAAGAGAGAGGCACAAAATTATCTGATGAACAGTGGTTCGTAGAAGGAATTGCGTCAATGCCTCTCGATGCGGGGGACCCCTGCGTCAGCTGCCGTCTGTGGAGCAATGGATTTGCACTGATCCTTCCACCACAGGCTGACAGCAATAGGTGAAGCACAGAACACACAATGAACCAGAACACCTCCTTGGACTGTCAAAGCAATCTGTAACACCACAAAACATGAATCAGCCAACTCCTTGACTTTTCCCTCAGTGGATGTACTGCCAAACACCTGGCCATAAAGTAAGGACATTTGTTTATGGAAAAAAAATTCCAATCTGACAAAATCTCCCTCAAATTATATGATTTCTTAATAATCTGATTTTAAAGATGACCATCAAAGCACTAAACAAACTTAATCATCCTTATAACTTTACTTTCTTTTATTTTCTTTTTTTCCCCCTTCTTTTATGTTCTTACCTATCATCACAAAAAACTAATGACTCATTCTGGTTGGTTAGAGCTTACTTAGAGTGCCTGGCTCATGGAGTTTCTCTCAGTTGCACAGAGACTGATCCCTACTTTGGTAGTCTCCAAGTTCTTGCTTAATTTCAGTCCAATGATTTGACCCCCAGAGTTAAAAAACTCCATTCTTAGACCATACAATAAAATAAGCCTGACCACAGCAAGACCAGTGTAACTCTTAAAAATTAAGTGGACATTATACTGCCTCCAAATTTTGGCATAGGTGCACTTCTGTGGGTAGGTGAGAAATTTTAAAACCTCATTTTATGTTCTTGAAAGATGGGATGTGACTACAGCAGACAGAGAAGCTTCAGGTGTTGGTCTATGCAGGATCTATGCTGCAAACACAACAGCAGCTATAAAGAGAGTTGTGGCTGGGGGTGGCATTGATAAGGCCTAGATGATGGCATGTTCTCATTGGGGGACAAAATCTCCCCAGGGGTAAGCAGGTATAAAGAATGCATTAAATTAAAAGCATTATTTCCTTTGATTATTTCAGACTTACTTTTGACTCAGCAAGTAGAGACCAACATACAGTCATCTGTGCTGATTGTTTTGTCTTTCTCTGATTCTACTTCAAAATTCCTAGTCTCTGCTCCTCCACCCTCTTGTTTTTTTCCATATTTCCTGACATTCAAGCCTCAAGTCACACCCAAACCAGAAATAATCATATTTTGAATGAGATCAGACCACATGATCTCATTCTGAACGTGACCAAATGAGTTTGACAGTTCCATTGCCCCCAGTGCTAATGAACAATCCCCACTTCCCAGTGGCTTGGATGAATGGCTGAATAGCAGTGAACTCACATGCTCAAAGGAGACTATTTGTCAATGTCTAAACCTTTGGCAGACGTCTCACTGAGCTTTTCAAAACATTTCTGGAGTTACAGGAGATATCCAGACTATTGGGTCATTTTTATGTATTTGGAAACATCTGTATTTAAGAAGCTCTCATCACCTCCATCAATATCTGTTCTGCAAGCCACTGGTTATTATGCAATCAAAGCCTGGGAAGTTTGTTACACCTTCTCCCAAGCAAAGCCACTACAGAGTCCACAGCACATCAGATATTAATATTTGAGCAGATAACTTGGCAAGCCAAATTTGAACAGTGCCAAACACATTTTAGTAATACATAACATCCTAAGTGGATTTTATAATTTAAATTATTTCATAATCAGTGTATATATTTAAGGCAGAAACTAAACAATAAGGAAACCATCAATTTTCTTTTCATTCACAATTTACAACTCAGAAAGTTGAGGAAGAGATCAGTTGCTGTCTTGTGTGTACACTGTGCAATGTGTTTCACTACTAGTTAACTAATAACATGATGCAATGTCCACTCCAGATTGGAGTTTTCTGATGTACTTCAGGTTGTGTAGAGGAGAGCTCACCTTCTATCATGAAACTCTTAATATATAAGTTTAAGGTGCATCTCCCTCCATAAAAGCTTACCATAAAATACAGTAAGTTTAAAAATAGATTTTTTAAATGAGTTTTTAGCTAAAAATAACGACAAATTTGACAAGATAATTGTCCTCAAAACATTTTGCATCATTGTGAGTTGGAGATTCTTTCCAGTTTTGGAACCAAATTGTGAAGATATTTCAGATTCTAGCAATGATGTCTGATCACCCACCTGTTTCTCAGACAACTATTATTTATATGTCAAAAAAAGTGCATTTTGCTTGATATTTAAAAAGCATGTGGCAGATACATGATCCTGTCTGTGTGCTCACTGCCAAAGAAATCAACTGTCATTTGAAAAGCTTTCCTGAAGGGAAGAAGACAGACTTGTACCTGTGCCAGGAGCATCTTTGTTTGAAGTCAAAGCAACTCCTATGTTCCACTGGTGAACATTTAGAAAGGCAAGTTCTAACCTAGGGGCATTTGTCACCCTTCATTCATGCTGAAGTTTTCTCCTGAAGCCAAAGATGATGACTATCCTCATTTCACAGGACAGATGTTGAATACTCTGTCTTTAAAATTTGTTGATGTTGAATACTCTGTCTTTAAAATTTAAAGTATTTTTACTCTATTTGAGAAAGATGGGTCTATATTTTTACCCAAAAATAATTTTAATCTGCCTATCCCTACATCAGAGATGTTTACTCTTTTCTGAATATCATTGTCTTTATCATTGATATTATACTTTAAGCTTTTGTCAGGTTTGTGTTCTATGTTTATGCAATACCTCCTATGGGTGCAGGCCTGCAGACACATTTTTCTTTACTCCCCTTTTGGTGCTTGACAGCATCTGAAGTAACACTAATGCAGAAGTGAAAATGAAGGATAATATAATTCAAGAGGGATCCTTTTAACACTTATCTCTTATAAAGACTGATTAAGATATGTAAAAACACTTCAGAGATTGTGTTCTGATCTCAAACCACTGTTCATTTTGCCTCATCATTTTTAATGGAATGTTTCCTTCTTTCCACACATGTAAGTGAAAACAGTCAGACCCAATTTATTTCCTCTTATATTGAAAATACCTCCTGGATTGAGTGGGACCACAGGTCATCACAGTTTGCTAACAGCAATTAGTATGTGTGCTGAGCTTTTCTTTTATGATCAATTTGTGTGTTGTATTCTCATTACTCTCTATTTGATAAATAACCTTTTGTATCCTTGTAACATTAATTTTCTACATTCATCTGCTGTATTTAATAAATTGTATTAGACTAGTATTAGAAACAAACATTTTTTTACTTTCAAATTGATGCCTGATCCTGTGCCAGTACTGAGAGGACTGGTATAGAGAGCAGCTCTAGCATGTGCTGTCAAATGCACACCTTAGTGAGCTGACACCAGCTGACCAAAAGACTCTGGTACCTATGTCTACTCACCATAAAACACACTCAGTTTTAATTCTCTCTGCACAGTTATTTGGCCTATGCGACACTGTAAGTCTGTAGGTACTTTAGTGCAATATTGAAATACCTGCACAGACCTTGAATTGCACAAGCCCT
Organism: Haemorhous mexicanus; assembly: GCF_027477595.1. Classification (NCBI taxonomy): domain Eukaryota; kingdom Metazoa; phylum Chordata; class Aves; order Passeriformes; family Fringillidae; genus Haemorhous; species Haemorhous mexicanus. The sequence continues at coordinate 143,416,041 of NC_082341.1, forward strand.
GGGCAGCTATTCACAAAAATCCAACAGGGATCAACCCGCAAGGTCTGCAGCCAAGATATTCCCAAAGAGTACATATTATTTAGACTTGAAAAAAAAAAAAAAAGAAGAAGAAAAAAAAGTCTGGAGTTTAGTATTAAGTTATAGAGTAGGTTAATGGCAATGATTCTTCTTAACGTGTGAAAGATGTGAATTCAGTGTCTTCACTTGCCCAGAAAAACTTCTAACTGCATTTCCAGTCTTCCCAGTGAATACGTAAGTGACCAAGATATCCTCAGCCCTCTTCTGCTCAAAGTCTTTAAGCTTGCATGGAATGATTAAATATTCACTGGTTCAGAGTGGAGAAATATATGATTATGGCTCTATTAGACTAGTGGGTGCGTGAGGAAACTCACTTGACAAGGCAGAGATCTGTTTTCCAGTCCTTGTTTCAATTTATATTCAAGTATTCTAAATTAAGATTTGGATTACTGGCTAATGCTCATGCATCTTAAACAACAGAGTGTAGTTTGGTGCTCACAGTCTTGTCAAATATTTTGTTATTACAGTTTCAAGGAGAGTGATTGGAGGAGCTGTTTGAAATGCACTCTGTTGCCTCCTACTTCCAGTAGTTGTATAAAATGTGAAACTGGCAGGTTCAGATAAAAGAGGGAATTTAATCTTGCTCTTCTACATGTCAGGTTAATGCTCTGATGAGCAAGACAAGGGAAGGAGGGAGGGAGGGAGGGAGGGAGGGAAGGAGGGAAGGCAGGAGGGAGGCTGGGAGGGAGGGAAGGAAGGAGGGAAGGAAGGAGGGAAGGAAGGAAGGAAGGAAGGAAGGAAGGAAGGAAGGAAGGAAGGAAGGAAGGAAGGAAGGAAGGAAGGAAGGAAGGAAGGAAGGAAGGAAGGAAGGAAGGAAGGAAGGAAGGAAGGAAGGAAGGAAGGAAGGAAGGAAGGAAGGAAGGAAGGAAGGAAGGAAGGAAGGAAGGAAGGAAGGAAGGAAGGAAGGAAGGAAGGAAGGAAGGAAGGAAGGAAGGAAGGAAGGAAGGAAGGAAGGAAGGAGTGTCTTCACTCCAAGACAGGCTCTCAGGTTACCATTTTCTATTGAGGACAGACCCAGCCGGGCCACAGCTGCCTCCACCTGCCAAGGGTCTCAACACAGCTGGCAGACCTGCACTGGCTCTTGACCAGTGATGATTTAGTGGAGACACGGCACAGTGCTGATGTATCTACATCATTTATGTGTTCAGGTCACCCTGCTGTTCTCTCTGTCTGGTGTGTCTGTACAGGGAGTCCCACTCTTTCTCTTTCAAGTGCCAGCATATGTGGGGTGAGCTCAGATATTTTGGGACCTGCATGTCAGACTTAGTTCTAGGTGTCTGCTTCTCCTAAAGCAGTTTTTAGGCAAAACCAAGTTAGAGCTCTGGCTTTCCTAGAATGATGGGGTCCACAAAGCACTCCAGGTGCTCCTACACTTCTTTGTAATTGTCATCCACAGTTTTGGCTGTCTCAATGCCTCAGTATATTTTTGGTGTCTGATTTTCAGAGTTTCAGGGTTTGCATGAGTCCTACCTACAGACAATACAGACCTGAAAATCAGACCAGCTTGTTAGGAAAAGCTGAAAATAACTGAACTTATATGTAATGTTGTGGCTTCATTTTCAATTAAGCACTCCATAAAAACTTTTAATGCCAGGAAGGAAAAAAAGCCATGTCATCAATTCGTCTTGTCATTCTTAAACATAACATAACAAGTAAATTATTTGTAACACAAACATATTACATAACAAATCAATTATTTGTTTCATTAGAATTTGTTAAAATGGTCAATATTTAGTTGCATTCAGCTAATAATAATGTTTTATTTAAGTTGATTTTTTGCAATGCTACCAGTTAGTTTTCTTATTTTAGTTTGTTGTCTACATGCCCTCAGTATCCTTGCTCAGTTACTCTCAACTCTATGGTTCAATTACTGGTTTTTTCTTCTTGTTGTGAAGATAATCTGAATGATGTGTTTAGTTGTCTGGTGGTCTTTGGTGGCTTCTCAAAAATTTTCTGGAAAGCTGCTGAGCCTGCTGATGTCTTGCAAAGTAAAAATAAAAAAAAAACTATAACCAGTTACTATGAAACCTATGAATTTTGACTGTTTCTCTCCAATCATTCTCCTCTGACACTTCCTGATGAGTAACTTTCTAAAAATACAACTTGACACTCTCTTATATATTCCAGATACATCCTTTTCATGGATACCTTATCCTTGAAAATTGGACATAATGAGGTCCTGTTACATTTGTCTAACCACTAAGGAATTATATTTCAGTATGAAATAAAGGCAGTAAAATAAGAAGAAATATGTGTTGCAATGAAATCACAAACACTGGGGAGTTGCAGGTATATATATATGGCTGTTGTGCTTAAATAAGCTTGTAAGTTTCACTAAATTTCTTGATAGACTATAGTAAACTAAAACGGTCTGTAACACCCACAAGATAAAACTGTCTCTCTGTTGGCTACAGAAAGACTGGGGAAATGAGAGAAAACCTGGGTGCAAATATTTTTAGTCATGTTAATTGCTACCAATGGAGTCTATAAAGATAAAAACATTCAGCTGAGAATAGACTGAACCAGTTTTGCTTTCTTTGGTAGAAGCCACTCTGGTTTTGAATATAGAATTGAAGCTGTGGTATGAGCAAAGAGATAATTTTGCATTTTTTTCAGCGAGTTCAGCCCCCTTTTAAAATAGGATTTACAAAATACCTGCATTTTTACAAAAAAACCCCATACATTAATTTTGCTTATTCAAGACACATAGGCAGATTTTTTCAATTATTTTCAATACCCTGGGTGAAGAATTCTTAGTCTGGCACAAAGCAAAGCACACGGAGAACATAACAATGCTAGGACAAACAGTACCACAAACCAGATTGTTCAGGTGTTTGTGTATTTGTGCGTGCATGTATGTGCCAAACTGATTTTTCAAAACTCAAAATATGCTGACCTGTTAGAGTCCTTGAAAAGTCACAATGGAGGGTTGAATGTCATTTGTTGTGTCATAGGCAGACTCAAAGCTTCTTTTGAAAAAGTATTGTCTTCTTTCAGAATGTCAGGATCCTGCCTGGTTATAAAAGTCTGCCTTCTGTCCAAGGAATGTCTGCTCAGCTTAATCATGCTTGGGTCTCTTGGAAAACAAACTAGAAAAACTGCACATTAACATCCAAACTTTTTGTTCTGCTGGTTTTTATCCTTCTTTTCTTTCCCACAAAGTACTTTCTCTGGTTTTGATGAAGGCGGCAGCATACACTAGAAATATTCAACTAGAATTGCTGGTAGTCTCACTTTGTTATTTTCCTAGCAAGTAAGTATCATGTTCCTAACAGTCAATAATTCTGTTCATCTGTGGCATTTCTAAGATGATTTGTGAAATTACTATTTTGGAAGAGTTTTTAAAAGAAATTTGGAAATCTTCAGACAAAAGACAGCACTACCTCTGCTCTCTGGATCCTGTCCCAACAGAGAAGGAATGACAGCCTAAAATTCTACAGTGATAGTTCCCAGTATTATATTTTAATAATTCATATATCTTCCTGCTGTTTGACCCTCAAATGGGGAAGTGGTGTCCATCATAGCAGCACCTTTTTACTGTGCGCTCTTTAATTAAAAATTACTTCGTATTTCTGTTGCTTCACATCAGAAGCTAACTAGCCACTTTCATCTTAAATTCTGTTCAATGCATGCAAGAAAGTAATCAAGTCTACATCTCCTACAGTGTAGCAATTTCATACCAAATCAGCATGGTCTTGACCTATATCCAGGGATGGAAATGAAGTAGAGTCACACACTGTGAGTGTGGCAATATCAGGATGCCAAAATTAGTGCAAATATTAGGAATTAACCTGCCAGGAAGGAAAATGCATCTTAAAGACATTTTGACATCTATAATGAATGTATACTTATAAATGATCTAAAGGTGACTTAGGACACCTTACATGACTGGCAAGAGGTTGAAAATCAAGTTGTTAGATGTGTAGGAAACTAAATACAACCCATTTCCAGAGTCCAAGGCAGCTAACCTAATTAACAGATCATTTGTTCTCTTTGATTTTTGTCATCTGTTTTGAGAGATATTAAGAAAGAGCGAACCTTCGGTTTTGCAATTTCTGCATGAAAACTATACCAAGAGTTTACAGGCCCCTTACATCAACTTGGACAGAAGCAAGTCTTTGGCGTTAATTATTTAATCAAAATTTACATTTCCCACACCAATGCATGTTCCTCAGACTGTAAAGAGTTCCAAAATCTGGGTGGGCCACCATGCTCGCTAGAACATCCCTATTGTGTTCGAGACTGGATTTCATTTAAGTTCTGTCTCTTCTGTCTTGCAAAGGATAATACATGTGGGCATCTTATGTGAGACCAAAAAAAAAGAGCATCCTATGAATTAGCAGGGATAAAACTGTTTGAAAACACAGCCAGGCTATTCCTGTTCAGTAATGGTCTCCTCAGTGCTAGGACAATCTCAAGCTCTGCCCATAAGGAAAGGAACTTTTGGTTGTATGCCAAATTAGTGCTACCCCATAATCAGATCTGCAAGGCTATGCTGAAAGTCCCTTCATCTGATTTGGTAAATCTGCATTCCATAAGCTCCCTCTCCCTGGTCCTTCCTTCTTGGAAAGACATTCATCTAAGTTTAACTCAGTGGTGTCTCCAACTTCCACCAGTGTAGTCCACAGACTCTAAAAGTCCCTGCTTTTACCTTATAGTGGGAAGACAACCCTTAATAGGTCCTTGCCTATATCTCTATACTTCCTCAAACACAAAGTGTGTGTTCCTTTCATAGCATGGTCCAGTGGGACAGTAGAAACTCCAAGTCAATATTTGCACAGTTGCAGTGTGGACACAGATAAACATTTTGCAGCAGATGAAGGGCTGTGACCACAAGCATCGTTTCAAACTCACATCAAAGACTGTTTCAGCTATGACATGACAACCAGCTGAAAGCAGACAGACTTCCAAACTTACTAAGCAAGCAGAATAATATATAATGACTGCCAATATCTCTTCACAATGTGATGTCTGCTACAGACATGGGTGGTAGCTTGACTGCGCTGCCTTACTAAATATCATAGACTGAAAGCAGAGCTTGGGTTTGACAGTCTGAAGCAACACAGGTCTTTCACAATTCTACTCAGATATCTATAGCTTCATTACACCAGCCAGGCCTACCCAGACTTTGGTGGGGTCCTGTCCAGGACCTCTTGAAACATAAAAAATTGTGTAACCCCTCTGCTGAGTGGTACCTGCAGCCATTTCAAACTGCAGAATATACATGAAAAGGCCATGTGACAGACCACAGCTGCCACATAATACCTTCACTATGGTACCTTCATATAGGCTGGAGTTTCTCTTTAATTTTCTTCATAAGATCCATTGGAAAGCTGGCAGTTTTGCTTAAACTTGAGTGTAGCTGCTTCATGATGAAGCAGGACACTGCAGTGATTCAACTCACAGTCAGAAAATGCACACAAGCACAAAGTCTACACATAGCTCTTGAGCAGAACTGGTCCAGACCCCAAGTCATGAAGGCTCTAAATTCTTTTATTTCTGCCAGATGTCTTTCCTTCACTTAGATTTATACTATCTGTATGTCGCCACACATCTAATTATTAAGTCTTTTCACCTGTCAGATACTGATGCCATCATGGAGCTCACCATGCTCCCTGATGGGCATTTTGTCAAAGGTTTTGCTAAAGTCCTAATTAATGATGCTCAGGACTGTCCCCTTTTGTTATCAGCCAAGTCACTGATTACAGCTCCAAATGAAAAAAAAAAAAAAAAAAAAGCAAAACAAGCAAAACATGTTTATATTTTACCCTTACCCTCAATAACTCTTTACTCTCTGAGCATTCAGACCATTTCTACTTTGACAAGTGACCTGGGTCATAATACCTAGATGTTTTACTCTTACTGAATTGAATGTTCAGAGGCAGCTACAGCAGCCTCTAAGAAAGTTCCTGGGGGAGAAAGGAGTAATCAGGCAAGAAGAGACAGCAAGCTGTGTTCAGGGACTCAGAGATAAGATACTATTTCTGGTTTTCCCACTGGCTGATCCTGGGATCTTGGACAGAAGAAATTGTAAGATTGCAAGCTTCCAGTCAATCTTCTATTGCTTTTAATGCTTTACTCTCTGGAGCAAGGGTTGTCTTGTACTAAGAATTTGTAAAGCACATTGTAGAACAGAACCCAAGCACAGCTTGATATCACTGAGTTATATGTAACATGCTACACAGAATTAGTGACAGTAAAAAATGTAGATGGACACAAGGGCATTGTAAGGTGTAGTATGAAGTGCAGGTTAAATCACAGCAGAGGATTAAAGGAGAACCCAAGTACCCTGCATAGTAAAGTTTGAGAGCTTAGGCCTTGCAAGTCATACCCCTTAATACAGATGAAAGGCTGTAAAATTTTGTCCGTATTGCTGGAAGTTAAGGAACAGATTGAGGAAAAGACTTTTTTGTAAGGATTTTCTTGGAATTTTCTTTACAAGTGCAGGCTTAAGAAAATAATCTTCACCCCAGCAGAGCAGGAATGAGACCCAAACCTCTGTGAAATAGCCTCTGATTTATATATTTTTTATTATTTTTCTTCCTGAATGGCTCTGATACATCTGTAAAGATTGACTTAAACCCTCTGTTTTCCTTTATGACCATGCACGCTATTCTCTTCTACTGTGTTCTGCCTTCAAACCATTTAAGTTCACACAGAAGAATTCTTTTTATTTTTATGGAGTAATTTGCTACGCAAAGGCTGGTCTTTTCATTTTCAGATTTCTAATGTTTTCAAGTATCTAAAACAGGAGGACTTTTTTTCCCCCCACTTCATGGAAAAAAACCCATGCTGGCAGATTTCAGGGCTTAATTTCTTTATAACAATAGATTTAATACAAAACACATTTTTATTGTAATAAAAAAATAAATAAAGGAAGCAATATGCATTTGAAAATTCTGCCAAACAAGGCAATGTTTGTTTATTCTTAACAAGAACATCTAATATATTTTTATGTTGGTGTTGACTTTTTCTACACATTACATTTATGTATACATGTGACCATATACATGACAACTGAAGTTTAAATTGATTTAACTATAAAGGCCTCAGTATCTAGTCCATCAGACTAGACATAAGATTTATGTTGAGAAGCTGTGTATGCTATCATTTCTTTTTGTTGTTCTTTGACTAATCTTTCTGATAATTTATTTTCTTGTTACTGGAGTTGGTCTTTCTCTCCCAAACCCCAAACTACCATTCCTACCTTGTTTAAAAACATAACTGCTCCTCCTGTGGTCCAAACACAATAGAAAGGGTTAGTGTTTTCCTCAAAGACCAAACAATTCAATTTTCTGAATAACCATTAATATACAGTCATTAATTTTGTTGGAAACCAGCCTTCCATTGACTTTCATAAGTTGGCCTTAAGAGAACAAGAGACTTGAGGAATCTTTAGACTCAAGTTTCTTCAATGCTAGACTTCCGTGCCAATGGGGTTGCACAAATATGAGGTTGAGCTCGTCCAAATCTCAGTAAAATGTACTCTTTGACTTCACAGTTCCTGGGCTCAACACCTTTAGTGCCTATATACCAGGCAGAAATTATATTGCTGAAAGTAATAGATGTTTCTTTAAAATTTTGTACCACCTCTTGCTGCAACATGATTACTGAATTTGAAAGATTAATAAATACTAGAATAAATACGAAATACTCATTAGACCTGAAGGCTCAATTAATTGATATAGAATGGAATAATCATCATGGAATCAAACCAAACATTGTTCATTAGTGGTAGAATTTTGTTGACATCTGACTGGAGAGATTTGAAACATGTAAACCATCTTAAATTTATTTTTTTGATTCCTGATTGACAAAAGATACTGGTTTTCACCAATATCAGGAGCGACATCTACAAGACCATAAATATTACTGAAAGTGATTGCCAAAAACGAAAGGAAGTGATAGCACTCCTTAACTACAAAAATATCTTCTGACTCCTTAACCTGCCCAACAGAGAAGAATGTGAAAAGGTCTCTCAGACAGGTGTGGTCACATTACTAATCCTGGAATGAGCAGGGACATCCAAGCCCCTCTAGTGGTGTTCTCCTACTGGCTACTGTAAACAGCTCCTTGAGAGGATTATTAACTCCACCTTAAGAGCAGGTAGGTGTGTGCTCATTTTAGTATTACTGGCAGCATATTTTAAAAGTTGATTGCTACAATTGCAATACATTGCCACTTTGAGATTAAATTTTCTGATGACCTAGCCTGATGTATAGGCTATATAGTTTAATGTATAGAAACATAACAGTATAATATAAACCCATATGAATCCTACAGAACAATTTTCTTCCCTCTAAGATAATATTGCAGCAAATTCAGTAACTTTTCATCATATTGCAAACGAATACATTGCAGCAGGAGGTAAACTGGGTGGAAAATAACTTTCCTGTTCCAGGAAAGTTTTTGAAATTGCAAAATTCACATTCTACACTGAGCCAAACCCAAGACCTTTCAATTTTTTTTTTTCCATGGGAAAATAAAAAGAAAACATGATTGGAATAGCTGTAAGTCCAGGATTAAGGGCTTTCCTCTGGGACGTAGGAAACCCAGGTCCAAGTCTACGCTGTGAAGTAATCTTAACAGGAACTTGAATTTCATTCTCCCACATCCTGGGAGATGTGCATAGCAGTCAGGTTACTAGTGGTACTGGCTCTATCTCTATTTGATCAGAAATTCCACAACAGACTCCAAAAAAATGTTTTCTGTCTCAATGACACGTGTTTTCCACAGAAAGTCTGGATATTGATGGACCGACATTTTTAAACATGAAATCATTTTGCTGCAGAAAATTCAATCTAACTGAAGATAACAGCTCTTAGATGTAATGAAAACTTAAGTTTCTTACCACACTCAGTCCTTAGTGTTTTGAAGGTCCACTGTGCCAAAATAGCAGGGTTAGTCTTTGTGTTCTGATCATTTTACCAATTTGTGTAATTATTTCCCCTCCATCTAAGTTTAATCTTACATTTCAGTTGGATACAGGGTTATTCTTCATTTCATGACTTAAACTATAATGCACTGTTGTTTCATACTGTTAAACAGCTGCTTAGCTCTGTGAAAATAAGAACCATGTGTTCTACCCCAGAGGTGGCTGGCATTTCAGTGGTAAATGAATTCGTCCTTGCTTTTTAAACTGTTTTTGGATTCAAGTGTTATGTAGATATAAGATATTTATTGTTTTAGTTTTATTAAGCCTTGCTCCCAGCTAAGAGGACTAGAGCCAGAATCTGGAGAAAGGACCACCCCTTATGATCAATGATAGGTCAACATAGGATTCAAAGAATTCCTCCATGGTAGGTAACAAAAAACATATTAGAATCTAAAGAAAAGAAAATCATATAGCTAAGACTACAAGTGAGGGAAATGTATGTCCAATTTCTGTCTCTAGAAAACATGGTGGCATTAATCATGAAAAGATAACCTCAAGAAATATGTATCAAGAACTTGTTACTTGCAAATCATCAAGATTTAAAGAGTCAAGATGAAAAAGGCAGCAATTGTATTGATAGCATTTTTCTTTTTCTTCTCCAACATAAACCCATTTATAATTGGCCCATGTAGGATTGCTCTGGAAAAAAAAATTTCTTCGCTTGCAAAAGACCTCCATAGAAATCTTTTGAGTCTCCATAGGAAGTCATTCTCAGAAATGGGGCTTGGAGTTTATGAATTCTTTGTGTTAAAACAATTACAAATAGACTTTTCAGTGTTACAGTTGCATCTAGTTAAATTAGTGCTGTTCATAAACCAAAGGCCTTTAAAATTACAGAAATTTTCACTTCCTGCAGTGAAAATTTAATTAGATCTTTATGCTATGGCTGGATCCACACACAGTAAATCCATAACATTCCAAACCTGTGGGAGCACCTCTCTCTAGACCTTGTTCCTGAGTTTCTGAAACCTTCAGACACAATAGAAACGCAAAATATAGTTAGGCCTTGCCATTACACAGAGATGGAACACAACAGAAAACCCAACAAAAACGCATATTTGCATTTGAGAGCTGGAAAACTCTGGTCAGAGGGTCTTGACTCCATAAAACGGTGTGCTAATAGCAGTTTTTGTGTGTGTTTTAGTCCAACCACACACAGAGCTCTCATCAACAACCAGGCCCATACCAAGAATTCTTTTTCAATGCAGAAGTGCTGGGAAGATTCCTCCTCTGCTGGAATGAGGGGCTCCTTAGGGCAGCAAGTGCCATATAGGGCAAAGAGATGTTTCATGTGCTGGCCACCAATGAGTAGTCAGACCTGCTTCTTGTGAGTGGTTATGATAAAAAGGAATATGGCTTGATGAAGGCTCTGTGTGTGAATCTAAGAGAAAGAACAGAAACAGAGTAAAGAACTGCTTACTCTTTTCTCCTAGGGAATTAACCAAAATTATAATTTATGCACTCCTTAAAAAGTAGTGATACATAAGTATAAATGTGTGACTCTTTTTATCAACTACTTAAAAGATGGATATTTCTAAATCCTAAAGTTCTACTTGACTGACAAAAACCCTTTTTTATTTGCTAAATACAGTAACATTAATGCAGTACATTGGTCAGTTCAGTTAAAACCTCACAAAAGAGGGATGAAAAATACCATCACTTTTCTTCTTAGCAAAGTAAGCAACTACCATACCCATCATTTTTGGGAATCTCCCAGTCAAACAACAGGGATTTCCCACGAGCTTACCTTACAGAAACTTAGGCTGTTTCACTTTCATAGGTATGAAACTATGTATGCTGACTTCAAAGAATTATTGCTATAAATTATTTATATTTTCAATCTATTATTTCCTTGGATAAATTGGAAATAGGGTCTATCACACTGAGATGTGAACCGTATCAAAGGGATATGCTATCTTGGTAATCCTTAGCCTGTGTTCAGTGGCATACATGTGGCTCATAAGACCACAATAAATCCTAAGCAGCTCATCTGAAAAAATTATTTTAACTTTTATTTTTTAAATTTTCTAGTTTCAGTTGAAAATACAGAGTACACAAAAACTGTGAAGGATGGTTTACCCAAAGGCATTTCATCCCACTGACCTGTTTGTTAAAAGACAGAAGGCCAAACTTGCAGTTTTGCATGTTGATCTCTGTACATCTATAAATGCGTGTCTGACAATCACAGCCATTTGTAAGCTCTGTGTTTGTATAGGGTCGATTCCATTTATAATTGTGTAACACCATTTTCTTAAATGGATTTGTATAGTTTTAACTGGGAGCAGAATCTGTCCTAGATAATATTATTGAAATGTTTGGAAACATCTTCACATACTGTTTATTTTTATTTTGCAAAGAACAATGCAGCTCTCTGTTCCAGTTTCAAATCAAAAGTGGTAGGGTGCAACTCTACTGACATCAATGGAATCACAATTACTTACAGCAGGTCTGAATTTATCCCTGTGCATCTATATTCATTTAGTCTTTCTCCCCCAGGGAGAGGAAGAGGGAACTAAAATGAGACAGATATTTGTCATATTGCCTAATGCACTACTGGAATAAGATCAGATGCTATGCTGATGGGTATGGTATAAATGAACCTTTAAGAAAACTGAAATTTCACCAACAAACACAAAGAGAAGTGTGGAGACTCTTTAGGCTACTTTTCTTTCTTCACTGAAGGACTGTCACTGTCAAAGCCTTTAAGAAGGGTGGGACATTTCATAAAAATACACCTGCTCAATATTGTCCTCCATTTTCTGCACAGTCAGCAACACAGCTTGCCATGAATGGAGATTTGTATTCCAAAGAGAATATTAATTAGTTCTTTTTATGTGTAGTATCTTAAGACAACTCAGTAGGTGTCTTGTTAATTTGCTCATTACTCAGTGGATGGAAATGTTGAAATTACATATATGAATACCAATTATTCTTTATCTTAAATGAGGTAACATCACTAAGACAGAGACTACCTTTACTTATATTTGCTTCAGTAGCAAGTTTGACTTAAAATATTTTCATATGCATTTTTAGAGTGGGTGCTACTTTTCTTCTACTTCTTCAAGTCAGAGATCCACTCTGTTTAAGAGAATGTTAGGAAGCAATTTTTATAAGATGATTAAAGAGAAATGAAACATAAATAAGTAAATGTGCTTTCTGATGTAATGTCATCTACAATCAGGAGAGAGCTGTTGTGAACTGTGGATGACCTTGGTGCCTACTGCAGCTAGGAAAACCAGTAGGACTATTTGATAACAGCTGAAGTAAAATACATACATTCTTCCCTTCTATTCTGACTTCATTCTCATTCTCTCATTATTTCTGCAAATAGGTGCTGTCTCTATAAAAGTGAAAAAATGTATGGTTCTGTCTCAGTGTCATCCCAGAAGATGTGAGGGGACCTTAATCTTCCTGCTTAATCTCACTATTTAACAGCACACAATAGAAAAAAGTCAACCAGACAGATTATGCTTATTATTTATAATTATAGTCCAAAAATGTTGATTCTGGGAATTAAATCACAGAGACTGAGATAGGCTGAAGCCAGCTCTTCACATCTAAATAGTACTAAATTTGAGAAGACATTCCAATATATATCTGAGAAGTATTTCATTTATACAATGTCACCACCCCAACCAAAACATTTCAAGAGATAACACTTCATTTAACATTTTCATCTGACAGAAAAAACCCTAAAACTGTTTAATTTCATAGTCACTTCTACACAAGCATAAGTCCTGCACCTTTTTCTGTCAGGATTTGAAGACATTTAAAGTATTTGATTTTATAAAAAGCCTTTTGTCTTTACAATGCCCCCTTGTTTCCTATCTTATTCCATTCCACCCCAAAAATAAACAAATAAAAACCTTGAGGCTTATGAAATTTTCCATTAACCCGTCCTCCCAGCATGACGATCCACATGGCCTACTGCTATTAATTGTCTCCATGTGAGTAGAAAGAATCATTAAAATAAGATGGTAATCACAAAGTGGCTTTTATCCTTGTGATTCTTTGAAAATTTGCATCATTGTGTATATCAGTGTTGGATGACTAACAGGTCAAAAGAGAGAATGTAGCTGTGCAGGCACAGGTAATTCTTCTCTGATTATACAGAACACTCCAGCAATTCCACAGCATTTACCAAATAAATGTATTTTCTTCAACGGTTCATCAATCTTGAGCTTAATTTTAAACCGAGAAGTTTTGTAAACAAAAGTGGCCCATAATGTTTTATGGGAAGGGAAAAATTCCCAACAGCATCTGACAAAAATTTCAGTGAGAGTTTAAGTAATTCATTTGAGTAAATCCACATCATAATCAATAGCAAAGCAGTTGTTCAGCTAGAATTGCTACTGAGTTGAGTTCAGTGCAGCTCAAAGTTTACTTTTAGGGGTCATGCTCATGCAAATGGACATAAGTACAAAGATGGTAGCCCCATATTCCCATATTTGCCTTCTAGTGGCAAAAGTTCAATACTCCCTTAAAGAGATTGGCTTTAATCACCAAGACACCAATCTCACCTTAAAACCCATATCTTCTTTGAAAATCTTCCTATTCCAAATTCATCTGTTCAGATAATGCTTATGAATTCTAGTAAGGCCACAATGTAATTAAAAATACAGTCAGCTAATTAAATTCAAGTGGAAGGTCTGAAAATTTGAGAGAAGTAGAGAAGATTTTGTTCAACTGATTGATTTGTGAATTCCTCACCTCTCCCTCATTATTTGTATTACCTCAGTCAAATAAAAAGCTAACAAACTGAGCAAAAAGTTATCACTCAGCATAAAGAGGTACAAAAGAGGAAAAACTAGGAATTATTATGCAGCGTGTTTCAATTCTGAATGAATATGTGTGCACCAGTATTTAACCTCAGACCTAAAGTAAGTATGAAGGCATTAAAACCTAAGACACTGATGGTCTGCCTCATGTTGGAACATCAATTTGCCAGCATTACTGGGTGTGAACATGCTCTTCAGACTAGAAGATGACCATGATTTCATTCAGAAGTTGAATGGTAGGTTGACTATAACCTTCACTGATGTTGTATTTTGGGAAGATATTCAGCAGAGACATGAATGCAACAAATGAAAGGAGGGGACTGCAGGGGGACTGCAGACTCTATAAAGCCACTTGTGGTTATCTCAAGTTAGAAAGGGAATTATGGGAAGAATTGTCTCTTTCTGATTTCTATAGGTGATAGCTTTCTTGGAAATCAGATTTTCGGTTAGGTGGAGACTTCTTTTGCCTTACATAGCAGGTCTGTCTTGTTTCTTCCCATTAGTCAATTTGCTCTTTGGAAGGGTCTAATGTTTTACAGTTGTGTCTTTGAAATGTGTTTTGAATAAAGCTCCAGCCAAGAATGTTGTGTATGTCATTTGTGGGGAAAAGCTAAAGACTGCAGGAGCCTGCCATGGTTATGTAACTTGCTTATTTTTATATCTGTTAACTACTGCTTTTGTTAATAAAGTTTGTAACAAAAAGTTTTATAGATTTATAAAAAACTAATAATTTTAAAAAACAGTCACATATTTTGGCATTTTATATGAAGGTTCAATTGTACAAATTTTGCAAATAAAAAAAACAAAATCCCAGATGATTAACAAAATATGTGTTTATTTAAACATACAAATAAATAAATGTTAAGGCCGTTTTACTTGGAAAAATCTGAATTCAATATTTGTCTTGCAAGACTTAGAAATCTGAGCCATGCCTTTGGAGCCCTTAATGCACAGCAAAACAAAGAGAATGAGAATGGAGTTTCCAAAACTGGGAGTCATATAGGATGACACTTGAGACAATAGGGATATTTCCCAGAAAACAACATGAAAAGGTATAAACTAAGCTAGGACGAACTGTACCCTTTTTGTTTCATGTCATTCATCTCATCATGTAATCTGTGAAAGTCTAAAGATAGATCAGAAAAGAAAAAATCTTGTCAATATGTCCCACAGTATTTGGATTGACAGAGCAATGTGATTGTTTTAAGAAAACATAAATTCAGCATGAAGCAAACATTTATGTTATCACTAACTCGACAAGTCTGAATAAATCAACAAATTTTCAGTCACCAAAGTACTCATTTTCATACTTAAAATGAGTGAACCATGATTCAAAATGCCATTTCTGGAACACATTTCTTTATCTCAGCACATTAAGACAATTTAGAGATGTTCCACACCTACACTGAAAAGGAATATGCACAGTCATGACATAAAAAATGCATGCTAAAATAAGAACAAAAGCAAACCCAGTGTGTCAAAAAGCCAGCATTGTCATTATCACAAGCCCACAAGGTTTTCAGTATGTCACTATTTAAATCAAAGACAGCCAGGCTTGTACTATTGGCAGGACACTATGCAGAAATCTGAAGAACAATATTTAATTTAGAGAAAATGGACCAGATCTCAGTTGCCATAATTTTCCATATCTGGACATGACTAACTTGTCCCAGTGTGTTATATTAAGCATGACACAAAAGCCAGCCTTCTGCATCAGGACCAGAGCATTCCATAGTCAAGAATCTATCATCCTCTAAATTACTAATCATGGTTATGTCATGGACCATTATGGACTTCTTTCAAAAGGCTGGGCTTTGAATAGCATATAGGTACGTTCACACCATCTTGAATTCATAAATAATTTAATTATTTCTTAGGGCACTTTAAATCCCAAGCCATAACTCAGTTTTCATTGCAAAAAAAAAAAAGTCTGGATTTCTATGAAATAGTTAAAAACTCATGATAAATTTAGATGAGAAGTTACAGATTTTATTCAGGTTTGCAGTAGCTGTGTGGAAATTCTGTCTAATATAACTTTAGACAGAACAAAAAAAAAAACCCTCAAACCTTTAAAAAAGTTTCTGGAAATAGTAAACATATGATTTGCTTGACTCATTTCTATTTTAAACACTAAAGTATATATTACCCATTTCAAACAAAGGCAGACTACTCTAGAAACTGGGTTTCACAGGCATCTTCAACCTTTCAAAAATGACCTCAATGAATTCACAGTAGAAAAGCAAGCAAAATAAAACACCACCACCACCAAAGTCCCAAGTTACTTGAATAGCATTAAAATTACCACACAGCTAATAATAAGGAATTATTTGTTAAGTATGACAAATCATTCTTTATTGAGGTAACCTCAAGTAAAACCCATTTTAATACCTCTGCTTTTTCTCATCCTTCATGCAAGCATTATAATTCAAATTCTGTGAGATGGAGGAGAGGCAGGTTTGTCCCCTTGCGACGATTACCTGAGACACTGTGAATAAATCTTAGGTAAATCCATACTCTTCCCTTATATTAACTTCCCATTTTCCTTTCTGCTTTGCAAATTATGCCCATCCTATTAATTCCTGCCTCCCCAGACCTCTTTCATCTACACCTTGAACTTAATTCTATTCTCCCAGAACCTGACTTTCTTCAATCCTCACCAAAACCTATTTCAGTTGAAACAGCACAAGATCCCCCCAAATATAAACATCTTTTTACTAAGAAGTGTCAAAACACGCACATGATTAGAATGTGTCATCATAAGTTCAGATTCTTGACAATCCCTCTATAGTTTTCCCCATAACCCCTCTGTCTATTTCCTTTTCCATCTGATCATCATATTTATCTGATAATAAGCTGCAAAATCTTCAGGTCAGGGATTTTGTCCTTTTATCCATTTCTGTACAGAGTTAAGAGTTAAGCACACTCATCAACCATAATCACTGAATCACGAGGCCTCCTAAACTTATTTGTCCAGACATCGTAGTAGAATGGAGTACAAGCTTCTTAACAGAGATCTTGAATAATAATCCACTTATATCATACTGTAAGCATCAATACAATATTTACACCTTTCAGAATTTGGATGAACTTTAGGCTTCCTATATAAAATCTCTCAATAACTTTGTTAAAGTTTCAAGCAACATAAAATACATAAATTTCCATAATGAGTTACATCAAGGTATGATAGAAGGATCTATTCTGATATACTCTGATAAACTCATACTTTATCTTGGATTTCACACAGCTAGGAAAGACAAAGTGAAGGTGCATTAGAAGATGATGGCTTTAATAATAAAATGCACCTCTGATTAGGGCAGTATCTTGTTTATTGCCTTAAGAGATAATAGAGAAAGTAGTATGGAGAATGAACCTAGCCTACATCAAGAATAGTAGAGGTTAGATATGGATGAATATGAGTAGAAGTTTTTTTAAATATTAAAGGAAATATTTCCAAAATGAACATTTTACAACCTACCTAGACAAATACTATCAATCTGCCTTACTTCAAATAGCTCCTACCTAATACTCACCAACCTATGACTGATTTAGATGGTGAAATCTTTAGGAGACAGGCCATGCTAAATAAGTGCTTAAAAAAAAAGTTATAAAATACTAAAATCATAGGATGGTTTATGTTGGAAAGGACCCTGAAGATCATTCAGTTCCAACCCCCCTGCCATGGGCAGAGACACCTTTCACTTTACCATGTTGCTCTGAGCTCCATCCAGCCTGGCCTTTAACACTTCAGGGTTGGGGCAACCACAGGCTGCTTCTCTGAGCAGCCTGTGCCAGTGCTTTGTCACCCTCACAGTAAAGAATTTCTTCCTCACAGGTAGTCTGAATCTACCCTCTTTCACTTTGAAGCCATTACCCCTTGTCCAATCACTTCATACCCTTGTCAAAAATCCCTCTCCAGCTTTCTTATAACCACTTTAAGACACTGGAACATCTTCTTGCAGCCTTTTCTTTTCCAGGCTGAGCAGCCACAAGTCTCTCAGACTGTCTTCAGAGGAAAATAAATCTTTACTGGAGAGAATCAGATAATGAAGGTTGCCACTGGCTCAGTCACAGGGCAACATTTCCAGCAATATGCAATATTTATAATGTTTTCAATCACAGAAATTATATTCATGTAATACTTTCAAGCTTATCTTATTCAAGCTAAACCAGTTATCCATAGTATGTGGGCTCACTGAGGCTCCTAGGCTTAATTATCACCTATCATATATGTAAATCATGCCTGACTTAGTACTGCAGTTGTACATCAAAAGGAAAATAAACAGTAACATGTTCCCTTGGGACAGTATGTATGAACTGCAGTTCTGCCTAATTAACCTGATGTCTGAAAGGTTAAGGTGGGGGGTAGTGTGATTATTCTCACTATAACTTAAAGAGTGTTTATTCAGGGTGCACCAGCACAGTTATTGACTATAGGTGTCATTGCCCTCTACTGGACCACATCAAAACAGCCTGGTCGTTTATCTCATGGGGCTGATAAAACTACTTGAAGAAATTTTCCTCAAATTAAAAAAAAACAAGAGAAAGGCTCACATTGTTAGATATAAAAAATATATGAATTTATTCTTTCACCAAAGTCTAATGGCTCAACTAGATTTACAGAAGCACAAAATCCAAACAGTAATATAGCTGGAAAAACCTTAAATGACCATACAATTCAATCTCCATGATTATCTCTAATGTATATAATAGCACCTATTAATTTTTTCCCTCTCTTGACTTGTATAAAAGCTGTGGTCTTCTGCCACCAGCATTTTATTTTGATGTTATGTTTCATCTCCTGCCACCCTTTATGTCATCTTTGAGTCTTTGAGCCACTGAATATTCAAATCTTGCACATAGATTCTCCCAGCAGTTGGCCCTGGTATTTTCATTCTTGTGTCTTCAGCAGCACATCTGATTTCTGCTCATCTTCAGATTCCATTCAAATGACCAGATCAATAATTGTTGTTGCTGCTGTTTGGGTTTTAATTTGCCTTTGGACTTTTGCCCCGTGGGCTTTCGAAACTCATTTAAAGCTCTTTTTACTATGTTAATGAGTTTGTGCCCCAAAATGACCTCCTTGTCAGAGGCACACTATCTGTCATCTGTTCCTTTGACATAAAACACTTCAGAAAAGAAGGAAGCTAAAGATTTTACAGGCATTATCTTCAGCTGCAATCAAATTCCATGGGTTTAAAACCAGTAAGTTTGAGGCAGAATATAGGAAAACTTTCTCACCTGTTGCTCTGATTTGTGAAAGTAGACATGAGGTGTAATTTGCATAACCTTTGCTTTGACCGGGCCTTAAAAATTACAAAATTTTAAATCCCACAGAATTTGAGTTGGCATGGAACAGTTATAGCCATTTTTCTAATAATTTTTCTAATTTTCCTTACAATTTCAAAAAGGGAGGAAGGGTAGGATATTAGTCTTTTCTTCAGAGACCTTTAACTTACAAGAGTTCTGTAGAGCTTATATGTGAACAGTCAGGCAATAACTTGCATATCGGCAGACAGCACTCAAAAATACACAGCATAACTCCTAATTTTTGTAGGATGGTTGTACACTGAAAATGGTTTCTTCTTTATATAGGTGTGTATTTGTGTGCTCTGGAAATAACCCTGTTACACATTTTTCACATGTTTTCCTAGCAGGGAAAGTCTATATACAAATGTGAAAGTCAATCTTGTGCGTGCTGGTGGCCAGATCCTACAGAACTCTGTGGGAACAATATCTGCATGTTCTCATGCTAGACTGGAAAACGCTCTCTGTATCTGACCTTGGTTTTCAGTTTCGGGTTGACCTCTTCAAAACTGGATAACCTATTTCACATACAGTTACACTTAATCTAAAGGAGAAATTTCATTTCATCTCCATCATGTCCACTACACTAACCCTTCCCCATTGCTGAGTATGATGAAAAGGAATCTATATTTTTGCAGAAAATGTAGGTGTGACAGTGAACAAAACTAACAACTTTTCACACACTTCATCTCTTCTAAAAATGCTGGAAATTAATTCAGATGTAACTTACTTAGAAGCTCTCTCTTGATGACTTCCTAACCAAAACTTTAATAAAAAATAATTTAAAAAAAATCAAATCCACACTCATTTTTCAGGAGAAAACACCAGAATTAGTGTCTCTTATTTCTACTTATAGGAATCACACTGATAATCACCACTTTGAAAAGCAGTGCTGCATGATGTACACAGTAAAGATTCAAAAACAAGAGAGAGCTTCTGGCTCTGATTTAAGTTTCCTCAAAACTGAGGAAATATTGAGATACAGAGGTTTGATTCCTGTTTATCTCTTATTGAAAACAGAATGAAAATTTCCCTATATTTCCATCAGGCAAATACACTTTATCATGATCTTTGAAAACAGTCTCAAAATCAGGAAGATGATACACAGTAACACCAACTTAAACTGAAACAGATTAAAAGTTCATTTTGCATAAACTGCCAAAGTTTCCGAAAGTTATTCAAATTTATATCAGCAAAATAGGAACTGATGCCTCATAAGCTCAGGCTTTCAGTTTGTTTCTGCCTAGCTCAGTATGAGGAAGAAAAACACCAAAGCAAAGATAAAGAAATCTAACAGATATGCAACAACATTATTAATGAATTACAACTCTTCTGTCTATCCATATGATCAGATTTATAAACTTAATATATTTAAGCGATTACTTTTTTACTTACAGCTGAGAAGTCAGAGAGTAACTTAATGAACACTACAAACTCTGAAGAGAGTGCTAAGCAGAGCACTTGGGAGTCTCTATGAAGAGGCTCAGGTTCCTCCTTCTTTCAAAAAATTGACCTCAAGGACATGTCCTTTCATAAGCTATAGTGGAAGCTCATCAAGTATGAATGTTTTATTTTATCACACCCTTTCTGCAGTCCTATCCATGCCATGAACCTGGCTCAATCTCCTGCTCTCCGTGGACTGGTCACACACTAGGAGGCAGTCCTCCATTATTCCCAATGGGGATGTTCCAACATTTTATACAAGCATCAAGACAAAAAAGAGGAACCAAGTTCTCATACACACAGACAAGACAAAAGTCTACTCTTCCCTATATTTTGTGGACTATGTAAGAAACTGTCCCTTTTTTTGCTTAATTCTTGGGTGATATATGTGCCAATGCTTATAGCATAGTGCTCTGTGATGGAAATACAAGGGCTGATGTGAATGAAGCATGAATGGAAATACCTGTGTGGGAAAGCACCATAAGAAACTACAGTGAATGACATATCTTGATATCCAAGGCTGTGACTGACATTAGTCAGACCAATAAACCTGGAGGAACACGGCGTTTCCATTTCCTCACTTCAGTGAGGCCACAGCACAAATGAGTTACCAGTGGGAGACCTGAGCAGTGGTAGCAGGAGAGAGGATATGAGGTTCCAGCCTTTCATCTGTGCCGTTCCTCTTGCTGTCCCAAGAAGCAGCCAGGAAGCCATAAAGGTACCCAAAACTTGAGAACAAAGACAATGGCAATTTTGATTAAGATATGGGGCTATTGAAATGAGCAAAGGACCGCCAAGATATTGAGGGTACTTGCATACTTGCTCTTGGAGGAGAGTTGAACAAGCTGAGCTGCTGCAGCCTGGAGAGGGCATGGCTTTGGGATGGGCTTCACAGCATCATCCAGTGCCTGCAGGGACACTGCAAGAAAGTGAAACCAGAGGATTGAACAGCTGGGGGATGAGAGACCAGGCATGAACTGAAGCTAAATAGGTTCAGACTGGATATAAGAACAAGCTTTTTCCTCATGAAGAGAGTCAGGCATTGGAAAATGCTGCCAAAGGGTGTTTGTGGCAAATCCATGTCTCATAGACTTGTGCTGCAGGATCCTTAGCTGCTCTCAAACTTGATGTCCTACAGTGGGAGTGGTTCTCCATCCTACCAGTTCCTGCCTCTGCTTTTGCAGCTTGGATGGTGTGGCTGGAGCAATCTCTGGTGAAGACTAAGGCAAAAAAGTCAGTGAGTACCTCAACCTTCTCCATATCCCAGGTAACCACATCTCCTGTTTCCCTCTGGAGAAGGGCTAGTCTTTCTTTTAGCACTGATTTATTTACGGAAGCTTTAGTGTTAGCCTTGATGTCCCTGGCCAGATATAATTCTATCAGACCTTTAACTTTCCTTACTTGATTCCTGACTGCTTGGGCGTTATTTCTCTCAAGATATAGGTCCTTGTGTCCACCTTCTATAGACCTGAATTTGTCTAAAAACTCCTTGTTCATACATGCAGGCATCCTGACCTCATCTGTGCCACTCCTGAGCTTGAAGGAGGTGATCCTTGAATATTTACCAGCTTCTGAGGACTCCTCTTCCCTCCAGGGCTCTATCTACTCCACCAAGCAGACCACCAAAGAGTTTGCTCTGCTGAAGTCCAGGGTAATGAACTTGTTGGGCATCCTTGTTGTTGCCCTCCAGATCCTGGACTCCGCCATTTCGTTGTCAGTGCAGCCCAGGCTGCCTTTGAGCTTCTCATTCCCCACCAGCTCCTGCTTGTTGGTGAGAACAAGGTTGTGCATAGCACCTCTCATTGCTGGCTCCTCTATCCCTTGAAGGAATTTACCATCAATTTACCATCAACAATTCCAGGAACCTCCTGAATTGTTCCTCCCACAGATACTGGGTGTTTGAAGTCCCCCAGGAGGCTCTGGGCTTGTGGAAGTGGGACTGCTCCCATCTGTCTCTATAGGGCCCCATCTACTTGGTGTTCCTGGTTGTGTGGTCTGTAGCAGATACCACTACAATGTCACCTGTCCTTGCTTTTGCTTTAATCCTGACCCATATATTCTCCTCATCCATTCCCAAACAGAGCTCCATGCACTCCAGCTACCCAATGAACCCTTCTTATCCCCCCTGCCTGCCCTTCCTAAAAAAGCCTGTATCCTTCCATTCCCACCATGTCTCCAATAAGGTCAACCTGTAAATTCTTATATAACTGTAGCCTATATGGAAAAATAACAAACCAAACTCACATTCAGTTTTAAAACAGCAAAATTAGATTAAAAGGGGAAAAGAATTGCCACAGCTTTTCTGAGAAACTGAAACTGTAAAAGAATATACAAAAAGACCCCCCCCATTCAGAACATCTGAATTCAGTATCTGTCTAATACTAGACTTAATTGAAGTGAGGCAAAAGAGAAGTTAAAAAAAAAATTGTCCAAAATTGCCTATACTTCAATTTACTAAAAACCTCTCCATAGTTTAAAGATGTGGAGTTGTAAGAACTGTGATGGAACAGAAGTTTAGAAGATGATGGCTGGGTGGACTCATTCTGGGAGAATAAGTATTCCTATATTCCATGGACCTGGCCTGGCACTGTAGAAGCATGTGACCTACTATATCAGACAGCAAACAGGGGAGTGCTTGTTAACAAAATCCTGGTTTAAAACACACTTGCACCTTTTGAACATGTCTGAACAACCTCTGACTAAGGACACAAATCTTGGCCTTAAACACTCTCTGAAATCAAGACAGTGAAAGATTTGAAACTTACATAACTTGGAAATTACAGGATTGGATGGGACAGAAAAGCAGATAAATATCAGAGACAAACTGAGCTTGGCAGGACAGGTCCTTAAAAAGGAGAATTATACTGACAATATCTATAATTTCCAAAGGGCCCATGTTTAACAGTCTATGAGTTTGAGACATATTGAAGATTCAAAACATGAATACCAAATATAAAATCTGTTGATATTTTGCATTTTGGGTTTTGAATGAGCATATTTTTCAACAGCAATTTAGAAACTTTTAGTATTTTTTTTTTCTAAAATGAAAAGGAAAGTAAAAAAAATCACCAGTTACTGAATGATCCTTTTGGAGAGCAGATGAGATCTATAGCAGTGATTTTATCTGCAGTGTAATTTATTTTATTTCAAATTTTATTTGAGTGCATTAATGAAGAGAATGACTTAACCAGAAAAATTATGAAAATAAAATTAAAGCCAAGTTTTAGATGTGTAATAGCTTGTTTTCCAAAAGCCTGCTTTTGAAGCAGATCAGCTTATGAAAGATTTAATATTCTTTAAGAGGGTAACTGAAAATGTTGTCAACACCTTCCATTTCTAGCTGATGGGTTTGAGACCATTGAGAAGTAAAGACCATTCAAATACTCATGGCAGAAGACAGGAAATATGATGACAAGCTGAGAACTGTATTAGGCAACACAGGGGAAGTAGACTGTGGTAAAACAGAAAACAAATATGGCTATCTCCTCAACAGGTGAGTGAATTGAACAGAAACTTCATCACAGAAACTAGAAATATAAGTAAAAGTGTTGAACTGCTACTATAATATAGAGGAAAAACAAACCAGCAGTGAAGAAAATTTTTTTGTGTTCTAAAACACCCTGTGAAAACAGGTAAGACAATACAGATAAAAGAAAGCCTTATCATAAATACCCTATGAACCTCCTTCTGAGTTTATCTTTTATTCAAGGTTTTACTGCCCCTGACTATAAAAGGAAGGGGGAAAAAAAAGCAAAACCGAGGAAAAGAAAAAAAAAAACCAACCTTATCAAACCTCTCTCACTCTGCACAGGCTGTTAGAGAGTTGTATGTGCTCTCAGGTAAAAAGGAGGTGCAATCCCAAAACCTCTGAGATCCACACAGCCCCTGGGACTGGCAGCAGCATGGGAAAAAGCACAGACAGGGACTTTTTCCACATGGGCTCTGCATTGCAGTTGCCCTTTTCACACAGAGCAGAGGAGGGTGATCACTTTTGCCCTCTCAAAGTGTATGCCAGGACATTAATTTGGTCCCCTGTCACAATTTAGCTCTGGAATGAAAAAAATATTTTCACTTTTTCCTCTAATCCAGTTGTGATTAAATATTGTCTGCTAAAATCCCAGTTTTTCAGTATGGTGTACAAATGCATAAATGCAGTAGCCCAGTCAAGAAGGGAAAACTTAAGGGCGTATCAGGAAAATGCAGGATATGAAAATCAAAGCTCTTGGTTGAAGTGAGATGAATGTCAAGTTGAAGAAAGAAGAAGATGAAAAGAAAAGCAGGTGAAGCATGAAAGAATGGTTCCTTAGGAGGGAAATATAATGTTTTGTTTATTTGAAAAGCTGGTTTTAGAGGGCTGGTGAAAGGAAGAGATCAAAATTTTAGGGAACGTTTTTATTAGCTAAGATTAATTTCATGCTGAGATTTTGTACCTTTAGATATGTCTAAAAAATTGCTGCTCTATATAAAAATGTGTAATAAGTATAACTAAATAAAAGGTAACTAACTGTAAATAAAGTGTTTATGAATGCATAAACACTGAGAGTCATTTTTGGAAAGCAAAAGTCAATCTGTGTGCAGTTTACTGCAATATAACAATGTATAAATGCGTAAAATAATTGAAAATATGAAACTTATATCCTTGAAATCATGTTTTTAAATTATAGAATTATAGAATCTTTGAGTCTGTTTAAGTACTTCAGGAGATCACTGAATGTAGCATCCCTGCTCAGAGCAGTGTCAGCTAGGGCAGGGTGCTCATGGACCATCCACGGATGGCTTCTGAATACCTTTACAATCTCTCTGGACAACTTGTTCCTGTGTTCAACCACCCACACAGAAAAAGCTTTTTCTTTCATTTAAATGTAGTTTCGTGGTTTTTTTCAGATGTGCCAAATTGCCTCTTGTCCTGTCACTGTGCATCACTGGAAAGAGCTTGGCTCCATCTTCAGCCCACCTCCATTCCCCATGAGGTCTTTATGGACATTGGTAAGGTCCCCTGAGCCTTTTCTCAGCGCTGCACAGTCTCAGCTCCTTCAGCCTCTCCTCATATGGCAGGTGTTCCCATCCCTTGCTCAGCCTTGTGCATCACAAATATGTGATTTGACTTCTACTGAAGCAAAGTTAGACCAAAGGTTCATCTTTTTAAAATACAGCCATATCTTCCTCCAAGCAAGCAAAGAATGTGACCTTACACTGTTATCACTCCTGGGAAAAGAACCAAGGTTCTTCTCAGTGGAGTGTTTTACATCAGAGGCTAGTCATACTCTGCTGTCTTTCATCATCTTCTTTCAGATTGTGACTTGACTAATTTCCACAAGAAAATTTAATGACATGGATTGGCTGATGCAATGGAAGCGATTCTTCCATGTTTAATGCAGATGCAATTGGGGGTTTTAATTTTTTTTTTTTTTTAACTTCTTAAATTTAAATTAATAGTAAAGGAATAGAAGAATTCAGAAGTAAGTGGTCACCTGGGGAAAGTTCATTACATCTCCATGATCTGTTTTATGAATGCTCATATCTAATACATCCCTATATAGTGGCTGACACTCAACATGAGGGGTGGACTGTACTTTGCCTGCACAGAGGGCAGCCTTGCTGTGGGAAATAGAGTCATGGGTGGTGTGTCTGGAGGGACCCTCAGGCCAAATAGGCTCCAGGGAACCAAAGTTGTAAATGACTCATCCAATAACTGATTCATGGATGTAACAGCAGGAACCACCGTGGTCTTACACAACATGAGTAAGAAAGGCTTGCTCTGAGCATATTCAGCACTGCAAGCTCCACAGAGGACTGAAATGCAAAGATATTTCTTTGAGCTTCAAAAAGTCTCTGATAGGAGGTAAGCAATCAGCAGGAGCACACTCAGACTTCATTACAGCATTTCCACCTGAAACTGTATATGCCAAAGACATTTGAGATGTCTCCACACATTAGACAGGGTGTCCCAGAAAACACTACTTAGGTTTAAGGCTCCTGATACATTGCTTAACAGAACTCTAGGCATGCAAAGAGACTTCCTTGTGAGGGGGAGAGGAGGGGCAGATACTGATCTCTTCTCTACCTGGTGACCAGAAACAGGACCTGGGGGAATGACCCAAAGTTGTGTCAGGGGAGGCATAGGTTGGATATTAGGAAAAGGCTCTTCACCCAGAGGGTGTTTGGGCACTGGAACCACTCCCCAGGGAAGTGGTCACAGCACCAAGCCTGACAGAGCTCAATCTCTCAAGCGCAGGATGTAACTCTTGGGGATGGTGCTGTGCAGGGCAGGAGTTGCACTTGATGATCCTTGCGGTCTAGCTAAACTTATTCTGTGATTCTGAATTATTTTATTGAATGATGGTTATTATGGGCCAAAATTAATCTGCAAAATGGGGATAACAGTAGGTTATATCCCAGCAACTAAATACAAAATCTCTCAATAACATCCTGTTTTCAGGGTCAGAATGACTGTTTTTCAGAATGACACTACAGGACACAGATTGTCTCCTTAGTGGAAGTCTGCTTAAAGAATTCAGAAAACCCTGGTATTGGAGCTAAGATCAGCTAATGCACAAGATAATTCCTTAGGCCAATGTCTAAATGCTGCAACACTGACCATTCAGATCTCACTGGGGAAACCAGCAAATAGACAGCCAAAATATTGTTCCCAGTCTCCCTCTCCCTCCTCTCCCCAAGAATCTGAGAGACATTTTGCTGAGAAATGTCATGTGGGATGTAGAACTTCTTTAATTAAAGATGACAATTGAAGTGAGGCAGAATGGGATATTATCTTGCCCAGCTTGCCATTTATAATCTTGAGTAGGTCAGTCATAATCAGAACTGTGTACTCCAGAATCCTGGGGTGGGGTTTTTTTCAATATTTAGTATTGGATTGAAGAGTGGCTGCAAAGCAAGGTTTTCTTTATTAGATTTTGCCTTTCATATTAATTCCCATCAGTTGCAGTGACAGTTGCATGCAAGAGCACATTTGATCAGCTACAGACTTCCTCATTGCTGAGGTAAGCCAGAAAAACCCTCCTGACTGCAGCAGAAATGTTAGCAATAATCCTAGAGAAATCATGTGTTGCCAGGACTTAATGGCTGGCTCTCTGATTAACAACCTGAGGTAAACAGAGGCCACTTAATAACATAAACCACTGTGAATTGTAATATCAATAACACCATGAAATGACCAACTTTCGAAGGATTATTGCTGATATAAAGTATATTCAACAATTTATACTAGCAATGTTCTATATTTAAAGGAAGAAGGATGGGCTGGATACAATATCAGTTGTTCCACACCATTAACAGCCCCATTTTTCCTTCCAGAACACAGCTCTTTTGGTTATGTTTACAATTTTACTTTTGGATCGATGCAAACTTCATAGGGCAGGATTCTTTCTCTGCTTCTCTCAAAGCAGAAAGAAATGCCAGCACAGTCAATATACAGAATTGCCTGGCTCAGCACCAGAGGAGATAGTGCTAATCAAAGTAACAGCAGCAGAACTTGAACCAGGCCTTAGAAGGAGAAGGTATTACAGACTAATTCATTAATCTGTTAAGCCTCTGTGTCAGCGAGAAGTATTCTCTTTAGCTGAGTGTCCTTAATAGGATATATCAGGCTCTGACCTGAGGCAGATCAGTTTTTAAGTCCAGCAAAAACTCCTGGGACAGGGATCTGAAATGTAATAAAAACATTTGCTATAAAAATAGGCATCTGGGCATCATCAAAGCAATCTCTACTGCTGAATGAGCTACAATTGAGCTATGTCTCAGCAACTACAAAATACGCCAATTATTTGTATTTGGATAAATGATCACTAGAAAAATAGAAAAATAAAAATTATATAACAGCAATTGCCTACTATTATTAGACACACACAAAATACATTGTGCAGCCTCTGCTAGTAATCATGAAGCTCATCTCCCCACATCCACAGCAGGAGTGATGATGCCAGGAAGCGACATGTTCTGGGAAGGGCACTCAGTGGTGGGACACTCTGCAAGGCCTAAGACACTTAACCCATTCACCAGCATTCCCAGTTTTATAATGCAATATTAGTAAGATTCTTCAAATGCTAAAGAATTCAAACTGAGTGAAAACAATCAGATTTCACTGAAGAGCCAAGAAGGAATAGGCATTTTGTCTCCCAGACCTCACATTCTGAGATAGAAAAGGACAGACTGCAGAGCCAAATTTTTTCCTCAGTGTCAAGTAAAATAGCTCTGATGAGAATTTAAAGGAAAAACTGGGGTTGTTTATTTCTTTATTTTAGTTCTGCTTATAAACCATGAGAACCTTGAAAGATGGACGAAACTTTGCTCATGCTTTTAAGATAAACAAAAGAACCCCTGCCTCTGACACCAGTGATGGAAAGTTTACACAAAAGGATTTTGTTCCATAAAGTTTTCAATTGCAAACATACACACACACACACACCAAAACAAACAAAAAAAGGATTATCTTGTGGAATCTGGAAAACAAATTTGCATATTTGAAGGAGGAGATTAACAACTAGTATTCCAAACTGCATTCAGCAACTAGAAAAACATTGTTTTCCAAGTAACAGGAAGAGAGAGAGGGAACTCTTACAAACAGAAGCTACCATTGGTTGATTATTATGGGGTTTTTAGTGTATCATTGTTCAGGGGTTTTTCCAAGGTGTTTGAATTGAAAAATTAGGAGAAAGAAGAAAAACCCTGGCTTTACATAGGAACTTTCAATGAGAAAATGGAACAATTAGGTTTCCAATTAAAGCTTTTTAAAAAACAAAACTTAAACAAATTAATATTTCTTTTTGTACTGAGTTATTCTGAAAGAGGAGGAGCATAATTTCTCAAGCAGCTCTACTGACAATGAAATTCTTCAGGATTTCACAACATTGCTTCCTACTGTGTTTCCTCCAACTCCAGAGAAAAACAAACTC
The DNA here is from genome assembly GCF_027477595.1 of Haemorhous mexicanus. Taxonomy (NCBI): domain Eukaryota; kingdom Metazoa; phylum Chordata; class Aves; order Passeriformes; family Fringillidae; genus Haemorhous; species Haemorhous mexicanus. The sequence continues at coordinate 143,445,491 of NC_082341.1, forward strand.
AGATTTGCAAAGCATTAACATAATGGCAGGAGTATGATTTATTGTACTATGCATGGTTTAGAGTACCATGTTTACTCCAAGCTGGTAGCACATCTGCAATGGCATTACATGACTTTTCTAAATAACAGAAAACAGTGGCAGGAAGCAATTATATAGAAAAGGTCCACTAATATAAGTCATGTAGCCTTTAAAACTAGGAGGCATTAGTTCCTATATAAAAGTTAAATCAAATCATGTGGATCATGTAATTACTGTAATCACTCGTTTTTCAGATCTTGTTAGGTATAAAGATTATTGATACTTGCTAGGCAAACAGCAGGGATGCTAACAGCAGTGGCAGCTTCACATTGTTTGCCAGATTCAGAACTGAGCCGAACATTACCCCTTTCCATTCACCACCATTTACCTGATTAATCCAAACCTAAGCAGCTCCTCTCACCCTGATGCCCACCAAGAATGGTTAAAGGAAAAACAAAAAGCCTCTCTCAAAAATGTGCCTTACTGAGTTTCTTTTGGCTCCTGTTGCCAAGGAAACTTGAGCAAATTCTTCTCAGATAATACCCTGAACTGCTTAAGCCAGCCAGGCTTCAACCTGGTATCAGGAATGGGAACAAAGATTGAAAACACAGGACAACACAGTTGTATTCATTGCAGGGAGAGAGAAAAATAAACTACAGGATAAAGCATCTGCTAGAATAGAATGTATTTCATTTAGGTCAAATCAAGGCTTTTCAATCTCTCTCTATTTTTCCAATGGAGGAACCCGTTACTTCTGACAAATGGGAGAGAGAATAGGTCTCTTGTTTCAGTTATTGAGTTGATGGTGTTACAAATCATCTGTCTTTTGGAAAGCTGCCTATTAGTGTTCTCTGATCCTTCATGAAAAGGAAGCTGATTAAAATTATTAACAAAATTATCTTCCACTTTTTATTTTGAAGTGTGATCCTAGCTCATGGAGGAACAATATCAGTAATTATCACTGGTTTAATCAGATGCCTTTTGTACAGTTTTCTCTCTTCCTCTTCCCTACTCTCTTTCCTATTTTCTTTTCTGCTTTGTCTGATTCTAAATCTCAATGGTTTCATTAAATGTTTAGGGCCAAATTTTGGCACTCTGCAAAGTTGGCAGGAAAACAGGCATATATTAATGTTGCAAAAGCATCTTTATTACAAGCCCAGGTCCCGGCCAGCCCAGACCCTGCACACTTCATATTCCTCCTCCCCAGCATCATTCCCTGAAGGGGTCATTTGTTCCAGAAGCAAGAGTTTATGCTTGGGTTGGGGCGTTGAGAGCTTGTGTACATTGTTTATAGACTGTGATGATCTGATCTTTGAGACCCACCCTTTCTATCCTCATCATCGTTGTATGGAAGCACTCCTCTGCCCTGGAATGCAGCTCAGTGGACACACCACAGCCACATGAAACACCATACCTGAGCTGAGCTTTCAGTCTGAGGAGAAAGATGGCCAAGGTAGTCAAATGCCTGCGATCAGACCACTGGCACTTGCAAGGAGGAAGAATTCTGATCATCAGAGGTGGCTTCCTAGAGTTCTCATGCCAGCTTAAATCAGGCTTGCACCACAGATTTCAAAGGACTCTTTCTGATGTAATATGAAACCAAATAAAGGCAGTCCACTACTCAAATCAATAGGAGAAACCTTTTGAATTGATCCCTGTTGAGGTTACAGCCAGAGTCTGCAAAGCATGGGGTGATTGCAAGATGGAAAGTAGTCAAAGGATAATTTAGCTGCTGCTTTGAGTAATAATTAAATATTAATGAACAAGTCTATGAAAATATGTTTAAAATGCACTTTTCTATAGACCTCTCTGTGATCCTGTGGTAGTGTGGCAGAGGACTTCTGAGGAGCTAAAAAATGAGGGGTAAATCATAGTCAGTTTGGAAGGGACCCTGTAATACAGCCAGGAACTGAACTGAAGAACTGCTGCAGCTTTCCCAGCTGTCTTAAACAGTCCTTTGCCTTGTGTGAGCTGCAGTCCAGGCTTGGCATTTTACACCCTTTCTTTAATGTTATTTAAATAAATATAGAAAGGTTTTTTCCCCCTCTGTGAGTTTCCTTAAGGTTTTTTAGATAGAAGATAAGAGGAAAATGAGCAGGAATGTGAAAGAAACTGTGTCAGAGAAGTGTGTGAGAGTTGGCAAGAAATCTTTGGCGCTATTGTGATTGACCAGCTAAGAATGCAGTGAGAGCCAAACAGTCCTCTCTGTGGATTATTTCTACACAGGGTATACGTGAGATTGTGCTTATGGAATTTTTGCCTGATCCTTCCATTGGGAAGATGGGATTTGCTCTCCACGTGTATAGGGAGGAAAGTTCATATGTCCAAACCTTCAGTTCCTGGCAAACTTGTGTAGAGTAAAAGCTGCCTGTGCATTTTTAAATACATCATGGCTAATGAAAAACTCCATCTGTATGAGTGACAAAGGTACATTTCAAAAGCTCAATTTTAAAAGTCAGCAGATTTTGAAGTACTGGATGCAAACTGTGCATCTAACATAGCTTTTAGATTGAAGTGGAAGTGTCCTGTCTATGCAAAAATATCTAATCTGTCTATGCAATAATATTAAACGCTGGTTAAATACACCTATAATTAAATATATTCTCTTTTTTTAACATGTTTTCTACATGCAAACAAATGAGAAATTCGAAAAGGTGTAGGAGGAGTTCTCTCTGCTTCAGAATCACATGACAACAATTCTGGTGCCCTGCATGTTGCATCTTATGAGACCTGTCAGGCTGTGTTTGATAAGAATGCTCAGAAAGCATTCACAGTGATACCAAATTCATGCTATCTCCTCTGCCATGTTTGGAAGCTTTCACTTCTCCAAGACCTATAGAAGCTCTAAGTTACCAGCAAGCTCCCATGCAAAATCTTCCTTGTGTGGCTTTTAGACAAGTCTGGAAATGGAAAGTAGTACCAAAAGCTCATTCTGATTCCTTTATGTCCACAGAATGGGGAGAGGACAATGGGAGGGAATGGGACTGTGCCCCTGCCCATATTCTTTGGTCCCTTCCCATATTCTTCTGGATTTTTAACTCTTTGTTGTCTTTCTAATGCTCTAATTCCAAATTATTTCAAATAACTTTCCAAATGGGAAACTTCATGCGTTGGAAACTTCCCTAGTGATTATGAAACAAATATTTTTAAAAGTAGCAAACTTTGTTTCAATAGCCTCTGAAATTCTATTCTATACCCTGAAGAGGATTCAAGGTATTGAATTTAAAATGTAATCTACTTGAGGGATTTCACTGGGTGGAAACAAAGTATGCTATACTGTACCCTAAGCCACCAAATAATTTCTCATAAATAACACCCGAAAGAGAACTGTCAGTAATTCTCCCAGGCTCTTCTCCATGGCCTGCCTACCCTTACCACCCTTTGCTAGTAACAGCATTTCTGCATGGCTCTTTGGCTCTCCTGGAAGCAAATGGTGCTGCTGTATCTGGCCATCACACAGGTCATAACACCACTCTTTTACTTAATAGGGTCCATAAGATCTCTCTTTTCCATAGCAGAGTCGTGCACAGTAAGTTTGAAACATTGTTGAAAAGATACTGAAAAGATACTAAGATACTGAAATATTCCCTTTCAATGGCTCGAGGCAGCTAGGGTAGCTTGCCTTTTTGTGTCTGTATTTTCCCAGGTGAACTGTTCTAAATTCAGCTTTAGAGGAACAGAAGGAATACCCTGAGTGGGGAGATGTGCAGGAGCTGGTCACAGACAATGGGCCTCCTTTCTGCAAGACACGACTGGAGATGCAGTCTCTTTGGGATCAAAATGTCAAAATCCTTTTGATGACATGAACTTTTCTGACAGGTTTGAGGCGCACAACATTTCCACTCCCTTACATGCAGAGAGAAACAGGAACAGAAACAACAAGGGACTTCTTTGTTGAAAGTGAAAGAGGATAGGAAGGAAAGGAAGCATGAGATCCATTTTAAATCATTGGAAATGTTCAGCTGTCAAGGGAAAGATGCTGTAAAAAGACCACGTAAAACAAACATTATTATCCTAGTTATAAAAGCTCACTTAATCCTTCTTATTGCTGGTGAGCCTCAAAAACATGGCTTCTACATGCCTTCAGTACAACAGTTGCTTAAATTGTGTTTAAAGCTAAAACCCACAAGTGTTTTGGGGAAAAGTACTGATGTACCCATTCACATAGGTACATATTCCTGGAAACATATAGCCTGGAGCAGAGAGTGGAGATGGCATGGAACAGGATGGGCAGTGGCGTGTTTCCTAACCTTCACAGCAAGTTCTTGAAGGAATAGGTCTTAAGCATTATCTGCCATCAGTGCATGTCTAGTATCTGCAGCTTTAATATGCTGTTTATATGTATTTACTGCTCCAGTTGGAAGTCGGAAGCACTGGTATTTAAGTGCTGTTTGTCTTCCTTTGACTTTATTACTGCAATCAGTGAGATTGATCTTAATTAAGTCTAAAGTTCAAGATAGTTTAAAAAGGAGTACCTATAGCTTTGATGGCCTCTTGAAAAGGCTACCTGGATTTTGTTTAAAAAACGAGACTGCTGTAGTCTTTGCTTTATTTTGCTTATTAAGTTCTATTTCCATGCCTGACTTTAAGGACTACCTTCTTACTGAAAACATTTGTACATGTCTCTGATAAGCTAATGCTGTGCTGAAGTCCCAAGTGAACTCTCCTTGGACCCTGTAATGTGTTACAATCCAACACCTAATATCAATGGCAATTTTTAACAGTATGTAACAACATGAAATGAAACTGCTGCTTTAAAAGTTTACAACTGTATAATATAATTATGGATTTATGTAGGATTTTAATTTAGCTTAATGCAGCAAAACCAAATGTGCTTAAGGTGTTCAGCAAAGCAGCAAATATGACAAAGTTCTCCTTTCCAGGTATATCTCCATTGTAATTTTCTCCTAAAAATACAAATCTCACTCTGTGAGAAATTTAGCATCTATTTCAGTCATGTTTTCCATTTAAAATATGTCATATACCCAGTGAATGAATGAAAATGCAGCAGATATACCACCTTTAAAATGGCTAGATTCAGGCCAATGTATGAATGTCCTGTCTTCATCTCAGACATGAACTGTTTTACAGAAAAGGCTAAAATTAATGGAATTGCACAGTACAGTTCAGGGAGTTATCTTTGTGCACATAGTTTTCCTTCTTTACAGAAACCACCAAGGGCAAATGATACTAGTCACACATGGTTAAGATCCAAGTCCTCATAGCAAAGGATGAACCATTAGCACTAGCCATAAATATTTCTTTAGGGCACGTTACTCTTGTGATGGCTACACAGAACTTTGGAAGACAAGCAACTGGTATCCTCTTTTCTCTTCCAATCACTGCCTTGTTTTGTGCTGGAGAACCAGCCTACCCTGTCTGATCTAATAAAACACAGGTATTTTTATATATTTGGAGACTCTAACCTTCGCTCAGAGTCATGGCAGCCCATCTTAGCTTTTGTGTGTAAGAGAATTTTATGCCTGCTTGTGATGGTGCAGGCTTCAACATCTCCTGTTGCATATTTTGGATGTAGAAAGTATTCTAATTAATAATTAGTGTAACAATTCCTTCACCATTTGAATTTTGAGAAGCGTTTATCTTTGTATGTCTTATTCAAGATGTCAGTATGAAAAGAAAATGCAAAATAGCAACTTGCTTGTACATTTGTTATTCATTCTTCCTTTAAATGATAATGTGGGTAAAAAATCTCATTTGTCAGTCATTTCATGTTTGAATGAAATCAGCTACAGGAGAAAAAGCTTTATTGAGGATTTAGAAGGATCTAAGCCCATTTTGAGTTGCACGCACCCTTTTGGAAAATATTTTCTGCATTACTAACAGAAAAGAAAGTATATGTAAAGAATTTTCCCTCTCTTGTGTTATGAATTTATATACTTTTTACATTTTACATATATGTACAAATTGAGATGTGTAGGATACTTCTATAGGGCACAGCAAAATTCCATGCCATTCATAATGGATTTGTCTGGTCATGTGTTCAAAGCAAAGATGCACAAAATTTTCACAAAATGTGAGTATTGAGCCCAAAATAATAACACTAGAATGTTTATAAGCAGTTATTCTGTTTACTCTAATTGAACACTGATGCATTTCTTGGTGTTCTTCTTTCCTGCTGAAACACAACTGAACTTTCAAAATATATTTTTCTGCCATTTTGGGACTGCAAGTCAAGAGAAAACTTCAGTAAAACACAATACCATCTGCTTGAAGCTCTCCAGATCTTTAGCCTCAAAATGAGAAATAAAAACATCTCACTGGCTGATTGCTTAACAAAATAAAAGGTTAGAAATGCAATCCAGTCAGAACATAATTCCACCATTCATCCAATAATTAAAAAGCCCACACACTGCATTATACTACAAATAATCGTTCAAGGTTTTCTAGAACGGGTGTCATACACATTAAGTAAAGTGGACATGTACTTTTCCCTAGGAGGTCTAATCTGAGAAACAAACATGCCTGTGTCATCTACAGCCAAAACAGCCAAAAAAATTATACCAGGGATGTATTTTCTTGGGAGGGAAATTGTACTGTATGCACTTGATATATGTAGATTGCATTCCAAACAGTGTATCCCAGGGTGTCTTTGTTCAAGAGTGTCTCAGTGGCCATCAGCAAGGTGGGCAGCCCTCTGATGGTACAGAAAGTGAAAGGAAAAAGGAGACAGAAAAAGAACAGCCACTAAAGATTCCTAATCCCCCTGGTCCCAGCTTTAGACCCACAGCAAATTCCATTGCTGATGGAAGCAATGTCTGACATGGATGCCCTAGGGCTCCACTGGGCAGTGAGATTAGCAGAGCTGTACTCTGGGGGAGTACAGCTGACTCTAGGAAGGTCAGCCTCTAACTCAAGCCCTTTTTTCAGTTTCACTCAGCCTCCCAATCCTGCTTTATCACAAGGCAGTATCACTAGAGCTGTGGCAAGTATGTTTTGGTATCTGTAGTAGACGCTGCTGTGTGTTTTCCCAGTAACAGGCAAGTAGGGACAAAGGTTCATCAGTGAGTAATGAATCAAATGCTAAGGTGGAGACAAGATTTAGTTGTTTAGACACAGTCATTGCAGGCATGTATCAGCCTTCCCTTTGAAATGTACTGAGCTACAGACGACGGGCAAGAAAATTTTGGATTTTTTCAATTTAAAGCTTGATCATATCAGCTGCTCCCAGTCTGAGCAGTTACAGGTTCTTTATTTTACTAATTATAAGAGTAATTATGCCATTAGTTCTCAGAAAGTAATTTTAATAATTAGGTCAAACACAAAACGACTCCAATCTCATGACATACTAATTTAAATTGTTTGGATATTGTAATTTAGGAGGAGGAGTCAGCGCTAGAGTCATTTTGGGGATTGTAAGAAGGAAAATACAGCTGGAGAAATAACAGAAGATGAATTCTCTGTCAGAGACATTAGTTAAGTTGTTTCTAGAATGATGTTAAGTGAATAATATTACAGCTATTTGATAGTGATGACAGATAAAATTATCATGTATTGAAAAATATATTAAAGATTTGATTCAGAGGCCATAATTTTGACTGAGCATACCAACCCCCTTTCTCTATTACTCTACCAGAAGAAAAACATTTTCAATTCACCCATCTAATTTTCTTGAGAAATTAATCCATTCATATCTCTGCATGATATATGCTGTTCTCAAATCCAGTTTCTAATCTTAGTTGCAACCTCATAAATCTTGAACTAAATTTACAGCCACCAGAGAGCTTAGGCCACCAAAGCCAATTACATTGATGTAAAATCCATGTACGTGAGATATTTGGGACAAAGGAAAAAGAGAAAGGAAAAGGGGAGATTATTTAGGCCAGGGCAGGAAATTAAAACAATGTCAAAATCATTTCAGACCTGGCTTCTAGCAGTCTACCTTCATCAATACCTCTATCCATCTACCGCTAGACATTTGTCTGAGATTTAATACCAGTGCATTTTTAGGAGTATTTGTCCATGAAAGTATGTCTGAGTAGGAGCAGGGTCCTTGGTATTGCACGGCCCTGGACCATTTTGCCACAAGTTAGAAACATGCCTTCAAAAGTCCAAGAATTAAGGGAAGTAACTTCCTGCCAATCATGACTTACACAACCCAAGATCATCTGCTGCTGTGCCTTTGGCAGGTGAATAAAGCTTCACTTCCCAGCATATCCCATATAAATTCAATCAATAACACATCAAACCTTTCTGGTGATGATGGTACAGAAAGCCATGTTTGACATCTCTCTCCCCAGACAAATTATTCTCCCCTGACGATGAATTCTCCTCTCTGAAAGACAGAGGACAGCCACATACAAATCACAAGTCAAAACTTCTAAAACTTGGGATCCCACTGTCTGCACTTACCAATAAAAAGAAAACAACAGCTATGTCCCCTAAAAGTTTTCTGGCATTCAAAGTTTTCTTGATTTATTTATCCCTGCTGAGGGTGCAGTGGAATGGAAAAGCACACAGGCTTTTTTTTTTTGTGTTTCATACATAAGGAACAGAGAACACAAAACTTTGAAATTGCATTTCGTGAAATGTGTTTGCATTATTTCATTCAAGCAGTAAACATTGTGGTATAAAAATAATCTTTACATGAAAAACATATTATTCCCAGCTCACAATACACTCCTAATTTGATATTTTAAGTTAAAAATGAATGGGACTGGTGGTTTAGTCAAAGAACGTATATTTTTACTGACATAACAGAAGGTTGCTGGCAAGTTTCATTACATTTATTACAACTCTAATTATCTTTAAAAGCATATCAGTGAACAGTGTGATTCTAAAAATTAGAAGAAGCAGTCCTGTGGAAGTATGATGAAGTTCTGCATTTCTACTTTTTTAAACAAAACAAACAACTTTACTCATTGGATTCATAACCGCAAAATACACTCAGAGCTTGGCAAGCATTTTCTGATAATTCTAATTCTTCAAAATTTCACAGGTAAGATTAAAATATATGTTACTCATGGATCCCAATGAAAGTCTTTAAATTATCACCAATATTGGTCCACATTAATTGATGGAATTTTTAAATAAATATTTGAAATTAATCTTAGTCTTTGAATTGTAAGAGAACTTTATAGATTAATGTCTGAAAAAATATACCTAAAAACAGTTTTTCTACTGTCAGTAGAAAATACTGAAATTTAAACTAACAGTGATGAGACAACTGTGGTTGGAATTGTTTGGGATTCTTACCATCTAGAAGGAATGTTAGTACTGGTGAATTTTTAAACATGTCTGCACATAGCAGTTATGCCACTTGCAAATCATATGCAAAAGAAATCCATTTGCATGTAGTGAGATTTAGACTAGCTATGAATCCCACAAAAATCCCATGTCAAATTCCACAAAAATCAAGATGTTTTGCCACTGCTTTCAATGAATTAATTGTGTCTGTTCATAGAAACATTGACCATACTTTCAAAACCTAGTGAAAGAATCTTTCCAAGAGCATCAATATATCTCGTCTGAACTAGTTTTCCAAAATTGCTCCCATAACTACCTCAAAGGCTGTTTCATTCTTGAAATAAGTATTGTGGTCTTTATACAACAGAAACCAGATTCATTGTACATAGTACAAGGACACATAAAAAAGGACCTTCCAGCCCATTCTGTGGAGTGGAAATCTCCCAGGGGAAGGTGGATGGTGTTGGCATTGCAGCAATTTCAATTTCCATTTACAGTTCTATAGGAATTCTGCTGATGTAATATTTTTCCCTCAAAATAAGTACTTCACTTCTTGGTCAACCTTGATCACGCATTTTTTGTAGTATTTGTTCATCTCTCATTTCTCAAAGAAGAAAGTTTGTCATAATAATTTTCTAATCTTGCAGTATTCTCTTTTTGTGCCTTTCATTGGCTTCAATTTACTCTGTACCAGCAGCTGGATTAAATTCTAGCCTGAATCCATATCCTGTGTTTTTCTGAAAATCTATTTGTCAAGGTTGTATTGGTAATTAAGATATGAATAATCTGAGATTCCACTTGCCATGTCTCATCTTTTTAAAATTTTAGCTTCAAAATATTCCATTTCTTTCTCATAAGTGGAGCTAAGTCAACATGGATTCAAGACTTTTGATTGGCAACAGACAGAAGCAGGAAAACATTGGAGGAACAGGGTAAAATTGGAGGAACAGAGATTCCCATTAACTGGAGATCATTTAGTCATGAAACCCTTTACCACAGTGTGTATAAGGAACAAATCAATTATAATCAAGCAGTTCAGAGGTCCTCCTACAAGAATCTGGAAGTGGAATAGAAAAAGTTATTCAAAACTCTCAAGTGTATTTTGGACAGAGTCAGAAAGCAATGAAGTTATTTCATTTTTCTGTTGTAACTAATAGCTACTGAATTTTGTTACAGGCCTTTTCACAGATGGTCATACCTACTTTGAGAGACCTAAGGCAGATACTCCCTAAGGTCAATTTTTTGAGGAACTGGATCTGGCAGGAACATCATGCACCTTCCAAAATGCTCTCCCAGTTCTGCTGGCCACAAATTCTTTACTGACAGCATTCAATGATGGAGATCTCGAGAGGCTCCTGTGTTCAACTCTCTTACTGCACATCCAAATTCAGCTTGAGTCACTTTCACCTCTTAACCACAGCCCCCGAAGTTTCCATCATCACATCCTTCTCTTGTGCCTTTTAGCTTCTGGGTCAGCATGTAAGCTACTGCCTGTTTAATGCTTTTTGGTGTGCTCCTCCTCAGCACTCTGTGTTACTGACATAGGAAGGCTTGTGTCCCAAGGCATGTGCCCCAAGACTTGCCCACTGCATCATCATCTCTCTCTGTCACTCCCTCTGTCTTTCTTCTCTGATGGTTCACCAGTAGGAACGGAAACTCTGTTCAATGCCTTCACCTATTTTGCTGTCCTTTCTCATTATTGTAGTTGTGGTGAGGAATGGACTTCAAGACCAATACAGACAAGTCTTCAACTCAAGCTCCCATGATTTTCAAAGAGGTCCTCATGCCTTTCAAGGAGAATCATGATTGGCACTGTTTCAGGTCCCATATACTTTTACAATCAGAATATCTGATCTATTCTGACATTTACTTTAACCTCAAAGTAAAGTAGGCAAGTATGGTCTTGAGCATGCTAGGTTATGCATAACAGGCTGGATGCTGCCTCTCCAGGATTATCTGCATTGCACAAAACCAAACAGTTGCATACTGAAATTTTTCTGGATAAATCAACACACTCCTCCACGTAGGTAAGATGCATCAAGGCACTGCTTTCTGCTATACTTTGAAGCATACTGCCAGGCCCTATGCCCTGAAATCTTAAAAATAACTTGACAAATATTTCAGATATCCTAGTCTTGAGGATTTCTGCATGGACAAACACAGCTAACATTCTAGGGAATTCTTGATTATCTGACAATATCCTCTAGTCCAGAAGAAATAAAGTTATTGGACTTTGGTGAAGCCTTGAAACATGACAGTTCAAAGTACCAAGTGACTGCTTTCAGCACATTTAATGTAAGAACATGATTGTATGCATCAGAGCTGCAGTCAGGATCCAATTCCTACCCCATTCAATGTAGTCAGTTCCATCCTTGAGGCTGCAGAGAGTCCTGGCATCACTGGAATAGAAGTCTGTTTGCTCTGGTAGTTTGGATTGGTTTATTGTGATTTCACAGTTTTGCAACAGTTTTATTGTACACTATTGTCTGCATGAGGCAAAGAGAAAGTTCAAGAGAGAAATACCAGGACTTCTGCTGGGCTGGAGATGCTTCCTGCAAGCAGTTCTCCTGTAGGTGGGATGCAACATATTTAATGCTGCCATAAACAGTTCAAGATTTATTAGAATCAGGCAAATGTCATTCCGTTCACAATGCAAAAATACTTTAGTAGTCTTACAAAGTTCATTACCGCTTTTGTGTGGCATCCATGGGCTCTCTTAGCAGCTAAAATACGAGTGGAGAAAAGAGATTCCCTGCCACAAGGACGTCATGATCTAGTCTTTCAAAAACTGTGCTGAAGGTAGTGATGGGCTGGAGAGAAAGAAGAAAAGACACCAACAAAATGGAAGTACTTATGCACCAGGAATAAGTCCACATACCAGCAAAAAAGACCTGTAAAATGCTTATGCTGCTTTTTACATTTTGGAAATGACAGAAGGGAAATGTTCTAGCAACCATCTTCTAGTAAATTCTTATGGAAACTCATTTTTTGCACGGGACCTTGATGTTCTGGGATCAATAGAGTGGAGGCTGTCCAAATCCTTAAAGCCTCACCATGGTAAAAATATGTTTCTCAGAAGGTGTTCTGGTAATATTCACATGATTGTAACTTTATTCCCTCTACTTTGTCCCATTACAAAGGAGAATAAAGTTACTATTTTAAATGTGGGCATTGTTGTACAAATGGCCAGAGCAATGTTACTTGAACTGTTTCTATGCTTTTTGCTGGGCAGTTTTATAGATGCTGGCAATAGTACAGCAAAGATTTGAATCTACTTCTTTGGGAATTAATTCATCAGGGTTCACTCACAGCAAAATTTGAGCAATGGAGGAAATTTTCTGCAAATTTTTGAAAATACTTAATATAATACCTTTTTCAATCAGCATGAAAAAGGTATATAGAGTTAATCCTTAGGTCCTCACATAGTCTCAGCTATTAGAATGATAAGCCAAATTAAAAATGAAAGCAATCTTTAGCTTAAACAGAATTAATCTTAGCAACGAATTTGGGTTTATTGTGCCAAACTGTTGTTTGGATTTTAGGGTAAAGTTTTCTTTTCCTTAACTAATTATTCCCTAGTTACCCTTAAGAAAAACTCAACATTTTCCATTACTCATAGCATCTTGCATAGCCGTGTGGGATTTATTCCCTGCCTATAGATGAAATTGAGATCATCCTAACCCTCTATTTTATTGTCATCCATCATTGCATCTTACTAAAGAAAGACACTATGGGTCCTCAGTGTTTATTGAAGATTTGCAGGTCATGGAGAGATCAAGTCACAGTCTTTAAGTTCTGTACTTCGCAGAATTAAAAAAAAAAACACTCTAACTTTCTAAAAATAAGAAAATTCCTTTCTTATATGAAAAAAAGAAAGTGTCTGACTGCTGTCTCTGTGCTGTACCATATTGCATACTGGATCACATGATGTATCGCATACACATTCAGTGTAATTCCTTGGCCCATTCTCTTTCATATGATAGTATTCAAGAGAAGACATTTCAGAGCAGAGGGGCTTCAGCTGAATGCATGGCTCCTTGAGAAAGTCACAGCAGGGCCCCTAGGGAAACAGATTTTGGTGATAAAGGAAAGGTTTCCTCGATATGGTAACTCATTTAAGGGTCACAAAAACTTACAGCAAGACTCTGCAATTGAACGGGACTATCAAAGAAAGCAGTAGAAGCACACAAGCAATCACAGCAACTTCTATCTGAGACTCCACAAGTGACCCAGTTTACTTTGATACTGGCCATTCCGTTCTTCATTGGTCTTTCTGGAAATTTTTGCCTCTACATGGTCTGCCAGCCTCAATGATAGTGAGATGAAGATGGTGGAAGTACCACAAAGACCAGTGTACTCGATGCATTTGTTTACTGCTGGTGGAAGAGGTGGAGGTGGAGGTTTTTCCAGGTGAGGCAGCTGTGGGACAGCGGGGCTAAGTCTGTGACGGAGCTCCCCCTGATGGTGTTCTGCAAATGGAAATGCACGGGTGGGGGTCCCAGGTGCTGGCCCTCCAATTTCTGCAGCAACAAGGGCTGTTCAGACCAGCTCGGTCTGTAAAAGTCTCCCACTGCACTCCCCCTGAAACAGCTTATATGGAGCAAGACCCATATTTTTGTCATTAAATGTCAGAAATCCCTCTCATCCCTAAAGATAAATAGGCTGGTTCTGGTGGTGGTACTGAACCATGGCACTGCTGAAGGCCTCATACAGAGGAGACAACAGAGCAAATACTAAGAGCATTTTCTGGGCTGTTGTTGTTGTTGAGTTTTCTCTCACTAATCGCTTTGCCATGTAGAATAAACGAGCTCATGATTTTTTGAATCCTTGAGCTTGGCAATGCTGTTAACATGTAACAGAGTTTGTCTGATAATCCTCCAAAATAAACTGACTGTACGTGAAGCAACAGGGGAACTTGGTCATCAGATGTAAATCCTCCACTACAGGCTAGCCAAGCACTGAAAAATCATGAGCTGGATCCCTTAAAAAACACAAAATTCTCTTTAAAATCATGACTGTTACATAAACAAGCAAATTTTGGTTTTGATTGTTTTTTACATTGTCTAGTGGTCCTTTCAGCCTTCAGGCTACATATGAGTGATACTTTTTATTTCCAGACTTTTCCCACAATATATGGCCTTGAAACATTTTCCTTTGATATATGAACACTGACATTTTAACAAAAATCATATTTTAATTTGAACCCTCAAACTAGGTCTTTAATGAAGACACCAAGATCCTTGCAATAAAATGGAGCTAGGGAGAATTGCATGGTCTGAGCATAGGGCAACTGAATAAAACTTTGAATTATAAACCTGTCTGAGACAAAAATCTTTACCTCACTTCCCAGACAAAAATCTTTACCTCAGTTCCCAGACAAAAATCTTTGCCTCTAGTTCAACTTCTACATCTGCACAGCAGGACTAATAGTACTTTATCCCAGGGCTTAATGAATATGGTGATCTTACCATTTATCTTACTCAAATATCTTGAATGCAAAAAGACTTTGCAAATTCTATATAGTATTATTCTATGCTGGTTTATCCCCCAACAAAAAACTTGGTCATAGCATACATTCAGGCTTTTAATTTTTCTAACCAACATGCCTTAGAACAGGGTTTTTCTGTAAAAAAGTAACAGTGAGGGGGGGACAGAACCCAGCCTCAGTGGGGTGCCAGCTCCCTGATTTGCAGTCATTCCCAGGGCTGGCTGGCTGGCATAGTGCAGCTCTGCCTGTCAGTGCTAGTGGAATATTCCATTTTACATTAAACAATGTTTTCCAAAACAGATGAGTTATTTCTTACTGAAAACAACAATAACAACCCAATCCCCCGGAAGAAAACTTAAATCATTTGTATTACCCAAACAGCAGGACACAGACTATCAGTGCAGTTTCATTCACAGTACTGTTGCCAGAGCCACACCTAATGACCTCCTGAGATGATCTTCATGCCCTGAGATGGTACCATAAGCATAGGCATTAATTTAGTATGAGGAACTACAGTGATTAACTTCAAATGACTGGCTGAAATTACATGGTGAGATGCTTCTGAGCCTGTGTCAGAGCAACAGGCTAGCCAATAAACACTGGCTATCACAGTTTGCATTTATATCACTCTCTTTATCCAGAGCACGTTATAAATATCAGAGATTTTTTTGTCTCACCCCAGACAGACAGATAAAGCATGGTTTAAGAAGCTCCACAGGGAGCAAAGTCAGGCATCTGTGTTTGCTGTTAACAATACAAGTGAGTGGTTCAAGGTCCAATGACTCTGCCCCCCACATTTCCCTAAATAACCCAGCACTGCAATATTGCTGCAGTTTAAGCACCCGAGTCACAAACTGCAGTCAAAGTTGCTGGCACAAGATCATTAGCAAATGACTCCCTTAGTCTGCTAATGCCCTGGGTTCATAGCCTAGCCACTAATTCCTGTAGGAAATGTATTACTCGTTATCATAGTTGAGTACACAATTCACACTTTCTGGAAGGTTTCATTTTATTCTTGAATAACATAACTTCAATTTTTCAGGTTTTCTGACATGAACCAATGTAAATCACTCTTTAGAACCAGGGACATGTTTTAAGGGAGCATATGCTCTTTTATTTTGACTTGTACTTCTCCCAGGGGCATATCCCAAGGAAGTTACTGTACACATGGTGTATGTGGGATTTAATAAATAGGAAAGACATGAAATTTAAGTGATTTTTGGCAGTTATCCCTTTGTAAATGTTAGCTTTTTCCCTGCAAAGGGTGTGTAACCCTTAGTGAATCAGGCTTTTAGTGTTTTATTTGGTAACAGACTTAATAGTATGTTGTACAGTGTCTAAAGGCTTAAGATTAAAATGATACGTATCCGGTAAAAGGACTGAGCTAATCCCCACCAGCTGGAATACAGTGCTGAGGGGCCCTCCTTTCTGGATGGATTTTGCACTGGAATTAAGACCTCTTCTTAAAACAAATGAAAGAAAGTTTGCAGAAGCGAAGACATACAGTAGTACAGCAAAATGAAGTTGCAGCAATAAAGCTACAGAAACCCTTCTTTAGACTGGCTCCAATCTTCCAGACTAGCTCAGACAAAGCATCAGTCCCTGCTTGCTGCAGCGCCGGGGCAGACAGCCCTTCTCTGCTGTGTGCAGGCATCAGTCTAATAAAAAGCCTTCTCCCCGATTTGGAAGATGTATTACTTCTGGATTCAAATGCTTCCAAAAATATATGAGATGTAGAAAACACTCCTCATTTGCCAGAAACACATTGGAGCTTTGCTTACATTACATTCTTTCTTCGTATATGTTTGAAAAAAAAAAAAAAGAAGGGGAGGAGGGGGGGGAAGAGACTGTAATACATTGAACTAAAAACTTTCATCACAATGATAAGATATAACTTTGGGTAAAGAGACTGGGGGACAGCTCAGTCCATACTGTCTTGAAATCTTCTTTTACACCTCTTTCTGAAATATAAATATGGACTTCATCCAGTTTTTCCAATCTGAACGACTTTGGCTGGGGGAGGTTGGTATGGAAGTCATTTCCCTTTTAGGTGCAGTAGCTGCTTTCCACAGACTCAACAAAGACATGAAATATCATTAACATCTGATTCTGAAAGGCTGACAACCACTTCTTTGTTTTACACAGCCGTCCAGGGAAAGCTGCTGTGTATTACCATATCGCAAGAAAAATTATACCTATTAAGCTCTGATAGGAGCTCTGGAATATTTCTCTCATTTGTTCTGGGATTTAGTGATTGAATATGTCTATTGTTTTCACAATCAGCATTTCATAATTTAAACTACATTATGTGTAAACATTGCTTCAGTTAAGGGTGGGTATTGCTGGGCCAGACTCTTAAGTCTGTAACCTGTTTGGGACTTGGTTTCAAGGATAAGGGCTAAAACCTCCTGTATTAAAAAGCCAGAAAGAGGTGAGGCAGTTTGTTCAGTGGGTGCTGAATCACAGCAGAAAATACTCTCCTCCTTCTTCTAACAAGCGGGAAGACTCTGCAGGCCTCAGCAATGCTCCTCTGCTCCACAATAGAAGGAAAGCAAGTTGAAAGTTTTGCCCAGGGGATTTCTCAGCTCCAGAACTCATTGGAAAAGAAATAGGGAAATGCCACTCTTTATGTGTGTTTAATTCTAAAAAACAATCAAAGCATTCCTCTAAGTTATTTTAGAAGGTGCAAAAAGAGTTTTTGTTTTCCTCTAATTCCCTCTAACAGCCATTCAAGATCACACTATTAGTGCTAAAATCTTCTATCAGAAATTAAACTTCTTGGTCATATACAAGATAGAAGAATTATTACTCTTTTTCCATTCCTCTTCTTTTTTTTTTTTTTTTTTTTTTTTTTTTTTTTTTTTTGTTGCCTGTAGGAAAAGAAAATTGAATTTTCAAGTAATGCTGTTAGCTAATTATTAGCAGGACTGAGCAAATCCTCGTCAGCTGATTATTTTTTTTATAATACACCTAATTAGCATAAAATTAACATGATACAATAAATTAAATGTTTTACTTGAAGGAAAGACTTAAACCTGCATGTCTAAACTGATCCTGTTTTAATTGTTCTCAGGTTCTCAAATCTTACAATAAGCATAAATAAAAGGTTCCCAGTTGCTCTGTCAGAAAGAATGGTTAAGCACTGAGAGAGTGCTTAAAAGAAAGAATAGTTTATCACCCCCATTTTACAGAGAAACTACTTCCAAAGCACAGAAATACTTTGGTGAAAGGTAAAAAAGAGTATTTGTGCCAGATCTGGGAACAGAACTGTTATCTGGTGCCTTCTAGGCATTTGCTTTAACCACATCCTTCCTTCCAATACACTGCAACTTCCTTTCACCAAACATTTCTTTACTGCTTATTTCTTCTGATAAAGCACCTGAAATCTAAGTGGAAAAAAAGAATGAAAAAACTTTACACAAGGAATTTATGTCTCTCTTTTGTTCTTTTTTTCTTTAATATTCTGGTGAAAACATTTCCTGCAAATTCAGGGGAATGTTGTGTACTGAAGTGCTGCACAAAGGTACTTATCAATAATAGCACCAAATGGCATGATCACCTAGGAGTACAAGCAAACACTCTGTATCATAGTTATGTTTTGTATTTCAAATATCAGCCCTTGGTGATACTTGCAGGGACAGCAATGAAGGCAGAGTGGGATACTCTAGCAAAGTCCTGGCTCTTAGGGTACCTTGTGCTCACACTGGCATTTTGCTCTGGAAGAGGCATTTGCCCCTGTACAGTGTAGCTCCTCCTCTCCCAGAACAACTGTGTATATAATAAGATAATAAGATAAACTACATTTGGAATTTAATGCTCCCACACCACTTTTTTTCTTTTTTCTTTTTGCAGAAGTGTCCTTCCAAGCACTGGTGGGAGGGAGGTAAGCCCACTGTCAGAGCATGTCAGGAGAGGATAGTTTAAATTCATACTTATGCTGCCCTCACCTGAAATATAAGTCCAAGATCAAATATTAAGTATTTGATCATATTAAGCATATTTCAAAGAAAAATATCCAGGGCTATATTTTTAAATTTTGGTTAATTAATCTTCATGATCTCCCTCCCCTTATTTTGATAGATATGTTTGTCTTTTTCAGTCATAAGAGGGAAAAAAAAAAGAAAAGCAAGAGCAAGATGTGCTTTTCATTCTCTCACTCCATCCCTAGTTTTGCTCACCTCATTAAACAGACAATTTACAATTACTTTATTAGTCTTCTTTCTGACTTTATATCCAAAAACACTTCTGCTCCAGTGTCTGCCTTTTCCTGGTGTCAGGCAACTGGCTGCAACTGCTTCAAAATCTCAAAAATTTGTTGCTAGTAACTCAGTCTAAAATTTTCAGACAGTTTATTAGGCTGAAGTAAATAGTGCACAGATGTAGTGCCATTGGGGTTTTCTACCTGCTTATAATGGCTTTAAATGTGCTGTGTTAAATTAATAGCTAATTTAATAGGAATTTTAATGCAAGGCATTTTCATGTGGAGTTCCTCACTGGCACTACAAATTACTCTGAGGTTTGTGTACAAATGCCATTCTCACCCTGTTTAGTATCACAAAATCAAAAATACAGACCTGTTTTTTGAAGACTTTCTCTGCTCAATTTTAAAAAATCTCATGGAAAATTTCTGCATTTTGTACTAGATTTAAAGCAAAACCCCTAAATGGTTTAGTTTATTTTATTACCATGTTTCATACCCCCAAATGCACTGACAGCATCCTCTTTCTTAGGACTTCTAAGCTTAATTGCCTGGATAATGTAAAGCAATAGCTGATTGGGGAAATGATAAGTATTTTTCCTTATTTTTAGATCAGTCACTTTGTTTGGCTTAATAATTTTGTGTGTTAATATTTCTAAAAAAATAAAAACCGTTTAAATCTTTTTAAGAGTGCTGCCACTTGTATTTTATGCAATTCAATTTGCTTCTCTAAAAAGTCTATCTAAATTCCATTAATGTCTTGTCAATCATATTGGTTTAAGTCCTTCTTCTCTATTAGTCTCAAACATCCCTGCAGTTTTCACCATTTTCTTTTGTGAATTTTCCTTTATGAAGTCCCTTTCCTGAGCAGAGAATTTACTCATGTTGGTGGTACCTGAGTGGAGAAGCAAGGTATGGGAGGGAGGATTGATGTGACAGGGCAAAGAACCTGCCAAGAATTCCAAAACATAAATACTTCTTTGGATGTGAGTCCAACTTCGAACTAACAGCACCAGTTTGTTTAAAGTATAATGCGAATTCTCCCATAAATATTAAGAGCATTTTTTGTCTAAATGACTGTATATGCAAGGCAGGGTTTTCTGGATGAGACCTCTGCCATGTTTCATGTTGCTCGTTTTCAGGACACCAGTTCTGTTCAGGTAAGAGAATGGCCTGATCTGTCATTTCTGGAACAGGAACTGTCACACAGCTCAGCTGCATCTCCATTACTTTTCCATGGACCAGAGCACTCTTTCATAGGGCTGAAAGTAAAGACCAGCTCTATGGCTTTGTTGCCCTTAGGTAAATATCTCCTCCAGCAATCTGTGGTGTAGGGAGCCGACATGCATCCTTCTCAAGCAAGCAAGGGGAAAAGAGATTTCTTTTGTTCTAGACTACCAGCTCTCCAACAGCAGGGATAAGAAGAAAGGTGATGTGACCTTTTCAGCTGTAGCTGCTCTTCTGGAAGCAACTTCTAACATGAACCATTCAGTAAAGCTTTGAGAGCTGGCTGAATCTCTTCATGCATAAGCAGGAAGTCAGTTAAAACATGGGTGATTTGTGACATTGTAAAAGCCTGTGAAAGTGATAGGCAAGAAGGGAAATTGCCAAGGATCTAAAATTTGACCTCTTTCATCCCATTGGTAGCAAAACTTTGCAGTGCTGCCAGAGGAAATGAATCAACAGAACTCAATTTATAAACACACAAGATCAGACAAAACTGACATTAAACATTTACTGAGCTTTCAAAATAGGAGTAGCACTTCACATATCAATACTTAACAGAAAAACATGCTTTTAACCTTTTTCTTTTTAATGAGCAGCTCAAGGGAATTAAATATTTTGGGTATTTTAGGAGTGAGTTACAACATAGGTGAATCTGATAGGGTTTCCATTATCTGGTATCAGGTAGGAGCTGTATATCAGAAGGAAAGCTGTAACAGAAGGCCCTGTCCCAGGGATGAAACACACAGTGAGTGTTTATTTTTTGAGATTGAATTTCCAGTCCCCAAGGTGAAACAATAATGAATGACATCTTACTGACTGAATTTTCAGATAACATGTGGTAATTTGATATCAATACTCATAAAATCTTGTGTTCATGGAAACCAGAGGAATACTTTGCTCAAGCTGAGTTTTAGGTTAATGAGATAAATGTGGGGGGGTTGTGTTTTGGTTTCATTGTGGGTTTGTTTGTTTTTAATTAATGATTTGCACTTTAATTGATTTTGGATATATTTCATTTAATTTATGATGTGTTGGGATTTCACATTTATATTTTTGTTTCAACACACTTGGTCAACCTACTATATAGTTTGATTTCTTTTTAAGTCCTTAAGTTCCTCCTTGTGTGAGATGCAGAAAACACATAGGCCTTCATTTTCAGAGCTTGATTAGGGAAGTGATTATACTTGCACAGACACTATTAGTCTGCTAGACACATACTCTAGCTTTTGGTCTCCTGAAACTAGACATTAGGCCTAAAATTAATATTGATCAAAAAAGAAGGACCATGCCTATGAAAATATTTTGGAAAAAAATTAACAGGTTTTCAAAAAGTTTTTCAGAGAGTTATTTTCCTTAATTCTGACAAAAAGTCAGTGTTTTCATGGAAAGAAAACACGACCGATTAAAAATATGGTTTGCTTGGAAAAAACCCAAACCAGTTTTATTTCATGAAGCCCACCATCAGAATATGCAACCAATTCCTTTAGCCAGAGTATGTGTACCCTGAATTCCAGCCTACCAGGAAATGCCCTCACTCTGTAGTCTGCAGCTACGTAGACAGTTTTGTCACATGAAAGGTGTAAGACCTGGGAGTAAAAAGAGAAATAATATTTATTTAGATTATAAAATGTACACTACTGAAATGGAACCCATCCAAGCCTCAAAGCAGCTTCAATGGAAATAGAATGACCACTTCTATTTCCTACTACTAAATAAATGGGGCATATCATTATAGTAGTCTGACCACTGCCACAATAAAAGCATCTTATGCATCTCCAAAGATCCATAGAAGTTCCTAAACTCACCCAAGACATTGAAGTCGACAATCCACAGGCAAGTACAGGTCTACTGCTAGTGGTTGTTGATCAATCTGTAAAATATGTGGAAAAGAGAAATAATTTTAACATTTCCATCTGTAATTAAGCTGTAAGTCATATCAATGTCATGTATTGCTTTGGAAGGGAAAATTGCTGTCTATATTACTGAGGATACTTGATTGCCCAGAAATTGCCCAGAATTTTTTTTTTTCCAAAATGCAGTTCTTAGTGATTCACATCTAGGAGTCTGCAAAGTGTTATTTAAGTAATACACAGAATTAATTAGACAAGGGAAGTAGCAAGGTAAATTTAACTTTATTTCTGAAAACACAATATTCATAACTTGAGCTTATACAAAATGAAAACACCACTTCCAAGCAATGACAATAATCAAATTGTTGATCAGCTCACTAGGATGAGAACTTGGTATTTCTAGAACAATAAAACATATTAAAATTTATTGTAGTTACAATTTTTTTGCTAAAACAGACTTATTTTCTGCTCAGGTGACCACACTACTCTTCCCTGTGTTTAGGGATCCCAGTCCAGGGTCATGTTGAGAAAGTTCTTCTCTCTAAATGCTGCTTTCTTTACATATTATGCCTCTCTTATTTTACAGTGAAGGGAGGGAATGGAATTCAATCTGCAGTGAATTCAAATAATTCTATTTACTATCTATGTATAGCACCAAACAAAGCTTAAGTAGCACTGATTGATAAAAGAGACTGAAGATTAAATCCCAACCTTATCATAATGTTGTCTCACATAATATTAGTAGTACTTGGCACACACTTCATATTCAAAGCAATTCAGAAACATTAAGTGATTAACCTATGTATGACATAATGCCTTCTGCCAAGATTGCTGTACACAAGCAAGTCACTGGAAGAAAAAAGAACTGAAACCAGATTTAATCTGAGAATGTGAATAACAGTTATCATAATAATTCTTTTAATTTTTCATCTAGGCTTTTGCCCAACATATTTTACACCTTTTTTAATAAACAGGAGATCAAAATTTCTGGTTCTTAGTTGCTCAGAAGGCACACTGAACTCACTAGTAGAGATATAAAGTCTGAGCACCCATGATTGACAACTGGAAGACTAGACTGACTGGATTATATATTGTGTAAAGCTCTTACCCTCTAAAATTCTGTCACCCCCTGCCAGCTGCTGAACAGGAAAAAAAAGAAAAAAAAAGAAAAAAATGTAACACAGTATAAATGAAGAACACAAAACCATATAAAGGGAGGTTTTACTATTTAAGGAAGCACAAAGGACTAAGGAAGGCTTTCTTGCTGAAACAGGCTCATTGTTCTGAGCAAAAGTCAGAACTTCTGAATAACACAGACCTAGTCTGGGGTTGTGGGGTTTTGGCTTTGGTTTCTTCATTTATTTATTATTTTCCACTGTTATTTTCTGAATTAATCACAGTCTCTGCCTCCATGGTGGAAAGACATTCTTTTGCTCCTTCTGCAGGCAAATAATTTGCTCTCTCCTACATATCTTGTAATCCTTCTCTTTACTCCTCACCTTCTCACCGTTTCTCCTCACCGTCAAAAAGGTGGACAATGAGCTGAAAGTCTGCTGAAAGGGAGTTAGTGATCCATTTAACTCAGCAGTAGACCACAAGTTCCTGGAAAAAGCAAGCACCCACAGCAGCAGGATAGAGCCCCTGGCTGTGCCTCTTTGCACAAAGCAGATCACCCTGCAAAAAATGCAGCAGCTTCTTCTGCTCTTTAAACCCCACAGTTACAGGTACGTTTTTAAGCCCAATGTAGATACATATACATTCCTCCAAACAAAAAATCCTTTTGAATATTATTGTCTCCACTTTTTAAACATGTACCACAGTTTTATGAGCTCTTTGGTGAGGGCAAGGTTAGTGGGAGCTGGCATGAGACAGGTGATTGTTTATGGAATTAAAAGAGGGAACAAAGACAGAGTTGTACCAGCCAGTAGGCAGGTGGGGTCAAGATGCCTTCATTTCAATAGGGATAAAAAGACAAATATACTATAATGTATGAAAACATACAAGGAAAAACAAGCAAAGGAATGGGAAAAGGCAGAAGAAAACAAGCTAGGGAATGAGGCCAGGGGGATAAATTACAAAATATAAGTCTTTGGAAAAAAAAAATTACCTTCTGTGTTTTTTGGCTGGACAAGCATCAGAAAGAGTGAGCTTGGTGACAAGAGCAAGTGAGGAGGAAATACTAGAGACCACTTGAAGTAGCAGCAAGAAGGAGATGGACACAGACTAAGAGCAGCAGGGTGCTGCAGAGCCATGCATGCCTTGCCCACTGTCCCAGTGCTTCAGAAGCCATGGCACGCTCAGCCAGCCAGCAAAGACCTGCCAACACAATCAAAAACTGGTTCCACGGATTCAGTCTCCCACCCATTGGAAGGGGCTGGGAGGATCCTGGAGGTGGAGGGAGGACAGTCCTTTCATCCTCTCCTTCTCCTCCTCCCATCACCACTGGCACTCTCTCCCTCTCTGCTCTCACTCTTTCCATGAAACAGAGGGCGGGGGCGGGGGTGAGGAGAGGGAGAGGGGAGGGGGCGGGTGCTGGTGCCCCAGCGTGGCAGCTGGGTGGGCTGGGGGTCCTGGGGAACTGCAGGAGCCATGCAGAACCTGGCTGCCTGCACGTCCAGCAGCACATCTCTGCACTTGTGGAGTGGGGAGGGGAATATTGGATATCACTTTGGTCGGGGCTGAATCTATAATTGAGAAGATGAGAGTTCATTATAGATTTTGGCCTTGGAGTGCTTGTCTTGGCAAGAGGCTTAGCTGAGTGTTAAAATCATTACCAAGTGGCCTAAATCTAAACAAACACCCACCTTTTCCATTTATTACCAGGATGAAATGACTTGCCTTATAGAACTGAAATACCTATAGTTGTCAGCTTCTCATTTCCCAGTGGTGCATAAAATTCCCTCTCTTATGGCTGCCTTTCCCTCTGGTCTAGATTTCCCTTATGTTATTCTACTGACAAGAATTATGTATTAAATTACAAGTTATCTGTCACAGAATGAGAATTTCACTTCACACCAGACAGAGGTCTGTTGTACAGAGCTGAGAGTTCCTTTTTCTCTAATGCACTACTGTAAAGGAAGGCAAAGGTAAAGTAAAAAAGGATATAGGATGACTCTAACACAATGGTAGAGGATAATTTAGGCACATACAGCAAGGGAGACATTTCTCATTTTATGAATAAGTAGCTGTATAGGACCAGACAATATTCTTACAACTGTGGTTTTTTGTCACTGCAAGCAGACTGGTGGAATTGTAGGTGTGGAAGAATGACTGTAGCTATTTTAGAGGTTTCTTTCCCTATGTTTTTCACCAAGAAGTCTGTCTATATTGTTCCAGCCTCCATGAATGCTTCAGGAACTGTGACCCATTTCACAATTCATTCACTAAGAGTACAGCCATTAGCATGCAGAAACCACAGCACTCTCCCTAAGAGAACAACTTTTTATTATTACAAAGGAGATAAAAATGATTTGTTATATATTATGTTTCATCATTGAAAACCATCACCCATGAAATATCCCTCTGTTTCCACCTCCCTATCTAAAGAAAGGCTGAAAAGAGAAAAAACAGAGTTACTCACTGGGGGACTTTCCCCCTTATTTTATTTGTGTGTGCAGAAAATACACACGAAGAAACATGTAAAGCAAATCACTCAAAAGAGTGATTGGAAACAAATTTAAATGAGTAGTGTTTAAATAATTAACACCTGCCAAAGTAGGAACAGAGGCCTTATTGCTGATATTAAATCATATCCTTTAACGTCTGAAACAGATGACAGTAAGTAATTCCAAAACAGTCAAGACAGGAAACCAATTTTTAGTTCTTGGAAAGTTGAATTAGTTTCAATAAAGTTGATAAAAAGCCTATTTTGATTTTGCTAATTCTACTATGGAAAGCCAGTTTTATATATATATATATATATTTTTTTTTATTTTTTTTTTACTAATTTAATATACTGTAACTGAGCATTTTTGAATCGTGATTTAAAGTATATTCATTATTCAGTAAACTAATGATGTATGTTCCACCTGGCTGCTGCAGAGCCTGGTAAGTAAAAACTGTGGGTAGTATCTTGTTACCAAGAACAAATATTGGACTTGCCAAGTTTCCAGTCAGTAAATATAACTCACAATAGCTATGCCAGATAGGCAAATAAGGATGTTCCGTTACAGAGGAAAAACCAAAAAGGAGATACTGTGTAGCAGCTCAGTCTTAAAACTCTGCTCCATAAAAGCACCCGTTGCAGAAATTGGCAATTTTGCCTGAGAGTAGACTGTGGTGTAACGGTTTGGAGCGATGCCTAGAGTTTTTATTCAGGAAGAGTAAGTTAGAGAGAGAGTGTGAGCGTGTGTATGTGTGTGTGTATGTTAAAAAAACATTAATGTTGAAACACATATGAGTAAAAGCAAAGCTATTCTGGCTGTCACCTCAGTCCTAATTCTCCTCTGCCTCCTGGTACTTCATCAAACTTGTGCTGCATGGCTTGATCATAGGTTGCTTGTCTTTGGAGACTCTTTTCAAATAAAAACACATCTGTCCATCTTAGACATTTTTTCAGTTTCTGGACCTCCTACAGTCACTAATGGATGTTATCATTACAGCATTGCCTCAAGGTGGGTCTGGGCATGCAGTTCTGAGCCCAGCAGCTCAGAATTACTGTCCAAATCTCAAAGATGTGAAGTGTGGTCAAGATCATCACTCCCTGCTCCCTGGAGCAATGCAATTCTTTCTCTAAAGGACATTACAACTCCTCTGGCAAGCAAGGACTTTCTGAGGATGGAAACGGTCCACCATTAAACAAAAAATACGAAGAAATTAATATTTTTGAGTTAAATTGAAAAAAAAAAAATAAATCCTTCGATAAAATAAAGACCATGACAAGTCTAACCACCTCCTCAAATGCAAGTCTCAGGTCTTTGTCCTGCCTTCTTTCCCATAAATATATGAGATATGCATCTGAAAAAACCTACTTCTTAAAAACCTGATTAAATCCAGGTGGTGGTGCCATCTCTGAACACACAGCGGGTGCTTTGTGTTGCAGATCCATCTGAGCAGGCCTGGCAGTGCTATCAGCAACTGAAAGACCAAAACCAGAGTGGTCAACTGGAAAATGGCAAACGGCAACCCCAAATCCCCAAACTGTATGCATATGTTCTCCTATAGAAAAGGAGGAAAGAACCAAATAATTCCAATGATGCACAGTCATATAACCTAATGTATGGTTGGCAGACGTCCAGCTCCAGTAGCAATGGCTGTGCTACAAAGTTAATATAAAAGAGTTCTTTACAGATGGGGCAGCTAAGCTACAGACAGATCAAGCTGTCACTTGTTGCTGTAGAATTTGAATTCAGCTTTTCAGTTAAAATATCCTTTTTCTGTGTGCCTCCTTTCCAAAGCACAGCAAAGGATGTTTGAGTGGCTACAGCATTCCTCAATGACTGCCAAAGAGAGGGAAGAATCCTGGGGGGAAAGGGAGCATTTCACCCCTTCAATGGCCACAGATGAAATAAACCCAAAATACTGAATGACATGAGCTTCAGCCTGCCTTTGATTTTGTGGTGCTCAGAATTAAGGACCTTCTTCCTATTTGCAAATGCTGTGTAAGTTTTCTCTATGAACAACTGCACTTTTTTCCTTAAAAAAACCCAAAAAAATACATTTGACTTCTTACTGAAGAAAGAGAGAGGAAACTGAAAGCTCCCTAGTTTGTATTTAAAGCAAACAGACACAGAAACAGGACTCAAAGTTTTGAAATGGAAGAAATAAAACTTTACTATTTTTGCTTGTCCCCTACAGTGAAAATTTGCATTTTGCATTCACTTGTTCCACTGCAAACCCTCCAGAAGTCCTTTATTTAGAACATAAAGAGATTTTATCGAATCAACTTTGTTCCTTCAGACACAAATTTAAAAGTAGATCTCTCAAAAGCTTTATCTTCTTTAGTAGTTATGGCAGGGCCCTCACTGTATTTGAAACTAAATATTGGTAAAATCAATCAAGCTTGCTTTATATCCTTACATTCCTCACTTTAATTTTTTTAGATTTCATCTAAGAAACCACTTCTCAACTGCAGGCCAGCAAGATATTTGGGGGCTAAAATTAACAACTTGAAACAATTTTTTTTAATATTAAAAAAAAGGAATTAAGTTAAAATGTAAGAGGAGGTTTTCCAGGCTGCCTGAGCAGACACATACCTGCCCCATCCCCAGGGCTGGCTGCACCTGCAGGAGTCTCTGCTCCCTTCCCACTGTGGCAAGTGCTGCTCCTGGTGCCCCAGGAGAGGCAAGAGCCCTGTGGAGCAGAGCCAGCAGTGCTGCAATCCCATCGTGCCCAGGCTGGAAAATGTTTGCATTCCCTGCAGCTCTCTCTTGACACAGTACCATCGACCTTTACAGAGCAGCAGTGTGGTATTATTTTAACTCTTCTCCCTTTTTGAAGATATCTAATATAGGACGCTTAAGCAGTCCAATATTTTCAGTCTAAATGCAGTGCTATAACATAGGAAATATACCACCACCCTGACAGAGATGTTCTTTTAACAAATTCTATTTTAATGGAATACATGGATTAAAAATTAAGTCTATAAATTAACCTAGGAGCTGGAAGTCACTAGGTTACTGCTGGAGAGGAGCACCACATTTAACAATATTGTACAAAGAGGAACTGACAAGGCTGTGCCAGCTCATATAACATTATTTTAATCAGTTATGTGCTAATGGCAAGAATAGAAATGAGACACAATTTAATGAAATAATACTTTCCTGCTTTCCTTGGTCAGACACGGATTTCCTAGGTCATCTCTATATTCTGAATAACTGCATCTTATCTAGTAAAAATGATTCTTAACTCCTCTTCATATTGGCTGCGCAATCCCCACTGCCTTCTTGTTCTTCCTTGTCTAGTTTTCCAATTTGGGTATCTACTTCTTCTCTTTTTTTTATCTTTCTGATAACATGTAGTCAAAAATGTGAGTCTATCAATTCTTACAGATATCAATTCTTACAGATTTTCACTTTCTGTTTCCTCTCCTTTCAAACTCTTTTGCTTTTGTTTTATTTTGTTTTATTTTGACCCAATACACTTATTTTGGAGAAGCCTGTGAACAGAATGGCATCCCAAAGCATGTTTATTGAGCCCAGCAGAAAGGCACACTGGCTTTGGCTGCATGTGCAAGGCTTTGCTCCCCCTGCACTTATGTGCAAACCAGATAATTCACTGTATATTCATCACCAACTGTAGTTTGTTAGTCTGTGCTTTGACAATGCTTTCCATGACTAGAAGCATTCAGTTAGAGAACAGCACCATATGAGATGGTGGCCCATTTCACACCAAAAATAATGGATAGCTTAATATCCTAAATTAAAATCATCAAAAGCCACAAGCTGCACAGAGATTATTCACATTCTTCATTGCATACTTATAATTATTAAAACAGTCAATTCATCTCAACACACAGACTTTGAGAATGGGAAAAATTAAATACATCGGTGAGGCATTTGACTAGTTTTAGTAGTTTTATGGCCTGAAATAATAACTACAGCTTTTCTGCAAAATTGTTGTAGAGAACGTCTTACCTTTCTTCATTGAAGAAGCCTGTGAATTTTCTGATGTTCATAGGTTGTCCACTGCAAAAGACTAAATGGTAAAAATACAAATAGAACTTATCCTAAGTTATGATTGTTCGCTCACTACCCACTTAGATATTTTACAGATGGTCTTTATGTGTATTAAAGTGACCACAGGACCAAAAGTTTAGAAAAATTCAGCAAGAATATTATTCTGGAAATAGAACAAAAAAGCACTACCTTGCTCCCAGAATACTATATGCTCTGCCATAACTTTTTACAGTGAAGGAAAAAAAACAATGGTTTAAGTAATTTTGACCACAAACATGCTATAAAACCAGTGAATCGTCAGCCTTGGTTGGAAATGGAAAGCTGTTAGCAAGGACCTGACATTGGGACAGTAGGTGTTCCCACTGAATCCTGGAGGTCAAAGACAGTCAGTGCTACTCTTATTGACTCAAAAATCTCTAAAGCGGTGCCTTATATAGCAAATTATATGTTCTGAGAGCTCGTGTAAGATACTATGCTTTAGTTCTGTGAAGAATGTAGACTTCAGCATCATTAACTAATCTGATTTATAATGAAAATTAATTATTATGGTCATTAGAGTAAATGGCTTCTGTCATCTGCAAAGACATAATTGGTACAGAAAATTGTTTCATAGCTAAGGAACAATCAATCAACATGGGCTGAACACGCACATGTATTTTCTTCCTCTCTGTTCTCTCACACAATGAAAATCCATATACAAAGTGAGGGTCTGGGATGCAAGGCAGCTCCTCCATCAATGAGTGATGAGCTGATGCAGACCCATCCCATACAAGATGAGAAGCTCAGAAATGGTGTAGGAAGGGAGACATGGGGATTTTATATGGCTAAAACCATGTTCCATACTTCCATACAAGGTGCAGCCAGTGCCACCTTGGCCAATGCCAGCAAGGGAGTGACTACTCAGCAGTTCTCTCAGCAAATTTGCATCAGATACATACAGCACAGTGTTTATACTTGTCTCTTTAATTCCACCTTCACTGGTATGTAATGAAAGGGAGCTCAAATATTACTAATATTATTATTACTATTATGATAATTATTAAGGGAGCTAAAATGCAAAAAAATGTGCTCCTCCTTCCATTCCTCCCTTTGAAACCAAAATACTTGATAGAACTATAACAGATGCAACACTAAAAGAAAACTTACTTCTTTCCAATCTCCAGCTGTCTCTCAGAAGCATGAAATTAATACTGTAGTTAATTTGAATTTCCTATGTTGTTTGGTTGGTTGCCTCTGGTTCTGAAATATATCATAAGCAGAGGTGGGAATTTTCCAAACCACATCTGACAATAGAACAAAGTTTGAATGAATCATTTGAAAAACTTATGATTAACCCATCTTTCAATTAAAATCTTCCAAGAATATAATGTCTTTATTCAGCAAAGACTACTGCAAAAAATGTACCTATTGCATTTAAGATCCTAAATAAGCAGAGACATAGAAAAACAATATGGAGGAAGCAAAAAAGTTTTTAAATGCTTTGGGCACTCCTTTGAGAGTTTGTATTTGTCTTATTTTAAAACTTGTCTACCTAAAAATTCTAGTTTATTTATGTAGCATCTAAACCCACTAAGCTACTTCATTTTTAGACAATTTAGCAAAAGCATTAATAATTTCAAAAGACAAACACATATACACACACATTGTGCGCTTAATTTCTTTTATTTTTTTTAATAGGTCAGCAAAACCATCCAGATTTTATTTCTATTGCTTATATTAATATGAACCATTCTTGGAACTCTTAGAATCTGCCTGCCAAGGACTTCACAACATTACAACTTTTTCAACTGTGTTAGGCTGAAATCAGTTAAACTGATTCAATTCTTTGTGTGTTGAATGGCTTCAGAAACAGAGAATTCTGAAAGGCTGTTCTGTAGGACAAGAGATTGCTTGTCCTAATCTGCTCCATTGCCCAATTTGTTCTTTAAACCCATTCCAGATGATCTGGAATATTCAGAACCATAAATGTATTGAGTCTGGAAATTTGGAAGTAGAAAGTATTGAAACCAGAAAACCTGACTTCCTTAAGGAAGAGTACAGGAACATGTGAGTTCTCGCCAAAAGGTTTGTCCTGGGTTCTGCATTCAGCTTCTGGGATGTTATTTGATATAAAAGCTGGTTTTTCCATCAGAAGATAAGCTATTGTTCTTTGTATAGTCTCCTACCAGAAGAACAATTAGCATTTTAAGGACGGGATTTACCCCACAGGACCCTGTAGCGTAGTCACAGCATTTTCACATCTCTGTGGATCTTGTTTCCCTTTGTCAATCAAGATAACTGAACCTAAATCTATCAAAGATGTTTATTCTTGAACATTGAGGCATATCTGCACATAATTTACAGCAGCAATAATGCAACATTGAGTGTGACTATCTCCTTGAGAGGACTGCAGGAGCATTTCAAAGACATTTAGGCAATAGTTATTGTTCTTCTTTCTTCACTGAAAAAAAATTTCGAAGCAGGAAGGCTGACTGGTTAATTTTTAATGACTACAGACCAAAGGACACTAAATAAGACCAAAGAAGGAAACGTAAAACATCCAAACCTGGTAAAAGGCTACTATCATACTCTGAAAATTAACCTTTACCTCTTCTTCAAGCCCACAAAGTATCATTTTTCTACACTGCTGAACAGCCATGAGGCAGTCCAGTCATAGGCAAAGTGATTCATCCAATATTTCCCACGAGAGAGCTCCTCAGTGGCAAGAGCTGGAATCTGAAATGATGGACATCTAACTTCCAAACTCATCTCCTTCTTTTTCTTAGATTATAAACACAACAACTTCCACCACTGTAAACAAAATCCTAGGTGGTTTTGGTGTCTTTTGCAGTACATAATTTTGAAATTATTCAATATTAAACACTACCTCTCTCAGCTGCTGTAACCTATAGAAACATAGCTGCCTATATTAAGGTTCAAACAATCATGAGCAACACAGATGTTCTATTTTTTCTTTTTTTTTTTCTTTTTGCCACAGAATAAATGAGTTTTTGATTTAAAAACATTTGTGATCTGCTGAAAATCCCTGGTTTGGCAGTAGATGATGTCAGGCTTTCAGTGAAATGCACTGCTGTTAAGCCACAGACAACAGCGTTGTGTAAGTTATTGTCAATCAGGGGAAAAAAAAAAAAAAGAGTTCCAGATTATTTTCAAGGAAAAAATAAAAGATATATTTCGGGCTGACCCGGCTCTGGATGTCAAAACATGTTTCAATAGCACTGGATCCTACCTTTGATTGAAATGTTTTCAGTTTACAGCATCAATTATCACACTGCTAATAATACTGAAGATGTAGGTAGGTGGCCAAGATAAACACACCATGTGGCAGAGGATGGGGTGGACTATTTGAAGAATGATGGGGGATAAGCAGCTGTCACACAATTCTTGTGTGTATAATCAAGATCACAGAATAGATGGAATGTATTGAGAAAGAAGAATTCGTATATTCTTTCCCTTTCCAAGGCTGCAGCATTCTTATAAGCATTAATTCTCCAGACCTGTCACGTTTTCCATTCCTTATGCTGCTTTTATGGATTCATGCACATAGGGGAGAAAGGTTTTATGTATCCTATAAAAAATGTGTAGGTATATAAACATGTAGAGTGGCTCATAATGATTTCCAAACTGCACAAACTAAGAAGAAAAGAAAGAAAAGGCAGTAAGAGAATTATTCTAATAGCTTTTATGAATGTGACCCTTCCACTGTTGCTGCCTACAGCTGACAGTAGCTGAACAATGGAAACACATTGGAAGACTGACTGAAACTCAGTATTTCCCCAGTGCAGGTATGTCTGGTCCTTTCTTTGCAGGCAAAACCTCTGGAAGGAATTATGAACTACAAGCAGTAAAAATACAAAGACAACAGCTCTGCAGATGAATGAGACAAAATTCAGATAAAATTGAGCTGAGTAGAAAAAACGCAGAAGAATTTTTCATTAAACTTGCAGGGTGAAACAAGTAACAATAAAAATTACATGTTTCTGTTGTAATAGGTAGGGCATTGTTTCTGTTTGGTCTGACCAGAAATGGGCATTTTTAACACAGCTTCCACTTATGCCTCATCCCCACAACTGCTCACTATGCTATGTGCATTTACCCTTGCACAGATCCAGTGAAGGCAGTCAGAAGAGGAACTACATTTGAAGATGGGTAGGTACAGAATGTCTGGGAAAGGAAGGAACACAAATATCAGAACTTCCACCCCTGCTGTCAACACACAGAATAGACTCAGCTCATGTTTGGAGTCTAGGACAAACTGACATAGCTGACATTTGGGTACTTACCTCCTTTTATTTATCAGCTGAGTAAATTTCATGCAAAAATCACTGAGAGGCAATAAATATCAAGCATTGCAAATTCTATTTCCACAGAATAAATGCAGCATCCAATGGCTTTAATGCTCCATATAGGTATTGCCTCAGCTTGCCAACTTCAGAGTGGAACCACACTTTAAATATTCTGCAGACTGTAGTTAAGTGCTGTAGTATGTTAAACTTTCCAGTCTTACATATTTCAATTGATTCTTTGTTCTCCTCTTTCAGAACAGGTTAATGAAGCTGAAGAAAAGGAGAGGAGGATTGGCCATTCAATAAAACTGCAACATATGGAAAATCCAACATTTCAGGGAATTCTAGGAGCAAGCTACCACATCTATTCTGGTGAGACTAGTATTAATGGCTACTTATTCTTCTGTTCCTTTCCTAAATTAAGGATTTATAAGACCTTCTACACATACAAATTAGGCATCACATCGGTTGCCTGAAGAAGCGATTGCAATATTTTTTCCAAAAAAGAAACTAAGGCAGATAGATATTAAATTACTTACCCAAGATTGCAGAGTCCAAGCTACACTCTACCCCCCTGGAGTTCCAGTCCCACTCATGAATCCTGATACCACACTCCCTCCCCTTGCAAAGAAAAAGGGGAAGTTAAGGAAGATTACTTCAAGTTAATCCTGATACATTTTCAGGATCCTTGTGCTGGAGTGTCTCAGTGGATGTGCACCCAAATAGACAGGAAATCAAAATACTTCCCTTTCCAATTAACTATTTCAAAGTTTCCCAGTTCCACACATATATAAAAAGTGCATTTCTAGCAAAAGAATTTAAAGGAATAACATAAAAGTCGGGAAGTTAAAAACAGAACATCAAAGTCACAGTAATTAGCTCCACATGTCTAGCTGATAATGAGAGCTGTCTTTTTTCTTTTTTAATAAAGAAAATGAAGACACCAGAGTGGATGCTACTTGATTAAATTAGCTATGTAATTGCTGTGGCCCCATAATCACAAAGTCAGGGCTCATCCCTTAGCTCAGACCACGCGTGCATCCGTGTCACATACAGATTTTCTTCATTGTGGCATTCCCCCTGTCAACTCCCGTGCACAAAGGAAAGAAACATTAAGAAATAACCCTGCTCCATGAGTGTGTCTGGGAGAAAATTACTTGTAAATGTCAAGAATGGCTGATAATAACTGAGAAGACAAGCACAGAGGAGGAAACCATTCTCTGTGTGCATTTGCAAGCTGGTTTGGCCACAGCATGATCAGTAGGTCACAATTTGGCACAACAATTTCTATTTAACTAGAAGTTCCTCCCAAGTATGCAAAATGAGCTTATGAGCTGTGGGAGCTCAGCCTCTATCAGAGGAAGCCCTTCAACATTCTCTCAAAGAAAGTAAAATTAAACATGTTTTTCTATATGCCTTCAAAACAACCACTGCCAGTGTCCAAAAACATTTAAAAAGACAATGATTTAGCAAATTACTGTAAAATATGTTGAAATGTACCTGTTGTAGTCAGGACTCTTACACGTCTTTCAATTAGAAGTACCCCTTTTACAAGGAAATCTATTCTCATTATCCCAACTCCATCACTGCTGCCTAATCCCATGCATTCCTCTCAACATTTACCTGTTCTCAATCCTCACTCACCACCACTGCTCATGCACTCCATAATATAGCAGTTACTTTAGGTTCAGCTGTAAATAATGCATGCCCATGCCTGCCATCTAAATCCTCTTAAGTTAGAAGTTATTTCCAGTCATAAAATCATAGAAATTAGAGGCAGAAAAGACCTATTAGGTCATTTAGACCAAAACCCCATGCCAATGCAGGATTGTTTCCTGCAGTACACTTTCTACTGCTTTGTCCAGTCTAGTTTTAAATGTCTCTTGGGAAGACTTTAAATGTCTCCTAAGCAGTGTTGCTGCTGCTTCTCTCAGAAGGATTTTCCACAGGCTGAGAGCCAGGCTTGACAAGTGAGTCATGCTTGTTTGAAAGCACTGGTCCTGGTAAAGCTCTATGGCTTTAGCTCATGCCTTTTGATGCCTGATTAGCATTGTCTAAGGCATGTCAGCTGAGGTCTTTGAGAAGGAAAAGTGTATGAGGAGTTCACTGTTTCTGCTGCAGCTCTGTGCAATTAATTGGAAGTAATTTAGTGTTGGCAGGCTGGTAAAAGTTTGCAGCAGTTCCATTGCTTTGGGATGCTGTGAGACCACATCTGTTTCATCCTGCAACCTCTGTCAAATGTAACTTTACCTGTTTGGGTGCTACTTACTACAGGGTGAGTGTACCACCATGAGAACACCCTGTGACACAGGCACTTGTGTCACTGAGGAAAAAGACCTGTCAAGGAAGGCAAAGAGGGTGATGTGCTGTGTACAACTCATTCATAGTTTGGGGAAGGAAATTTAAGGAGGAAATAATAATATTCTTTCCTGAGGAGTTTCTGGTACTACAAGCACTGATGTTCAGATCGGAAATGCATGGGAATGGTCTTGGGCTCAGTCTGCTACAGCACCTGGCCAGTTTTCTGAGGGTACAGACTGATGGCAGCCAGAGTGTGCTCTGTCAGCTATCTAGTGCACAGAAGAGGCTTGGGGGAAAAAAAGAGTGCCCACCTTGTGAAATAGGATGCGATGGGATGGGAATGTGGTGTGGAAGTAGGATAGGAAAAACACCTTTCAGCAGAGCTCACTTTGACCCAGTCACACTCACTGTGAAACTGCTTTCAGGCAACACTGTGTCACCTAAAATCCATACACAGAGTAAGTGGGACTCACCCACTTTGTAGCAACAGAGCAGAGCAGTGAGAAAAGACCACACTCTGATAGAATTAGATGTAGTCAGTTTTGAAGTAAAGAATTGTTTTGCATGTTGTCTAGAATCAGCTGAGCTTCAAAAGCTGTGACAAACACAACCAACAAACTGTGTTGTGCCTAACTTAACTAAGTCCTATAACCACCTTGTCTTCTATGTTTATCTCAAAGCCAGATAGCCTTATCTAGAAGGTAGTATCACATCTACACAGGAGAACAGAAAACTGCATAGGAAGCTGAGGACTGGTTCTCCACTGTCAGCTGAGGAAACAAAAGAGAATATCATATAAACAAGCAAGGAAATAAAAAAAAGAAGAAGATAGCATTTATTCAAAGATGGCATTTATTCCAGTAAAAGCTTATGCAAAAGCTGATCTGCTTGCAAGCTTACTCCAGCAAAGACGTATGCCAGCTGAGCTGTGCAGCTACCCATTGACACCAATGCAGATGCCAGAGCATTCCCACTGTCCCATTCCCTCTCCAGAACCAAGGCTCCTCCAGCCTTTTGCTTCCACAGAAAACAACAACCCTCTGACAGAAATACTCAGAGAAATTATTTTCCAAATGAAATTTGTAGGATTTATCATGGAAGAGCATGTTCATGCATGTGCATTTTGTGGAAAAGGGAGAAGAGCACAAAATGGCAATTACATGGCTGATGATCTCTAATCTTCTCAGGGATGCCTGTACAGGATTGATGAGTTGTCAGCACTTCCTCGGCCATTTGCCACACTGTCCCACAGCTCATGTCCAAACCAAAGAAATACATATGTAAAATATCATACGACTCCTTTAAAGCCTAACCTATACAATTCTGCACAAAGGCTCACTATATTGTGAGAAATTATGCAAAATGTGATGACAGAAATCATTTAATTAGAGTGCAGTTCCTCCATAAGATCTCCTGGGGAAGGAATGTTCCTACAGCCCATGTTCTTCTACAGAAGCATTCATGTCATCTCCCATGTTTCATGCCCCACTTCAGCTGTGGTAGGTTGTCCCACTGTAAAGAAGCAAATAAGTAAATAAAAGCTAAGCCAGCATATTTAAGCAAGCGCCGATGCACTTCAGCTGCTCTGGTCCTGGCTCTGCTTCACTCCTCACACACAGTCTGGAAGAAAGGAGCTGCAGATTGCTCATAGGATGCAGAGTTTTCTGTGCCAAATGGGTCTACAACTTCCACACCAGCTCATGCAGATGTCTCCAGGTGCTGAAGTGGTAAGGACAGCAATGGAGGATTGGCAGACTAACATGATTACTTGCTTTGCCACTAACAAAGAGAGGCCAAGAAAGGCAAGACAGTGAACAGAAGATGGATTGAGGTAGGATGAGAAAGCTGCTCATGACCTGGCCCTGAATTTCCTCTGAATTCTCTACCCACAGGAGCAAGCTGGTGTGATGATGGCTGTGACCACAGCAGCTATCAGACACCTCAGTCTGCAACAGCAACACTAAAAGCCTGAAGGAGAAGGCAGGGAAACAGCCATCCTGCAAACCCACCTCCAAGCTGTACAAGAATGCAGCAGCACCATTATCTGCTACTAAACCTCTGTGTTCACCTGGAAAGAGCTTTTCCATCCAGGGGCTGAGCCCTGCACACAACCTCTCACACAGATGGGAATTCTGTACCTTTGTGGTCATGAGCTTTTCCACCACCTACCAGCCCAACTAATGCAGTGCATCCCAGTGACAGCTGAGGAGGTGCTGAGCACACTGCAGATCAGATTGCTCCAAAAGAGGTATTCCCACCCACCCTGCTGCACCACTGGCCTGAGCAATGAGAGGAACAGAGGTGACACTCTGTGACAAACCACAGAAGGAAAGTGGAAAGGGGAGGAGGTCCTCTCTACAGTCTCTTTAGCTGAGTACACAGATAAGGGCTTCTTGAAAGCAGATAAGGGTTTCTTGAAAGCTTCCTGCTCATGGTCTATTCCTCTTAGGCCTTAATAGAGATTTAGTTTGTTCAACCTTCTCTTTGGTTAATGGAAATAAAACTGATGGATAAAAATCTCCCCTAGGAATATACATACAAAAATATGGTTGTAAAGATG
The DNA here is from genome assembly GCF_027477595.1 of Haemorhous mexicanus. Lineage (NCBI taxonomy): Eukaryota > Metazoa > Chordata > Aves > Passeriformes > Fringillidae > Haemorhous > Haemorhous mexicanus. Next base: position 143,484,239 of record NC_082341.1, read on the forward strand.
CCCTCAGTGCAGCCACCCATGCTCTGACTGGCAGCTGCTCAGAAAACATAATTTCTTGACTACAAAATACTAAGTAACACCATATTTCTTAGCTCATGTCCCACCACAGTTTCATTTCAGCACAGCAAAACCTCATTAATTCGCACTTTGCTTATCCGCACACCTTATAATTCACACGTAAAAACAGCAGTCAGCAAAGATTTAGCAACAATGTGCTTTATTGAGGTCTCATGTTGCTGAGATTTCATTATTCCTGCAAAATACGCTACCGTTCATTCACTAGTACAGTAAGATTTCAACATCACCATAAATATCTCAACCTAAAGATAGGTTCACACTAGCAAAGTTTGGCTCCAAAGTCCATGACTAGGAAATGCCAAAGTTTTAAGCTGGAGGAAAAATAGTTGTGCATAAAGGCAAAATGAAACTAGATTACGATCACAGCTTGTGGTGTTTCCTGCATTATTGTATTTCCTTGCCTTTTAAAAGCACCTTTTCATAGGTTATACTAAGAAATGAATTCTTACTTGCATCCAGAGAAACTTGTACCACAGAATACAGAGGAGGCTTTAACACACATTTGTAGTTTTTCAGCTCTGGAAATATCTTCAGGAATTCTGGACAAAAGGTCTTTAATGGCCCCAGTGCAATTCGCAGGTGCTTTTATTGCAGTCACTAAACCATCCCAAAAACCTTTTCCCCCTGCTTCCCAGCAGCTATTGATTATTGGGAAGCAAATGAGAACCCCGAGCTTCAAGAGATGTTTTTTTTACTGGCAAACACATGGTGGGTAGGAACCATGTACAGCTGCTTCATGCTGGGCCAGTGCAGCAAGGCAAGCCATAGGAGTCAAGATACTCACAGCTCAATTTGTGGGACAGGTATGGAAAGCTGAGGGTTTGGAGATTGTGTGAAGTTTAGGCTTACAAATTAGCTTCAGAGAGTCTGGAGAAACTGTAGCAACAAGCAGTATGAAGCATGTGCTGGTCATTACATTTGGTACTTGGACAGCCCAAAGAGAGATTAAGATGTATGTGTCCCTCTCTTCTACATGCTGAAAGACTTTCCACTGCTACCTAACTCAGTGCCTTGGGTCTTACTATGGCTGGTTGATTGTTAAAACTTCCTTTAAGAGGACGGAATTTTCTTGAAGTTAAACTTCAAGCCTTCAACTCTTCAGGGTTAAGTCTGCCTCCCTTCTCTGTCTCTAGGCACAAACACATATTAGACTCACACTTCAAGCCCAAGTGCTGCCTCATCCTCACCTTCCTCCCTCTTCTGAAGACAAGGAGCACCAACACCCCATTTCAACTCCCTTCTCCTCCCAGACCTCCTCCCCACTCATTATAATAATTTCAGATTCTACACTATATCAGTTTCTTTGCCTGTTTTAAAATCTGTTGAATGGTAATGTTTAGTAAAATATTTAACCAATGAATTCCTAAATGTTGAGAGGTATCCCTTCACAGAGCACAAATGGTTGCATTATTCAAGCAGTGTTTTTCTTTCATCATTCTGTAAAAATCAGAGTTTTGTTCCAGCTGCCATGTTTATTCCTATGTTCTGCTTATTTCAAGAAAAGATGTAACTATTTTCATGCAACTTGTATCAGAAATTATGGGAGTATTTACTATTGGTATACACTGCTTGTCTGAGGTTTCAAGAACACAAAGGATAAGTCCCTAATAATAGCAATGTATGTATCTTTGTATGGACAACAGGGTGACATAGTTATTACCATTTTATAAAATTTCCCATTTGATTTTAACATCAGCAATTTTCTTTAGCAGACAAGCTGCTAAACTGCTCTCAGGAATAACCTCTTTGTTCCACAACTGTTGCTCCACACCTCCTTCTGCCCACTTTCCCTGCAACTGCTTGCCAGATCACAACAGATATCTGAGGCCTATTGCAAATTTCAACCACATGATTTCAGTCACGGGTTTGCCATGTCTACACAAAAGCTCTTTAGTATCTGAGCTCTTTTTGGATGTCTGTAAAACTACTTTCTTCAACAACCAAAATTTAAAGGTATGAAACCGAAGAAGCAACTGTCAGACTAGTGCAATGATGCGAAACAGAAGTCAGTGCTCTGTTTTGCAAGAAGATGTGAGAAAATCCCTGGCACACACAGAAAACTCAATTCCCTCAAAGTTTAAAACCTTAATACCATTATAAATTTCTTTATCTGGTGAATTACCTCCAGCCTGTGTTCTTTTCATGCTGGTTCTTCTGCAGCTCAGGATGACGTTCTCATCCACATACATATCCAGTCATTCCTGAGTTTGCTCAATCTTTAGACTGAAAAACATCTCAGAAAAGAAGGTTGCACAGTCTAGCTCCACATGCATAAAACATGTTGCTACTGGTGCTTGTTTATCACCAACACAAGCAACCTTATTTCTCTCACCATTTCCTAAAAAGGCCGTATTGCCATGCTTGCACCTGTCAGGAGTGAGAATGCATTTGAGGCAGCTTTTGAGAAGTCATTTTGCTTCAGAGTAGTAACACGATGGGAAATGCAGGCTTTGCCACAGAAAACATGGTTCACGTCCTCCCAGAGCTGATTCATTCCTGTCCTTTGGGGAGAGCAGCAAGAGCTGCAGAGAAGCAGCAGTGCAAGTCATCTCAAGACTCTGAGATGATTATTCAGCTGCCATTTCCTCTTCCTATTCCTCTCATTACAAATGCAGATCAAAACACCCAGCAACTGTGTAATATATGCTTCAAATAGTCTAATCTGCATTCTTCTGATAAGAAAATGAGACATATACGTTTATATCCAAACTATAAGAGAACCAACCAGCAAACTGGTGCCTATTTCAGTTTGGGTATTCCTCAAAATATTAACTGAAAACAGATCTCGGGAACCCAGACTATATTTTTTTTTTTCACCATTCTCCCTGCCAGTGCAGGTAAAATGTATCTGCTTTCTAATAAAAGAGGGGGAAACAAATGACACAAATGAGTAGACAAAGACAGTTGCACCACCTGTAGTTAAGCTTGCTGGTATCACTTGCATTTAGAAATTCTTGAAAGCTACAAGTAAGTTTACCATTAGAAAACACCTATTTTTCCAACTGGAAGATCAAATTACTTAAAAAAAAAAAAAGCCAACATAGAACTGAGAGACAAGATTTAAATTTTTCAACACAGAGAAAGGTGATACTGCTCTTCTCTCCGTTTTCAATATTTTCACAGTTAATAACAATAATAGTGAACATCTAGATTTGATGCTTTTTGACAGTTCATGACTGCCTGGGTTAAAGGCTCTGTCTTACTTGTGGACCTCAGCTGTGCCATCCAGCCACTGTGGCTCAAAGAAGCCTACCATGATTAGCTCAGCTTCCAGTGTACTTCAGGTCACTGTGGAAACACCACTAGAAGAAAGGTAAAAAAGTCATGATTTGGTGCTCTCCCCAGTCTAGTTACATACAAAATTTCTAGACGAAAGTATGTGACCGCATGCCATGAGATCTGTGCGTGTCAGACTCACCATGCATGACTTGCATGGACAAACAGTACCCAAGAAAATTACAGATAAATTTCCAGAATTCTCAAACTCTTGCCAGAAAAGATTTCTCTGCTTGGAAATACCAGGAAAAGGTTTATGGCTATTTGGAAGCCAAACATCAGCAAGGAAAAAGAATCATGAAGAACTGACTGGTTTTTGTCAGCCCTCTTACTGATGCAGCCTCTTCTGTGCCTGTCAGAAAGACACAGCAACCAGACTCAAAATTAAATTAGCACCAAGATTTTCACTGCTTTTGTTTCCTGTGAGATCAGTTAAGAAAATCTTTTCTAATCAGGAAAGAAGAGCAAGGTGCAAACTCGGGACCTCCTCCTTCACCACGTGTCTCATAAAATCATTGAATATCTGTTAAGCTGCATTTGATGTGCACGAAGCACAAGGAGGAAAAGTTGCCCACAGCCAAGTGTGATGAGGATGTTTTAAATCTCTCCTAAGAGCACCCCAGAGGAACTGGAGAGGCTCTAAATTAAAGGCTACAGGTGTTCTATACCAGACATGCCCATTTAGACACTTTGCCCTGATGCTTTTTATAACATTCTCCTCCAGGATCTTTTTATGTTTCATATTCTTTTATTGCAGTACCAATTAGCTGAAACAACGATATGAACCCCTAACCCTGCTGTGAATATTAAAGAAAGCTGGGGATTGAAATAGAGAGCACTACTAGAGAAATAAAGGGGATTTTTTAGACAGAATTAGGGGACAATAGAAGTCTTTTTGGTTTGTCTTGATAAACTGCATGTCAGGGAGATTCAGGAAAGTGTATTTAGGGACTGCAATAACTTTATGCATTTGTATATTTGGTAAGATACCTCATCATGTGTGCAGGTCCTGGTACACCAGGACTTTTTATTAACTGGCACTCTCAAGCTCACATAAAGATCAATAATAAAACCACTCTCATGCATGATGAAATACCTAACTTTCATCCAGTCACACAACGTTTAAGAGATATAGTGGGTCATCGGTGACCTCAAGCAGAGCACATTGGGCAGGTTTGCATTTATCCTGACTCCAGACAGGACAGGGTCAGTTTTTTGCAGTAGCCAGGAGGGGCACAGCCAGAACCCAGAGGGTATTCTATGCCACCTCGTATCATTCTCCAAAGGTGGGATGAAGGGACTCTCTTCTGAGGGGAAAGGGTTCCTTCCAGTCAAGCAAGAGTGGCAAAGGGAGTGGTGAGGGGGCTCTGGTTCCCAGCTGGAAAGACCTGCTGGGTGACACCAGTTCTGAGCCAGAGGGAGTGGTTGGATAGTGCTGGATCTGAGCTGGAAGCAGTGGGGTAGCATGGCAGAGGGAGCAGTAAGGTATTTTCTACTGCTGGGGGTTTCCACAGTGAGCAATGACATTTCTTTTCTTGTACCCTCTCTCATTATTGCTGCTCTTACTGTTTTTCTTATCTGATTGCTGTTTCCAGTAAAATGCTCTTATTTCAACCCATGATCTTTACCCTTTGTGCCCCCAATTCTCCTTTTCATCCCACTGCAGGGAATAAGAAGAGAAAGGAAGGAACAAGCAAGAAGAAGTGCATGGCTTGGAGTGGTTTCAGTGGGAAGACTTAATTGAAGAATACCACTCCTAAACCACGACAGCTTTCAGATAGTTTTTTAATATGCCCAGTGAGGGAGACTCCATACCCTCTTCAGCATCATCATTCACCTGAAAGCAGTCAAAAAATATTTTTTAACCTCATTTGACAAAATGATGTTGTCAGGTACATGAATGCTGCAAAAAAAGCATCTAGCATTACCCATGTAATCTAGAAATGGAGAGTGATCAAGTGATAAGCTGCCCTGAGAGATCTGAGGAGCTTCAGTTCAGTCCTTTTGATGGAGTCTTTGTTTTAACTTTTAAATGTGTTCACAACACTTCCTCTGTGTAGGGCAATTTTCAAACTGATAGCACTGTCCTACCTCTGCATGCCATGGAAAGAGAATTACATGCACTATGACACTCTGCCTATGCAGACACCTACAAGATTCCGTTGTTCTTTCCTCCCTGTTGTTCCTCTGCTGTACAATTCCCCATCTACTGGGCATGCAGTAAGCACCTCCTTATACTTCAATTAATGTTTTAAGTAATTTCCTTCAGAACTCTTAATGAGACTTTCGTCATTAAAACATGAGTTTTGCTTCCTTTCAGAGCTCTCTACGCAGGTAGAAAGCCATAAAGCCAGGCAGGCATGTGTGGTTCCAGGAGCACTGAGGGAAGGAGAAGCTCAGTCCTGAACACTGACCTGGTGTTAGGCCTGCTAGTACGTGCTATATCTGAGCTCACACCCATTTGGAGTCAGTGAACCTTCAAATCATCCTGCACCTCCACGAAGCCTGCTAATTTTGGGATGGCAGTAGCAATCAGGCTCACTGGAGCTGTTGTGTAGGTACAACCTGAAGCAGGCACTATGTCATCTCACAAGGGTGTTCATTTTAGCTCCTTCTATCTCACTGGCATCCAAATACATGTCTCTTTAAGCAACAGCAGCTGGTAATCTATGAATGACACCAATGATGAGATAGTATTCTCTCCTGTTTTGTAACAGATGGATTCACAGTATTAAAACCAGGATATAACTGAAAACCTCCCAATCTGTATGCAGTGATTTGTTATTAAATGTCATCCTTTTTTTGCCACATCTGGGAGGTTGATTTGCAACATGCTTGTTCTCCTGATAATAGAAAACCATAAAGATGTTAAAAAGCTTCCTCCCCTGCAAACTAGAAGAGAGCAGTTTCCAGCAATGCTTCTTCTTCCCCAGAGAGAAAAAGCCCACCCTGTAATGATTGTAGAAGGTCTTATTTAAATGGTTTTAAAACAATGGGAAGGAGAAAAAGGGAGTGAAAAAGGGACATTTAAGTGTTCCAGAACTTTGAACAGATTTGTTCTTCTCATGCTGATGCACACTGTGCAGCATTAGATCACATGCTGCTAATATCATGTTGATTTATGGTCTGCATAAATGGAAATAAATGGTATTTGCTGTTACCCAGAGAATAATAGATGGGCCTGGAATGAACACAACACCACATTCACACAACAGGCTCTGTTCATGTCACAAGCAAGGGGAGTGCAACTTTGTAAGGGCCCTCTCTGCCATTCCCACCAAAAAAATCTTTGATACCCACTGATTTTAATGAGTAGGAGTGGACATTTAGGACAGCATTTTCCAAAGTGTCTGAATGATTTAGAAACCAAGCTGTGGTATAACAAAGCAGGGGAAATGTTGGGTGAATTTCTCCCTTGAATGAGAAACTAGAGACTCCCCAGGTCTTTCCACAAAGTTCACCAACCACACAAGCTTGTCAGGATCCTCTGCGTCATTTCCTCCACTTCTTCCCTTCCCTGCAAGAAACCTCAGGGCTTTTTCTCGTCACTTTCCTCCTGGCCTGAGTGACTTGAGCTCCCTCTTGAGAAAGACTCTCTTCAAATATGGTGGGGGCACTGAGACATAGGGGGGCTAAGCCTCTGAGCTCATGAAACCACCCCGCCACCTTTGAAAATGTGGCTTCGGGTGCTAAATAACTCCAAAATCACTTCAAACCTTACCCATAGTGCCTGGCACTAAAACTTTAGCTCCAATGCAGGCTCTGATTGTGGGCATACAAGCAAAAGCAGTGAGTTACTTTGGTTTAATGACTCATTAGTTAAGCTATTAGGTTTTACTTTACAACCAGGGAGGGTAAGTTTGTGCAACTAGCCAGTTACCATTGCTCAGCTGATGAGCAATACCCTGTTAAAATGTGGCAACCTTGTTGCTTTTGAACATCTGCCCACACACTCCTCCTTTATAACGGGGTCTAATAGAGCTCCAAATAGCTTTGGTTCCAAAACAATCTCAAACAAAACTTCTCCTTTAATAGACTTTCAGCACTGCCAAAGCATTCACATTTCAGGCTGAAAGACTGAGTATTTAACCTCAGGACACAGATGATTTTCTGTTATTGTTGCTGTTGGCAGAGAAGGGAAGGTTAAATAAGTTTGAGACAATTTCATTTTTGATGTATAAATATAGCCATGTCCATAGTGTTTTCTATTTCTCTGGTTAGATGATTAAAACCTTACAATTAATGTATGTTAAATTTCATGCTATAATTAAAGGAACAGCTGGTGAAGCCACATACTATTAAGGTTGTCTGATGCTTCATGTATTAAGATTTTGCTTCCTTATGGACAGCTTTGCACTACAGCTGAATTGTTATCTTTACTTTTTCTTCCTGACATACTTACATGTTAACTGTACAGTGTTTACGGTTATGAGTTTGGGTGTTGTGTGGATGTGTGTGCATGTTCTGAATATATAATTAACAGCCTAATATATTAATAGAACATTGAAGCTACTGATATCTACTCATTAATCCTTGAACAGGTGTTATTATATACCACGCTGATGACAATTAAAAAATCTAACTCAGTTCAACTGAGCATGAAAATCTTGGTTGTGCTGACACTGTAACATTACTCATTTATTTGGCTACTCTACCTCAGTAGGAACACCTAAGATGAATTCAAGAAAATAAAACTTATACAGCCATTGCCCTTCATAGCCAGTGTCTTACGATGCCCAGCACTCAACACTTCATAGGAGATTGATAAATGTCAACAGCTTGACTGGATGGTTGGGCTTACAGTGTAGTGGGCAAAATGTCTTCATACCTGCTCTTCTTCTGAAGCTGACAGAGACAGGAGAAGGAATTCGTATAAAACACTTTGTTTGCTTTGGTGTTCTGCGCTCTCCAAGACACACAAGGATGTAAGCACAGAGAAACAACTGTCTCCATCATGATTGCATGCAACAAAACTAGAATCCTAATACAAATCCTTGCAAAACAAGGATTTCTGGAATTCCCCTGCAATGGATGCACACTAACTTGGGTCACATTAAAACATTGGTCATCTTGATCCCCCGTAACTTCAGCTATTAAGGTTCAACAGGTCAAGAGGACAAACTGATGAAGGCACATATGAACACCTTTTCTTCAGTTGCCACAGCCAGATTTGCCAAGGATCCTGAATCACAGTCCATAGTGACACAAAAACAATCATGGAGTCATCAATGAAATAAAACTTGTGCCTTTTTTCCGACAGATATCTGCCAAAGGGAAAAGCAAGAATACACTAATTAGGACAATAATATATGCTGGATATACACTGCATTCTGGCAGATACTCTCTACTTGGTGTATCTACTCAGTGAAACAGGTGAGGAAGAGAAGGGTAGGAAGCAAGACAGAAATGAAGTTAAATGAAATCTTTAGGGCTCCTTAACAAACAAAAATAAGGGTCCAGGACAGAGTTTTCTAAATGCTTTCCTGCTGAGAAGTTTATATAGGAATATTCACTTTCTCAGGGAGGAGGTAAATGAGAAGAAAGTTCATTTCTTCTACTACAACTTCAATAAGAAAATAAGCTATTATCTCATTTCTTTAGCATTTTCATCAAAAACTAAAGCCAAATCTACCAAAGCAGACACAGTTGAAGCAAAGCAAACCTGAATAATCTCTTGGCTTCAGCTTCATTTCATCAAGGTCAGCCACCAATACATATAAGTGTATATATAAGTGTGTGTGTATGTGTCTGTGGATTTATATTAGAATGTCACAGTAGTAAAACTGTAAAAAATGAAACTATTCAGTCTTCACAAAGAGAAACAGTTGAGCTAACTACCTCAATACCTATAAAGGAAAAATGAAAAAAGGAAGAAACTGTTCTACTTCTGACCAAATATAATTTTTCATCTCCAAACAGAACCTGCAACAGTAGTAAGTTAGACCTATTTAAGGGCAGTTACAGTGGAAGAACTAGTTCACAAATAGATTTTCTCCAAATAGCATCCCTATATTTTATACTCATTGAAATTCTTTAGCCTAGAATTCTCTAAACACAATTTTTCCTTTCTTAATAATAGTTTACTTCTATTCAGGTAAAGCTAAAATCAGAAATGTGGAACTGAAAGCAAAGTCACCACAACACTTTGAAAGCCCAGCCTTGAGTCCAATACTGAGTCATCCAGGGCAGATAAATTGTGCGTATCCTAAAGAATTCTCCAGCACATGAATGTCATTCCAGTAGACACAACACCACTGAATTCTAAAGTGGTTCTTAAACCTCAACTAAGCTTTTTGCACGTGGTGATTATATGCAATGATGTGGGGTTTATCTGATGTGGGGGAAAGGAAGAACGTGGCATCAGCTTGTCACAGAGCCCCAGGGACTGACTGAGAAGCCAGCAGTGTGATATGGCTTCTAGCAGCACGTAGCAGCTGACCAGGGCCAGCCATCCAGATAACAAACCCTTGAGGTGGGAAGGAAAGTTCGGGACAGTTCTGATTAAATGGCACTGCACAGATCCACCTTTGGGTAGCTGAAGTGCTGCTAGAGAGGAGTTGCCTGTGTTATTTCCTTCTCCCCTGTACTTTTAGAGAAGAGAACTTTTGCCACTTGGCTGGGGAATGTCAAGCTTTTCAGGCAGATGGATCACTGCCCTGGTGTGGAAGAACTCTCTCTCAGCCCTGCTGAAAATACCAATGTATTTCCTCTAAATACCTAACCGTGGTTGCTCCTGCAAGTTGGGTGGTAGAGCACAATATGACAGCACTTCTTCTTTTTAAGTCACAACACTCTACATAATACAGATCCCCAGAGAGATGTGAGTGCTGCATTTTATTTCACTTTAAAAACATTGTGCTAATAAATTCCAGTCTCATATAAACTACATGGACAGAAGTGCTCTGCCCATGCAATCTGTCTGCTCAGTAGAAAATGTGTGTTATTCTGAAAAAGTCCACAGCTTAAGGTTCCTCACTGGAGCGGTACAAATGAAAGGAAGAGCTTTGCTACTCTTTTTCCCCTTGGAAAATAAGGGCATCACAAAATATGCCAGATACAATAACTCAAGGACTTATGGCTCCAGTGTTCTTGCATAGTTTCTTTTATTTGTACACTGCAGTCTCTACCTTTTTATTCTAAAAAAAAAATATTTCCTGTAGATTGTTTTTTATTCTTTCCTCAAAATAACAATGCCCACAAAAGTCTTCAGCGTTTGCTTTTAGCACAAAAGCTTCTTTTTCTCTTCTGGAAATTTCTTCCATTTCACATTATAACCAACTGAGACAATTAGATCAAATCTAAACTGGAAAATTCAATTATCTGGTCTCCTACGTTTTGCAGTTAAACAGCTTTTTTGAAAGCTAAGCTCCTACCTCTCAAGAAAATAAGTTACATGAACAGTTAGCAGTTCTGAAATAAAATCAGAAATTAAAGAGCCAGCTGAGAGTCTGGTGCTGGTCTTAATGTTTTCAGCTTTGTATCCCAGATCCTTGTGACTCAGAAAAATATGGCTGTTGTTCTTCTTGTTTTAATGAAGTTTCCCCCAGCCTTCCTTCCTTAATCTGTTGGGATGACATTTTGTTGCCTTTTCACAGCAGTCAGCCATTTGACATCTTCCCTTGTGTCTCCTTCCTAGGCTCATTTTAGTCAGATCACATTCTGTTCCTCTCTCTTTCCTTTCTTACACGCATCCAAATGCCCTTTTTGGTCTTCAACGGGGCCCTTGCAATCAGCAGGGACCCTCCAGGAGATGGTACCCAATGCAATGCTCCACCTGGCTGGCAGGGATATGGATTTTGACAAGAAGATCCTGATTTTGTGGCTCAGCTCTGGCCCAGTGATGTTTTCTGTGTCCTTGATCCCCAAAAAAACTATTCCTCATTCAGAAAATTGGAGAGCAGAAGAGGGACTCAGAAAAATCAGTTTCCTAGTTTTTGGCTAAATGCCAATGTCCTCCAATAAATACATGTTGGAGGAGAGGGAAGAAAGGAAAGGATTACTCTAATAATTTCATAAAACTCCATTAAGCAACCAGCTAGAGTTTATGTCCATTACTGTAATCCTCACCTAGTTTATTTGCCTTCCTGTACTGGGATGCTTTTTGTTACTAAAAACTTTCAGTGATGTTCTGAGCACTTTTCCCTCATTAGCAGAATGTCACCCCTGCAATGTGCAGGTCTCACAAGGGCTCAGCCCCTCTCTTTCACACCTCCTCTGCTCCTTCTCTTTTATCTCCAACAGACATTCAAATATTAATATCATTCTTTGTAAGTAGTAAATCCATAAACACCTGGAGATGAAGGGAAATTTTTTTCAGGATATACTAACCTAGCAAATGAACTGCTTAACCCCTCCTTTGCTCCTCTGGTATGCCTATACTTATTTTGACATCAAATGTACATCTAATATCTTCATTCCTACAAAGTTATTTCTCTGCGGGAAAGGAAATCAATTTTATGGCCTTACAATCAAATTCTCCCCAAGGTGTTTACTGTATGACTCTCTATGTAATAAAATCATCCTTCCCAAACAAATCATGCACCACTAAAGGCCTGGTGGGAAAAAGAGGCCAAATGGGAAATAAGTAAGCCTCCCTGACACTCTGGGTCACCACCGAGCCCAAAAGTTTGCTGTTTGCTGCGGGTGGAGTCTGCTCCCAGGAGTGGGTGGGATTTATGTGTATTCCAGTCCTCAGGCCCAGCATGGCCCTGCTGTGAGCCTCCCCTGGGCAGGGGCTCAGCCAGCCTCCCCAAACCCTGGGGTCTGTGCCACCAGCTCCTCTTCCCTGTTTTTCCTTGGCATGGCTTCTACATCAAATAAAAGTTCCTTCTCTGTGTTCCAGCTCTAACCTCTACAGGGCTGAAAAAAGTAGCTCAGGGTCGCTATCAAATACTTTCCCTTCTAAAGACCAACCTTCTTGAATATAGGACAATGACAAAATCATTGATTTTTGCAAATCACAAAGGATTTTGGGTTTCAGCTCATTTTCATGGGCCATGAAATTTCAAAAAGTTGCATTTCAGGATAGATATACTAGGGTTCATTTCCTGCAAGGCAGATAAATTTAGATGTCTTAAACTAAGTTAGGCATATTAAACTTCTGTATAGTCAAAGGAGAGAAAGGATAGTCCTTTTCATCTTCTTCAGTTACCCAACTATGCGAGAGATTCATCACCATCTGCAAATAAGCAGTTTTGTATAAAAAGGTCTCTACAGTGAAGTGCTGAGCCTTAGCTCACATTCTACAATCAGGACAGAGTAGTTATATCAATCATGTATGGCAGCAAAATAAAAGATCCCAGAGCTCTGGTTCAGGGCCAGCACCACTGCTCACATGTAGCCTGGCATAGTTCTGACCTGTACCAGCCACCAGCACATTGTTAAGAGACAGCCCAGCTCAGGCACCAGCCCCAGAAAGCAGTAGGGATAAGGCCAGGTTTTTAGGGAGAAGCAGAAACATAATTTAGGCATCTGGCTGAATACATGACCCAAAAACTGGCCAGCAGCCCATGGTCTGTCTAACTTGCTAATGAAGAGCTCCTTCTCTCTTTGCTCTCCTGTGTATGCTCTGACTGTGGGACAGAGATCTGCCCTGGCCCTGCTTGGAGAAGCCACACACATTTTATAGCAGGACCTTTCCTTTCCTAAATGCCTGTGCTCAGAGGGAGAAATTCAACCATCCATTCTCTGGTGAGATATTTCACTAAGATACTGAGGACTTTTTCTAGATAAGAAAGCTGTCTGGAGTATATCACAAAAGATGTGCCTTGATCAGAATCGCAAGCTTATCCAGACATTTCTTATTCTGTCATGACCTAGCTTTAAAACAACTAAAACAGGATTGCACACAATTTTTCAAAACTTTATTTCCCATTTCCAGTGAAAGAAGGACTAAAGGGGTTACAAAAAATGTGGAAAATACTTGAAAATAAGTCCTTTTAAAAAAGACAGGCTGGTCACTCCTCAAACTGACAACATCAGAGCCGTTGCTCCCCACTCACAAATCTTTATCAATACATGATAAAAATTAATGACTAGATAAAGAAAAAATCAGTTTCCCATTGCAGGCGTGGGATGGGCAACTATTTGAGACACATTTTTCTTTTCTTTCCATCTCAATTTTTTTCTTATTGATTTGCAGCTCTTTGATGATAAATGGATCAATTGTTTGGTAAGAAAAGCAGGAGGCATATATTTACATTTATAATCACAATTTTAATCATTCATCTCATTTTAAAAGTCACTGTTAGTCATTTTTATGGTTTTTTCTCCAGCATTTTATTTCAGCAGAAAGTGTTAAAATGTTAGCACTTCTCATTACTGACTGATTATTTTCCTCAGGATTTTAAGTTTTCTTTCTCTCTCCCCATGCCTAAAATCCAATTTACAGCCCGCTAAAGGCCTCATAAGATTTTTATGGATTATTTCCTGAAATCACATTAATCTAGCTCCTGTTACTTTTGCACTAATTTCACCTGCCATTGTATGAAGTAACTAAATTCAATTGCCTGGAAATGATCCCCCGGAGATTTCTTCATGAAGCGAGAAAAAGAAAAAAAGTAACCCTACCTTGATGAGGTTATAAATATGGAGGGAACAACAGGCCTATAAATTCACAGTATGCAGACACTTTTCAAACTTTGACAATCAGAGATCTTCAAATAAGGTCTTTCAAATAAGATATAGATAAGGGCTTGGATTAGATTGCATTTGGCTCTGTCTCAGCTACCCTGTCAGTCTCTCTGGCCTCGACAAGTGATACACTCTTTATTGCTGTTCTAACAAGCTAGGGAAGTTGTCCAGAAACTTATCAGCTGCACACTGGTTCATTAGAACATCAGTTCGACCAATACTTACTATGCTGGGCATCAGCTATCAAGTAGATGTGTCCTTATTTTAGGGAAAGTCTGCAGATAACTCTGCAAGCTGTCTAAGAAAATGGCATTTTAAAACAATGCAGCAGCCTGGTCTCTCTGACACATAATCCTGTCTGCCCCACTTGTTTACATGATAAAAAATCCATCTCCTCCAGGCCTCCTCACTGGGTAGTTTAAGGGCAGCAGATATGCTTGAGATAAAGTAATTCAATGTAATTGCTCAGGGTGGTAAGAAAAGTTCTCTGGCTTTGGAGTGGGCTGTGTCTGACCCACGCGTGGCTCCCCAGACACAGTGAGGCTTTCATGCAGCCGGCAGCGCGGCGCTCCCTGGGCACGGGGCTCCTTCACACGGGCTGCAGGCAGCAGGCAGAGTGCAGCTCAGGGTCTTTGGCTTCCTAAACTCTGGACCAAGCTCCAGCAAGATGCCATTGGGACTCCAACAGGCTGCTTCCTGCTGCTCCTATGTGCAATGTCTTCCTGGCCTCTATTCCATAGCAAGAAGAGGCTGGGGCTCTTGGCTGTTGCCCTCATTTGCAAATGCTGGGCTGTGCTCTGATTCCTGAGGAGCAGCAGTGTGACCACAGACCTGGGAAGAGTTGAGTTTTCTCTTCCTTAAATCACTGCTGAGTCTGAGCCAACACCAGTGTGGACCCTGGATTTATCCCAGCCAGCAAGTACTTTTTTCTTAAAATCCTTTTGATTTTTGTTTCTTGGAATAGGCAATCGTTCTCCTGTCAGATACATCTGACAGCAGATAACTAACTGAACCAACCCAGGTTATCCAACTGAAATTGTCTTATCTAGGCTACCTTAATTGTACTTGGAATCAGTCTGCCACTCCTCTGTTTCCTACTTGGTACTTAGAAATGCTCCTTCCTGAGTCGTGTAGGATCAGTGTCACATGGGGGAAGATTTTCAAAGTCATCATACAGCACTTCCCATCTATAGATTTATATAGCAGAGCAGTAGGCAGGAAAAAAATGTGTTTCTGGTTTAAGCCACTATAGTGATTTTTAATGTATAAAATGCTAAACTTAAAGTAAGATCTTCCTAGATGGCAAAGCTAAAATATGTTCCTTTACAAGTGGTAAATTGCTACCTGAGACACATTTGTACCTTTACGCTTGGACAGTTTTACCACTGGGGTTCTGACCCTGACTGGGAAGTCATTTAGAGACCAATCCCCCACAGGGGTTGCTGTTTGTGCATCCTTAGTCTCACCCATTATGGCTAAGTGTCAGAGCACTAGCACAGGACGTGGAAAATATATTTTACCCCTCAGCCCTAGGGGAATCAAACTCAAAAGCTTCCACTTTTCAGGAAACTGGTCTCAAATCTAGGCTGTGGCCTCAATTTGAATGAACAAGAGAAGGACTCTAGGGCTCTGTGAGGTCTTCCTGCTGAAGCTGCTCCTTTTCACATGACATATTTACCCATTTCTTGAGACAGAGAAAAGGGATTGATGCAAAGAGGAACCACTTCAAGAGGATGGACTTAATGTCCCCCACCCTAAGAATAGTCCATGTCCTGGTGGTAATGGCACTCCAAGGAAGTATGAGATGTGAGTTTACAGCCCCTCAGGCAGAGGAAGGAACTGAACTTGGGTCACCCACATCCTGAATGACTGTACTAACCACTGAGCTGAATAATAAATAATAATGAAAAGGAGCACTGTCCCCCAGCAACTCTCTTCTCAATGGGAGAAAGATCTCTGCTCTGGTTTTCAAAGCATATATATTCTTAGGCTCCTCACTGCAGAAATCCAAAGACTGTGTAGGAGTTTAAATGCTTTTTGCCCAAGCCCAGGACTCATGATATTCACCTGGCCTCAGCCTTTTTTGCCAGCTAGAAAAATGGTTCTGTGGCTGTTTGGGATCCATCTCTGAAGCCCCAACTCTCTTTTATTTATATAACCTGTTTGGGTTTCTCAGTGGGAGCTGTATGTTCACTTAATAAGCAGGTGCAGGGTCGAATGCAGCAGTGCTCACAACCTCTTGTGGTCTCTTTCATCTCCCAGTCTGCTGCATATTTAGGTGCTTAACTCTCAGTGACTTCTTTCTCATTCTCCAAACTGGTCCTACCAGAATTACCCTGCTTCACATCATGTGACTCACTAGCCACTGTGAGATGATCAGATAGCCACAGATAAAAGGAATGTATATCCTCCTAAACATAGAACTCTGTGTGAATTATGTGCTGTGTTTCCAAAGGCCATTAGGCTCTTCCTTATTTATATTCTTGTATTTTAACATAGTCCTCATTGTTCACCATAAACATTGCCCATTCCCAGAGACTGGGTTATTTTAGAAAGAAACAGAACAAGCAAATTGTCTTACTTCTGAGATTTCCAATAATCAGGTTATCACATATTCATAAATCAAGACATTTACTGCAAAGAATGTATAAGAAATACAAAGTACAATTACAGGAAACTGCAAATTTCCAAACACCCTGGTGTTAGAATATTCAAAAGATATTTCATGTTCTTCTATTTCTTGCCAATAGCTGAAATGCTGAGTCTTTATTAGGAGTGTTTATGGTAAAATAAGCACATGACATTATCTCCTGTCTGATCAAAAAGAGTCGACATACTACTTTAAATGTCAGAGGTCTATTTCTGCAGCTTCCAGTAGTTATTGTTGTAAACAAGGGATTGCTGCATTTGCCCATAGCTTAGCCAGAATGTTAATGTTTCCTATTAAACATTTTCTTCTTTCTTCCCTAGACCATTTTGTACTACCACACCCAGCTGCGAACATCTGGCTCCAAGCAGTGACACCAGCTGATGAGAAATGGCATTCCTGCAGCTTTTCTTTCTGAAGACTCATCCAGAGGTGGCTGTTATCCAGCAGACAGCACTCTGCACTGCTGAATGTCAGTGTCTGGAGTCCCACTGGACAAAGGCTCCTAGAGGAGTTACTCACACAGAACTGTGTAAGATAAAGAATTGGGAGCCTGATTCTCAGAAGTGTCATTCTACAAGTCAGCAAGGTCCTCTGGCCAGTCACCTCAAACACTGTCACCCTGGTGATGTATGGACTGAAGCATCTGGACATCCAGTCTGAAGCACAAGACAAATAGTGATTACTAACTCAGACTGGTCTCCTGGCACTAACTGCAAATATGCCAGTGGCAGCTCTGTGTTTGAAATCAGCATGGATGACAGCAGTCCAACTCTGACACCGCTTTATGTAATCTGGCATGCCATGGAGCCTCCACTTCTCCACCCAGTAACACTGGGGCAGCTTCTGGAGAGGAAAACTTTCACGCTTTAAAGGTTGGCCGGTATGAGTACTGGAAAACAGTATAACACTGAGTTTTAAATACTAAAAACTATTATAATTAATTAGAAATAATAATTAATATTTAATGCATTTAATTATAAATGTAAATTAATAATATTTTAATAATAACTTGAAGTCAATGTCCTTTATCACGAGATGTCAAAACACTTTATAGATAAAACCCAATTAAGCTTCCCATTATCCACCTTTGTGATCCTTCCCACTCCTTGCTCTCCGGGTGTTTTATAAGGGGCGGGTCCCTGCCATCATTGTGGTGAGGAAACTGCAGCACAAGGAAGTTAAACACCTTGTTTGCATTGCCTCAGAAACTCAGTGCTAAGATGATAAGAGTTCCTGTACATAACCTATTTCTATGTGCAGCAAGTTACTGTAGCACTTGAGTAACAATGAACCATTTCCAAGGCTGCCCTCCAGACTAGTGTGAGGTGGTAAATGAAGCAGGCTTGGAAACCCTGACTGCAGGGTTTGGTTCCTCTGCACAACCTTTTGAGGTCAGACCTATGCCTGCCTCAGGAGGGCTGGTTGCAAGTGAGGGTCCAAAAACTGCAAAGCTTCATTAGTTTTGGGCTGTTTCTCTGCAGTATTTTCTGTAACTGCCTCACAGGCAGGGATGGGTGACATCCACCTTGCTGTGTATGGAGGGGGTCGGGCACAAAGGTGTCTGCAAAGGACTGAGCAGCCATGTCCCTTGCTACGCATCACACATCTGTCAATCTCAATGCAGAGTTAGCAGGAACATTTCAGAATTCAATATTCTGGGGGGGCAAAACCAGAACTGAAAATGTTACTCAAATACAGGATTTAGCTGACCAAGCAGACTATGACCAGTTAGTAAGCATGTCACACAGTGTATAAAAAGTATTACAGCATGTCTGTGCTAGAGCTAGGACCTGAGCACTACAACCATGCAAGATTTTCCTTGTATTGCCCATCTATTTATTGCCATGTACTGGAGGTACTTTCAGCACTTTAAAGTTAAGTCTTCAGTTTTAAATTAGTTTTTCTTTCTGGTTGTCCAATTTAACACTCAGTCTAGATGATGAATTACAGATTCTTTCAGACAGGAACTAGCCCTCAGCACTCTATCCTTACATTAGAGATGCTCTATAGCAAAGAAAGGAATCTTAAAACTTAAGATGTTACTCTGCATTGACCTCAATGCCAATTAAGATGCACAAGATGTAAAAAAGAAGTCAGTAAAATGTTTTCCCTCATAAAGACTATTTCATCTAGAATTAGTTTCTTGACCCCACATTCACCACTCAGCTCTGAATAACTTTGTTCAGGTACCTGGGTCTCTCTCCATGTGCTACCCCAGGACATAATGGTAATTATGGTCACCAGAAGTAGTTAAGTAGGTAGTGAGCAAGTAAATAGTTAAATACCTAAGACTAGAGACTTAAGACTAGTACTTAAGACTAGGTACAAAATTTTCATTTTGAGTTATTCAAAGACCCTTATATGAGCTCCTAAAAACAGAGGTTCCCTTGAAAGTCTTGCCTGTAAGTCCGTCTGCCTTATTCTTCTCAAAAATCCTTGAAAGAGAAAACTAAATCATTAAAGCAACTCCTTATGGTACAACATTTTCCTGATTTTCCCCACACCACTGCTTTATCCTTTAAGAACTAATGTTAATTCAGTTTTCTTCTACTTGAATTTGACAGATTCTCTGTAAAATAAGTATCTTTAAACAAATTTTTCAGGTACCAGTAAAGATAGATCCATTTGAACAGGTAAATAACCTGTTTTAAATGGTGTTCTGAAAAAGAGTGGCCAAAACTATCTATGAAATTTGCAATCATAAAAGCTTTCTTTGGAACAGATTAGAGACAAAATATTTCATTTGCTTTGTTAATGTCCTTTCATTTGAGTCATAATTATATCCAAACTGCAGCTTCTGAGGGCCACACAGAATAATACAAACGCCTTTGTTTCCGTGGATTCATGTTCTGTTGTTTCCATTCCCATTGCAATCCTGGTTAAATGAATGAGGAATCTGAATGCAAAGGCATGCAGTATTCTGGGACTTATAAGAAGCTGAAATGCTTTGATGTTCTTTCCACAGCCTATAGCCAGATTCACTGTTCTTTTCCCACCCTATCCTTGACCATAGCTTTCCTGGGACTTTGTGTAAGCTACAGAGCACCCTCCAGATCTGAACTGTGAGAGAGATGTTATCAGATCAAAACACCACACAACCAACAGAAGTGTCTCACCTGAAACCAATGTGTCCCAGAGATGTCATTTCCTTGCCAAGCCTGGGCTCCACAGGTGCTGCACTAACTGCTCACAGGCAATCACTAGTATGGACAGTCAATCCATGCCTTATTTGCCAAATTCCTCCCTTCTGAAATTAGAGCCATTATTTTTTGCCCATTATGTCAGAAGCTAATGGTGATATTCTAATTTAATATCTAGGGTTTAATGCCAGCACAAATTTAACAATGGGGAAATAAAGGGGACTTGGGCAAGTCCTAGATGAAAAATGAGAAATGCAAAGGTTCAGAAACTTCTGCAAAACCCTGATCCAGATCCAGAATAACTTGTGTCCCTTGTGTGCAACATGGGGATGCAAAGGTTGAAAATAATCCTGAGAATATTAATGTCATAACACAACCTTTGCAGCTGAAATGCCCTTTCTTGCTAGGCTACAGAATTCCTGATTTCATGGCAATACTGAGAACATCAACGTACATGCTTTGCCTTAATTTAATCCTCAGAAAACCCACTCTTAGATTATAGATATCCTGAATAAAGAGGAACAAAAATTTGACCCAAGACAGCTGAGCTGTATCTAAAAAAAAGACATTATTTTTTACCGGATGGAGCAGTAAGAATAAGGGAAGTTCATAACTCAAATCAGAACTAATGCACTGTAAATTATTTCCAAAAAGCACTCAGAAAGTCTTTCAAGTAAAATCAACAGACTTTACCACAGACAGGCTAAAATGCAACACATTTCTAACATCAAATGCTACTAGTGTAAAAAGAAATAGAATAGCCAAAGTACTTAGAGCATGTTCATAATTCAGTGTGATAAACCAATTCTAACCAGCTAGCCAGTGTTACCTAAAATCATGTCACTGGTCTTTTAAATCAATGTCCCATATTTCTCTCCTGATAGCAGCTCAGACGCAGAAATTCTTTTAATCCAAGGTGTATTATAAAATATTTTTCTGCATGTTGACATTACTGATACAGGCCAATTCTCCTGTCCACGCTGCAGGAATTGTGAATTATCTGCACGTGGAAATCATGGTGATAACAACCTGAGCCCAGTGCAGGGGATGAGAACAGAATATCCAATTGAGATCTGCAGTGCAGATAAGCTTTCTGCACCCAGAACAGAAGATGTGAATTTTACCCATACTTCAAAAACACACAGTATTCTGAAACTTGCTTATCCTCAAGTGGCATGAAAACACAAAGAGAAAAAAGCCTTTCTGATGTCTGATAATGAGAAACATGGCTGACTTTCAGATTTGAAACTATTTAACACACACACATACATACAGAATGAGAGAGAAATATTTTTAAAAAAATTGAAATTAAATGAAAAAAATTACTTATTACAGTAGACATCAACTAATGGATCACGCTTATTTAGTGTCAGTTTAAAAAAGCAGGGGGATTTTACTAAGTGCATCCAAAAATATTCACTAGAAAACACAGCAAATATGTTATAAACTCATTTAAGCCACAGAGCTCATCAACGCTGTTTGTAATTATGAAATCATTTGGGGATACGGTATTTTTTTAGAAGGAATTGTTTTGCTCTTAGATGAAAACCACATCATAGTCCTTCAGACATAAATCTTTTATTGTATCTTCAAGAAAGAAACTGGAAATTGTGCAACAAGGCGCCACTGATAAAATGTAAGCATCCCCTTGGAGTAATCTGGATGAGCTCATTACTTGAGGAAGATAACAGGGTATGTCATGGTTACAAAACACTGCTTTTCCTTTTCAGTCAGTGACACAAGAAGGTAATGAACACAGTCCTGTGCACAATATAAAATAAAATACTTGGTTCTTCAGGACACCAACTGCTTCTGAGTCTTGGCTTTGATTTACTTCACTTTACAGTGAGATATATAACCCAGCCAGTGTCAGGTGGACAATTTCCTTTTCATCCTGTGCAGGTAGAATTAGCATCATAGCCAAGGGCTGCACATCAAAGGCAAGTAGAAGGAAAACAACACATGATGTAAACTGATGCAGCGATCTGACAGAACTTATTTCAGATGTAACCCGTGACAGTCTAAGCCTTCAGACTTCATTCATCGTTTGTGGTCTCACTTTCATCCACATCTTCTGTGTACCTGCCCTCCATCTCCATTTGCCAAATTTTGTTGTAGGGCTAAGGATTTTCCACTTCTTAGGGGACTCAAATACATCTGGTGAGTAAGCCACAGCCAACACAAACTTTTTGTACAATAAGAAGTGAAACCTCAAGGCACTGAGTAATTTGGAACACTTTAACATAGCTTGGTAGGCCATGAAGAACATTCACTGTGAGTGTCCAAACACAGTTTCAGAATCACTTTTTTCTATTCCTCTGTATACCAAATAAAGGCATAGAAGAAACCCTACGAATCCTCTGAACACAAACTGAGGCAGAAGACCCAGACCCAGGCTCTGCACTTTTCCTCTGACTTGGAGCAGCAGTTCCAAGCACCACTTCCATCAGGGTCACTGATCACAAAGGAACCACTCCTTGGGAATGATTTGATGAAACAGAACAAAATGGGGGAAGTAATTTCACCAGGGTTTGCACCAATATGAAGGTATATTGTACACAGTATTTATCACTGTCACAATTTATTTGCTATGTTCACTTGAATGTCAAATGACATTGCTACACCGTAACTGCTGTATTGAACATATCACCTGTGTGTAAAAATACAGAGGCCATGCCTTCAATTTTTAGACACTGCAGAGACACTAAGGCCATGAATTCAGTCCTTTTCCTCCTCCTGTAAAATAGAGGCCTACTAGATGCTGGTGTAATAAAAAAATTCTGGTGCAATTTCATTTGTTGCTTAAATAATCAATATAAATCTGTGATTCTTCAGCCTAGGTTGGGCTTGCCATCTGTTTACAGCAGAAAACCTAATAGGAGTGCAGGAGGGAGGACTCGAAGTTACAGGATTTCATCTTTGCCATTCCTCTTCTTGCTGTCCCAAGAAGAAGCCAGGCAGCCATAAAAGTACCTAAAACTAGTGAACAAAAAGAGTAGAAGTTCAGATCAAGATATATGGGCAAAGTAAGAAGGACTCTGAGGTGGAAGGTCACCCTATGACAATAGCTGACTCCTGAAGAGTATAAAAGACCTTGTCCAAAACCAGTTTTTTGTTGCCAATCAGAAGGTAAAGAAGACTTGGTGGCTGGTGTCTTTTATGCTCCATGTCCCTTACAAGTGATCCTGATCAGCCCAGCTGGACAGACATGTCTTGGTTCTTGGGAGTCTCTCTGATTGAAATATTACAGAATACATGTTTGGGAGTCAAATCCATTCATTTTAAAATAAATAAAACCTTGCACTCCCATAGGGTCTCTTGTTAAGTTTGTCACATCCTATTCTGCTCTAATTAATCCTTATGCCTAACCTGATATTCCTGATAAAAATATTCTTTCTTCTGAAAATAACTAGAGACAAATGCCAGATTTTAATGTGCAAAAGGCAATACACACTTCTCCCTGGTGAGCATCACTAGTACATCAGCCAAAGCCTGAAGAAACGTTCCATGTCCAATGCCCATGTGGAAGTAGGAGAAATACAGTTCAGTAGCATCTACTGAAAGCAAATAAATTCAACTCATTTAAACACAACTATTTTAGGGGGATGCTTTTTTATGCACATATCACCACTTTGTTATGCCCTTATCTTCCCACAGAACCCCAAGCATCTTCCAGAGAAAACAGGTACATACCAAGTACCTGAGAACTCATTTGTTGGAATCTACACTTAGACCAAGTGGAGCTGCCTACCACAGCAGAGAGAAAATTGTTATCTGAGGGACAATGTTCATTTATTACCAATATAATTCTTCAACTAACACTGCAACATCAGTTTCTGATTTCTATTGAGCACCACTGATATTAGTTGATTCCTGTTGTAAAAACAGAATCTTGCTTCAGTTGCAAGAAAGGTCGAATCCTGACTAGTGAAAGGGGCACAGCATAGTCATAATTCCAGAAACTAGGTTCACAGATTTCTTTTCCCAAATATTAGTTACCTAAGTGTTGATATTTACAGTCATCTTGTTCTTCTGTTTCCTGCACCTGGTTAAAAGTCAAATCTCCTCATGGAAAGGATTCCTAATGCACAACCTAAAAATGTCATCGGATGCCTTTACAAGGTGTGCTGGAGTCTTCTGAGGAATGGTTTAACATACAAGATAGGTGTCTGTTAATATTCCTAATAATTCCTGAATGTGTTCTGACAATATCCAACTCTTGCAAAGCCAAATTGACCTCCATGATTTATCTGAAGAGAGGAATGTCCATGCCACTATTTGCCAGTGGCTCTGTTGCTCTCAGTGTGGGACCTATCCCTGCTCCACCTGCTGTTAATGGACTTTGCTGCCTCCCTGTTAGTGCAGCCATACCTGGGTTTTGACATCCCTCCAACAGGCAGGACTTATTCCCATCTTTCAGGAATGTTTCCCCATAGCAACACACTGACTGAAATGCAGGAAGGAACATAGACCATGTCTTCAAAGATGTTCTGTCACAGTGTCTGAAGAAATAGGGGGCCCAGAAAACCCAATATAGCATGTTGGATAATAAAATAGTTGAATTGCCTTGTAGGAGTACAGCTTGCAAAAAGCAAAGTAAAAGCAGAGTATAGAGCCTGGTGTACACTCTTGTTCAAGATGTCCACCCAGTGAAGCCTACTTTGATCTGTCTGGGATGGATTAGACTCTTTTGGGCCTTTTCAACTCTGCAATTCAATGATCCCCTTTCACTGCATGAACAGATCTTGCTACTAACTTTGGGTCAAGATACAGCCCAGCTCCCTAAGAAACCAAAAATATTTGGGTTTTAATATGATCTTTTAAATTTGATTGTTTCCATGTACTGTAGGGAATGGTAAGTTAACCAGTTCCTATTTCCAGTAAGTTAAGCCTACTCTACATGAGGCTTAAATATTCCACTCAGAGAACAGAGCCTGAGGCATTATTTAGAAGCATGTGTAAAGCAAACTGCCAACAAGTTGGAGAAAAGAGTAGGTTCATCCAATGGAGTGGCAAAAATGACAGTATGGTGCTGGCTAATAAGGAAAAGATAATGAATAAAATACTGTATAAATAAAAATATTTAATTGTATGTATAAAATGTGCTAAATTCTATAGCAGAGGTATGTTTTTGTTAAAATCTCAAGAGACTGAAAGCAAACTTAATTAAGATGTCTGCTTAGTTTATCAAAATGTTCCATTTTTTTGAGGAATAAAAGAAAAAAATTCAACTAAGAAGTAAGTTTCTTACAAATACAGGCATCCAAGTATCACTGTACATCCAAAATCCAGACAAAATGAAACTTCTTAAAAATTCTATTTATATTCCCTGTAACATAGGTTTGTCTGCACTGAGCTGAGACACACAGTAAGTTCTCCCTTGCAGGAAATCCAGTCTTACCTGAAACCCACACAGGGATGTAGCACAAAGTCATGGTCTTTGTCTTGCATATAAAGTCATCAACCAGAAGGAAGGACATTTGAGTTATAGCAAAGTTCTACAAGGCACAAGCCCAGGCTCAAGAAGCCCCTGAGACCACAGAAGGCATAACCAAGACCACATGATGCTGTACTGCAAGAAGACCCTTTGCTAACTTCTTTGGATAGACATAGAGGGTACATTTATCTATAAATGATACACAGCCTTCCATTTCTTGAACAGCAATAGCTCTACAGTGCAAACACAGAAGTTTTCAGTGTCAAAGATGAGTAAAGCTCAGTCTGTGCCCCCTCACCTCCAACCAAAGTCTGCAATTCTGGCAAGTGCTTTCACACCTTCTGAAGATTTGATTTCCCTGAACAATGGATAGAAGATTTGTGTGTTGGCAGACCTAGATCTCCAAGTAAAGACAAATAATTTGGTAGATCTGTCTGATGTTTCCACCTATGTGTCACAAAGGACCTTAAACACAGTGAAAATAATACATAATGACTTAACAATAAAAATTTAGGTGTTACTATACAGATTTTGCTGACTTACTGCAAGTCTGCATATTATACAAATGGCACACACTAGGTCTGTTAGCAACTTTAAACCCCTTCTTTTGATTTCCTTTTTTATCTCAATGTGTATCATCTGAAGAAAACTTTCAGTAGCCAAATACAACTATTTTGTGTGATCTCTACCATTATGAGACACTATTTCAGAAAAAGAGAACCAAGATATTCAAGGCAGCTTCTGCTTTGAAGAGAGAAAACATATGTTTTCATGAGCTATGGCAAGAATAAGTTTGTTCAATCACATACTAGTGACTTTTCTTTCCTCGTTTTAATGGCAAGGAAATGTTCACAAAGTCAATCTCCCCTCACAAGTGGTCAAGCACAGGCAGAGCCACACTGGCCAGCTCAGAAATCCACCTTGCTCCCTGGCCTCTGTCCACCTGTAACCATCAGTACACATTTCATGGACAAATATTAGAAATAAAGCTAATTTAGAGTGGTTTTCCCCAGTGTATTTTTTTGGTTTCTGAGAACTATTCAGTAGGGCTTCCTAAGTATGGTTGGATCTATACCACTATTTTCAGTAGCTATCAATGCTCATCTTCATCTTTTCCTGCAGAAATTAACTTTTGAAAGCACTCTGTCTTGATTGCTTAGAATTATCTATTGTCTTTGTGTCATTTTGTCTTCTGTGTTCATCTGTGATTACTTTACGACCTTGCCTTTACACATTCACCCACATCTAGTGGGATCCCATGTTACATTCAGTTATAGAGTTATTTTTTTAATGAGAATCAGGGCTAAGTTCACAAAAAAAGGGTTTCAAAAAGAAGATTCCAATATTTTCCTTTTATGATAAATTACTGAACTATTTTCAAGAAGATCTATGCCATGCATGAGCAAGTTCTGAAATCCTTCATTCATGAGCAGATTCTGAAATCCTGCTTTAAAATGATGTTTACTTTTAAAATAAAAATAAGGATAATAAAGAATATCATGTAAATATACTAATAGCACAGGATATGTAGGGATGAGGTCTTGGAATAAGATTCACAACCTTGAAGGGAGATGAATTTCCAGAAAGCTTGATATATTTGGTATAAAATCTATAGAGGTAATGACCAGGTTTGTTCACCTGACAAGCAGGTAAACTAGTATATTTCAAAGTTTATCACTGCTATTATCACTAGGTCATACACCTCTATAAATAAACAAGAAACAAAAACCTCATCAATGTTACAGCTATGTCATCAGAACCAATTATTTTTTGCATTAGGGAGTCTTGTATGATTGATTTTAAAAGGCAGTTAAAAAGAAAACCGTTTTAGTCTATTGGATTAAAAACAAACAACAAGGCATTAAAGGAGTTACAGAACTGATGGATTAAAATGCACATAGGAAAGACAACAGTGAATAGCCTGGCATTTTTCAAAAGCTAGGATAAAAAGAATTCAGTTCCCAATCAAAAGAAAAAACTGGCAAAAGGCAGGAATCCAGATTCCCTCAGATTTATGCTTTATCTGCCAATTAGCATTAGCAGGCCTGATCTAGGTGTCTCGCCAGCTTGTGGTATCATAAAAAAACAACAAACCTTGAATGTGTTATCAGCACAGAATGTGTAATTACTTTAAGCATCAGCTGAAAATTACAGTGTGATGAATTTGTAAATTTGTATATATTTATTGTAGAGATAAAGTTGTTGGAGTAGATATAATCTATACCTGTGTTTAAAATCCTGGTTTCAACTATTTCAATGCCAAGAAATTTTGTATTGAAAATAAACACTAGTAAAATGGTAATGCATTATGATACTGGATCCATATATAAATTTTTCTGGGCAACTGCTGTTCCTTGTCTGAGGAAAATAATCTTGAGTCACTGACAGCACACACTGATACTTATCCATGTGACTGGAAAGATGCAAAGATAAACATGTAAAACATAAAATTTTTACATGATTGCAAGATGGGATCATTTGCTAATGTCAGCCTGATCTTTCAAGACTGTAACTCAGAGATCACAGACAATAGCACATAGAATAGCTGCTGAATGATGTTAATACTGTAATTATTAAATAAATAACAGTTAAACCCTAAATTATTCAAATGTGCAATTAAGAAAAACAACTTCTCTTGCTTCTGAAATGACTGAGATCCTATTTTCCCCAAAATAAACAAAGATTTACCTATGCCAAATGTTATTCAGCAGCAACTAAACATATATGTACAAATGACCTGAGGGGAAATGAAGACTGCATTATACTACATCTCAAATTTGATGATAAAAATTATCATTTCACTTTTCAAATCTCCTATATATCAACTGCTGATTAGTACTGTTTCCATTTTATTCCCATTTACCTCTAACATCCCATCATCTCTCAAATGCCATGTTCTTCACAAGCCCTAGGAAAATGAGACATCTTTCTTGATTTCTCAGCATAGTATTTAAGACAGTGAAGCAGTTTTTTTCAGTGAAAACTCTCTATCATTCTTCCCTAACTAAATAACAGTGTTTCTGTGGATTTGCAGGTGCAATTTATAAAAGTTTTTGAAAATATTCTCCTCAGCACTGACCTGAAATATGCACTCCTCAGTTACCATTGACACTTATTTTATAAATATAAATTTGGAGGAGGAGAAGAATTTCCTCTACAAGTTAAGGTTGCAGAAAATTTTCCAGTTTCCTGGTGAGTTGAAGCCAAGGCTGCTTGACACTATTCACCTAATAAAAGGAAGAGACAGACATGTCAAGACAGGCAATAGCAGCATGATTGCAGGGTAGATCCAAGTCACCAATCTGAAGCAAAGAAAATGCTGTCAAAACCCCCACATTTCTGCAAAATATTAGTCTATTGGTGTGGTGTTTTTTTATATATAAAGGTAAAAAGGACCTATTTTGTTAGCAGAGTCCTAATTGTTTCTAAAAAAATATTCAAGGGAAGAAGTAGAAAGAAACTGTGAAATATAAATACTTTTTACAGGTATCATATTACCTTCAAAGAGGTAACTGCAACAAGTTAGCCCTTCAGGATTAACAAACTGGAAAAGGAAGTTTAATTTGTGGCTGTAGCAGCTGGAGATGTTTGCCTGCTTCTTCCCTCATCAATACTGTGTCTAGTAGCAAGGTTAAAGAAAATAAAAAACCAGCAATGAACATGTTCAGGGAGGGAGCAGAAACAAATGAAAATGTGTTCAGTTCAATTTGGTGTAAATCCATAGTTATCAAGGATGGAACAGGGCCCTCTGTACTATGTTGCAAAAAATATCACACAAAATATTGAGACTGGGATAAAAACAGTAACACTGAAGAAAAAAAAAAAAAGGCAGATAAATCCTTTATGCCAGGCTTTGTTTGTAAATTTGTCTTCTTTACCTTTATTTGGTTTTGCTTCTTTAGAGGAAAACCAGGTAGACAAGGCTGACAATTCACTTGTAGAAGCAGGAGCTGGTTGACCTCACTACTACAGGCAAAGCAGGAATGGAAACAGCTCTGGAGTGCAGACAAGCAGAAGGTGACCGATCAAAACAGCTTGTCTGAGTCTGAGCAGTACCCAGCAGCTCTCGGGCTTGTTAGACTCCAAGAAGTGAAGGGGAAAAAAAGTGTGGTAGCACTGCAAGCAAAGCAGATGGAGCACCATGCTGTTCTTTTCTTGTATTTCTCTGTGTCTTCAGCTTTTCCTTGGCTGTGTGCAGGACGAGCCTGCTTGGCTCAGGGAAGCAGGAATAAAGCAGATCTTTCAGAAGCACTGACCTGCTACTCAGGGCTGGCTTGCAAGAGCAACCTGCTTTCAGTCCCCTCCACTGTAAGAGCTGTACTTGAGGAGCTCAGGTGGGAAGACCTGTTACTGTAGGTCTCTCTGCAGAAGGATATTTATTCTTTCAATTTTTCTGTACACAATTGAAGTCACTTTCATGAAGTGCCTAAGGTTGGATAGGTTGATTCTGGGCACATAATTAAAGAAATAATGGTTATCAGTGGTGATCTGGGATTGTGGCTTTCCCTTGTCTTTGCCACACCTTTGGGTGTGTCTTTCTATTATGGAAGGAAATGCCAAAAAAACACCATCCTGACAGAAGAAAGTGATCATACAGCTGAACCCCAGATCCCAGAATCACAGAATTCACGGAATGACCAGGTTGGAAGAGACCTTCAAGATCATCAAGGCCAACCCATGCCCTAAACACCTTAACTAAACCATGGCACCGAGTGCCATATCCAGCCTTTTTTTGAACACATCCAGGATGGTGACTCCACCACCTCCCCAGGCAGTCCACTCCAGTATTTTTATCACTTTTTCTGTGAAAAACTTCTTCCTAAAATCCAACCTATATTTCCCCTGACGCAGCTTGACACTGTGTCCTCTCGATCGGGACTGATGGTTCCATCTTAGGTGATGAAAAGGAAAAACTGCTCCATGATTGCTTTCATCTGGCATACAGCACCTTATCTAACACATGCACTTCCCATTGAAGACCCAGATGGCAAATACCTCCCAGGGTGTGAAGCCAGCCTGTCCTCCTAGCCCTGAGGGCACTCTGCTGTGGGTACCTTGTTTGTGCCATGAAGCCTGTGGCACTAATAACTTTTTCTCTACTGGTTGTTCTGTAGCTGCAAGTACCCACACTATCTCCTATACCTTTTTGGGTGCTATAAAAATATCCCATAACCATAAACCCAAATGTCCAATTTTTTTCCTAACAATTTGTCCCAGACAGTTATAAATTTTTCAAAAAAGCTGCAGAGATTATACAAATGAATATCTGCTTAGCATTCTTGTGACTGCAGCCAGTAAATCTATTTCCTCATTACAGTGTTACAAAAACAAATATCCTCTATGGTATTTGTAGTTGCCAAAAATAAACAGAAGAGAATGATACACTGCTTCTGTGAGACTAGCACCTAAGCTGTTTGTGGGAAGATAGCCCAAACAGGATGTGCTGATAAAGACTGATTTAGCTGCATGGACCAATAACTGCACCTCAGTCTGTATCTTCTCAAATATTCTATATAGCAGTATTTCTAATATATTATGCTTTCTCTTCCAAGCTTCAGAAAATGACTTGAACCATCCAGTGCTTGGTTCATCCTGAATTTAAAAATTAGCAATCAAAAACTAAGAAAGCAAAAACAAATATAAGTAAATTGAAATATTAAATTACAAACAGATAGAAGATTTGACTGGTTGCATTATTCATGCCATATTTAGTGCAATAAAATTCTCATTTTTTGTACTCCTGTACAGCTGGCAAAATTTTTTTAGTTTTTTGTAGAAGTCACAATTTCAGTTGTGCAGTTCCAAAATTCATTTCTATGTATTTTATCTAATCTGATCATTCTAATACACCACATGCACAAAGAAAAGCAAATCACTTGCTATTTGTCATGTCTTATGCACACAGTTTCCTTTTCCTTCCTGCATAGCTATTCATAAGGACACGTACATACACAGAGTGTATGTACACATTTCTAGGGACAGCAGGGCAGCTGCAGAGCTGCTACTTAGGTGCAGAGGTGCTACTGCACCTACTTAGGGTCCTGAAGTTTCTCATCCTCAAATTGTCCCCATTGCCAACAGGAGTTTAGGTTAAATCCAAGGTGGTTTGTTGTCATCGTTTCATCCTGGTTTTTCCCATCATCTGTATCTGACTTTTTCCTACTTAAGGATTCTTCAATAAACCATTAGTGCACAAATCAACTGTGGAAAAAAAAATCACATTTTTAAAGCAAAATAAATTTATGTTATGCGTTAACAGATAAATGTAGTGAATGGATGCATTTCTCCAACAAATATTTATTTTTTAAAAGCACAGTGGACACAATTTATTTCAGAGTGGAAAAGGAAGCACTAGTTAAATCATTAAGTAGTCTCTGCTTCTTACTCTTGGTTGTTTCTAACCACAGATTACATCTTCCTCCTCCCTTCCTCCTCTGTGATGAGAAGGGGTCTTGTAAAAGAGTGGCAGGACACAGCAGGTAAAGAATTAATGGGCTCAACCTAAAAGCAATGAAAATCTTGGTAACACAAAACAAAGTTAAACAATGAGGCAAAATTCCATTTTCTGTTGTTTGTTGTTTGGATATTTTTCCAGAGTGAAAATGTGCTGCAAGGATTAGATAAACTGCAGCTGCTGCAAATTCAGCTGCAAAGCAAGAACTAAATGAAAGGTTCTGCTCCATCCCAAAAAGGTAGCAGAAACTATTCCAGGAGACACAAGTGGCAGTCTCCTAAACCTTCTGCTTTACAGGTTAATAATTTATAACCTCCTGGGTTTAGCTACTTTTGGAAAACACTGGATTTAAATACAATTTTTTTTTTTCCACTACTGCACACAAGGAACCACCCAGTGCTATTCCTGGTCTTGCTCAGCATCGGAGGCCAAGCGGCACCGCAGCCCCGTGCCAGCGCTGCGGCGGCTGCTGGTGGGTGTGAAGAGCCAGCATCCCTGTCTGGCGCTCCCAGCCAGCAGCAGCCCTGACAAAACACCACGTTTATTGGCAAACCTTATTTCTCCTGCAAGGAGTAGTTTTTCTGTGATGATAGAGGTTTTGCTGGGAGACACTGAGCTCTTTGTTGGTTTCGCATCTCAGCGCTGCTCACACAGCCACGGCCTCGGAGGGAAAGGCGGCAGCGACGCTGATCAGGATGTGCCTCTTCCCTGTGGGCTGGCTCTGAACGCTCCTTTCCCCATGGAGGTGAAGCTCTGTGTGAAATACATGAGCAAAGCCTTCATTCCTGTGGTTATTAAAGATATTACACAGCCTTTCACAAGATGAAACATGCTCCTTGTCCTGCTCAAATTCAGAGAGATGTAATTTATCTACAATCTCCTTTTGACTGAATAAAATGTTCATGCCCTCCTGCCCACTGTTAAATGAGGCTGGTTTCCTCCTAATGATGACGGAGTCATACCTGTATATAATTTCATGTCTCCAGTCATTCTTCACAATGAAAAAAACATACACATAATTTTTAATCTCTCAGGTCTACTAATATGATTTTTTTTTGCCTACTTTCATGAATAAATCTTTCAATACTGAGATATTTGGGGCAGAGGAAGTTACTTTTCTTAATTAAGTCATTTAGACTATATATAAATCTGTACCAATCTGTAAAAACATGTCATTATATTCCCAAAAAACAAACAGAAATCATAACAAGCAAT
Organism: Haemorhous mexicanus; assembly: GCF_027477595.1. Lineage (NCBI taxonomy): Eukaryota > Metazoa > Chordata > Aves > Passeriformes > Fringillidae > Haemorhous > Haemorhous mexicanus. The sequence goes on from NC_082341.1 coordinate 143,517,121, forward strand.
TGCTGTATTTACCAGCAAGGCACAAGGGTAATTTAAACTGTAAAAAAGTCATTCAAAGACTACCATGGTTTGGCTCTACCAAATTTTAAAAGCTAGTCCCCAGAGAAGAACCCTAAGGAATAAAATTAATTTGTAAGAAAACAGTACATCCAGAGGTGAGGACAGTTAGGAACTAAGTCACCAGTGTTTTCTGTATCCCTCTGTGACAGTTTTGCCATTTTCTGCAGTCATTTCTTTCACAATTTCTCTGACTCTTTAGCACCCCTGCTGAAGGTTCCCACACCAAACATTGTTTTTACGGGTGAGCCACTGTTGTATCACTTTGCTGTAGTTATGTGTCAATGACAACTGATACCACAATAATTGTCTTAATTTTAAGTCCATTAAAAATACTCTTGATCTTGTATTATTTCCAATTTATTGCATAAATTCTAGGACTTGTACAGAAATAACAATAACTTCAGCTGGAATTGAATGCCTCAATTCTCTATTTTCCAAGTGGCAGACCCCTCTGTGTACTCTTCCCTTGGTAAGTAATGCTTCTCCCAGAAAACAGAATCTGAGTCTGCTTAGAATTATTTTTGACTAGTGATGATAAGTGATTATTATGGTGTAGCCCTTATATCTAAAACAAGCAATGACTTACATTGTAAGTGCATCTGTACAAGGATTGCATATAAAATATCCATGAAAAGGGGGCTTCAATTGGCCTGTGCTGTGCACCAGCATATTTAAATTGAAGAACAGGGCCAAATACTTCACAGCTTGCCTCACAAATATCTTAAACAGCTTGCTTCAATGGGTTTGCTTCCCTGGGGGAGAGGAAAGGAGCAGAGCTATAGGGAATAATGGCTGAACAACCTCAGTTTCCTAGACAATTCATCTGCTCTCTGAGACTTGATGGAAAAGGTCAACCATGAAAGCAGAGAGGAGTGAAAATTAATTAGGGAAAAATAAAGCTTCCAGAGATCCTCCACCATAGGGGGAAGGAGCCATCATTAAACAAGGGCAGATTGTTATCATACAAGCCCACGTTTTGTAGCCTGTGTCATGCCAGACCCAAATCCTGGAGCTCAGAAATCCCTTCAGCTCTTTATCCTGGCTGCTCCTCAGATCTGAAGCAGCTTGGGGTGGACACTCAAAAGGAAGAGAAGCACTTTTATTATTAAAGTAAACAAATATCCAGACTAAAGAATGCATACATGTGGGAAGGGTGGAAAAGCTGAGCAGAAAGTGGAGATTTTACCTGAGAGAGATTGCCTTTGGCAGATGTGGATATAACTGGATCAAACAACTGGGAAGTTGAGTTCACAGGCTTGGTTATAAGGGAGCAGTTACAGAATGGCAGGTAGAGTTTTGTAATCACTGTCACAAGGTTTAAGAGCTGGAAGGGAAAAGGAGGCAATGGGGAGTGGATTTCTGGGATGCAGTCAATGGGTGACATTGTCCTTCTGCTGCACGTGCCAGAGCAAACCTGTGCTCCCGCTCACAGCTGAGGGCAAAATCCAAAGAAAACAGCAAGGTACCTAAAGTGCAACTCATGCACAATTAAGATGCCTACATAGAGGACAGAGAGCCAAAAAAAACTTTGCCTGACTTGTTTAGGCACCTGAGAGGCTGTAGGCACTGAAGATTTGCTTTAAATCTCTAAGCTCTGCTACCGTGTACCCAGAGGCAGCGTCGCCTTGGCTGAGCTGCCTGACAGTGATGGGGAGTCACAGTCTGGGTGTCCCTGGACTGGGGAATGTTCCATGGCCACCTCCAGCTAAAGCTCAGGCCCTGAGCCATGGCCTCGCTGCCATCCCGGTGACACTGGGATCCACCAGCTGAGTGCCCATCCTGGGGCAGTGGGACCGGGGTGCTGGCTGCTCCCTGACCAGAGGGAAGTGTGGCTCACCCCAGCATTCCAGGCCTGGGAGAAGCCACATAAGGGAGAAGTTGGAGAGGGATTTCCTGCTGCAGCCAGGGTCCACCACAAAGTTCATGCTTCAGACATGCATCCAGGAGGAATCAAGAAGAAGGGAACCTAGTCCTGGCCGCATAATTGCAGGGTTAATATGCTGAAAGGGGAGACTTTAATGTCTCTGTGCCTGTGCTTTTAGTTTTGAAGAACTATGGCACAAAAAAAGTAAAAACCCAACTTGGGCCTTCCACATTTTCTCTGTTGTCTTACAATAACCATATACAGAACAGAACTTCTACTCTTCATCCGTGGGTTTGGAGAGGTTTTATTAAAGTGGCCAAAACTAGAGTGCCTTTTTCCTGAATTCCACAGAGCTACGTGGTCTGGGAGCACAGCTCATAGGATGCCCCTCAGGGAAGCACAGCAGAGGAACACTTACTTTATGAATTATAAACGGCCCCAGGCAGAAAAGCAGTTACCTTCATGTTTAGTTCAGCCAAGAGGAAGGAACCTCCAGGCAAAAACTGCCACAGAAATTAAGGAAGCTAAAGAACTTAACTTACAGTCTTAGCTTTAAGTGTTTCTAATTCTCAGAAAGATGGAGAGGTTAGGTGGGTTGCTGAAGGTGGGATTGCACCCACAGTGAGGTGTAAGCCCCTACAAAAATGCCGAATTCTTCCTGACCTCAGTGTTAAACAAGTTCGTGCTTTTTGGATCTTGTTGTCTAAGGCTTCTTCCTTAAGATACAGAATTCTGAGGCAAGTGGAAAGTTTCTAACATCTTAAAGGCATGACAGAGCCTGTTACTTCTCAGACCATTATGCTTTGGAAAGTGTGAAGCAAAGTGAAGGAAAGCAAAGAAACTTCAAAAAATTATCCAAGAAATGAAAAAATTCCATACAGTCAAACATGTCCTGGCTCCACCACTCGGCTCCCACCTCGTCAAAAGAAGGGGGATTCATGGAGTCAAGTGATATGGAAATATAGGAGAAAATGTAATTTTTTCCCGATGATTTTTTTAATAACTTAGGATGGAAAAGCTGCCTAACTTCACATATTAGCTCCAGAAGCTGAGAAATTAGGAAGCAGTTCTTCCTTATTGCTTTACACAGTGACCACGTTGACTGCCTCGCTCTGTCTGCCCAAAACTGCAGCCGCTGCCTGGATTTCGCATTAGGCATCGCAGGAGCTCCAGTTCTCCCTGCTGGTATCGCAACAGAGGGCAGACTGCTCCCTGCCAGCCCACTGCAGCAACACTCTGCTGCTGCTAAACCACACCACAGGTTTCAGTAAAAACCCAACCCTCTGCTCTGTGTCTTTGCTGCACATGGAGACCAGGCTGGCAGCATGCAGCCAGAGATGTCTGCACACAAGGGAGCGACTGGCACGGGTTTAGCACTATTTACTAGCACCTTATCTATGGTTTATTTACATATACACATATACACAGACGTGACTGGTAGGAGTAGTTGCCATAGAAATATGTAGTCAGGGTGGAAAGGACTACGCCCTAAAGTGGGCTGAACATGGCAGTTCAAGTCTAAGGAATTGGCTATGCATGAAGTTATGGGAAAATGTACCTCACTCTTGGCTCAACTTGTGCTATGACTGAAGATTTTATTGACACAGTCTGAGTTCAGATACATCACTGAGTTTCCACACAGGTCACTCCCTTGATCAGCTAATTGATTTTAGATCTGTCCTTAGGTAATTATTTCTGAGAAAGCAGGGATATAGGGCAGGTTTGGGATGCCAGCAGCTGCCTAGGGATGCTGCTGGCCCAGGGGCTGTGCTCCTCTGTCAAACTTCCCCTTGGTGCTACCTGAATGTGGTCTCCCTGCTGCAGAGGGAGGGAGAAGAGAGGCTGGCTGCTTCCCTCTTCCTCTCTTTATTCCTGCTGGTGATATTCCTCACTTTCCCAACATAGAAAAGCTCCTTTTCTTTCCTCCAGCTGCTATCAGAAGGAAAAGGGAAAACTTGTAGCTCATTTGGCAGTGGCCAAGCCAGAGCTGAAGTGAAGACAGGAGAAAACACCTGCATCCCAAGTCTCCTCTTTGGCCACCATGCCATTGCTACAGGGCACAAGGGCCCAAGGGACAGGTTAAGTCTCTCCCTCTGCATACAGGACCACATCACCCTGGATGCAGGGAGGTCAGGGCATCAGTGTGAAAGGGTAGACATTAATCCAATTTGAATTTCATAATTTAACACCAAGCCTAATCCCATGGCCTTCCTCAGTTCCTCAGATTCTCACTGGATGCTTCATCTCCCAGAACACACATTTGGTCTCCCAGCATTTATATTCCTGAGGAAAAAATATTCAGTTTGGCCTCTGAGTCAGGTTTGGCATGGGATTTGAAATATTTCATCAGATTAAAAAAAAATTTTTCCCTCCTTTTTTTTAAAAATTTATAAATGATCTACTGACTTGTTGTGTAATAATGACAGTGTCTACAGTGGAGAAAGGGACTATTTGATTCTATAAACTACAGTAACTACAGTTGTAGTTACCAAATATTTTCACTTCCCTTTTTTTTAAGGCTTCCATGAAAGACATTTATTGTCTTGTATATCTGTCTTAATATCTTACCTTCCAATTGTTTTCTACAGAATAAACCAAATGGTTGAGGGTGCTCAATTTTTTGTAATATAAATGTTATTAGAGTTGTATGTAGATTATGATCCATTTTATTTCAATATTAACTGTGCCAGCTATTTTTGTTAGTTTTACTCTGAAATACTTGTTTGATGTCAATGAGAATTCACTTTCTAATCAAGCTGTATCATTCCAAGACATGTTGGCTGTGCACTATCATCACCAAACCCCCCATATCCAACCCTATGGTTCACCACGCTCTCTGTAGAAAGAAAAAAAAAAAAGTGATTCTTATGGGGCCTCTTACTTCAAGGCATTGACTTATTTTCTGATTTTTTCCATCAAATGAAACAGATTGCTGAGGCCAGCTGCTTTCTTTCTATGAAAGAGAGATGCCACCATTTTTGAATCTACTTCTTCAAACCACTATGTTGTAGTAGGCATTTCTTATCCATTGTGGTAAGATTTGCATCCTGCTCCTCTCCTCACAGTTTTCCAGTGAGCAGCCAGCTTCCCACCTTGTCTCTGAGAGGTGATGCAGCAGGCTGTCTTCCCTCTGCCCATGGACACATGCCCTCAGACACATTTTTCTGGACAAAGTGTTCCATGTGTCTCACATCCTTCAGAACGGTGATCTCTTAGCCAAGCCTATACTAACCAATGATTTTAATTCACTTTGAAACTAGAATACTCAGGTATAACATGGGTTTTGACATGTGACCCAACTTAGTTGATTGTCAGTGACTTCCTTTTGGTTAATATGCTTATAAATGAAAGTTGAGACAGTCCATAAATGCTCATTGCATGAGGCAAACACTTGTGAGTTATCTCAGTGCACAAGTGAAGGTAAACCACAAATGTCTGACGGCTGCAACACATCTTCTTGGAATGTTTAGATTATCTTTTACAATTTCAAATGTCTTCACCAACTCTAGCTGGCAAACAACTAATAAACACAAGTTACAACAGGAGAGCAAATTCTAGTCTAGGCATATCTGTAGTAGAAGACTGAGGTCAGACTGTTTTCAAGTTTTGAACATGCTCAGAAAATTTTTCTCTACTAAATGACATTAAAATAAATGTGTCTGTTGATTTTGGCATGTTTATTTATTTTTATTTAGGAAACAATCGAACAAACCAGGAGATTAATAGGAAAATGTACCAGGAAACTCTCAGCCTGTGCTTGTTGTCTGGGCTTTCAGGAATTTTGTTTTTTAATAACCCCACTACCATTTTGAATGCAGCATGTTCAGGATGATGGGAAATATTACCCCTACAGATGCCTGGCTAGATTATGAAAGTCTCATGGGTCATGATAAGGGCAGGGAGGGATCACTCCCCAGTTAACCTCACAGGCAAACACACTCAACTTGGGGAAATTAATTTAATGCCAAACAAATCAGAATGGGGTAATGAAAAATAAAAACAAAATTTTAAAACATCTCCTCACACCTCCTTTATTCCCAAGCTCAACTTCCTTCCCAATTTCTCTTCTGGGAGTACAGGGAATAGGGAATGTGGTCAGCTCAACACTCATATCTGCTGCTTCTTCCTTCTCAGTGGGAAGAGTCCTCACACTCCTCCCCTGCTCCAGTGTGAGGTGCCTCCCACAGGAGACAGTCGTCCACAGATTTCTCCAGCATGAGTGCTTCCCATGGACAGCAGTCCTGCATGGACTGCTCCAGCATGGGTCCCTTCCAGAGGGCTGCAAAGACTTCTCTACTCCTCACAGGGTCCCAAGTCCTGCCAGCAAATCTGTTCTCCAGTGTGGGCTCCTCTCCATGGGTCCAGAGTCCTGCCAGGGGCTGCTCCATGCAAGCTTCCCTGGGCACCCACATCCTCCAGCATGGGCTCCTGCATGGGCTGCAGGTGGATCTCTGCATCCCTGTGATCCTCCATGGGCTGCAGGTGGATCTCTGCATCCCTGTGATCCTCCATGGGCTGCAGGTGGATCTCTGCATCCCTGTGATCCTCCATGGGCTGCAGGGGCACAGCTGCCTCACCATGGGCTGCACCACGGGCTGCAGGGGAATCTCTGCTCTGGCACTTGGAGCACCTCCTGCCCCTCCTTCCTCACTGAGCTGGGTGTCTGCAGGGCTGGTTCTCTCACATATTCTCACTCCTCTCTTTCACTGCAGTTGTTCCTGTGCAATATTTTTCCCGTTCTTAATCACTTTATCCCAGAGGTTATCACTGTGGCTGATGAACTCAGCCTTGGCCATTGTGTCTGTCTTGGAGCCAGCTGGCATTGGCTCAGTTGGACATGAGGAAAGCTTCTGGCAGCTTCTCAGTGAAGCCCCTCGTGCTGGTTTCAGTGGGTGTAGGGTTAATTTTCTCCACAGTGGGTGCTGTGGGGCTTTGTTTTGGATTTGTGCTAAACACAAAGTTGATGATATTGAGATGTTTTTGTTATTGCTGAGCAGGGCTTGCACAGAGCCAGGGCCTTTTCTGTTTTTCATATGGTCATGGTGGTGAGGAAATTGGGGGTGTCTGGGAGGCTGGGAGAAGACACAGCCAGCATGGGTGACCCAAACTAATTAAAGGGCTATTCCAAACCACATGACATCATGCTCAGGACAGAAAGTGAGGGGAAGAAGCAGGAAGAGGGGGACGTTTGGAGTGATGGTGTTTGTCTTCCCAAGTCGCTGCTACATGTGATGGGGTCCTGCTCTCCTGGAAATGACTGAACACCTGCCTGCCCCTGAGAAGCAGTGAATTAATCCCTTCTTTTACTTTATTTGCATGCTCAGCTTTTGCTTTCCCTATTAAACTGTCTTTATCTCAACCCATGAGTGTTCTGACTTTTACCCTTCCAATTCTCTCCCCACTCCTGCTGGTGGGGGGTGAGTGAGCAGCTGCCTGGGGCTTGGCTGCTGGCTGGGGTTAAACCACAGCAGCCCTGAAGGCCCCTTCCTGCCCAGACCTTTTCAGTCAATCCCAGCACAAATTGCTATACAAGATGTCACTTTTCCCTCTAATTCAGGTGTGCAACTGCAACTGAGATAAAAATCTCTAAGGAGAAAAAAATCTATGGGGTCTGGTTCTTGCTCACCAGCAGAGACCAGGCCATCATGCTAAACACAGACAGCCAACCCACTCTATCTATTTGTAGCATCAAGAACAGGAGACAGAGTCCTATGTCATAGCCAGGGGTGCTGAGCCTCTTGCCTGCTATTTTAAGCCCTTATCTCCTTGCAATATGCACTAGCATAGAGGTTATATGGGGGTCAAGACTGCCAGGTAGAAATTTGGGTGTGAGAGAGGAGAGGTAGCAGCAAGCTGGACAGAGAAGTGTGGCATTGATGGAGAGCAGGGGGCTGGAGTGTTGGTCACCACTGATCTCTGTCCACTTTATCCAGTCACTGCTTAATGATCACAATGAGCATGATTAATGCAAGCAGAGTGCCAAGCTGCTCAGCTCTGTCAAGACTAGAGCAGTTCTTACCATCTGGGAGCTATAAAGTCAGAATCAAGGCAAACGTGGTGCTTCAGTCCTTCAGTGCCAGGCATCGCTGTTTCCAGACCTAACCCTTCTGAAACAAACCCCTAAAATTTTGCCAGTGTGCCCCTGAGGGTTTGCAAAGGAGCTAGGTCCTTGTCTTCTTGCATTTCCCCAACTGTCCTGATCACTGCAGAGCAGTTCACCTCTCTGTACAGAAGAAACCACTTGAATAGCATTATCAGATTGGTTCCTGTCTCAGCTCATACTCAAAGCTCACTTGTGGGTTTTTAGTTAGTTAGTTTGTTCACTTTTTTTGGCTCAGACTTTTGAATGTGATTGATAATTAACTTCTTTTCCTTACCACATTCCTCTATCCTCCCTGACATTTCCACAAGTGATTACTCATATGTAGGTATAAGCCAGATAGTTTAGAAAAAACACTTGTCATCATCTGTGTTAAGCAACATAACATCATATTATGACAACCATTAGCTCTCTGACTCAAGGTTTTTGCACTGATCAAGTATCCTTTCAAATAAGTGTACATGAGACAGTACTCAAGTGACCAAAATAGATGCTTAATGTTGCCATTCCTTTGCCAGGGTGTGATAGTAGGAAAAGATATATCCAACAGTTTGTCACATTTTACATTTAGTTTGTCTCATACCACATCTCCTCGCAGTTCTGAACATCACGTACACGACTCAGATCTGTTGATAGCTCAGTACATGGGGATTGATTTCTCTGGTATCAAGGCTGGGCTATTATTAGCTAAGTTTCTGAACGTCATTGCTAACAAGATAGAGCAAGTATTTGCTTGCTGCATCACAACAGAGATCCCATCTTTCATCCCTTGTTCTTTCCTTTGATAATAGTCCCAGCCTTTGAGCTTCCACAGGTTATAATCTGAATCATTTCAGGCCTGAGATTTATGTTCATTTGACTCTAAATATTTTCTTCCTTAGGAAGACTTCAACTCCTCCAGTCCCACTGGGAGATGATCTGCATCTCATGAAGGTTTGTGAATTTATGCAGAATATCATCAACACTCTCTGAGGACAGGAGCCCTGGCATGCTTGATTCTGAGACACTTCTTCTGGCCAGATTTTCATAGTCTTCCTCATAGAGAGGAATGCCTTCAGAAGATTCACTAGTAAATGTGCAGGTTTTGGTTGGGATTGAATTAATTTTCTTTACAGTAGCAGGTATGGGGCTGTGCTTTGGATTGGTGCTGGAAATAATGTTGATAATATAGAGATATTTTCATTATTGCAGAGTAGTGCTCCCATAGACCCAAAGCCTTTATTGCCTCTCATGCCACCCCATCACTGAGGAGGCTGGGGGTGCTCAAGCACTTGGGAGGGGGGACAGGCAGGACAGCCAATCCCAGCTGCCCCAAGGGATATTCCCTAACACGTGGCATCCCACTCAGCACATAGAGCTGAGAGTGATGATGTTGGTCTTCTCGAGTCACTGTTACAGGAGACAGTGCCCTGCCTTACTGAGGGTTGCTGGACACCTGCCTGCCCATGGAGGAGAGGGGAACAAATTCCTGTTTTGCATTGCTTGTGTGCACAGCTTTTCTTTATCTACTACACTGTCTTTATCTCAACACACAAGTTTTCGCACTTTTACCCTTTCAGCTCTCTCCCCCATCCCACCAGGGAGGAGTGACTGAATGGCTGCATGGTGCTCAGTTTCCAGGTGAAGTTAAACCATGAGAGTAAACCAGATCTTTTACCTTCCTGTCTGAAAAACAAGTATAATGGCACTGTCCCACGTAATATAACTCCCATCAGGAAGAATACAACAGAATAATTTCTGAAAATGATCTCAATTCCTGATGTGAGCTTTTGAATGTGACTCATGCATTCAGCCAATGTTTCGATTTCAAACTTCAGTACTCCAGTTTCTCAGTATCTCAAAGCCTTTCATATCCTTGTTTTGTACCTCTGAAGAACAGAACTACTTTTATACCTCATTTGTACCAGCAAACAAAGCTCAGACAGACCAGGAGGTTCCACACAGCAAAACAAACGAGATGGTGTGATTTATGGCTAGGACAGGTAAAAAGGGCAGTTTCTCTACAGGCTTAACATCTAGGGAACAGGCTTTCCAGAGCCATTGGACATTTCCCCAGGCATTAGGTTATGCTGCAACATTGTCACTAAGGCAGCACAGTGGCAGGAGAACAGCTGTGGTTATGACACTTCCCTATGACTGTGTAGCCACAGCACTTTCAAAATCTATGAAATAGTGCTTGCCATATTGTTTTTGCTAGATCTAACTGGCTTCTGTGTCTAAGTCTCATTGTCAAGCCAGATGGAGCTCTGTGCCTGCTCCTTAAAAGTCGACGGTTGTGTGAACTTTGGGAAGCCAGGAGGATGCAGGAATGAGCAGGCATTCCAAATGTAAGCCTACATGGTACAACTTATCAGGCTGACTAATTAATCAGTCCAGCCACAGTCCAAGCATTCCACCCAGGTGCTGGGCATAACTGACACCCCCAAGTTCCTGCAGGCTTCACTAGCTAACCCCAGCATTAAGGCCCCCGAGCAGCTGGCCTGATGCAGCCCAAGGAGCTGTGCTCTGTGCTTTCCCCTGCACAACCAGACAGTGCCAGTGTCACCACACACCAAACTTTCCTGAGCACTGGCAGGACAAGGCAGGGCCCTGGAGAAATAGCTAAACTAGCTGTGCTCTCAGAAGTAGAATGGCTGAATTTGTGAGGCTGTTATGGGTACTGGTGTGCCCTACATCCCTCCACTTGACAGTGTCTAATGCTATGAAGATATTCCAAGGTCTCCACAGTTGCTAAACCACTAAGACCTCTGTTGCAGCATGGCAGGGTGGTAGAAATGCTGCAACCTTCCGTGAGGTGTCTCCTTCAGAAGCCTCTCAGAGTAAGGCTGCAAGAACAGCCATTTCCAGTCCATGCACACACACACACCACAGATAGCTCAGCAGAGGAAAGACAGGAAGGGTCTTTGCGTGGTATATTCCGGTGAGGGTTTGTGGCATCCAGCATGCCAAGGAAACCAGGGGCAAAAGACAAAAACCATGTGGTCTGCATAGCTTAAGTATGAGGTCAGTGACCAGCGACCTGAGGGCATGGGGTGGGGGGGCAAAGGGCAGCAACCTGTAGGGGCAATGAGGGATGAATGATTGGGGTGGGCAGTGTCAGCTGGCCAGTGGGGGAGGCAATCCAGTGTAGATTGGCAGTAGTGCTGCAGAGCACCACGGGCAGAGTCCTTTCTGTCAGCCTAGGTGGGGAAAACTCTATGATTTATTCTTCCAAGGCAAGGCCCTGGGGATTTCCCTGAGGGGGAGGAGTCAGGATTCCACAGACCTCCAGTCAATTCCTACATTCCTGAAAAAATTAGAACTTGATTAAGTTAAGGATGTAATTCAGTAAATATACATAGGTGTCAAACCCCAGCATTTGAGATACTTTGAGGTAGACACTGGATCTCCAGAAAAAAAGCTGTGGGACTCCGACATGACAGCTTCACATGCATAGCTTGGATACCATGGAGTCTTCCAAAGGGCATTACATTCAGAGAGCTGAATCACCCTACACATGATCATGGCTAAGAATGGAAAATGTGTGTAGCCACTCACTCCAAGTCCCCCTCTAATGCTCTTTTGGCTGGGCCAGACTTCCCCAAAGGCCTGATTATGCCACCTCCCAAGCTTCTGAGCTTTCTGGATGATTCACATTGGACCTTGAGACTGAATGAACAACAGATCACATGATGGAAACACTTCTGCATGTGCAGTCATGGCATGTCCTCACATGCATGCACTCATGAGCTGAGGGAGTGGCCCTGCTTTTGACTCTGCTGAAGATGGTGCTTTCCCTGCAAAGACCCTGCAAGATTTATCTGGTTTTCCTTGCAATGCCATATTTCTTCTCCTCTTCCTTGGCACCTCCCACCTAAGGACCTGGTCAGCAGATCCAGCCAACTCACTGCACCTGCACAAGTCCCAAGCCAGAAGGGAGACTCCAGCACTGTGGTGAGTGCATGAATGCTGTCAGGCAGAGCAGGAGTGAGTCTCTGGTGTAGCAGAGAGGTCTGATCCTCCTTACTGCAGAGTTGTTACCGGCTCCACCTCTACTGAGCAAATTCTTAAACACTGAGAGTCTGAGATTAAATGTGCAATTTATTAGCAGAAATGTCAATGTAAAACTAAACATTTGAATGCTTTTTCCTGCTCACAGAAAAATGTTTGCTTCCAAAAATGGCTTTTAATTGCACATCAAGCATAATTCAGTCCTGAGCCCACAGATCACACTGCAAGTCCAGCAATGAGAGCCTTTCCCTTCTAAGACGAGTGTTTCAGATTTATAGAAACTAATTACTTAATTATCAAACTGAAGGTTAATATGGCAACACGGTAGAAAGAATGGCAGTTGCTGTGCACATCGCTTTCCTTTGCCATGTTGTTAATTTCTGTAGGCATTATGAATGAGCTCCATAAAAGAAAAATAGGCACAATTATGATACAAACATTTCCCCTTTGTGGCTGTCCATCACCATCCTCCTCTTGCTACTGATGGACTGAGAAGAATTTATCCCCTGTATTTACATAGTGATATACTTTATCACTATCACTTTTGAAAATAGAAAGTGACTGTGATGATTCATACTGTGCATTTTGGTAGTAACACTGCCATAGAAGATGCTAGATCGTCAAGCTGTCTTCAAGAAGAAATTGTCACTTTGGCTGATTGCTTAGCCACTAAAACAAGTATTGCTTTCAGAGTTGTCAGGCCAACACAGAATGGGAGCCTGGCATCCATAAATGGTGTTTATGTTTGATAACATTCATTTCAGCTACAGCACCTCCCTGCATGGGGGGAGTTATCTCATTAACATTGACTTAGACTTTCTCCACCAAATGAATGACTACTTATTCTTTAAGGGCAAAATTCACATTACCCAGGGCAGAGACCAATTAAATGAAATTTCTGTAAGTGTCTGTATAGAGAAGGCAAAGGGGAAGCAGTTTTCATTGCTTTCTTCCCTGCTCCTGAACATAACCTGGATTCAAACTTGTTTAGTTTCCATGCATTACTGCACTGGTGATCACTTCACAGGAGGAAAATTAGGGAGCTTTTTGAAAGTATTTTACAATACATATCTATACTTACTAGTCTTTTGCACTTCAAGAACTTAAAGGTACAAAAAGATACCAGAAGGAATGGCATCTTCTATACATTCTCATGAATTAATGCTGCTGGACATATGTGACTTGGCAACCCCTGTCAGAACTACTGGGAGTTGTGAGAGTGTAGCAAGTCACACAGTGTGGACTGGAAGGACAAGGAAGTTCCATTTTGATAAGGCAGTTCCCCCAGAACTTAGCTCAAAGCATACTGAGAAGCCAAATGGGAAGTTTTTATTTTCCTTGAACACTGAAGTAATGTTAGACAAAAGTTTGGGAGCAAAACAAAGTTTGGCCAAAAAGAGTAATTTGCTGAAATGAAATGATCTAAAAGTTTTAGAAGATCAAAGCTAGACTTAAAGTCACCTGGAAGCCAGCAAGCAGGTCTGGGAACCCACAACTATAAAACCTATGGCTCTGAGGCAACCAAGCATGCCAGCCTTTGCGAAGACTTGTGGAGTTGTAAAAACTCTCAAAAGCCTAGTTCTATCTTGTTCCCATAGAGCATCCACAATTGCAGGACTTACAGCCTAAAAGCCTTGATACAAGTTCTCAAGGACCATTATTCCAGGACAATTATGCCATGCTAGCAGAAGCCAGAAACTGGTTTTCCCCAGTACTTATAGGTTTTGGTGTGGAGCAGAACCTAGAATCATCAGGGCTCTGCAAGGACTCACCCTTTAGCTGATCTTGCAAGAGACACTGGAATACATCTGCTGAGCACTGGGACCTCAGTCAGTACCCAAAACACACCCTCTGACAGGCCCCTGTGATTAAATCTGCTCCTGTTTAGGGAGCACAGACTCCTACACTTCCAGGAGAGGAGGCTTCATCTCCAGAACCATCAGCTGAGACTCTCAGGCTCGAAGCTGCTGAGCCAAGAGCCTGCTGAGTTACCCTCCTCCTCAGCCCATTGCCACATGCAAATATCTCAGCCTGCAAAGCTCCTTCTGGTGCAGGTCAGGGACGGCAGGCACAGGCAGAATACATAACACACACACACACAGAGCGAAGTCAGTGCATAATGAGTTCAATTCACACACAATCAGCAGCCTTTTGAAAACAACAGGCTAATTACATTGAAGAAACAGAGGAGATTATAGAACAGGAAAGGAACTAAGAGTAAAACCACTGTACATACATAATGAAACCACAGTTCCAAATAATATTTAACCATCCAAACCTCTTTCTAAAATAAATCTTTCCAGCTCTCACAGAGACTAAGATCACACTGGGTGTCTTTCCAAGTTTTTTGGGGAATTTCCAGTGCCTACCCTTTATTCTTTTAGATAAGTTCAACTCAGGACTCGAGAGCATGAGGGCTAAAACCTGGGAGATGCTGGGCACTTGCATCTCTTACTGAATAGCCTTTTATCAGCCTATTTAGGTTATCCCAGTTTAACCCTATAATCCCTTCCAGCAATTCAATGACTCAGATTAACTAGACACTTGGCCAGCGCCGAGCTCCAGGCTGAAGGCTGGAAAGAAGCTAGTCCCCAGACAAATGATGCATGGAAATTGTATCTGTGGGTTGCCATGCCAACGCTGCGCACAGATTGCTCAAGATCCAGCAGGACTTGGCAGGGACCTTTTGCTTCCCAGAGACCCACTGACAGGTAATATTGCTGAGTTTCTCTCCCATTGAAATGCTCAGTACAAGCATCTAATTCATTTTCATCTGACTTTGCATAGCAAAAAGAGAAGTGGGAGGGAGCGGCAGGGCAGTGAGGGACCTTCCTGTTCCCAGCACAATGTGGGATTCACTTGCTGTGCGGGGCAGTTTTATCTCTTCTCTGAGCATGCAGAACAGTACTGCTCTGAATAGGCTCAGGCAGTCAAAGGCATCTGAGGATATTTCATAACTGCTAGCTGCTGATGGTGTATTCCCACAGCATGCCCTGTCTGAGAGCTTGGGGTACTAACCCACAATACAGAGGGTGGGTACAAAGTTTTTAAAATTACAGAAATCCAGCAGTGGCTTGGATGTAGGTGCTCAGCTTCCCTTTGCACAGGTGGAACATCTGTACTTGGGACCAAGCAGCATCAGACACAGCACTCGATCCACAACTCAGACAGGAACACAGAAAGGGCAGCAGAGACGTCAGCAGCCATTGACTCAGCTCAAAAAGTCAGATTCACTCCTCCCCTAGAGAACATTTAAAGCGTCCAGTATCCATGTCCTTGGTAGAGCTGGCTGAGCAAACTGTTATGAATAAATTATGTAAATACATTAGCACCCTGCCTTCTGCTCACAAATCATTTAGGGACCTCTTTTCTCCTCTATCAGCCTCACTGTTCTTGAGGAATTTATGCCAAAGAGTTTCTGTGTCAAATTTCTGCCTTTAGGCTGTTTCCAAACTGCTCATCTTCCCTCTGCCCCTTCCCCCTTTGCTGCTTGTTATTCAGTGGGTGTAAGGTTCTCCAAAGTCACATGAGACACTGTTTCCTCCTCTCTAACTTTCCTGGCTGGGAAATAATAAATGGCTGAGTGGCAGAGACACATTCCCATGTGATGCTTAGAGATAAATTATTGTGTTAAACCCTGCTTTGTTTAGGGAGACCAGTATTTCATATGGGGCTTGGGATTCCACTACGTGGCCCAGTGCCTAACAGTTAAGGCTCCAACACTCGGTGTTGCAACACCTAGGTCCTCCTGTTGACTTAATGCCTGTGTCTTTGCCCAGAGCAAAATACACTGGATAAGATAAAAACAATCCAAATAAACAACAAGCATTGGCATCACTCACTGGAATAAAGAGCAAAACAAGACAACTCTGGGTGTTGTGGCTCCTAGCTGACATCTTTTTAGTCAAGACCAAAGCGGTTTTTTGCTGGCCAAAATGAGGGCACTTGTCACACATCACTCTAGCCTTATCTAACTGCAGACTGCCACCTAATGAAGCAGCCCAATGCATTTGTCTTCATCTGACTTTAGATTTCTGCTCTTTTCTTCACATTGAACAGAATGCCTGTGCAGGTAATGGGTGAGATTAGCCATAACCCTAGGCCAGGTCAGTCCTGTTCCTGTGGGCTACCATTTGCCTGAATCACTGAAGTGTGCTGACCTCCTCTTTGCAGCCTTGAAACCCAACACCAGCTGCAGTTGGTGGGACCAGGGCTGGTGGCCTGAGAGTGAGGAGAGTGAGACTGAGGAGGGACAGAGCTGGATTGACTCACTCTGTGGGGCGTTGGGAGATGCATTGCCTGTGCTCAGCACCCACTGTTAGATGGCTAACATTAGCTAGTATCCACTGGTGATCACACGGGCTTCTTCAAAGGTTGCCTGCTGTTTCTGAAGGGCAGCAAGAAAGAGCAGAAGGAGTGTCCTCCACCTCCCCAGCCCAATCATGATGCCAATCTGTGGGGCCAGAACAACAGAGATTATTAGAAATTGTCCTGCCAATGTTAAAACCAATTTCCTCACCCTGTCCTCTGGATGAGGAGGACCCAGGACTGAGGCTTAGGGCAGAGAGGCACAGGTACATCCTGCATTTACAGCCATCTTTTGCCAGCAATGGCTTATTGAATGAAAGAAAGAGGAAATTTACCAAAAGAAGTGAATGCACTTAGACTAAACATATGCTTAACTTACACATTGATTTACGCATCAACAAGTTTAATATCACACACAACATCTTCATAGTTCGTATTTGTGACAAGCACAGAGATTGCTTATGGTAAATATGTGCCTGTCTGGACCCAGAATTTTTTAAAAACCAATCCATTATCATAGAAACAAAGAAAATAGGAATAATTCATCAATCTGTCTAAGGCAACACTAGCTCTACCTGCAGCATTCCTGGCAGGTATTTTGTAAGTCTGGTCTTAATGGCCCGCATCAGAGGGATGCTACTGTTTCTGAAAGAATCTATTCCAGAAAAAAGACTTCTGCAAAAGTCAACTTAAATCTTTGTCAAACATACAACTTCTTGTATTAACCACAATGAATAGAGACACAAAGGTTTATTACCATCTCATTGAAGTAACATTTTATTTATTTGAAGCCTGGCAGGCACAAGTCTCACCAGTCTTCTGTGCATAAATTAAGCAAACATAGTTCTTGACACCTGCCCCTGCAGAGCATGTTTTCTAGACCTCTGACCAGGCTCATTTCTCTCCCCTGGACGTTCTACAGTTTTTCTTGAAGTCTGGTACCCAAAACTGGAATTGGCTCCCTACTGGAGACTTTACCAATGGAAGGATTACCTCATATGTCTTTTGTACAATTCTGCTGTTTATATATCCCAGAATAATATTTGCTTCTTTCACAACAGGATGCCATTACTGACTCATGCTGAGCTTATGATCCACTACAATTCCCAGATCTTTGCTACCTCTCCTCTCATTTACCGTTAAGTATTCAGAGAGGCATTTAGCCCTATCTAGATGCCAGTTTATATTCAAGGCTATCCTGCTTCTTTTAGAGTATTTCTTCAATTCCTCAGGCCTTTCCCTCAAGATGCTTGCAATTTGTCAGTGCATAGAGTCAAACCCAGATTTAAAATATGTGCTCATCATTCAAATCACTGTAATGATAGCAGTGGACCTGGGCCTGGGACAGCCCCCTACAGAACCTTACCTGCTAAAAACAATCAGCACAATACTGGACTGCTGACAGCAGATCCTTGGCTGTCATTTACCAATAAATACTGTGGCTATTTTGCAGCAGCTTTGTCAAGAGTCAGTGGTCCCCAAGCCGTGACTTTTGGGCAGCAGAGCTTCAAACCAAAGCTGACATGGAAAGCAATGCAACATGTTTTCCAGTATTATTGTTCATTGAGCCCAGCAAAGTTAGAGGCCCATGATTCAGACCACAATTCCCTGGGTGCTTATGAAAATGCCATTTGAGGCAGTGCAAAAAACCTTACTGAATTCTTGCCTATCCACATGTCTTGTTACCCAGTCATAGGAAAAACAAACAAAGGAACAGGCTGGTTTGATATGATCTGGTCGTGACAAATCACATTGATAACTACTTATCACTTTACTCTCTTGCACATCATTTGAACCCTTGTCCAATGATCTTTCTGGGAAATGAAAGTCAGATCAGCTGGGATTCTGTGTCCTCTTTTTTTCCTTTTTTTTTAATAATAGGCACTCTTTCAGCCATTTTCTAGCCCAGCATCATCCAAATTCTCAAAGATAATTACCATGGCCTTCAGGATTGTTCAGCCAGTTCCCTAAGTAACCTAGGGTGAATTACAGGCCTGAATGACCTGAGAAAATCTAATTTATCCAAGCAGTTTCTAAACATTTCTTTTGCTATTCTTGCCTGAGTTCTTACCCTTTTGTGGCTGGTGTTAACTGTGTCAGCCATCTGATTACAGTCAGGCTTTTTAATGAAGACTGAAGCAATAAAAGGCATTAAACAATTTGGCCTTCCTGACATGTTTTGTTATTAGCTTTCCTGTCCCATTTATTAGCTGGCCAATGCTTTCTCTGGTCCTCCTCTTACTGCCAAGGAAGTTATACAGTGTTTTCATTTTATCCTTTATATCTCTATAGCTTATTTTTTGCATTGGCCTTTCTTATTTTCTCTAAGTACTTGTGCAATTCTTTCAAGCTCATTTTTAGTTTCCTGACCTGGATTTCACTTTTTGTATGTTCCTTTTCCACTTTTAGAGTTGCTAAAGAATTACTGACTTGGCCAGACTGGTCTGTTTCTGGAAATAGTATATTTTCCTTCCATTGAGTGAATTTGGAGGACAGGTTTACTTTCTTTAACAAATACCAATTCTTCTGTTCCATTCTTTTTTCTCTTGACTCTCATTGTTCATATCTATCAATTTTCTGAGTGTGCTCAGACTTGCTTAGCACTATTTCTCTGATTCAATCACAAAGATTATGAATTCTCCCCTAAAGGAGGCTATTGTCTAAAAGAAAAATGCAGATATCTAAGACATCCTTTGATAAGGATTGGCATATGACTTTTCAGAAATCCAAGTGACATGAGCACAGTCTTCAGTCTTGAGCTAGTAATATATGATTCATTGACAAAAGAATGGGCCAAAAAAAGATGGTACAGAGAACTTCAATAACGATGTAAATGAAGCAGTTAATGCTGGTATTAGATCTAAATGCTGGACTAAGGTTAGATATGCCTGATGGATTTGCTAATGATAATGATTTGGCTGATGCCTATACATACAACCCCAATGAAGATCTATTGCTTTCTGGCTTTCCCAGTTTTATTTCGTGAGGTTAAGAAAGCATTACTTCAAATGAGTTTGAATAAAAGTGCAGTAGCAAGCAACCTTGACCACAAATTATTTAAAATAATTGCTTCATTCAGGCTAAAATTAGAAACAGATTTATGTCACATCCTTCTTCATTGCAAAACATTGTAGTGTCACTGTCAACAATGACATTTTCCAGTGAGGCAGCATAAAAGCAATTGCTTTCTATTCCTCAGCTATCCAAAAGCTTGGTGCAGACTCTAGCTTTAATCTTATCAATGGGGTTTTGATTTAGCCTTTAAAGCATTCTGCCACTGAGCCTGAGGTAAAAATTTAAGTGGAACTCTTTGTTTAGGAAATTTAGGGTGGTATTATCCATCTGGGACAGGCAGTTGCATGTGATGTTCACAGGCAGCACCTTACCACATTCCTTTAGATATGACCTGAGAAAGTCACTTCCAGTGGGCAAATTAAATCTTGGATAGGTCAACTCTCCCTGAAGGGTAAAGAGGGAAGCAAGGGCTCTTAAATTGCTTAAAGCATCTGCAGCAAGATCTGTAACATGCCCTTCCTGGAGGCTGGAGTTGCAGCTGTGTTGTATTGTGAAAACCAGTCCTCTTCTTTGGCACCATCTGGCCTGGAGAAACTGATGGTGACTGGATAAACACCACCTTGAGATCTGCAGTCTGGCTGATATATCTGTAAAAGACATATGCAAAGATTTACTGGATGCCCTCTTGTACTGTTGAATGTCAATATAGGAGACAGCTGAAAGGGGTAGAGGAGGAGCTGTGAGGTGGCATGTCTGAGATTGAGCACATAATCTGGTGTCACAGCAGGAGAGGTAGACACCTGAATCTTGGTTTCCTAGGCCATACTGGTTTCCCTACTATGTACCTGTGCCTGTTCAAGAATATAAGACTAATACAGATAGCAGATCATTCTCCTGTGTATTTATCTAGAAATAACTAGAATTGTGTGCTCAGGGACAATGTGAAACCTGTAATAAGTGTTATCACTGCTTGAGGCTTTTTAAACTTTGAAAAACAATAAGTTACAGTTTTTTCACCTGCTGAAAAAGGAAGCCAAGACATAACAGCTATAGCATAACAGGCAGAATTATTTGTGTCTGTTTATTTGGCTGTGAGTTTTGTGTGTGTGTTTTCCTGTGTGTCTGGGTGTGTGCTTGTGTGTATGTGCCCATATGTTGTAAGTTTTCAATACCTTTGTAGGCAATGACAATGAAAGCTTGTCAAGTTTGTCTGTTCATGCTGCATAGCCAACAGAGAGGAATGTTTTCCTTATCACAAGCTAAATGACAAAACCTCTCAAAATTTATTACCGTTAACAAGAGTCCTCACAACACCCTTCTAGTGAAGAGTCAGCAACACTGGTGTCATTCTGTATTAATCTAAGGAGATTTAGACTACTGCAGTGTTTCATTTTCACTTTGTATTAAAATAAACATCTACTTGTGTTCAGCATCATAATAGGGAGAGAAGGGGGCTATTTCTGCAGACAGGAATTATGTTTCTCTCCAAGTTTGGTGGCTGTGATGAGACCACAGTCCTGCAGTCTCACCCTTAAAGCTCAGGGAGCTGAAAGGCATCCACACTAGTACATAACTCCACATATTCTATGATTCTGCCACCTCTCTACCCCACTGACAGAAGCCGTGCAAGCCAGCTCAGAAACAGAGATGATTCTGCCCAGGAAATCAAACCCATCCACACCTTATTGTGCAACTGAACAATGTGTTATTCATCGTGTACAGAAATATCACATGTCAACATCCTAAACCTCCATGGTGCAACACGGGGAATGAGAGGTGCTGAGATGCTGCTCGGTTCCCACCAAGGTGAATGGGAGCAGAGGATATTCAGCACAACCTAGGAAGACATCCAACACCTTCAAGACTTTATCTGAAGCTTGATGTGCACTAGAAAGTCTTGTTGACAGAGTGCACTAGGGGCAGACACAAGCCTGCTCTGCTGGTATTTGGAGCCAGGAAAGCTGCGTGACCATGTTAGTATGGAACCAGCCAGTGCTGGTAAGCCCTGCTGAGCCTGGGTGTGTTATTTCAGGCTTGGCACACTGCTGCCATCATCACCTGCTTTTTCTTCAGCTCAAAGAGATTCACCAGGGAGCTTCAGTCTGCACAGAGCAGCAGCAAGGACAAGCTCACATCAGCAGGTTTCATTTTTCTTCCAGGCTTTGTACATGATGACACACTTCTAGCTTACAAAGTTTGAAAAAAAACAGAAGCATGCACTAACCCCTTGTTCCTGTCTGGAAGAAACGAGGAATGCCAGTCCTTGCATCTTCAGGATTAGGGATTGGGTGAATCCTACTGCTACAGACACAAACCTCTTCATATGCTTGTGCTGTTCACACATAAGTGAGTTTTAGGAGGACAAGATAGGATCAAAGGCTGCATGTACCTGTGGTCATCAGCACTGAGGCACCGTGAGCCACTTCTGCTCCATCTTTCCTACAACAGTTGCTCAGCAAATGCCTGTTCCCCCAGTGCTGTGTGCTGGCTCTGTAGCCCTGATTTCAAAGTCTGCTCACTGAGATTAAATTGATCACTGGTTCCACTTCCCCTGTAGGTTTTTTAAAACATATTTTGTGTTGGAAAAAATTCTTTTCCTGACAGGTTCCATATGTGAGCAGGGACATTTAGCTTACCCCAAAGAGACAAGGCATTAAACCCTTGTTCCTGCCCGGAATCAGCAAAAAGCACCATTTTTACACTCTCTGTGGTTAGGGACTGGGTGAATCCCACTGCCTGGGCCTACAGGAATAAATCCTCACTGGAACCAGGAGGAGGTGTGAACTTCAGAAGAGTGAAGCAAGGTGAAACCAGGTCCAGGTGTTTCTATCAGAGTAACACTGGGGAGATTTAGTGGAGTGAGTAAATCCATCAGTCATGTATCCTCATCACAAGAAATCCCTCCTGTCTGAAACCACCTCAAGGGAGCCTCCAGGCTCTACAGAGGAGAAAGCACCCTTCTGGGATAAAAAAAAAGGCAACACAGACACTTTACCTGGGATGGGCTCAAGCAGAAAGGCCATATTGCACTCAGAACCAGTTTATGGAGAGTAGTGGGGGAAAAGACAGATAAAGGTATTTTTATTTCCTTTCTAACATTAGATTTTCCTCATTCAGAAATGTCACAGAATGATTTATTTAAAAGTAGAGTCCTTTCCTACACATATGGTGCAAAGAGCCTGATAACACCATCTTAAAAATCTTTATCAAATGTGTGCTTCCGAGTACCTCCCTCTGTGAATCACATTGCTGCTCATCAGCCTGTGGTCTGTCAGTGCCTCTGTTGCACAGTTGATGTACTAAGAGATTTTTCAAGGGGGGAAATTGACAGTTTCTCATACCTACACATACTCTAGGAAATCAGTTATCCCAAGCTTCTCCAGTATTTCTTCCATGGTTTTCAGAGCCCCTTCTCTCCCCAAGAAGCAAAGACTTGGACTGCTGTTGGACTCCCTGACCTCATATGGTTTCCACAAAGTAGCAACAGTCCATGGAGTCAGTATTTCCATAGCAGAGCCACACCAGCTTGTGGGATAATGCATCTGGTCCCATGCTTGTGGCAGTGGCAGTGGTGTGTGTTTCCAGAGAAGTTACTTTCATCATTCCGAAGTTTTTCATCCGTGTATCATAATCCATGTGTCTTCATTGCGGGGCAGATGTTTTTCCCACTTTCTGTTGCAATCCTAGTTATCCAGACTAGCACATTTCCTTCCTTTCTCAGCATATGTGTCCCCCTCTAGGAGAGGGACTGTGCCTTGCAAGACCCCATTGCAACACACATGCCAGCAAGAGTGGCAGCTGCACCCAGACCTGGGAGGTCAGATGTGCTCTGAACTGTTCCATGCTATTTCCTTGAGCCTAGAAGCAATGGCAACTGGGATGTCTCAGTCACATCCAGTTCTGAACACTAAAGAGACAAACAGGCAGAAAAAATTACACAATGACAGGGTTGTCCCTGAGCACTCACAAACCCCTCATGCCACAGTACCTCCCATAAAGCAATATGCTGTGTCCCAGAGTGGAATCCATCTGCTGTTGCCACGAAAGTCCCTGCGATGAGTACATGTATTGTAGCACTTCTTCAGTTTATTTGCGCAGGGTAAAGATACACAGTGTTGTCACCTGTCTAGCTTCACTATTCAGAGCTAATGGCAATGACACATTTTGTGAGAAAGCACTAAAATACAAACATGTTTGAATTACCCAGATTACATCGTGCTATCTCAAACCTTTGGAAAGCCGGGGCACATCTCTCTTTTTTAAGTTGAAGCAGCTTCCCAACCTCTTTTGTATTATGTCAGTCCTAGAGCCGGGGCAGGCTGCCCCAAGGCTGCCCCATTTATGTTGCTGGTAAGTCACAGCAGCCATCTGCCATCCTGAGGGTATTGCCAGAGTACAGCACACACAGCCCATGCTTCCTGCAGCTGGGGCGGTGGCACCCAGCCCTGGGCAAGGAAGGTATGTCTGGAAACCAGAAGGGGTGTCTATACTGCACAATACAGCACTAAGAAGACAGCCAAAGGAGCTCAGGCTCTTCTAAACTTAAACAAACACCAGCAGTGGATAACTTCAGAGAGAAGTCTCTTATTCTTTTGAAAAAAAACCCTAGCAACTTGTTTTAATTGTAAAGAAATAATCAGAGGGAATGAGTTTGAGAGAGTTAGTCTATTAATCATTTATTGTGTTATTTTTATATGGTATTGTGCTGCTGCTATGATATGTTAAATATTGCAGCTTGATGTGTGGTCCTCAGGCCCAAGGAGTCCTATAAATTAGATGGATTTTTCTAAAGTTCTCTCAGTGAGAAAAGTTCCAGAAAAAGTGAGAATAGCTACATATTGTTCTATCTCCTTAGATGCAAAATAACTCCAGTTGACTGTGTATTATCCTAGCTGCACAATATTATTATGTGACTTTTATTCACAAGCATTCCTTTTTATATGGGGCTTTGAACAGGAGAACTAAATGGCTATTGCGAGGTACAGCATCCAAAACCCAGGAAATTTTCTCAGGTCGTTGTAAAGAGATTTAAACTGGAGTAAAACTTGACTTTGTCTTTCCCAGAGCGAGATGTGAGAAAGGTAACCAATGTTCCTGGCCCAACCTTCTTTATTAATGAGCTGGAGTCAACATCAGACTTTTTCCTGAGAAGCATACAAGGAGGTGATCCTTCATTCACCCAAACGGGTAAGAAAGAGTGCTCCCAACTTGTGTGCACTCCAGACAAATGTGATCTGAGGGATCTCAAAGCCTTCCACTGCTCACAGAAAGATTACTAAAGTCTGACCTGCTGTAAGTAACCATCTCCAGCCAAAGGCACAAAAGATCATGGGTCCTCCTACCCAATCCAGGGGACCAACTTTCTCCCAGTAAAGCAATTCTCCTTGCAAAATTATGATGTCCCTGTCCTGACAGCAGCAAATGTTCACCTGAAGCAGCTGCTGCTGGAGTGGGGTAAAAATAGTTATTTCATTTGCTGAGAAAGAGAGCTCTCCTTGTGCTTTTTTCTCTTTAGTTTTAAGGCAGAATATCAGTATATCAATGTATTAACAAATCAAAGCTGATTGCACTCAGCACCTCTCAGGAAAGCCCCAAATTATAGGAAACACCCTTGGAAGAGGTATCAGAATCACCAAAAATGGTATGAACTAGTAACACTGGAACTAGCAAAAAGATTAAAAAAAATCAGCTTCCATATTTCAAAATAAACCCAGTCCACAGACTGTGAAAGACAGAGTACATGGAACCCTATATAAAATTTTTAGGGGTTTCTGCTCTATAAATTAGTAATACTAGTTTTCTTTAAACAAACAAACAAACAAACAAAACATAACAACAACAACAAACTAAAATAAAATCTGGACAATCTGCACTTGCAGTCTTTGTGCCAACTTTCCCTTCATACAATGTTTGAACAACCAGGGTTTGAAATTGTGCAATGAAGTCTAATTCTGTAAAGGATCAGTATTGAAAATACTGT
Organism: Haemorhous mexicanus; assembly: GCF_027477595.1. Classification (NCBI taxonomy): domain Eukaryota; kingdom Metazoa; phylum Chordata; class Aves; order Passeriformes; family Fringillidae; genus Haemorhous; species Haemorhous mexicanus. The sequence continues at coordinate 143,542,438 of NC_082341.1, forward strand.
GAGAAATGGCCACTCCAAATAGTGTCACAGGGATGGGACATTTCCAATGGCTCTCCCTTTTGTAAACCTCTCAGTTGATTTACACTGACAATTTTGTCTGAAAATGGATCAAGTAGAGACTGCCTGATTTTGATTGCTTTTCATTAATTATATGAAAATATATTAATATGATCCAACTTCCATTGAAGTCAGTGGAAAACTCCTATTTAAGGAGCAGGCTTACTGTGGCCAAAGAGTAAACCCTAAATTCCAGCAGTACAGTCATTCGTTCAGGATCTTCAGCCAGCCTGATCCAGTGTAACCTTGGACAAAATTTGGCTATTATTCTCTACAGAAGTGTGACAAGATTTTATTAAAGTTTCAAGATGACCATAATGGTTTTTGGCTCAGGCCACAAAGTGCTTTTCAATCACTTGGACCCACCCAGTGATGCTTTTTAAGGCCTGGACTGGAGAATCCCAACAAAGCAGACTGGGGAGTTCTTCCTCTTTGCTCCTCACAAAATATGTTTGAAAAAAACAACCAAACAAAGGAAACAGCAGAACAACCAGCCAGGTTTATGTGAAGGTGTGATCCTGACTGGAGGGCTGTTACACCATTAAACTAAACTGATATTATGGCTTGTGAATTCAGCAGGAGCAGCAGGACACTTGCCAGCTCCATTGAGACTCTGCACAGCCCCATCAGTCATGGCACTCCCACTAATGTTTCCTGCCTCTCCACAGGGCTTAAAGCACTACACACAAGGCAGATCACAGGCTGCCTGGGCTCTGGCAGTAAGCAGGGCTTGACATACATTTTAACTTAGAGCATGACTCCTGGGGCAGCCAGAACATATGGTTTCCTGGGACAGGTTACGTCCATCAACTCAGAGCATGGGTGGAGCAAGCTCAGGTCTAGCTGCAGTAATTAGGTTGCAGGGCCAAGCCCATGCAGGTGTGAGGATTAAGGCTGTCTGAGCTTCTGCTTGCATGTAAATGTTGTCTACTAAAATAGCTAAAAGGAGGGACTGTTGGAAAGCTGTTTACCTGCTCAGGTCTGCTCAGGTGTCTTGAGGTGGGTCTATTTCATGCTGGCTGTTGAAAAACGTTGGTTCCCACCTAGAGTCAGAATTGTCAAAGACTTACTTCAGTTCTCCTTCCACTGCCACCCATGTATTTCATTCTTTGTTCACCCCACACCTGGAGGTGAACAAAGAATGAAATACAATTTCCAACCTGTGCTAGAAATACGCCTTTCCTCTCACACAAAATGCTGAGTCTTCTCTTAGTGCCCTTTGGGAGCTACAGGCTTCACTTATAGCAGGAAAATAAAGAATGCCAGGGAACACTGGATACTTCAAATCTGCCAGTGCTGCTCTTGTATTTCTGGAATGATCCTTGGCATGGAGACAGGCTGGTGCAAGTAACAGTTTTCCAAGCCATTCCCAATTCAGAGATCTCAAAGATCAGGAGTCACTCTTGGGTTGAAGTTTGCATACATCCTTCCTGTTTTGAAGACTAGAGAGGTCAGTGACATGGAACCCTTTGTGCCAGCTGGCCTTGGAGAGCAGTGCCAGACCTGGTGAGTTACTGTCATTGATGTAGCCACCATATCCATGTGAAGTGAGAGTTATTTTTATAACTGTATTATTGTGCAGAAGGGAAATGAGGTTGGAAAATGGATGTCTCCATTGAAACAGTTGCCAGCAATGCCAAGGTGTTTACCTTTGGCATTGCAGTTACAGCAGCATCTTGAGTGAAAAGAGAAGCCGGGTTTGGATCGCTCCCCTCCAGCTCCCCCAGATTCCAACCTTCACACAGCCAAGGGAGAGAAACCTGTTCTAGGGTTGTCTGAGCCTGGCTGTAACTGCCTTGGGCAAGATGAAACAGAAGGTCTGCAATAAATTTAAGGGAACCTGAACCCAGACATTTTAAGACCTTCTTTCTTCACCTCTGGTACTCAATGTACAGTGCCAACCACCCAAGACCTTGAATTCTCAGAGCAGCCCCACATCTGCAGGTTTTATTGACTTCAGCTGACTTTGCGGAAATCAGATTTCAATTCCCTATGTGGAATTCCTGGAAAATAATGAAGAAAATATTAGCAGCTACTTTCAGAAATTTGGGGAGAGATTTCCATGCAGCCTCCCACGGAGACTTTATGTCAGAAGCAGAGATAGAAGCTACACCTCTTAGATCACAACCACAAGACTATTCCACTTCTTCCTGCTTTGTATGTGACGCAGGCCTGCTTCATTCTCTATCCATCACAGATACATTGGAAGAATCAGAAGTCCTGTGGAAAAATTGAGTAACATGAAATAAATAGAGTGTCACATCCTGTATGTACTAAAGGTCAGACAGTGAAAGGTCTGTAGGCAATGTGTCAGCTCCGTCCAGCCTAGAGAAAAAGCAATGTTTAGGTTATATTTAATTAACATGGACTAATTCAGGTCAAAACTATATGTCTTATATCCACATTAAAAAAAAAAAAAAAAAGATGAATTGAAGTCCAGCTCGATTATTTCGTGTTAACCACCTTTCTAGTATGGGCAAGGATCCCATTCCCTGAAAAGTATGTGATGAACAACTCTCTGTCTCTTGGTGCAAGAGCCACTCTCAATTTATTGCAAATAAAAATCCTCAGAGTTAGAATACAGTATTAGTACTGCTTCAGCAGAGCGTGGTTGTCAGTTTTCCAGCTGCACTCATATTTATGCACATGTTGATGGAAATGGAGGTATTAATGTTACAGACAATGAAAAAGGAAAAATAGTAACAAAGTAAAGTAAACAGGGATTATGGAATTTGCTTTGACCTCAGTTTCACCCAGAGGAGAAAGAATGATGCCTACGCAGTCATTGGAGTTGCTTCAGTAGTGGAGGACCAGTGTCACCAAAAGGCTCCTTTGAAAACAAATCACAGTCCCTAGGTAAGGTCACCTTCTCCACAACATGGCACCTGAAACAAAATCTGAGTCCACCCACTCAGCAGCCTAAACCACCCATAATTCAGTGTATGGGGCTTGATCAGCATGGTCCTGCCAGTGGCCTCGGGGTCAGGTCTGCCCACAGGACATTTTCTCCAGAGCACTGCCTGTGTCAAGAGGGACGGCTGGCTGAGAGCCTGTGAACAGTGGTGTTCCTGCCACTGTGGGGCCCAGCCAGGTCCTCGGTGCCCATGCTGGTGAGAAAAGACCAAGTTACAGCAACATGATCCAAAAAGGATCACAAACATGGCTTCTGTGCCTTTTAGTCTGAGCCAGCTTTGGTCACCCGACAGCTGTAAGAACCCCTACCTCCCCTGATCTACCAACCAGAGCTGCAAGAAGCTGGAGACAGCCCTGTCCTACCTCCTGCCTTCCCTCACACTGTCAGGTCCTTAGCTCTGCACAGGAGCTGCCTGGGTAGTAGCACTGGTTTGCCCTGCTGAGCTCTTGCAATTCTCCTTTTTACAAGATACAGATATAAAAAGCAAATCTGAGACCCCATTCACCCCCCTGTAAACTCTGCAGCTGCTAAAAGTACCCCAGAAATCCAGCACATGCCCCCCAGTAGCTGACATGTTGTCATGCCAATGCAGAAGCAGGAGTTAAATAGCTGGGAGGAGCTGGATATTCCTGCTCCTGGGGACGCTGTGCTGAGCTGTCACCCCTGGCCAGACAGGCACCATGACATGCCACCCCTTGCTGTGCCAAGAGCACACAGGAGCTTTGAGTTTGACTTTTTCTTGAAAAGCAAACAGAGGTGAAAAGCATACTACTCTACCAAATTGCCTCCAAGTGAGCTGGGATCTTAGCTGGATCCCTTTCCAGGAGCCCTTTCCCGAAAATGCACAGGAGGCTGAGGAGCGAAGTGTCACCTGTGCACATGCAGACATCCCCTGAGATACACACCTGTGCTGTGTGTGAATGGCCTGCTGAGGCTGTACAGCTGTGCCTGGCAGCCAAACTGTTCATCCCAGAGGTGTTCACACTACATGTGCCTCCAGCTGCTTTGCAGTGACAACACAGCCCTCCAGACCAGGACACCTCTGTGGCACCACTTTAGCATCCTGGATACACAGGGGTTTGCAACTTTTCATGAACTAAGGATAAGAAACATCATCTTCTCTCAAGATCCTACTTAGTTTCCTATCATATTTTGCATGAACAACTGGAAAAATTTGGAAGAAAGGCTGTTTCAGACTGATTTGTCAACCACCCAAAGTTCAAAGCTATAGCTATCTCTTGTATTAAAATGTTCTGTTGTTCCCTAAGGAAGAATTTTTAATTTCTGATAGGGCTCGTGTCATATAAAAATTGCCAGTGAGGGTAAGCCTTTGAAAAATTATGTTTTATTCATTAATTATTTTCTCTCATAACCTCTTTAAAGAAAATCAAAGGGTAAAAAAATATGTTACGAAACTGCAACTTTGCTCTCTCTACTAGAAGTAAAAATGTTGTTATGCAGCACATTTTCCTTACTACTCTAAACCAGTCTTTATCTTGGAGGAAACTAAATCACTCATGGAAGATACTGGGTCTCGAAACTATATTTTTCCAAATGTATTTTCCTTATTTATCTAATTAAAGGATCATGTGTATGGTAATGCCTACCCCACGATTCACATTAAGTTAGTTTTAAAATGATGTGCCGTTTACATATGTTTTCACTAGATTGAAAATGTAAAACCCACATTTTATGTAATTCCAGAAATAAACAATAGAAAGAGTCACATATATCTCCTGGGTTTGGTTCAGCAGGCCTGCACTAGATCCTTGTGCCTCGGAAAGTGATATGTTTTCAATGGTGAAGGGTTAAAAGAGGATACCAAACTATCTTCTGGAAATCATTAACTTACAAAGCCCCAAGAAGATAAAAGTTTCCATTTTCTAAAATGTAAATCTAAAACATATTCATTAGTATTGCAAAACAAACATGCAAATCGTCACCACTTGAAAAGCTCAGCTAAATATGTACAAGGGCAATACCCAAAAATACATCTGGTCCTCGGTTAGAAAACTTGCCTTTTTGGTTTTATCTAAAGAGCTTGTCTGTCTTCCATGGTTGGCTCCCTGGATTATTGCAATTCATAATAAGCCTTTTAGCTAAGGATGAAATAAACAAAGATAAAGTCTACGTCCTAGTTTTAAATGGTCCAGATGGGATGATTTTTCCATATGTTTAGCACACCAAATGTTTATTAATCATTGCTAGCAGAACTCTGAAAATTGCTACAGCTTATTAAAGAGGGAAGGGTATAAAATTTGCAATTTGTATCATTTTGCCACCTTCTTAATCCTCCGCTAACACAGGGTGTGATTTTGTACTGACTTTGGCTCTGTGTGTGTGTGAGCCAGGTTGTGCCTCTGTGTGTGTGCAGCCGCTACAAGGCAGGGAATTTCAGCTAACTGATCAAGAGAAGGTTTTGTGCCCTAATTTGGATACAGTATCAGTCATGAGGAATGTGTTACATCATAACAATGACAGTGTGGGTAAAACTGGCAGAACTTGACTCGTTCCTCATCAGAGTGATTTACTTAGTGTCTGGCAATCTGTTTTTCACATGATGTTTGTTTCCCATAAACAGTTTCAACATGGGAGAGTATGGTGTCAAGATAACACGCATATCATCAGTCATTGCAGAACATCTACTTGGGCTGCCAAGAAAATGAGACTCTTTTATCTCTAGTTCCTCTAAGTGCTTGTGTTTTAGTGATTGTTTCTCATAAGGTGCATGATTGTTTCCTGAAACCTGACCATCAGCAGCTCCATTATGTTGTCACCTCAACCTGAGCTGAAGTCTGTCAATGGAGCAGGGCTGCCAGGAGGAACGGGGCTGGGGCTGTGGAGTGACTGTCTTCCATAGGCACTAGGAAAACAGTGCTTAGAAAGTAGCACAACAACAGAGAGACTGGGAGTTAAACCACAGGCAAACACTGAACAATCTGTGAGAGGTGCATTGCACCACACTGGTTTTCTGTGACCTTTCAAATCAAAGGCTTTTGGCATTAGTCAGATACGATATGAAATTTTCCATCACATTTTATGTGTATTCCTTGTACTTAAAAACATTCTACATTTGAAAGAAGCAGGATGAATACAGCTTCAAATAGCAAAGAGGCAGCTAACAACTGAATTTCAAGGCATGTTTTGATGGAATGTAGCCATGACTTGAAATACAAACAACAGAAAATAAGAATACAATCCTATCATTTTAATGTCATAACTCACCATTTTATTCGAGATAACTTACAGGAGCTTTGGGGTAAATTTATCTCAACCAAACAGAACTGAATTATAGCTAAACAAAGAGAATGCAATGTGTATTTCTGTTTTGAAAGAAAGGTATTATGAGTCCTGCACATGGCTGCAAAAAAGTTCCCCCAAAACCAGAGGGGTGTCAGTAGTCTCCACACCTGATTAACACACATTTTTTCACAACAGTTAGCCTGCCCAAGTCTCTGCTTCTGACTTATCAAAGAGAACTGGTGACTGAAAATGAGACTTCAGTGCTTCTGAAAACACTACCCCTTGTGGACTGCACAGCCAATGTGTCTCGAGGCAGGAGATGCTCTGAGTCACCTCACATCCCTTCCAGCCCTTTTTCCCTAAGATGCTGTGAGTTCCTCTGGACCTCTCTGGAGCAGTAATGGAGCTTGGCCGGCATATCATTTATAAAAAGGAGTAAGCCTTTAAAGCATCCAGTCATGTCCTGGCACCTGCAGGAGAGCTAGCTGGATAAGAACCTCTGAGTGGATCTTAATCTTGGCAAAGGAAAAAAAAAAAAACTTTGGACTAAAACAGTGCAACTCTGGTATGAAATCTCAGCCCCATATGCCAGATGAAACAGAAAGTGCTCAGGACAACCTATTCAGAAATGTCTGCTCGGGCTCAAGGAAACCAGCAGCTGCAGTTGTCCAAAAGAGAAGCTTTTGGCTGGGCTTCTGATTAATTTCTATAGCCTCTACTTCTGGGGCTTAGAAATATCTTGGCATCTTCTGGCTCCTCAATGTCCAAGAAGAACAAGACTCAATTTCCTATCCCAAAACATAGAATTGCTGATGCAAAAGTCAAGAAAAAATTACTATCATCTCTGGCACTGAAGCCGGAGATGAAATTCCTGTCAGCAAACTAGAGTGTGGCCCAGATCAAGGTTTCATCCAGGCTACTCTGTAACTGTTGTGTGTAAATTATTACATATAAAATCTCCAGTCTGCTTGCAAAGCCCAGGGCCCTCTGACATGCAGAGCCAATCCAAAGTGGCCCTAAAGAGCTCAGCCCTGTGCTGGGTATCCCAGCTGAGATGCAGTAACGCAGGGCAGTAGCAGGAAGGGTGCAAGCAGAGGAGGCTGAGAGCTCCCTCGCAGCCTGGCCGCTGCAGTGGCAGTGCCTGGTGGCACTACTTGGCCACCCCCTGCACAGCCCTGTCACCTTTGCTTGTCACTTCCCTGTTTCCATCTCCTGGGGCAGGGCTGGGTTACAGCGTCAGCACTCTTTGCTGCCACAGACCTTCTCTTCTACCTTCACATAATTTCTTGCCCCACGATGTCCTCACCCACCTTCTCTCTCATTCATTTGAGGAGTTGCCCTATCTCCATCCACATTCCAGTTGCTTCTCCCCCCACCACTCCCGAAAGTTTTGAATCTTTACCTTCCTCTCTGCACTCCATCACTTTCCAGCTCAGCTCTCACACCAGTCCCTTCATCCATTGTCCCTGTGCCTGTGCACGAGGATCATCACTGCTCCACATGCTGTTAGGGGATGGCTGCTTTCAATCCTCCCCTCCCATATTACCTCAGTGCCAGCAGTGGCACTGAGTGAGAGCCCAAGAGTCACCATCTCCACGTTTTAAGCTCTGAATATCACAGTAGCCCCTGGAGATAAGAAAAGTAATTGTTTGGAAAGTCCTACTCCATCCAGGAATGGAACATGCCCAATACTTAATTCACACAGTGAAACGATCCTAGTTCAAAATTTCATTATAGTCTACTAGGCCAAATGCAACAACACTTGCAAAAAAGCCAAGTTTCAAGTGAAACTGGACCAATTTACCATCTGGGGTGGAAAACTTCATTCTTCCTACTAAGTTTTGCTCTGCATCATGGGATTCACTGGAAGCCAAAAACAGAAGGTAAACTCATATGATAGAGACCCTCCTCAGTTGAAGCATAAGAAAAATTTATGTGTTCCTGTGCAGATTATCTATAGTTCTTTGTCCCTCTTCCTTTTCAGAATTTTTTTTTGCAGGTGAAGACAGAACTGGCACAACGTATTAATTCTTACGTATGTTATAAGGGACTCAAACATACCATGCAGCAAACTGGCCACTGAATAACATATGTGAGCACAATTTGCATTAATAAAAGCAAAATGTTACAAAGGAACTGAATACCCAATCATTTGGGGATTTTGTCATTCCTTCCTGTGATTCTCTATAACAGCATGTTACAATTATTTGTCAAGACCTCCTAATTTTTCCCAGAGACAAAACCTCTGAGCCTCAGGCAAGCCTTGGCATTGCAGGCAGCCCAGAGATCAGACAAGATTTTGTACAAAGTTACTTCCCTATAATTTCACCTGAACACCAATGGAAAATCCACCACTGATCACAGTGAGCTGTGAAAAAACAAAAACGTCAGAGGAACTGCAGAGCCACCTTCCCTTCCACACACTGATTCTAAACTGAAATAGCTGTTTCAAGTGAAAGATGAAGAATTATCTCCAGCTGTTTCTGGTGAAGAGCTATCTCAAAGAAGTGATTTTGTAAGGCCATTTCCAGTCTCTGTTACGTAGTGTTACTGTCAGCCTGAGTACTTAAAAATCTTCTCCAGTGAGGGCTCCCCAAAATCACAATATAAAAGCCCTGCACTTTTAATTCCTTTTATGTGCCTGTTGATTTACAGTGCAGCAAGTGTGGTACTTTGTGTTCACATTCCAAAGCTTTTCTCCACATGCAAGGCCTGGGATGAGCCCCTACCACAGGGCTCCAGAAGAGCAGAGGCCCAGATGTTGGGACTGTAGCATAGGGCTTGCTGACACAATAAGCCTCATCTCTGTTGTCCCTCAGTTCCTGAGCATTACATATTATCTAGATATATAGATATATATTATTTCCACTGATGTTATGCTCCCTGTCCTGGATGTAATTAATTTCATTGCAAAAATAGCTACCTGGCTATCAAAAATCTTATATTTGTTCAGAAGATCTCCTGGTTTCTCGGGTTCTGTGTGTGTGTGTCTTTTTCCTAACCCCACCTAAGATGTTAATATTTTCATGAGCTAGGTTCTGTCCCTTCTGATGGCCACTTAATTGGCAACGCTCTGACCATATATCTGAACTTGGCAGCATGTACTATAGTTTTTGGCTGAAACAAAGTAGAAAAGGGGGAAGGATGAAAGGAAAGAGGTAGTGTATTTTTTTTGCATTGGGTTTTTTGTTTCTTTTTTTCCCAGAAGCTGCCTTGTCCACTTACCTGGGTTCACATCCTGTCCCCTAGCCATAAGTTTCCAAACTCATACCTTATCCTATTCCCAGCAGACAGCTCACCCAGCAGATTAAAGGCTGGTTGGCACAAGGAGTCTTCCTGACATTGCCCTGTTTTGGAAAGTGGTGCCTGAGTAGAGGGGTCAAGGCATCCCCTTGGGCTTGAAAGACACAGGTATTATCCCCCAGCCCAAGATACTTTTATGTGGGTGACACAAGAAATGCCAAATCTGCCTTTTCATCCTGTGTTTTCAGTGCTTCAACAAACATTCTAGATTGAGAGCTGGGCTGCACAGAGAGGCAAACCGAGCTGACTTGAGCCATGCTATTTTACATGTGTTGAAGTGTTACTTTTTAATCAAGCACCAGCACTTACTCCCATCCTGGGAGTGATTTCACATATCCAAACGATACTCCTTCTGCCTCAGACTCACAACGTACAAAAATGTATCACTGAAACAGAGGAGTGACTAATCTGGGGATGTAAGTAATTTGTGTGCAAATAGCATGCAAAGAGCAGGACTGAGACTGTGTCTGAAGCCAAGTGTTCCATAAGTCAAGTCATACGGAGTGGGAAGTGATAAAGGGTGTGACCCATGAGAAAAAAGTCTAAACTAATTAGGAGGAGCTCCTGCTGAATGATATGTGGAAGACTTGACATTTAAAAAGGGGAATGATCTGTTTCAAGCATCACTACCATGCAAGGGGTGCTCACAGACTGTTTGCTCCAAATAGCTCTTTGAAGTACTTACTCCAGATCAGTCCCTGCTTTGATCATTTTTACAGAAACACCCTTTTGCTTTATATCAAATTTGGAAATTGACAGCCTTGGCCTTCATTTCCTGGTATGAGTCTCCCAGCACCAGACATCATCATGGCAACACCCCTTAATCTTAATGCTCCTGGGACTGTGACTAATGAAACAGAGGTGAGTAATAGGTTTTTAGGCCAAATAAATTATTAAGATTGCCTACCCTGACCTCCTCTGTGCTGCATGCCACAGAGTCCCGAGCAGAGACTGAGTCCAGCACAAGAAGGTCTCTTTAGAGAGGAAACAAAGCAGTGAGCCTCTGTGAGAGAGCTGCTCCAGTGGCTGGCCAGGGAGGCTCTGGCAGTGCTCCCTGCCCTCCAGCAGCGCTCGGTGGGCAGGAAGAGGGAGTGGCTGCAGAGAGCAAGAGCAGAGCAGGAGCACAGCTGGATGACACACACACCTTGGTGAAGATCAGGTTGGTTTGGATGCTGTTGTTTTCAGAAGTTGAGGCTCTATGGGACAGATGTCTTCCAAATGGAACATCCATATCAGGAGTCCACCTCAGGCACAGCAAATCTGTGACCCTTGAAAACTACAAATGGTGTTCAAAGTCCAGAGTTGTTCTGTGCCAGAAACGGGGGCTGACAAGAAAAATCTAGGCTCCTCCCCACTGAGGGGAGGACCCTTCCTTGCCTACATTAATCCAAGCCACAAGAGGATATTTTCATTCATGAATCTTCAGAAAGGTTTTAAGGAGATAAAGAGAGAACAACAAGTTACTAATGCCAGGCTGGCTCTCAGAATTATGTCCCAAAAATATTGCACAGATTTTCTCACTAGTAGTATTTTTCTAGAAGCAGTGGAATTTATGCATGGAAAGTGATAGGGAAGTACAAAACCTTACTCTCAGGTGTGTGGTGTTTGCAGTTGTACCTGATCCTTCTGCTGAGTGCAGCTGAGCTGAGCCTCTCTAGGCACTGGCAGGAGGTTGGACCTCTGGAGGCAGATGAAGATCCTCTGACACTGACTCCAGTGACTCCAGCTGCTGCACACTGTGCTCAGCAGGACGCAAGTCAGGGTGCTGTAGGTGGACTTGACTGTGGTCATTCCCAAAGAGACCTGATCTGGATTTCAGGAAACCATCACCATCATTTTCCTTATAAAAAAAAAAAAGTAAATACAAAAGACTGCTTAAAACCCCAGTCATTACCAGAATAGAAGTGTAATCTTTAGAATTACAAATATGTGCATAATTGCACAGTCCTGATTATAGCTTTCTGTATTTGCCTGGCTACAGATCTGACAACTTTGGGAGACCTTGGGCACTCAGATTGCTTTTTTTTAATCAGATCACTGACTAAATTGTGTGCACATAAAGTCCTTGGAGCCTAAGTTTAGTGATCTATTTTTGAAAATCTTGTTCTGTTTGCACCCAAGCAAAATTACTAACAGTATAACACAAAGGGCTCCTATACCCAGACTAAACACAGAGAAAAACTTGAATTCTCATCATAGGTACTCAGAAGCAATTAATGCCCAAGCCAAGCAGCTGTAGAAGATGCCACTCTGAACTCAGAAATGCAGATGTTTCACCCATTTCATTACTAATCAGCTAATGCCATGTTACATTGAGTGACTGTTATGAGTCTCTCCTCCTCAGTGTGGCATCCACCATCTCTTTACCTTCAGCTATCATCAGTCTCAGAACATCCTAAGGCAAGGCAGGATTTCCACACGCTGTCTTTGGATAAAAGCTTCTCCCCAAAGATGAAGAGGACCCCAGGGCATTTCAGAATCCTGAGCAGCTCATTACACAAACTTCCTTCTGCCCTCTCCAGTCTTCTCTGCCCTGCCTTTGCCAGCAAGGACCTGGCAGAAGATCCAGAGATGCTGTGAAGTCAGCAGAGGCAGCATCCAAAGCCTCCTGGACCGCACAAGGTCCAGGGGTCCATGGAGTATTCCCCCTTAATCCTCACTGAAGGGGGAAGAACAATTTTAGTGCATAGTAAAGCATTTGTTTAATTCCTCTTAGGTGCATGGTGCATTTTAATGAATAAAATATTGGATTACCTCATATAAACAAAGTTTAACACGATCATGAATCGAGGCCTGAGAGTGCTCTCTGCAAGCTCTGAAATTGCCTTTGGGAAACTGGCAATGTTTGGCATTTCCTGACTGTATATATTTTATGGAGTATATTATTCACAAACATAAAATGTGCATTAAATAAAGGTAAAACTGTGTCCAAAGCAGTGGGGTCATTAAAGATCCCATGGCACTTCATACTTATTGTGGGTGTTAGCCCTGGTCTTCTGGCCAAAATCAATTTGGCAATTACAGGCTGTTTGCCTAAATTCCCAAGAAGTTTCAGTCAGATGCCATACTCCTTGCTTCCTCCTGAGATTATTGAGTAGCAGCATTGTGTGCTGCTCAACAGTTTCTGTGTTTCATCTTTTAAATGTCTGTATGGGCCATGTCAGAAATGGGAAAAGCTAGAAAAAGTAAGAGGACACTTGGAAGGTTTTGTTTATCTTGGGAGGATCTTTGTGGGGTTGGAGTTTTTTGCTATTTTGTTTTGGGTTTTTTGGTTTTTGCTTGGTTGTTGGTTTTGGGGTTTTTTTTTGGGGGGGGAGGTTGTTGGGTTTGATTTTGGTTTTTACTTTTTTTTTTGTAATTTTTAGTTATTTAGTTTAAAACCGAAGAAAATTAAGACATCCCTAAAAATAAGGATCCAGCTAATCTGCAGCCACATTGGAAAAATATGGTTACAAAATGTTCTTCAGCCCTGACCCAGTTACAACCTGACTTTAATTTGCTGCCTACATTGCCCATGGCTGTACTGCATCTCAGGAGCATGTTATTCACATGATAGGGTCTGATCCAACACCCATTCCTTTCTGTGCAAGTCAGACTCTGCTGCTAATGAGGATGGCATAATTCTCTCCTCGTCGTTATGGCTGCAGCCGTGTGCCAGAGGTTACATGTTCCCTTCAGGCACATGCTTTTAAAGAAAGAGTTTATTGTGCACTTTGGTGGAATCTGGAGCTGAAGCACAGAAGCCATATGTCAGGGGCTAGCTGTTTTTATATGGAGGCTTGCCATAGTTACAGCTGTAGGTAATTATTACAAATAATAATGACTAACATTTATGTAACAGCTTTCTCTGAGCATCTCAAATCACTCAGTAAGCCTTATATATTGATTACAAATCCTGAGCCAAGTTCTACTTTCATTCATATGTGCACAAGGTTGATGGTAATCTCCACTGGGATTAACATACGTAGCTGAGGGCAGAAGTTGGTCCTGTGCATACATGTGTGTACAAGTGCAATGTGTCTACACACACTTAGGATATAGAGATTGGTTCACTTGCTGGCTGAAAACTGGAGCCATGATACAATCTGAGCAACATTCAGCAACAGCAAAAGCAAGTTGGGATTAATAAATATTTCCACAGAACAGTTTTCTTTGGAAAAATGGGCTTTGTTTTAATCAAAAAAATTCATTTGGGCAAATAAACCGATCCCAAAGAAATCAGAAAGAAAGGAGTTGGTCTCTGTTCTTGTTTTTTTTTTCTGAAAAACTAAAAATCTTCAGCATATCAAAACAAGGTACTTGCATATTACCAAAGTAAAATGTATTTCCTGAAATGAAAATAAAATACTGTGACATATCTTAATGATTTCTTTATTTTTCTCCCTTGATGAATGATCTGTGAGAAAACAAAGAGCTAACTTTCTCATTGACAACAAAAACAAATCTGGAGGAGTCAAATTTCCCATGAAAAGAAATTCTGTTCTCCAACCAGATCTCCTCAGCAAAGAGACCAGAGCAAAGATAATGACCCTGCAGCCTTTGTTCTCTGATGCTTACATAAACCGGGAGGAGTGGACAGAGGAGCCTTTGCATCATCTTTTAACTTCCCACCTACCTGTGAGTTTGGTTTAGCAAAAGTTTGCACCTGCACGTTCTTCTAATTCTTGCATGCTAGTAAAAAAGAAGAAAGCAAACTGGTTTTGAATGAAGTTCTTACATAGGAGAACTTTGGACGAGTAGGACAAAATCACCATCATTCTGAGTGAATCAAGAAGCTGAAATAAGCAATCCATCTCCTGAGGAAAGCCCAGCACTGAAAATTTTCTCCAGCATTGTAAGAGTCCTCCAGTTCCAGGCTAACCCAGGAGGAGTCAGGATGTGAATATATGACACTGTTTCCTACTGCACATGTTTCTTGAGATTTTCAATACCTGTGTTGAGCAGGCACAAGACTGCTTATCCAACAGAAAGAAAAAATTGAGTGACAGGGCAGCAGACAAATGTAACAAATCTTGAGACTATGGACAGCTTCAGAAACCATAATCAAAGAACATAAATCATTGAGACAAAGAGTGCAAAGTATTTACTCTGATGCAATGATAAGAACACAAGGATTCTGCAACAAGTCACCTTCTAAAATATCCATTAAAATGAACAGCACTGAAGTATTTATTTTAGAAATTAAAAAGCACCCTAGTGAATTATTCATCTCTTTCTCTGACTTTAGAGGAGACAGCATGGTACAGCACAGCTTGTTGTAATACACAACAGCATTTTGATCTGCAGATTTAAAGAATTTCAGATTGCTTAGAGATACATGAGGCTCCGTGGTGGTATGTAACATAATTTCTCACACAGTCTAACCACTGGAACAACTCTTGCCTTAGAGGAGGTAAGTGGTAATGTGAAACATGTTGTTTCCTATTGTGAAGTTTTAAAGAAATACATTACATGCAAATAATTAGACTTTTTCCTTCATTAATATTCCAGTTAAATATATGCTACTAACAGGCAGCTCTGGGACAGTTTAGACAGCTTGGCTGATACATAATAAAAACAAGGGCCCTTGCTAAATCATGCATTGAAGTTTTTAATAAGAATAATTCCACTGATTTCAGAAGAATTTCTCTTTATTTACTGAGGTACATCTGACAAGAGAATCAGGCTCAAAGTAATTCTATTGACAGTTTGAAAATACTCACTCTGATCTCCACAGAGAAACATAATAGTTGAGATTTCCATTTTAAAAAAGTATCTGTTTTGATGAAATACAAAAGCATATGCTTTAACAAGCTGCTGCACCATTTTCAATCAGCACAAAAGCACAGATCGCATTTTAGAGAGGTATTGTGAAATTTTTTAATGAAACTTGCACAAAAGTTCACCCTCTGAGAAAACTCAGTCTACCAGACTAATACATCAATAGGAAAGAAAATGAAACATGAAAACAAACTCTAGTCAGATGATGATAGGAATCGTTAGCTAGCCTAGAGGAATGGAAAGGCTTGGAATTTAATGCAAAATTTAACTCTTCTTTTGACACAGGCAATTATCAATGCGTCTTTGGTTACAAACTCCACTGACATAGAGGCTATTTGTTGAGGAGTTGGGTGTAAAATAAATCATTCTGGGAAAGCTCTCACATCTTTGGCAGGCCTGAAAAATCAGGTCAGCTATTAAGGACTATAAATATAGGTCTGTCTCCATTCTGGATGTTTTTTTCCACCATCCTTGTACTCAAATCATCCATACAAAAGTGTATCTTCCTGCAGTCTTCGTGGCTGCATTTCTCTTCTGGCTGTTTAAGTCACTTAATGCAGCCTTTTTGCTTCTGCAGCCAATGCCAAGATCCTTGTCTGCCCTTATGAAAGAAGGTGATATCCCAGGAGCTTTATTCTATCTTTTCTGCATTTGAATCTCAATTAAAGAAACAATCTGTCATAAGACATGAAGTGGGACCAGTGCAGAGGGCTCAGACCTAGTACTAATCACCTCAAAGGGCAGTTCAGGGACTGATTCTGCTAAGGATCTGCAGTGGGACATGTTGTAGGATTGGGCTGAGCCCCTTTGCTTTTACAGGTCTGCCAGCATGCACTCAGCAAAGTCCTTCATCCTGAACATCCTTAGAAATGTGCATAGAAGATCTTCTATTACTATTATTATTAGCCTAGGCCTCTCCTACCAGTTTTGATATGAAATATTCAGGGAGAATTTATTCTTATTGAATGTCTGAGCTGCACTCCACACAATGAAGCCCCAAGTCTCCAGTGGTTCCTCTTGTAATACAAATAAACTACAGTGATAAATACGTCTCTCAAGGAACAAGTTTCCCTGAGTCAATGGAGTTCAGAGCAGCCCCCTTAGGCAAATTCACCCTTTCATACTTAGCATTTGAAACTCATTTTATGAGCTGGTTATACGTTTATAATGTTTAATCTTTGCCTAATACTTTTTATGGGGTCCTTGTGGATGAAGGGTACACTTTGAGGGAAGTCAGGCTATGTGAAAACTGCTTACAACAAGAGCAGGAAGGAATGGTTAGCTGAGAGCTGGGGAATAATCCTGTAGCTCCTTAACACCAGAACTTGAAAATGAGGGAATTACAGCTCTTTTCTGCTATTCTGCAGGTTTTTTCCCAGCTTCTGTTTTGGGCCATGAATGTTTCCCTACAGCCAGGGTAGACAGGCCAATGGCTGGATGGCCCATACCATTTTTATATTGTCTCATAATAAAACCAACATTAACTTGCCTTCTCAAGGCCTGAACTGACTGCAGTGAGGATATTCAGCCCTTGAAACTCCCACTGACTGTTGCTGGAAGCACCCACACAGGAGGCTGACCTTCAATCCTACTGCACTGCTTCAAGGTAACTCTGTTCACTGTGCTTTGCAGTGGCTGCCTCTCCTGGGAAGTATCTCTATAATATTTGCTAGCTATGAAATGCTATTCTTTTTAACTCACAGAAAATAAATTTGTGCTTTCTCTAGGGGGTCTGGGGAGCTTTGGGTCTGTCAGTGCCTACTGACGACCTATGTCAGCATCATTCATCTGCACAGAAGTCTTCCTACTCCTTCTTCTTCATCCCATCCTTTCTCGACCTCCTCTGAGCTTGAATGAGCTCTCCAAGGAAACAAGCAAAGCTCAGCTCCTAGCAAAAAAAGAAATTCCTGATGATTTCAAGGGACTTAGGGTCGTGGTCTCTGCACTCCTCTTTGCCTTTACTTCTGTGTGCTACCCTCTGTAGATAAAAACATTTGTTCCCACATGCTGGATGACTTGCAGTACATGCACCCATGAACACCCTCTATCCACCTTCACAGAAAAACAGTCCCTTGCTGCTTTCCACACCCACACAAGCTTCCTGCCACAGTGCTTCTTCACAGAGCTTTGTAAAAACCAGCAACCCCACAAGGCAGAGGAGCTCTGCTGACCCTCTGAAGGCTCAGGACTAACAGAATGGAGCTCTGTAAAATGTGCCTTCTCAGAGCACCCCAAAACATCCACAAATTTACCCTCAGAGCCCAGGGACAATGCTGGCATTACCCAGGGCTGACACTGAGCTGGCACTCCCAGGCAGAGGCAGTAGAGAGGCCCTGGGCCATGTGAACCCTGATCTGTGGGGCACTGGGGCTCGCTGGTCACTTTGCTCCTTAGGGTGACCAAATGAACGCTGCAAGTCCTTCGACTTTATTCTACCCGAGTGCAGACCACTGCCATTAAAAAGTTATATTTTCACAAAAATATATTGGAGCAGGCTCTCCTTTATGAAAAACAACTCATTATTTCAAACAGTTCCTTTGCAGAGCAGGTGCCTCTGCCTCATCGGGTACCAAGCTCGGCTAATGTTTTGATTGCAAATAAACATCTGCCTTGCTTTTAACTCCCTTACACTGACAGTTCCCTGTAGCCATTTGCAGCACAATGTGGTGTGAAATCATCCATGTGAACTGGAAATCTTAATTGTTAGTCTTGTTGCTCTCAGTCAACACTGCAGGCTCTTACCTCACACCAAGTGACACCAGTAATGGACAAAAACGTGAGGTACTGGTATTTATCTAATTCAGCAGCAGAGAGGGAAGGCCCTCAATACTCATTTGAGATGTTGACCTGAGCAAAAACAAAAAAAGGAATTATTTGAATGATGATTCAAATCAAAGGCTCCAAAAAACAGAGAGATTATTTATACTGTAGAAAAACCATTTTGGCCTGCTTACTACTTTTAAGCAATTTTCCTGTAGTCACAGGCTTGCGATGGATAGTAATTATTTCAGTCCTTAATACAGACTTCAGCCCCCCTCCTTTTTCTCCTCCCTCAGAAAAAAAAGTTATAGGTAGTAATTTTCCTTCATTGGCCAACACATGGCTGTGTGTGAAGAATACTCTGGATATCCAGCACGATGTAGGCTTTGATGGATGGAAATAAAAGAGAGCTGAAATGTTAGCCTTTGAGAGCAAAGGTTATTTTATCAGGAAATAAATCAGAGCCCTCTTTCATTACTGTTTTTTTCCGTGCTCATCTCAGTGATGACTAGGGTGTGTGTTCAGACCACAGGAATCTGAAGAACCACCCAGTCTCTTCATCAGTCCTAGAAGACGACAGGACCCAGAGTCAGAGCTGCACCATCCTGGATCCTTTTTTTTTTTTTTCCACTTTTTTTTTCCATTTTCCTTTTTTTTATTATTTTTTATTTTTTTATTTGCTCTTATTTCTGTTTGTTTGTTTGGATGTTCTCATTTATAGGCTGGTGGTTGCAGTTCATTCCATGGACTCTGAGCCAAGAGACGCTGGGTTTTTCTTCCAGCAGCCTGTCCCCTGTGCTGCCATGCCACGAGATGCCATCCCATGGTTCTTCCTGATCCATCCCCAGGGAGCTGCCTTCCCCTGGCTGTGGAAAGCACAGATCCTTCTGCAGATCAACATCCATGGCCCTTCAGTGCTTGTCTCTTCTGTCTGGCACATCTCCCCTGTGCTCACAGCTCGCTGCCAGCTCCTCGCGTGTGCCAGCCAGGGGGTGGCTCCAAGGGATGTGGCTAGGGAGCCTCCAGACCCCAACGGAGTGAGGGGACTTGTTAATAGATCTTTCCTAGGAGGTATGCAGGAAGGAATTGCACTCTGCCCCTGTGTCTAAAGCCAGGGCAAAGGGGGGGCCCGACTGGAGCTGTGAGTGTCAGAGGAAGGAGGGGAGGGTTGGGGAGACAAATGCTGGATGGCAAGGGAGGAAGGCACTGGGACAAGCCTGCACACACCTAACATCCCCCAGGGCGGGTGGCACGGGCTACCAGCAGGGCAGAACAAGTGGCCATGGAGAAGCAGGGTCTGGGTGCACGAGTGAGCAAGGAGGGTGAGCACAGGCCTTGCCAGGGAGCCAGCCCTGGGAAGCACCCACAGCCCCAGGCCCACAATGCCTCCCTACATCAGTCCTCAAGTAAACTGGGACACCACACCTTCAAGAGAAGATACTGCTATTTATAAGCATTCCAAGTATGCCTTTGATGCTATTTCAAAACCCTAAGATATAATTTGGGGTTGCTTTTTTTTTTTTCTTTTAGGAAAAAAAAAGAGAGTATCAGAGCAGAGAGAAAAGAAAGACATTTAAAAACAGAAATATAGTCCTACCATCACAGCTCATCACTGACTTACAGGCCTGCAGGACCCACTCAACCCCTGCCTGCCTTCCTGGCAATCTGATTTTCACTGATCTACCACTGAAATTTCATACAATTAAGTGTGTATTTTTTCCAAATATTAATTTTACATTTATCAGCTGCTAAACATACACCACCCATGCTCCTTCAGGAAACATAATAGGTATCACCATTTTACAGATGGCAAAATTAAGACATCAATGCACTAGGTGACATATCAAGTTTGCCAAAGCAAGCCTATGTCAGAGATAAGGTGAGAGCATGACTGCTTCATTTTCTGTTCTGATGCTAAATGCCACACTCTTCTTTTTAATCTGTCTTACTTCAACCTGGCAACAATTTTATGTCTGACTGGAGAAATAAGATCTTCAAATTGAATGTCTGTCAGCGATCTCACTGTGACTCTTACTTTTTTTACACCAAAACCCAAATGGATGGAGTTTTTTGTTTGTTCTTGACAACAGTGTAGATAATGCATTGTCTAAATCATTCATACCCATCTTTTTGGATACTTCTCTGTTGTATTACAAAGGTCATGAAGTAGGTACAAGATCCAAGCTTTAGAAGCATCACTGATCAAGATCCATGCTATGATATTAACCACCACAGAAGGTTCCTTTGAATAAAATGAGAATTTATTCTGCTGCAGATGGGTCACCTCATCAAGACCTCTTTTGCTCGCTCATATTTTGCACAGCTTGGTTCACACATGGTTGTGAAAAATCTCTGACTAGGCTTTGCAGGAGGAACAATCAACTTGTAAGGGGCAGCTCTGGCCTGGCCTCTTCAAATGAGGTGAGAGGAGTATCTGAACCAGCATTTCACCATCCTGAACACACACATCAAATCTGATAAATTTCAGAAGGCAGCATTTTAACCATGGCTGTGATCTTTTTTGATCCTGGCCTTGTGCCCATGATATCAGTCACATGCTATGAGAACAGCAGCTGGATTTATCACAGCATACATTTTCTTCTATCTAATTACAGTCCTGAAGTCTTTGATTGGAGTCTACAATGCCTGCTTTGAACATCCCTTAAACTTCCTGCCAGTCTTGCAAAATCTTTCTCTGATGGCTCTGGAGGGTTTCTCGAGGACCCAGCATACTGAGCAGGAGCCAACAAAGGCAGTGGCTTCAGGTAAGTGCGAGAGCAGAGTCTAATGTGCTAAAATTCAGCAACAGTGTGTCAGGAGCATATTACAATATATTTTTATCCTTTCACTCCACAAGCGTAGTTTCAATTCTCCTCCTCCTTTAAGGCTTCTTTATGCTGCTCAGATGATACAAAAAGAAATGCTTTAAGGCATCAGTCCTTCTGCTAGGAAATCTCCTCCTCATAAAACAGCTTGCCTGCTGGCTTGGGAATGGTGCAATGACTCTGGCCCTCTCAAGCCAGTGACCCTGGAGGGAAGGAGGGAGAGCAACGGGAAGGGCAGGGCAAGGACAGGGAAGGGGAAAGGCCTGCATGGAGAGGGCAGCATGCAGAGTATGAAGATGCCCTGACACAGCTCAAAGGATGATGCTCCAGGACACCCATCAGAGTGAGTTGATTTGGCACAGCCTGGTTTTTGGTAGCAGGGGAGGGCCACAGAAGTGGCTTCTGTGAGAAGCTGCTAGAATCTTCCACCGTGTCCAACAGAGCAATCCCTGATGGTTCTGAAGACAGGCACGCTACTGGGCCAGTTAGAGAGGCTGGCAACACCTCTGTGATCCCATATTTAAGAAGAAAATCAAAGCTGTGCAAGCGTAGGGGTTTTTCCCAGGGGCAGCCCACGGTGATGCACTGTGGCCATCACCATCTTGGTGTGGCCTGCAGTGACCCTTGCCTGCCTGGCCACCCCTAGCCAGCCCCACCACTTCCCCTGCAATGCTTCCCCCATGAAGAGGGTGTTAAACAGTGCTGGAGCCATGGCACCCACCACTGCCTGCGGGGTGGCGATGGAGCTGCCTGGCCAGCAGTGAGAACAGGGCAAACAACTCTCCAGTGTGGAACCTAAACGAGATCAGCCTCTTGGCACTGCAGGACCCTGCAGGAATCTCCAAATTGGGGGAACTTGTGGGCAATGGCACCTACGAGCAGCAGTTTTTATTCTGTTCAGAGAAGAGGAGGGAGTGAGGACATGTGAGGGAAAACAACTCGGCAGCACCAGGGTCAGTGGAAAAGAAAGAGGGGGAGGAGGTGCTCCAAGCTGAAATTCCTCTGCAAGCCAGAGAGAGGACTATGGTGAAACAAACTGTCCCCCGGAATGCATGAAGTCCATGGAGGATGCAGAGACCCACTCACATCCTCTGGGAAAAATACTCACACCAGAGCAGGTGGATGCCAGGGAAAGCTGTGATCCAGTGGGAGACCCAAACAGAGAGAGAGGGCCCTGCTTCCAGAGACAGAGAGCCCTTCCATCCAAACTAGAGCAACCTATCCTTCAAAGACTGCAGCCCATGGTTGAATGATCCATACCACAGCAGTTTTGGGAGGACTGTTTGCCCGTGGGAGGGACCCTGTGGCATAGCAGAGAAGACTTCTCTCTGTGAGCAAACAGAGGAGGATCTTGAGGGATGGACAAACAGATCAAAACCCCATGCCCTGCCTCCCTGTGCTGTAGATAGGAAGGAAGGAGGGCCTGAGGGGGAAAAAAAAGGCGTTTTAAAGGCATATTGTACTTCTCATTGTCCTCCTCTGACTCTATTAATAATAAATTTACTTTATACCTTTAAATTTGAGCCTGTTTTGCCCCTTACAGTGTTTTCTCTCAATCCTTATCTCAACTCATGAGCCCTTCCTTTACTTTTCTTTCTTTTCCTCTCCTGTGCCCAGCTGAGAGCAAGAAAGGGGTGAGCAAATGACTTTCACAAGTCTGGCATTTGGCCAGTGTCAAACCATGACAGAGAGTCCAAGAGCTGCCCTGAAACCCTCAGAACTGCAACCCTGCCTCCCAGCCTCACAGAGGGTATTTTATCCATACTGTACTCCTGGCTGGGACTCCATCCATACCTGCTGAGTTTAACATTTGTGATAGCCTGAGTGCATCACTGAAGACATTATATTTAGTGTACAGTACGGGGGAAGTTAGCAAAATATACTGTGAACAGACTTTTCTTAAACACCATTTTCAAAATGCCTTAAGGATTATTCACCTCATTTTAAATACATACTGTATTTGAAACCTGCTTAAATATATCTTTAACTGAAGATTGGACATGTTCCAACAAAGTCATCTATATAGTTGAGCAAATGATACTCAATTTATGACCATATGTTATTTTATTAAATAAAAAACAACAAAAATTGTCATTGCCAAAGAGAAAAAGAAAATATCTTCCCAGAAAACATGTATTTACTCAGTATTATGGCTGCTATACAAGTTAAGAGAAGCCAAGACATTCAAAATCAAGGCTATCCTTTATGCCTTTACCCAGCAGCTATATGAGGTAAGAGTCAAATGCCAGCCATAACTTGCATTTCTTGTCCAGCACTGGTTGATGTACCAATTTGTATGTTATGGCAACAGGCTTCATCTGTTCTTTCAAACCCTTTCCTGCTTTTGCAGTGCCTACAATAAGCATCCAGAATTATCCTCTTCCTGACTCCTTTACCTTCCATCATTTTTTTAACCAGAGCTGCTGCAGCTCAGCCATCCCTGGGACGGTGCCATTGCAGGGTTGTGGGGCTTGGCCCTCCCAAGCCCTTTGGTGGTGGGGGCAGTACCTGACAGCCTGGCCCCACACTCAAGGACAGACTTTCCTGGGAGAGGCAAAATCCCAGAGGCCTGAGGGATGGAGGGGAAGGATGGGGCCAGTGGCTGACTGAACCAAGGGGCCAAAGAGTCCTGGTGCAGGGAGTGCCTCGAGCTGCTGCAGCAGCCTGTGGCCACAGACCACCACAGGCAGGGGAACATGATGCATCTTCCTGCAGCTCCAGGCACCAGCTGCCTCCCCCAGCCTCTCTGGACTCAGATCCCTGGACTCATCTACCCTCTCAGAGTACACTCCAGGCCCTACAGGCACTAGCATGAAGGTGATCCTTGCCCTGAGCAATGGTTGGATGGGCTTGCCCATACTTAGGATCCGGCAGGAAAGAGAGCAAGATATGCCCCATAATTCAGGAGCACCCAGGCAAAGCTCAGGATTTCACAGGTCCTGCCTAATCTTGTGATAAGGTGCCTAGAACCAAGAAGAGCTGAGTATCAGCCACAGCAGAAGTAGCTGGTGAGCCTCAGTCCACAAACTCCACTATTATTTACTGTACAGGTTGTACTAAACTAAACACCTGAGCCACAGAACAAGACACCATCCTCTCAAGTTCTGTGCAGCCTCGGAACTGAGGAGTGATCCCCTCTCTGACAAGCACTCTGGAAGGAGAACCTGACATTGTTCTTGCAGACGAGCTCTGTTCATTTCTCTGAACCAGTATCACAACATACAAGCAAATAATTTCCTGATATATTTTCCAGAGTTCCCTTGTCCACATTATTTGTCCTCACAGAAGCAGGAGAGGAGAGAAGGATATGAGCAGGGGTGCGTGTGAGAGAGGTGTCCCTGACCAAGGGTTTGTAGGGTGAATGGCTTGTACTTGAATTCAGTGCATGCTGGCTGACAGGCTAGAGGACTTAAGGGTTGCATACCAAGTGGAATTAAGATGTGCTAGTTTTCCTAGCTCCCATAATTTTTAAAGAACGGAAAGAAAAAAAAATTCTCGTGGAATTAATCTATTTCTTATGCTCATTCCAGCTGTGCTTAATTTACCCTCTGCTATTTCTCCCCTCTGATCGAGGAATGCTGTATCCGTACATTCATATTTCCCCTTAAAATCCCTGTGTTGAGCAGAGCTTTTCTTAATTGCTTTAATATGCTGCATTCTGGGATGGGAGAAGCTGATCCAGAGTGACAACTGCTCCTTGTCCCCCAGCAGTGCTGCAGCCCCACTGGGGTCCATCATCCACCTGGCAGCCCCTGCCCACTGCCCCCCAGGCTGTGGCTGCAGCCCACGCTGGCCCCTCTGACCCAGCTCTGCATGTGCAGAGAAGCAACCACGTCACGTGCTCCACACAGTGACACCAAGCACCCTGCAGCAAAGCCAGAATAGTCCCCTCTGCCTGGCTCACTTCTGTTCATGGATTAAAAGGCGGGAGAGAGGCCTTTGGGCGGTCAGATGGAGCCCGGCATCCTGGCGAGGCTGCCCAGCCGTGATTTAGCAACCGCCATGCCAGACGGACCAAGCCTGGAAGAACGGGGATGGGGCAACGCCAAGCCAACAAGGCAAGGGGAGCACAAAAGGGAGAAACCAGGGAAGAGGAGGGAGATTCAGAGGAGTTTGAGGTTTTGTGTGTATGTGTTTGCCTCTCTTGGCTGCAGCTGTTTTCTGTCCAAAGCCCCTCAAATAACCTGGGCTCTGCACTTGGCTCTTGCATATCAGACGGGCTGCTAGACAGAGCATCTGTGCTGCAGGCAGCCTTAGCCCTTGCCACAAGCTCTAATGCCACAGGAAAACCTCTCTGCAGGCAGAACAAAAGCCTTCTACCATCAAGTTGCCTGGACCAGTGACACCAGTATGTTAGCCCAGACCCAGAGCAGGGACACATCTTGCACCGCCTTCACCTGCCAGTTTCCTACTGACCCACCCTGCAGATGAGGTGTTGCAAGACTGTGAGAGTACAAGCTACCAAACCACAGCCCTGTTTTCTTCAAGTGAAAGGAGTTTCCATGAGTTGTCCCGGTGGTTTCATTATTCTCGTCCTTGAAACAGTATCCCATCCCCAGACAATGTGTTATTCTGTTCAGCAGCACAGGAGTGTCCAGGAGGAAGGTACACACCTCTCCTGAGGATGAACCACAGAGGGGTAATGGATCTAGACCCCTGCATAATGACCAGACTGAACATGGCACAGCTCTTTGCCAAAATAATCACCCCATGCAGGCCAATCTCATGAGCTGTGCAAATCATTAGGTCTAATGTATGTGGCAGAACTGCTCAGCAAAATAGGAATTACATAACAATTTATGGGGGATAGAATGCATATTCTATGCCATAACTTCCTCCTCATGGAAATTGCTCTGTAGGTATTTCTCCCCAGCCCTGTTCCCCTGCTGAAGATGCCCTGACAATTATTCAGCCTCACGTGATGCCCCTTACTAGGAGTCTGTGGAGACGGCTCCCTCACTGAAGTGTTTAGGATTCATTGCTCCCCTCTTTGAAAGCCACTACAGGGAAGCTTGGGACAGATCATGTAGCAGGATTTTTTTTTTTTTTAATTTTCCTATTCTGGCCTTTTCAAAGACAGCTGAACAACCATAAATAGACCAAACTCTTGGAAGGAAGGAAAAATAAAAGAGAGAGGCAGGCAAGATGATGATGTGAAGTTATGCAGTGAGACCAGGAATTTGACAAAGAGGTAAATTATCTGGCCTTTTACAGAGCTGGTCAGTGGTGGTGTGTACACTGTGCCCTGCCTTTGGCTTTGGAACAACCCACAAGCAGCAGCCCAGTGTCTGAAACAAGCTGGGCTGAGTCTCCTGGATGCCAGGGAACACCGGCACCACCATGCCCACTAACAGGCCAGGCTGGGGTTTCCTCCTCTTGTGGCCACAGCTATGCTTCACCACCGTCTGGCTGGCTGCTGCTATTTATTCCATGATTTTCTAAAAATGTGCTCAGCCTAGATGTCCAGACTGTTGCCAACCTCCTTGTTTAATAAAAGCAACAACAGCAAGGTATTGAAAATCACGAGGCATTTAGAAATATACAGACTCCTTTATGGGTGAAATAATCTAATAGACAAGCTGTTGTTAATTTACAGCCTCAATTTTCAGACACACTTCTTGAGTCAAAAGTACTTCCTGCTCCATAATTCCTGCAGGGACACAGGTGGCCCAAATTGCAGTATACATCTACTGTACATTAAAATGTATTTCGGACTTAGCTTAAACATTTTTGAAATCTCAAGTTTATGTCTAGACTATTTTAATCAGCTAAATGTCATAATAAGCCATATGTTGGGCTTGATAGGTTACATATACCAGCCCTGCTCATAAAGTATCAAAAGGTGTTTTTAAAAAGGAGTCTGTGTTTGTTTTACCAGGAAAACGGTGCTTTTAGTCAGTCGTATCAAGCCTACTGGCAAAGTGCACAGGCTCTGACGTAACTACTGGGAAAGACGGAGGCCAGGGTGGCCGCAGTGTGGGGAACAGAGATGGCTCAGTCCAGCCCACGGGCACAGCCAGCTCTGCTGGCAGGGAGCCCTTCTCCTCCTGCCCGCTCCGAGCAGGCGGCTTCGCCCCGCGGAACGGCTGCCGGCACCCACGCACCCCCAGGCTGTTCCTCTTTGAGGAGCATTCCTGGGCTGAAGTGGATGAATATTTTTTGCCAGATCCTTCCATGCAAGAGCAAAGGGCACCAGTCAGATCCTGAGCACTGCTTTGCATCCGGTCTTACCTGTGTAGGGGGTGACTTGCTAGAGCAAAGCAGTGCAGGCAGGTTCTTTGGGTTGCACCAGAGAAAGAGGGCTTTCACCAGTAAAACTCTGCCATTACCAAATTAAATTAATTAAGCATAACTGCGCAAAATCAACCATTCTTTCTCCAGAGATTTCACTAGTATAAACCAGCAAAAATCAAAGTCTCTTTCCTGAGCATTGTTAAGCCAAAACGGCCAGCTTGGGAAATGACCCATGACTGAGGGATGCCTCATGCCAGAAGGACGGTTCCCCACCACGTAGGCTGAAAGGGATCCTCTGTTTGCTCTGAGCCACAGAGGGCCTATGGCACACAGACACGTAGCTTGGACTGGCTCCAGCAGCCAAGGATATACATGCACACAAATTCATCCCACTGTTGTGTGAGATTATTTCCTTATGAAAAGCTGGCTCCCTTCTGGATGCAGAAATTCCCCTTCAGCTTCCAGCCACTGCCACGGGGAGGTCTTGCAGCCCCAACTCAGGCACTCTGACCACCAGAATGGCTATGGGCCATGCCCAGTGTCCCCCCAGGGCAGTATGTCCATCCCCCTCATTCTATTCTCCTGACAGCCCTGATGCAGAAGACTTTTATTGGGGAAAAAAACACATATGACCCTAGGAGACATATTTGAGTGTGTCCCAGTGGATGAAATCCCAGGAGTTCTATGCCTGGCCACTTGCCTCTGGAGGTTCTCCAGGGACTGAATATACATACAGGAGAGCTTAAAGAGTATTTTAATTATAGTCTTTCCTCAGGAAAAACAGTCCATTCAGTGCACAGAGATCCCGAAGGGCAACACCTGAATTGTGACTAAAAGTAGAGTAACCCTTTTGTTACCCCATCATAGTTCCATGGGATGAGCCATTTGAGATAATAGCTGGACTAACCCACAAACTGTACATCAACCCCCCTCACACTATCCCAATTCTTTGGCTCCTGGGTAATTTAGCCAGTCACTTTCCAGATGCAATTATTCTTCCTCCTTTTAACAAGCCTCCGGGGCAGAGGATGAGAGAGAAGTTGTCACGCTCTCAATCTGCAAAGAAAGTGTACTTCCTCTGCAGAGTGTGAAATACAGTCCAGTGGGGTGAAACCATGAAGAAGCAGAGCATGCCCATGGTACCAGGTAAGAATACTGGCTTTTTTAAAAATACATTTTACTGCCAGTTTCTCCACCACAAAACATAAATCCTTACGGGATCCCTTTTTTCAGAGTTCCCCTGTTTGCCAGCAGTAAACATCTGAGAGCTGTTTTTATTCCCACAACAGTTTATTGCCATGCAAATACCATAATTTTCAGTCTCTACAAACAGAGAGAGATCGTCATCCACCCAGTTTGTTACTATACTTGCTGGGCAGAAGGATGTAGTAAAAGTCATGATTGCTCTTGATGTCCAAACTGGAATTCCAGTTTTTAACTCTTTCCCTGCCTCTGCAAGCTTAGGGTTATTTCCTCTAATGCCAGCTAGTAAATTTGAACTCTGGTGTGAAAATCTGCCCCATCTTCTCCCTGCCATGCTGACCACCTGCAGAGGAAGGAATAGGCACAGAGTTACTAAGACACAGTGGTAACTCATCAGCCTGTGGAAATTGGTATGGCTTCACTGAAGGTGCCATGCTGAAGAGATGCACCATCAGGGCTTATGGCCGTAGTTCCAAAATAATAATGAGTCCCTGGCCATGACCAAAGTTGGTCATTTTCACTCTTTTCTCTCCCAGGCATACATCCAAGACCCTGTATCACTGCAGGGTAGGTCTGCCCAGCACCTTCCAGTCTGCCCGTCTGTCTGTGCCTGGACATGATGAGTGAGCTTGCTTGCCCCAACAAGAAACTTTGGCACTTAGCATTGCAGGAAGGGACAAGGCCAGCTGGATTTAGGTGGCCTCTCAGGGTGTTAATGGTATAGACGGATCAGCCCCTTCAAGAGATGACATGCAAGTAAATGCTGTAATTCTGCAACTTCTGGATGACTGATTCCTAATATGGATGAACAGGAATCAAGAAAAGAATAAAATGGAAAGAGTAGACAGCATCAGCTGAGTCTCTTTTCTCAGACACATAGCTCAGCTGGGCTGGGGACATCTTGCTTTCTGTAGAAGCAAATTGTGATATCAGAACAAGGATGAGGAATGGGATCTGTATTCATCAATAAAGAGAGGGTAAATTCTGTTATTAAATCAGAGACACACTGAGTCTTGCCATCCCAGTCACTAGGATTATGCATGAGTTTTCAGTCCCTCTACCTGAAAAAGCTCTTTCTTGCTTTAACAGTTCAGTGTCATGGAGGCAATAATTGGTCCAGGTAGGATCAATCCACTGAATTAAGGCTCCTCTAATGCTTAATACAATGGTTCTTCTCATTCCTAATATATTCATCATGGAAATTACATGCCTCTAGAGACTTCCAAAATGTCAGTCCTAGCTATATCCTTAACAAGGGCCTAGAAAGATCTTCCCAGTCCTCGGTCCAGACATGTAACTCAGCCACAGTCTTTTCTTTCTGTGGGAAGCAAATCTGGGTGTGTTGGAAGGGAACGAGCGGTGTCCCCTCTCATCTGGCTGAAGGGAAAACCAGGGCTGTGAGGCACCTGCTCTTCCTGCCTAAAATCATCTCTACAGGGAAATCAGGCACTTATTAAGGAGTCCCAGGTCCCATTAACAAGTTCATCCATCTTTCCTGTCAATTTGATGCACCACTTTGTTCCCAGATGAAGGGAATTGAACACAGCTGTTCCCTTGAAGGTCAAACTCTGAGCTCAGTCTTGCACCTGAACAGGCAAAGGACACTCCTCGGTGTGATCCTGCAATTATACTGAGACATCTCATCTAAACACTCTTGCACACATTCTTGACATGAAACATTTTCATAAGCACGAACATTTCTTTTATCATTGAAACGCTCTATGTGGCTTGTTTGGGGTTTTTTAAAATCAAATCCTTGTGTAAGGTGTTCACACTTTTAATCTATTTCTCATTAAAAGTTGTTAGGTTTTTTTCCTAGAAGTAGCCTTGCTTTCATTTTTTGAGGGTCTGTTGAGATTTTCTTTTTTAAACCCACAACGAGGATGATATTTTTAACAAGCAGTAATTATAAAACACAATACCTGATAGCTTCACAGACAGATGGATCACAAGAGAGTGTAACTGGAGGCGGGTAGGAAATTACACCCCTACCATTCACAGATCCCTCTGTTCCTTAGACAGAGACACTTCTTCTGATCCTTGAGAGCTCTTTAATCTAACAAGCACACAGGGAAGAAAATATCCTCTTCTACATTGAATGTTGTTGACTACAGCTCTGTCAATCAGCACAACATTTCAATTGGGTTTTAGACAGTGGATTTTGACAAAACACTGTCTGGTAGACCAAAGTTGCCGTTTGTACAATTTGCTAAATGGTGTGATGCATTTTTCATTATTTATCCAGTCCTGAATCAAAGTCTCTATCTTTCTAAAATGTATGCAGCAGTTTCACTGTAAGTTGTTATGTTGGGAGCAGTTTTCATAGTACAAAATCTACAGCTTCTGCAATACTAGTCAAAACAGGAGTAAATTCAAAAGCAACTTGGGACCACAAACAGCACCCATTTTTTTGATGAGTTTTAATGTTTTTAAGTACCAAAGAAGGATACAAGGCTGCTAAGTCACTCAGGCATTTCTGAACATGCCTAAGTCTTGAGTAATCTCTAGTGTTTCTGTACCATTTCTATTTCCAGAAATAACCTGTTCAGTTCTATGATGAAAGGCTCACACCCACACAGAAGAGCACAGAGACACCAGTGGCGCCTCAGTCAGAGACAAGAAACCCTGTCCCAGCTCCTCCAAGGCTGTCCCAGGAGAGCATCAGCCCCAGGGGCTAGGAAAGACCCAGGAGCATGAGTCCACCAGGACAAATCTCTGGGGTACTGCATAGGACAGGACTGACAGGAGGGCAGGATTAGGTCATTTGTGCTGTGTTTGTGTATTTCTACCTGCTTTACTCCCTGTTACTTTCAGGCTGGGCACACAGGTATGTGTGTGCACTCGTGTGCCCACTGGGAGCATGTGCTCAGTGTCACTGCTGGCTGGGCCTGAGCCTGTGGAGCTGCAGCAGCTTCCCCTCTACCGGGCTACTGGTTTTGGCAACTTGTAATATAAATCTTGTGGGTATTTTCAGACAAAGCTTGAAATTAGGCAATCATAACTCTTAAAAGATTTGTTTAATGTCAGATTAAAATAAAGCATGAGCTGCAATGATCATTAATAGAAGAACCATGGGAAAAGTAAATTACAACATCAGATCCTCTTAATAAAGCCACAGTATCTCCATTCCCAGCTCCGTCTTAAGCTCTTCTGGCAGTGAGAACGATAGAGTTGATATGGAAAATGATGGAGGGAAAGTCACAGAGCTGGGAAGGGCACATCCTGGGAGGTCTGCAGGCTGTCAGCTCTGTCAGGGCAGAGGACAATTAGATCAATGTAACACACATTTGTAAAAGTGTCCTGACCAAGCAGATCAGCCTTAAAGGACCTGATGCCCTCCCAAGCTGCTGAACCCACTGACCCAGAACAGAGGCAATCAGGGAGGCAGCAGCACAGCCAGCAAACAAGAAACCTGTGAGGGAAAACACAGCCAAGGCCAGAGCAAATCAGATGATGATGTTTCTCTTGGTGTCTCCCCTAGACCAACACCAAACACATCCAAGAAGAAGCAGTTATAAAAATATCATTCACAAAATTAGAAGACAAGGGGGAGGAGAAGGAACAGGGAGTTATTGACACCATCATCAGTCCAACAGACAGACACCCACACCACAGCCATCCCCCACCAGAAACTGGGTTAGGTCTTTATTTGTTGGGTTGGTTAGTTGGTTGGCTTGCTTGTTTGTCTTGATAATAATACCCTGCGGCTTTCTTCTTGTTCACCTTTTGGATTTTCATCCTTGAATTTGAAAAACTCTCAACTTTTTCTTCAATAAACTTAGAGCATTACTTAGAACATTTCCTTCTTCTAACAGAAAAAGAAACCCAAGATTCTTCTCTGCTCACAGAAAATGATACTTAAAGGAAATATCAACATCGAGAGCCACACAAGAAAATTGCTGCACTATCATTTTTTTTAATCGACTGGAGGAAAGAACACATTCCTACAGGGCAGGTGAGGAGAGCTCCCCTCTCATCTGCTCCTGTGACCAAAAAAATCCCAACTGCTCATCTGTGAGGGATGATTTAGTTTTCCTTAGCAATGGGACAGGAAAGGTACTGAGGTCTCCTCTCTAAGGAGAGTACAGGGGTCCAATGCTGTCTCCACCAACTCTGCTGCAAGTCATGCACTTAGCAGGGCAGAAAGATTTGCTCTTTGAGTAGATTTGCTGTTGCTATTATGAGGAATGGGCTGCAAAGTGCCTGAGGCAAAACAACAGGATCCCTCTATTTTAAGGAATGTGTGTGTACACTGAGTATATAAACCAGATCTGACAACCAACGCGGCAGCAAAATTAAAAGAAAATGAAAAGAATGTTACTTATGACTGAAAAGAAAAATCACTTTAAGATTAGGAACAAGCAAAAGAGAGCTGGCAAACTATATAATCCTGTTGCCTTGTCTCTTCCAGTGTTTTGAAACAGCAACAAAACTGGCCATGACATCAATGTTTAAAATGCAGCACATGCCCCAAATGTTTTTTACAGTGGCTGTTCACGAGCAGGGTTAAGCTCTGCTGCAGCACAGCCAGATTTATCACTCAGCCAGTTGCCCACAGAATGGGATGTGTGTACTGGAGAGATCAAGTACTACAGACCATCAGCCACTCCTGAAAAAACTGGCCTGACCAAACAGATCAAAAGCCCAGTTACAAAGTGGTACCTGCTCACTAATTACCCTTTTAACACACAGTGATTGATTTACCTTTTCTTTATCATAATCATATCATCACTCACCTTTCCTAGGTGGGTACCTTTGGCTCTGTTGCCCTGGGAACTGTGCAGGTGGATGCAGGAAGTGGGAACCTGTCACTGCTACAGGACCAGCAGGTCTCAGCCTGAAGCCATGAGCTGTGCATTAAATATTGGCACATGACATCTTTTTGAGGTGAAAGCAGATTTTTCTTAGCATTTGCCCAAGACCCTGACTACAGGAATTAAGAGAGGGTAATGAAGTGCTGTCAATCAGTCACTACCCATGCTGTGCCCCAGCCCTGCACTCCCCTGTCAGACACCCAGTGCATCTGTCAACTCCTCCTCAGGGCAGGTTGGGATTTTGAGTTTAATCTGCGACCACCAACTAACTGCTGACCCCAGTGTCCATGGGCTGTAACTGATTTGACACAACAGAAAACAAATATCCCTAGAAAGACCCCACTGCTGGGGTGCAGGGCAGCTGCAGCAGCACACAGTCCTCTGCAGAGCAAAATCATGCTGACCAGTCTCCTGATGGTTTCATCTATCCCTAGGAAGGAGCTTGGGTTCCTGGTGAAGCAGCAAGCTCAGCAAACCAAGACCACACTGAGCTGGCCTTGAAGTCCAGCTCCTGTGAAACGTTTTCTTCCACCGGGCTAGAAGAGAGCATCCAACTTTCAATTTCCTGCCTGCAGCCGCTTTGAACCTGGCCCATACAACTGAAGTGTATTTTTCTAATGTTAAATTTAAAAATTCCTACATTTAATACAGAAAAATTATTACAGATGCTGAAAGGTTTCTAATGTTTCACCTGAAATGCACACATTGGATTAAACCCTTGGATGCAATGTCAGAATTAATGTAGATCGTTGTAAAGAAATAATTGCTAAATTTAAGTCTATATGAGAAAACCAGTGAAGGTGGATAATTGCAAAACAAGGCATGTAGGACTAGATAGGAACACAAATTCTACCTCAGCCACTTATCAATATCAAAGTACTTCAGACAGAAGTGATTATTTCAGGGAATATATGTAACAGCACATAAATCCTTCATCCATAGTGCCTCTGGTGCAGCCAAGTTCTAAATAGTCATCCAGCTCAG
Organism: Haemorhous mexicanus; assembly: GCF_027477595.1. Taxonomy (NCBI): domain Eukaryota; kingdom Metazoa; phylum Chordata; class Aves; order Passeriformes; family Fringillidae; genus Haemorhous; species Haemorhous mexicanus. The sequence goes on from NC_082341.1 coordinate 143,576,535, forward strand.
CATTGCTCCGTGGGGCCCATGGGCAATCCACAATCCAAAAGGCACCAGAAGGTGGTCCAGGAACTGATTGCAGAAAAATAATTAAGGAACCAAACCAAAACACACACACAGCATCCCACGCAGTTGGCAAGCATTTATGTCAGTGCCTGCCTACAGGCACCACTCACTCCCTGGCTGCTGGTGCTCAGATCTAAAACCTTGTAGGTCCTTTGATTTTAAAAGATTGAGAAACGCTTGTTTAGCTTCTGTGAAATAGGGCAGAGCTCTGACTTGGGCTCCCAAGGCCACCTGAGTCTTCTCCCACTGAATCAGGAATGTGCCACCTCCTCCCCACTGTTCCTCCATCACACAGAAACTACCAGCAGAACGTTCCCTGGCCAGTAATGTGCAAAATATGCCTCTCAATTCACTCAAAAGTCTCAGCCTGGTCCCAACCCCATGGTGCCAACCCTCTGTTAGCAGCATTACAGGGGCAGGACTGGACCCACTGTGCCGAGGTGCTGGGTGGGCAGTGCTACTGCTCCAGGAGTGATGTTGTTTCATCTGGCCTTGCAGAACCACCCCACCCATCATCACCCCATCCCAGGAGCATGACAAGAAATGTCTGACCTTGAAGAGCCTACAGGGCAATGGAGTTAAACCATAGCTACAACAGAGAGATGCAGCTCATCCAGTAGATAAATAAAAGGTGAAAGGATCCCATTATTCCTAAATTTGCCATCCTGATAAGCACCAAAGCTCGAAAAATAATAACATCTAGAAATATTTCCTGGTATGACAGACTCTGCAGTTTTCCAGTGAGCAGTTTGCATGACCCTGGAGGAATTATTGGGTATGTATGTTTAGCTGATTGATAGATTTTACTAGTAAAGCAGATTTCTCTGTCGCAAAGTCTGCTCCAGTCTCCAACTAGGAGTAAAAGAACATTGTTTCTCCCCAATAAAGAAACCAGCATCTTATAACTGCCCAAATTTAGGAAAAATGTAGCTCAGGGATTTTTTTTAATTACCCTGTATTCAAAGAATTACCAGCAAGCACCCTGTTTCTCTTGTTGCGAGCTAACATCAAAAAATTGCCTGACAATTTTTCTAAGAGCCAAGAAAGTCAGCTAGTAATCATGTGGAGTTGTGTGGCCAAAGGTACATAAACTGGCTTCACATGGGACCAGCAGTAGATCAGATTGCATTGGGTGGAATGAAATAAAAAAATCCCAGCAGTCTAGTTTCTTTGGAAATGTACCAAAACTGTCTAACCATACCAACCTGGCACATCGTATGTAAAAAGTGACTATTTCCTAGTACAGTATATGGGGTGTTTTATAGAAGTCAAAAAATCAGAATGGCCTTAGTCTGACATCGTAAACACAATATACTGCAATGTCATTGAGAGACTACTTGTTACCTACTTGTCCCAAGATTAATGCTGAAATTGAGCACACAGATCTACCTACAGTTTCCCTCTGAGCGCAGACATGCCTGAAAAATCTCTTTGACATGCAACTTGGAAATAGTTACAATAACTACGTAATAGCAGAAACCACTTCTGTTCAATTCACATATATTATTTGTATTGGCCCAGGGAGTTTACAGCACTGGGAAGCAACACTAAGGGTTGGTGCACAACACCTTGTTGTGCAGCAAATCTTCCTCCTATCTGCAGCACAGCTGCCCTCCTGCTTGCTGTGAGAGCAGGACTGTTTGGAGATACAGGTTATTCCTTCTCCCCCAGTCCCTCCTCACCTTGGGCAGCGTGGTAGGGACAGAGCCCACAGCCACCAGAGTAGGGGAAGCAGCTCTGCAGTGAGGCAGCTCTTCAGCTTGGGCTAGCTTATCTGGTGCCAAGAGGTAATTTTTGTCCCCCCTTTTCAAGACCAGGCCTGCAAAGACAAGTCTGTGTGTAAACAGTTTGTAGAAGATTAACAGGTGTCTATGCAGTTGATAAGGTTTAGTTTTCCATGATAACAACAGAAGCAATTCTGCTGTGCTTCAGGGGCAGATGGAGGTTTGACAACAGGGAGGCAGTTGCCATTAAAGCCCATGAGCCCAGTCACAAACTGCAATTCTGAAAGTGACTACATCCTCAATCTATTCAGATTTAGCATTTAGTTTAGATTATCTCTTTTAACAGGCTCACTGTGTCTTGGAGTCAGTGCATCATTCTTGCTGAATTAGATATATTGTCTCCAATGTAACTTACAGATCACCAGCAGCCTAGAGGCACGAATCACTTAGATTTCAATAATAAGAAAGAATAGTAATTAAAAGATGTGGCAGGAAAAAAATCTAACACAACTTTATGCAAATCAAGGTTTCTTTAAATGCAAACCAATATTTGTTAAGATTAAATTCTCAAATATAGCTTGTGAACTTCTAAAGGAAAACACTGTGACTTCATCTCATGTGAAATGCCAAGACTGCTAGAGCCACAAAATTTAAAATGAAACAAGTTAGATTTGATGACATTTGCTCTAACTGCAGATACTAATCACCAGGTGTCCATAGGCATGCAGAAACGACAGCAAAAAAGGTGAGAAAGCACTAGGAAACCAGTATAATCAACCGATTTGTAACCAGCACAGGACCTAAATCTGGAAGTTTCTGCGCACAGCTCCTTCATGCCAGCTTTCAACACAATATTATGTAGCTGCATCTAGTGAGGGCAAATCAGTCATGCTTGTAGCAACAGTGTCCCCCACAGTTACTGGTTAATAGATTTGTGTGGTGATCCTTTTGGGTCCCTTCCAACCCAGAATATTCTGTGATTCTGAATCTAACAAAGGTGGCCTTCCTTGCAAAAGTAATGCATACAATGAAGAGTCTAAATTCTACTTATGACACTTGCTCCTAAAGTGCGAAGGTATTTCTGAAAATGGGAGTCAGACACAAAGATTTTCATGCTCTTCTTTTTGCCTTGTATGGTTGTTCACTTGTAGCAATTAACTCGGCCACGCTCCCGCTGGTGCCTCTCCCCCCAGCGAGCGTCAGTGGGTCTCACTCACAGTTTGCTCTCCTCGCTGCATTCCTCAGCTCTACCAGATGTCAGTCCATTCCCTTCCTTCAGAAGGGCTACGAGCTCATGCTCAAAAGGTCCACAGCCCTTTCTAGCCTCTCCATGTCCATCTTGGGGTTTTTCTCCCTCTTTTGCCATGAAAGGACAGAGCACAGAGGAGCTGAATCAAGTACAAGGCTTTTCAAGTTATCTGCTTGCTATTAGGTATCACTGTACAGCACTGAATTATTTATTCCAGCTTCCTAGGCAGGTGTGTGGCAAATTTCCATACAGCTTTAATAGGAATCAGATTGCCAACTTCAAACCCAAATTCTTCATCTGCACCACAGCATGACTGTGAAGTGTTGCTGAGCAAGGGCGGGGTGAACAGCTATGTAGGAACAGACCGCAGTCACAGCTGGGAGAAGTATGTGGGTCTCACTTAATAAAACTTGATAGAAAATATTTGTAGCTATTAAAAAATATCGACAAAGGCACGATACACTTCATGTAACCAACACGATTGTCTCACTGAGATGGACACGATCTGGATTTCAGAGTTTGATCATCAGTGGGGACTCAATCCACTTTCAGAGCACATGGGAGCACACACACACCTGCTGGCAGACACAGGGGAGGGTGGCACAGCACAGCAAGAGCCCTCCTTGCATGCAGACTTGCTTTATTCCCATTTCCAGGTGCAAATTCAGGGTTTTCAGAGTATCACATGCCCAGCATGAAGAGGCGAATCTCATCTACGTACAAAAGATATTGGATGAGCTGGGAAAAACCAGGTGGGACCCTCCACTCCAGTGTGATCTCAGTGGCAGTATCAGGGGGATATGCACTTGACTGATAGTCTGCATGCACCTGAGCAGGTACCCCTGTACTTCCTCTGCAGTGGGCAGAGCTCAGGGCACAACCATCCCATCCAAAAGGAGGTGCCTTCATCTGGTTCCCTGGGCGTCACACACTTCACAGAGAGGCACCAGACCAGGTCCAACACAGGCAGCAGAAGACAGCTGAGATGAAGCACTCTGGGGCAAGTGATACACAAGAGCCCTTGGCAGGTGGTAGCCTCTAGATCAAAGCCAGCTTGTGTGGTCTCATCAAAGGGCTTGCACAGGCCAGCAACCAGCAATCCAGGTGGCATGGCAGCCAGGATCTCAGTGGTATTGCTGGATCTGCTCTGGAAGTAGATAGTGGGATGCTCCCTGGGTGGTGGCTCCCAGCAGCGCTTCCCCTGCCAAGCTGATTGCTAAATATTTATCCTACCAACCCACAATCAGGAGAGTTTCATGAGGAACCGTGGGTTACATTTCTGCATAGCACTCTAAAAAACCTAGATGACCAAAACAAATCTCTAAGCAAAGAGCAAGAAACACCCCTCCCCCCCCAAAAAAATCCCAACAAAACCCCTCTCATTTCACAGAGAAACAACAGAATGCCTTTATTTGTTCCCTGCCAATGTCAAACACGATTCACAGTCAGATGTTAAAATAAAATGGCCTCATTTTTACTGTCACTATTACATAGTGCTGATTTGGTCAAAAGTAAGACCTCTTAAAAATTAGAAAAACCTGCACAGCTTCTGGAACAAAAAACCAGATCTGAGCGGAAGAACAAAAAGTTGGTACAAACTGATAGTGTCTGAATTTGTTTCTTTTAATAGATAAATGCCTGTGATTATCACAAAAGGGGCAGAGCCAGCAGTTTCACTGAAGAGTCCTTGACTGAAGGGTCCTCATGGTCTCCCTAGGCTTGCACAAATCAAATGACTGCACTGCTGGCATAGCTGCTCGCCTTGCCAGCAGGGCACAGAGGGACAGTGGGGAAATTATGGTCTCAGTTATGGATGGGGAGAGGGAAAGCTGTGTCTGGATACTGGCCATGTTTGCAATGCTGTAGCTTGAAAGTGTGCCAAGGGCAAGCATGCCTTTATCACAGTGGAGCAGACAGAAGCATTCAGCACACCTGAAATTTAAGAGTTTTAATCTGAAACTTCTCTAAGGGGGATTCAGTTGCCCAGGGTACCATGCAACCTTGGGTGAAGCACACACTTGGGAGCGACTTCTATCCAAATTATTCACTTAAGTAAGAAAATAAAATGGAAATGGAAATAAATGTGTAAAGGAGTTCCATTTTGGCCATTGTTTTGAGTCACAACATGGAGTTCAACACTGCTGCTGTCTCATCTGGATCCATCTCCAAATGAGATGTTTCAAATCAGGATAACTACACTTGCAAATTGACTCAGTGAGCTGAGTATTGCAAACAGTGTGCAGCAGTGAAGGGGAAGCTCTGCAATGCCAGTAAAGCTCATTCTGAAAGAGACTCACAGACAAACAGAAATGGCAGTCACTGGACAACAGCAAGATGGTGCTGGGGGATGTCATGGGTTTGGGAGCCTTAGTGAAGACTCTGATTTGCAGACATAAGTGGTGAGGATGCATTCCAGTTCCTCAGAATAAAGTGTCATCTGTGAACTAATAACTGAGAAAAAAGTTTCCTGCTCCACCAAAACCATTCTCACTTAGCGTTGCCCTACACAGACACCTACTCTCTATTGCCAGGTCACCAGCATAGTCTCATCACTTGCAGAAGATTGCTCATCACTGGCTTCAGTCTGCTCACATTCATATTTATACCTAGTTTGAGCTGCCTCCAGGCAGAAATCTTCCCACTCAGTAATATGAAAACCCACCTTTGCATCTGCCCTTAATGTCTCCCTCACATATGGACATTTCCTCACGTCAGTTGATTTGTCAGGGCAGGTAAAGAGCTCTGTGTCTTCCTAATTCCTTCCCTTTCCTCTTCCCCACCAGGACATTCCAAAATGATCCCCCTTTGCTTACTCTCTTAGTGATCATCTTCCTACCTGTGTTTTTGAAACACACCCTGTTTTAGAGCTGGATCCAGACCCACTGCCCTCTGACATGCCAGGCTGGACCAAGAACAGGCACTCACTTCCCCCAGTCCTCCTGCAACCTCGGTGTCCTCCTGCCAAAACCACAACACTCATACAAATCCAAAACAAGAAACACTGACCTTAAGCAGGTTTTTCAACCCTTCCAAGTCAGAAATGACACATATTCTTAATAGCCATTACTCTTGTTATACCCCCTTTGGAGAGTTTGGACTTCAATTCATGTCTTTGGCAAACCAGTCATGCCAGGGCAACCTGTGATGGGCACTCAGCTGGTGAACTACTAGAGAAAATCTTGGCCTGGAGACGACAAAGCTTTTCATGACCAGTGTGAATAAAATCATTATTGGAAAAAAAGATTTAGAAGTTCAAAGCAAAGGCTATTAGAATATAACTTTTCTTTTTGCTATCCACAGTTTGTGATGAATCAGAAAAGATCCTGCTAATTCCTGCATGAATCACCCTTCAGTGACGAACAGGATTTGGGTTGAAAAGACCACAAGAAAGCAGAAGACCCAGGTGCCTACTTGTCAGAAGTGTCTCCTCCTGCTGGACTAGAGCAAACATCTCTGCCCAGCAGCCCACATAGGCTGTGTGCCAACAGCACACTCCATCTGCTCACAAACCACCATGTTTTTGTAAATGGTCCCACCTGACCCTGCTTTTGTCACTTGGGGAAATCCATCTTTTTATCCCACTAGTTGTGGACACTTGTTCTTCACTAAAGTTAGCCCTCTTCAGCTCTGCAAACCCCAGCTCTCCTGGCTTTCCCACCTTCTCTTTTCCCCCACCTTTACGTCAGGCTCAGATGCCAGAGCACCTCATTCCCTGATGCACACACACCTCCAGCACGAGCCCAGCACTGCTGCCCCTGCTTTCACTGAGCCCTGCCCTCCCCACCTGCAGGGAAGTATTGAGGAGAGCTGTCCCACCAAAAGCAATGGGAAACTGCACTGAGAAATGGCATGGCCTAGCAGCACCTCGCAGCACTCATAATGAAAAACAATGCAGGAATTGGTGAGGCTGAGGCCTAAAAGATTTTTTAAAAATAAATTCTCTGCATCAGGGTCTCACAGGAGGTGGGTCTGGGCTTTTTTTTTTTGCCATGCTGAGCAATAGAGATGGAGAAAAGCATGAGTGGTCATCTAAGGGCACAGCACAGAAGTAGGTATGATCTTGAGATGAGACGACTTCCTTCAAAGGGACAAATAAAGCAATGAATTAAGGAATCCTGGTGGCAAAAGGGCTATTACATGTGAAATAAACAACTTTAATGAGGTTGCAACCCTAGATTTATAGTCCCATCTTCATGCGCAGGACTTCAGGTGCATAACTCCATTACCACTAATGGGATGTGCACAATTAAAGCCCCATACAACAAGATGAGACTGCTGCTATTAAAATCAGCCATGAACAAGCTTCAAAGAAGTTCTCCCATTTAGCTCAGCAGAGTGATCCAAAAGAGAGCAGCTCCTTTGTAGCTGAGCTGATCACTTTACAAGGTGCTCAAGTATGAGCACTTACTGTGAGTTCTCTGTGTGGTGCATATGAATGGGTTGGATGCTACTCCTGCCCCTGGACATTTTAGATCTCCTCTGCCAGGAATAGGCTTCTGCTCTCCATGAATGGTCAGTAAAAGTGTTGGCTTCAGTCACTATCAACTCTTGCTTTCAAACTGGGGAGGTTGGCACAGAGCCTCTCTCCCTCTCTGGAGTCCTTGGCACGTGGCAGGGAATGGCACAGGCTGGGCAGCGTGGCTCAGCTCACAGACACAGTGTCCCCTGAGGCTCCCAGCCCCAGGCCGGCTGTGCCCAGCACACAGAAAGGACTCCAGCTAGCTGGGGTACCACAGCCCAGCGAGGTGACTCACCTCAGGCAATGATTCATCCCTCTCAACTACTTGCTCCCAAAGACAGCTCTGGGCTGGCCCATGCTCTGGCACAGCAGGTATTTAGCTCTGAAAAAAAAAGCCTCTGGGGATTCAAAATCAACATAACAAAGCATTGAAGATACTCTATAGATTTTCATGGAGACAAAAAAAAATGCCTAACACATACAAAATACAGGACAAAATGGCTCAGTATTTTAAATCTACAAATGTCTCAACTGTTCTCAGGAGCAGAGCACATATTATACACCCAGAGACAATATGCCAGCTGAGACCCTACTTGTTTACCTGCTATTAAATAGTGCCACCAGGCAGCCATCTCCAGTTGAAAAGGGCAGAAGTTTATATTATCAGTTTCTTTAAAAAACATTGCAGATAATACACTCAGAATTGCTTTCTTGCCAGAGAGAGGTAAAAGCTATTTAAATCTGAATAATTCCACAGCATATCTGAGGGTAACGGAATAAGGTGCAGAGGCTGAAAGCAGAACTACAATGACAAAACATTAAATACCAATATGACTTTGTATATTATATTATATTATGCTCTCCCAAGAGTTGTAATTCTTCAGATATATGAAGCATTCAGAAAAATTGAATTGAACCCTTCATCACACTTTTTTTTAATATAATATTAAAGATGTAATTTTACCAGAAGCCATGGGGAGTCTTATGTTCTTAATACACTTAGAGATTTTACAAGCTAACGTTAAAACTGACTCAATTGTCATACACATTCTTGTCCACACTTAAGTCTGGTTTGAAAGCTATTCTCTTTAGTCTTGCACGTAATGCCTATATTCTTATATTCTTAATATTCACAGTTTTCAACTGTACAAAATTTTCCCATCACCCCTGAAAAGTCCACATTCACACAGAATCCAGTAATTTCACCATCAGCTTTAGTGGCAGCAGGCTTAAGCCTAGAAGTCTCAAATCTGATAGATATTAAAGAATGAGCAAATTTCCTAGCTAATCTAATTTAGCTAGCACAAGAACATTCTCTACAAGGCCAAGGATATTACTGGCAGCACAAGTAGCCACACTTATGAGGAAGCTACTTAACATTTTCCATTGTAATACTCTGCTTCAGGATAACTTTGAACAATTCAGGCTAAACATTCCTGATGTTAGCTGTCAGACTAATAGGATCTTTTTTGGGAAGCTTTAGCTCAAGGGATTCAGCTATTTCCAAGGCTGAGGTTACAGAAAAGGGAAAAAAAAAAAAAAAAGAAAAAGAAAAAAGAGAAGGAAAACTACAGTTTCATATGAAAAGCTCTGGCACTTCCATAAGGGAAAATGAGAGTTTTGATCTTAAAATTCAAATGACCAAGGATGAAGGCTGACAATAAGTAACATGATGAGCTAATTAAAGAATTAAGAAACATAAGAAATTAAAATCAGGTGCTAAGAAGAGGGAAGGCAGAACAACCTTGTCTGGCTGATAACATTACCAGACCAGAAGGATTCATCACATCTATGCATTTTGGCCTCAACATGGCTTTGCTGTTCAGCTGGTAGCAAAGCAGCTCATTAACAGCTCTCTGCTGTCAGGTACACACAGCAGGTAATTGCATTGTGCTGCTGCTTTCCATTCTCTTGGCTCTCAGAGAGAGTAACTGTGTCTCCAACACAGCCTCAAATACAGCTGGCATGGCAGTCTACACAAATTCATACAATAATTTCTGCTTTACTAGACTTTGGAAATCTGAGCCTTCAAGAGACAGGAAAAACCTGAATTGCCAGTGCAATCTTCATCCTGTTACTCAGTACACAACCTTTTAATAGCCTAATCATGTACTATTTTCTCCATAAGATGTAATAATAAGGCAATTATACTTAGATTCTCCAAATGATATCAAGGGCCTGCTGAGCATGGGCTGGATTGAGCACATGAAGTACTTTAAATGCATATGACAGATGACAGCATCTGTCTTAAGGAGCTTACACTCCGAAAATACAAAAGAGAGAATTGCTACTTCTTGTACTGGAGGAATGAAGCATCGGGATTCAAGGACCTTCTCAGGGAGAACCTTTATCTGGATCTATTGTATCCGGGTTTAGATGGGATTCCTGTTGGGCTCACGTCTATACTGCCAGGCAGATGTGAATGAAGAAGCAGCTCATATATTTCTAATCAAGAAGAGCTGTCCTCTACATAAAGAAATTATTCACCCATGTCTATCAACAGCACTACTGACACTCTAGTGCCTAGAGTGGCACATTCACTGCTATGGCCTGGTAGCAGGCAGAGCTTGTGGCTGCTGAGCCACAAGACATGGACAAGGATCTCTCCAAGAATGGGGGCTTCCTCCTTTGGGATTGCTCAGCCCATGGCCCAGGTCCTCTTTCACCTCATTCAGCGAGGAATGCCCTTCTGTATTTTGTAGGAGAAAAGTAAAGTCTTCTTCCAAGAGAGGAAGAAGCAGCAGCTGCCTATGAAGGGGATGAGAAATTTCAGACAGACACCTGATTTGTGTCACTTATTTAAAAGAGATGAAAAATATCATATATAAAAAAAAGGAGTCTTTTCTAATAATGCTATGATCTAATGAAAGTTCTTATGATTTAAGAAATACTCACACCCACAAATGCTGACTTTTCTGCCAGCATGTGTAATTCATAGACAAACACACACCAGTCACTTTACAACCATGGAAGTAGTTTGGTGCTTGATGCAGAAGCCCCTCCTAAATTACCTGATTTCCCTTCTACAGATACATAAAATTCAAATGTCTGGGTATCCCCCCCTAAACAGAAGTTTTTTCTTGGAGTGTGGGGATTAATTAAATGCTTACAGAAGTCTTAACAAAACATCAATTTGTGAATGGGAGCTCTTCACTTCCCAAGAGCTTGTTTGACTGCACTCCATGTTAGCCAGCCCAGGATGGATGCTGGTGGTCCCTGTGAACGCAGATCTGCACAGCCTCCCCTTCACAGGCTCTGCGCTGTGCACAGCTGGTGGTGTCAGCATTAATGAAGGATGATGTTGAGCTTTTCTGACGAGGCAGAGCTAACGCAGTCACGCAGCCTCTGAGCTCATCTGATCCCTTCAAGCTCACGGGCCAAGCGCAGTTATGAGAGAGCAGCGGCTGGGCTGCCAAGGTCCCGAGCAGACCTGCAGGACACGCGGCCACGGAAGCCGGACCAGCACTCGCTCAGAAGTGAGAAACTCCTGCAGAGAGAACTGAACATCTGATGTGACAGTTGTGTGTAGGAGTCATTGTGAACAGCTATTTGTGGTTGAACTAAGAAGACCAAAAAGCCACAAGAAACCAAGCCCATGATTGCTTGTGCTCACATATATAACTGTAGAAAGTGCTCTTCTATGAACTGAAAGGGTTTTTTCCCCCTAACAGTACTAGAAACTTAGATGTCTTAGAGCATCACTTCAGGAGTCACGTTAAAAATTATTAACTTTAATATGACCTTAAAGTCCATGTAAAAAAGTTGTTAACATCACTGGAATTTGCAATTGCTAATCATTTTGGAAACTATTTTCTTCATTGCCAGTAACAACAGATTTGCCAGACTTCTGCACAGCAATTAATATGATCATGCCTTTTTTGTTTTTTGCTTTTTTCCCCAATGAAAAAATAAATGACTATCTGTGTGGAAATCACACATTTGGTCCAAAACAGAAACTGCTCATGTGTTAAAACTCTTGCAAGACAGACTTGCCTTGATCTACTTACTTCTAAAATAAATAAATTGGTCATTATTAGTCAGTAAATTGGTCTTTATTAGTCAGGACTTCCCTTTCAAGCACATTTTTTACCATATCTTGAAAAAGGCAAGTCTATTGCAACTGGGGAGTTCCAGATATATAATACGTTTTTCTGCCTTAGATGCAATCTGTGAGCTAATAATTAAATGTGCTAATGCTAAAGAAGCAAAGTGAAAGATTTGGGAACAAAAAAAAAAAAAACCCAAACAACTTAATCAGTTCTGTAACAGTGAAAACCTATTTAAGTGCTTTGTTTTCAAACATCAGGATACACAAGCAAGCAAACGCTTCATGTGCTATGAGACCCCTGAAACTTTCAACCAGATTTCAACTTTCTAACCTGAGGGATATAGCTCTCCATAAGTTTTACTGATAGATAAGGGATGAAATCACACACTGAGTAATGAAAACATGACATATATAAAACTACGTATGTATTGGTCAAATCCAGAAGGGAAAAAAAAAAAGGATTGATGTATTGTATGACATTTAAGCAACATCACCCGTAGCGATGGAGAGAGACTGAATAAATTGATCATTCCAACCAGAATGGCAATCCTTGTTACACATATTCTTTTCCTCTTATGAAGTTTGGAAGGCTTCAGCTGTGTTTCTGATGGATGAATACATTGCTACTCTTCCTTGTTTATTTTACTGACACTCTAATGCCTTTTAATATCATTGTAAAATGGATCTGGCCATTATTCCTCAAATATAAATGTTTGCTTTAATTGAATAAGACATTAACTTTTCTTTTATTAAAGAGTCTTTTGCTTTTCTCTCAGTAAGGAGCCTTTTGCAAAGCTGTTGTTTTTAGACATCCTCCACAGCTCTACACAGTTCACTACTGTTAAGCATATGATGAGTTGTGTCAACAGCAATCTGTTCTGTCAATAAAAGATCAAAAATAAAACACAAGCCCAACTTTGTATAAACCTCCTTCCAGAAGTAAAGTTGAAATGAAAAGCTTCTGAACAAGTCCCTCTGGACTAGTGCAAAGAGCAGCACCACCATCTCCTGAGCAGTACCAAGGCTTTAAGGCCCCTGCAGCTGAAGTGCAGGGGCATGAGAAGGTTGAATTTGGGATCATACCTGACACCTGAGCAACTCAAACTTCCACCATTAATGGAATGTTCAGATCACAAAATTTAAAGCATCATTCCAACTGCAGACAAAGCTTTCAAGAAGAATTCACGGAAAAGTAAATATAATGACAGAAGGCATGGGTTTTAGAGCAGCATGCTGGTTTTGCTTAAAAATCAACAATCTGTGGGCAAAATCTGAAGAAAATTAAAAGGCAGTATAAAATTCAAAGGGAGAAATGCACAGGCATGGAAAATCATGAGGGACGTATCTCTCACCCCAGGGCTGTCAATCCGGATGAGAAGCAGTTCTACAGACAGCAATTCAATTCCTCTTGCTGCACACACACTGCACATATTTTGACTGGGATATTATTTGCACCACCAGCTCCTAACGACGTCTCAACAGAGCATTCAGAGTCCTTTGGCTGCCAAGTGAAAACCATTAAATAGTGCTTGCTTCTTAAAGATAACTCAGATTGTCACCCGTGATTTGTCATATCAGAGATTTGTCACAAGGCAAAAAACTGAGCAATATGGGCCAACAAGATGAATGCATGGGTGCAGAAATTTGCAAAGTATACAGAGCATAAACACAAAGATGTCAAATGTTCTTTACGAGCATTACTGGTTGCCAGTGCCAATCCCATTGAGCATCCTTGTTAGCACCAAAAAGAACATCTGCAACCTCACTCAGACCTTCTCTACTCTGCCCCTCTGTGCACATGTTTACATCTGCACAAACACTACCCATTCTTACATGGCAGCTCCTTATACCCACACTGGTCAGCTCTGCATACATGTCCAGACTTTGACAGGACACACAGGAGTAGAAATTATGCCTCCTAAATGTTTAAGTATTTGGGAGTATCATGTGGAGCTGAAAAGAAAAAAGGACATGATAATCTGGATGGAAGTGGGGGAGTACCCTGTGTTTCTTCTACGTGGGCAGTCAGCAGCAGAATGCTGTACAGCCTAGATGGAGTCTGGTCCAACTTTGAGAATACCAAACAGAGAATGGAAACAGTGCATCATATCACCATGTCAAGGCAAGGTCACATGAAGCATGTTCTGATTACAGAAAAGCTCTCCCATTCAGTTTTATTTTCCTTAAATATTAATGTTAAGGACTAGGTTCTGAGAACAGCTGTGGCAGTTAACTGTGTCTAAAGAATTACTTATTTTCTTAGTTAGATGGTCTAGAGTTTAGCACCTTTTCCTAAGGCCAGTCCTGAGCATAACTGGGGTGCCGGTCCAACCAGACACACTTCAGACTGTTAGAAATGCTGAGATTAAGCTCTTCCACTTTGCCTTGAGCCAAGTGGGAACACGCACCATCCATTGCTGTGACTACCTCAAATGACCAGAGCATGGAATTTCTGCCCCTTTATGAAATACCAAGCTGCATCCACCCCACCCTTCACCAGCAAAGCCTTTATGTCTACACAGGACAAGGGAGCTGGGCAAGGGGCACCTGTAAGTGGCAGCCATGGTACTGGGACCTGAGCTAAAGCTGTGGTTAAGGCACTTCACATCCACCTCTGCCCCAATTATCAGTACAATTATACATTTCACAAGTAGCAGTGGAACAGAGGCAGTGAATCTCACAGCAAAATCTCACCAGCTATATTAGTGAAGATCCTAAGTATTAAACAACTAGAAGAAATGCTGTTCTTCTCCAGCATCAAAACTAAGATAATTGTCCCCTTTTTTTCCTTTCAAATGTCACTTTTGAAAGACTTGCACATCTAGCCTGAAGAGCCTGTAAGAGTCACACCAATTAGAGATGGATACCATAGTAACACTTTCTCTTGCAAGATTACAGTTTTGCAGAAATAAAAAATCAATTACAAGCCAGTTATCCCAACACGGTTAGGAGTCTGACAGGAGATGACAGCTTGATGCAGACTGTGTGTGTAACTAGTAACCACAGGGCAGGTCTTCCCCTGCATGCACATTTGGTCTCCTGTGTGTATCTGTCTTAGCTGTGTACATGTAATGGAGAGGGAACCATGGGGCAGAGACCATGCCTGCCTCTGCAACGGCTTGCTGACCAAAAAGAAGTTTCAACTTCTTTATATGCATTTCTCAAAGACACTATGTCACTACATGTTCACTAGTACACAGAAAAGCCTTTCACAGACAAGAAAGCAGAAAAAACAGGTAGTGCTATGATAATCAGAAAGGACATATCCTGTGGTGAATGAGCTGCCAGCTCACTTACATTAGGTAAAGAACAAGTAAAAGCAAAGCCATAGAAATACATAGAGAGTGGGGAAAGTCCACACTGAATCCAGTAGGAAGACATAGCCCCATCCCTATTAATCTCCAATCTCCACAGATGTCAATTCTCTTTTCTTAATCAACACCTTCAAGTGACTCCACCTCTCTTGCTTCCCAGAGAAGCTTCCTCTGTATTTCCACCATGACAGAAGACCAAAGTGTAGTTCAGAACAGTTCAATCATCTCCAAAATTTACTTACACCTCACCTACTTTTGTATCTCATTTCCCTCTCTGACACAGGTCTATGCCTTTAGAAGCTACAAATCTCTACTGAAGTCTTCCTTATTTCTTAATGGACCTAAATTGATATTTAGCACATTTTCAATCTGGCTAAAAAAAAAATCCACTGAGCTTGTTAAACTTCAGCACAAAATATTACTGCCTTCTTTCTCCATTTACATCCTCAATCCTAAAGAACTAATTCAAAACACACAGGTTGTTTTTAACCTGTTCCAAGTATTTGTTTTGCTAACTTTGCAGACCTCCTATTATACATAATGTTACTGCTGCTTCCTTCCATCCACATACAGAGTCAGTCTTCTATTCCCAGTTATCCAGGAGATCATTTCTTCTCTCTCAAATATCTCAGCCTAATTATCTGCTCCAACTTCTGTTCCCTGGTGGTTATTTTGGTGCTACAGAAAACTAGAAAAATTAATACAGTTTGAGTATTTTTTGTATAGGAAATGAAACTCAATCATGTGGCACTGTAGCAGCATAATTCTGTGATCTTTGATGTCAGAGGAGTTCACTGTATGAAAGCTAACACAAAAAAAAGGTGCCCAAGGTTTCCAAAGTAAAATATCAGACTGGCAATTTGACAGATGTGTGAGGGCTGAACAAAATTTGCATGCATATCTACATAAATATTACAATCACTATAGTTTAGATTGGAAAAGAATAAGTACTCAGTCTAAACCCCAGGTTTCACACACTTATGACTTTCCAAAATATTCACTTAGAAGCTGAAATATTCCATGCTAGGTCCATATTTAGAGGATGTTATTTTAAAAGACTAAACCACTCTTGAGCCATTTTAGGCTCTTAGTATTCAAGACACAATGACATGCAAGAACTCAAGAGGAAAAAAAGACGAAATCACGACAGCAACATATGTGAGTTGCCATGTACTAAATCTTTAACTTTCTTCTTAAAAAGATAAGTAGACCAAGTTCAGGAATAAAGACTCATTCACATGACAAAGCTCCAGCACATGCTGCTCTTTTATACTGCACTGGCTGCTCCAGCTACTTCTGCACTTTCTGTCATGAATTCAGTAGCATCACTGAATTGCTTAGGTTGAAAAAGACCTTTAAGATCTCCAAGTCCAACCATTAACTGGTTTTCATTCCAGCTTTTGCTTCCAGATTCTGATTTCAATGCAGTTGGTGGCAGCAAGAGAAAATCAGAACGCAACAAAATAGGGTGGGGACCTGTCTCCATGTCCCACTGTATTTTTATGTTCTGAATGTGAAGTCTAAGAAACATTTGTGATACAGGAGGACCACTGCACCAGACCGTCCAAACAGATTAAAATAAAAATTAGCAACCACCCCAAGGGTCTAGCATATTGCAGTTGTAACTTCTCAACCAAAACTGGGAAATCTTGAATTTCTTCTCTAAGCCAGTTATACTGAACATTTGTAATATTTGTTTTTATTTCTGACTCCAAGTTAAATAAAACCTGTATTATTTGCTATGACTAAACATTATTTGCTATGCCAAACATTTATAAAACCTGAGTGACCACAGAAAATTCCAGTTCAATTCAGCCAACAAGTAAGAAAATACTGAAATATCATTAAAATGTGCCTTTATTTTTCTATTATAAGAGAATTCTCCATAAACCAAGTTGACTCTGTTTTACAAGACTTTCCTCCCAATATAATAAATTTTCAAGATTATCATGAACAGTGTAAATCTGTAAATTACACTTCTTGTTGAGGGCTTCATCAATGTTTCTTCAGTTGTTGTAATCCTGGAGAGCCTGAGCCATGAAAAGCTTGCCCAGGTTCTGTGCATTGAACTCCTTAATATTCTGGCAGTAGGTATTAATTTGACCTGTCAAGAGGAAAGAGTAAACCCTTGTCAGTTTTGAAATTCAGAATGACACACCAGAACACAATTTTTCAAAAGCAAATGTGTATGAATCACTGAGGATTTATGGAGAAGACACTAACTCTGCTCGAATACTCCACACTTAGGAATTTTATATTTTCAGGATGCCCAAATGTGTTTGGGAAGAAGAAGAAACTAAATTAGGAGAACAGGTAAACTGGTATGCTCAAAAAACCCCTTAATTTTCCAGCAATACTACAAACAATTTCTGAAAATACATATGACAATAAAAAGAATAAGCAATTATTGCTGCTGAACTGAAAGCTCAATCACATTAATTCTTCAATTTAGCTGCTCTAAAAATTCTACAAGACTGAATTTCAGTTCTGTTCTTATGCATATGCTTTTTCTATTAAAATATTTGCAAGAATTATTTTTCAGCAGCACACTGAAAATCGTGCCATTTCTCTCTGACATTCTGCTAGCCTTTTTTTCTACCTAACATTTCACTTTATTTCAAAAATCATCAGGGTATGAAGATTTGTCAGTGCTTTACAAATCAGATGTGCCCATCAAACATTTTTATACTCTTCCAGCTACAAGTTATTTCCCTTGTTAGCTACGAACAGCTAAACCTGAAGCCAGTTTAATCAAAATTAAAGCTGTTTAGAAGGCCAATAAACTCTCGATTTAAAGCTCTATTTGAGAAGTTTTTCAGTGCCTCAGAGACAAAGACCTAAGTTTTATGCTTTATCCACAAACTTTACTTCATCTATGTTGAAGTGGATGCTTTCAATTCTTCCCTTGACTATGGTAAAAGAACAAACAAAGAAAGTGCTTTGGCTGAAAACTGTCTTTTCCTTTAAGTATAATAGTTTTCAATTCCTTCTCTCGTAAGGGGTGATTCATCCTAAGCTTTCACTTTCATAAAACACACGTCTACACATATACACTCTTCAGTTGCATTTATAAGCTCTGCTAGAGCTGAATATTTAAATACTTTAATGCTGCTAGGATTCAGTTACTGCTAAAAACTATAAAAACAATAGGGTTTTCTAAAAGATTAGGAGTAATAAATCAAGAATATTCTTTCTTCAAAACACAGCACTTATTATCAGTGTGAAACTATTAAATATTAAAATAATAATCTCTTGGTCACTTTAAAATTCAGGTAATTCAAATCCACTTTTTTTTTAATGCCAAACCACTCTTTGATGTACCGTACATTACCAGGATTTTGAATTTTCTCTCAGTACAAAACAAGGTGATAGCTATCTGATCCAAAAAGCCTGCTACATTTAAACAATTTGCTTTCTCATGACATTTTCCAAACTTATTTTACTTAGCAGTGCAGCTAGGTTGCCTGATCTCTCTTGTCACTGTGAGGTTCCAGGTACAGAACAGGCACTGACAGTGATTATGCCTGCAGCTTACCAGTGAACTGAAGAAATTGGGGGGTGATATCTCGAACTATCTATGCTTTGTTCCCATTTATATTTTCCCTCTCCTGGTAGTGCAAGAATATGGGGATAGTTTCCCTAACTCTCTGGCCATATAAAACAAAGAAATTATCTCCAATCTATTTGAAATTAAAAGCAAAACCTCCTCAGCCACTGCAACAACCAGTTTAAACCCCGAATTATTATCAATAACTTGGGGCTGCTGTCAACTGCTCTGAATCAGAAGTTCCAGCCCAAAGAGCTTACTCCTGAGTCTTGTCTGTACAGCTCCTGAACTTCTGGAGCTGAGGGAGGGGCTGGAGCACAAGTGAAGGGGGCAATTACACCCATTCATGGAGAAAGCCTTCCCCATGGAGCATTTCTCCATCTCTCCTTTAAAATGTCAAATTTTCAATATCAAGGATAGGATGTGGAATGTTACCAAGCGAAAATATCATACCACGATGGCAAAAGTAATAAAAACTTAAAATGCTTTCAAAGGATACAACTGTACTTTTCCCCACAGCAGATAGCCTTTTGTTAAAAGGTAATTTGAAAGCACTGCTAAACATTACCTGCAATAAGGAGTGACTCCATTCTTGGAGGTGGTTGTGGTGGTTTAAAAAGTTTATTGATGTCCTCCTCAGGAAGAGGGGGCTCTCCTCGGCTCTGACGCTGTATATTTTCTTGCTGACGTCTCTGCTGATACTGAAAACAAAACAACAGAATCAAAATGCAGCAGGACTTAAAAAGCTGCAAAAAAAATTCTTTTCAGATGTTTTCAAGAAACTAGCAGGTATATTTTAAAAATTACGTTTTTTTAATGCAATTTAGGTTACTACAAACAATACAATGCAATTCACAGTTTATTTCAACTCACAGGCAACAAGGCATTCCCCATCCCACACACTGGCACCTTTAAGAGAGATAATGGAGAATCATATAGTACTGAGGCAGTGGGGCTAGCTTCTAAAATTTTTCAAAGATAAACACTGTATCTGATGGAAAGAATAGAGCATGGCTGAGAAAGGCCTCTATTGCCCCCACACAATAGAGAAAAGAAAGGGTGGAGTATACAGGTATGAGAAGCCACCACCTCGGAGAGTTGCACAAACCAAAATTCTCCATTTTATGTAAGTTAAAGGTCAAAACAATATTAATGTGAAAGGGGAAGAGAATTTGATTAAGTAAGGTATTTTAAGCCAAAAAATATTAACTCCAAACTGAGAACAAAGTGGTGGCTGAAACCAAGCACAATGGTTCATTTCTCCATTAATATGCTAGAATAGCAGCTTGTAAAAGTTTTTCTGCTCTATATATATTAAAAAAAAGTTGTTTTCCATACTTCTCTTTGCCACAGAGATTACTTAAACTTTATAAAAATTGAGACAAACATTTCTGCAGCTATCAGATAAACATTTGTTCTTGCAAAGCTCATAAATTCAGGAACTATGTGAGATTTCATACTGTATGTGGCAGTGAGGATTTAGTTATAAACTTTGTCTTCAAAGTCTCACATTCAACACAAGAAAAAAGTCTTTAAGGACACAAAGAGTACAGAGTGTTTTCTCTTGCTTACTTAAATGTATCTGTGATCCAATGAGTTTGAAAACAGTTCTTACTTGGTGGCACAATCAAATGAAGTAATTTTTTTCCAGTAGTAGAGACAAATACATGGTTTTGGACAATGTTAAAAATAAAATCTGAAATGCCCATATTTGTATGTGAATTGCATGCAGTTTCTTCTTTCTTTGCATTACCCCATTCACTTCTCAGCAGTCTGCCTATTATTCTTTATTGAAATGGCTTGCTCTTAATCACAATTGCTCCATTCTAGAAATGAAGTTACGACCACTAAGTATGCTGCAATGAGCCACTACTAAGGCAGCTATAGTTAGTAAAGAAATTAGTGAGACACCATGGAACCTACTTTGCTCTGCTTTTCAAAATAAATAGATCCCCCTGTTATTAACAAAAACCTTTGAAGCAGATGCCATCTTTCTATTCAAATTAGGCAATAAGGGGAAAAAAAATTCTGAAGATAACATGCATGAAGCTTCTATGTCCTTGGGAATGCCATGGCCAGGACAGACCACTGATCATGTGCTGCTTCCCTAAAATATACCCTGTCCAAGCTACACTTTACTTATGTGAAAAAAAGCAATTTTGATTTTAAAACATTCAGTGATGAAGTCTTTTACATGAACAACAGGTGCCCTTTTTAATAATCACTTACTGTGTGTAGCAATACCTGCAACATTTTATCTTAAAAGTGATCTGGCCCATTTTCAGTTGGCCAATACTGAATCTTGTCATACCTCTGTCTGCTAGATAAAAGAGCTCAAACTTATTCTTCATGCAGGTATCTCTTGAGTAAGCAAGTAACTTGTTAATTTATCACATTATATGAATTCTGTTCACCAAAATCTTCTCTCTAGGCTTTCAAATAATTCTCATAGTGCTTTTTTCCAATTTACCACCATCCTCCTACAGTCAGACAGAGCACTGCTTTATCTGTGCAGCAAGAGCAAAGAAAGCAATACTGTCTTCAAATACCAGAATAGCTAAGGTTGGAAGGGACCTCTGGAGGTCACCTTGTCCAACTCTTCTGCTCAAGCAGGGTCACCTAGTGCTGCTCTTCATACTCAAGATTCTCTAATCAATGGATTTTAATTCTAATTCTCTAATGCTTGGGATTTTAAAGAGGCCCTTTGGCACCAGGAATTGAAAGTCAGCATCACCCAATCAGCATCACTATTTATTGATACTAAACATGACTCAAATGTCCTTTTCAATCAGAGAACAGTCCAACTTCTTCACAGTTCACTGGACTATGCTTTATTTCTAGATGCATGACTACATATGATGGTACTAAGACACAGTTTGGTTTGGAGCAAAACTTGTAGTTTCTCCTCTTTCATTTACTGAATCTCTTATTCCTGTGTCCATGGTGTATTTATAAATTATTTTGGTTTATCCTAAATCACTAATAAACATGTAAAATAGCTAAATCCATACCATATGTCACTACAAGTGAATTCATTTGGTAATTGCCCACTGACTAACCCATTTTAAATATCTTCTTGTAGTGGGTTTGTGTAGCAAGATTTTGGTAGCAGGGGGGCTACAGGGGTGGATTCTGTGAAAAGCTGCCAGAAGCTGCCCCCATGTCCAATATGGCCAACAGCAGCTGGCTCTGAGATGGACCCACCACTGGCCAAAGCCAAGCCCAACAGTGACAGTACCTCTGGGATAAAACATTTCAGATGGGGAAAAAAAGCCAGCCAAGAGAGAGGAATCAGAATATGTGAGAGAAACAGCCCTGCAGACACCAAGGTCAGTGAGGAAGGAGATTCCTCTGCAGCCTGTGGTGCAGAACATGGTGAAGCAGCTGTGCCCTTGCAGCCCATGGAGCAGAGGAGCAATGTGAGGGGATCTATCCCTGAGGAGGAAGGAGCAACAGAGATGTATGATGAACTGACCACAGTCAGCATTCCCTGGCCCCCTGCACTACTGAAGGGAAGAAGGAGAGAACATTGGGACTGAAGCTGAACCCAAAAATGGGATGGGTGAAGGGAAGGTGTTTTAAGATTTGGGTTCATTTCTTCTCACCCTACTCTGATTTGATTGATAATTAATTGAATTAATTACCCTAAGTCAAGCCTGTTTTGCCTGAGATGGTAATTGGTGAGTGATTTCTCCCTGCCCTTAGATCAACCCACGAGACTTCTGCATTTTTTCTCCCATGCCCAGCTGAGGAGAGGAGTGATAAACTGGCTTTCTGGGGCATTTGGCACCTAGCCAGGGTCAACTCACCACACTGCTTAACAGGTGTATTTTTGAAAGATCTTGCTTAGATCCCAATTCATCTGTCTTGGAAAACACAAGCCAAACTGTATTTTGTGGAAAAAAAAATGCTCTCATTTAAGTTTCTCCATGTTACCAACCTGATGTTTCTGCTGCTGCTGCTTGCTTACGTTCCTCAGGTAGGTATTGTATTTAACAATGTCTTGGCTCATCTCATCCACTCTGTCCATCAGCAGCTGCAGGCTCTTCCCAAGGTGATTACTGAAATAGGAGAAACAGTCATGAAAGATGAAATTTACTACAAAAAAATTTAAAATTAAAAATTCATTTTGTCTCTTGACAAGTATTTCTGATCTAACGACACCATTTGCAAATTTTTAAGTTCCTGATTATCTTTGTTCATACATTTATTTGATGATACTTTACATGGCATCTCCTCCTCTAGCATCTTTGCCTCACTACAAATACCAAGTTTAAGTGTTTTGGTCTTTCCAGAAACCTCCCACTAATGAAAAAACAATGCCTTGCATGAATTTACAGTTATTAGAGATGCAGGTCACACAGCTAAAAGAAAAATTCTGATGCTTTTGTGACATGCAACCCAAGCAACATTCCAGGAGATGTGCTCAGTGTTTGGTTTCAAATTTCTTTTTAAAATTCACTAGCTGAATTTGGTTTTGCACAAATTTTTAATTATCCCTCTGTTAAATATTATTCTGAGTAAGAACAGTTAAATATTCTTCAGAACTCCATCTCATTAACCATGCCTGGAAGTTCAGCAGACACGGTTTGATCCTAGCTGTTGAGAGGGAGTCTGTGTCCTGTCCGGCCAGCTCCACATTCCATACCATAGGCAACATGGAAGCAGCAGGCTGGGCGTGTCCAGCTATGCGATCTACTGCCTTGGCCAGACAAATGCAGTCTGTTAAACAACTTTTATTGTTACCATTTTTAGCAATGCATTCAGTATTTTGCAGGAATGTTCAATTTAAGGTATACCTTCCAAGTCAAAGTTTTGGAAGTTTTTAGGTTGGTGCCCATGGAGACATTCTCCTAAATTGTGTTTACGGGGTGGAGCAGTAAAAGAAGGCACTTTCTGCTCTCTATTGATCCCTTTGATCAGAAGCTGTTTTGTTGGCTCTGTTGTCCTACTTGGCTGATGACCAACAACTCAAAAGCTAAACTCCATCCTTCTCTTCCTCAACTGAAATCTACTAATAATCATGAGAGTTTCTTTCCAATTTAAAGTTTGGTGCACATCAATGTGAGAATCACACCCTTCAATCATTGTTTCACCATGTTATCTGAGATTCTCTCTTCTTTCACAATGCTTTCCTATCATCCTACAGCCTATGGACTGGAGAAACTCTAACTGGAAGACACAGGCATAAAGTCAAAAGAGAACCACACATGCAATACGGTGCACATCCCTAAGTGTAAATTATTTCCAGAATCCATAGAACTCATAGCTGGAGACAGAAGCTGATCATGCTCTTAGGAATACCTGCAGAGAACAGAGCTGGAGACACCCTTATCTCTGAGCGCAAGGACAGCTGTCTCACTCACTGAGCTGCTCACTGAACAAAGGTCAGCATCAGAACTTCAGACCACAATTTATTTACAAGCCAGAGTGTTAAATCGGACTTGTGTACAGAGGCAGATGGTGTGGAGTATTTCAGCTCCACAGCAGCAAGAAAAGGTGCCACTATAATAATTATTTTTAAACTTCTTGGGGCTTTTTGCTTGAACATTTCAAGCACATGATATTTAGAACTGTGGAATATTGCCATGGCCAGGAGCGTGCATGTTTTCAGTTTTTTACAGAGTTTATATTGTATGGAGTTAGTGTTTGGAACTGGATATTATCAGAAATGCCTGTATAGGTATATACTAATAGCCTTGTAAGGTATGTGCACAACAGAAATACATAATTATTTTACAGATAGTGTCCATGTGAAATATAGCTGGTTACAAAGAATGATTTTATGTGAATCTCTTTGGGACCAGCTTAGTACAACAGAGCACAGAAACAGAGAGTTATTGTCAGGAGTTGCAGTAACACAGTGTTTGCTCTCATTGCCAGGGCAACAAAAAACAGATAACTTAAACAGATGTGAACTGAGACATGAAGTGATAAGTATGCTGCAAATACAGAACCAGCTTTTCCCTCAGTTCTCATGTGGCTGATACCCTTTTTTGCTCCATCTCTTAAAAAAATAGAAAGACAAATAGGAAGCAGTTTGTAAAAATGCATATGTATGATCTCTAAGGAAGTTTTATTCAGCTGAAGTTTATTCTGCTGATACTTTGGAAGTTAGATCACATTGCTCCAGCCCATAACACTCATCATACACCTAATTTGCTCAAGGGGTGCTTTAGGCACCTCCATACATTGTGCATTCCCCACAGCAGATCTCAGAGATCACACTGCCAGGTACCTAAATGCCCTCTATTCATCAACACAATAAAAAAAAAAGTTTATATATATATATATATATTTTTTTTTTTTTTTTTAAATTGGTGCCAGTAAGTGCTGCTTGCATCCTTATCTAGACTCACCTCCCTACAGGACTCTATGACTGTCAAGTGTAGACAATGCAGAGCTCAGCACTTGTATTTTTTGTTGTTCTGCAGGGATCAGTAATAAAGAAACTGCTATTTCAATGGCTGCATTTCAGTCAGCAGATTCAGCAAAAGAGTCAATTAAACTAAGTTTACATTTAAATTAGTGAGGAATGCAGACCAACAGGAACAGACCTATAAAGGAAAACAGCTGGTGCTGAGAAACCAATGGCCATGCTACATGTGTTTGGAGGGGTTCTTATCACTGCTTCTGACATGGTCCAGTGATCTGCAAGTGGCTGAGGCACAGTAATTATCCTCCCAAAGCCTTTTTTCAGTTTAGTTTCATCTGAAACAAATCAAGTCTGAGATCACACAGTGGTGATGACCTGATGGCATTCTTGAATTGAACTAGAAGACAGCTCCACCTTAAGACAGCACCAGGAGACCACCACTCCTCTGGTACAGTGAATCTTCATGGAAGAAAACTATCAGCTTTCATCACAAAATCCTCCCTCTCACATGGGAACTGTGTTCTTCTTTGTGAAGGAATATAGAAAAGAAAGGGGGGGGGGGGGGTGTGAATTAAAAATCAGAAAAAGTACCTGCCATGTGAATCTAATGAAGAATAATCTAATGTGAGAACACTCCTTCACCACAACTGTTACCAGAATCATGGATCTGTAAGGAGTGACCCATAGAACTCCTGGAAATTTAAAATTTGAGACTTATCTGTGTAGCTTAGATAGCATAATAAAAAATGCCCCAAAACACATAACATACTGCCAAAAGGAAACTGTCAAAGCCTCTTTACATCATAAAACACACTAGAAACTATAGTCTGGAAAGCAGTCTCTTGAGCTGTGCATTCTTTCTCTAACAGCCTTACATGTGATGGGATGTAACTGTTTACCCACAAGGGCAAACAATTGTTTAACAATTGTTTAACAGTTATCAAATACAAGGATCAATTAATTCTGAGGGTGAAAAGTAGCAACCTGTGAGCAGAGTAGCCTAACCTGCAGATAACACTGATGGTCTTTCCTGTTTTGTTCTTCCTGCTGGCAAGCCCTGCAGTTGGCAGTGATGGAATCTAGCACCCACAGACAGAGAAAGCAACAACAATACATTAACTGACCTCACAGATCACTCACTGCACAAGGGCATCCTCGTAGGATACAGATCTGGCTAAGAGACCTGAATGCAAGCCTTCCTCTTCCCAAGGGAGTGTTCATACCACCAAACCTCCCTTTGCAGATATATTTTAAGGAGAGCAAAGGTCCAGTTCAGTGTTGCCAGAAAAGGCAGTTTAAGAGGTTCCATCAGCATCTCCCTGCCTCTCCCTCTTTGCCCACAGGTTACAGCACTCTGAGCTGTATGGATTCAGCTGTTTGCGTGGGCACACTTCAAACTCTTTCAGTGAAACAGTCCACTGTAAATGCAAAAACACCCCCTGTTGGGGTTTCTATTTTTTTGGGGAGGCAGAGGGGAAGGCTGGAAGGGAGGAGTGGGAGTCTGACTTTTTCCATCAGACTATGCCACAAAAGCTATTTGTACAGCCATATTCTGAAACAGATGAGGAAATAAAAATCTTTGAGGGTAGGAGGGATGTAGAGATGAAATGAGGGTAGTGGGGAGAAACAAGACAAACAGCTGGGACTGGAACCTCAAACTGGCTCTGCTTCTGTAGCATTCATAATGGGGAGCTACACATGAAGCCCATATTTACTTCAGCATCTTTAATCAGAAAAGGACTCCAGACACACTTGCTAAAGGTCTGAAACACCCAAAATGAAGCTTCAAGTCAGACACCCAAGCTTCAAAGGGAAGCAGCGATTCCTGTGGCTCCCAGTGTGCTCCCAGTGCCCATGTGCTGCTCACTACTTTGCCTGTGTCCAGGCACAGCTCCCGGGCTCAGCTGGCACAGCCCACGGGTGCATGCTGGTCCACGAGCCCGTGGCCCTGCTCCTCTGAGACCCAAGTCACGGTGCTGCACCCAGGCACCAAATTTTGGGCTATAACAATCCTGAAGCTGGAGATGTGCCAAAAAGACAGCCCCCTAAACTTGCCTACCATTGCCATAATTGGACCCCCTTACATATTTAATTTTATTTTGCTTGTACCATGGCTAAGGAAGATGAGAACAAGGGACAGCAAGAGGAAGCGCTGGAAAATGCTGTATCTGCTGCTCATTTTTTCCACTTTCCATCAGCTCCACTGAGGCCCCCTCTCATCCACTGCTTTTTGGGAAAGGTGCCATCCTGGACAGAATTTTCCTCCTGGTGGGAACAGCTTTGGGTGGATTAGAGAAGTACTGCTGGGCAGAGCACATCTTTTTGATTAAAAATGTGTAAGGTACGTTCCCACCACTTAGCAGAACTTGTTTACATCTCAGCATTTCAGCCCGAGTTCAACCTGTGTTGTTTAAGAGGGTTTTGTTTGAATGAGATATGTAAGTCAAGAGTCTTGAGTTCCATTCTGTTTTCTATTCTGACTTTGATGTGTACCTTTGGGCAACACATTTACTCTCTCTATGTCAGGTTCCCCCACCTGCAAATTAGAGATTTTCATAATTATCTAAATAATCCGTTAAGCACATTGAGAGTTTTGAATAAGCAGTGCAATGTGTAAAGATTAATATTGTTTTTAAAAACCAAAGCAACCCTTCTTATGTTACTTCTGCAAAAATACTGCATCTGATGTTTGAAAAATATAACTGCCAAGTCGATGTTAGTGCAGTAAATGTTCAGCACATGTTTGCTTCTACTGACGCACACTATTAGAAAAATTGCTTGAGACAAATTGAGATATTATAGAACAACCCTATTATGAAGCTAGACCACAAAAAAGCTTTTTTTAATTTAAACTAGATCATCAATAGAATAAGGAAGAGATGGATGAGAATGAGAAAGTTGGTTGTAATTATTTCCCTGCAGATCTGGAACATTATCTGACAGGATTTTAATTCTTGAGTCTCTATCAAAAGACTGGCAGTACTCCAAGGTCTTCAAGACATTTTGGTCCTTAAGGGTAGCAGGATAACTGTTTGAGCAAGAGGCCTTTACTTGCTATTACTTGCTAACCCTGTGCTAGTCTGCCTTCAATCTCTTTGCCTAGAGTACTTGAGTCAATTCATATTTCACAAGAGAAACACAACTTTATGTCCAAAAAAGTAAATTACTATATACAATTATCACAAATATACTTCAAATGGAGAAAGGTACTAAGGTGAAAGCAAAGTGTCTCAAATAGGTAGAGCTTTAAACTCAGACAAGGTGGGTGCTGAACAGGTGAAAATCTTGATGAAGCAAACTCTCCAGAAGAGACAAACTATGGGTAAATAACTTTATGGCCAAAATCATTGCTTCAGAGAGTATAAAAGTTCAGGGATGCTCCCAAGGAGCCAAAAAAGCCCCCCAAAAGCCCAAAAAATTAAATACTCCAAAGAAATAAAACAACAACAAAACTCCAAACAAACAAACAAACAAACAGAAAATCAAAACAAAAAACCCCACAATCAAACAAAACAAAGACAAAAAGCAAAAAACAAGGCCAAACCCAAAAAGTAGCTTTGAAGTTACTGTCAACAGCAAAGTTAAGTGAGGAAGATATGCACCGAAATTAAAAGCTGTTATCTGAAATGTTTCAGCCTAAACTGCTGAAAGACAAAAATGAGGAAATGTGAAAATAAAACTCCAGAGTAGTGGAGCTTTGAACTCCCTACTTCAGGTAATATATGCTTTGACAGAGTAGCCTTCATAGCTGAATTCAAGTAAACACTAGTGAAATATTTCAGCAGCCAGAATAAGTCACCTAACCTTGAATAAACAAGCATTAAAATGCTTTAATTTGCCACCTGCTTTGCCAGTTATACCAATATAAGATGTCATTGAATGTAACCTGCCTGGTAACTAAAAGTAGCTATCAAATATTAAACAAAGGACATATACAAAAACCCCCAAACAACCCAGTGGAGTAATTCCCAAAACTTTCTCTCCTTCAAATAAAACTAAGCACCTTGAGCTCCTCAAAGAGACCAGGTGAGCTTCAAAAATCTGCCAGGAAAGTCTGTTTTTAGTTTTGGGCTGGTACTTCTCTTGTTCACCTCTCATTCCCTTTACTGATACGAAGACCAACACAAAAGCCTGTCTTGCACCAGACATTTAACACCAGAACGGAAAGTAATTTGTACAGTTCTTATCTTTTATCTTGAGTCAGGACAGTGGCACAGA
This sequence comes from Haemorhous mexicanus, assembly GCF_027477595.1. Lineage (NCBI taxonomy): Eukaryota > Metazoa > Chordata > Aves > Passeriformes > Fringillidae > Haemorhous > Haemorhous mexicanus. Next base: position 143,605,527 of record NC_082341.1, read on the forward strand.
ACAGTTACTACATAAGACCTAAAGCTGTGATTTGTCATCTGTTCAAATTGCTTTCCATTTCCAGAATTGTATTGTGTCACTAGCAGCCCTTACTAGATCCAGGGTGCCAGGTAGTCCCAGACCTTTAAAGGAGGAAACCCAAAGAATCAGCCAAGTGCAATGCTGCCAGGCCACCTGGGAACCTTCTATATCCTCAGCATGGTCCTCATTTTCACCACAAAGTGATAGAGCTCACAAGAAATCAAACCATTGTCATCTCCTACATCCAGTCCTCACCCTCTCCTCAAATGGGAAAAGTTTTGTGATCTTTGACCAAGAAAATGACTTCTGGAACACCTGCAGAGTCAAGCACACTGAGTATCTCAGCAAGAATTCTTCACTTCATTAATATAAATGTGCAAAGTAACAATTTTACTGGACAGAATTATTGACTAAGTATTACTTGTGGCATTTGTAAATACCCCAGCAGAGTTCAACCCTATACCCGTTCTCTCTTGATCACTTTCTCTAAAAGCTGTCAGATCCCTCTGAACTTCCACATAAGCTCAAGCAGATAAAGTGGAAAATTTCTGCTAACTTAGGCAACAAGGGACCACTAGAAATACGTATCTATTAACTTCAGCATTACATGATGGGGGAGGGAAGGGGAGCAGGAGAAAAAAGGAAAAAAAAAAAGGCCACTAGGATCAGAATCTTGATGCCAAAGTGAAGTGTTTTACCTGAAAAACCTATTCATTAATTCAACCTAGCTTCTACATGCAACAAGATACACAAAACAATGCAGTATCTCATTATTTTGGTCAGACCAATAATAATCCAACTGTATTGTGCTGTGTAAGATTTAAATACCGCCAAATTTTTGATCATACTGCTAGAAGTCATGCGTAATTTGTTATCAAAAACGGATTATCAGGGCAAAGTGCTACAAGAAGAAAAAGTTATTCCTAGACAAAGTTATGAGAAGATCATTTTAGAAACTCTTGAAACAATTTCCGACATCATGAATGCCGTCTGTCATGACAATCAGGGGCATTTTTCCCAGTTTATCAGAGCCTTTATTATTTCATTTTCAAATTCATCCTGCTACCAAAGAAAAAGAAATGCAATTTCTTTTTCATTAAAATAATTTATGTAATTACTAACAGGATATTTTAAAAAACCTATTTTTTTATAGATCTATTTGCCTGAAATTTCTGAGTGCCCATATTTTCTTGAAAAAACACACTCTGAAACATTTCTACATTTCAAGCACTGCAAGTATATGAGGATAAGAGACTGAATTTAGTCCTGGAATCTAATGCTACAGTTTTACCATGCAGTTTTTCCTTCAGCAAAAGAACATGAAGGGTAAAGTGTTAACCCCATTAAAAGTCAAGGTAAAGCTTACATGGACTGTAACGAGACTGGGATTTCACCCAAGGTGTTAAACTGTGGTTTGGGAAAGCGAATAAAAGTACATCCATTACTGTAACAAGTACTTACCTGCTAGCCAGACTGAGCAACTCATGTCTATCGGCTACTGCGGATTTCTTTTCCAGTTCCCACAACATCACATTGATCAGGTATGAATTCTTAATTACAATAGGCACTTCTTCAAACATGTTTTCATATGCAATATTTGCTTTTTTCAAGCTGTGAAAAAAGTTATGGAATATTTACTAATATAAACAGTATCTCTCTTATTCTCTTTGTTGAATTGTTGCTCCAACAAACAACAGTTTTGTAAAAATTCTTGATTTTCATAGTTCCACAATTAACCAAGAGTCAAGTTTTGTTAAGAAAGCATTTGCATGGCAAAACCTCACGTTTACAAAGACTAGGAAAAGCTGCTCTAGGAAAAATTCTCAGAAGACAAGCAGCTGCCTTGCTTGTTAATAGATTACCTACACGAAAAAGCCTCCAGCAAGAGACTGTACTGACAGGATTAACTCTGCCCCTTCCAAAATATTTTACTGGTTTTCCTGCCATCAGCATTTCTTGAGCAGAACTAAACAGTTAGTTACCACATGATGCTAAAATACCTTTAAAATATCAAAACTACTACAATGAAGAACAATTTTCCCAATACCTAAATAAGTAAAATTTTTACTGACCAAAAAAGTAGATTCACAAAATATTGTATGTTTTGGAATAATTCAATTCTGTGGTGAATATTAAAACATAAATTTTTAGTGTGTATTTTTACAATATACACATAAAAAACTATTGCTGTTGCTTTAAATAAAGTGAATAAAGTAGACAGTAATACTTTTCATAAAATATGGATATAAAAGCATGATCTAGAAGTCTCTAAGGAAATAGAGCCTTAACTTCTTTATATTCATACTGGATTTTGGAACAAAAACTTTTGCTTTTTGCCTCCACCCCCCTTTTTTTTTTACCAATCATGGATTTGTTTGCTCATCATTACAGTTTAAGACACCAAGCAATGAAATTGATATGTTTTTCCTCAACGAAGTGATTTTAACAAATTGTTTGTGCTTTTGCTATTGAACACTATGCAGTTGGAGGCAAAAGATGCTAAGGCCTACATCTGTAACAAGAAGCTAATCTTTTGAAAGTAATTATCCTACTTTACTCCAGAAGATGGTGTCCACCTGGGGACTTAATTTAGAACAAATACACTGGGACAGCTATTCCAGAATACCTGTTCTATTTTAATTCTGGGGGAAAAAAAGAGCTTAAAGACAGATCAGCTATTTCCCTCCATCCATATTATTTTTTTCTCTGTTTTTGGCTCTGCTCCCATGTACAGCTATCTACCTCCACAGTCCTCAGAGCACACCCTCTGACTAGCCCCAAACCCAGTTCGGGTGCCCCCACTTCTGGAAATGCCCACCAGCCTTTCACACCTCCTCAGCCCACTGTGCCTCTGCACGGCTGTCACAGCCCACACAGGTCCGTTTTCCCCAGCATACACTGTTACATGACATTTTAAAATACAGCCTTCCATAATCCCAGGTACCGTTCTGCGTCCCAATAACTCAGCAAACCCTATGAGAAAACATTATTTGAAGTTACTTACGCTTCTGGAGAGAAGTCTTTTTCCTTGCAAACTTCCATCAGTTTGGGAGTCAGCCTATATGCCTTCAGTGACAAAGACCCTTGGGCAGTCTTAATGGGATCTATTATTAAAAATCAAAAGAAGCCTATTATTACCAAACCCAGACTGCCTTTTTCTTTTTAAATATCTGAATGACATAAACAGGAGGAAAATTACTAAGTAGTCCTAGTGGAAAAAAAATTAAGACAACAAACACAGAAAAGACACTATAGCAGACACAATCCTATTGCACTTCTAGGTAAAATACAACCAACAATATAAAGTGATGCCAAGTAGTAAACTTAGATTGGAGAACTTGGGGGGAATCTTGATCCATTCTACTCGTATTATTTCCCCATTAGAGGTCCAATTCACATTTCCTTTCTTTGTATTAATTATTCACAGAACTTATGTAAGAGTGACCTCATTTAAATAGAGATTCTTCCTTCCATTCTGCAGTATATTAAAATATTCATTAAACAACATTTTATATGAAAAAAGAGTTATTTTAGAGTAGCAATAAGCTAATTCAGATCAAGCTGCCATGCCACTTTGTGTTTGACAATGTAACTGGTATATACAAAGATTCGTTTTGCCTTGAATTTAGGCGGAAATTTTCTAAACAAACTGTTACATTCCTTGGACAAAGAAGCTTAACACTTGCAGCATGATAACAGCTGAAGCATGCCAACACAAGAATAAAAGCTGTGTTAACATTCATGTTGTCTGAAACTTAACACAGTAAAACTTTTAGCAATCGGTGATAAAATGAAAACCAAAATAGACTGAAACAAGTGGAAAATTCATCAAGGTCTGATGATGCAATGTTTCCAGCCAATATAAGTATACTTTAACAACTTGTTCTTTACTGTAATCCAATTGTTAACATACTGAAACAATTTTGGGGCAGCTCATAAGATTGATCGTATTCATTAGTATTTTTTCTGACAGATACTCAGGACGTTACATTTACTTCTCAGCTGGAAACTATATGCAAGTCTGCCAGATATGGCAAACTGTGAGTGTTTGGGGAGGGGGAGGCTATAAAGCTGTTAAATTGCCTACGGTTCTGATACAGCACAGAACATCTGGTCTGGAGAGCTTGAGGAAACACCATTAAATAGGCAGAAAAGAAAAAAATCTTTGTGCTAAGAAACAGTCCAGGTTTTGTATGCTTCTGTCAGAGGTATTAAAAAAACTTGGCAATTCGTGTGATGATTGGTCAGTCACGTACAGAGCCAGACACGCTAGCAAGCGGGGTTTGTTAGACATCTGGTCGGGTTCCACCAGCCCCTTCCACGAGGGAGGGGAGATGAAGGAATAAAATTGAAGCAGCTACTCCAGCATTCCAAAACGTACACATCAGGGCTCTGATAGCAAGAAAAATAAACAGAAAGAAGGAAACCCTGTCTAGACTTAGCTGCTGCTGAGGCTGCCGTAGACACAGGGTTGGTATTTACTCGAAAAGGCCTGCCAGGCTACTCTTACAGGCAAAAGACAGAATACAAAAATAGTAGTAATAATATTAAGAGGGGAAAAGAGTAATAAAGGAAACCTCATACTAACCGTAAATGAGAACTACAGACTCTTCAATTGCATGCTGGTAACTGAACTGGGAGTCCAGGAGGGCACGGGTGACAAAAGAGCCATAGTATGTGGACTGGTACCAGCCAACGTGAAGATGATCAATGTTTACGTGGCGTAGGCTTCGCATCATTTCCATCTGGTATTGGACTGGATTAAATAAAAGGCATGTTAAAAAAGTAAACTTACATAATCAGTACTATTTGAAGAGAAAGCTTGATATTAAATGAGTCAATTGTATTTAATTTTCATTTTTGCAACTGCCTGGAAATTTGTTTACTCGCTGGACTGTCTTCGTTAAAACCCAGAGTTTCCTCAGAGAACGAGAGTAAGACCAGCCTGAGTAAGCAGACTTTTTTCAGCTGCAGTTAATTGCAAAAGTGATCAACAAACTGTTACACGTCATTTACAGTGTGCATTACCTTCCGCATTCATAAAAAAAATATCTGATACTGGGTTTCACTAAGCAGTAACATTTTACCATTTAGTAACAAAGATTTATTGTGATTTAAGTTGCAATACTGTCTGGAATTAGGTAACTTTTGGAATGAAAAGAATTATTTAATGAATATATGAAATAGATTATAAACGGTGTCTTTCACAACATAAAACTACATTTTCAATATCAGAGCTTGAGGAACAGCTATAGCTGTTAGATAGTTTTGATTACATTTTATTTCCAATTTTCAACACTGTTTCTTCTTTTTAGGTGTATGTAAATGCAAAGGATGCATGAGTGTACATATTGTTTATAATACACATATATCTAAATACAGCAAGTTACCTTAAACAGTAGAGAACATATTTTTTGTAAGGCTTTTTACACCAACAACTGTAATGTTTCCTTGTGCCAACACAAAAATTCTATTTCTATTAAATGCTTCATTCAAACAATCACCTTCATGGAAGAGAGTTCTGTTCAGAACAGTTCTGTTCAGGAATATTTAACATAATCCCATCAAACAGAACAACACACTTTATCACTTATCAGACCTTTTAAACAGGCAGACTGCTGGTTAAATTTAAGGAAAGAGAAATCAGTGTGCTTATCAGATGAACCAACATTCGGAGCCAACTCACAGGAAATCAAATGCAACAACATGACACAATCCTTAAGTTTTGTCTGCAGCTGCAAAAATTACAAAGATAACACACACACACCCCATGTGTTCATTTTTTGGTAATTTTTTTCAAGACTTCTCCTTGTACCAATGCAAATATGACATTCATTATGAAAGAGAGAAACACAAATTAATTAGCTACAGAATGTGCTACATTTTCAGACCCCACTTCACATCCTTTCAAAAGGGGAAAAAAAATCCACACATTATTTAAAGACATGAGGAGACATTCTTCAAGACTGGACAAATATTTTTCCAACTTATCACTCACCTTTGCAGCACAAACTACATTCTGCAGTCTTCGTAAATTGCCTTTTCACTAAATTGCCATATCTGACTGACTGGTGCATTGAAGTAACCTACATACACTTACAGACTTCTATCAGTACATGCTGGTGATTGCATTCTATACCTATATTCTATTCTATATAGTATCTGAACAGGAGTTACTTGAAATCTGTGTTTCATCCAGGGCACCATGACAATACAGCATCCCAAAACTAATACAGGAAAACTATCTGGGCTCTGTTCTAACACAGCCAGTGAAGCAGAGACCTGCTCCATGTGGGTGCCTCTAAACCAAGGAAAATCTGGAGATGCCTCTACACTCTTCAGGGCAGGCTGCACAATTGATCAAACAGATATTTTCAAGTCAGAATGAAAACCTTTCCCTTTGTTAGACCTAAACAAGCTCATGGTGCTACTTCCAGAAACAGAGGCCAGGCTGAACAAAGCTACTTACCCAGAGCCCAATGCTTTTGCATCTCAGTGTTTAGCTCAAAAGCAAAGATCTAGTTTGTAAAAGAGGCTCAGCCCTTAAACTTTAGAAGTTTTTGTGGATTTTTTGGAGGTGAAGATGGTAAGTTTCTAAATTTTATAATTAAAACAAGACCTCCTCCAAAACAAACTAAAAGTCTCATCATGTAAGCATGATTTTTAATTGAAAAAGCATATCCAATTATTAAGTGTAGCTAGAATAAACTCTTTTGGTTAAAAGAAGCTTCTCAAAGGTATATCTATGTAGAAAGCAAGAATGACTTGTTTCTTATATGACTTGCTACAACATGCTAAAAAATAAAATTATATTTAGATCCTTTGTAGCCAAATGAAGTCATTAAGAGAAAAAACTAGAAAGGATTTTCAAAAACAGCTGAAACAGATAAAGGATTTAGTGATAATTAAATTAAATTTAATTAAATGTGGAGTTTTAGATAGCTGAGTTAGACTTCTTGCAGTGGCAATTCTCTTGTAATAGTAAAGGTGGTCATGTAATGATGGGGTAAAGATACTTAGACATAGATTCCTATGAAATCATGTGGCTGATACATCCAGATAATTTCCACCTTGAGAAGTGTAATATTCAAGAGCAGGAAAACATCCAGATCTTTTACAAACTTGAATAAAGGCATATCATGCTCTCAAAAGTGTTCCTCTGAGAGCTAACTGGTAACCAAGTTCCAGGAACAAGTTCTTTTCTTAAGCACAGTACATCCAGCTACATGTAAGAGATGCAACACGATGCAAGAGATACTATCCAGAAGAAAAAGGACTCACTGAAAACCATCCAGATTTCATGTTAGCAATTCCTCCTCTCATGACTGTTAGCAGTTAGATGATAATGAAGGCAATAGTGGAAAAAATGTCAAAGAACCAATAAAGCATCAATAGCTAACATCTTTGCCTTGGGAAAACAACTGCAGAAATTAAAACATGATGCAGTCCCCACCAGGGAGAAATGGAAACTCTTTTAACCAAACATATATATTTTATAACATGTATTAGTAGCTAGATAGCTCCAACAAGCTGCCAACTTGCACAAATGGATAACAGCCCCCAAGCTGCTTTTGTTGATACTGTTACCACTGTTTCTTTACATCGTTTGCCCAATCTACAGAACGTCATCTTTTTACCTAGAAGCTTAGCACAGACTGGGCAAGAGCTCCCTCTCTCCTTCTATTTATTACTCAATCTGCTAGCATTTGGGACAGTTGTGCACTTTTTCATGCCACAGTGCCTCCCAAGCCACTCTGGAAAGCTGACACTGAAAGAGCCACTTAGTCTAAGAGCACACAGAGCTGAGGTGAGCAAAGAAAAGGGCAGGGGAACAGCCAGACCAGGATGCTGCCGCCTTCTCCCTCACATTTAGATAGTGTACCTACATTTTAAAACAAACCAATTGTTTAGGGATGTCCTTATGATAAGGAAAGGTAACAGCCACGTCTGCACTTCAAAGCAGTGCTGCTTGCACTGAGAATGTGCAAACTCCGTCTCCTGAGCCTCCAACGCTATCCTGAGCACCTTTCTGAGATTCTTAGATTTTAAAATTTTTTTAAAGATTCTCACTTATTATTAAAAAACACCACCTTCTTTCCTCTAGAATGGCAATTTTTTGTTAATTTGCAAACAAATGGGTGGGAGGAGGGAATGAAGGAAGCTAGAAAGCATTACTATAACTTGTTTAAAGCAAACAAAGTGCAAAACTATACAATACAGGGTTTGAAAATGAGACTTGTGTGGATTTGTATTACCAAAATGCATTGACTGAAAAACCTTGACAGTAAACCCTATTACAGTAGTTTATGTGTTTCAATAAATACTGTAAAAGATTTTTTTAAAAATAATAGAATAACAAAGACATTTTCTTTTTCTAGAAAGTAATGCCAATAACAGAAACTTTATCTGGGCTTTAACATATAGGAGACATATACCCTACCTTACCAATAAAAAAAAACCCTCAAAAAAAACCAAACCAAACAAAAAAAAACCACAACCAAAAGAAAAATATACACAATATATCAGCTACAAGACAAAGAACTGAACCCTGATGTGATGGCCCATTCAACACGGACAATTCAGCCACGTTTTCTACACCTCAAAATATCTGGTCAGCGATTTCACTATTTGAAAACCTAATTCCAGAATAGGTCAAATCAGCTGAAGCATTTAAAAAAGGTCCATCATTATTCTAAAATGCAAACAAATCTAAAATCCTAGAGTTCAAAAACAACCAGCAAATGATGCAAGCTTACTTATTACTGAACTGTTTTTTTACCAAGAAAAATTCATTAGAATTCACCTCTCAGGGGATCACATATGCATGTTGCTGAAACTCAGTCCTTAAATAGTTATCTTTATCATCAGAGGAGATGCATTTCAGCCTGGCCACATTCACACTATCAGTAACTATTGTGACATGTGAAACCTATGTGATCAATAGTGGCCTAGAGGCAATATATTTAATGACACCTCACTGGCTCAAGGCCTTAATTTCCAAAAGATAACTCAAGTTGATACACCTTAAGAAATTTGATATAAAGAGCAGCAATCCACATGCCTCCTGAAAAGCCATGCCCCATTGAAATGGAAGGACTCTGTGCCAGTGTTAGGTGCCATAGACTGACTGGTTTTATGCTGCTCATCACCAAGCTTGCTGCAGTGGACTCTGTGCACAAGAAGTAACAACCAACTCTAAGCTACAAACCACTAACATCTGTGTAGCCTTCAGTCTGCCACTCACAATGCAGTGTTTGCCCCAAACTGCATTTCCCAAATTTGTACTTTTAAGTGTGCTCTAAGAGCAGAAGTTGCATGTGCCTTCAGGAGGGCAGGTCACTGGTTCAAGAACAAAGTGGACCTTCACTGCTCCCTCACCTTCTACAGCCTCCTCACAAAGACATTCTCAAGGAGAATAAATCTGAGGATGAGTATTGTTTCCTCAAAGAATGCTGAGCACCCAGAAGACAGATGAAGTAAAACTACCTAAAATTTACTCAAGATTAGGCATACTGTCCAAGGGACACAAAAGTCCATGAGAAGAGACAGCATCCAGTTTCTGTGCCAACACTTCTCTGAATTTAACTAGCAACATGAACATGGCACATTTTGGTTAATCTGGTCAAAATATACTGAAAAACAACCAAAATATTCCTTTTATAGCACCGCTATTAATGTGGATTGTATTTTTAATGCAATAATTTATCTGTTTTGAAGTGCTACCATGTGGTAGCATGCGTACTGAACAAGTGCTATACACTTCGCAGCACAAAAAAATGTGGGTTTTTCTATACATATTAACTTTGCCAAACCACATGTATGCTTCAGACAGTATCTTCAATGACTAAACCAAGTTAGCAGATGCTAGTTCAAGGAACCAGCGTATGCATTTGAAAAGAAGGAAAACTGATTTATTTAATTTAGCACAGAGAATTATGGAGACAACAGATTAATTCGTTTCCCTCCACACACACAATCTCAATTAATTGTCTAAAAAACTATGAATCACAATAACTGCATCTATTGATAACCATTCCAATTGTGAAGATAAAAAAAAAAAAGGAATGCCACAACCAACTTGTTATGATTAAAAAATACAACTAAAGAATGAGAAAAGAGAAAACAGAATTCAGAATTAATTCCAGGAAAGGCAATGTTTCATCTGAAAAAGCCTTTAGATACTGTTGAAATATATTTCTCTGTCCAAAGTGTGCACTACATATGCATACAAATATTTACAGATTTTTATCTATATCCAACCACCTCACACATACACACTTCTCCCAAGACAAATGCACAAGCTCAGTAACTCAACAATTCCCCTATTCACGGAGAAAAAAAATTAAAAGTAAATATTGCCTTCCTCAATAATATTAATTTCCTCCTCCGAAATATCAAGTCATGGTTACAAAACAGTGCTCTATTTTATGCACTTTTGCTATACAGGTCTGGAAGCACCTGACCTCGTCTAAACTTGGAAGCTAAGCAGACCAGGGTCTGTAGGTAGCTGGATGGGGGGGGGGGGGGGGGGGGGGAATCACATGAAAATAGGAAAAAGTCCAAGAGTCACAGTCGTAAGAGCACAAAACGAAAAGCACAAAAGTCAAAAGACTTAATTCAACCCCATTTTAATTGCTAAATTGAAGAATGAAAAAAAGGGTAGAACATATTTGGCCAAATAAATCACAGAATCACTATCACTAGGTTGTAAGAGACCTTCAAGATCACCAAGTCCAACCCAGCCCTAATACCTCAACTAAACCATGGCACTGAGGGCCACATCCAGTCTTTTTTCAGACACATCCAGGGATGGTGACTCCACCACCTTCATGGGCAGACCATTCCAGTACTTTATCACCCTTTCCGTAAAAAACTTTTTCCTAATAGCCAACCTATATTTCCCTTGGTGCAGCTTGAGACTGTGTCCTCTTGTTTTGTCAGTTGCTGCCTGGAGAAAGAGACCAACCCCCACCTGACCACAACCACCTTTCAGGAAGTTGTAGAGAGTGATAAGGTCACCTCTGAGTCTCCTTTTCTCCAGGCTAAACACCCCCAGCTCACTCAGTCATTCCTCAAAGGGCTTGTGTTCCAAGCCTCTCACCAGCCCTTTTTTTTTTTTTTTTTTTTTTTTAAGGAATTTTGTGTTCTAATGAATTAGCAACAGAGGAAGAAAACCTGAACATTCACAAATCTGCATTTCCTCTACACACTATGAGATAAATTGGCTACAAATCTACAAATCTTTCGGAATCCCCTCCATCTATGCCACCAACACTACTGCTCTAGGAAAAGCCAACCTCTCCTGAGTGAATGCTAATTACAGCAATTGAGACTTTCCTAGTACCTTCATGTTTTTCTAAAACAAAAAGGTCCTTGCTTTTATGAGAAAGAATGAGAGAAACAGAAGAGGAAAGACTCTTCAGTACCAATTCATTATGTACATTCAGTAAACTCATTCATTTTTAACCTCGATCACAACTGAATGTTAGTTTTATGACAGCACTGTGTGATATTAATTGTGCTCAACAGAATAAAGTACAGGACACCCAGAGGAGACATCACAATCAGTAGGTGAACAGTGAAAAGTAACAGAACATAATAAAAATAAAAACCAGTATTTAGAGTGCTTCTGTCGGGAGATACTTACCCAAGTGTAAGCATGTACCTCCAGACTCTTATTTATTACCAGTTTAGCCAGCAGCTGCCAGAGCACAGTCCCCACCAGAGCTGATGACCACAGCCCTGGTATTAGGGACAGGGAGAACTGTCCTGGGATCAAGGACACCCCAGCAGAGCCAGCAGTGACTGCCCATGACTACCTCGCTACTTTACAGAGGAGGCTCCAAGCCATAGGCCAGCACAAGGACAGCTGACAGCTCCTGATCACGTAGGGCAAGGTAGGAAAGGGCAGCTCTGCCACTGGTGGGAATAAAGGTTGAGGACAAGTTTTGAGAGCAAACAAGTAAAACAGGGAAATGGGGAGCACAGGGATGTGCGTGACAGGACAACGGGAAAGCAGAAAATGGAAGCAAACCACTTCCTGCACATGTGCTGGCACTCACCCAGGGTTTTCTGACAGCAGGTTTGGGACTCTGGTCTAAGCACACAGCCAGTGAATTAGGAGGCAATCAAAGCCATCAACCTAGTGTAGCATTTTATTAACACATGAGCAAACACTCAGATAAGCCTTTGGACAATCTAAATCTCACTGACCACACGATTCTCTACACAATTCAAGATAATGGAAACTTGTCCTGTTTTTAAATAAGTAAATCCAAGCCTCAATACGACTCTAAATACAATGGGTAGGACTGTCAAGGTAACCTGAGAAATTGTCATCTAATATATGCAACATTATTCCAAAGGATAAAAGCATTATAATACCATCTTTCAGAAATATTAAAACACTGAGTTTTCAAAAAGCACTTTTAATTTAGAAATCCACTAAAAACTAGCATCTTGAAAAAAGTTAAAATCAAGCAATATAATTCAACTATTTTGTTGGCAATGATTATCAATAAGAAATGGTCAAAAGAAAAAGCAACATATTTGAAGGCTTACTGCCATATCTTTTGAGTATTTTTTTCATATTTATCTAGAAAGATCCATCTTCACAGCATCTTACAAACACTTGCCAATTAATCCTCCATCTCCTCCTACAGGGCAGGTAAATATTATTCTTGTCCAAGCATCCATTTGGCTTACTACACTACTATTTCTACACTGATTGAAGACAAATTTGATATGAGATCAAAATCTTTATCCAGAGAAAAAGTTTCAGTCAGCCTACATTGTCATGACAGCAGTAAATTGTACTACTAAAAATGCCATCTGTTCAGCCTAAAGCTTGCTTTCCTCGTAAGAAGGCAGGAAGATGATATCTCATTTCCTAATAAACATCACATGCCTAATGAAAGCATCCACTGTTTTCTATTAGGAGTGTATTCCCATGAACTTCAGCACCTTGAAGCCTTTACTTACACCAATTTTGTCCAGTATAATTCTAGCTGCTAACATGCAAAGTAGGATTAAAGGAATGAAAAAGAATTAGCATGGTCAAAACACAACTCTGTGTTACAGTAACCTCGTATCTAACATCCTTTAAAAAAAAGTTTTTTAAAAGTTTCCTAAGATATCCTTAACTTTGTTTAACAGCTGTTGATTTTAGCTTGTTTACTCTAGTGAGGATACATTAACAGGTAAAAGCTCTTTCTTCACAAAATATCAACAGACTCTTTACAACATATCTACCTTAATGCTCAAAGTTACAAAGCAATTAAGCACACAATAACACAAAAATGTGTGGTGAAACTAATTCCTTTCCTACATAAATGTCAATCAGATTAATGTATTTTTATGAAATTTTATATTACATAAATACTCAAAAAGGTTATTCAATTACCTGGAAAAATTTGGAAATGTTTAAAGATTAATGAATTACACAGTCACTTTTACTTTAATATAACACAGATTTTCACATTCAACAATTTGAAAGCAGAACAGGAACAGACTGAAATGGAAACAACTCAAAAATCCCTGCATTTAGAAAATCAGTAATTTCATACAGCATGCATCACAAGAAAGTCAGTCTCATTTAGTTAATAACTTTTCAGTAAGTGAAGAAAAATTATGACTTCACATAAGGGGTTTTTGGGTCTTTCACATTCCTCAACTCCCCTGAAAACAGAAAAAAAACACTCTTCTTCTTTGTAAAGCTTCAAAGTTTGGGTATTTTCTACCAATCACTGTTTGCACTGCTGAAATTCAAAGGGCAGTGGGAAGTGGAGGGACATCTTCTACAGTTTATTTCAAGTCAAAACACCCATTTTGTGTCACCAGATACAATGAAGCAAGTGGTTTTCTGATGGCTTGGTATTAAATATGCACAAGTCTGCTTTCAAGAATTTCTCACATTGTTCTTAAGTTTCAAGCTCATAAAACCCAGTCTGAGCACTGAAGCACACACAGCCCCCATACAGCAATTTTCCTGAATTGTCTTTATAGCAATTCATTGCTACTGCTTATTTCTTCAGCTGAAAGTTACACCAGTTATTTTTCTGTGATCTCCATCAGCCCATCACGTAGGGATAACACTACTAAACACTTAGCAGAGAGAATCAGTGAAGTTAGAATTTCTGGCAAAACAAAAGAACACGGTAGCCACCCCCATAAACTCATCATTTGAGTCAAAATTACACAGGTATTTTATTAAAAAATAAAAAGATGATTGTATCTTCAGCATTGCCCTTACTGCTTCCACCAGGGCCTACTGTGCAGAGCCAAGACCTCCCCATGTACCAGGAAGGCCTGAAGCAGCCAGCATCTATTGCTCCTTTCAGGAGGGCAGAAGGACCCCACACAACCCCCAAAATTCAACTAGTTTTACAAAGTACCAGTTTTGTCTAGCCCAGGCGCTGATAACTTGCTGAGCAAACAGCTATGAAATGCCACATTAACTTTTCTCTTCAGTAAGAACAGCACTTCACTATTACTCCTCATTTAACACAGCAACTAGGAGCTTTGTCTAATACCTAGATGAACACAACGTCACAAGGACGCTTCAGCACGCCTCTTACAACATTCTTAGATGCCCACTTATATCTCCAAGTAACACATCCCATTGAGCAGTCCAGGACACAGCCTGAGACAGTCCATCTGATCAGCTTAGAGAGCAATGACTAAGCTGAAAGCTCTAACAAAGGGCAGCTTCACTCGGATCTCTGCTGTAGGACCATCTACAAGCGCTCCTCATGGCTGTCAGCCAGGTCTTCAAGCCATGAGGAACACTTTAATTCACAGGAGGTACAAGTAAGTCAGAATTTATGCCAAGCCCCACCCAGCAGACTGATGACAAAGTATCTCTTCACTACAAGATCCAGGGTCAGACATTTGCTTTGCCAATTTGCTTTTTACTTCCAGATAAAATGAGTCAAGTCCTTTTTCTTGCAATCCCTGCCACAACAGAAATCTTTGCCCTTGTTTAGCTTGCAGGCAGATTAGAGTGACAGGTTCCCTTCTGGTTTAGTTCCTGAGCTAATGATTGCCACTACACAACAGACACACATATTTAACACCACTTCTTATCACTAGGCAACTCTTCAAAAGAGAGGGAAAACTCAGCTTTTATTATCCAAACTCTAACACAAAAAATTCTTAACATGCAGTCTTACAAAAGCGTAAGTAAACAACCCGTCCACCTAAAGATTTCTCTAGATGAAGTGAAAGGTTTGCATTGCACATGTGGAGGCCGCGGATCCATACAGAGATGATGCCTAATGAGAGCCAGAAATGAGTATATCAGACAATTCCACTTTTTTGAGGGGCACACCTTACACTAGTATTTTATTGTAGCATGATGGCTACCAAGAGCTGTTTGCAATTTTCTTCAGGATAGTTTTAAGTGTGTGAAATAATATGAAGGAAACTGATTTCAGATGGGTTCCAAAGTAGAAGACACTGATCAACATTTTCTACGGAGCTTGAGGAAAAATATTCCATTTTGGAGGAAGAATAAGACTACCAGTTCAAACCTTGTGAAAGCATTTGCCCAAAAGACTCTTAAATTTCTGCAATTAGATCACAAGACATTTTTTGTTTTTTTGTTAAGTCTTCCCTGCCAACCAACAGTCACAGCACAGTTATTTTGGAAGCTGTTGGCTGCACCAATAAACAACAGATTAAATCAAATTCTCATAGAGGTAGTCCCTTCCGGCATGTGAAAATCAGCCTCCTTTGTTCCCTAAATATTACATATAATATTGTGTGCATTTCAACATGACAGGTGATAGCATTAGAAGGACACTGGAGATGCAAGAAGTTATACGGTGGCCACATATGCTAGCAGGCAGCAAGAGTTTGCAGTGAGAGACATGACACTGACCAAAAACTCATCATCCAGAATGGATGGCATCCAAATTTTCAACACATCTCATCCCATACAGCTAAGCAATAATGTTAGAAAAAAGCCAGTGTTATGCTTCTTTAGGTAAAACCTTGTTTTTATGCCAATTCCAAAACAGAAATTTTCCAAGAACATCACTAATACATCATTGCACTGTTTCCTTACATGACTACTACCACAGCATCTATCAATTAATCAATTAGTGTGTGCAACATTTAATTAGTGAAAGAGTATTACAGTACTTAAGGTTTTAAAAGTGTTACAGTTTCAGGTACAGCAGCACAGACTTCTAAATAACTCCAAAATGATGCTTTAAAACAGGGTTAGCAACTCACAACCCAGGTGCCATGGAAAGCCAGCAGGTACAGTTTTGAAAGGCTCAGTGGCAGCTACTGTGCCACTTTACCACAAGAACCACCACAGTTAGGGAGACACACACACCAGATCTCGTTTTAACACACAGGAATCTACTGCAGCATCTAAACAACAGTGGTTCCATTTCCAGAGGCTTTCTATGTGGATGGAAAAAAAGATAACCTGGTACACCAGAATGGCATTTCAAGTGGTCAAGACAGATCCAGACTAACTGTGCAATAACTGCACTAACATTTTCCAAATCCCCAAACTATTTCTATACCTGACTTCCAACCTTGTCCTGGACAACCTGCACAGTTAGCTGCTACATGTCCCATTTTCTTCCCAGGGAAATCAGATGCATCATTATCACTTACTGCCTCCTTTATTTTCAGTCATGTGCGTGCATATATATATATACATACATACATACAGATGTGAGGGGGGTGAAAGAAGAGGGAGAGAGGAAAGCATACATACACACAACATATACATATATACATCCCATATGTAAAAAGATATTTAATCATGAATCAAGGTGTATTTCCCATGGTAAATGTTAATGCACATGATCATGCTTTTATGTACACAGAAGAAGTCAGGTAAAGGCAACTTCTCAACAACAAACAAGACACAGAAGGCTGACAGTGTTTGTTTCCAGTATTACCAAGTTCATCTCAATCCTTACCCCCACTCCAAAAAATTTTCAGCTTACAATTTCTCGCCACTACCCAGATAATAACACCATGGTTAGGAAAATCAGGCCAAGGTAACTCAGAACAGAAATCCCCATTTCACTGAGCATTACTCCTGCAGTAAGGAAGTGCAACCCTGCACAGCATCTACTGAATGGCATCATCATTGGTATTACTCAGTGGAGTTTCTAAAGCCCAAGCTAACACTAGTACTGCCTGCAGCACTATCATTTCTTCAATGTGTCCTCAAATAAACAATTAATTCAGGCCAGATTCAGGAAGTCTATTCCATAGCCCAGCAAGAGGAACAATAAAACCAGGAGTGGTTAGATATCTGAGGTAAAAGACAATCATGCCTTTGCAGGAGCAATGGCACACTGCAATTTGAGATTGTGAAGTATGTTCAAATGCAAAGATATCAAATAATTTAAACAAAACTAAAACCCACAACAGTTTAAGAATATTTAGAAAATAAAGCTCATGGCTTTTAGATCAAGCTACACGAGACAGAGTCAGGATTAATTCCTTCTCTTTCTAGGGCTTGTAACATCATATGGCAGGATTTTGCAAGCCAAAGCTAATATTTCAGCAACATAGCACTTGCAACTTTTATATCTAAGTGTGGCTTGTTCTTTTAAAGTAGCCAAAAACTGAACTCACACCCTGTTTGAACAGGCAGAAAAAGTGCTCTGTGCCAAGAAGGAAGTTATAAACTTAAAGAAGGTTTTTTACATTGGAAACAAGTTGGGAAGCAGATTCACTGCAATCAATTCTTTAATGAGTAAGAGAAAAAGCACAGTACATCAGAGCTGGAGGCAGCAGGCTGTGGTTCCACTGCTTGCTCAGCTGAAGGACTCCCTGATGGGGGCTGGACAAGTCAATTCTTTCCACTCCCGCTTGTTCTCTGAAGACTAGAAACCCTTGGGACCGCACTCACCATTTATTCTGAACAAAGCCTTGAAGCAAAACAGTTTCATTTGAGGAAGAGATGAATCATCAAATCACTTGGTGGTACCTATTTTTCACTAACTGCCAAAATGCCTTTGTAACAATACTGTATTTACAAACTCAAATAATAGTTGGAGGGGGGGGAATAATACAACAAGATTAATACTATTTAAACACACTTCAGAAAAAAGCCACAAAGATGATGAGCCACACAGGGCTGTGAGCAGCAGCACTAAGTCCATCCAGATGCCAGTCACTCTTTGCGTGCCCAAGGGATTGACACTGGGTCCAATAGTCTCCTATCATCTTCATTAATAACGTGGATGATGGGACAGAGTGCACCCTCGGCTAGTTTGCCATGATAAAAACCAGAAGGAGGTTTGTGCTGACTTCCAGAGTGATTTAAACAGGCTGGAAAAAAGTTCAGCAAAGGCAAATGCAATGTCCTGCTCCTGGGGAGGAAGAACCCCAGGCACCAGCACATGCTGGGGCAGAGTAGCTGGAAAGAAACTCAGCAGAAAATGCAACTGGGGGTACTGGATGGATATTCAGTTGAGCCACCAGTGGACCCTTGCAGCACAGGCCAGTAGCTCTTGGGCACTAGGCAAAGCATTCCCAGCAGGTTGAGGGAGGTGATCCTTCCCCTCTGCTCAGCCCTGGCAAGACACATCTGGGGTGCTGTGTCCAGTGCTGAGCACAAGACATGGATCTACTGCAAAGAGCTCAGGGACAGGCCACAGAGATAGCTGGGGACTGGGGCATCTGTCATTCAAGGAGAGGCTGAGAGAGCTGGAGAAGACTCAGAGGGCTCTTACCCATGTGCGTGAAGATTTTGGAAATTCAACTCCAGTAAATGACAAAATAGCTTGTTTGTTTGTTTGCTTTCAAACTCGAGGAAGGGCAAACTTCCCAGCGGCTGTCAAGAGAAGCTGCAGAGCCTCCAGCCTTGGAGACAACTAAAACTCGTGTGTACAACCTGTTCTACCTGTGCTGCTTTGAGCTGGAGGATTGAACCAGAGATCTCCAGACACTCCTTCCAAGCCCAGCAATTCAATAATTCTGTGACTGGAAAAGATGGCTTAATAAGTTAGAATACAGTAAAGAAAAATAACAAAAAGAAATGCCAAACATTAATTTCAGTCACATAAAACATTTTTTTTTTTAAAGGGGCCAAAATCACAAAGTTCTGCTAATTGCTAAAATAAAAATACCACAATATAAGTAAACCAAGTTTGCCTTGAAAAAAATATAGGTTTCTAGAAATAAACAACCATAGTGTGAAATCTCATTGAATGAGATTTTTTGTGTTTCAAAAGCATTCATTTTCATTCTGCATTCATCTTTTTGTTAGTTATTGAAAACGTTAAAAGCAATTATACAGAGAACTATATAATTCTCAAAGGATTCAGCCTAAATACTTTTTCAAATGCAAACAAGACACGAGTCACAATAGGTGCAAAATCTTTGGTTAACAGCCACAGACTATATTTATTTTAGACACTCTCATTGAATGTCAAAAATGTAACAGAAATTGTTTCAAAAAAATTAACATGGGTAAGCCAGTCTGAAAATATTTTGTTAAACAAACTGTGCTTAGATTTTCATCTGCAGTTCAATATGGTAAGAAAATACAAAAATACAGAACTGTCAAAGGACAAAAAGGAAACAAAGCCAAGGACTGAATAACACTGAACTGCAATGTCAAGAGGACTTGAAAATAAAGGCCTGGAGAATTCATTTTGTTCAACAGAGAAACGTGGCAGAACGAAATGCAAATTAAAAAGCATTTTACTACATTGACCATGATGCCCTATGTTTAAAGTTGCGTTTAAATTTTTTAAAAAATAGTGTTTCAGCCATCAAGAGCAGACTCAGTAAATTTTCTTTAATATCAATATAACCAGAACTGCATCTAGATGGGCTGCTGAAGACTCCTTCTCTGCAAGATATTACAAAGAATGCTATTTCCTGAAGTATTTCACTGAAAAAACTAAAAACTTCCATTTGCCACAGTTACACATTAATACCAGAAAACAGTTCAAAACAATACAAATTAAATGAGTGGAACAGTGTCAACTTTGAGGTATCTGTTAAGGTGACAATTCAGTAAGAATAACCTCAATTTATGGTCACCTAATTATTTTAAATTTCCCAATGTATTTTATTTTTATGTATAACAATCACAGTATCAGGTCCCAGCAGGGAATCTGCAATTTTTTTAAGTTTACTATGCCTTAGATGAAAGATATTCATATCATTCTCAAGAGCCTCTAAACAACTACTTAAAACCCTGCAATTTGTGTTTTAAACACCTCCTCCCTATTTTATCATTAGAATATACTCAAGGGGACTGGGAAAAAAATCCTTCTTTCTGTAGGAAGGCTGAGTCAGCAGTGCTTATTAGAGAGCCTTAACATATCCACAAAGACACAGAGCTTGTGGTGTATATGCACAGAGCCTTAGCCATAAAACACCAACCAAATCATGTTGATTGGTAGCATAGTAGTTTTTTCACTGCCCAATACATTCAGTTGCTGATTAGCTAAGAGTCTAATACAGTTTTTTTACAAATAACCTTTCTTCAATTCTTACACATAAGGAGTTCAGGAGTCTTGAAACCATGTCAAACTCCACTAGCCAGTGGAAGATTCCACACAAAATAAAGTCCTCGACAAAATCCTGAGAGTTAGAAACACTCAAGAAACTGACAATTGCACCTACTGAAACTTCTCTGCAGGAGAGCTGAATTCACAATGGTTTCACAAACCCAGATCTCTACCTCGGACTCAGCACAACCCAGTCCATGGTGATCCATCCCACTTCTGTGATGGACAACCACGCCTCCAGAGAGATTTCCAGGCAACTGGCAAAATGAGCTATATGATCACCCCAACACAACTGAAACTTTGCCTATTCCACTGTTGTCCTTTAAAGAAGGAGGCCAGGGTCTTCTCCTCTCCTCCTCTCTCACCAAAAGGCCGTGTGGCAAACCAAGTCTATTCTCACAGCCTCCTCTCTTAGGCATTACTTTGGAAGCATAAGGAGGATCAGGAATACTACCCTGGACTTAAAGACATGCTAATTAGCTTTTAAAAAAGACCTCCAAATTCCCTGACGTGTCCTCACATTATTAAACGTGCTTGATGAACGAAATTTACTAAACACAGATAAACATTTCACTTGCTGTCCTCTACAATTTTCCCTGGCAAAACATTCCATGACATGGGTCTGAGACACTTATTTTTTGTTCACAGACACCAGACACGCATCAGCTTCTGGACAATGCTGTAACTCAAATATGGCAAGGGTGGCACATGGTTTGAGCGCAGGAGTGGCTGTGGGTGGCCAGAAGCTGAATTTCTGACACCCCATTCTGCACAGAGGTGAACGCCTCTGTGCATAGACAAAACCAGTGAGCCACACAAATGGCCCCCTTATTCAAAGATGAAATTAAAAGATGAATTTCCTTCAAGAAATATCAACTGCATCAGCCTAAGGGATTCGTTCCTGAGATTCACAATTATTATTGAAATTACTGAGGCTTCTTCATCCAAAAGACTACTTTATGCTGTGAACAATCTCTAGCAGTAAATATGTAAGATATCAAATCACGTGAACTATTAATAAATATAAAGTAGACAACAGGCTTACATAAACATACAAAATCTGCTCTGTTTAGTGTTACCTTATCTTTACAAGCAAGCTTAGTCTAAGATTGGATCATTGTACAAATGGAAATTATAAAATATCTTTCTGAAACACAATCTAAAAGAAAAATATATTTAATATGAGTTCTTCAAGTTATAAAA
Source organism: Haemorhous mexicanus (assembly GCF_027477595.1). Taxonomy (NCBI): domain Eukaryota; kingdom Metazoa; phylum Chordata; class Aves; order Passeriformes; family Fringillidae; genus Haemorhous; species Haemorhous mexicanus. The sequence continues at coordinate 143,627,255 of NC_082341.1, forward strand.
GGTTTCCTTTATCTCCAAATATTCATAACATGTTTAAAATATATTCTGAATTTTATTTCTCACAGTGTTTGATATAAAAAACAAACCAGAAGGTTGCCCTAAAGATAAATGAAACATCTGGTGGAACATGTAATAAGCTTCAGGCTCACATCTGCTACTGAAGTTAGTATTCCCGCACCACAGCTACAAGCTCTATGCAAAGCTCTACAAGAATAACTGAGAACAGGGAGGATTATAAGGAACACATTCCTCAATCTAAATTGATATTTCCTCTTCCATCTGAATCAACATTATGCTTCCATATGTACGCATTAGTGCCCAGCACTAACCCTCAGTGGAAAATAATTTCTAAAAGTAAAGTTATCTCAATTAAAACCTATCCTATTATTTTATATCATAAAGGGATTTAGGCAGTTTTAAACATATGAAACCATTTATCTAGGCATATTTATATACGTAAATATATATAGCTAAAACTGGATATGTGCATATATACATACAGTTTCACTAGTTTTAGAGTGTCAGCAAACTTACAGTTAATTCATCCATATGTCATTACATTTGGCAAAACTTATTGGCAAAATAACAAAGAGTAGACAGTAGACGGCATAGTTACTGCAATTATATAGGAGTGAAGCCCCAAGTATTTTCAAGCAGTAACTGATAAAACTGAATGTAAGATATTTCCTAAGGAACAAACTATGTGTAACTCACATTCCTGTTTCTATAAGGAGACTGTTCAGTATTTATCTTTTTTTACCCATTCACTCCTAAACGTTCAATTTCTTCCATAAACAATGGCAGCAAAATGTTTATATTTAATGCCAACAGAAATTGCTTTATATTTGTGACATTTTAAAAAGACACTTTTGTGCCATGGAGAGTTTAGAAAAAGGCAGATATCTGCACAGCAGGGAAAAACGCACTTACATTTTGCAACAGCTGTGAAAGATCAGTCCACCAGGGAAACCAAAATCAACGGCAAACTGGGAAGTGTTTAGGAAATAAAATGTTTCCATCACCTCATACTATCATTCACTTCCATTAGTGCTGACGAAAGAGTGACTGGATTTTATACAGTGTTATAAATGGTAGGAATATTACAGGCAGTGGAAACAGAACTGATCACTAAACATTGTTTGGTGACTAACAAAATTGGTCACTAAACAATTCTAATATCAAACCTGGGACAAAAAAAGCGTAAGTACCCAGCGAGCATCTGGTTAGTCAGAATATGAAGAAGTGATATCCACATCCAAACTTATTTTTCTTGGATAAAAATTTCATAGTAGAACTGAAAGTGATTAGATGTTTAATCAGAGTAACATGGAAACTTTTTCAAAAAACAGATTACATAGTAACACAAACTGTGCTGCAGAAAACTCCCTCAGTACAGGGCCCTTTTCTCACACTTAAATTTGCAAAAATGCAATTATTATATAGTACAAGAAGTTTTATATAGATTTAATGCAAAACATGGGAGAAAAATAGGGAAGATATAATGTCATATGATCACCTAGGGAACGGAAATTAAGGACTGGCCACAGAAAACATGATCAGGCCAGTAGTGTCATGATATAAATCATGCACAATACCAAGAATCTATCATGCAGAAATAGAAATGCAATACCAAGCATACCAAATTATTAGGTGTTACTTGTGTCCTGCTCCTTGACACTCTTCAGAAAAGGGACGAAAGGTTGCAGAAGAATGGACAAAGAAGGACTGCTTCTGATACAAGGAAAACCAAGGCATGGAGAGGGCACTTTCATTTGTTCAGATTTAAGAAAAAACAAGCAAGCCCCAGCTTCTCTTCCAATTAACTGCTGCAAATAATCCACCTTGCAATGTAACTTTGGAATACTCTGAAGACAAGTGTGATGCAAAAGTTTTTCAGAACTCAAAGCAGCTGTAGGGGCAAAACCCACCACGTATTCCCAAAAAACCCAAACCAACACAAACAAGCAAAATGTCAATCTGATGCACAGAGCCCTATGATGCTTCCATGCTAGGCTCTAGAAATCATTATCTATTTACACTGCCTTGTACATAGCAGAGCAGTTTGGATGAATCTCAAGTATTGTCTAAATGCTCAAGTAACCTGTCTTTGTGAGCTCAAATTTAGCTCTTCCCTTAATAAGAGTCATGGCAGCTGCTTAGCTTTTTTACAGAATTGGACAAGCCTACAGCAGTGAAACAGGTAATATTTTGCTTAGAATTACGGTATCTGAAATTATTATTATTATTATTATTATCTGCATATTTAGCTGAGAATAAAATAAGTCACCACAATAATGTTTACAGCTCTTGATAATTTTATGATAAAATAAACTCTATGCTGTGTTAACAGACAACAAAGTAAATAAGCTGGCAACAAAAATAAGACTGTTTCACGTCACACTCAATCCTTTACCTTCAACTGCTGCTGAAATGGGCGGTCCATACCCAATCCTCCTCTTCCTCCAGCTACATGAGCTTCATCAATTTGCTGGATTCACTCTCCAGTAGATCAATAAGCTGATCTGACTCGCTCTGTGGCCATGCAAGCCCTGGATCCTGCACAAGGCAGGAGGCAGGACCAGGCAGCCAAATGCACAGAGGAACAGTTGGGATGGCTCCCATCCCTCAGCTGATAGATTAAATCACATGTATTACAAAAGCTCAACTGCAGAGAACAAATCACTCCTTCTAGAATGAACAGCGCTGTAACTAGAAATACCCAATAAATTCATTTTTTTCCCTATTCATCATTTAAAAAAACCTGTCCTAAAGAGATCAAAGAAGGGATAAATTACACGTCATGGTTAATTTACCAATCTTGAAGCCATCCAACTAAATCAATACACCGTTGCTTTCAGGCCACAATACAAATGCCTTGGTTAGCTAGGAGTTGCTTTGTCAGGGGTGCTTAAATTACAAAATTTAACAGCCAAGAACATATTTAAATTAAATTCTACCTACAAAGGTCTTCCTGTAGCAATGATCATTTGCTTCAGAAACTGCAGAGCAATGAAATGGTCTGCTCCCAGCCATAAGTGCCCTAACAAGAGCTATAACAGATTAGGAAAAACATCAGCAAGACACTTAAACAAGGTTTAAATAATTTAAAGTCACCCAGAACTTACAGAATTGATCAAATAATACATATGTACTTAGTTTCTTACATTTGAGAAACTGAGAAAATATTGTAAAACTAAAAGCAAGGGCTCTGTGTCATTAACTGGAAACTGCAATTCACTGAATTTACAGTGAATTGTGAAGGATAAATACAGTGTGAAGGATAAATACATAGAGTGCCTTACATACTCACACTGGATTTATGCAGCAAGTGATTAAAAAGGAGTGTCAGAATTCCAAAACACAAATCTTCTCTTAACAAAAAAACAAAGTACTACAAAAATCACAGAACCTCTCACTTCTGTGTGGCTGTCTAAAGAGTAAGCATTTGTTTTGTCATCAAAAACAGGCATTTGAGAGGGCACCATATATCAATACAAAAAGTATTCTAATGATTAAAGATCCAATCCAGTTTGAGACAGAAAAACATGCAATAGAAGAGTGCATTAATAGTCAAGGTCTTCAGAGGCTGCTGGTGTTAGAATTACTGATTTGAGTATTTTTACATAACATCAAGTTAGGAAATAGTTTCTGAAAATTCTATTGCCAAGAAGAGTCGCAGGACTTGAAAACATTGACACATCTTGCTTTAAGTCATTCTGCAGCCTTTTCTCTATCCTGAAGTGTGTGCAAATCACTATCCCCATCCATACACATAGATCTCTGGTGCTATTGGCAAGTAGGAGTAAGATCAAATTATGCAGAGGAAATAATGGTACATACTGTATTTCAATCTATGACCAATTAACAACTACATGAAATTAGTCAAGACAGGAACCATCAATGAAAGTGTCTTCCTCTCTGCATAATGCTATGCAGACAAGATGAATCACAAAAAAATATTATTCAAATTTCAGCTGTGAAAAAGGAAGGGGAAGAAGACAAGGAAGAGAGAGAGAGAGAATGGAAGAAAGGGAGAGAGAAAGAGAGAGAGAGAGAGAGAGAGAGAAAGAGAGAGAGAGAGAGAGAGAGAAAGAGAGAGAGAGAGAGAGAGAGAGAGAGAAAGAGAGAGAGAGAGAAAGAGAGAGAGAGAGAAAGAGAGAGAGAGAGAAAGAGAGAGAGAGAGAAAGAGAGAGAGAGAGAAAGAGAGAGAGAGAGAAAGAGAGAGAGAGAGAAAGAGAGAGAGAGAGAAAGAGAGAGAGAGAGAAAGAGAGAGAGAGAGAAAGAGAGAGAGAGAAACCAGAGATTTCTATCCTTGTAGACTGGCAAAAAAGCAGAATAACTAAAAGGCTTGACACATATGTTTAATTTTACAGCAAATGCAGGATCAAGTCCCAGAATTAAGTTTGATCCTTCAGACTAGATCACAACAGCATGTTCCCATGTTCCCAGTTAACACCTCCACACCCTTTACCAGGCAGTGACATTCTTGGGATCTTTTGTCTTCACTGAAAGCCACTTCACCAGCTCAGGTTTTATACAACCCACTGAATCACCTTTGACCCATTTCACAAAACCTCTCAACTTCCTCTCTGAGTAGGACACCTGATAAAAACTAGCCAATGTATTTCCTTCTTATTATTCCCAGCTGTCTTTCTTCCTTAGCTTGACATTCCCTACAGCTCATTTTCTTTTCAATCCAAGCAAGCTTCATGTTGCATAGAAAATCCCACCTTAAAACACATCTGCTCATTTTGATGCATAAAGCTCACTAAATGTACTGCTTACAGTCAAAATGTGGGGATCCTCTCAAGTTGTCTCCTAGACACATTCTTAAAAGAAATCAATTGAAACTTAAAACACAGCCATTCCTATGTAAAGGATCCACAAAGCAACAAACAATCCAGTCTCTTGGTATCTTCTTGTTTAAAAATTATTATAATTGGCACTCCTTTAGCTTTGACCAGTATACTGATAATTTCTTCATATCAATTCACCAAGCTAATACAGATAGTTCTCCTTTTCAACTGCTTTAATACATTAATAAAGAAGGCTGGAGGGGAAAGGACAAGCTGTTGCTGCTACAACAAATATAAGTTTATCTGTCTACTTTTAAGCTTTTATCTAGCTTTCCATGTTCTGCATGTAAATACTCCTTCAATACTAAAGGTTCATTTCCATTTTCCTATTCTCACACTTCCCATCACCTTTTGGCATTATTTCAGCTACATTTTTTACAAAAAGCACAAACACTGGCGACTTTGCTTATGAAGAGTTGTCCAAAACCAGCTGCAAATCATTCTCACATTTCTTTGAGGAACCACTCCTCTGTCAGGATGATCAAGAAAGCTTGATAAAAATCTATTATTTTACAGGTCTATTTTATAATCCCAGCACTCAAGTTGCTAACACGTCCAAGCAAGGGAACATGGCAGTTGGTGCATTACACAAATGCAACATGACCACATTTGGGTTTACAGGTACCTTGACAGAAATAAGTAAACGTACAGCAACCCCTCTGGGGCCACTATTCTAGAGCTGGTTTTACCTGCTACACCATCAAATGGATGCTGCAAGCAAGGAGGACACTTTGCTACGAACTGAAGAACCCATTTACACTTTCTGAGTCACTTAAATAAAATTTATGGGAAAAGACTGAGTTCCATGAAAAATTAGTGAGTAGCTTACAAAGTACTCTAAAAATCCTCTGAGATACCCAACTTCTAGGCACATAAAAAAATCAGCAGAGAAAACATGCTTTGCTTGTGTTTTAGCAGAGACAGTTCATTAAACTGAATACTTGAAAGGCTGAGGTACTGTAAAAATCAAAACACCAGAATGATTTTTAGAAAACTGTTTCAGCATATACTTAAAAACAAAACCAAACCAAAACAAACAAAACACTCAGGGATACAGGCCCCTCCATCTCACCAGAACACTGTGTGCAATTACAGCTTAAAATGTGCTCAAACAAAGAACTCATGAGAAGTTTTGTAAAAAATCAGACTGAATCAGCTAAAGCACAGGAAAAACTTGATTAAAAGCATGTACCTTATTGTAAACCAAATGTGTTACCCTTCAAGTTTATACATTGAAAGTAGTTCTGTGTCTAGTAAAATGGAAGATATCTCACCTTATCATCTCTTTACTTGCATATTTCTGTGAGAGTGTAACATAGTACTGCCTTATAAACTTGGAATGAAAAACTATCATCTCCTCCAGTAAATACTTTCAACATTTAACAGGTTGAAACATTTAACATATTTGGGTTTTACCATTTGTTGCTTAATTCTGATCACTGTTGTGCCTTTTTTATGGCCAGATTACAGGTACCTTCTTATCCTAGAATGAAATGTCAATTGAGATTTCCCCTGCCACCAAATTTGCTACTCTGAGAGACAGAGAGAGTAAATTTACAATTTTATAAATGCAAAGTAAGCCTAGGGAGATTTGTTTCAATAGAATAAATCTGGCCTTTGACATATTGTTAAGGGACATTCCCAAGCTTCTACCCCACCCTTTTCTCCACCTTTGTCAACTGCTCCCTTTGTCTGCAATAGCCCACACTTCCACAGCAGCTATCAAGAAACTACAAAAATTAGCAGAACCAGAAAAATCTTTATGTTACCTTCATGTTATTTAAAAAAGCCAAAAAAGGTGTCTGAAAAACAGTAGATTCCTTGTGCCTGTAATGTTAGGTGTTAAGTAGGACTAGATGATGGTCAACTCAATTTGTCATTGTCTTTTTCCTCAATTACGTGAGACTAGTGGAATTTTCAGAACTGGGTAAGTAGCTGGCTTATTCTAAAGAAATGCTTTAAAATCCTGCTTTAATCTGCCCATTGCATGGAACAGCAAAGTTACCAGACTTCATCCTTTGTGTAATTGCATAAAAAAGTAACTGAAAATCTGTTTGGCTTGTTTGAATTTTTTTCCCATTGGTAATAATTGACTTATACAAATTAGATGGGAAAAAATTAGGAGTCATTAATTACTTATACTTAGAAAAACAACATGTTAAAATATTTCTAAAGATTTTACTTTTCCCCCTTTCCAGTATCACAGTAAAAACTACAAGCTTTATTTATTTTGGAATGACTTACAATCCATTTTTGTCTAGCTGGTTATAATACTGTGCAGTCTTCTAATAGATGTGAAGTATCCTTTTTTGAATAACAAATTACACAATCTATTAGCAAGTCAGCTATTTCTCTTTCTTTTTCAACTACCATGAAGGCCATCCAGCTACAGTAATTTACTGAAATGTATTTTCTTTTTACTTCTAAAGAAAACAATATATCTACAATAAGCAGCAGACAGAGCAGACCTCAAATACTGTGACTCTTGTAACTGTTCAGGTCTTGTTCCCCAGTTGGTTTTACAATGACACATTTAAAAATTCTCAAGGAAAAGTTTTAGAAGAAATGTTTCTGTTGGGGAGGAAGGAGAGCACTACTTACATGCCCAGTTTTCAGAAAAATTATGTTTAAAATAAAATCTAGCCTGAAACATACAATACTAGTAAGCATGGTGTGCCAAAAACATATACTACTATCTGACAGTACTTCAAACAGATTCTAGACATTAACTTCATATGTGTCCTGAAGTGACAATATTTTGTATAAACAGTTCACTTTGCTTAAGAAAATAATCTTGTTTTCTTGAGTATGTTTGAGGCAAACACCTCTCATCCGCAGACAGATCACCTTCCAGAATATCTACAGAGCACACTAAGTTTTTGTAACATGTACTTTATATGTGGGTTTTGTGAAATACCGTCTACCATAATGGAATACACAATGATAAAGTACTTCTAGCAATTTTTAAAAAGCATACAAAGCATGACAAAAAGGAAGCAGTCTGATATGGTTTGGCCCTCCACATGAAGCTCTACCTAAAGCTCAAGTAATTATACATTTCATATCCAGTTCTTTCATTTTTAGAAAAGGAAAGTCATGGTTTCATATGTAGAGGATTAGTCCATGGAAGCCCAGGGAAAGGAAAAGCTTCAAAATCTTTTTTGAACAGAAGACATCAATTGAAAGTAGAAATTACTATTAAAAAAGAAAACACCACATGTTCTAGAACAGATGCCCACATTTTCATTTTGTAGTGTTTTGTAGTGTTATCAAATTAGGTGGCACAAGGCAAAGATTAGTATCCTCTTTTCATACAAAACAGAGCTTATTACCAATTTATGGTGAAATACATTCTTTGCTGTCAGATGTTCAGCAATTGTGTGTCTGGGAGCCACAGAAAAGCCTACATGAAATGCCATATCTGCATTTCTGGCATGACTAAGGGAACGTATATTAGGTTTCCATATGGAAGTTCTCTCTTAGGTTAACAGTAGGAGTTATTTTAAAAAATTACACATTTCCCTCAGTGTCAAAAACTTGCAGGCCTCAGGGTCTCTTGTGGAGGTAAAATAATCACTTAGCACACAGTTCATCAAATTTCTCAAATGCTGGTTTTTATGCATTGAATCAAATCCTTTGATTTTTACAATGCAAAAAATAAATTTAATCATTTTAGCCTTATCTTTACAGAAAGAGGCTATACTAAAAAAATGGCACCCTGACTTTTAACTTCTACTTCCCATCACCACTTCACTCCCAGTAACACAGAATTACAACTCCCACTACAGTTAATACACTGTTTCTTCATGTATAAATGATCTTCTCTCTCCTTCCACTCTTAGCCAATTTAATGCCCGTATTTCTTTCCACTGTCTCTGCTCCTTAAGCTTTGCCTGTTTACTTAAGCAACTCTCACTGACTAAATACAGAACTAGTAAATTACCATCTTATGAACATAAAAGTGGTACACTATCATCTTCTGCATTTCTCACTGATATGTTTTTTGCCAATCCTTCTTTGCCTCTTTACCACTGGGAACTATAGATAACTCATCTGATTTTTTCTCAAAAACCATGATAAAGACAAAGACAGTCTTTCCCCAGTTAAAACTGTAAGTAAACATTATCTTGTAGTCCATTTACTACTTAAATTTAGTAACCCACTTGGCTTGTTTAAGTCCCAGGATGTAACTGGCACATCTCTATCCTCAGAAGAATGAACCTATTATACTATTTCACTGTTATGTTATAAATTAATTACTACATAGTTTCTACTACACAGAATCTCATGGCATCCATTACATTTGTAAAAATTACTTATTATCAACAAATATAAGGACACCTACTTTAACAGAGTGAAGTTTCTTAAATAATGAAAATGTATTCATTTGTAAAATGTAAAATTAATAAAATGTAATCTTCAAATCAATATGGACCTGCAGTGAGATAACTAGTGTTTTACTCTTCTTGGGAGTAAAGTCTAATTAACTTGCACTAAGAGTAGTCAATTCAATTTAAAAAATAAAAATAAAATCTCTTCCTTTAGGGCTGAATCATTAAATGCTAAAAACTCCATTTCCAGCCCACTGTGAAGGGAAACAGTAAATAGGTGTTTCAGATAGGTCAGCTGGATTATTTTCTGTAAAGACAATAACACTGCATGTAAGAGCTACGTTTTCTTGGGCATTATTATTTCACAAACTGTTTTGTAGAAGAGGCAAATAAAATAAATCTATCTTCCAATGAAACGCCAAGCTTTTAAAAGAAGTCTCTTTATATTTCTGGAATTTTCTGCCTATCTTAAAAATAATTGTGTAAAGCAACCACGAGGCCCTACTACTTAGCAGGATGCCAATTTAAAAGAAGGAAACAACATGTTCTTTTGCCAGATTCCAAATCAACTTGATGTCCAGGCCAGGAACAAAGAACCACCATGCTCTGAGATAATAATTTAATAAAATTTGTGGCATCTGAAGTAGCAATCTTTACCTCAGCATGATACTTGCAGGCATCAAATTTAATAAAATGGCCCCAATAAAAGTTAATCAAAAGTGTTTAAATGTATTGGCAATAAAACAAATTTTATGGCAGCAGAGTCAGTTCTCTTCTGTGTGACAAATGAACTGAGCACTGAAAATGGGTGATGTATCTATACCATTTCAACAATGAAAAATGCAGGCAAGTCTGGCAGAAGAGAACCTCCTTGCAGGAAGAGCACAGAAATTAGTAAAACACCTATAACACAATGCATTTTGTACTACACAGAAGAGAAAAACAACCAAAGGGGCTTGCTTTCCTTCAGCATGACCATAACTTTGCCCAGGCTACAGCAACAGGTAATGTCTGCTCTTTAATTAGACCGCCAAATGCAGAACAAGTACCAAGCACCACAAGAGTCACCGTCGGAAGGTTTGCAGGTATTCTTCCAAGAGACAAATTCTGCTCCACTCTCTACCATGCCAGTTTTAACACTCACCAGCATGAACCTCTGAAAGCTGCAATACAAACTGTGAGCCTAATTAACTTTCTTGGAGCTGGATGATGAATTGGAATGAGTTGGTTAATGTTACCTGTATGCATACATAACAGCAGTTTGACAGAATCATTTTCCATGGCAGAGGGGCTAGAACTAGGTGATCTTTAAGGTCCTTTCCAACCCAGGCCATTGTGTGATTCTAAAATTTTGAAAAACAGCATCAGCAACTGCACTTGGCTCAAAACTTCTCAACTTGTCATTTGAATGTAACACTGCAAAATTCTTTTCACTGGCAACAAGCAACAGGTCAAGAGGAAATGGCCTCAAGCTGCATCTCAGAAGGTTCAGGTTTGACATCAAGATGAATTTCCTCACTGAAGGGGCAGCCAGGCATTGGAATAGGCTTCTCAGTCTATGGGGATGTCCCCAACACCAGAAGGGCTCAAGGATTGCCTGGATGTGGCACTACAGGCTATGGAGTTCAGTAAAAGGCTGGACTCGATCTTGGAGGTCTTTTCCAACCTTAATGATTTTAAGTTTTCTCCCTGGAAACAATCCATTACCCTTCTCATCAGAGCAATCACCTTGTGCCACCTAAAAAGTTTCTAAGATTGTCTTCTGTAACAGAAAACAAGCTTTGTACATCTGTTTCAAAATATTTCTCTTTAAGAAACTAGTTAAATTATGTTCAGCCCTAGTCACTCTTATTTTTAGGAAGAAATACTGTATGGCCATCCTAAATGAGATGCAGATCAGAAATAAAAGACAAATCACAGGTTTGGGGTAAAAAAAAAGTAAGAAAAAAAATTCATCTATCTTGAATACTTCACCTTATGATTTTGCCTTGCAGCATGAGATGCACTGTGGCATATTAAGAAGCAGGAAAAAAACCCTACTTCATCCTGTGAGGCAAAGCAGCTGAAATGAAAGATCAAAACCAATTACCAGTTCTGTCAAGTCCACGGTACTTTTACAGAAAATCCTGTTTACTTTTTTCTTTTTTCTCTATAAAGCTGAGGTCAAAAAATGTGTTCTGCTTACTGAGCACATGACTATTATTATATTTTTCTCACTACCTTTGACTGTCCACTGTCTTAAAACCAAAAGGAAATCACTATTAATAATTGGTACATGTAATATGGACATCATGTTTCATGATGTGGGGAGGTATGTAAGCAGTGTTCATTTTTATCCTCGTGTACTTTCAATCAGAATATATATTGTTATAGTTAAAAAAAAAACTCTGAAGTAGACCTCTACCTTAAGAATTACTACTTTGAATCACCTTTCTGAAGATAGCTTTTCACATATGCTACTACAAAGGATGCAGCCTGTAGCACTGTTTCCCCTAAAACACAAATTTCATTTTCATATGTCTCTTTAACCAATTATTTTAGGTATCTATCTGAGGTATTTCCCAGCACATACTTAACTTCCATGTACTCCTGTTCTCCTAACCAGTATGGACAAGTAGGAATTTTACACTTACATGGTTAAAACAATAAAAAAATAGCTCCAGTTATTTAATTCATAACATGAAAAAAGACAAATAGGAAAAAACTAACTGGAAGTTTACTTTGGGTAACAGAGAGGTGTGTCCATACACTAAAAGAGAAATGCAATTTTATTTAATGCTCGTAAATTCTAACAGAGACAAAGCCATGCCTTCATGGGAGCACTGTTAGTTACTTTTTAGTTCACCCAGAATTGCTCAGCCACCACCAGCAAAATGCCTATTTAGTTTCAAGCATGGCAACTCAGGCACTACAGGATTACTGGCTTATGATTTAAGTCACAAGAACAAAAGGGAACATAGGAAGAATATATTTTGACACCTGTATTTTGAGAAGAGTGGGAAGAAAGTCAAGACTTAACTATTTCCATGGTAATACTCTGCTCTTCAGCATTTAAAAGACAGACAATTTGCATTGCTCTAACTCAGTTAAAAGAACTTTATTTCCCTTTTCAACAGCTGTCACCTGTAAGACCACAGTTCAAAGGACCACGGGGAAAAAAAGCACAGGGAAGGAACTCACACAACTGAAGAGCTAGAGGAACAAAAAGAGCTAGAATCAATTACAGCCTTTTGTATCAGGACATTAAGTGTTGTGATGCTAGACATTCCAAAATTAGCATGAGACAAACTTCAAATATTTCTGCCACAACTACCAGGCATCCCAATCTTCAATTCTTCTATGCATCAGCTTCTTAAACTGTAAACCAGTGATAGTTTTTACCTCACAGAGAGGTTATGAGGCAATTAACTGATCATAAAGCACGCCAAGATCGTCAAATGAAAGGTGCTATGCAAGTGCAGGGTATTAATCTCACACTCCAGGTACAAATCATTCCCTTATCCCACCTTTTACCTAGTGTTGGCAGCTTTACAACCATTAAAAGTCTCTACTACACACGTTGGCTCGATTCCCTGCAGCAGACATCTTAGACACAGTGCACTTTTGTGGTTCAGCTACCTTCACTTTCCTACATAAAACAGGGCATTTGGTTCAAGACATCTGCAGCTTCAGGTAGACTGCCCAAACACCCAGCCTTCAAGCTGGATACAGACTGTGTTTTTGGCTGCAGTACTACAAGATCCATGAAACTTCTGTCAGCTGCATGTAACGTATGTTGCTAGATACCATCTAATGAGCATAAAAGCTGTAAAGTAGAAGCAGCAAAAGGACCACTGGCCACCCTTGCAAATTTAACTTTTAATTGCATATTTTTCAAGTCATGCATTGGTTCTATTACCAGTTAGAATGCTTACACTTCATTCATCATAATGTTATTTAAATAATATATTAGATGGAAGGCTTCCTTCTAAATTAATAACACAGTTTTAATTTTGGAACAGGCAGTAACATAAACACTGGAAAATTTACACTCAGGATCACTGGTGATACAGATCCAGCAGAGGTAGCAAAAAGGACAGTGCAGCAAAGAGATAGTGCTTTTATCAGCCTGGTCTGCAGGTCAGAAGATCAAGTAGAAAAAAGGTTTTCAAGCAGGAAGTGCAAGGGAAAAAGAGCAGCAGTGCAAGCAAGGGCAGTTCTGTTCTATGTTAACAGGACAAGCTGGGGGAAGGAAAGAAAAAGATCAAGGCAAGGGACAAGAGAACTATAAATCAGATGTAACCCTAATGCCACAATCTGGACAGGGAATGGGAGAGACTTTAAAAAAGAGAGACTTCCTAAAAAAGAGGTGACAATAAAAATTGATTTATCATAGAGTGATATTCCATATAAAAAGATGGAATAAGACACCAAACACTTTAGAAAGCTAAAGAAAATACAGCATTTGCAAGGTTCCAGATAGGACAGAAGAGAAGTTTCGGAATCTACACGTGTGGATGACATGATGACAACAAAGCCATTTCAAAGACAGCCCAGGACACTATGAAGGAAATGCAAACCAAACCATAATGATGATCAAAGTTACACAGCACTGGCTAAATACACTTTGGTCCTGCATTCACTATAGCTTCAAGTTATGATTTACTAGTATAAACAAAGTAATTTTTTTTTCCCTTCCACAGCTCAGAAATGCTTTGCAGTTCCCCAAGCATGAAACCTACGTCCCTTTCCATTATTTTCTTCCAAGTCTCTTTGAGTAATTTTCCCTTTTCACAGAGCCAACAACAATAGTATTTTATAGATGTTCAGTGCACTAGACACCTCTCTTCTACACAGAGAAAAAAGAAGTACACATATACCTTTACACTAGTTCTCATAGGAGAAAAGCATTTTGGGTAGAAAAATATCAACAGGACTTCTAAACCGTTAATACTTTTTAAATTAAAAGACTACTGATGTGTTTAAAAACATCTGATCAAGTACATTCTTCACATCATGCTATATTAATCCTGTACCTACATAAAAAAGCGTGGGGGGCATTACCAAAGAAATTTTATGAAACTTCTATTCATCCATGTCTACAATTCTTTTATCACTTTTAGCCTCAACTTGATAAAATGAGAATGGTGACCTTGTGTTAATCAAGATATTACACTGATCTCTGATGATCTGGAAGGTGTATTACTTTACCACTTCACAGAATATGCTGAGTAGGAAGGGACCCACAAGGACCATCCAGTCCAACTCCTGGCCCTGCACAGCACATCATCAACAGCCCCACCATGTGCCTCAGAGTACTGCCCAAACACTTCACAAACTCTGGCAGTGCTGTCACCACTTCCCTGGGGAGCCTGTTCCGGTGCCCCAAAACCCTCTGGGTGAACAACTTTTTTCCTGATATCCAACCTAAGCCACCCCTGACAGAACTTCAGGCTGTTCTCTCGGGTCCTGTCACTGATCACCACAGAGAAGAGATCAGTGTCTGGCCCTCCTGCTCCCCTCATGAGGAACTTGTGAACTGAAGAGGTCTCTCTTCAGTCTCCTCCAGGCCAAGTGACCTCATCCACTCCTCATACAGCTTCCCCTCAAGGCCCTTCAACACTTTCTTTGCCCTCCTTTGGATGCTCTCTAATAGTAAATATCTTTTTCATATTGTGGTACCCAGAACTGCACACAGGACTTGAGGTGAGGCTGCCCCAGTGCAGAGCAGAGCAGGACAATCCCCTCCCTTGCCCAGCTGCTGATGCTGCCCCTGATGTCCCCCAGGACAGGGTTGGCCCTCCTGGCTGCCAAGGCACTGCTGGCTCATGTTCATCTTTCCATCAACCAGCAACCACAGGTCCCTTTCCAGGGCATTGCTCTCCAGCCTCTCATTCCCCAGTCTTTCCATACACCCATGGATGCCCCATGCCAGGCACAGAATCTGACCCTTTCCTTTACTGAACCTTACATTGTTTGGGATTGCCCAGTCCTCTGATTTGTCAAGGTCTCTCTGCAGGACCTCCCTGCCTCTGAGGGAGTCAACAGCTCCTCCCAGTTTTCTATCCTCTGTGAACTTGCCCAGTGTCCCTTGCAGTCCCGTGTCCAAGTCGTTCATGAAGATGCTGAAGAGCACAGAGCCCAAGATGAAGCCCTGCAGAACCCCAGGAGTGACAGGTTGTCAGTCTGATGTCACCTCATTCACTATAACCTTTTGTGCCTGACCCATCAGCCAGTTGCTCACCCATCCCATGATGTCTTTATCCAGCTGTGGGCTGGACATTTTGTCCAGAAGGATCCTGTGAGAGACAGGAATGCTGAAGCTTTACTGGAATCCATAAAGATTACAACAACTGGCTTCCCTTAATCAAGCAGGTGAGTTGCCTGACATGAAAGGAAATCAGGTTTGATACCAGGACTTTCCTCCCATGAAGCCATGCTGGATGTGACCTACGAGCGCATTGTCTTTCCGGTGTTTTCTTTATCTCTCATAATAATATTTTCCTTAATTTTGCCAGGCACTGAAGTAAGACTGACAGCTCTGTAGTTTCTGGACTCCTCCTTCTTGCCCTTCTTGAAAACTAGGATAATGTTTGCCAGCTTCCAGTTAGCCAGGACCCCTCTGGATTCCCAAGACAGCTCAAAAATCAAGAGAGGTTCTGCAATGACATCAGCCAGTTCCTTGGGGACCCTTGTATGAATCTCACCAGGCATCACAGAATTGTAAGGATACAGCTGGAGCAGAAAATCCTGCAGTTTCAGGGTCAACTAGGAGTTAACCATTCTCTCAGTCATGGTCCTCCAGCTCCGGGCATCCCTTGGAGCCTCCTCTGTGTTGAGGAGGCAAAGAATGCATTAAACACTTCTGCCTTATGTCTGCCCCTGTTTGTGAGGTGACCATCCTTATCCTGTAACAGGACAATTTTATTTCTACACTGCCTTTTGCCACTAACAGATTTGAAAAGACTCTTTTTATTGTACCCCACAGTTCTGCCCATATTCAACTCCAACTGAATTCTGGCCACACAAATTCTCTCCTTACAGAGGCAATCAGTATCTCTGTATTCCTTTCATGTGCTTCCAGTGGGCATGTACCTTCCTTTTTTACCTTATTTTCAAGAGAAGATCCCTGCTCAGCCAAACTGGCCTTCTGCCTCCCCTACCTGACTCCCAATATTTGAGAATTGCCTGCTCCTGTGCCCTTAGGAGGTGATGTTTAAAATGTGACCAGCTGTGATGGACCCGAGCATCTGCAAAAACATTTTCCCAGGGGACTTTACTCACTAATTCTCTGAGCAGCCTGAAGTCTGCTCTCCTCATGTCCAGAGCTGGGGTCTTGCTGGCACTTTTCTTCCTGTCAACAGAGATTTTAAACTTTATCACTTTGTTGTCAGTGTGGCCAAGACAGCCACCAATCTCGACTTTGCTCATGAAATCCACTCTCTTAACAAGCCGCATATCAAGGAGGGAACCTCTCCTCACCAGCTCCCTTAGAACCTCTTCCAGCTCCTTTAGGACCTCTTCCAAGCTGTCATCAAGGATTTTTAGAAATCTTCTGGTGCAGGTTGTACCAGCTGTGTGATGCTCCCAGTTGATCTCTGGCAAGTTAAAGCCCTCCATAAGGACAAGGGCAGTTGACTTGGAAGTGTCCCTTAGTTCCTCAAAGAATAAATCCATCAGCATCATTGTCCTGGCTGGGAGGTCTACAGAACACTCCTACAATGACATCTGCATTATTTGTTTGCCCCTTGATTCTCCCACAGAGACTCTCAATTGTGCCACTGCCAGCTCTGAGTTCTATTACGTACAATGACAACCCTCAGCCTCTTCTGCCCTGCCTGTCTCTCCTGAAGAGCCTGTAACCATCCAACAGGGCACTCCAGACACAGGAATCATCCCACCAAGGTTTCACTTATACCAGTAATATCAAGTCTCTGGGACTGGGACAAAGCCTGAAGCTCCTCTTGTTTGTTCCTCATGTTGCATATATTAGTGCAGAAACATTCTGAGTGTTGTAGATTGTAACCAATACCTGGTAAAGCAGATTGGGGGATTCACTAGTACTCCCTTCCTCAAGTTTTGGCACACGCTCCCATCACTCATCACTGGTGAGCCTTGTTTGTTCCTTTCTCCCTTCCGAGCTAGTTTAAAGCTCTAACAATGAGCCCCATTAGCTCCTGTCCTAGAGCTCTTTTTCCCCTTTGAGACAGATGCATCCTGTCAGGCTTTAGACTGGGTGTTGAGTATACTATCTGGCAGTCAAAAATCCCAACATTTTTCCACTGACACCAACCTTAGAGGCAGATGGATCTCCCTATTCCTAACAGTATTATTCCTTGTTACCAGAAGGATCAAGGAAATCACTACCCACACTCCTGATCCTTCTACCAATCGCCCCAGGGCCCTGAAGTCTCTTTTGATTGCGCTCAGACTTCTGTTATTTCATCACCACCAGCTTGAACATTCAAAGTGGATAGTAATCAGAGAGCTTAATCGATTGGAGAGTTTTTCAGTAATGTCCCTTACTGGGAGACAGCAGACTTCCCTGTGAGTGGGGTCCACTCTACATACTGGGCCCTCTGTACCCCTTAGAAGGGAGTCTCCTATTGCAACTGCCCCACTTCTTTTGTTAAGAGAGGAGGCTGTGACAGAGGATGGAGGTGGTGTTACTTCAGGAGGCCCCACTATCCCAGAAAGACCTTCACTCACCTCATCAGCTGTCTGGCCTTCTAGTTCCAGAGCCTCACACCTTTGCAGAAGGTGTCAGTCCTACTTGTCAAATTCCAAGGAGGAACCTTCCTCCTGCTATGTACAGTGACCTGCTTCCAGCCTTCATCATGAACAGGCCCTTGACTAACAGTCCTTTGACTAATTACCCTGCAGGGCTCTGAATCCATCTGCTTTTCCTCTACAATGGAGATTTAAGACTCCCAAGAGTCTGAGACCATAGTGTCTCTGAAAAAAAAGGTCAATCTCTTGCTCCTTTGCTGAAGTACTAAGTAACCTATTCACTTCCTCCTGTAGTTCCTTCACCTGGTGACACAGCTCTTAAACCACAGCACGCCTTCTGCAAAAGAACTGTTGGCTCCAGCCTTGGGGAGGGGTATCAGGCACTTCCGGCAACCTGTAACCTGGAGAGCTGCAGTAACACTAACTATAACTGTTAGCTGTAATCTTCAAAAACACAGATAGGCCTTTAGCTGAGCCAAAGATCTCCAATATGTTACAAAGAAATAAAACCAAAAAGTCTACTTGAGCTGAAGGCCCAGAACATTAGCAACACCTTTCCTAAAAAAGGCCTATCCAAAAATGTGCTGTTAGAAATGACAATGACTATTTTTTAATAAACAAATAATTTTATCAATGTATTTCCATATTTAAAACACACATATTTGGCTGAAAGACTTACAAGTATAGTGGAAGTAACTTAATGACTTAATGGGGATTGGGAGTGTACATTAATATTATGCTTTGACACTTGAATATAAAAATTGACCACTAACATTTGCTTCTTTCCACCAACACCTTTTTAACCTTAAGAAGAGCACCACATTTGAGACTTGATCCAGACAAAAATAAACCCATTGATGAGAGAGAAGTGAAAGCCCCTTAAACACACAGTCTAGATCCAGATAGCCCCAGGGTAGACCATCTGTCCCCATTTATACAGCACTTCCCAGTTCACACCTGTACAAGCAAGGGCTTGGCTACAGATCTGGCTGGAAGTGCAGCTGGGTGAAGCGCGAGCAGGACCTCAGCCTGGAGCGCGCGGCGGCACCGGGGACGCACCAGCTGGGCACCAGGAGGAGTGACGGGACCTCAGTCCACCAAGGCAGTCCAGCATCTTCTGTAGACACATGTTCAGAGGTTCTCTTAAGCTTTGAAAGTGAGTAAAAGCATAGTGACACAAGGATGAGAACTTCTGAAACAAGGAAAAGTGAAATAAGCAGGAATGTTACAGAGTGCATGCACATGAACTGAAAATACAGACCTGCTGCTGTTTCAACTAAGATTGTAGCACTTCCTTGAACGCAAAAATGTCAGTGGTAAAAGTCATTAAAAAATTTAGCTTAATTATTAAACATTATTTGTTCTGAAAGATAAAATGTGGACTAATGAAAGAGTTACTTGCACATATTTAATTAATATTAACACTACAATTGCTAAAAGCCCAAGAAAAAAACAGATTTTCCAATAAAAAATACATATGGAAGCTTCAACTTTTGTATGCAATTTGAAAACAGAAAAAAGAAAAACCTCCAAAATAAGACATTTAAAATTAGGGAGGATTTGCCCTATTTCCTCCAAATTTGCCCTATTTGATACTAAAATTACCTGTTCTTATTTTATAAAGTAGCAGATCTTTAAAGACATTTGGGCATTACTCTATGTTTACCATCTTCACATCAACTACTTTCCTTTATGCTAAAAAGGAAAAACCTGCAACATACACAACTGAGTAAAATGACAAATAATTAAAAATAAAATATTTTTATACTATTCTGACATACTTAAATTACATCATTTGAGATGTTTTCATGCAAATGTTGGGTTTCCATTTCATAACTGCACATATTTCCAATTAAATCAAACCACCTTCACATCAGCCCCTGCACAAATGAAGACTTCCACATACAGGAGGGTGTATGGAAAATATTACTTAACTAGTTGATCAAATTACAGTAGCTGAAATGCATCAGTTTCAGTAATTTAAAAGTCTCTTTCAAATTCAGGATAAATAGGATATCAAAATCATAGGGACAGAGCTAAAAGTCATCCGATAGCCGTTTCCTCCCATTACACACTGCTTGCAGCAAACATCTGGCTAACGTATCCTTCACGACCTCCCCAGACTTCCACTCTACCTGCCCTACTGTACCACTACTCTTATGGGGTTTCTCCTCATGACTCACCCTTAATACAAGTTGAACCCGCTGCTTCTTCTTGCAACCACCCGGGACACAGGAAAAAATACTGGGCAACACCATTTTTCTTTAGAGAGATTTCATCAAATGTCCCTTCAGCCTCTCTACACTGAAGAAAACAAAAGCACACAACAGAATCAATCCCAATTAAGAACTACTGTCACCATTACTATATAACACTAGTTGTTACACAGCTGTAATACTAAAAAGGGGGGAAGGCAGGGGAGAGGGAATTTTCAGCAGCAGATAACTCTGCAAGAAAAGCAGTGTCGTTTGAGGCTCAATAATATGCTCAAGTATCCACGACCAAACCAATACCCAGACACCACCAAACAAGCAGCTCTCCTACCTCTGCCAATCAGCAAAGCCTCAAAGAGTTATAACCTACATAACTTGTATATAGTGATGGCTTTATTTCATAGGTGCAGAACTGTATCAAAATTTTATCAATAGAAAGAATAAAAACAGATCTTTCCCCTATTCAAGTTATTAAGATGGATCAGATTTTATTAATTGGCTAGCAAGTATGAGCACGATCAAAGGCTGGACCCAAGTGCTCCTCCTTTCATGTTTAAGTGCCATTTAAATGCAAGAAAAGGGAAATCTTAAGGAGCATGTCTGCATTGTGCAAAGGGCTCTGCTGGGAACGCAAGGCTGGACCAGAAGTGCATTGCAGAGCCGTGCACCAGGCCTACAGCTGTGCCTCTTTGTGACACGAGTTCCTAAGGGACACAGCTGCACCAAACCACCACACACATGGCCTTACTGACGGCTACCCTGATCCCTCCATCCAAGATGACAGCACCCCATTCCATGTAAACTCCTCTGTCTGCTGCCAGCAAGCCTGAGTTATTACCACTCTCTCCACAGCATGATGTGTCCCACATCGACTGAAAGTCATCTACTGCTCTTTCAGATTACAGGTCTTGTTTAAACAGGTGCTTTTGTTCCCAGGTTGACACATTGAACTAGCATCTCTCCCATACCAGTTTCCCATTTGAGTACTGTCTTGATTTTTGCAATTCCTCTTTGTATTGCGTCAGATTAAAATCTAAATCACAGTGATGACAAGGAACACTGATGTTGTAAACAGACACCTCTTTAAATAAAGTTGTGATCAAAGCATGGAGTAGCCCAATAAAACCCAGGTGGCTCTAGCTTATCATATGCCATACTCATTATTTCAAGTGTCCCATTTAATAGATTTCCAGGTGTCAACAAAAGGTTTGTGCCAGTTCTTTCATTTCTGGCTCTGTTTATATATCTGGTGCCTTTTGATAAGAAGGTCTAATATTAAAAAAAAAAAAAAAAAAGTTAAAAAATACCAATTTTAAAATCAGGCATTTCGCCAGAGTTGGCAAAACCACAACTGTGTCTTTGTATTATTCACCATCTACATGGAGCGTAGCTAATTACAGAGGAATACCTAATGACTCATGGTTGCCATAGTTTTCTGTAGGCCAATATGTTTACCCAAAAAAAGTCCAAAAAATTTTAAAATTTAATGTCAACTTTAAGAGATTTAATCTAAAAGTTGCATGTAAAAACATGGTCAAAAATTTTAACTACTTATGGAAGTCATTACCTTTAAAATTACTATAAGCTCTGACATCAAGCAGACAAAGAGAAAAAAAAGCTGATTTGACATTTATTCTTCATTTAACTTTGTGCTTTATGTGTCCGAATACATCAATTAATTTTTCACTTGAAACATCATCACAAGAAAAATGCCTTGGAAGATTTGGTCAAGTATCATAATGGAGCACTGTGAATAGCAGGAACCTTTTACAAATGTCATTTTAAAAAGAAAAATCAAGAGCTCAAATTTCTACATTTGCGGATAGAGGGATGTTTTGTTTTTAATTCTACACCATTGCATCAAAGTAGAATTTTACAAGGCACTTCCTCATCCCTCACCCTGTCATTCATCACTTCAAGTAGTGTATTGCTTCCTCTCCAAGCACATGTTATTTTCTGACCCACTATTTCAATTTCTTTTCATACAAAAGAGACAAAATTTTTGCGTGGAAATAAGGTTTAGAGGTCTAATCTTTCTAAAATGCTATGGTATTTCACCTTCCAAACCCTCACTTGCCTTTCAGTTATAAGTGAAATTTCAGTTTCCAAATTAGCCAGGTAGAGATGCCAACAATATTCCACTGAAAGCCATTAAGAACTGGACACCTAAACTCCTGTGCTGTTTCTAAAATGTTTGAGCAAGTATGTGTTTGTATAATGTTCAGGACACCCAGAGCCAGCTGACGCCTCTGGGCATGAGCACAGTAAAGCATAAATCAGGTCACGCTTCCTAGTTTGAGAGCTACACAGCTTTCAGGGTGGAAGCACTAACCTCATTCCAATTTACATCTAAACATTTCTTACTCCCACTCCTTATTCCATCTCCTCAGCATTCCTCGTATCTTCAGCACTTGGTGCCTATTGGAAACCATCACTGGCTCCAAGTCCAGTAAACTGACCAATCCCAAACCCATCCTCAACTGTCCTTTCCTCTAGTCTTCCATCAGTAACACACCACCAAATTTTACACTGAAATGATCTAAAAAGAAAGCACATGGCAGAATGAAACTATATATTAAAAAATACATATACATATATACATATACATATATATATATTTATATATATATATATGTTTGCAGGCAGACATTTCATTAACATTTTTTGGTTTTGCAATTATTTTTTCTATTTCTAAGAAGAATTGTGATATTTGGTCTAGTTCCTGAACAGTTGGTGTTGCACTCTTGCCTCTCTTACTCTTACACATGATTAGAGGTATGGAACTAGACAGCAACATATCAAGCCTAGAAAACCATCCTCAGTGGAACTGGGAAGAAAAGAAAAAAAAAAAAGAAAAAAAAAAAATCGAATCCTGCCCCTGTATCTTTAGTTACTCCTTGTAGGACTGAGGACAATGTTTCTCAGCTACAAGAACCACAAGGCTCAGGGGATGAAGACCTTCAGAATTTCCTGAGTATACAAAGACCTCCATTTTTACAAGTGCCTGCTGTTCCACGGTGTGAGAAAGTCTTTCAGGCTCAGTGTGTACCAGGAGTGGCACCCAGTGTCCAAACTGCATCCTTACAACAGCGTCTCCAGTTCCCTTCTCAGTCTCTCCTTGCTCCTTTCCCCCCGGCTGCAGTTACAGAAAATCAGCAGTTCTCTGCTTAAACTGTATATACACTCTAAGCAAAGTAGTTTACACACACTTTTTGTCAACCTGTTTAAATCAACTGAGCACAGATGAATGAAATTTTCAACTACTGAATGTGGACAACAACTATTAAGTCTCATAAAATACTTCAATTAAGCCAAAGAGATACAGATTTAAACTCTGAGTGAAATCAACATTTGTGTAGACTATGGTCTTTTAACTGTACTCAACAACTGACTTCACAGTCCCAGGCTGATTTATTCTCGATCATTGGCACTGCTTTAATAGTCCAAACCAGTCCTCCTAAACACGTTTTGTCAGAACAGAAGTAAAAATCACTAAAAGAATTGGGGAAAAAAAACCCAAAACAACAAAGCACCAACTAACAATTTTCACGTTTTGCAGCTATGTGGGATTTTATAGACCATCTACTGTGCTTGGCAAAAACAACTGAGTAAAAATGAGAGTAAAAAATCTAGAAAATAAAATTGTTTTGTTCTTCCCAAAACTGATCAGAGGGATAACACTTAATTTTGAACAAGATTCAACACCAAGAGTAAGTTGTAAAGAAAGCTTCCCCTAAATTGCTGTAAAAGCTACAATATCCAGCTTTTTTTTCTTTCACTATCATAGAGTAGCACAAAACAGATCAAGATAAAACACGTAATTATTATAACAATTATCCTAAAGCATTAAACATCTATTATTCTATCTGTAGGTAAGAGCACAGTATGGAACAATGGAACAATACTAATTGGTAAAAACAAAAAGAAAAAAAATAGGAAAAGAAAAAAAAACTTATTTCCACCTACATGTGAAAGTCAAATTGCGAACACCCCTTCCAGTAGTTTTGCCAACCTTCACCTGGTCAGTTTTCCTGTTTCACTAATATCAAAACCTAACCCCCACCATAACATCTCTCCTCTCAAACGATGAAGCCCAGCACTATTTGCCTCACATGTGCAAGCTTCAAGAACGTAACATGCACCTCTTCAGGAGTCAAATGCCTTACAGCTAAGTGAAATTCTGAGTTGATTAAAACCTAAAAGATTAGATCTCAGCTCTACTGCAAATATCTCTAAAGAAGCTTTTGTTTCTCAACCAAAGACACAAAACTGGCACAATTTAACAGTTTATCAAGAACTTCAAAATCAGGATGTTCAGAGTCTGCAGTTCCTCCCTTACCCCTCCTATTTCTCTGCTGCATAAAAGAACACTACAAAAAAACACTACAAAATCTGCTATACACCCGACACAGATCAGGTTTTTATATATAAATATATGAATACACACACACACAGAGACACTGAACAGCATGTTCAAATCCTTGAATTACTTCCCTGGTAAGACTTATTTTGTTTCGACGAGACTTCTACTTGCAAAAACATGCACACACTGCACAGCAAATACATCTCTTGTTAGGTGCCTAATATGGCCAGGGAAACCATTTTGATTATTCTGTGCCCGCTTATGCATTGTCCTACAAAACAATAAGATAGAACAGCAAGAAACTAGCAATTAAGGGAGTCTAAATGCACATCGGGAATCACTAAAATCCATGCTAGCCAAGTCAGGAACAATATAACTGATGAATAGGCCATATTATATTAGGATTGTTAGCAAGTGTTAGAAAATTATCTTTAGCAGATGTCCCTTATGACCTATATATATATCACACACAGAATATGCCTGTCTTGTTTTCTAAAAAAGTTTTAAGAAATCTTTCCAATTTTATTTTTGACTAGAACTCCACATGTCTGCATGCTGGCTATAAATATATACAGAGGATTTATCACACTAACTTACAAAACCATAAGTATTTTACTGTAAACAACCTATTTTCATATATATTTTTCTACTGCATGAATTTATGCTGTACTGAAGCATGTAATCCAATAAAAGAAATCAAACGGTGTATTCAGCACAGTGAAACAAAAGGCAAGATACATACTACAAGCTACATACTACTACTGCAACTTATCAACCGACACACCACAAACAAAAACAGAGTGAATTTCTTCAGTCAGATGGGTGAGAGCCTGATCTGCAATAAAAACATTTTGGGGATGCAGTCAACAAGGAATTATATAAATTTAAGTTACTGTACACTATTACATGTGCAACTATGCACACCCTGCTCATCTTCACTAGAGCTTTAAAGTAGTTTTTACTTTCTTAAATTTTGCTGATATTAGGATTCTATACACTGGATTACCTTCAAACTACAGAGATAAGCAAGATTCGCTCAGTTTGAGCTTTGTCAGTTTCTCCATGTATTTTTGACTGCATCACTGGATTTCACAATACCTATCAATCATAAACAACTAATTGTGAAATAAAGATACAAACATAAACTTTACTAAGATTTTTCTCTTTCCTATCAAAGACTAGTATTTTTAAAACACCTTTAAAGTTCTGTAATTTTTTATGAAAAAGTTCTTATACCTCTTTAATTCCACTGCTGCAGTGGGTTTCCTGCCAGCAGAATGGATTTGGAGTCTGTTCCTCAACTATTTAATTCCAAATTCAGTCCTGAATCTTGGGCCAGCTTCTTGTCTCTGCCTTTCCATCAAAAAAATAAATTTGAACACTATGAACAAAAGAGGTGCAACTTAGCTTTCATGTGTACTATATCTTGAGTATGGAACATTTTCTTAGAGAATAACGCTACATAATTTTTCCACATTATGCAGTTGATAAGTCCATAAAACATTATTGAACAAGAAATAAGAATGAAAATGATTTTTCATAATTTACTACTACTATTTATTTCAATCAGTTTCTATTACCTCTCACACAGATGTATTGATTTGAACTGCTTTTCAATAGAACTATAGGCATTTCCTTAATTTTAGCTCTCAGAAAAAAAAAAAATACATGATCTGCTCATTTTGCTGTGCTTGCCTTCAGCTCCCTCAGGTTTATTACAGCTTTCTTTGGGAAAGGAAATGGCTAAATACTTGCATTAGCAAAAAAGGGAAGGAGGGGGAATGGAAAGAGGTAATAAGAAGGTGTTGAAAGAACTCTCTCTTCCTCTTGGTCCAGTCCCACTGGGAAAAGAACAGATGAGCATAGAGTCCAAATGTATGGCCAAGGCTGAGGGGAACCACAAGGTCCACAAACAATGAGCCCCTTAAGAAAGGACATGCTACAGACCCAAGCAAGACATGCAAAAAGCACAGAGAGTGAGATCCAGGCAGTCCTACTGAAACAGCCACTCCTGTATCACATTATCCAATATCAAGGAATAATCATCAAGGATGAAGAAACTGAAAGTTTTTAGCAGAACTGACAATGTTGTCTTCACTACCTTGGAATTCCTTCTGGATGAAGCTTTAGTTCCTCCAAACACAGAGGTAGACATAAGAGCAGATATTAAGTATGTGTGTGTATATATATACATACACACACATGCACTTTCATTATTTAATTGGTTATCTAATTCTGTGCTATTTTATGTCTTTAGTCAATGCTGAGCTGATTATATTAGCACCAAAAAAATAAATTCAGAATAGCTCATTTGTAATATTTTACCAGAACTGAAGGCAAAAGCAACTGGGTTTTCATATTGCTGACCATATAAAAATTAATGAGTTTCTGCAAGTCTTACAAAATTATATGAAATATCCATATAACAAACTAAATTATTGTATATCATGATTATAAATAAAGAATACAGCTAAGATAGAACACAAGCTATGAAGTAAAAACTCCTGGCTTCAAGATGAAATCTTCAATATAACGAAATGTTTAAACAGCTGAGTTGGATACAATGTCCCAGCTCATTTTAATGCTGCTGGAAATCAGTTATATACATTTAACCACCTATCTCTTAAAACAGACGCATTTCTAACTTCATTTTCAGACTAAGTAAGTGAATATTCTGAAACACAATTTTAAGTAAAGTACAGCATGGAAGTTTATTACGTATGATAATAATATCCTTGCAATTGCGAATTACGGAGAAAAAAAAAAATCAAGCAACCTACAACAGATCTTAGGCTAGGTTTTTCTGTTTAAAATTGCTCAAGGAAAAATGCCATTAAATATGGTTTCTTTAAAAAAAACAAACTAAGAGCTAGCAGAACATTTTGCATTTTAAATCAAATTACACTAATTTATTTTGCAGCAAAATTTCAATGGAAACTGATTTAAATAAACCTTTATTATGCATGGTACTTTAAAGAGCAAAATGATTTCTCTTTTTTGATATAAAATTAGATGTTGAACAAGAGGATTAACCTACCACTTTAAAGTATTGCCCCTACAGTAAAAATCAACTTGAAAATCCAGAAATGCAGTAAACAAAGCATTTCAGACAGTTTGTGCAATACTGTCAGAAGAGGAATAGTTGATATGCAATTTTTATGTCTGCACAGTCCAGTAGTGTAAATTCCTTTAGATAAGCCAAGGAATTCCATCAAAATTGCTGCCCCCTCTTTCTTAGTTACGCGTGGCAGAATTGGGAAGCAAAGAAGCAAACCCGCAGAAGAAGCAAGCTCTGTCCTGCTTTTAGGATACACACACAAGGAAGTCGGAATCAAATTCTCCCCATTTACACTGAGCCTTAGAGCACATTTAGGCTGATTTAAGAACCGAAAAAACACTGAGTCAGGATAGTCAAGGTACTCTCTAACATATTTTCTGACTTTGTTTGTGTAAAAGATTCCATGTACCGAATCAGACGAAGGTACCGTGCAGCCGGCGCTGCCGCACGCCCCAGGACAGCCAGGCGGGAGGGCGGCGCGGGCTGGGCCGTGCGCTGGCCACGGGCGCCCTCTGACGGCGGCGCTCCGCGGTCATGGGGGGGGGGGGGGGGACACACACGAGGGGCCCGGCAGGGACACCCGGGGGGGACACCCAGACAATTCACTTGCCTCGGGCACGACAAGGAAAATCACTGTTTCTTAGCACTTGTGATTACAAAACCATCCTCTGGCATACACTGCCGCCTCTGATAGAAACAAGTACATGCATCCACACACACAAGGCACACTTCAGCCCGTGCCCGGTAACGTAGCCTTTTAGTGGGATTTCTGCTTTCTTACTCATTGAGGACAAAAACCTCCAGTCATTACAGGTAAGTCTGCACAGTATGAAAACATAGGCAAAATATTTAACAGGCTGCATGCCTGCTACTCCACTGAACCATCACAATTACACAAACCGTGTCAATATTAGCTTCCTTTCAGGAAAAAAATCAAGGGCCGGCACTAGGGACAGGTAAAGTACAAAATAATTCAGGTGTGATTAGCAGTTTTATCAAAGAACCTTGAATATATGATACATCTTATTAGATGACAATTAATTTTGCCCATCATTATATCGCAATATCATTTCTGGCAAACCATTAAAAAAAAAATCAAAGATCAGATGACATCATTTTGAGTGCTTAACAACTGACCATCCATCATTTGTCATAATCATCTGAATTCCTTATATAAATTAAACCCTATTGAGCCTATGGACTATTTCACATATTTATTATACCCACATGATAAAGAAAGACACAAAAACACACAAACAAAAAAGCTTAAAATTCTATATCCTTTTTTACATAGAGAACAGAGTGTAACTTCATGAATGCATGGACAAACCTGACAGGCTCTCACCAGCACTCAGTAATTGAAAAGTCAACATTTACACAGTATGGCTTTCTTCCTAAATTACAACAGGCCTTACAAAAAACACAGATGAGGAATTTGCATAAACGGACTACAACTGGAACCAGAACCAAGGCTAAGAAGCTTTTGGGTTATCTGTTCCTGTCCTTAATGAAATAAAACTCAAATGTCATGTAACCTGATTTCTTCACTTCATAAACATTCCATTTTCTTAAAGTAAACAACAAAAGACATGCACTACAACTGTTTTATCTAAAGCGAATAAATCTGTACAAACAAAAAAAAAAAGAAGAAAAAACCAGCTAAAATTGTATCTGCCTATTCAGAACATAGTTACAGTCACTGCATGTTCAAGGTCTGTCACACAATACAAGAGAAATACAGTATGATAAATACAATGATAAAACCTTTCATTTAAAATGGGAATAAAACAAGAAAAACTGAGAAAACCTAGCTTGGACAGAAGCCATCTGCTTTCTGCAAAGGAAGCAGATGAACCAACACTGCTGGGGGGGGGGGGCAGTGATTTAATGACACCAGGACTTCTACAGCAATACCAGCAAAAGAAATCAACCCTCAGAGTCCATTTGGACCCTACTGCAACAAGGTTTATGAAAGGTCCAGAAAATATGTCATAAGGGAACAGCTGATGGAGCTCTGTTTGTTCAGTCTTCAGTAGAGCAGGCTCAGGAGGGACCTCATTGCTCTCTACAACCATTTGAAAGGAGGGTGTACAGAGGTGGAGGCCAGTCTATTCGGCTGTGCCTGCAGAGAGGACCAGAGGAATTGGCCTTAAACTGAGACAGGGGAGATGCAGATTAGGTATTAGGATTTCTTCTTCCAGTGTTGGGGTCAACAGGCATTGAAATAGGTTACCCAGGGAGGTGACAGATTCACCAGCCCTGGAAGTATTTAAGGGGTATCTGGATCTGGTCCTGGGTGATGTGGTTCAGGAGTTACAGTGATAATACTGGGCAATAGTTGGACTTGATAATCTTGTTTTCTTTCAACCTTGATGATTCTGTGATTCAACCTGAAGCCCTCTGCTTCTGCAAGGACCACATGTCACAGGTGAGCCAATGGGCAGCACTGCAGGTGAGGCTCAGCAGCTCAAACTGCTGCTGCCCCTGGCCAAATAAAACCCTGAATAAGCACTATTTATGAGCTATGACACCTTTGTCCACACGCAACTGCACCCATTTGAGGATAAAAAAAAATGGTGGGTTTGTGGAAATGTTGCACTATGTTATTTCTAGTTGTTACTGAATGATTACACAACTAAATACAACCTAAAGCACAGAAAACCTCAGGTAACTGAATGTTTAATCATATAGCTAACTTCTAACCTGAAAATAGAAATTAATCTTCCTGAGTAACAAAGTAAAAATCATGTTGGGGGACAGGGGGAGAAGGCATCAGTTTCCTTCTGGAGCATTTCAGAGGGAATCTAATAAAAGAAGAAAAAGTTACAACCATATAGAACTTATTTTGATGTATAATTCTATAACTGTCTCGAAGTTCAAATTGGTGAATTTACCACAGGACCTAGTTTAGCATCTCAGCTTTGTAACTAAGTTACTAAAATACATGACTGAAATAAATCTGTTTCAAAATAATGTCTCACAACATCTATAATGAGTGACAAGAGGCATGCTTCATTTTTTCATTATTTCCAAGAAGGGAATATAAATTTCCTTTAAATTGGGAGAAAAGCTACTCAGTGAAAACGACTGAAGATAAAGTCAATAAAGTGCATGTGAATTTAACATGTTGCTTAGAAACACACAGACATGAAAAGTACATTTATTTATCAGGAAGAACTCAGAGAAAATAAGGTTTTTAGTAAACCTTAACAGAAAGCAAAACAATGCTCAGACAAAGGCTTGGAAGTGCCCTAAAGTGAAAGCACTTCTCAGAAAACTACCCTCAGTAAGACAAGCTGGAATACTACAACTTTTCACAGAAGTACCTAAGCCAAAAATCCTTACAGCAGAAATCTGATTTTCCCTAAACAAGAGTTGAATCTGTGGGGTGGAGGATGTGGGGAAGGGGAGACGGGGGCATAGGAATAGGGGCTGTATGTGTAAATCACTGGAAGTATCTTTATGAAATTTAAGATCAGTGCTTTGAAAAATAAAGTCAATGCCTATGAGGATTTTAGAGCACCAGCAATAAGGAAACACAATTATGTGAAAAGTAAATGCCTAACCAAAAGCCCAAAGTGCAGCTCGAAAATCCTGAACATTCACACTGAAGCATCTTTTGCTGAGGACTCAACAACAATTCTGCAATTTTCCTCTATTAGCTCACACATCATCAACTAAACTTCACCTACAGATTTCTAACAGAGAGTTGGGTTGAACCCTCTCACCCCCACTAAAAATCTCATGCTGCAGCAGGCCAGCCTAAGTGTTTAAGACTTCCCTGACAAGAAATTTTACCAAAAAAACTGCACTTTGTAAAAAGAATCACAGGAAGACAACACTTCAGGAGAAACTTTCTATGATGAAAAACACCTGCGGATTCATACGTGGTGGACAGCCCTCCCACATTTGAAATAAGAATTACCTGAAAAAACCTCTCTCTGTTTTCTGTCGTTTCAGAAATAGTCTAATTCAAACTGCATTAAAAAATGTTCTTGCTGTAAAAGAACAAGTTCAGATATGGGTTTTTTTTTAAAAATTAATTTTTGAAGGAATTCTGTAACAGCAAATAGTCAAATTTTGATATTATCTCAGGCATTAAAAGCAAGAGACAAAATGGCACCATAACAAAAGCATAACTAAGCATATCTAAAGAAATGGTTGCTGTAAGCCAGTTTAAATACACCTTTATCAAACTGATTCTTAAATGTCATGCATACCTATTTCAAGTTCAATTTAAGGATATTTTCTTAGCACCCTCAAAAATGTGTTTTGTATTAGGTTTGCACAGCTTAAAAGAGAAAACATTCACGTAAATGTGTCTTGCCAATTACCCAACAGTTTATTTGCTCAAATATCACCCTCCTGTACAAAAGCTCAAATTCTCTTAACAACAATCACCTCGAGACCACTAAGGCCTACACTAAGGCAGAAGATGATGCAACATCATCCTGACAAAAGAGCATAACGTTAAGTATTATTCTGTGTGACAGCAGCACTTAAGTGCCAAAGCCTTTTATTTTCCCTCCATATCTGTGGGCCTGAATTTGTGCAAATCTGTAAAGCCAGGTAGGGTACTGAAGTAACACATAAGTCATAGGGGGAAGGAGGTGCCTTATTTTCTTTGGTTTCTAGCATCCTCAATTTTAATATTCTGGCACATAACAAGAGATTTCTCTACTTCAATTACCTACATCTAGAAGAAAAAGAATCTTTGGAAAATCTGGCAGGATACTTGCATAGGGAAACACAGCTCCAGGGAAAACAAACAGAGGGCATTTATACAACATTATTGTTTTTCACATTGGCAAGACAGAAGACAACTCTGAGGAGCCTAAAAAGATATCAAAGGCTCAAACTAGCAAGTCCAACAGCCATTTTGTTTAGGTTTTCATTTTCTCTGGCTCTACTACATTGCCTAAAGAGCTCAACAGACCCCCTAGTAAAGGGCATGCAGAATGAACTTGAGCACTTTGCACTTTTCTAAGTGGTTCAGTCTATTTAACTGTATTTCACTGAAAAGAATACAGAGGCAACATCTCTGTGATACACATAGTACAGGCTAGGGAAGATGGAAGCCAATAGGAAATTCTCCTGAATTAGCTAACAGGGTTTAGCACTGGCAAGCTCCCCAACCTGGCTGCAGACTCCCTGCCACTGTCAGAGGCAGCATCAGCCTCACTGCCACAGGCTCACTCCCCACTCTGGCCAGAGTTTGCTCTGCTCTCTGTGCCCACAGCATGGGAACAAAAAGCTGAAAAGCTAAAGGGTCCAGGTGAGGGAAGCTTTGCCTTTGGACCCTACTTAATGTCAGGATTATTGCCTACTTGCTAAAAAAGGAAAGACTTGTACCAAAAATCACTCTCCTGGAAGGAAGTTTCTCCCAAACACAAAGAGTTGAACTCTGCATACCAGATCACAGGCTTACAGCTCAGCATGGGAGCCATCCAAGGGTGAGCTGAATCCATCTCTGACACTGAGAAATTCGTTTCAATACCTACTCTCCTATCAGCTACATGGAAATAATTCAGCCATTTTCTACAGGAAAAAAATTAAGCATGGGGTCCAATTAAGAATTTAGATTACTTCAATCCTTTTAAGAGCTCCAGAAGAGAAGGAATATTTAAAATATTTTTTAGGCTTTAGCAAAATATAGTTCTGACTCAAGCACCATGTTATTGTACAACAATTAAGATTCCTTTTTGTTTTGCACTCTTATTTTCTTTGCCCTAACTGTATAATCCCACAAAGGAAGCAATAAACAGTGATGAAACCTTACCAAGTTGCAAAGAATTCTTAAAATTATCTCTGCTATAAAAGCAGAGTCCAAGATTTTTTTTGTAAGATAAAATATTAATTTAATAATACCTAATTGCATTATAAGCAGGAAAAAGCAGTTAATACTTACAGATTAAGTGATCTTGCTCAAACTGAATTATCAAAACAGAAGCAACTGCAACTACTTTGACAATATTGCCTCTTTAGTTACTCTTGAAGTTAAACTGACTCTTTATGCCCTAATAAAGTTTTTCTAATAGTATCATTAAATACACACATGTGCACTTATAATATCAAGATTAGAACTGCAAGCCTTTAAGTTTGCTTTATAAATTTGATGTCATTCTGTGCCAAGCCAATCATACTAACTTACAGGGTCACTAACAAAACACCACCAGGACCAGCAAAAAACACTGAGACCAGCAGAAACCGCCCATGCTACATTCTAGCTCACTTAGAAAGCAAAATGATCACCCAGATTTCAAGTTAGCCAAAGCCTCTCAAAACCACAAAGCTCTGCTCTCCAGGTTTCCAATGAGTACTTAATGCATACAATTGAATCCACAGAGAAGCAATCTATGTGCTGAGCTACATCCAGGTGTGTATGTATGCACACACATACACACAGCCATTTCCATAAAAAGCATCAAAGTGATTATGAATTTCAGACAGGATACTAATGTAACTTCCTGTGTGGAGTCTCATCATCCTAAAATACATGTCCATATCATACAGTACTCATCCCCTATAACTTCCCTTATACAGAAAAGAATTAAGTTGGATATTCAGCACAACACTCCAGTTAACCCATTGACACCTCAACCCACAGTAAAAAATCTGAGTACATACAAGCTTCTGCTCACTGTGAGGGGAAAAAGGCCTTTATAGTCCATAAAGATCTTCTTTTTAGTCTAAGTTTAACAAAACTGTAACTATTACCTTCATCAAAGTCTGCATCATCCTCTGTATGTTGAGGGAAAGGGAAGCAATTTGTGATTTCCAGTCTGTCATCCACCACAAGACCCAGCAGCACACCTTGGACCACTTCATTCCCCTGTCCTTCTTCTTGGTAATGTTTAATGATCTTTAACACGACCTACAACACAAAACAATAAAATCATAATATGCACTGCATTATTTTTGTCCTCAAACTATGTATCTGGAATTTTAAATTTGTTGCATGGTTTAGAGTTGCAAACCAAGTGAGCTTAAGCACTAGCAATTTTAATATAGGTTGAGGAACAGACAGCCACCCTAGCATTACAGGGAAAAAACAAGACCATTAAATAACCCATCAAAATGCAGTTCTAAACCAATTTTCTGAAACACCATTCTAAAATGAAATATTGATCCTTTTTACTTTAGCTTGTTGCTTAAACTGTGAGCTTTTAACAGTATCTTGCAGGTCCAATAAGCCCTCTCTTGAGGGAAACAGGGCACAAGGAACAGAATATCTTAAAAAACTATGCAGAAACCAGTAGAAATTTTTAAAGGTGCAGATCCCATCAAATTTCAATTGTATTATTCTTCTAAAGTACATCTCACTGCAGTTTTACTTCAGATGATAGTTCAAGTTATACAATGTGAACGGCGTGTCGTAGGGTATTTAAGGAAAATCAATGATAAAAGAAGAAAAATATGCACAAAGTACTCATAATATTTTTAACAACATAATTTCCACTTCCTTCCTTAAATCTGAACTCTACAATGAATAATTCTCATGAGATGATACTGTAAATTGCAACAGTATGAACAAAACCACTCAAAAATAGTCATTTGCTAACAACACTTCATACTTGAATAACATTTTATACTTGACAAGAACTACAATAAGGTAAGACACTAACCACAAACCTTGACTTGAAAGAACTTATGCTTTCTCCAGCGTAAGAAAGGTTTATTTTACTAAACCCTAATCCATCCATCCAAAATTCAACAGAAAATGTCTGATGATTATGTTTTCATTAAAGCAATACTACTTTAACATCTGCTGGCAAACAAACCAGTTTAGTAGATTTCAGCTCAACTGCCCTTAGAACAGACTTTGTACAAGTACTGGCTTTTGGTGAACATTCTACAGGGGAGGGAGGGGTAAAAAAAGGAAGTTAAGCTCATACTTACACATCAGGAACATATACTTGTCCCTAGCTTTCTCCTTTGTTGACTATCAGATGTCACTTTTTGTAAAACACCATTAATGTGTTGAAGAACCACAATACAGATTAAATGAAAGCAAAAGGAGAGGAGAATAGAAGATATTTGCAAATACACTGCCTTCTTGGGTTAAAATGGGAAAACAAGCTCCATACTTGGGAGGCAGGGCAGAGAGGGCAAAACTGAAAAGAAATACCCATTTTCAACTAAGTTGGATTTCAGTATCAAACTGGACTAACACTCAACTGATTCCTTGTTTATTTACAGCATCACTTATTTGCGCTTCCTCTTTAAGCTAGATATACTTGCATTGAAGTTTCTCAATCATAGATAGAAAACAACATTTCACTCCAATACTCCTTCACATCTGCCACTCAAATCCTTTGCAGCCACACCTTTTTATTCAATGCTAAACACGTCTACAGAGCAGAGACACAAAGAGATACTTTGGTTATACACATATTATTTCATGGGAAAACATGAAGTAAGGAAATTAAGATCAGTGGGCAGTGAAGCAGTACTTAACAGTGATGGAAACAGTACAGCAACCACCAGTTTGAGATCACCTGGGCATAGCAGATGAATGTACCACAGAGTCAGCATACAAATAATATTCAGCTTGCATTTACTGTAAAGCTAAGGTTTATCATATATTTGTCATAAGCTCTGTCTACCACAGCCATGGCATCCCTAACTACCCTGCCAGAAAACAGCACAGAGTATACTCTGTTGTCTACTATACAACTATTCTCAGCATTTTTACAGCCTTGTAAGCTTCACCTTTTCCAGTATTTTTCTTGTCTTCTCTTCAGCTCACTATGCACACTGACTGTCCCTGTTAATGTGAGTATTATTTGCCTGTTTGATTTCACTCCAGGAGCATTTGTGATACAATGTTAATTTGCTGCAGCACACAATGATAATTGCTCACAGAGAGCAGTCACAAATGAAACAAGCACGGGCAGTCACAGAGTATCAATGATTTTTGGGAGAAAGAAAACTAGGAGTTCAAAACTCTTAAATGTTAACCAAATACCCAATACACAATGAAGTTATTACACAAGCCTGCACTTTTCAATCTCCAGCCTGAAGACCAGAGCAGATATTATCCAGGGAGACACAGACCCCAAGGATTTAAGCCTACCTGCAACCTTGTTTTCTAAGAGAGTCTGAGAAAGGGAGCAGAAAAGTCCATTAACTCAATACTCCAAATTTCACAACCATCAGGACACTGCAGAAGTTTGTGTTTATGACTGCACTGGAAAATACATTAGCTACCGAAATCACTTATAAAAAGATGCATCCAATGACAGAGGATTTTT
This sequence comes from Haemorhous mexicanus, assembly GCF_027477595.1. Classification (NCBI taxonomy): domain Eukaryota; kingdom Metazoa; phylum Chordata; class Aves; order Passeriformes; family Fringillidae; genus Haemorhous; species Haemorhous mexicanus. The sequence goes on from NC_082341.1 coordinate 143,664,039, forward strand.
GTTTTCATTTTGTTCTTTGTTCTGGACAGTTTTATTTAGCACATTAGACACCAGTCTTTTCTACAGCAGACTCTTCAACTCAGTTTGAAAAACCTGTCACCAAAACATTACCATATGACCAAGCAGGAAATGTGCTCTGAAACTTGTGTTTCAGTACTAAAAACAGACCTGCAGGTGTAAAGCAGAACTATTTCTCTAGTAATAACATCAGCTACAACACTAAACATGTCATTTCCATTTGTTTGCTAGTCTAGATACAGCAGGAAGAGCTGATCACTATGCAAACACCAATGCCATGACATTTCTGACTGAATATACAAACCAGTACTTCATACTGAATAAAACACATATACCCAAGAAAAATGAGGACTAACCTGTATCTAGACATTTCCTAAAAGAAAAAGATGCTATGTTTGTGAAGCATGGGAACAGAATCAGAGTAGTTATATTGGTCTGAAAATAAATGTAGTAAGTGCTAATATAAACAATGCAAGTAACACAGCACATTGAAAAGTATCAGTTTTTCCAAACTCTTAAAAAAAAAGTCTAAATGAGCACCAGTATAACCATCCTAAAGTCAATGCTGATTCACCTTCCAAACACCATTTATAATTCCCATCCAATTATTCTCCTAATAGGAGATACTGCTCCTTTGTACAAGCTATAATTGTTTTTAAATACCCGTAGACCCTTCACTGCTGTGCCATAGCTACACAAAATTAACAGTATACAAACCAAACCATTTCAACTGCGGCTGTTACTAAGGTAATGCAGCTGGCCAGACAGGAAAAGTTATGTTTTTAAGGAGAAAATGTATCAAATAACAAAAAAGCCTTCAGATTTTAAACTCTGATACCCTGAACATGAGTCAATAATCATATGCAGCACGATTTAGTAAATCAGCATGTAAGAAATATTCAGGTACATAATGACTCTTTAGAAAAGGATATACAAGTAATTCCTAAACAAAACTCAAGAGTCCCCCAGCCTTGTAAATGTAGTGTTCAAAACACCAAAGTAATTTAATCACTTGGAGTAGCCACTTGTCAGATTTTAATGACCATTAATCCTCAATGAAAAAAAAAAAAAAAACTTGCAATTCTGCAGTGCTTCTAATTTCCAAATCTTCAAAGCACTGCTCAAACATTAAGAATAAAGTCAAACTAAAAAAAAAATTTAAAAAATTTAAAAGCCATTCTGAAACTATTAAGTACATCAAAGATACATACTTTAACTGCATACTGCCAAATTTTAAATGGGGCTACATCCCGACATCATAGTTGTTAATTTCAAAAGTTTGTACCTCACTACAGAAATACATGTAACATGAACCCACAGCTGAAGTATCATGAGCCTTTGGGGGGAAATTCTGTGAAGATCCCACGGTAGGGACATGAATCTACCAAGATGCACATTTCTGCATTTATCTAAAGAGAAACAACTGCAAATCAAAGCACTGAGGATTCATTTACGGCTGTGTTCCAGAGAGCTGAATGTCACCACATCGAAACCAGATTGCCAGTACCTGTGCCATGTCTTGCACATGTGAAATCAAACAAGAGAGAGCTTCTGTTAGCCCAATGAATACATGATGTAGCACACTGATCTACAGTCGTAAATTAAGTATTTATATCTTTTTAAATGCTTAACATTTTTTTGCCACCCAAGAAAGCTTTGTGGTCACAACCACTAGCATCAATTGCCAGCATCTGGGGAAGAGGATGGGGAGGGAGTCTAAATAACTCTGGGTTAAGTAGCTGGTTTCAGCACTAAGTGAAAGGTATCACAATACGCACACCCCCTCAGTACTTAACACTACTGCCATGGTGATCAACAGTTAGCTTGGCAAAAGGGTCTCAAAAGCTATGACTGCTAATAATGTGTGATACACTTTGAATACATCCGTATCACATTTGTAGCCTTCTCCATACAAACTCTTAAAACTCAAACCATGAACTTTTATATTTGAGTATTTCAGCATGAGCCATTTTACTTAAACTCCTAGCATAAACCAAATTCAAGAGAGAACTGATAATGCAGCCTTGCAAATAGAGAGATCACAATGTCAGTCACTACTAACAATGACTCAGGCAATCGTGTTAACCTCAAAGCTGCCTGGAATCAACATCTTGATACACATAAAATGCATATATGCTACCTCTGGATAAAGAGTTGAACTGTTTAGCAATTAATATCCACAAGAAGACATACCACATTTTACGCTAATTTAGCGGCCATGTCTCCTTCTCCAGGTGGCCCTACACCTAAAGCAAATCTACAACTGGTGGTGTGCTGAAACAACCAATTAGCTATGCAAAAATGAAATTTAATTAAACAGTTCTGAAATACCCAAGTAAGCATGGAATGGCTTTGTTTTTAAACAAAGACTTGGAAAAAATACAAAAAAACCTAGATATCATGAAACATGAGCAATGTTAACATTTTAATAGTTCCAGATGAGGTTTTTGCACACTACAGATAAGTGCTTATCCTACAGTTACAAAAGACAAGTTCTGGAAGCTTACCAAAAAAACTTGCCTTGAGCTGATTTGTCTCCTGGCTAGAGCACCATTTGATAAGACAATAACAGAGACTCTCAACTTTCCTGCCAGGAGAAAAGGAACTCTGAAGTAAATTAAAGATATTACTGCAACGATTAACATTAAGAGAACATATCTCTGATCCACATGCTGCACTCTTCCAGATGATTAAGGAGACAGATGTTTATAGACACACATCGAAAATTCCACCTTAATCAGTGCAGTCCACAGAAAAGGGGTTCTAGAAAGCACTGGGACAGATAACATGTCAGAAGTAAGTGCAAAATCAACAGGTTGATACCCTGGTCTCATAGTTGCTGCATAAGAACCTTTGTGGCACAAGACTCACCACCACACAGTCATGGCATGAGTCCAACACCAAGCTGAGTCGTGTGGCTGACAGTCCTGAAGGACAGAATGCCATCTAGAGGGACTGGACAAGCTCAAGAAGTAGGGCACAGGAACTGCATGAGATTCTGTAAGAGCAAGGGCAAGGTGCTGCACCTGGGTCAGAGCAACCCCCAGTACCAACACAGGCTGGGGGATGAATGTATGGAGAGCAGCTCTGCCCAGAAGGACTTGGGGGTGCAGCTGGAAGGGAGGCTGGACATGAGCTGGCAACGTGCATTCACAGGCCAGAAAGCCAGATGGGTCCTGGGCTGCATCCAAGGCAGTGTGGACAGGAGGTCGAGCAGGCAGTTCTGTTCCTTCTACTCCTCTACTCATGAGATCCCACCTGCAGCGCTGTGTCCAGCTCTGGACTCCTCAACACAGGAAGGCCACAGACCTCTTACAGCGAATCCAGAGGAAGCCACCAAGTTGATCAGAGGGATAGAATACCTCTCCTATGAGGAAAAGCTCAGAGATTTGGGCTTGTTCAGCCAGGAAAAAAAAAGGTCTTGGGTTGACCTGACCGTAGCTTTCCAGCACCTTGCAGGCAGCCTACAAGGACAATGGAGAGGATTTACAAGAGCCTGTAGTGACAGGGCAAGAGGGAATGGCTTCAAACTTAAAGAGAGTGGTTCTAGATCAGATATTTAAAAAAACCCCTTAACTGTGAGGATGGTGAGGCACTAGCACAGGTTGCCCAGAGAAGCAGTGGATGCCCCATCCCTAAAGGTGTTCAAGGCCAGGTTGGATGGAGCTGAGCAACCTGTCTTGTGAAAGGTTTCCCTCCCCATGACAGGGGGGCTGGAACTAGATGATTCTTAAGGTCCCTTCCAACCCAAACCATTGTATGAAACTAAAGATTACAGGTGAAACTGAATTTTGCATGTTATACTAATCTCAATAAGTATGACAATTTCTACTGATAAACACAGAATTCACTTCAATGCATATTCCAGCTTATTTGCAGAGATCTAGAAATTTTTCTAGATTCTCTTATTGAACAGGACTGCATTTTTGACCATTCTTGACATGATGGATGTCTAAACATTTTTTCTTCTCTTCCTCATATTTAATTTTACAATAAAAGTTCTTAAAGCTGTTAGACCAATTTTATCTCAGAAGAAGTAAAAGAAAAAAAAATTTTTAAATAATTTTCCATTAAGATCTTCAACATCTTAAGGTAATTATTTTGGCAGATATCTTCAGTTCTAACTTTGTTTGGTGGCCAAAAAAAAAATTAATTCCCTGAGAAGTAATCAAAAGCTACTTAATCTAAACATTCTGTTGAAAAACTTAAGACCAAGACTGAGTAGACTTAAAAGCAAGGTAACTTCAGAAAAATGTAGTTCTGAACAGCAGCTTCAGAAATAACAAGCCTTAGCCCTCACTGTTCTAGTAAGCGTAACAGCCTTTGGACAGAAGACCTCAAATGCCCCACAATAATTTACCTTTATCTTGACTTGCTAGAGTCAAAAAAGCAACATTTATAAAGCCTTTGTAAATACAGTTCTTGGAACAGTAAGCTTACATTTTATGTCAGTCAACAGCTAATTCACCACTAGATGTTAAAATCTTATTTCTGAACTTGACAAAAATTTGGGGCTTAAAAACAATAATTATACAGGAGCATAACAGAATGATGCATGCAATTTCATACCATCTCAATTGGGTGCAAATAGCAAAATATCCTTTTGACATGAGCAGAGGTTTCTTGGAGCTGAGCCTAAATTCACCAACAATAAACAATGTGTATTGATCTGAGGCAGGCCTCAAACAGAGGATGCTACATATATTTTCACACTGAAATTATAAATTATAGGAGTCTGTCAATTTTATCTCATGTAGGTCCTCAGCACCAAACCATCCTGAAATCCATGTTAAATTGAATGGGAATTGTCCATCTTAAACTATGGGGGGATGATGTTATTTGCTTCTGTACTATATTAATATTTTTGAGTATGAGGAAGCACGTGAGAAGCACCCAAAGCTTTTTGTTCCTTGGGTATGTTATGACATCACATAGTACCATAATACTTAGTCTGTAAACCACAAGACTTCAAATGACTGAACTGCAAGAGGGAATATCAGTAACCTTTCTGCTCTACAATATCTACATGAGGCTAAAGAAAACTACCCAAATCATAACAGATTATTGATGCAACAAGTCTTTTCTGTCACTTCTGCTTGGTTTAGGAACCATTTCCCCCTGTAATTATAGGAATCTAGATGGTTTTTCAGACTACTCCTTGCTTATAGCCACCTCACTTTCCTTCAGCATTTGGTTAGGGTTTTTTTTCCAACAGGACAAAGAAGGTGATAATATCCATACACAGCAATAAGCCAGATATAACATCCCTTGTCACTTTACTTCAGTAAGTGGCTGACTCAAAGCACAATTTTTAGTCAGCAACTAGCCAAGAGGCATTTTATCAGTTCTTCCTGAACATTAACTGCTTATGTGCACTGTTTGGAGCACGGCTGAAAAAGCTGTACCTTGCTTACCCTGAAGCTTAGTCTAGAAAAAGTAGACATTCCATTAATTTTTCACTTTCTGAACACTCTTGCATAGATTATGTGTAGCTCAGCAGCATGCTGAACACAAACTGCAAGCAAAGCTTCAACCACCACTGAAATACCCCACAGAAAACACTTTTAAAGTACCTGCTCTTTCAGTTGCATTATTTCTCTTTTTAAGAATAATTACTTCCAAACTGCTGTGACTCAAGAGCTCTAGAATTTCCCTAATAGCAGGAGGGAAAACCATTCTAACAAGAAGGGGGCCTCCCTACAGTGACACAGCCTGGCTGCACTTTCCAACTGCACCCCACTTCCAGTCAAGGTGGTTGTTCCCATTGTGCAAGCCCAGATTCCTACAGACACTGCCAAGTGATTGACACACAGGCTATTCACTCACTGGAAGCAAGCTTAGTCACTGCAAACTTGGGTTAGCTGCTCTCTCATTCTATTACTGGGACACTTTTAAAATCACAGAGATTTTTTTAAAAAATCATAACCCATAAAAAAGCTACCTTCAAATTACAAAAATCACTGATTTAATGTAAAACCAGACACAGAACATGAAAGAGACTGTTTCTCAATACCTAGAACTAAAACTGGTTAATATCCAAAATATAAAATGGAATAGACAAACTGAGACAAGACTCCACAGGTAGGTGGAGTTCAGGCTGAAGAACTGAAATAGTACAGACACCAAGCCTGTTTCTGCACAAGTTCAACATCTGAAGGGAAGATTACTGGGTTTTGGCTAGAGGCATGTTGGGTTTTCATAGGCTGTGGTTTTCCTTGACTCTGCCAGGAATTTACATTCATCAGCTAATGTCTTGTAGGTACCATGAAATATCTGTTTAAGTCATTTGTTTACTCATGTCCAAGTGAGCTGCTTGTTCTTGTAAAAGGAAGCAGTTAAACACAAACTGCAGCACATCAAAGGAAAAACTAATTAAATAGTGGAGAAAAGCAAAGGTTATTAAAACAGAAAAATACTGAATGTTAATCAAGGCATGCGTTACCAAAGAGACCAATCTCTTCTTCATTTTTGTCCCAGTACATTTGAGTTTTACAGCAGTTCAGGCTAACAATCATCTCCAGGGTTAATCACAAGTCATTAGCACACTTTAATATTGCCTGAATATAAGTAAAAATGCACCATTACATGTGCATTGAAACTCTCCATTGCTGTGTTCACACACTGGTAAAACACAGTTCTCTGCAATGGAAAGTGTCATAACACATTTCACAGTTCATGGATTCATGCACATTCCCATGAAAACCATCAAGGCCACGGGCACTGCAGAATCACTTCCTCATAGAAACACTTCCATGGACAGCCTCAGGACCTCATGTGAGAGCAGGGCATTAGACAATATTGCACACTGACAGGAGGAAGGGATAGGGCTGGGATGAGATTAACATCCAAAATTCTGCTGGTGGCAAGAGGGATGGACCATTTCCCCAGGACTACTTAGTATATTATTTTTTCTATTTCCCAAATCTCACCGAACAAAACACTTTTGAAAACATTCAGTATTTCAGGAAGTTTTTGCAAATTGCCAATACAATCCATATTTATTATTCTTAATGAATTCAATATCTAGCCATCATCTCAAGAATGAAAGCTGAGGAATCCTTCAGAGCACAACATATGGAAATTATATACAAGTGGTAGAGACAGGCACAGTTTCAACATTCAAAACTTTACATTTATCCTTCAACACATGGTCGATACACATGCTCTGTGTATTAGTGAATCACCAGTGTTCAAATTTGTGGGGCACAAGGAGTGTATTGCAAGTATCATGTTTTCTTCAGCATCAACTTCTAGCAGCTTCCTGTAAAAAGATTAAAACATGACAGCCAAAAGCAGCAGTAGCAATTTTATTTAACTATACTTTAATCAGATTGTGCCAGACTGCTACCATTTTGAAGCTGAAGAAAAACTGCAAGACAGTTACCCTTATCTATTTGACCTTCAAAAATTAGCAAAGTAAGGCAGACCTAGATGGAGATGAGGGAGTGGGAGTTCAAACTGGAATATGCTATTTAAGGGTGTGTCTTTAAAGCATGACTTCCACATGCATTCAACAGATGCTTTCAAGTAACCAGTAAAATCCCTACTGGAATGACTTCCATATCGTTTTAATAATTTTTAACTTTTTGCACAACGATTTTTTCCACATTGAAACACTCAAGCTTTTCTGGCAAACATTTGGTTATGTGCTAAGGGTCTGCAACAGAGACAGATCCTCCTAGTAAGAGCTAGTGCAATCCAGAGAACCAAGCCTGCATGGAGTCTCAGTTTTCCCGCTGACTTAAAAGTATAAAATTGAGGGGGGAAAAAAAAAAAACACACCCAAACCATGAAGTTATTGCTTCAGCTTTCCCATCTTTCGACCAGAGATTCGCCTTTGTATCATCATCTGAACACTGCCACATGAAAATCACTTCCAGCAGAGTTCCATTTCTAATAACAGCTACTGTGACAAAGAGATTAAAAACAACCACTCTAATTTTATCACTGAGAGTGCCAATGGAGAAGGCAGTATGGCTTTCAAATTGCTTCCAAGGAGTGATGACAGCTGCAGTAAATATCCTACATCTCATCTTAAGTTTAAACAGCTTTAAAACAGCTAATTTTTTTTTTGCATTGATAATAATGCATTAGTAAAAAACCCAAGACCTAAGTGCTCAAAACTCAGGCCTACACTGATGAAGCACTTTGTCAGACTCCATACTTTCCTCAGGTATGCACAAAAAAATCCCCAAATAATGGTAAGTGATTTACACCTCCAAGTTCCTAAACATCAAAGACCTTGCTATACAGGAAGGGGTACGCACACTGCTTCTTGCAGAGATATGGGCTTCAAGAAACAGGAAGGATGTGCAGCAAGCACACTGCAAAGCAGGATACAACATGTAAGCAGAACAAAAGCAAAGGCCAACAAGACTTACATGCTCAAAGCAACATCCCCACACTCTCTTTCCAGAAAAAAACACAAATATTTACAAAAGAGAATTGTTATGGCACACACAAAGCAAAATTCAGGCATATCTTCAAACTCCAGTGAGTAAATAAGCCTGTCTATTAACTTTAAAATTTGATAAAGCCAAAAGAAATTAATAGAATGCTTATCTGAAATAAATATCCATAAAGTCATTCAAAAATATTCCCACGCTAATGCTGAAGTAACTTTGTGTATGCACATTAAAAAGACACCATCAAAGTTAAGCTCCATTGTCTTGGTTTTAGATTATTGAATAATCATACAAAATGCTAACAAGAATATTTATTATATGAACCTATTTTTTTTTCCATTTGGTACATCAACAATTATTTACTTTCCATTAAGCTGATATGATTTTGTTATGTGGTAACATAATTAAACTATTATACACTGTTGGTAAAGCCAGTATCACATCTCTGCAATCTTAATGCTGCTGGAAGATTGAAAATAATATGAAAGAAAAGAATGCTCAAAACTGTACCATGCCTGAGAAGGTATTTTGAGCTTGTGTGTAAGTATGGAGAAACAATATCCAAAAGGGACCATATCCAAAAAATATCTCTGGCAAAGTAAAATTAATGATAAAATACAATAGCAACAATAAGTGGAAGATACATGATCCTTTTTCAAAGATTAGGGGTCAAAAAAAGAAAAGTTTGCTCCTCTTCCTACAAGGCCTTTCATACAATCTTTAAGATTTATTCAAAAGGTGGCAGAAAAAGTCCTAAGATTGAACAGGGTCTAGGAGGTGTTCATTTCATATACACCACCAAGGGCCTTTCAGCATCTGTACCTGCTGGGTTTCTCCCTGGGGCCTGCAGTTCTGTGTACACTTCCCTCACCTACACCACACTGAATGTCAGCTGCAAAGCTCTAATTTTTTTACAATAAACTGAAAACCAAAGGAGAACATTTAACAATGTTCAGTGTGCAAGCAGACATAATGCATGCCTCAGCAACAAAGCCATCACTGGTCACCTCCCAAGACACAGAGTCAAAGCTAACACCAACCAGGACAAAAGGTAATGATTATTATCTGCTGCATTTTAGATGTAACATTTTAATCATTAAAAGGTAGGAATTTATTTTAAAGATATCTGGCGGCAATACTCTTGTACTCAGTATCGACACAACCAAATAGGAATCACAAGGGCACAATCTACTGTTTTCACAGGAGCTATGAATTCATAATTACCATGCCAGAGACCAGTTTAGTATGCACATAAGAGGGCCAAAAACCAGAAAATTTTAACTGCTAGTGACAGCAGTGTAGAGGGAAACACATTATTTCTCTTTGCAAGCAGCAAAAGAAAGGCCTGTTCTGACGTAAGATTTTCCCCTTGAAGTCTTGAAGTGTAACACTGCTCAAAACATTTAAGCCACCTCCCCATTTAGAGTAACTCCTTTTGTCAGCACACTAGTTTCATGGCATGAAGCGATACCAGATGTTCCAGTTCTAAATGCCTCACTAGGGTACACTTACCATGACACTTAGGAGATGCTGAGTGCACCACTGCACTCTTAGAAATCATTTAAAGTTTGTGCTCTGTTAGCACATACCCACTCCTATCCACTGACAAAACACTGAAATTTGCATTCTCAGAACATCATAATATGGGTACTTTACCCACTGCAGTTCAAGAAATTTCACTAAACCTGAAAATTGCTATATTCCAAGGAGGCTCTTGCACTTTCAACATAGCAGCATATATTAATGCTTTCTCTTCTGAATTTAAGCACAGATGATATGTCAAAAGTTCCCTTCTGGGTTAGATTCATGCAACTCATTCTTAACACATGAAGATTAATAGAATATAAAACAAAGCTTCTCCATGGTTCAAGGTATCCATGAATACATCAAGCCAGTATTCATTTAAACACCAACTCTCAGAGTCAGCATAAAGTCATCTAACTCTTTAGGGAAACAGGTCAAGGAAAAGTCAACAAGATAAAACTTCAAATTAAAATTCCATTTTAACTCCTTTGGAAGACACATAAAAACAATACAGCCTGAAGGATGTTATATGCTAAAATACTACTCTACAGCTCTGCAACGTCAAGTGTACAAATAACAGCAGGCAGAACCCACCACTGCGCTTTCTTGCAAAGTCTCCAGAAAGGGTAAAGAAGGAAAAAAAGAAACACGAGAAATGCTAGGAGAAAAAGAAACACAAGAAATGTTAGGAGAAGCACATTATTTACAACTTAAGAAATGTCAGAGATTTCAGCCAGTTCAATACAGGCTTCACCAGTACAACAAAATTACCCCAACACTATGGAAATTGATTCCTTTCTTTCAATAGTGCCCAAAGTTGTCTTTTAAAAGTCCTTACACAAACATTTGCAAGAAAAGTCTTAGAAACTGATTTTCAGTAACCATGGTACCTTACTTCATTTACAGTGGTCAAACATATCATCCTGAAGGGCTCCTCTCTATGAACAGCTGAGGATACAGCCCAATGTATCCAACCCCTTTACAGCAAAAACTGATGGTAATTAAACAAAAAGGCATAAGCGACTTAAATATCACAATTATGAACAGAGTAACATAATTCAATAATGATGTGAGGGATTTTTTAAAAATGTAGACTCACATATTCTTTTCTATGTTTTTGTAAATAAATAAATAAATCCCCTACATATACTTACCATAGATAAGAATACAAAGCTCTAGGCACACTACCCCATCACCAAATCAGTGATGATGTAATGAAGCTTGAAGTAACAATCTTAGATTAAATCACTTGTATCTGTGTTCCAGATTGCAAGGCAAGATGTATTCTATTACCATCTGTATGGCAGTTGTCTTTTGTCAAGTGGGCAATTCCCCTTATCTCTCCTCCTGAGTGATCATAATCACTCCTCCCTGGGAGGGGACATCTGCTGATAACAGGCTATTGAATGTCACTGCATGACTGGTTAGAACTATAACAACCCACTGTGAGATGCTCTGCCCAGAGGGAGGAGCCAAGCATTCCTACCCAGATATAATCCGGAGGTTCTGAAACACCAGCATGGCTTTCCTCCACTGGATTCCCCAGAAGAACAGCAGCTGCCTCTTCTTCCACTGGATCTTTGGAGGAAGAATACACCTTTTTTTACAGGACCCCTTGCTCCAACAGAACCACACCTGACACTTCAGGAGGACTGCAGCCACCTTTCCACCTGGACTGCTACCAACACCCTGACCAACAGGGCGTCACATTGAGTTCTGACTCTGTCAGTGCTGTTCTAGTGTACTGCATTGTTTGTTTTATCCTTTAATTTTTCTTCCCTATTAGAGAACTGTTATTTCCTGCTCCCATATTTTTTGCCTGAGAGCCCCTTAATTTAAAATTTATAGCAATTCGGAGGGGTGGGGAGGGTTTGCATTCTTCATTTCAGGGGAGGCTCCTGCCTTCCTTAGCAGACTCCTGTCTTTCCAAACCAAGACAATCTGACACAAGAGAATGTGGCACTATAGCCCCACTGGTGATGGTGGTGCACAAATGCAGACAAGGCCTACAACCTCTAGCCACTTTCTTGACATATTTATGTTTTGGCCAATGTATGTTTGTATTTAGTACAAACAAACTTACAAAGATATCTTAAGGTGTAGTGGCAATTTGTTACTAGTAATAAGGCTTTTGCACATCAGCAGTTATGAAAATGTAAGAATAGAAACCTGTAGGCATTTTGAAAAGCCTACATAACTTTTGCTACTTCCTACAATATGTAAAAATTGTGTGCAATGGACATATGTGTAAAAAGAAATCATATGCAGTGGTTGAATAAAAAAGAAGCCATCATTCCCATTAGTGAAATGATAAAAGCAATGCACATATTAATGCTATAGCATGGGTTAATTATCTAGTTATATGACTTTGCAAGAGCCATGTATAAGCAAACCTTTTTCAGTCAGCTAACACTGTTCTTCAGAACCATTTCTGGGTGTGTAATTTTTTGAATGCGTAAACAAATGCAAGGGTAAGATTTAAAAAGAAAAAGTAATTTTGGAGCTTAAGAATTTAGTTAGATGAATTTAGCTAATTTTATATTCCTTCCTAGAATAACCTCATGCAGAAGATTTGCAGAGAATGAAACATCTTCCCAGTAAAAACACAGTCCCTTGTAACTACTTGGAAAGCAAAAGTGATTAATGATAACACTTATCTGACCTAGCAGCACACTTGCCTTGCTAAGAGTCCCCCATCTCCCATCCCACAACTGCTATTTTTCAGAATAAAGTTTCCATACAGCCATCACCCACATATTAGTGGTCTGACACAACCCACAATCCACCACATGGAGTATCTGGTCTTGGATATTAGTTCAATTTCTGAATGACACAGACTTTGATGCTCATCATGTAAAAATGCTACTTACTTACCCTACCAGATCTTATGCCTTTGAATGACACACCAGCTCATTCAAAGGCATAAGAATGAACTTCTGCCTTCACAGTTTTCTATGTCGCCTGATATCACTAACAAAATCATGAGAAATGTACAAATATGCCAAGGAAGTCTTCCAGAAGTGCAATTTTAGACAGCATAATAGGGTTAGAAGTTTCGCTAGGGAAGCATTTTATAGAAGTCTCCAAGACTTGATGGAAATCTAGAATCTTCCATTAACCTAAAAATCATTCAATGGAATAATTATTTCTTATGTTCTAAAATACATCAGCTTATAGTTTGAAATTTATTGCACCTTACTGAAAGAAAATACTATAATATCAGTGAACCAAATCTGATTAAATTTAGTAGCTGAATTACCAAATATTTGGTTCTCATTGAAGAATTTCTAGAGTAGAACAGAGTCCATCAACACCTTTTGCAAAAGAAAAAAAAAAAAAAAAAAGGAACAAGCAAATAATGGCATTTCTGTATAATTATTTCTGACAGTTTGCAATAATCACAGAATCAGAGAACTGTTTAGGCTGGAAAAGATCTCTAAGATCATCAAGTCCTCAAGTCCCACCATCAACCCAAACCCACCACACAGTATTCACCACGAAAGCATGTATTTAAGCGCCACATCTACATGTTTTTTCAAACACTTTTGAGGAATGGTGATTCCACCACCCTGGGCTGCCTGTTACAATATTTAATCACCCTTTCAGTAAAGAAATGTTTCCTAATATCCAATTTAAACCTCCCCTCTACCAACCTGAGGTGATTTCCTCTTGTCCTGTCACTGGTTACCCTGGAGAAGAGACTGACTCCCACCTGGCTGCAGCCTCCTTTCAGGGAGCTGTAGGGAGTGACAAGGTCTCCCCTGGGCCTCCTTTTCTCCAGGCCAAACACCCCCAGTTCCCTCAACTGCTTCTCATCTGACTTGTGCTCCAGACCCTTTCCCAGACATGCTCCAGGCCCTCAATGACTTCCTTGTAACAAAGAGCCCAAAACTGAACATGGGATTTGAGGTGCAGCCTCACCAGTGTTGTGTCCAGGGGGACAATCATTCCCTTGCTCCTGCTGGCCACACTACTCCTGATCCAGGCCAGGGTGCCATTGGTCTTTTTGGACACCTGGGCACATGCTGGCTCACGTTTGGTTGCTTCCAACCAGCACCCCCATGCTCTTTCCCACCAGTCACTCTTTCCCAAGCCTGTGCACTACTGTAAACACAAGCTCTCTCTGGGCTCCTTGATTGGAGAAATCACGATTTCTACAACAGGAAACAAAGACAACAGGATATCATACACGGCATTTAATCTGATCTTTTTGTCAGGATGGTCAAAAACAAATTCGTGAATTCTTTCGCTTCACCTGAAGGAAAAAGCACATTTTATAATGTGCTTCTGGAGGGTAATTTTTTACCCTGCATTTTCTAATTTCTTAGAAAGACCAGACCACCTACACTGGAATCCATTTTCAATATAAGTTTATTTATTGAGAAATTGAACAGATTAAAATAAGAAAGAAGTTAACTCCAGAATGCTTTATCGGTACCAGATTTTAAAAAGAGGCCCGAGAAGCAGATATTGCGGCATCATTACATATTAAGGTAACATCCTGACATTTAGAACTTTTTCTTTTCATTACAAATACTGAGGGGTTTTTTTAACTCAATTATTCCTCTGAAACACCAAGCTTTCTAAACATACTTTCACATTCTCACATAGAGAGTCTACTGATGCATCTTCTATTTTGCACTCACAGACTCCAAAGCAACCTACCTAAACATGCCTTTGCTTTCAAAGCAGCCCCACTTGAAGGGTTAATTGTGACACTGCCAAGACATGGGACACCACCAAAGGGAAAGAGATCACCAACTCCCCTAATGCCCACCTGAATTCAGAATTCTCGCATGTAATCACCCTGGCCATCATCAAGATGACTGATGAAGTGCTGTTACTTTGTGAGAGCCGACAAGACATTTAAACCAGTGAGGTATCAGAAACACTTCAGAAGAATTTTAGTAAGACATCTGAAGGACTTTTAACAGAATCCACATTGTTTGCATAGCAAGCAAATTTATGCCAACATTTCTCTACATCACAGATGTCAGAGAAGTTTATGAACCAGTGCCAATGTCCTGAGAACATTCTGTCTAGGAGACATCTTCAGCAGGTAGAAAGTTGAAAGCTTTCATAGTTTTCAATAAATCACCTCCCTCTGTACTGACTTCATGTGAGAGCCACCACTGTGCTGTACCAGAAGAAAATACAAGGAGAAGAAAAAAAAGCATGGAAAAAAAAAAAAAAAAAAAAAAAAAAAAAAAAACCAAACAAAATCATAAGCATTTGCTGGACTGTCAGAAGCAGAGCATCAGATCACAGTTGATCTAAATCAACAGCAGCTCACAAAGCAGATTATATGCCTGATAAAGAACAACCAGGAGGAAAATAAATCAAAATTACCAGTTACTATCAAAGTGTATGGCACCAGCCTGCAGCAGGAGCAGCCTGCTATCCACTGCTGGGTTTTTTGGAACATTTCACAACTGGTCAGTTTTCACCCCTCCTTGAAAATGCTCCATACACCAAAGCCACAGGCACACAGACAGCTGGACAGAACAGGACAAAAAAATGTGATTCAGATTTCCTCTTTCACAAGACCTACTACACACAAATAAATTATTTTCCATCTTACCAAATATTTACTACACTGTGTATCTCCAGGATAAGAGCAGAGGACTACCAGTAAAAATGCCAAGCAGGATTCAAAGCTTGTCTCAAAACTATGATCTTCTTTCTCATAACCAGGGTACCAACTCTCTCCTTCACACTCCAGCTGTACAATGTTCTGTTGACACTTGGCAAAGATAATGAAGTAAAAAACAATGTTTCTATCCTTAAGAAATAACTTTTTCTCCTTGTGTCACTAATAGTATTACCAACTCTCTAAGGCCAGAACCAACACAAAAAGATCCAGCAGCAAAGCCAAGAACCAACTTTAGTAGATGCTCTTCCACTTCAGGCCTGCACGTACTGTCTGTATTAGGATGGCTCTGTTCTCTGCTAAGCCACTTCAGCCCGTCCGTTTACTTTATTTCTCATTAGGCAAACGCAGGAGGCCGTAGCAGAGAAGACAAAAAGCACAAAGGGTGAGGGAAAACCCCACCGTGCTTCTCAGCTCTTGCACCTGCGGGATTTTCCGGGTAAATAGTAGGAGTATGAGGTATGAAAGCTGCAAATAGCAACTCCGGGCACAGGGGCGGCGGCACTGAACCATGAAATGGGAGATTTAAAGACAAATCACTCTGCGCTGGCCCGGCCTTTACTGACACACCAGGGACGAGCACAGCCAGGGCTTTTTACCCCTGCCACAGCCGGGAAGCTGGGCAGGAGTGAAAAGCCAGTCCTGCCCCTCGAGAAGCTCCGGTCCCGGCAGGACACGAGGCTCCGCAGCGGCACCGCCCCACGCAGGAGCCCCGCCGGCGGCTCCACGCGGCCAGCCCGCCCGCTCCCCGCCCGCGAAGACCTCGGTCCCTCTGCTTACCAGCCCGTCGATCTGCACTTGCTTGACGGCCGAGTCCCCCGCAGCGGCGGCTTTGCCTTTGCCCTTGGAGGCGCCGAAGCCGCCGCCGGCAGAGCCAGAGCCTTCCTTGCGCGACGCCATGGCTGCTCCCGCACGGCCGGAAAGGGAAACGCGCCACACCGGAAGCGGCGGCGCGGCCGGGGCGCTGCGCGGCCAAACGGCCCCGGGCGGGAACGCGGAGCGGCGAGCGCGGGGTCCGGCATGGCGGCGGTGCCGCCTCAGGGCTGCGGGCCCGGCCCGGCTCGGTGTGCCCGCAGAGGCTGGGCTTTGGGCCTGAGGCCTTGTGCCTTGGGCCAGCACATCCGGCGTGCGACAGCCGAGACAGCCTTCCCTGCCGGCTTTCCTCTCCACAGAATCATTCCCTGGAAAAGACCGCCAAGATCATCGAGTCCAACCTATGAGCAAACACCACCTTGTCACCTACACCATGGCACTGAGTGCCACATCTAGGCGTCTCTTGAACACTTCCATCGATGCCGACTCCACTCCCTGGGCAGCCCATTCCAGTGTTTAATCGCCCTTTCTGTGAAGACACTCTTCCTGACGCCCAACCTAAACCTCCCTTGGTACATCTTGAAGCCATGTCCTCTGTTCCTGACATCCTCTCGCTGTTTACCTGGGAGATGAGGCCGACCTCCGTCTGGCTACAACCTTCTTTGATTTCAAAATGTGGAATATGCAAAAAAAAAAAATTTTAAGAAAGTATGTTCTTTGACGTTTGCTCTTTGTATACCTTCAAGCCTAGTCAACAAAAAAGGAATTATCTGTGAATTAGGTAGCAGCTAACAAGGTCTTAGTGATGTCCAGGCATTAGAAAGAAAAATACTTGTTGCCTCGTTAAGATTTAGTGCTGGATATGCTTCAATGATCTCAGACCTAGGGGGAGGTTAACAAAGAGCTTGGGAAGAAGGATGTGCCACTGACAGTGGACACAAAGAATGTGGAATTTATGGGCCACAAGGACATTTGGCAGGGGCCACAAGATAAGGAAGAAACTAATAAGGACAATCCAGCAACTGTGCTGCATCAGCTCCCATGGGGTAAAAGTAATTCAGCAGTGGAAAATTATGACTCAAGAAAGCCACCAACTCAAAGGATGAGAAAGATGTAGCCTGCAGACTAATTAACATGAGAAGCAAGAGAATCATTAACCAGTAGAAGATCGAACACTAATTAATTAGAGAACTGAGTAACTTCTAACAAATGAACATTAGTGCCTTTGCTAAAATGCATAAATAGTGAAAAGTTTTGGTAATCATTGTGCTGGCTTTGTGGATTTGCCACCCAGCAGCCTTTATGCACAGCACTGTAAAGAAATCAAATACCTTAATTCTGTGTGGATTGCCCTCTTGCACACTGGCTGAAAGAACCAGTTTGGGGAATACTTCAGGGAGATGTAGAGAGCAATAAGGTCCCCTTTGAGCCTCCTTTTCCCCAGGCCAAACGCCCCCAGCTCTCTCAGCTGCTCTTCATCAGCCCTGTGCTCCAGAGCCTTCCCCAGCTCCATTGCCCATCTCTGGACTCGCTCCAGCCCCTCAATGTCCTTGCAGTGAGGGCCTAAAACTGAGCTCAGGATTTGAGGTGTGGCCTCACCAGTGCTGAGGGGAGGGGAAGAGCCACTGCCCTGGTCCAGCAGCCAGCTGGCCCCTGGCAGACCATTTCTGGTAGCCCAGGAAGCTCCATCTGTGCATTTCCATGGTCACCTCGGGCAGCTCGGATGCCACAGTGACCTGAATTCCCAACCCTGTTGCTGGGCCAGCTCTGGGCTGCAGTGAGGGCTCCCCAGCATGGTTGAGGAGACTCTGGTCTTGGGAGGGATTTACACCTAATAAACCTGCAAGTGTTGAGGGAGATGTGCTTCTAATAGATTTGAAAGCTTTGTGTAATATCTTTACAAAAAGCAAACTGCTGTGGAGTGACATGAATCTCTGTCCTGAGCATGAATAATGAGGCATCAGTGCAAACTCTTAACATTACACAAATCCCTGAACTACCAACTTCTCATGCAATTCTCAGGAACGAGTTTGTGTTGCATTAAAACAGTTGGTTTTGCTGCTCTGTTTTGTCTGAGGTAGGGGTTTTTTGGTGTGTTTTTTTTTTTAATTTAATTTCAAATTCTAATTTTCAAATTCCTTCTGAAAAGTGCAACAGGCTGTGAAAGGCAGACCTACCAAACCCCCCAAATCTGTTCAGATACTATGCCAAATATGTGACTTCATAAAAATTTATCTTTTCAACAATGTAGTTAACAGTCATTTCTAATTAAGGCTGAGGAACATGTTTATCAACACCAGTATTAAAACGTATCTGTATTTGCCTGCAGCCACAGACCCAACATTTGCCTGTTCCTATAAAATGATTCTAACATCACTTAGAATAGTCCCTATCAGTTGCTTGCATTGGTGCTGGAACAAATTCAACCAAAGAATCCAGTATATTAATCATTCCAGCAAGGCAAAACATATCCCAAATGCCACTGATATCACTGACTAGAACTGCATTGACCCTAACAAGAAATCTGGAAACCCAGCTCTGCTAAGGACACCTTGTGATAGATGTCTAAAGGAGGGTATGATGAATCCCACCTCATATTTTTCATTGGGAAAATAATTCTTAAATGGAGATTGAAGGGGAAGTTCACAATGGCAGAATCACTGAGGTCAAATGAGCCTTGTGCCCCAAAGAGACTGAAATGCATGTGCAGTGGGATTAAGGGGTTTTTCTATAAGCAGTTTGTAGAGAGGCTGATGCAATAACAACCCTGAGCTTAACAACCCTGGGCAGTGTGCTGTGGCCAGTGAGCTCGGACATCGTGTAGGTGTTGAAAATTTGAGTCCTGCCCCCAGGTTTCCATGACTGAAGGCTGCACTCCCACTGGCATTGCCTTCTGAAGTTTTTCTAGAGAATGAAGTTGTTTAATTCAGTATTATTATTTCACTTAGCTGTTATATTAACATGAATATCCAGTTTTAACTCACAATATAATAGAGTCATAGAATCATCGAGTGTGCTGAGTTGGAAGGGACCCATCGAGTGCAGCTCTGGTTGCACAGGACATCCCCAAGACTCACACCATATGCCTGAGAGTGTTTGTCCCAATGCCTCTTGAGCTCTATCAGGTTTCATGCTGTGACCACTTCCCTGGGAGGCTGTTCCAGTGCCCAACCACCCTCTGGGTGAAGAACCTTTTCCTGATATCCAACCTAAGCCTCCCCCAACTCAGCTTCATGCTGTTTCCTCATGTGCTGTCACTGGTCATGAGGGTGAAGAGATCTATACCTGCCCCTCCACTTCCCCTCCTGAGGAAGCTGTAAACTGTGTGAGGTCTCTCCTCAGTCTCCTCCAGGCTGAACAGACCAAGTGACCTCAGCTGTTCCTTGTACAGCATCTCCTCAAGGCCCTTGGTTGTCCTCCTTTGGATGCTCTTTAACGGTTTAATATCTTTTTTATTTGTGGTGACCAAAACAGCCCCCAGCACTCCAGGTGAGGCCACCCCAGTGCAGAGCAGAGCAGGACAATTCCCTCCCTTGCCCAGCTGGCCATGCTGTGCCTGATGGCCCCAGGACAGGACTGGCCCTCCTGGCTGCAAGGGCACTGTTGGCTCATGTTCAACTTGACATCAACCCCCAGGTCCCTTTCCATGGCTCTGTTCTCCAGCCTCTCACTCTCCTATCTATACACAGCCAGGGCTGCCCTGTCCTGGGTGCAGAATCCAGCACTTGCCCTTGTTAAACTAAATCTGATCAAATAGTTTTAATTAAAGAAAACAAAGAGTAGGAAGAAGTACTGTGGTAATACAGTGATTTTAAACTCCCATCCACAAACTGCTGGAGATCTGCAGAATACTTCTTCAAAGATGTTGTTGAAGGGTATTTAAATAGGAAAATATACCTTCTGAAATGCACAAATGCACAGTGCTTTACCACTGGCAAATTCATAGGGATCTGAAAAAGAATGAAAACTCCTGGGATAATACAAATGTGATGTATTATCCTGACCTACAAAATTTCTGAACAGAAAGTCAATGTAACAAAAAAAAACAAAAAACAAAAAAACCAAACAAAATCAAACAAAACAAAACAAAAAACCAACCAACCAACAATAACAACAACAAAAACCCCACAAACCCAAAAAAACCCACCAAAAACCCCCAGCAAGTAGCTACAGCACGAAACATCACCATGTTCAGAGATATTGCTGTGGGCACCCAAAATATCCCTATTCAAGGGACTGGCATAGGGCTCACTACTTAATGCACTGCCAGAATAATTGAGTCAATTTTGTTAATTATGATTAACATGAAAAATGAAAAACAAATATCAACTTTCTACTTTACAAAACTCACCAAATCACTGGGGGCAAGAGGCCATAAAAAATTTCACCGTTGAAAATTAAGAATTCTTGAAAAGGAGGCCACGAAAAGGATGTCAGTGTGAAGAATTTAGAAACGTTGCCCAAGCTACTCAGGAAAACCACAAAACAGAAGACTTTCATCACAAAATACTTTAGAAAATTCAAGTAGTGCACAATCTCCATTAATCATTTTAAATTATACTCTTAAATCAAAAGACAGCTGGAACCAACCAAAAACCCTTAATTCCCCAGTCCTGTTTAAGTTAAAACCTTGGTGAAACTGAGATGTGTCATATCCCCCAAAGCACCTCTGCACCATATCAGGGCTATGAGCAGAACAAGAGTTGCTAAATATAAATTATCTGATTAGGGTTCAAAGATATAATCCCTTCCAAATCGTCAGACTGACTTTACCTTAAGGGCTAAACCAACTTGAGTTTCATTTGTGTATGCTGCAGGCTAAGACCATGCACCAGAGATGGGCTAGCCTGCAATGACTTGTTACCACTTGGTAAATAGGTCATGTCTGAATTCTGTGTTTTTCTTCCCTGCCCTCTCAGCAATTCCAAGTATTTCTAAGCATAATGAATACTTTAATTTCATTATCACAAAGTGTAGAGGAATAGGAAAGAATCATTTAGGATACACATAGCAGTCTGTACTTGCACTGAGACGTATCAACACCCAAATACAAACTTGCACAAATAACTAGAGTTGCCTAAAACAACATTAATTATGTTAAAAAATAAAGAATTGCTTCCAGTAAAATAATCTCCAAAACTAGGTGGCAAAAGATTCTCCTAACACAAACTTAAAATCACCTTGTAATGTGTTGCAGTTTACAGAAGTTTCAAGTTCAGAAAATCTCAGTATTCTGAGAGAGGTGATGTATTTAGGTTCAAGCTTTCAAACATGGGGAAACACAGGCTTGTGGCACATCTCTGTATGAGTACATTGGTGACCTTTTCCAGTGTGCCACAATGGGAATGAACTCTTACACTGCCTCAGCGGGCCAGTGCACTGCTCACAAATGAAGTAAAAATCCAATGCCTTTCCCGTGTAAAGTAAGGTTTGTATTTGGGAGGAGTGTAATGATTTTAAGGCTGTACTTAATCCTCATGTTCAAGTATAAAAGGCTATTCTACAATAATTCTATGCCTGGCATGGCCTCTGCTCCTTTTGAAATCTCTTTCTTATTCACAGGACACCTTTTGATAGGAGCCACTTTACATGCCACTCTCCCACCCCTTTGGGAGAGTGAAAATCCTAATGACAAGAGGTCCCTCTGTGTATCTGTGAAGATATCTGTGGTGGGTTAACCCTGGCCAACAGCCAAACACCTACTCAGCTCTCATCCCCCAGCATGGGGGAGAACAGAAGGATGGCAAGAAGACATGTGAGGAACATTTCCAAAGCCATGGAACAGACAAGATCTCTTAAATGCTCATTCTTTTCTTACCTTTGTTTTCCCCCAAAAAGATGTAACAGGGACCCTCATGTCTCACCAGCAGATGAAGGTTTGCCAGGTGCATGCCTCTGTAACAGTTCAGAACCTATATCTGTAGTTACATTCACCAGCACTGTCTGCCACATGCAGGGCAATTCCAAATTCCAGCCCCAGCCTTAGGAAGCAGCTTTGTGTATAAGCCTTGAATTCAGGAGTTTCAGCTATTTGTGTCCTGCTGACCACAGCAATTTAAGACTCGAAGAAATAAAATATCCCCAGGCATACCAACCCATGTTAAGGTAGGTTCTCCCTGATAAATGAGGCAGCACTCCATTCCAAATTTGTTCAGATATCACTGATCACCAGTTGCAACTCACTGAAGTCAGGACCTTTACACACTTATTTCTACAGCATCTACAACATTGTGTTTCACTGATAAATAATCACCCTCTGAAGTGTCAGGTATTCATCTAATGTTTACTACTTTCCACAGAGGAGCTCAACAGGAAAATTTAAGATCAGGCTAAATAAATGCATGGGCATTTTGTGCAGATGGATTTTTAATTACTATTATTTCTCAGGAGGCTAGTTGTGATTTTAGAAGTTAATGATACCAATGCTCAGATCTATTCCACATTTTTTTTCTAATTTTCTTCAAGACAATCAAAGTGAAGGAATTGGTTTTATTGTTGTTTGTTTTTTAATTTGAAGTAGGAAATGGAAAGTAATAAGGTGGAGGAAGGAGAGAAAAATTGTAAAAGTGGGAGCTGCAACAGCATAGAAACCCCCAGGGACAAACATCAAATGCAATAAGGAACTATGGGACTAGAATATAAACTTGGAAAATTCAATTTCTTTTCTGTAAGAATGGAGGTTTCAGAGGCCATCAAAGGTTTCAGCCATGCTGTTACACAGGCAACCTTTTACCATTTACTGGACTAGAAGTATAAGCATTATATTGAAAAAAAAAAGGGCAGTAGCATAATAAGGTATTCCTGCATGTGAAAGAAATATTAAACAATACAGGCTCTTTCCTTGGGAAAATTTGGAGGTTTTCCACCACTCAACCTTTTTTCTCTGCTTTTTTCAATAGATGTTTTCCCATAAGTGTTTTTAGTTACCTTCTATTCTTACTAACTTTTATGTTTCAAGTCTTTATAGCTATTTTTTATTATTAATTGATCATTTACTACTGCATCTCAAACCCATTAGCATACAGCTAACAGGAACAAAAAAAATTATGAAGGAATGAACGAAAAAATTGCCTAATTGAAAATGCATTTGATAAAAAAAACTCAGACATTTTAAGTGCTAATTTTGGCCTGTAAAACAAAGACAAGGTATTTCACAAAGTTACTGTATGTTTCTAAGCAGAGCTAAACTCTTTCCTAGAGTATCAAGTTAGGAAATTATGTAAGTGTAGGGAGCATGTATGATTTATCGTCACATTGTAAAAATTCTACTTCTCTATTCCCAGTAAACTGATTTCTCCCTGAAATCAATGAAAAGGTGAAAAGATACATATGGTATCTCAGGTAACTGAAGTGAGTTCTCTGGCATAAATCAGAATTTTGGCCATAAGTTAATTTCTTGTTGGAGACTTCTTCTCACATAATTTCTCTTTTGATGTCAATTTGCTCAGCCTTCTCTTCATAATCAGTTAATTAATCAATCAGTTAATTGACCCTTCTAATTCTTGATGACACACAAGCCCTGCCATGAGGAATATAACAATCTTCTCTAAGGACAACAAGAACTGAGGCAATAGAAGAAAGCATACAAAAAATCAAAAACATTTTGTCTTCTGAGCTTCCTGTCGTCTCCAAGGTAAGACCATGTAGATGTTTAAGAGATCTGAAATGGACTTATATTTACTTTGTATCAGAAAGAGTAAAAGGAGGGGAGGGATGTTCTGCTCAAAATGAAGGCACAGTAGGAGATGAGGTGTAAAGCATCACTCTGTTACTCCCCTCAACCTACTTTGCACATCAGGTATAAGATAGTCAGGGTTTGGCAAGGTATCTTCCTGTCTCCTTCACAAACTGAAGTTACAATTCCAGTCCTGGATACTCCATTAAGACTTTGTATTTTCCTACATTATGGCACTTTTATATCCTTCAAGGGCTTCTTCTCTTCAAGTGAGTACAGAGGGAGCAGTACTGCAGTATGTCACATGTGGTGCAGAATGGCAGCTAACTGGTGCAGATCTTGAGGAACAGTGCAGGGAGGGAAATCTACACCAAAACAATGTCCTTGTGTGTCCTTACAGGAGTATGAAACCAGTTGTTTAACATGAACATCATAAAGAGCTGCATAAACCAAAAATGCTGCATAAACTAAATGATGTGCATCAGAGATGTGTATCTATTCAGAAAGTTTAGTTATACTGGATAAGATCTGATTCTGTTCTGATCTGTTCTGATCTTTCCTGTGAATTTAGCAAGGTCAAAAAAGACAGCAAAGCTGGTTTAACATTTGAGAAACTGTCAAGAATCCCACTGGTTATTTTCATTCCTATAATTTCTTTCAGCTCTAGTAAGAAAGGTAAAGTCGCCTGCAAAATCTTTGGTCTCCAGTGCATTCTCAAAATACATGCTACTATAAGCAGTCACTTAAAACCTGCATTGATATTATCTGTATTTTATTTCTTACCCTTGTGAAACTAAATATGCTGATCTCTACATAAAATATGTGCTTCCTGTGGTCGACAATTTAAAGGATAGTTAATTTGGGACATACAGTGATGGGCCGTTATGGTATTTAAGCTAGAAAATTATTTTCTAGCTATGGTAACAGTAGAGCCAGAAAAGCAGAAAGTTTTGTCATACACAAAATTCTCATCTGCTGAAATCATACTAACCCATGAAGGAAAAACAGAACTTGTCACAGCCATGGTTTTAACAGATCCAGATACTGCATTCCCATGAAATACCAGAAAAATAGGCACTCTAAAAGAAGAATGCACATGATAAAGACTAAAATTCAAAAGCTCAATACCAGCCTCAGGGTAACAAAAGGTGGGGCCAGCAATGAATAATATACCTTCTGACAGATACAATTTAGCAGTAAATACATCTGAATCTTCTTCTATGGCCTATACATACCTCAGAAAAATTAACAAAAAATACACATAGGAAAGTATTTTCAGATACCCTCCAACAATGATTTATGGACTGTGTTTATTACAGGTTTGTTTATTTTAAAATGTTGAAATAGAAAACCTTATCCTTTTCTGGTTTTCTAAATCAGTTCATTTCTCATATTTAAGCATGGTGCTAAGACTTAACTGCAGATAACCACTCAGCACATTTGCCCAAAGCAACACATTCAGATTAAAAAGGTCTGACACAGGACAACTTTGGGAGAATCAGAAGCTATTTTCTCAACAAGCTACAAGCATTTAACAAGTGCCAGCTATTAGGGGAAATCCTTGTTACTAGGCCTACATCAAAGCTACTTTGATACAGCTTTCACTTCAAATAATCCGTGTCATAGCAATTTTGTTATTTAGTTCTACTACTGCATTACCTAGCACTCAAAAGCAGAGCTGAACTCATTTATGCCAAGAGACAGTCTGCTCTGCAGAGAGCTAATTTTCTGCTGGAGCAGATTTTGAGTGCAGTGTGCCTGGTGAAGCCCAGCTTCCTGTGGTGCCTGGTTCACCTCTGCACAGGCTTGGGAAGTTCAGCATGAACATCTCCTCCCACTTTAGATACAGAGAAAGGACTCCTTCTTCAGTGACACCTTTTTTCATAAATACTGTCTATTTACCTTCAAGGTATTAATATTATTGATAAAGACACAGGAACTGTTTTGTCAGATCAGAACTGTACCCAGAAATCTGTATTGTGTCTGGCAGCAAACAAGGACTTGTATTTCAGAAAATTAAGTTCCCAATTTCAAATTATGTTTCCTGTCTTTGGACAAAGCAAGTCACATTAATAAAGGTAATGTTTAAACAACCTCCATGTTCCTTTTCAAGCTCACTTCAACAATGACACTGCTGGTAGGCAGGCTACTGAAGATGCAAGTGGTTTGTTAGTGCTTCAATAAAATAGTCACTTAAAAAAAAAAAAAAAGACAAAAACCAAAACCAAACCCCCCAAAACACTAGAACATGGAAAACCCCAAACTCAAAGTCTTTTGGTGGTGCAGCCAGATAATTGATGAAACTTCTTAATTAAAAATACAAGGGCTAGAAATCCCAAAAACATAACTTTCCCCTGAGCTTTATGACAAGATTTGCTGTGCTACTGACAGTCTTTGTAAGGGTAGGTGCAATGCAAAAGCATCTGGTTCATTGCACTTGTTCAGTATAAAAGAAGACAAGAGGGCAAGTGAGCTATGAAACACACGCAGGTGCACAAAATTTTCTGAGTAAGTAGGTGGTAACAAAGACAAGAGTGGGGAGCAGAAGCTTGGAGGCCATTAAAGGAGTTGCCCAGGAAGAGACCCTGAAGAGGGTCTGACTGCGCTTTGTCTCTGGTAAGAATAGGAAAACATTATGGTGCACCAGCAGGAGTCTGCAGAATTTTCTATGGGATGTTTACAGAACCGGTCAAAGACAGGGAAAGGGAGGATCTAGGAAGACTCATAGGAAAATGAGATGTAAGGGGCCTCACATGTGAGCTGGCAGCATTCAGTACATTTATCTTACTGAGCTCTCTGCCTGATCACAGCAACTAATACTATCTTTTTATGAAGCTTGTTTCTAACTCTTCTTTTGCACCTAAACATGCAACTAACTCACCTTTTTGCACCTCTTCCTGCCCCAGTGAATTTAATCCTGTGGAAGTGTAATCTGCTATCAAATTTAAACTAGCCAGTGAGTAGGAGACACACATACATGCATGGGAGGGCCAGGGTCCAGGCATGGGCACTGGATGGACTGAGGGGCCATGGGGACTTGTGAATGAGGGAGTTCTGGTGAGCACAAGGAGTGAGGGTGTGTGAGTGATCACCTGGGCATTTCAGTGCTCTTCAGGTGGAGAGGGGGAGCAGCACTTCACTCTCTGAATGTGCACTATGTGTCATTTCTGGCAGAGTTCTGGGTGCTGTGCTAGTCTGACTGGCTGGCTCTGTTAGTGCCCTCTGTGTGTGCCACACTTGTCCAGGACACATGGGAGCATAAGGATCCTGCTGGGTCCAGAGACTGTATATGGATGGATTTCAGCTGCCAGAAGCAACAAACCCGAGATACCAGAGGAGTCTGGATTCAACACACCTCTCATAATATCCCTAGACTTATTTTTTAAAAAAATCCACTTTAGAGATGGCTCATGGGAATAGCAAAAGATTTGAACTTGAAAGGAATAGGGCAAATTTTAGTTTATGAAAAATACTGTCAAAATATGAAAGAAAATGCTGAAGAATAGTACTTCTCTGCTATAGTAGTCTTATAGACCTTATTTTTAATATTTTAAATTTATTAAAAATAATTTTAGGTGAATTGCAATCATATGAAACATAATTCTACTGAAAGTAGTTTATCATGCAATTAATGCCATCTTCTGAGGAATTCGAAGGAGAAATCTGTGCTGTGTTTTGCCTGCTGGCCAGCCTTCTGACCATATTCCACATATACCAACTACATTACAACTTGTCTGTGATGATACTATTTACCCGGAGAACAGTATCTCATCACAATGGTATTTAACACCCTACTCTGGATTATATTGTACTTTGCACTTAGTTCAAAAATTAGTTCAAGCTCTTATTTCCTTTTTTTTAAATTTTTATCTCCATTCTGTAATAGCAGGTATTATCACTGGAGATTCCTCATTCTAAGATAAGGTGTGGAAAGTGTTCTTAACATGGAAAAAGTGCCTGTCTTTGGGCAGTTACTTAGTTGTCATCCCACACACAGAGAACACAAAAACAAACAAGCAAAAACCTACTTGAAGAAAAAATAATTTCTCCAGTAAGGTTTTACTTTGGAGTCTTGCTGAGTGTTATTGTCTAACATCTTAAATAATTAAACTGTGCAGTTAGATAGGAAAACTGAATCATCATGGCATTATGGAAACACATCAGCTACAGGACTGAAGTTTAATTAAGACTTTTATATATAAGACTATGTCTAATAATGAATTCAACATGTCACTTAGCTCATAATAAGCCATACATCCATGTATGTCCATGATACTCAGGAGCACGCACAACTGTCCCCTGAAGACAGCAGGAAAGAAGGATTAAATGGCAGAAAAATACTGTCAACAGCACAACTGGATCCATAGAAAATATTCTCAATCACCCCTTCTTTGCACTTTTCATCCTAAGTGCTTTAAAATACTTTTCCATGTAAACATTTGAATTTCCAGAATAGTAATCAAATCCTTTATTTTTCACTTTCTCTTGACATTAACTTACTTGGAAGCACTTATTTTCCATGTCTATTTGCAAGCAAAAAGGCCAATATGACAGCTGAGTATTTGCCTAAATGATCTGAGAGCAGCCTGACTGATTACAACAAACTGGCAGGTACTTATCATGGTTTTGCTAGCAGTACAGTTGTCCCAGGCAGAAAGATGTCTCCTGTGGAACCTGCATAGCAAGACAGATATCTCCAATTATCATTTTGATGGTGTTAAGGTATCACATCCTCTTGCCTGCCTAAAACAGGGGCATTAAGTTTGGTTTTTTTAATACCAGATGTCTGGTGTGTTCATGTTTTGTGTTGTACAGGGAGGAAGGAGTTTGTGCACTTTTTCCATGACAGCTGTATCCCCAGATTGCAGTGCAATTAAATTGTCTTGGGAAAAAAAACATTAAAATGTAGAATATGTGCTTTTCCACTTCGGTTTTGTGCACATTGAATTTAAGATTGATGTGGCCAATGCAGGCACACAATATAAATGGGCACTTACTAAGCCTTCCTAAGTATTCCTAAGCCTTCCAGGTAACAGGTGTCAGGATGAGAGGATATAGTGTTAAGCTGTGCCAGGAGAGGTTTAGATTGGGCATTAGGTGAAATTTCATAACACAAAGGGCAACTAAACATTGGAATGGACTGCCCAGGGAGATGGTGGAATCACCATCTCTGGAGATGCTTAACATGGCACTCAGTGATCTGGTTGACAAAGTGGTGCTGGATCCTGAGTTGGACGAGATGACCTCAGAGGGCTTTTCCAGCCAAATTGATTCTGTGATTCTGTATGCTGATGTGTGATTAAACTACAGTCTCTGCGACAGCAACTGGAATTTTATCAGTACAGTGAACTAGCAAAAAAAAAAAGAAGACTCGGCATCTCTTATCTTAGCCAACGGCAGCAGCCAGCACAGCACCCCAGAACAAGGGGCAATGAACCAGCCCTGAGGTTACCCCTGTGCAGGGCGGGACGGGCAGGCGGGACCCTCCGGGGACGTGGCAGCTGCCCCGGCCGGTCCCGGCTCTCCGGGTGCTGCCCCGGCGCTGCCCTGGCCGGTCCCGGCTCTCTGGGCGCTGCCCCGGCCGGTCCCGGCTCTCCGGGTGCTGCCCCGGCCGGTCCCGGCTCTGGCGCTGCCCCGGCCGGTCCCGGCTCTCTGGGCGCTGCCCCGGCGCTGCCCTGGCCGGTCCCGGCTCTCTGGGCGCTGCCCCGGCCGGTCCCCGCTCTCCGGGGAGGCCCCGCCCGGGCCTGGCGCAGCTTCCGGGGCAGCCGCGGCCGTTCCGGGCGGCGCGGGCGCCATGGGGGTGACGAGACAGAAGCACGCGAAGAAGATCATGGGCTTCTACAAGCACAACTTCCAGTTCCGCGAGCCCTTCCAGGTGCTGCTGGATGGCACCTTCTGCCAGGCCGCGCTTCGCAACAAGATCCAGATCCGGGAGCAGCTGCCCGGGTACCTGGACGGCGCCACGCAGCTCTGCACCACGCGGTACGGCGGGGAGCGCGCTCCGGGGGCGGCGGTGGCGCTGGGGCCTGAGGGTAACCTGCAGGAGGCTGGGAGCATCCTCGGACCCAGCTGCCTTTCCGAAAGTGGCCCGAACTGCGGGGCCGGCGGTAACCCCGCTGTGTGAGGGAGGGCTGGGTGGGCTCTTTTCCCCCCAGCAGGGTCTGCTTGGCGAGGTGGTAACAGCAGGGGAAGCGGAGATCTGGGCCTGGAGGGAGCTCCTGCCTGGCCGGAGCTGCAGCCTGCCAGTGCTGGCTTGTTTCCAAAGCAGCTCTTCGCAAGGAAGGACAAGGATAGGCTAGACAAAGACACGGAATTAAAACATGCACACTACATACTGAAGTTGCCTCCAAGTTGCCTTTGTTATTACTTGATTAGTTGTATTGTATATATTAAAATACAAAAGTATAGTTACATTGTATATCTGCAATAACAGAATAGCCAACTGCCTGCTATGGAGGCAAGTAGTGAAAATGCCAGGAAGAGATAGATACACCCTAGGCTCAAAAAACACACTGAACCTTCTTGCTCAGCATCTTCTAAACAGTATAGAGTCATGTCCTTAGCTGTGAAAGGTTTGAGAATTGCTTTGATCCAAACTCTTCCTGTCGTGTTTAAACGTCACTTCTTGCTTCCTTTGTCAGCAGTATCTGTTGGTCATTTTGACCAGCTTCCACTTAGGCCAGCTGAATGTACGTGTTTTCTCTGCTGTCAGAATACTGACTGTTTGATACAGCACCTCAGTGTTATGAATAGAGCCTCACAGGGGAAATAAGCTGGTTTGCTGGGACTCCAGGCGGGGTCTCACTAATGTGGAGTAGGGGGGGAGAATCCCCTCCCTCACCTTGCTGCCTGTGCTGCTTTTGATGAAGCCCAGGACACAGTTGGCTTTCACACTGCCAGCTCATGTTGAGCTTCTTGTCCACCAGCACACCTCCCAGGTCACTCTTGTCAGGGCTGCTCTCAATCCATTCTCTTCCATCTCAGTCCATTTGTGCTTGGGTTGCATTGACCCATACACAGGACCTTGCACTTGGCATTGTTGAACTTCATAAGGATTGCACAAGTCCATCTGAGGTGTCTCCAGGCCCCTCTGGATGTCATTCCTTCCCTCCAGAGTGTCTGCAGCCCCAAACAACTCGGTGTCTATGGCAAACTTACTGAGGGTGCACTGAATCCCACTGTCCATGTCACTGACAAAGATGTCAAATGTCCCAATACCAACCACTGAAGAACAACACTTGTCACTGGTCACCACTTGGACATTGAGCTGTTTACTGCAGCTCTTCAAGTGCAACCCTCCAGTCAATCCATATCCACCAAGTGATATATCTCTCAAATCCATGCCTCCAATGTAAAGACAAGGATGTTGTGTGGAACAGTGTGCAAAACTTTGCTTTAAGTCCAGTTGGGTGACATCTGTTGCCCTTCCTTATCCATCAGCACTATAACTGACACAGAAGGCCACAATTTTTTTTCATGATTTCCCCTTAGTGAAACCATATTGGCCTTGTTTTCTTCACACCTTATATACTTTTCAGGAGGAAAGTAAAATGCTCCATAATCTTGCCAGGCACAGAGGTGAACTGATTGGCCTGTTGTTCCCCAGGTCTTTTATTTCCATTTTTTAAAAATAAATTACATTTTCAAGTTTTATAATAAGTTAATTTAAAAATAAATTAAATTTTTAAAATAATTTTGTTAGATAGTGGTTTATATGCTCGGTGGTATTCCAAGCATAAATTTTAGGACTTAGCATTGTCACTGATGTGAATTATTTTTAAATCATTTAATATATCTTAATTTTATTACTGGTTAATCATGTTTACAGCCAAAGAAACCTTGCTGCTGTCTTCAGATGGGCTGTTGCTTTCAGAGTTCTGGGTGCCATTTACAAAGCATAGAGACACCCAGAACAACTGGGTGTTTCTCATTCCTAAGTAACTCACATCAGCCTTTTGCTGTTGTAAAAAATATGAGGGTTTTTTTTGTTTAAAAATTATTGTCTCTTTTGGTTTTCAGATGTGTCATAAAAGAACTTGAATCACTGGGGAAAGCACTGTATGGAGCAAAATTAATTGCCCAGAGATTTCAAGTTCGAAACTGTTCTCACCATAAGAATCCTGTGAGTGGTTCAACCTGTTTACTTTCCATGATTGAAGATGGCAACCCTCATCACTTCTTTATTGCTACACAGGTAAAAGCTCATGGGAAATGTAGCTCCATTTCTTTTGAAGTCATGTTTTGATACCTAAGGATAAAGAAGCCTACAGAAACCTTGATTATGAGGTTTTTAAATAGTTGGTGGGAATTAATCATGTAAAGCTCTTGCTTGCTCTTTAATGTATTTCCTAATTACGAAGCAGGGAATCTTTTCTCCTACTTGAACAACTAGATTTTTTTTACTTTGTAATGATATTGCTTAGTTTAGGTGAAAGAGTATAAAAACATACTGACTACCTATTGACATGTAAAAAACAACTCATGAATGTTAATTGGCATATTGCTTGGGTGTGCATCCCCTTCCCTGAACTGCTTTGCACTGTAGTCTGAAAAATGAAATTAAATGTTAACATCCATATAACTTCATTTTTAAGACATTTTGAACTAAAGAATAAATAACTATACTAATAAAAAAGGCTTTTTTTTTCTTGGGTTTGTTACTGGGACTGCATGTATAAATGATATACAATATATATAAAAGAATTTATAGTAGAATTCTTTTTAGTTATGTAAGCTACAGGAGTTTAAAAATTATTTATTACAGAAAAAATTATGTTACTTCTTGAGGTGTGGTGGTCTGCATACAAGTGAATTGGGACTTCTTTCTCAAAAAATGTATGCATGCATATACATGCAGGAAAAGGGAATATGTTGGTAAATTTTGCATCAGAAGTACAGCTAATCAGGAGAGAAATTGAAATTTAGTTGCTCTGAAAGGCACTGCCATGTATATCTGCTAGATTAAGTTTCTTATCTTTTTCATAATGTAATTTATCTTCATAGTTTTGTATTAAAAGTAGGTGCATTTGAATTGCAAATACCATTTCTTCTGAAAATATTGACTAAGGTGTTTAATCTTGCAGGACCAGGACTTATCAAACAAAGTGAAAAGGAAGCCTGGCATTCCCCTCCTCTTTATTATTCAGAACACTATGGTGCTAGACAAACCTTCTCCTAAATCTTTGGCATTTGTTCAAAAGTTGCAGACAAATCAGCTTGTTCCAGAGTACCAAAAACAAAGTATTGTGGAGCTCAAAGCAAAAGAAGGACTAGTAAAGCAAGAAGGTGAAAAGAGAAGAAAACGCAAAAGGGCAGGAGGCCCCAATCCTCTCAGCTGTCTGAAGAAGAAAAAGAAGAAAACACAGGAGGGTCAGGAGCCTTCTGCTGAAAAGAAGAAAAGAAGAAAAAGAAAACGAAATAGAGTTAAAGCAGAAGCCATGCAGTCAGTGCAGAAGAATGAAGGAGAATAAACCTACCTTTGCAGACAACACAGAACTTGAACATTGTTTGAACTTGGGGGAAAAAACAGATAGATTAATATGCAGTCATATGAAACTGAATTTTTAATATTAAAATTTATTTTTATGAGGTGATACTGCTTATTACTGTATCTCAGTATTTGCAGGTTATTGTCCTAATAATTTATTCTGTTATTTAGTGTTGGGTTTGTGACAAAATATTTACGAACCCTCATATTTCATTATTCTCTCCAGCACCATGGTTTGTGTTAAAATTCACATGCTATGTAGTAGTTTTTTAGAAATGCTTCTTGGCCTCCATATAGATTTCAGTGGGAGATTAGACTTCTTACTAAATTGAGGTTGCTAATCTTAATAAAACTAGTTTTTACAGCTGACCTGTTAGAGATATGAAACTGACCTAATATAACACAATAGCTTATTTATCTCTGTTTGAACACAAAAGTTAACTCTTGCAAAGAGACCTCATGCCCTCAAAAGCCCTGTCCAGCCTAAATATCTCTCTAAGTACCATGTGAACCAATACTTCTCTTGCTGTTGATCTTTATTTATTAAGAAAATCACAGAGGCTGTGCAACTGTATTGTTATTCCTGACATTATAAGGGCATCTCCAGTCTTGCCTATTTCACCTGCAGTTTATTCTTTTTTTTTTAATAGGAAAAATGCAACTTAAAATTGCTGAATCAAAGCACTGGTAGTACCTAATGCCATCACAGTGTAGCAGAGCTGTGCAGGACACCTGGAATGCAAACAGCTGAGGGTGACTGGACTTGGGCCCTGATGACTGTTCTGCTGTTCTGTAAGATTAGGAACAGAACGAACTGGGTTGGAGGAGAGTTGTGGTTTGACCCCAGCTGGTAACTCAGCCCCATGCAGCCATGCACTCACCTTCCTCTGCGTTGGGATGGAGAGAATTGGAAGGGTGAAGTGAGAAAACTCATGGGTTAAGGAACAGTTCAATAAGGAAAGTAAAAAGCGTGTAAAACACAAGCAGTGCAGAAAAAGGAATTCATTCACAGCTTCCCATGGGCAGGGAGGTGTTCAGGCACCCCCAGGAAAGCAGAGCTCCATCAGGTCTAATGGTGACTTGGGAAGACAAACACCACCCCAAATGTCCTCCCACCTTCTTTTCCAGCTTTATATGCTGAGTGTGATGCCATATGCTATGGAATATCTTGGGTCATTTGGAATCAGCTGCCCTGCCTGTGTTCCCTCCCAGCTTCTTGTGTCTCCCCTGCCTACTTGCTGGTGAGGGGAGAAGCAGAAAATGCCTTGACCCTGTGTAAGCACTGCTTAGCAATAATGAAAACATCTCAACACTTACGCACAAATCCAAAAGCACAGCTACTGTAAAGTAACTACCCCAGCCTAAAGCAGCACAAGGAGAGAGTTTCCAAAATGGTTTCAAGTACATGATTTTGTAGAATAGCTATTGCTTCCTATGCGTCCTTAAATGTTTGGTGGCATTAGAGTCTGAAGTGAGTGACCGGAATGACAATAGAGGGATGTGCGGCATAGCACGTGCTGTGGCATCAGTGTGCTCTCACAGTGTTCCCAGTCATCTCTAGCCAGATTTTAAATTTTTCTCAATGCATTTCTTTCTAACAGATGTTCTTAAAAGGAGAGAGTTCTGCTTCTTGACCTACATGGGATTAAGCTGTGCGTTCTAAACAATTCTTTAGCCTGTGTATCATGAATTTTCAAAGTAGTTCTTGTGCACTGTCTGCACAGGTTCTTGAATGTCTGGAGTACATAGCTATCATCTATGATGCTTTCTGTTGGCTTTTCAAATTATATAGACAGTTGTTTCACAGAGTTTGAGAAACCAGCTTGAGTGATGGGAGTTGGCCAGTCTTAGCAGACTGCAGGGTCACATCTGGCTAGCACAGGAGGTGCATGGTGTGCTCTCTGCTCATGGCACTGCTGTGGTCCCAGCCCAGGCCTGCCTCGCAGCACAGCTGTTAGGAGCAGGCTGTGCCTGCCTGCATTGTTCTGTTTGAGACCATAAGTATCTTTGGAACAGACTGTGAGAGACAGAAGCAGGGCAGAAGGGTGCTATAGTCAAGATGAAAGCTTTAATTGAAATTAAAAACAGTCACACTCATCATGGTGTTGTTCACACATTGATTGCTGAAGTGAGTCCTGAGGACAAATTTAGTAACTCATAGAAATACCTTAATGCAGCATATTTGTTTGACACCTTTCTCAAGCTGTCATAGTCCCTATACCTTCACTTCTTTGGGCACAGTCCCATATTAATGTCATTTTGCTTCCCATTCCTCCATAAATATTGCTTATATTTCTTCCTCCTCCTGAAACCCACCCACAGATATCACTGCTGTAAGTAAAACTTGGAGCAGAGTTGGTTCACCATCAAAATCTCATTCTGAGTCAAAAGTATATTAAAACCCAGTAACTTTGCTAAAAATACTGTTTTTCAAAATAGAGCATAAAACCCCTCTGCTCTATTATTTACAGCAGTCCCTTTCAGTGTCATTGAAACACAAAGCTTAAATTCACCTTTTTTTAAAGACTGTGAGCAGACACAAACATAATTTCTGTAAAAAAAGAATATTTTAACAGTCCTCTAATGACTCCCACCTTAAGTAATTTAAAACAAAATTTATCTGTTTCCTTAGCATTTGAACACAAGCTGACTCATGGTGCTGCCATTGGGAAGAACTGGAATACAAAGGGAGTGAGCTCTTAAGAGAAAAACTAAAATTTATCTGCCACATACGTGCAACTCTCCTCCTGCGTGCTAAGTAATTTGTCTGTGAGCTTTGGGAGAGAGCTCCCACCCAGGCAACTAGCACAGGCAATCAGACTGTATGTGTTACTGCTTTGAAATTTGAAAGAGAAGCCCACCTAGTTTCCAAGTGCAGCAAGTCCAGCTGACTGGCTGTGTTTATACCGTTAGGTCAGTGACCCTGGGAGCAGCCGGTCACTCCGAGCCCAGGCGGCAGGGCTGGCCCTGCCCGGGCTGGGCGCTCGCAGCTCACACCGCTGCGGCTGCCGGCTGAGCGCTGCCTGCTGGTGCTCTCGGGCTGCAGTGCCTCTGCCTGCCAGGTTCAGGGAGGTTCAGATGGCCAGGACTGTGAACCTTGGCAAGTCCCTCTAGGAATTCAGCAGTGTCAATCTCTAGGAGCATCCCTAGGCCTGTGAGAAACACCACCGTGGGAGCATCCCACAGAGCCAACTTGGCTGTCATAGGTATTCGCTCCATGTACTGCCCAAAAAGCCATGGCCTTATTTATCAATAAAAAGTCTGGAGTTGTGGACACAAGTCAGCTATATACAAGGTTCCCAGTATAGCTGCTCTCATGAAGTTTAGGATTGTTTTGCTCCAGGGTGTTAGAGAGACTGGTTTCAGTTTTGAAAAATGCAGAAGCCAGAGGTAAATCAAAAGGAGCTTGACCAAAAACTTCTTTGGGGCTATTGATTTCCTCTTTTCTCAGACAGTATAAAAATATATCCCAAATCCTAGGCAGCAGCTCACTAAGTCTTTTTTTTCTTTAAAAAGGGAAATAACCAGTGTTATACAATACAATGTATGCTACATGAGCAGAGTAATAGAAGAAGAAAACAATAATACATCAGCCACAGTCTGCAGGGCATTAATGCTGAATTTAGGATGGAGTCTCATCTACAAACAGCAGAAGATATTTACCTAGACTGCCTGCCAATTCAATTGGCTGGATTTATACGTTAGTGTGATCCAGTGGTGTACAATAAATCATTCCCTGGGCATCTGTTAATGACACTAAATAGATGAGTTAATCAGAAGCTTCTGGAACCTGGGATGTTTATGAATCATTAAAGTAAATATGAATATGGTATGACTTGAGGAATAAATACATTCTGGTGGCGAAAGGAAAATAGGATGTCCAGATCAGTCCTGATCATTTGTTTTCAGCTACACTGATACAGTGTGAATGACTTCTCCATCAGCTTTATAGTGCTCCTGGAGTTTCTTGAACATGTTCTGTCAGATACAAGATGAAGAACATTGGAACAATACCATTATTTATATTCACTGCGTCTTTCATATAGAAGTTTCACAAACAGCTACTGTATATTTCATACCTCTGTGTGGGCGTAATATCTCACACAGGGAGCAGCCAGAGATACGGGAATGAACAAATAAGAGCCCCAGCAGGTGTTATCATTTACAATTTAAGGGAGAAAAATTGCAGTGTTCCAAGAGAGAATGACAGAAAGCAAAAGTTTTTGTACCCAGAGAGTCAGGAGTGAGAGAGAGACTGCACCTTGTGATTTAGGAATGGCCTAACTAATGCCGGGAAAGGGGCTTGTGAT
This sequence comes from Haemorhous mexicanus, assembly GCF_027477595.1. NCBI lineage: Eukaryota > Metazoa > Chordata > Aves > Passeriformes > Fringillidae > Haemorhous > Haemorhous mexicanus. The sequence goes on from NC_082341.1 coordinate 143,701,921, forward strand.
GTATTTCTGGTAATTATTATGTCTGTGCACTCCAAGCCCCAGATTTGTCTCAGAGAGCTCAGCTGTCTGCACACAGAGGCAGTCATTTTGTAAAAGTTGCTACAGCTTGTTATAGAAGAGACAGGCTGGGCTCCCTCGGGGCAACTTTGTTTTCTGATTTCTTCTCCTGCGGTTGAGAGGGAGAGCATGCAGCTGTGTTTTGTGTATGGATACAGGGAAACAACGAAGCTGTTAACAAGGGTCCAATTAAAAACAACCCAGAGCCAAGAGCTGGAACAAAGAAAAAAGACAATATATTAGTCACTGAGATTTAAAGAAACCAAGGAAGAGAGAAAAAAATATATATGAGGGTTTCACGGTGTTAACTGGAGGAAAGAATTGGTCAGCAGTGAAAGGTGAACCAGAAATGGCTCAGCATTCAAGAATAGGGAACACAATAATAAACCATAAACAAGTTTTTTAAAAAAATCTTTCTAATTACCTTAAGAAAACCTTATTACCCTTTGTGGTTCAGTTTCTGCCTTTTCAAAACAGCAAGCTGAACTGACTAAACTGCTAGCAGATCCTGTGCTGATAGCCTAAGAAGTCCTGCAGAATGTCAGTCTCATGCCACCAAACACTTCATGTCTTTATGGTTTTTCAATATCACTCACTTTGCAGCACTGCAGGTTAGCAGCCAGATCATTCTGCCTGACCTTGCACGTGGCTCACTGCCCAGCATGCAGATATTACATCCAGGAGCAATCCTCCTCATGCCATTACTGATAGGGTTAATTGCTCCTGAGGGTACTCACAGCAATACTCTGCGATAGCCAGCCAGCAGTTCTGGCATGGTATGGGTTCTTTTTAAAGTCTAATCTCCTTCCAAGAACTCAGTAGGGGACCTCAAAAGTTTCTTGTTGCAGTCTTGACTTATGGTTGATTCAGAATGATCTTGTTGCCATATTAATTCCTCTGGGGGCAAAGATGCTACTGATCTGACTCTTCAGGGTGGATACTCTTTCAGACTGTCTTGGAGAAACACAGGAAATTTTTCACTTTGTGAATTGGCACCCTCTTTGACAGCCAGGTTTTCAGAAAAAAACTAAGAGAACAAACACTTTTCTGGAATTCCTGGCTCCCCCTTTCCACCCTGATCATTCTTTCAGCTCTGAAAAATACAAGCAGGGCTGTTCTGGGATGGTCCAAAAATCTGTCTCAACCAGCATCACGCCTCCAATAGTGGCATAATGTTGTTCTCAGGAGTAGAATGAAAACTGACAAAACATCTTCTTGGTGCTTCCCCAAATGACTTTCCAACTTTCTGACAATTTATTAGGGAGTTCCTGACCCACGAAAAATATTTTGTTTTTAACAGCAGGTAATGAATTTCTGTTTCAGTAATTTGTTCAATCTCTCCTTGAAACCATGTAAACTTTAAACCTCTAATTTTCTGTGGCAAGGAGTTGCATAACTTGAACACATCTTATGAAAAATACTTTCATGTGTCAATTAAGAATCTGTTGCCTACCAGCTGGCCCTTATAACGGGTAAAAGTTTAAGGAGTCATTCCTTAGTCATCCTTCCCATGCCACTTGTGCCTGAATAGACATCTGTGATATTTCCCCTCATTCATCTCTTTCCCAAGATGAAGTATCTTCTGCATCACAAACAGCAGCACCTAAAAGAAAAACAGATTTCAGCTTAGTCAGGCACACTTGAAAAAGCCACAGTCTCTGCCTTTAGATGGATGTTCTTCAAGGAACAGTGTGGACAGGAAGAGTCTTGTGAGAAAAGGTGAAGGACAGGAACTCTGCATTCAGCTCTTTGTTTGTCACAGACTCCATGGGTGCTTGAGCTGAATGCCACTGCCCTTGAACATGTCTGGGCTTCTTGCCTGTGGAATGACAGTGAATGTGCTCCCCTGAGCTCCCAAGCTGTCCAAGACTGGCATTCACAACTCAGCTGGCTACTGTGCTTAGACTGTTCTGAGAGCCCAGTCTTCACCCAATACACAATAAATCCTAAATATAACTCAGCGGCACACTAGGCTTAGGATTGTATCCCTGTACCCTAAAATTAAGATGAAAATTATAATTTGAATAAGGGAGAATCAGAACAGCCCAGGTTGGAAGGGATGTTGAAAGATCATTTGGTACAACCTACAACAGAACAGGGAGCCTAAATGAGATTATCTAGCTCTCTGTTCAATGATGTCTGAAAAACCCCCAGTGATGGGGACTCCACCCCATCCCTGGTGAGGTTGTTTCACTGAATGATTGCTCTTTGTGTAAAAAATGTCTATTTTTCTGTTGATATGAAACCTCTGCCAGTGCCACTTGTTCTTGTTGCCCCTTTTATTTGAAATGTGGATCTTTGTGAAGAGGCAGTGTCCCCATGAAGAGGCAGTGTGCTCTTGTAGTCACCCTTTAAACACAGTGATGAGCTCTCTCTAGGCCTCCTCCAAGGAAAAATGCCCTAACTCCTTCAGTCTTCCCTCACAGAGCAGGTTCTGCAGCTCTCTGATAATCTTCATGGCCCCTCTTTGGACCCTCCCCAGTCTGCTTACATCTTTCTTGAATTGTGGGGGCCAGAACAAGACACACTACTCCAAGTGCAGCCTGACAAGCACTGAGTTGGATGGTGAAGTCCCTACCACTGCAAGTTAAGCCCCTGCAGATGCAGCCTAGGATCCAATTTACCTTTGTGGCTGCAGTCACACACTACTGACTCATGGTCAGCTTTTCATCCACCCCCAGGTCCCTCTCAGTGATTCTGCTCCCCAAGCACAGATCCTGGTCTTTTCTGGGCTCTTTGGTTATGTTGTCCCAGGTGCAGGACCTTGCACTTGTTAAACTTCATCCAGTTCTTGCTCTCCTAGCCTGGTTAGATTCTCTGAGATGTCTCCTCCTTCTGAACTTGTTAAACTTCATCCAGTTCTTGCTCTCCTGCTCTCTCAGCCTGCCCAGGTGTCTCCAAGATGTCTCTCCCTTCTGATGTGTCCCCCTCACCATCTAGTTTGGTGTCATCCGTTAACTTGTTGAGGCTGCTTTCAGTCCCATCATTCAGATCATTTATGAAGATGTTTAGCACCATGGGGCCCAGTGTTGATTCCTGGGGGATCCACCCCTGATTTCCATGACTTTTCAATTATTATAGACAGTGGCCTTGCACTGAGAAGTAGCTAATTTCCCTGCCATGATTAGCAATGGTCCCCTGTCTTACCTGTGATTCTGCTTATTGGTCATGTGTCTGAATACCCATTTCTTGTTGTTCTTGACATCTCTAGCTAATTTCAGCTCTAGCCAAGCCTTAGCTTTCTTGACTGCGTCTTTGCATGCCCTGCCATGGTTCTCATAGTCCTCAAAGGCTTCGTGGCTGCATGTCCATAGCCAGAACCTCCCAAGTCCCATGTTTGTATTTTTATCCAATTTGTAGGCCTTGCCTCTCAGTATCCATAATGACTTTATAGAATATGAGTTGCCTGCTTATATTAGATTTTTAAAAATTAATTAAACTGGATATAAAATAAACAGAGTTCTGCATTGTCATTAGAATGCCCACAGAACTGCAGTGTTTCTTTTTTCTTTGTGTAGTAAAGAAGTCAGATTTATTGTTGCCCTAAACACAAACAACACCACTGGCGTTAAGCTTGAGTCAGAGATAAATTTGCACGAACATTGGTGCTATCAGAACCCAGGCAGGCCTGCCAAGCTTCTGAGAAAATAGTAAAATTAAAATGGGGATATGGCATTCATACAAATCACTGCGTTATGCCAGACAGTGGAATTTTCTTCAATGTATTTGGCCTTTTGTGATTTCTGGGGGACTTGTATTCAAGTCTGTATTTGCTTCTTAATGATAGTGAGAACTAGAACATTGTTATTACATATGCTTGACAATATAAAATTGTAGACAATTAGCTCCAGTTTTGTAGAGCATCTGAGGACTATTTAATTTATTAGATTTTTACTCGGTCTCTGTGTGTAATGGACTAGGAAAAGGTAAGAAATAAGGCTGTATAATTAATCTGAAAAAACTTTTGGTTCCTCCCCCCACTCCTTCCTTTTCAACTAATGAGATTTTTAATTATTATTTTTTATGGTTGTTGTTGCTGTTGTTGTTATTTATAACTCATTTAATTATGTGCTTTAGAATAATTTTTGGTGGGCACTTGCCAGTTTACTAATATTCACTGCCCACTACCTGATGGTGTCAACAAACACACCATCTGTTCACTTGTGCCTTCCAGAACTCTCTGAAGTAGCTAGCTGACTCAAGCTGCAAGTGGTAGGATTGCTCAAAATACATAATTACAAAACTTCTAAGTAACAAAACCTTTTTTCATGTATACTTTTATCAAATCACACTTGATTTTAAGGCTTTCTCAACTACCCTCCAGTTATACACAAGCTTACCTCCACCACAAACATATCTGATAGCATTATGCTGAAGAAGAAGGCTAATGACCTTTTTAAAAAAAATGACATTTTTTTTCTGAAGGATTTCTCAGCATGTTTTTTTTTTTCCAGGCCAAAAACTGTATATCCCAGTCCCTGGACTCATTTCTCTTGACATCGTGCTCACCTGCCTAGTGACAAGCACCACTTTTTTGTGTATTTGAGTGTGTGCCATCTTGGGTCATCCTTCTACCAGATTGTGGACGGGAGACTGGATCTCAAAGATGGGACCCTCATAGAGGACAGTGCTTGAGGCTTGGCTGTTTTGTGGCTGCTGTGCCCTTCCCTTTGGGTACTAATGAATTAATCCCTGTTAGAACATGTTCACAACAGAAATCTCAGCAGGTTACAATAATAATAATAATAACAACAATATTCTATCAAAAGGGAAAATAAATCAATATTCTTGATAGTGGATATCTCTATAGGCTTTTACTCGAATTCTCTGAAACAGCTAGTGTTATTTCTGTGACTGAAGATTAATTTCTGTGCCATTATCAAACGTAACCCTTGAGGAATTAATTGCATATGTATCTCATATTGAAGTCCTATTTATATGATCAAGCAATCTGGAACAGTTAAGCCCCTTCTTGGGAAACCTCTGCTGCTTCACAATATTTGCCTTTGCCTCAGACAGGTTATGCCCCCCGGGACCCCCGGAGCTCACTAAAGCACCATTTGTAATGCAGCGTGACAAATCCCGGAGCCAGGGCGATAATCTCTGCAAACTCTGTACAAACAGTCCCCGTGCCTCAGCAAAAGTGATTAATGGGCTCTGCGGAATCAGCATACGGCCCTCTGCATTAATTACTTGTGAAGGACGCTAACTGGGAAGCCGGAGCTCTGCGCAGGATGTGGGGAGGCGGCCGGCGGGCCCCGCTCCGCTGTGCTGGGGAAGGGGAGCGGGGCAGCCCGGGCTCCCCGGGCCCCGGCGGCGGCCCAGGGCCAGGCTGGGGTCCCGGGCCCCGCTCCGCTGTGCTAGGGAAGGGGAGCGGGGCAGCCCGGGCTCCCTGGGCCCCGGCGGCGGCCCAGGGCCAGGCTGGGGTCCCGGGCCCCGCTCCGCTGTGCTGGGGAAGGGGAGCGGGGCAGGCGGGGCTCCCCGGGTCCCGGCGGCGGCCCAGGGCCAGGCTGGGGTCCCGGGCCCCGCTCCGCAGACAGCGGGGACGGCTTGGCCTGCGTGAGGCCGGGGCGGTGGCTGGACCGCAGCTGTGCTCCACACACGCTTCTTGTGCCCCGCTCACACTGGGTGCTGTGGATGAGAGAGAGCCTCCGCCGAGCCCGGCTTCGGAGTGGGCTCAGGGAGAGCAGCCGAGGGGATCGGGCTGGAGGGGACGTGGTCCTTCAGGAGTAACCGCGGTTTGCGATTTTCCCTCTCTGCCACAACTGTCGTGATTTAAAATGCACAGGCCCTTTGTAAATTATTGCAGCTCTGCTGCAACGACTGAAACTGTGCCAGTTTATCTCCAGGGAAGATCTAAGCCTAAACGTTTTACAGAGAAAGAAAAGATGAGGAGAGAAGCATGTATTTATCTTTCCAGTATGTTCTCTGGGCTTCATCCAAGGGGAAAACTTCTACATCTTGTCTCAAGTCCTTCAAATCCCAGCTAGGGGATTCTGGTTAAAGACCCCCACGGAAAAGTCTTAATGAATTTACCATGCATTTTTTCCAGTTCATTAAAAGTATGTCAAATCCGGTGAAGTGTACTGACCTGCCTGTATATTTTCCCTTCTCCCACAGAAGTCTATGGAACAATAATACCATGGCCTGCCCAGCTCTCTGGAGTTACTCAGGGCTGGCACAGCCCCGGCTGCCCTGCCAGATGTGATGAGTTTGTGCCCAGCTGGCTGAACCCCCAGTCCTTAGACCATAACAGTGATTTCCGCTGGAGGAAATAATTTGGTTATACCGACAGTTTGGTGTGGTCCAGTGACCCTAGAGGACTTCACTGCACTTGGACAGGAACAATATTGATAGTACTACATCAGGGGAGAGCCGCCCTGACCAGGATTTGACCCTCTGTTCTGTAATAGCCTGTGCTGATGGACATGGGAGGCAAACCTTTCCTGACCCTTTGTTATACACAAGAAAACAAAAGCAGAAGTATCTTTTTCACTTTACATGTGAGGGATAAGAATTACAGCATTTTGGTTTCCTAATCTTGTGTTGATTGTAGTATCCTAATCCATTCTTAAAGAGTGTGTTCATCTGACAGTCACCCTCCTAACTGAAGCAATACACCAAAAAGGACAAACATAGGAAAATATACCTACAGGGACACTTTGCACAGTAGCATGCTTGAGTAACAGAGGGGTTTGAAACATGGGTAAGCAAATAAGGACAATTTTATGTTTTCTCAAAGCACCCACCACCCATCAGGTGTAGTTTGGCATTACACCTGATTTCTGAAGGAATTCATCAGAGTGAGAGCTAGCAACTCAATTGCTTACAAATCAGACATGAAGATAGTGCTAAAAATCCTTCCAGGAAGTATCTTTAAAAATGTGTCTCTCCAGATTTTACCAGTGAAGCCTGAATTAAATCTCCACCAGTAAAAGTTCGCTGTTTTCCTTGCATTACTCTGTATTGAAAAGAAAATGCATGAAATATTTGGAAAATAGCATGGCATCTAGTTTTACAGAGTATAGCCTCCTGAAATTGCCTGGATAAAGACAGGGCAGCAAGTCACAGACACAGCAAGGAGGCTTAGGTCTCTCTTCTGAGAAATAAGACAGCTTGAGTTTTAAAGGGGCTTTAAATAAAACAAGCAATAAAACAAAGCTGTTATTTCAAATTGTTCTGAAGTTTTGCCACATATTTGGCTAATCAGTGGGCACAGAGGGCAGGGACAGCAAGTCTGTGTAGGGGCACTTAGTCCAGGTCTGGAGGGATGATGTTCTGTGACATCCACGTGAGTGGCTTTCTATGTGCCACAAATAACTAGATGGACATGTTGTACTGGAATAGCAAATTCAGAGTCATGGATATAATCAAGGAAAATGTCTTTAATCACAGGTAATTTTTCCACTTCCAAAGCCACTCAACTGGAGTAATTGCTACACGACATGTTTAGCTCTGTGCTGGAATAGCCTTTCCACAAGGCAGATGGGTCATGAGAGCAGTACCTGGCAATTTGCTGATGGGAAGAAGTGTTTGGGGAGGGAAAAGAGCAGATAGCCTGGGGGCAATGGGTCTTCTTAGTAACATTTATTTTGCAACTTGTGGAAGGAGTCTTTTTTCATCTTTGGGAAGTTTGTAGCTTTTGTGGTACTCTGAGAGAGTACCACTGGCAGCAGCTCAGCATGAAGAGGCCATGTAAAAGAGGGACCTCTGAGAACTCTCTAAATCAGATTTCCTCAAAGTGAAACAGGATGGGATTGCAATGTCTCTTTGGCATGGCCCTGAAACCAAAATGATTCTTCACTGACTAAACAGTTTCATGAGTTGATTAGACTACAGCCTGCAACCAGAGATGGAAAGGAAGCTGCCTTTTCCTTGAATTCTGCTCCTTTTTCTCATGAGAGCTGAAAACAGGACTAAGATGAAGTAATTCCTTTCACTTCCAACCTCCAGTTTGATTACTCACTGCATTAATTTACCAATTCCGTGATTCGAACCCATTGGTTTATTGATTTAGTCTTAATAGGAACACTGATGCAGTCATGAGATTGTTCAGTTTTTAATTAAATTTGCAGAATTGTAGCAGATTTACCCTTGCTGCCTTAAAAATGAACTCTCTTGCTTATTCTTTTCAATAAAACCCATTTCAATATAATCCACCACACTGGTTTACTGTGTCAGGCTGCTCCAGGCAACTAGCAATAGGACAAGAGGACACAGGCTGCATCAGAGAAGGTTTAGGTTGGACATTAGGAAGAAGTTCTTCACAGAAGGGGTGATTGGGCATTGGAATTGGCTGCCAAGGAAGATGGTGGAGTCACTATCCCTGGAGGTTGTTTAAGAAAAGACTAGATGTGGTACTCAGTGCCATGGTCTAGTTGGCAAGATGATGTTTGGTCATAGGTTGAACTTGATGAGGTCCCAAAGGTTTTTTCCAACCTAGTTGAATCTGTGATTCCATGGATCAGAAATGCACATATAGCAGTGTCTTCTGGACTCTTCCTTCAGATTAGGATGAATCCATCCTATACATAGAAAGCAGGAAAAGCACAGAAGGCAGCATGGAAAACAAAGCTGAGTAAAGGAAAATTACCTTTTTTTCCTCATACCATTTATTTTTCCAGTAACATACTATTCAATCTCATGATGATTTCTGACTTAATGACTGACAGGTAGAAAAGGTTCAGAAATATGACTTAGGCATGGACAATGACTTAGGCATGGTGTCTTGCTGGTAGATGAATTACCAGGTGTCAGACTATTCAGTAGGGTCTTTAAATAATGGCTTATTTGTACAGTCTGCTCTGCCCTCTGTCACATTTGATAAGGAAATAGTCCACTTAGTTTATTGAGATTTGAACTGCAAGCCTCTGCAGAGAGTAATCATACATTCTTAGGGCATTTTCCATCCCAGCTATCTCATGCTATTATTGAACTTCGCAGTTTGTTGCCCATGTTATTTGTAGCGTGATTGTACCTTTTATTTTTTCTCAGAACACTTTCTGTTCACTGTTGCTCACAGAAATCTCCAAGACTGCTGCCCATGTACAAAGTAAGGCTGCACAGTCCAGACTTCATATCTTAGAGAGGAAGCTCCTACACTTACTGTGTTCACTCAGAAAAAATCTGGTTTTCTCTTTTGGTTTTCCAGGCCCTGTAGGTATCATATTTACATCTGGCACTCTTTTTTATTTGAACCAGAGCCAAAACAACTAACCACAGGCTGAATATTTGTACTTGTAGATGATAAGCCCTATGAGTTGGTTCTGCAGTGTGATTTTCTGAATGAAAAAATGCATAAAAAGAAGGGGGATAAAGGGTCTGTTATTGGCCTAGAAAAAGTAGGATGTCCCTAAATGAAAAGATTGGTTGAAAAGAATCAGAATTTAAGGGAATGTTGATGCATCTCAATTTCAGTCTCCAAAGCTACAAGCAAGAAAATGAACCACATCTCAATGACCTGTAAAAGAAACTGGGGTATTGATTACTATGAGCTTGAAGCTGATCTAATGAAATAATTTCAAGAGATGTGAGCAAACAGCTGGAAGAGGGAAACTGACGGTGAAAAGATCCTGGGATAAACTGTTCATCAAAGTAACAGCAGCTGCAGAAATATGTTAAATTTGTTCAAGTTTCAACAAGAATAGACAACTGCTGACCACTGTGGCGCAAAGGAAAAGGTGGCTGCCAAAAGGTTATTCGTCAAAGGTTATTAGCCATGAAACATCCACAGCATCAACAAAGCAGATCCTCTCTTCTCAGTAGCTCTCACTGGGACTTTTGCCACTTCTGGGAATTTGTGGAACAGAGGAAAACCAGTGACTGGAGGTTTTGCTGATCTGCACATTCACACAGAGGGATCCTCAGCTGTGGACAAGGCTGCTCCAAGTAAGACCCTGCTGGTCCTGTTGTCACAGCTGAGATGCACTGGGGAACTTCTGAGACCGGTTCCAGGACTGCTGGTTCAGTGGATGGTGGGGAAGCGTCACAGTTTAACCCCAGCTGGCAGCTCAGCCCCACACAGCCTCTCAATCAACCCCCTCGGTGGGATGGTGGAAAAAACAGGAAGTGTTAAAGTGATAAATATTGTGAGGATTGAGACAAATACCATTTAATAGGTAAAGCAAAACCGTGCAAACGAGCAAAGCAAAACAAGAAACTGATTCAAGCCTTCCCATGGGCAGGTGGGTGTTCAGATATTTCCAGGAAAGCAGGGCTACGTCCCACATAACAGTGACTTGACAAATGCCACCCCTCTGAATGTTCCCTCCTTCCTTCTTTTTCCCCCAGCTTTATACACTGACGGTGACACCATATGTTACAGAATATTGCTTTGGTCAGTTGGGGTCAGCTGTCCCAGCTTTGTCCCCTCCCAAATTCTTGTGCAACCTCAGCCTCCTTGCTGAGTTTTGTTTTCCTGTCTTTGATGTGTTACTGTAACGTTGTCAATAATTAAGCTAATTTTTGATGCAAAATACGCCCCTACTAATGGAAATACTTCATTTATCATCATTATCATGCTTTTTTCAGTTTTCAAACTTATGCTGCTGAGAGAGCACCGAGGTAATCCTGTGTATCTTGAGAGTGGGACACAGAAAACAGAAAGGCCACAGCAAGGTGCTTGCTCACCTACTCATCCCTCCACAAATCCATGCTTTTCCTGATAAAGTACTTTACAAAGTAATACTTTAGACCAAAAAGATTAAGCTCTTGAAACGAAGGAAGCAGCTGAGTCACAGCTTGGTGGGCAGTGGGTGAACAGTAACTGGGAAAAAAAAAGCCTGTTTAATATCACATACAATACAGGATATTGTAGGATATGCATATTGTTGGTAGTCAATTGTACAATATGTAAAATATGCATATTTTTCATATTGTACAATTGACTACCAACAGCCTATCCACATATACACACCAGTAAATTAGATGATACTTAATTTTCTCTATCCCTCACAGAAGAGTAAGAGGCTGGATCAAGTCACTCAGAAGAAGCATGATTCTCAAGAGTACCCAGAGCTTCAGTTCAAAGCTCAGATCAATAAAGTATTCCTGTGCCCTAGAATAAAGACTTGTAAGTATGTACTTGCCACCTGATTCTCTTTGTAATATAACCAGGGGGTATGTCTCAACAACTGATAATTGGAAAACACCACATGTGAGAAATCACCTTCCTTCAGAAAGGAGACAGCCAAAAATAGAACTGAGCAGATCACAGCCCAGGGCGCTCCAGGATCTTTCCACATGAATGAAAGCCAGTGAAAATGAAATGGCAGAATCAGAGCTGATGACTGCCTGTCTGTCTGCTAGATGTGACCTGAAAATAGATTTTATAACATTTTCATCTACTATCAGAATTCAGGCTGCATATCTTTGTTACCTGCACACAAACATTTTAGAGGGAAATGGGTGGGTCTTTTTCTGGCCGTGCCTCTTAGCAGGTGTGAGATATCCCCAAACCCTTTGGCTTTATCTGCAGTATCTGCTGTGCATCTTTCTGTGCCAAGCACTCCCATTTCACATTGAGCAAATAATTTTAGAAGTAACGAAACTGCCATTTCCATCAGACATGAATGATGTGCTAGCCCTGGCTTGCTGCTGGAAAGCAGAGTCCACTGTGCAGGTTGGAGCTTGGCTGGAAGAGGTGGACACAATGGGTTTCAAGAAAGCAGTGGGGTTTTAAGAGCAGGAGACCAAACCCATTGTGTGGTTTAGTACCCACCTTTTAACAAGCACCAGGGCTGGATGACTGCAGGTTTGGGTTGGACAAAATATGTCAGGAATCTGAGGGTCTTCATCCAGGAATGTGTCTGGACATCAGACTGACACAAGCCTCTGTACTTCAGGGTAATTTATTTCAGTATCAAGAGCATTTTTGTTTTGCTTCTGATAAAGTGTGAGGAGAATCATCAGAGAGGCATCAGAGACCCCCACCATACCTAGTTTACCTGCATATCTGGATGGAAGCATAGTCCAAGGAAACTGCAGTTTGTCTAAGGTTATTTTTAATAACGAACAAAAATCTCTTCCAATCTCCTGCTCTTTGACAGCAGCCAGATCCGTTTCTCACTGGAGTTTTTTCAATGTACCTGTTGAGCAGGACAGCCTGACTAGAAGAAATCTGAGGTGCAGGATTAGAGGACAGGTTTCAGTTACAGCACTTGCCCAACTCACCTGCCTTCACCACAGCAATCATCTTGAGAGGAGGGTGACCATGGAGATTTCAACTGGACATGGAGACAATAGGCAGACAGCAGCTACAATAGGACAACAAAACAGGAAAATAAAATAACAAACCAGTGATCAGTCCTGAACCATGATATTCACCCAGCAGCCGATCTTGTGCCTGTCTTCAGAGAGCAAGTGGCTTCTGACTGCAATAGGCAATTTGCTCTGTCCTTTCTAAACCCTGAGAGCTGCCACTGTTTTTTTCTGTCTTACTCAACATGCAAAAAAATCAAGGGATGGTCTTCCTTCTCTGTACTGGGGGTTTAATTATAATTTGGAATTTGTAGTTCTTGGTAGGTTTGTTTTCCTGGGGAAAGAGATCCCCTTCTGTGCTCCTTTCTCCAGTAGTGATCATGGTGTGGGTGGTGGGTCAGATGAGGAGGTCTCTGCTTTGACTCCCTCCTCCTCTGACAGCTAAAGCAAAACGGCAGCACATAGGTATTAAAAAGGCAGGAGGTCAAAGCTGCACATTAAATTTATCACCAGGCTGTTATTTTTATATAGTTGGGTCATCCATCACAGGGATGTTTTCTCTAAATGAGTGAAGCGTGTGGCAAGCTGCCCTTACAGTTAAGGGCACATATAGAAGTAACACCTTGTCCTAATTTTTGCCAGAAATCTCCAAGTATATTAAGAACAGAAGGAGATGTTTTTCTGACTCCACTTACTGTAGCTCCCTCTGTTTTATAATAACCCTGCATTGAAGGTGGGACATGAATTCGATTCATTGCACGTCATTTATCAAGTTTGCAGTGATTCACAGAAGCCATACCTTTAGGGATGGGAAGTTCTGATACTCAGAGAAATAAAAGTTAATATCTACTTTGCTGGTGTAATGGAAAATGTTATTGCTTTCAGAAACATATTTCAAGTTGGGAGACAAGGGTTTTAGGCAGATCTTTTGGAGAAAATTGTGGTTTATTGAAAATGGATATAAAAGTAGATTAAGCCTCTTCCCATACATTAATGCAACATATTTTGGAGTGTTCCAAGAGGTCTTGCCAGCTTATGAAAAATCTGAGCTTGTATAACTAACAGTCAAATTTACCAGGGGACATCCTACAGATAAGCCCAGTGTTTGCATTAAAGTAGCCTGAACACTGGAAAGTGTCTGTAAAACCAGGCAAAAGAAGATGAAACTAGATAATTTGAAAATGCATTCTGACTAAAAAAAAAAAAAGAAGTATGACAAACACCCTGGCAAAAAATCTCAAATTCTGTAAAATGTTGTAGCTGCAGTAACTTCAGCAGACAAACTGGAACTGATCTTGGAGACATAAGCACAGTTTTGTCTTCTGCTCTTCTGGCAGTGCCTAGATAAGCAGGTAAGATTTGGTACCATTGGCTGATAGTTAGGTAATGTCTCAGAGAAAAACACCATCCTCTGGTGTTAATGCTCTGCTTGCTTGCCAAGGGACTTGCAAAGCAGAGAGGGCAGGACATCACCAGTGAACTTCAGCTGAGGTGAGTCCCCTCCTGAGACAGGATTCTCATCACCAAGAGGGTCTGAGGTATCCTTCTCAGTGCCATGAACAGATGCAAAGGCAGGTCCAGCACAGCTCTGACTTGGGCTGTAGTTGGCACCACTGCTGAGGGGGTTGACTGTCCTGGATGCTGCTCTGGGATGGTGACAAAGTACATCAGACCTGCATGAGCCTCCAGTAATAGACAGGCTGAGAAGTGACAGCTTCCAAAAGGTAAGTAGTGTCTTTCTGAGGAGTATCAGGGAAGGTTGCTGTTTTTAATCTAGTACCATAAAGTCCTTCACTATAGGAAAACTGTTACTTCTCCCCAATGTTATTGTAAACAAATCTCTTCTGACCAATGTTCCTAATGCTCACCAATATGAACTCCTCTACACAATTGTCCCAGCTCCAGTGCACATTAATGCCACTGTCCTTGCCTCCATCCTGCAGGTCAGTCAACATCTTCCTGTATTTCACACATGGCCAATACATGAATGGCTCCCTCCCAGAAGGCTTCCTGACACAGCTGTATTGGAGCTAGATGTTTTCCTCCCTGCTACTCCTAAGAATAAAAGCACCAGGTTCTTCCATGCATCCCCACGTTCCCAGACAACAGATTGCATTTTGTACCAGAGAACAGGCTGTGGAAAGAACACTCATGGAGGCTTTCAGCTTGATGGACAATCAGAAAAACTGGAACACTGCTTCCATTGAATCTAAAAGAGAAAACTAGAGACAGTGTTTTATATAGGAAAAATGCAGGAAAGAATTCTTTTGTGCTACTGGAACTGGACTTGTGATCCTTCTCTAAGCTAAGCAATGCTGTCAATAACAGATCTGGGGCAGAAGTGACTTGGAATGGGAATTTGTGGGTATGGAGAGAGAAAAATTGCCAGAAATGATGGTAATAATAGAATCAGAGTTATAGAATGGTATAAATTGGAAGGGACTGTAAAGATCATCTCATTCCAACTCCCCTGCCATGGGCAGGGACACTTTCCAACTCAATGCCTTGTCTGATTTGGCCTTGAATGCTTCCAAGGATGGGGTCTCAACAACTTCTCTGGGCAACTTGTCTCACCACCCTCACAGTAAAGAAATTATTCCTATTATATAATTCTACCACTCTTAGGAGCACAGCTCCTTCATTAGGAATTTGATGTCTCCTGTCACTGGGAGTTGCCACCACATTCTTAGTGTGTGGATGACCTTGGCCTCTGAGATTTCAAATGAGGACTCCAAAAAAGCTAGTTAACCTAAATCTAAATCAAGCAACTGGACAATTACTTTCAAAGTTTTGGCACATACCTAAATTAAAGGGGAGCATTGTTTAGATGTGGTCTAACTAGCCGGGTAAAGAGACCTGAGAAAACTCTTTTGCCTGGAAGACCTTTCAGATATGAGGAGAGAAGAGAAAGAGAATAGAAAGAGTCTCAAAATCTGTTTTGTATACAACGAAACCCCTCCATGGCAAAGAAAGCATATGGTACGAATGCAGAAACTCATTAGAGCAGACCTTTGGGAGACACTGTGATTAAGCAAAACAGAGCCAGATGAACATTTGAGAGAAACAACAAATTGCCAGTGCTGGAGAAAAATAACTGAAAGCCAAATGACTGCAGTTGCAAACTCACGGAAAGGATATTCAGGAATGTGATTTCTGGGAAAGACTTTTTCTGAGAAAAGTTTCTGGCTTTTTGAGACCAATCCAGACATGGAGGGAGTAGGTTAGCTCAGTCCTTAGTGGTAAAGCAAGGAGATATTTAGGTTGTTAGCAAGGAGCTGATAATATTTTTCTGTGTTTGTTTCCACCTCATAGTACTTGAAATATTTCAAGAATTTAAGAGTCTTCCCTGGGTTGCTCAGCGTCTTGATCCTTCTTTTTACAGTGATATCTTCTAAAATTAAAATATCCTTGCAGAAATGTCATGAAGACAACTATCCTTTCTCTTCCAGAAGGGAATATGGAGTCATGGCAAAAGATTTGACCTCACACACATCCTTCAGGCACCAGGAAATGAACTGCTTGCAATATTTTCTTGACTTTTTGCCCACGGTTACATGGCTTTCATCAAGAACTCATACCTACCAGACAACTAAGTTTCTAAACACTAAACCTGAAAAAGCTCTAATTTAGCTGATTGAAAGAAAAAAATTATGGAGAAAATACAATTTGTAGAGGACTGTTTTAAATGCTAGCTGCTTCTACTACATTTAACAGAATCTATGACCTGGTTATAAGAGGATATGTTTTAAACATGCACAGACTACACTATGGTGGTGATTTATCAAATTATACATTCTGCAATCAAATATGTCCTGCTTGTTTGCTATTTGTACCTTTTGGTTAAACTGGATTTCTCTATCCTGTGTTTGGAACAGAATTCGTTTGAAAAACATTAATTAGAAGCTAAAGCTTTCAAATTGTATATAGTTTTTAAAGTAGGTATGTTCAATGACCTTCAAACACTTTTTTTTCCTTTAATGTCAGACCCAAGTTTACTGTAGCAAGTTATGTTGGTGGATTTAAAACTTGGTGCCGACTTGATACTTCTCCATTGGAGTAGGTGGAAAAGAATAATGGATGAGGATTCATTACTCACATCTGTGTAACATTCAGGTGAAACCAGCTTGATTTTGCTTAGAAGTACCTTGTCCTGGTACTCTAATCTAAGCCTTTCCCAAGTGACGAAGACCTGATTGTGCATCGATGACTTTGGTGCAAGGCCTCTGTCATAGCTGTGAGGCTCCTGGTGAGAGATGATCTCTCCACCCTGCTCCTCACCTCTGCCACTGGCAGGTTTTGCTGTGATGAAGAACAGAGTAGTGGCTTTCCTCTGCAGCTGTGATCTCGGGATGTAGGAGAGCAATGTCAGGCACACAGCTCAGTCATCTTCACAGGGCTCTCTCACATGGCCTTCACCCTCAGCAGGCACAACTGGGCTTTCTTACTAGAAAATTTCCCAGGACAGGCTGGGAAATTCCTCTGCTGGATGGGAAGGAGGAGAGTGGAACTTCATAGTCCAGGTGGCTTGCCAAGTGCCGTTCATGGAGGAGTGTTTACTCCTGTGCCTTGCACAGTCTGCTTCTGTGGAGCTGGCAAACCCTGAGTCCAAGGCTGCCAGGGAGCTCCTGGCAGCTCACAGCTGACTACCAGACTTGGGGCCACTGCATAACAGCATCCATTTTCCCTTTGGGCAAAAGAACACTCAGGACAAGGTTCTCACTTGTGTAGCCAGGAATGGCGTGTTTTATCCAGTCACTACACTACCACAATCCAGCAGCTGTGGTGCCCTTCTCATACAGTGCTGCCTCAACCAGGCACAACCATCCATACCACATCCCATTTTCTTCACAGATCACAAGTACTGCTTTGCCATTTACTCAGGCATTTTGCTGCTTAGCTTCCCTTATCGAAAGGAAGAAAGTGTCAAGTTCAAAAACTTACTGTCGTTTAGTTTTTAACTAAAACCACACACAATAATACAAAAATGAGGAGAATAAGAGCGTGTAACTGTGAAAATCTAGAAAGTGTAGTCTCACCTTTCCTTCCAGTATGGTAAGCTTGTTTTGGTTCTGGTTTTCCAGTGGTGATACCTTATTTTGCATGTGAGGTAAGGATGTGCTTTGCTTTGCAGAAATGTTGTAACAAAATCACAGGATCAGTGAGGTTGGAAAAGACCTCTGAGATCATTGAATCCAACCTATGATCAAATACCACCATGTGAACTAGACCATGGCTCAAAGTGCCACATCCAGTCTTTTCTTAAATACCTCCAGGGACTGTGACTCCATTATTTCCCTGGGCAACCCATTCCAATGTTTAATTATCCTTTCTGTCCTTCAATTGAAAATGTCTTGGCCCTCAAATTAGGCAGAAAACTTTGTTACTGCTGAAAAACTGGGCCTCAGGGATGACAGAAGCAGAGAGGGGTTTTGAGGAAAGACCACAGAGACAGCATGTTCATATTAGAACTCATGATCTATTGAGCAGGTGGGAAACTTTCTCATATCCTTGTCCCAGCAGCCAAACTGCAGGCCCTGTCTCTCATCCTGCTGAATCCATCTCCACAGCTGGCAGACCTTATGTCTCCACCTTGTTTGCCACGAAAACAGTTCTCTCACTTTCAGTCCAGCCTTAGGGATTCAAAGTCCTATTGCTCTATTATATATATGCCCAGCACATCTGGCTGGGTTTGGTACCTGCTGTATTTCCCTCAGGACATGAATGATCTGCATGTCACACTGAGCCAGAAGGGTCCTTTCCTAATCGAAATGGCAGTACTAGGTCATAAGAATAAAGTGCCATAAATGCAGAATAATTTCATGTAAGGCTGTATGTGCACCCCTCTTGCTGAACTTAACATTGTTCTCTGTGGAAGGCTCATCCTCCTCCTCCTCCCCAGCTCTGTCTGTTGAGAGTAACATGCATCAGCCTCCAGGGAACAGCTCTGAGCAATCGGGTCAGGAGTACAAGTAAAGTCTTCCTGCACAGCTGTGTGTGCACTGGGGCCTGAGCTGCTTGCTCAGCTGTGCCTCACTAAAAGCAGCTCGTTGGTGATCAGCAGAACCTGCCCAACACCTGCAACACTCCGATGGTCACATTGCCCTGCCAAGGGAATAGCACAAGAGAGATGGGAATGATGGTGGCTTTGTTGCTGACATGAAGATGATGTAAATATTCCTGATAGATTCCTCTTGCATGTGGTGGGTCTGCTCTTTTGGGGCTTGGTTTTTAAACTTTTTTTTTATCAGAGAGCCTCTGTATGATTCCATAGGCTCAGTGGTGAAGGCAAGAGATCCCAGGGGTCCCAGCCCCAACGCACACCCCAGGGAGCAGCCTGCCACAGTTAATGAACTGGAACTGCTTCTCGCAGATGTGGAGATGAAACTTAGCACTGGAAGCACTGGTGTCTCCTGCACTTATTTCAGTCTCCAGATATGATCAAGCCTGCAGCTTATGTTGCTAAGTAGCTGCCACCATAACAAATCTTTGCGTGCCTTTTCCAGCTCATTGCTGCCCCCCTCAGCATCAGCAGGACTAGGTACAAGTTTGCATTCATGTAATTACAAAATGCAAAATGGTACCATTAGTTTATTTTCAGGGTCTCTCATTAGTTATTTGACCAGAGAAACATTCCTAAGCATCAAATTTGGCTTTGAAATCCAAATACTAAGCTGATTCTCCTTCTATTTTTTCTTAAAACATTGACTGTGGTTTCTTATTCCTTAAACATCAGCATTTCTTTTGTTTTGGAGATTAGTCCCATAGTCAAGAAATATGAGAAGCAGCTTAATTTGTACAAAGACAAATTTAGCTGAACTTTTCTGCAAAAATGCTCAGCAGTGGAACGTTTTATGGTAATCTGATCCCTTCGTTTCAGAGTCGCAATCCAGTGCGATGTGTGGTACACGCTGCTGGTGAATTGACTGCGATTCTGGCTTCCTCTCCAGTAACGTGAGGACTGGATATATTAACTTGCACAAAATGAACAGAAAATTAGTGCAGACACATCTGCTGGCAGAGGCTGGGCTTGGGCTCTGTCATAGAAATACCTGATTTCAGGGAGGACTTCCAACGTCTGCCTTGGAAAAACAAGGAAAAAGAATATTAGTAAGTGGTGTGCAAGTTGATGATGAACAGGCCAGTACACACTTTTAGCCAGGGCTGGGACTCCTGAATTCAAACTGCAACTTTGTGAGTAGTTTTCTTAAACTGATTTAACACACATGCAAAGTTGGCACAGCCATATGAAAAAGAAATCCTTACTCCTTCCCTTCTCTATTCTCCTGCCTGGTGCTTCTTGTGTTATGCTGGCACAAGTTCCTGTGTGGCTGCCCAGTGCACAGGATGTAGAAATTGATCCAGCTGGGGAAAAAAAAAAAAGTGTTTCTTTTGGTGGGTTTTACCCTGAATCAGTTCCCAGTATCCCCAAACCTAGAAAACTAAATGTACACATAATTGCCAGCACTACCTGGGCACTGCAAGGCAGTGAAGGAGAAAGTGTTTTAAGAACATAGCAGGACAGTTTAATTTAGAGAGGAGTCCCTGCATGGAGAACACCACTGGCTTTAAACCCCCATCTGCTCTAGAACGATGCCAAATGTCATGAGCAACTCTCTGTTTCTCATCACATGTATTCTTGATCAGTGTCAAGCATTTATAAACATGCATGATTAAAGGTCAACCGCACATCCTCAATTATTTACTGTTAGTTTCAGGCTATGTTATGATCTTTAATGTTTTTATTGAAAACAAAATTAGGCAAACAAGAAAAGCAGGGGGGCTGGAGAAAGTAGAACATGTAGAGACCCAGCTCATGACAACCAAACTACCTCTTGCATTTTTTTGGCTAATTTGAATATTCTCTCCTGAGATTTTGTAATTTTTTAAAATTCTTCATGAAGATGTTTTAAGCTAAAACAAATATAAAACCAGGTCCTGTTATAAGAACTAGAGAAAATATTCCCTTCTACCTCCTGTTCTTGTCTCTCCCATAGCTTTACTAGACCTTTGGAGGTCAGCAAGAAATGAGGAGAACTGTCCTTTTTCCCTTGTATGTTGGGACAACTTATTTCTTGGTAGTTCAGCTTTTCTATATGTTCATGTTGCAGAAATTCACAGTATATTCACTCCAGCCGCTTCTTGGAGGTGAAATAGAAAAAAGGTCTGAAAAAGCACAAAGATAAACAAAACCACTTGAGCAAAGATACACAATCTATGGACCCAAAAAAAGATTTAGAAACAGAAAAATTGACCTTAACCCCACTTCCCCCAAAAAAGTAATATTAAGTACCATGACACAGACTCAGGTGTAGCAGTGGAACAACAACAGGGAGCGAAAAAAACCCCTTGGAACTTTGACTTCCTTGATTTGCCAGTGTAGGATGTCAGCTAGAAACAGCCGAGCAGAAAATGCAATTTTGTGTCCAGAGAAGATGGGCACAGATCAAGATCCTCAGCACCCTATACCTGACCCTCCAACAAAGTCCCTCAAACAAAATTGCACACAACAGCTGCTAGTTAATTCCTTAATAAGCTGGTTTAAATCATATCTTGTGAATTAGGAAGAATCCTCTACTCATACTCTTCCCAGGAACAGAGCAGTATTTAACCTCCAGCTGTAGATAACATCACCTGCCTTCTTCCCTTCCACCCCAGATGGAAAAAAACAGAGCAGTTTCACTTCAAGGTGATCACACACATAGGGCAGGAATTCATTCAATGACTCCATCTCCTTGAAGAAATACTTCCTTAGAATTCTGAACTGTTCTCCTTTTTACACACCAAGGAGGAGTAGTTTGGAAAGCAGGGCATGCATAGTACCCCCAGTGTGAGCAGATAAACTTTGCAGACAGAACAAAACTGCCACCACCGGGAAGATGGAGCACAGAGAAGCATTCACAGCAGTTCCTTCTCCTCACTGCTGCAGTGCAGCACTACAGCCAAAGGCACTAGAGCCAGTCCAGCCTGACAGCAAAGCAGTGAAGAACACATTCTACAGTAATGCTCTCGATCAAATCTAAATCCTTCCCAAGACAGCTTTCTGGAAAGAGATGTTACTCACTGAGCTGCAACAAAAATGTCTTCTATCTAGTAAACACTAAGTGAATGCTTATGGGTAATTTCTTTAAAACCATTTCAACATTTGTTTGAGGAGGAACGATAATAAAATGCAGATGCTTTACTTCTTTACCAAGATATTGAAGCAGTTAAAAAAAAAAAAACAGCAGCAGTCATAGGGAAAACAATGAATGCTGTGCAACAGAGAGTCCTTCTCCATCTCATCAACACCAGTGCTCTATTACCATTCCTTAGACGTCATTCAACAGCTGATCAGTGCATTACCACAAAGCCCCCTTCCCAAGAAATGCAAGCCTGTTGGTACTACTTGTAGGCCATGGTCAGAACTAGTAACAAATCCTGCACATGATAAAGCAGAGCTTGCATTCAGTGTCCCAGATTAGTGTCACCAGGCATACGTTTGAGCAAAATCAATTTATCATGGGTGTTGATCACAGTGGTATAACAAAGAGCCAAACTGGTGATAAAACTGTACTAGATTATTGATATAATCTCTTGAGATAAGGAAAGCCAGAAGAACTTTCATCCTAGTCCAAATGCCCAGATTCCCACAGTTCTCTCTCAGAGAGCTTGAACCAAAATTATTAGTCACTTTTCCAGTGCTGCACCTGCACACACACACACTTGGGCTGGCTCAGCACAGGCCAGCCTGTACCCCACAGGAATTACACATCCTGCCTACAGGAATTACAGCACACACGGGATGGGTCTGGCTGCCTCCACAGGTCTCTCAAAAGCAGGACAGTCCCTTGTGTGGAGGCCAGACTAAGCCAGCTCACTCGGCCTGTGTCAGTCAGAATTCACTGCCCCTCCATATATAAACTCTAGAGGTAACCAAGTGACTCCATGTGCTGCAGCCACAGGCTTGGATCCAAGAGTCTGGATGTACCAGGAGGAGCATGTAACTTCAGAGGCACTGACATACATGCAGAGGCAATTCCAGAAGCAAGGGAACAGCAGAGCTGAAAGAATCCAAGCTGGAAATGTTCTGGCATTCAGAAGGGACGGGCATGCAGATGAATCACATCTAATAGACAGTCTCCCATAATTTTCCTTTTCCTAAGACACACATGTCTAGCATAGAATCCTTGAACAAAAGCACAGTACAGCCAGTAGAGTAACACTCCTTCCTAATGGTAAGAATTCTATTTACATATTTGAGTTTAATCTTTTAAAGAGCTAAATCTTTCCATATCTAATACCAAAAAAGCCAATTTCTTAGTGCTCAGCCTCTCCTACATAAATGGGAGTTGTTCAAACAAGATACAGAGCTAATACATAACAGCTTATAACACAACTTTTATTAGAAAAGTTATACATAACAGCATCAACTATTTTCAAGAATATTAACTTTGAAAAGCAACAAAAACAGACTAAAAATGTGTAACAAGAAACTAATGACCTTTCTATAATTAAACATTCAAGTTATCTACAATGTCTCTTTTTACAAAGGAGAAAATTATGGTTTTACAGGCACATCATGTTGAAAATAAAGCTGCAGTAACTTTTTACAATTAACTTTTCCAAGGATTAGTAAAACATGGTCATCATGTAGTCTCAGAGTTTTTTAAACATTCACAAAATTTTACAGTTGAGTATACACTGAAATTTAAGAGTCCCAAAATTATTTCACAAAAGTGCCAACATTAAAACCAGAACCTTCACTGTGAATAATTTTGCCCTAAAAAAAGTTAAGACAGGTCTCCATAATCAACATATTCACATAATGTCTGGTGCTACGTGGTCTAACAGTAAAGCTTCATTCTCTAGAAATAAAAATCAAACCGGACTTCTTTCACAAAACTGATAAAATCTTTTGAATATGGGAGTGTACATTATCAGAAAAAATTGACACTAAAACCATAAATATATCCAAAGAGCCATTAATACACTACACAATTAAGTGGAATTGTGCCCATCTGCACTCTATATTCAAAGTCTGATGCCCTTTTGGTACAGGTGGTATCTGAATTTAGCAATTTTTCTTATTCTTACTGTCGGATGCTTGCTTAATAAAAAAATCAGATAATTTACAATCTAGAAGTCTGTTTTAAAAAGTCTGGAGTTTATATACAGCTCTAACAAACCTAAAGCATTATGATTTCTTAAATGGTTAAATGACATAACTAGTTTTCATTTGTCACTTATTAACAGTAATTAGCCATTATCAGTAGTGGACCATAACAAGGTGATAAGTGAAAAGGAATGTTTCATCTAAAACACTTCACATGTTCTGTCCTTTTATGTATCACATAGAGGAAGTGCTTTCCACAGACACTCGTTTCCCCTTAGCATCAAGGGCTACAAAAATCTGACTGCAAAAATGCAGTGACACAGCAAGCTGACATATCAGGCACTACCTTTCATATTGGCAGCTTTAAGAGACCCACGGTATGCACAAAGATATAGAGAAGGGGAGAAAAAACTACTACTATGAGAAGCAGACCGAACGTTTCAGATGAGTTTGGCAAAGTTTTTAATCAGACAAAAGGTTGGCCATTCAGATTTACTTGTATAGGTTAAAAATATCTCTACTGAATCAACTAGTCAAATTATTGAAAGACATTTTCATTGATACTCAACATCACATGCACCAATATTGCACACATCTGCTCTGAGCTGCTAAAACAATCTTTATCTGGGTGCTTGAGATGTCCGGTTTCTGCAGTTGGAACTCAAGTCACCCAACCCAGCCAGCAGTTTCACTAAAAATTTGAGTGGTAAAGTTAAAATACAAACCCCAAAATAATCCCAAGAGAAAACCAAGGACTTTATACAGACAATAAAATCTAAATTTTCTGCAATGGTCTTGTGGGCCCTACGGATGGGGCAATACACGCACGCACTGGTGAGAGGAGCGCTAGCTCTGCTCTAGGGAACCATTCAGATAATGTGAAACCTGGGACCAGGGGTGGCAATGATGTCACTGTAGGGCTCCTCCTGTGTCAGCTCTATAGCTTGCTGCTTTTTCAGTACCAGGAAACTGTAGAACTTTGCAGCTGCTTGTTTTCTATTCGTATTTCTGCACAGCTCAAGCAAACTGATAGATTCTGCTCCAGTCTTAGCAAGAGCTCTCTGAAAAACACAACATTGATACCACAAGTTAAATAGAGAACTACACAGAAACAACAATGTCTCTTGGCAAGATTCTGTTTGTTGTTAACCCCAGGACACAGAGGGATTTAGAAGAATAGGAACATACAACATGTACATGAAAATTTCTTTATGGATCTTAGCTAAATGAAACCTAGTAAGCTTCCCAGGGATGTGTGAAAAATCATTCTTTAATCTGCTGAATGTATTCCAGAAACACTGTTGTATAGCACAAGATTTTATTTCTGCAGCAATAGCTAACCAGTCTTTTTTGACTACAGGACAATTTTTTCTTAATAGGAATAAAATAAAGAAAAATCAAGCTTTATTTCTCAAAATAAATGTAATTCCAAAAATAATAAAGTAAAATTTCAAGAGCTAACATTCTTTAAAAGATGCCTAATTTCCCAAGGTGAAAGCCTGTTTATTTCTAAAACTCCTCTTAATACCCAAAGTCACTTTGAGAAAATCTAAGTCTTGGAAAGATTTAAAAAAAACCCCTAAAAACATCATGCTAATACATCTTTTTGCTGGCCAGGACAACAACTGAAGTGTTCAATTTAAAGCAGATCTGTCCGTCCTGCAATGAATTTCAACAAGATGAAAAGATATTTGGCTGGTAAACCAAATTATTTTATATGAATCAGACCTTAACTCCAAATCTCATTGCAGATTTCATGTTTCAGCCATCCAATGTGATGCTCTTTTGGGTACATGGAAGAAAAAACTGAAAAAAGCTAATTATGGCCAAAGAGAATTCTAAAGCTCTCTTCAGAAACTGTTATAAAACATTCAGAGAGGAAAACATTACACAACACTACCAACTCAACATCTGCATACTTTAAAATTAAAAAAGCTTTAAAATAATTTCTAATCAGGTGTGCTGATTTCGTTTGGGCCAGAGTTAATTTTCTTCACCACAGCTCACATGGTGTTGTTTTGCATCAAGTAGGCTGGAGGTGCACAAGGAGCTGGGAGGGAACACAGCCAGGACAGCTGACCCTAAATGGCCAAAAGGATAATCCATGCCATATGGCATCATGCTCTGCATTTAAAGCTGGGCAAGAGAAGAGGGGGGTGTGTGACCATTTGGGATGTGGCATTCAGTGACAGCCAAATCTCATGAGTTGCCAACATGTTTAAGGGAACAAAGGAGCTACAAACCAGGCTGAAAGGCCAAGGTAGTCCAAGAGTATGTGAAGGACAAACACAGAGACCGATAAGCAAAGGAGCAGTTTGCACTTCACTTCAGAGTGAACACTGTGGTGTTCAGTCATCGTATCAGAAAAAGCCTCTTTAGTTCCAGCAAGCAAGAATCCATCCTACAGACAGGTATGTCTGTGCAGACTGAATCCACATGCTAGACATCAGCCAAAGTCACTTTCCACAGTTGTTAAAGAGATTCAGCTTCTCATAGCATGAAAGTTTTCAAACTAGCCTAGACAGGAAGTAAACATCCTGTACAATGGTGTTATCCCTAGACTCTTATGAGGGTTTGCCTAAAGACACACAGCAAAAAGTCAGAGGCACTATGATTTCATCAAAAATACAGTCAGCTATTTTATAATTTAAATTTCTGGGAATCTTAGTTGCACATGGAGTGTGGACTTAAAGGCTGAAAAACATTTAGGTGAAAAATTTTAATTCAAATATTCTCTAATTAATAAGTGAATTATAAAAGTATAGATTTCATTTTAATACAATTATTTTATACTGATTTAACCAACTTACAGGCATTCTTCCCCCTCTAAGATAACTGGTATTTTAGGCTGTAACACCGACTGCACAGAAAGCTCTTTCTTGACATTTTAACTCAGCTCAAAAGCATCAGTGGACACACTCAAAAGCTACTTTAAGAGAAAGCAAATGATCATGTGTACCTGAAGGCCATGGAGCATTTGTTGAGTCCTCTTGTTCCATCTCCTTTCTTCTTGATCCTGATCACCCCCTGTGCCGTCTTCTTCCTGGAAGCAGGTGTAAAATAAAAGACATCAATGAAGTTTGTTACCATAGGATATTAAATACTGTAGCTAAAAGACAAATTATCCAGTTTGAAGACATGGCTGGTTTTCTTGCAAAAAGCTACTTTCATTAAGTAGCACAAGCTATTTAAAACAGATCACACCACTAAAGTTCAAAAGTTCTTATCTAATGCATCATAAACACATAGTGGTTTAATCCAGCCATGGGTGAGAACAAGGGAACACTAATTCAAAACAGAATGTATATGTAATTTAAAAAATTAAATAATATAAATATTATTAAATGGTTATGAAATAATTTAAGAATCACATTTCCAAGGGCCATTTATAAGGACAGACAAAAGAGTTATTTCTTATGCCTTTTACTGAATCCACAGTCAAACATTCATGCACTTCTGGGAAACACATAATCTGATTATACACAGAACTCTTACTTCTTCCTCCTCCTCTTCCTCTTTCTCCTTTTCCTTCTCCTTCTCTTTTTCTGGCAGAAGTTCTAGCTCTGGTATTAGCTGGCAGATGTTTTGGGGCTCCTCTGGAGGCATTTCTACAGGTGGTATTTCCAGCTGTTGTGATGGTTGATGCTTTAAGAGCACACAATACAGTTAAACAAACAGAATCATTTTGTCAGTTTTTACAATAGAACGATGGTGCTACAGACCAGTTTAATAAAATCCAAGTATATAATCTTAGCCATTTGTCAGGATTTTTCATTTTTGAAAACCAAAAACCAATTTTGTTTTGCTGTCCATATGTGTATTTTCAATCCTTTAGATTCTACTCAAACCAGAAATTATGACACCATTGTAAAGTATAAAGGCTTTCCAGTAACTTCACTTATGCCACTGATCTCAGTCATTGGATCAGCACATGCAAATTTAAAATCCCACATCACCAGATGCAATGCTATATGAACACACTTTAACTCACTGGAACTAGTCATCTTCAAAATATTAAAATGCTGTTCTCATCAATACAAACATGAAGGAATTAAAACACTGGTACCTAGCAATACACTAGACTCCTTGAAGGCTTTTACTGGAGGAAATAGTATAATTTCTGTATCCTACCAGCATTTTAAATGTTTCAGTAAGCTTCTCACCTAACAAAGGCACCAGAATGATACCCAGGGACAAATGTTCTGATACTACTACAGTGAATCTCAAAGGACCATAGAAAGCTAGGGCCTCAAATCTGTGTCATTTCCTACTCAAAGACACTGCTCACTTTTCATTCCCCATAAAAACTAGTAAAAGCTTACTCACAGGTAACACTGGCTCTGGTTCTACTTGCTGCAGTTTGCGTTTGACACCGGTCTGAGCTGGTGGGGGTGGCATAACCGACTCATCCAGGTTGGTTCTGCTGCCTTCCATCATTGACTCTTGCAAACGGCTCGGTTCTTCCAGAATAGGTTCATCTGTATTCCACAACAATCTTCTTTTAGATACTTAAGAATGGATTTTGGTACAGTTTCTAATAACAATCTACTATTATTTTAGAATTGAGCACTCTCTCAACAGCCTGCACTTTTAATCCACTGGTTCAAGCAATTCCTAAGCATCCCCTATTTCTAGGAAAAAAAAGTTATGTCAGAGATTGCATCACATCAAGCTAAACAACCATTACAAAGCTCATTGTTTCATACATAGTCTTTGATGACTTAATACAAAGCACAGATAAAAGAGGAAAAATATGTTCTGAGGGAAAGCAGAGCATCTTTGACAAGACACAAACCAATGACATCTCGTTGCTGCTGTTGCTGTTGCTGCTCCTCTCTGGGAACTTCTGGGTTTTCAAAGTCTTTAAGGAACTCATCAAGATTGTCAGCTTCTCCACCTTTCCTCCTCTTTCTCAGGTCTTCTGGTACCAGAGGTGTAAGACAGCGAGTAAAGAGCTACAAAGGAAACATTACATTATTCACTACTGCAGTTCTCAGTGCTCTTTTATTTCATTTTGGATTAAGTAATTCTGGCCTATCTTTCTTTCTCAGGTTTTAAGCTCCTCTCCAACAGTACTAACTTCTAAAAATTGATTTACCTTTGTAACTGATAACAGTAATGCT
This sequence comes from Haemorhous mexicanus, assembly GCF_027477595.1. Taxonomy (NCBI): domain Eukaryota; kingdom Metazoa; phylum Chordata; class Aves; order Passeriformes; family Fringillidae; genus Haemorhous; species Haemorhous mexicanus. The sequence continues at coordinate 143,730,391 of NC_082341.1, forward strand.
CAAAATATTTACCTTAGTCATTTTAACATTAATTACCTTAGTTATATTAATATTAATATAGTTTTTTTCTTCCAATTATGAATATTGCTATCACTATATCACTATTTATATGCTGACATTTGCTATACATGAAGCACAATTCTGAATATAGTCCATTTAAAAATGAACTTGCATAAAAACATTACCTTCAGTAGTCTGTTATTCCACAAAGGCTGTGCAGGCAGAGAGAAAAGCTTTTCAACTCCACCAGTTTCTTTCCACATCATCAATTTTTTAGTAGGAGGTGCCAAATCCAAAGTAGTAACAATATCAGAGTAGTCACTTAATTGGGCTCGAATAGTCTTGCTGTCCAGTTCTTTCACACTGTCCACAATCAGCTTTCTCTTCCTCTTTGCTTTGGTTTCTTTGACTGTTGAGATTTTTAGCAAGCAATGAAGGTTAGCTCAAACAGGTACCAAGCTGTAAAAGAATCCTGCAAGTTCTCTATAGGTCTTACCTGCCCATATATAAAGCTGCCTCAGGAATCTAAGGCAACACTAGCTTTGGGAGAAAGATTAAAAGATATGTACAGCATAAAACGTCAAATACTATGAAGGCTCTCCCATAACCTACAAATTCTTCTGCAAATTTAAATCTACCTAAGCCTCAATGCCCTCAGCTGCACATGCCTCTCTCTCCCATGGCTTGCTTGATAGGCTGGAGCAAACAGTGGCCACCAGGTTGAACAGAAGATTGAGCACCTCTCTTATGAAAAAGGCTAAGAGAATTGGTTTTGCTCAGCCTGGAGAAAAGGGAGCTTTGGGGTGACCTAATTGTGGCCTTCCAGTACCCGAAGGGAGCCTACAAGAAAAACGGAGGAGACTTTTACAAAGACATGTAGTGACAGGGTAAGGGGGATGGCTGCCACTGACAGAGAGTACATTCAGACTAGACATTGGGAAGAAGTTCTCTACTGTGAGTGTGGTGAGGCACTGAAACAGGTTGCTCAGAGGAGCTGTGGATGCCCCATCCCTGTCAGTGTTCAAGGCCAGGCTGTATGGAGCTCTGAGCAACCTGATCTAGTGGTAGGTGTCCCTGCTCATGGCAAGAGAGTTGGAACTAGATTCATGATTCCTTCCAATCCCAGCCATTCTATGACTCTAATCACAGATTTAAAATACCACACCCACTTTTTCCCCTAAGCCCTACCTGAGCTTTGGTAGAGTTAATGTGGGTGGTTATTTTAACTGTAAACTTCTGACCCTGTTCTAGGATAACACGACTGTGCTCACAGCCTGGTACTCTGCAGCAGACCCTGAAGCTCTGGTAAATGCTGTCTTTGCTGGACCAGCAGATGAGCTGGTCCCTGCTGCCAGCCCACCACAAGAGGGCAGTGCCAGGGCTCTCCCACTGGCCAAGCACAGAATCAGGGCCTGGAGTTCAGTCTAAAAGCACAGGACAAGCTACTTTCTTTCCAGATATTATTTTTTTAATAAAGCAGGGGTCAGTATATAATGAGACAAACATAGTATTAGTTAAAATAAGCAAGTTTCTTGCATTAAAGAAAAAGATAAGGAAAATCCCTACTTAGTAGAAATTCAAATACCAAGGTGCACCTCCTGAAATCAGCAATTCATTAAAGTTACAAATCACTAGAACAGCACTGATTCTCAGTGCAAACAGTCAGTCCTGCCCTTCAAACACAGCGTATCAAGAACTGTGCTGCACTACAGATACCATATTAGAATCAAAGACATGCTGAGCTCCATTTCAACTCAGTGCATTTTAACTAGCATGTTTATCTAAAGCTACAGTATCATGCTGTTATGTGCACTGACTGCCGAAACTACAAACTAGTATTCTCTGACACCATCCATGTAAGCTACCTCTGGAAGGTACTGGAGGGCTACTAATAGAATAAATGGAATTCAGTACTTGATCCCTAGTTTCTCTCCCAAGTGAGAAGCAGAGTCAGCAGCAGTGCTAGACATTAATTTCCACTCCATCAAGGTAAGGTGGTCTCTGACAAACTGCACAATACTCCCCAATAGCTCACTCACCAGTTATGTCAATAGGCTCCAGAGCAAAAGCTTCCTCTTCATTGGGAACGAGCGTTGTCTGGTCAGTCATGGTTGGTAAAGGCTCCACTGGATCGACCGAGTCCGGGCTGTCTGGGCCCCCCACTGCCAGTGACAACAAGAACCTTGCACTAGGTCAAAACATTAACAGGCTCTGCTACCCCTCCCATCCCCACCTCCACACCTTCAGGTGGCTTCCCACACTTCATACTTTTGAACTTAAAATGCTTTTAAGGAATTAGAATCCAAACTACATGAGTTGAAAGTAACTCTAGGTCTGGTCCTAGATCATACTCACTTGATACATTATCATCATCATCCATATCATCGTGGGGAGGCTGCTCTGGCATCATTACTCCACTTTCTGAGAGTGCAGGTGGGTCATCAAAAATACCACCATCATTATTACTAAGAAGTTTGTCATCTGAAGAAACCATATGAAACAATCAGTTCTGCATCCACAAATTTATGAAATAAGTACAGACAAATTTACAAAGAAGTACAGACAAGTTTATTACAACACAGATGAAGACAGTGCAAAAGTTAGAAAGTACTTTCAATGCTGACATAGAAGAAAGTAGCTGTGCTCTTTCAAAGAGCATTTCAGCTCTAATTCTGAGCTTACAGATAACATTTATTACAATAGACTTGCCACATATTTGCATCTTACATCTAATTTTTTAAATATGCCAACACTTAATATGCTGCGAGTCATCTAAACTGCTGTAGTACTCACAAACGAGAATATATGCTCAGTGCACATACACACACACATACACACACATATATATATATATACATACACACACACAGTGAGTATAAATACTCACTGTACAAGGCAAAACTTTTACAGGATCTGGCAACAAAGGAAACAACTTATCCAAGAACTAATTAATTAAGGCAGGAAGTAGAATAGAGGAAAACAAATTTCTCAAACTTACCCAATATTCCACCATCATTTCCTTCCCCAAAATTATCATCTTTGTATTGGTCTTCATATTCCAGGTGATTAGATTTCTCATTGAGGTGACTGGTGCTCTGTTCAGGTTCCAGGAGGAGGTTAGAAGCACTAGTGCTCACCAGCATGTCATCCTCAAATGCACTACCTTCTCTCATCATCTCACGATCATCCATCCCAAAGTCACCTGCAAGAATACAATTGCACTGCTCTAAGTGCTAAAAAATTCAAGATGCAAGAGACCTACCTAACTGATCAACAAGGCCCATATGTAAGACCAAACTTCAATTCAATTAATCCTATTTGCAGAGTTAATGACAAGATGTAAGGAATTGTGACCAGCAATACCATAGCAAAAAATACTGTTCAAACAATTATAAAAATAACTATCTCCTTTTCAAGCATTTTATTATACTTATTTGACTTGATATTAGCAAGATCCTACTAAACTTTATCTGCACAGAAACCAAAGAATTCAATGGAATTCAAAGACATTGTGCCTTATGCCTCAAGGCTGGGCTTCAATTACAGGGAACAAACCAATACCCAGTCAACACCATTTTTAGATTATTCTTTCAAAACCATTACTGAATTATGGTTTACAATACTGTAGCTTAGGAACCAGACATTCAAATAAAACTGTCTTTTGGTTTTGATTCAGATGTTAGATTACTGTCCATGAAAAGATATCTAAAGTAGCAAACTTGTCACCAGTGACTGATTCAGCTTTTAAAATGTCCCAATGGTTTCTGACTGAGAATATGCTTATGATTAAAGGAACAGCTCACTTCATATTCACATCACATTTTGAAAATTATAATTGTCACAGTACTTCAATGATTAACTTGACTGAATATTCTTCAGCTTTTCTTTCTGCCTATTCTAGGCAGCTAGAAGTTTGCTGAGCATTAGAGGACAGACTTTCTGGAAAAATTGACATGAACAAGCTAAAAATTAAACATACAAAACCACAGCATGTTTGATCTAATTTGTTTAGAATTCATTGGGCATTCCACAGTAATTGCAAAACCATACCTTACAATAACTGAAATTAGCTAGTAACACATAACAACACATGAGATCTTTACCAAAGTCATTATCCTGAAGGATACTGATGTTGCCTACTTCTTCTCTCATTGTAATTTCTTCCACTCTACTCTGGTTCAAACTGAACTGCTGAGCCACATCAATATCACTTAAACAAACAGAAAGCAATTATTAAAAATCTCATTAAAAAACAAAGAACAGATAAAGCCTGCTGAAATAAACATGACATTATTCAGTAAAAAACAATTTTCCATTCAAGTCCATTATTAAAAAAAAAGGTGAACAATGAATAGAAACTACTACTTAAAACACTGAGACCATTAATGGTTCAAACCTATCATCCAAATTGCATCAGCTTCTGGGAAATGTATCAGTAACCTCTCTTACTCCTTGCTGTGCTGGGATTACTAATTTCAAAGGCCAAATTAACAATTAAGAAAAACCTTCCACCCCTTCAACTTCAAAACCTATTAATATAGTTTATCAAACACTGTATTTTGCACCACTACCAAGTTAACACCCTTTGTGGTGTATTAAGGTACATTTCTTATAAATACACAGAAATCTTTTGTAGTTTCAAATTAGTATATACTTGGAATTTAAACTAAATTGAACACTGAGTAAGCTGGATTCTAAAAACTCTGTTATGAATAACTCAAATTAAAATTAAAAAGACTCATATTAAAAAAATAAAATAATAAAAACCATCAGTTTTTTAAAGATTAAGACCTATTCAGATTGTATATGTGTTATATGTAAAAGTAACCCATAAGTATTAAGATGTTTTAAGAATTAAAAGTGCCACTTTAAAAGGTCACCAACATCCCCATAAAACTGATCTTGTCCATCTTAAGGATGTATGTAATGTAGGGTGCCTTGCACAGAAGAAAAAGAAAGTTTTAATAGGTATCTGAGTTTTTGAAAAGCTCCTGGAAGAACAGATTTAACTTCAGTTAAAGTCAATGCTACTATGAACTTAAAATCAACACAAAAAATGACTGTAAACTTCCTTATCAGTATATAAAAAAGACCTTAGAATAGAAGCTACCTATAGGCTATTTTTTTACACTCAGCAATGAGTTAGCTGTTTAAAATCAGGTTCTCCTCAACTAAAACCAATTCTCATTGTCATGGAAATAGAAAAAAACCCAAGCTTACTCTAGATCAGGGAGTGGTTGGTCAAAATCGTGAAACTCCTCAGGTAAGGTAATAGCATTATAAGCAGCCTCTCTGTTTTCCTCAGGCAAATCAACAACTCCTGCAAGGAAGAACACCCAGACATGAGTTCCCATTCCTTACAAGCACAGCATTTTTCACCGTGCCATTAGTGTTTTCTCTCTGCATGGGCCTACTGTCTTTAAAATTGCTGAAATGAACTGATGCTGAGATACCTACAAAAAACCTTAGATAATGGCAGTAAGTGAAATTCAAACTAAATTCAAAACAAATATCCTCAAGCCTTTGCACTGTCTGTATAAAGTAATGTTTGTGTAGCACTATGTACAGCTGTGCAGCCAACACAGGCATCATATATTTCACAGCACTACAGGTACCTGCTCCAAAATAATTTTACCATGATCCATGGTATGAGCTGCAGGGTTCTACATTGCAGTGGCAGCACAGTGTGACTACTTTGCTACTGGTCCTTTATTCAGTTCCATCAGCTCCAGAAGTCCTGGAACAGATCTGATTGCACTTGGGGCTCACTAACTCATAGGCTTCTGCACATAAAAGAGCTGTATTACCAAAACCACACACATACCTTTTCTTATCCTCCAGAGATGCTTACTCTTATTCAGCAGGCATTCTCAGAGCATGAATATCAGATTGGGCATCACAAAACCAGTGCCAGCAGTTGGTCCCTCTGTTTTATTCAAAGTCTTAAAAGGTCAGGGCACTTGAAAGTGCATGGGAAATGCAGGTTCAATTCCTTCTGTAACTTGCAGAAGATTTGAGCTCTATGCTCTGCCTTCTGACCCAGACATACAACACAGGCAATTCTGAGGTACAGATACTTCAGAAACACTCTGCTCACTGTGCTCCCCTCTGCAATGAATAATCAAAGAACCACTGTCCATAGAGACCAGGAACAAGCATGAGTCTGTAGCTTACTCATCATGGTACTTGACTAGGAATGAAGACATCTAGTCCATCCTTTCAGGGCTGTTCAGTATTTTTACTTGTCTGCTGCTTAAAATGAAACATGTAAATGATTCTCAGAACAGAAAGACTCAATGCCTAAGGCAGAAAGCTGATAAACTGAAAATAAAGACCAGTGAGTGCCTCAGCTTCTGTCAGGCCAGCATGCCACTTTTTGTACACCTTAAGGTGCTTCACCTTTGACATGCACTCTGTTAGAAGAGGGAAAATAGACTGCCTTGTGATATTAAAATTATATTCTTATTATAATCCAGGTAAGTTAAACACAGTAATAAACAAAAAATTAGCAACAATCAACAAATTGCCACTGAAAGCTACGTAAAATTCAGTACTTGAATTCAGTGCCTGAATCACAACCTGTAGATCAGGAAATGAAGATAAAGGCATTACATACCTTAACTTTTCTCAAGTAAATGCCGCACTGGCTTTCAAGAGTTGCCTTTTTAAAAAACTAAAAGTCTCCCTCAAGTCCAGCTTTTAAATCTATTGCACTCACTAACTTAAAAAGGTGGAATATGATTTATCAGCTGGGAGCATCCAGCAGCATCACTGCCACAGCTACACTTCAGCTGAGAAAAAGTTCCCCACTCCAAAATTAAAGAAAACTATCTATAAAGACTTGAAAGAATGAAAGCCAAATAATTATATTAATATGGCACCCCATTTTAATGGAAAATATTTAGGTAAGCAACTACAGAGTGGGAAATTATGTTGCAAAGATACAAAAGGAAAGCTATCTTTGATGCCAACATTACAGTCCACATTATTTTCAGAAACTATAATGTGAAAGTGGTAAAAAACCAGCTTACTTTCACGTTTCTTTTATAACTCATAGCAAAAGAATCCTGATCCTTGATGGAAACCAGTCCCCTTCTGTGCTTCTATTCAGTGGGGCACTGGCCTTTTTCAGACAGAAGGTAAAAACCATGCAGTGTATTTCCATTTAACATCATACACCAGCCACAGCCAAAACTCTAAGTGGGATTTTACTGAATCAGCATTGATAAGAGAAGTTTTTGTTCAGAATTCAGTTAAAAGATGTTTTTCAGCAGACAACTCAGTCAGCCAGCCAGCTGCAATAATTACTTCGCCTATAACCTAGACCTTTATGTAATTATACAGACATAAGAAGGCAGAATTGTATGCCTTCTTAATAAATACATTTATCAATGTAGCTTTTCAGAGAGCACTTAGATAAAGACAGATACCTGGACGAAAAGCCATCTTAATCTTAATGAAAGCCTCATTACAGTCTGCAAGAAGATATTTTGCTTTCCTGTGGTAGATTCTAACAACGCCTAGTAAAAGATGTCCTGAGGTTCGAAGTGCCATCTTCACCTAAAAACACATTGCACAATCAGTGAATTAGATGTATCCTCAGTATTCCCTTAAATGACACCTCAGTCAGCTTTACATGAATTTTCTCAATAAAATCAAATGTCCAAAACAAGTATAAAAATCAGCAGAAATCTGAAGTAACAAAGAATGTAAAGTCCACAGTTTGAGATGATACCCCATTATGTTATTTATGGATGACCTAGCAAATATCACTAAATTAATAGCAGCTCACTCCAGGAATTCCCAACCACTGCTCTGTCAAGTTAAAAAATAAGTGACAAAGCCTACTTTTAGCATATCTTTTCTACACCTTTGCTACTTCAATTGTGGAAAAAGTGAAAAATCCAAAGGTTGGGCAGCGATTTGATTAAGTAAAACCTGGTTAAAAACTATTAGCTACCTCTCTATGTTCTGTCCTGAAGTGAGAAACAGTGGAAGATGTGGAGTGCCCATAAACAAGCACTGCCACAGTAAAACAATTTTAAGTTCCTTTCCTCTTCAATCTCACTGCTTTACTGGGTAATGAAGTATCTACTTTGGGAACATAAAACTGAAAAAAAGTAATTCACAGAAGGATTCTTTTTTAAGTATGTTAGGCTGAAAGAGCATGAAATTTGTGTTGAATGGTACATGGAATAATTATCTCACAGAAAGAGTAAGCTATACAGGATTTAACATCAACCTAAGAATTCAAGATTTTCATTTCCTCCAACATCTTTTTAAAATTTCAGCTAATGAACTGTTACACACAAAGTTAAATATATGAAGTGCCTATTAGTTTCTCCTTTCTCTAAAAGAATGCTCCAGCTCAGTAGTGAGGCTATGAACATTATCTTCTTCCTAAATCCTTCTAGAAGTGATAATGAAACAAATCATTATTCTAGAAGAGTAAGCATCTCTGTGATTGTACAATACACTTTCTGCTTACACTTAGCAGTTCTTCTAAAATTCAGAGTAGCACTATAAAAACTGTTAACATTCGTATCAACCAAAATAAAAGATATAAGTAAGTTTTCTTTTGTTTTCAAGTAGCTGCTTTTTTAATAAGACATTGCCATCTGTAAAGTGACAAAAGTCACAACTTGTACCATCAGTTCTAAGATGAACAATTTCATTGTCATGAGTAGTAGAGGGGAAGAAAAACATGTAAAAACATCTAGCTACTTAAAATTTCCTCCCATTTCACAACAGAGTAATATTTCACATCCAGACAGACCTTTTCACCTTTTAAAATAGCAACATTAAGAACTTTATTTGCTTCAGTGACCCAAACAGTAATTACCACCTGTACAGCCAAGTTCTTTTCACTACAAGGTCACAATGACAGTGTAAACCAGATACCTTTGGGGAAATGATGCTCTCCACGCTGCTCTCCAGATTACATTCAAACACATGGGCTTTGGTCAGCTTCTTATCCCAGTGGGCCGCCAGCCAGATTTTGGCCAGCGGCCCACGTTTGCTCAGGACAAAGTGGGCATAAAACATGGTCCCAGATGTCTAAAACAAAGTGCAAACCTGTAAAGAGAAAGGCAAGTATTTCTTTCCACATCTTTAATTTTATGAGGAACATCCTTGTAAATACCCCCCTTATCCTCAGAAGAAGTACACATTTGATTTTTAACCACTGAGGTCAGACTATTTATTTAATATGTTTAAGAAGCCAACACTTACAAATGGTATCCATGTAATAGCATATTACATGGATAATGTAATGTATTGTAATGGATAATGTAATGTATTTATTACAGAAGAATTACAAAGCAGAAATAACACCCACTAACAGCCACATATACAACTTTTACCATCCCTCAAGAAAACAATCTTGAATCTTTTTAACTTTAAGGTAATAATACCAAACTCTCCTAATGCAAAGAAGCACATCTCAGTTTTCACTCCACAGTAGTTTTCTATGACTTCCACTTCTTTCTGCTTTTAGTTCAGTAGCTACTACTCTACTATACCAGTATATATTGTACATTGTTCCAGCAAAAGATTCACCTATATAAAATATATAGCCCTAAATCTTTTTGTACTTCAGCGTAATTTCCTTCCTAAACAGGAAGCACAATCGTGTCTTCCATTTCTGAACAGACCATTCTCCATTTCATATTTTTTAAATCAAGTGTTGATAAAAGTGGTGAGAAAACTGACTGCATTATTCCAAACTTTAAGATTCCACTTTCTTTCTCCTTCACCAGAAAAAAACCTCCCATTCTTATCTATTTATCTAGTAATTACTTTGTTACAACTAATAAGATACCACCACATCAAACCATGGGGAATCACACCAGCAGGATGCCTTATGATCTAAACATGCCACTTCCATGCATGAGGTAAAGATATGATTCAGTTAACTACAAGTAGAGGAAAAGTAAAGTTTGCTTTAAAAAAGTAGAAGAATCTCCACAAAGAGTTTTTCCAATAGTTTCTAAAACCCAAAAATATGAATCAAAAGAAAAGAACAGAAAAAGCACGAGTGCATTTCAATTTTTACCTCCTCTACACCTACAGAAAAACTGCCAGAAGAAGCACAGCAAGTCACAATTGATACTGTTCAGAATTTAAGTACAAGGGCAAGAGAAGCTCTGACATAACTGATTCAGTGGAAATGAAGCCAACCTCTACACATCTGGATAATAAATGAAAAAATGTACATCTCAAAGTCAAGTCCAAGAACTTTTTTTTTCCATTTTGAGAGCTGCATAACAGAACTGATTATCAAGCTACTCTCTTAATGACAGATTGGCCACGAATTTCATCTATGACCACAACAGTGGAGAGCATTTAAAGGAAATAAAGGCCATGTTCAGCCTAAACTCAAATTAACTCAGTATACAAAATTAAAACTACTCTTAGGAGTGAAGTTAATAGCTTTTAGACATCATAAAGCTGCAAATTGACAAACAAGTTAAAATGCCATTTTTACTTGTTGAGATTGTGTGAGGGCTAAGGACTGCACTACAAAAGATGGGCATGAGCAAGTTTTTCCAGGAAGCACAATGAAATAAATTTTGGATAAACATTATCTAAAGGAAGGTATTATACTTTTTTTCCCCCAGGATATTTTGAAAGACACCACGCTGTCTTAAGGCCAGCAGACAATTTAATCCTTGCATATTTTTGAAGGCCTCAGTATTTTTGTATATGCAGAGACATAACTTTGCAGCACAGCATTTTGACATCTTGAATTGCTACCACAACCATGCAACAGTAAGCTTGTAATTACCCTTGAACATGAGGAATAGGGGAGAACACAAACATAGAGTAAACAAAACCACTTGTATTAATCCATTAAATGCATTCAACAACAGTTGCAAAATAATGTACTTTGATTAGTGGAGTTTGGCACAATTATTAAAACAGATAACATGGATTTCACAAAACTTCAAACATACAGTTAATTGAAAACATACTTAAGTTTCCTGTTAAATGTGAAACTCACTATTTGGACAACTTGGACAAAATCAATTTATCTATCACTCTAAATCTGTTTCTCTTCATCCATCACTGAAGCCTTGCCATACTGAAATATACACGAAGGGAAACAAGTGACAATCAGACTACAGATAGTTTTAAAATGTGTTTCAATCTGAACTGTTATTAACAAATAAGGATTCTCTTGCCTAAAGCAGTAATTTCTTGTCACATGAGTCCCTGCCACTTCCAGATTCCAGCAGATGCTCTGCTCTGCATGGCAATAACTGGGTTACAGCAACTGTACAAAGCCCACCTTTACAGTTCACCTGTTTAGCACCTCAGCTCTTCGAAGCGAGCCCCAAAGGCTGCTCCTGCTTTCTCCAGATTTTGTCTTTCTTTTCAGATACTCCCTTTTCTGCATTTCAGGCTTTTTGTCTGATCTTTAATTCATAGCACAGTATGTTGATGCAGCGGCATAGAGGGAGAAATAGATTTTCTGCCATAATTTGAGACTGGGACGAATGTTAAAGGAACCAAGAGTTTCTACAAGTGGCAGAGTGCTCAGGCAGACACATTGAATATATCATTGGCAAGCAACTCCTAAGAATCCACAAAAGAAAAAGTGTGGCTGATGGCTCTTAAAAAGCTTACAACTGTCAGTTTTTGAAATTGACTGGCTATGAAACAGGACCATAAAACTTGTTCTGAGAACTTTTTGGCATTTTTCTGTTTTGCTTGCATTCCTCTAAGGCAAAAACAGTATAGACACACACAAGGCCAGGTAGGACCAATACCTGATCTTGCCAAATCAACCTTTCAAAATACCTGCAACTTTATTGCCATTAACTTTGAATTTGCTTCAATGTGCCACAACTGTCCTCAGGTTTTCTTTGTCTAACTTGGTCAACAACTGCACAATTTAAAAAATCTCCTTTACTCTATGCTCTTCACTGTACTTCTACACACAAAGCAAGTGAAATGTAAAGCAGAACTAACACAATACTGGCTATACACAGGGTCTGATCCAGAATGTGCCTGTTTCACCCTCTCATCTGAGACTCTGGTATTTGCTCCTTCCAAAGTAACAGTAAGAAAATTTGGTAGATGGTGTAACTATGGGCTTCATCTCAACCCTCAACTCACATATATTTCATTTTAAAATCCTTCTTCTGATTAGAACAGCTAACTGTCTAACCCCTGAAGAGCACACTGGCATAGTTAGTCCTATTCTTCCAAGGCATGCAGAAAGGTGCTTAATGAACTAAGAGCTGACAATAGGCAGAACATTCAGCATATTTTTATTTGACTGTGGTTCACTTTAGCTCTCTAAACCCACTCATCAGCCGCTCTCCCTACGTTAGTTCGTGTACACACACCAGTCCATAACTAAAGTTCAGTCTTCTATTTTTTTACTGTCACCTACTTTTGTTCCTTGTAAAGCTAGTCCAAAACCACAGTCACACATGGATGAGTAGACAAATTCCACACTACAGTTTAAGAAATCAGCCAGTCATTTTAATTAATTTGTCCTTATGCTATCCTTCAATTTCTCTTCTCTGCTGGTTTTTCCCCACCTGCATAATCTCCTCCTAAGCTGTTTCTGCCTTGCTTTGGGGAAGGCTGAGATCACCCTGAGTACCTGCATCAGTCTGAGCTGGGCCTACCAGACTTCAGGAGTTCAGAAGAACTACCCCGACCCTGAAACTGTTCTTTGAATTCTTCAACTAACTCATAACCCTTCCCTCTCCAATCCTTCTTACATCAGTGAACTTCCCATGTGTGGGCACCTACTAATGCTGCCTCCCTGGCAGGTTTTGGTACCACACTGAACATCTGGTGCCACTGAAACAAAAAAAATCATCACAAACTCCACTAACATCACCTTACAGCTCCAGGCCTCTTTTTGCCACCTTATCTGATATCCACCCTTCAACCACCTTTATAATTGTCTGGTTAATCCACATTTATCTGAATTTTAATGTATTTCTTTGTGCCACCTGCAGCTTTACTAAAGCTCACTGTCAAGTCACCTTAATTCCTTATGTCTAAATATTCAGTTATTGAAAAAGATAAAAATGAACTAGTTCAACTTTACATATCTTTGGTAAATATGTACAACATTTTCCCTCTGTCTCTGGGTCTTGTTTCTTGCATCAACAATTTGTCAGAAATTCTATGGCAGAGGTTGCACTACCAGGTCTATTAATTACTCAAACCATACCACTCTGTTAAAGGAACTGCATTTACTGTTCTCCAATTACAATATACTACACACCTACATAATCAGATAGAATCAGCACCCCACTAGGGTTACTAATTCAAAAGGCAGATCACTCACAAGTACCGTACAGAGCTGGAAATTACTGAACCCTCTGAACACCGTCGTCCTCCTCCCTCGATTCCACATTCCCACCTAACCCTGAGCAGGTATCCTGCCCTTGCCCCTAAACTCAGAATGCTCAACCAGTAGAAAATAAATCTTATTAATTTAAGGCTCTGTCTCCATTATCCCAATCTATTTTGTGCAATTCCAGATCTAATTCAAACTAATAACTGCATAAACCATGTACTAACACAATATTTTAAAGGTATGCAAGTTGAACATTGCTTATATTACTTCATCTTTTGCAGTTATTTCTCTGCACTGTTCATCCAAAGAGCCCAAACATAAAAAACTTTTTAACACTTTACGTTTAAGAAGTTAAACTGATGTGGTAACTAAAACAAATTCTCTAATTTCTGTGGGAAATCCCACAGTATAAGCAAGACATGATTAATTTGTGTGGTAATTTAAGTTTATTGTAGGTCTCAGTAGCTTTTTGCTCCTCCTTTTATTACCCCTATCACACCTACTTCCTCTCTAGTTAAAACTTTAGATGAATGGGCCTTGCTTTCCCAAATTTTGTAAAATGTCTAATATTTACAAATGAACCTTCATAAAATAAAACAGAAGCCTGGCCCCAATAATGCTTTGATGTTCCCCGGTTTTAATAATGAGTTTTACTGAGTAGAAGATTAACGAAAGTGTGCTTATCACCCACATTTGCACAATGTGGGCCTAAACGGTAACTCCTCCAAATTTACAGTAGTTTCTTTATGCGTCTGATTTTAAAGAAAATGGCATTTTCATTGAAAATAGTTTAAGTCACAGTGACCCCAAGTTTCCTTTGTTATTGATAAAAAAACCGCCCTGTTATATTTAATAGAAGCGATCAGGATCAGAGAAATCTTAAAAACGAGAGCAAGATTTCTAACAGTGTCCGTAAGAGCAAGATCCTGGTTCTTCAAAAGGTTCTTCATTTTTAAAGGGCCCGTTTATTTGCAGCTAAACAGCCACAGTGTCCAGAAGGTAGCTGACTGCCACTAGAGCGGCTGTGAGAACATTCAGTACCCGGCCCCATCCATGGCAGAAGGAAAACTGCACTCAAAACCAGAAGACTGGCAAATGGAACTTTGCTCCTGTCCCTCTCCCCAGACCGCAGCAGCCTCGCTGTCCGTTTAGCGAGCCACAGCCAGGGCTGTTCCACCGCGGCGGCCCCCGGGCCTCCCCGCGGCTGCCCCGCGACCCGGCTCTCCCCGGGGAAGGTCCCAGGGGCTCCGCGCGTCTGGCCGCTCCAGGAGCACGGACCCCGCTCCCCACGGGCTCTGCCCGTGTCGCCGCCAGGCCGCGCTCAGGGCCCCGCTGCGCCGGCCTCGCCTCAGATCGCCCCGGACACCGGGCCCCGCGCAGGGTCCCGGGGCGGCCCTGCCCTTCCCGGGGAGCCCCAGGTGTTGCGGGGCACCAGGGAGGCCTTCCCCGCCGGGAGGGTTCGGCCGAAAAGCGGCTCCGAGCCCGAGCATGACGGCAGCACCCCGAGAGCGGGGCTGCAGCTGGGCCCCGCCGGGCCCCTTCGGGCGCCGGCAGTGACCGCGGCAGCCGGAGCCACTCCTTACCCTGCTCCGGGCCCGGGGACCGCTCGCTGCTCCTGCCGAGCCGAGCCGAGCCGGGCCGGGCCGAGCCCGCGCCGAGTCAAGCGGTGCCGAACCGAACCGAAGCTGAGCCGAAGCGGAGCCGGGCCGAGCCGAGTGAAGCCGAAGTGGAGCCGAGCGGAGCCGAGCCGCTCGCTCAAGCAAACAAGATGGCGGCCGCGGTCCTTCCTGCGCGCGAACGCGCCGTTCAAACCGCAGGATGTTTACGGTCAAATTCCCCCCCGACAACCGGCCCCGGCCCCGCCACTGCGCCTGCGCGCGGCCCCTGGTGGCGGGGCGGAGCCGCGGGAGTGACGAACGGCCGCTGAGTGACAGCGGCGCGCGGGGGGCGGGGCCTCGGCGGGGGCGCGGCTGGGCTGTGAGGGCGCCCCGCCCCCGCTCGGCCCGACGCCGGCTCTGCGATCCTGGGTCTAAAACGTGTGGAAGAATCGCTCTCTTCTTTCACAGCCCGGCCCCCGGCTTGTTTCTTCCTGGTCCCTGCAGCTCCCCCCTGCTGCCGGGGCGCTGCAGGTGTTTGTGCTGTGGGGTAGTTTGTTGTCAAGGGGAACAACTGCGGGCGTCGCTCACCTTCTTTGTTTATACCAATTTGATTTCGACTGTATATAGAGAGGTTTTATTGGTCCTAATTTACTGATTTATGATGGCCACGTTTAATGTAATGGAGGGGGAAGTATGGCTACAACAGGACTCTAAACAGAAGGAGTCAATCACTATGTAAAAACAATGGAAAGGGAAAACAAGGACTGCTTTGGGAAACAGGGATTTTTCTGGTGTCTCCCAGGCATTACGAAGTCTAATGCTATGAGTACTTACCATACTGGATGAACACCAAACAGCCTTTGGCCCAAAAAGACATTCAAAAGAATGTCAAAGACATTCAAAAGAAATTCAAAAACCTAAAAAAACCCCTTTCAAATAACCTCTTCTAGTGCAATGGATCATCAGTTTACAAAGATAATGTCAGAATACCGAGAAAATCTGCCGACTGAGAGTTTAAGGAGTATTACTGCTATATGTGACATTCAGTTAATATATCTTAAGGGATGATAACACCAGCAAATAATATGTAAAAACATGCACGTTCAGTCTCCTGGTTCTCTTTCCTTAGATTCAATTTTGAAGATTTCAGCATTCATTTACGTTCATAATGTCTCACTAGAATCTTTATTCAGAATAAACATTGATTCTCTGTATGTCCCGCATGGATTTCTGCCAGGTGTAGTAATATGTCAAGGTTTTTCTTCTGCAAGAAAACATTTGCTGTGTCACTACTCTCCTGTTTGTCATGGTCCCTACTGTTTGAGCAAGCAGTTCTTTCTATAAAGGACATCCTTTTTGAGAGCAAAACTGGGAAGTTCTAGTTAAATTTTTGGTAATACCTACCATGTAGTTAAAAGCATTAGGCTTATATATAGGTCCAGTCTTTTCCAGATTACTCTCTGTGGTCGGTTTTCAATTTTTCCAAAGTTTAGTTTCCAGTTTTTCCATTCTTTGTTATTACAGGGCTTTAAATGTACATACTTCAAAGAAGCAAATATATGCAAATCCCAGAGAGTTGATAGTCTAAATTTGGCTCAGTTTAAATCTAAAGGATTTGAATTGTTATCACATCTGTTTCTCATGGCAGTATGTGACTACTGCGAAGATCAGCCAGTAATCTTGTCCTATAATTTATTCTTGAATGTATTTTAAAATAATGCCAGTCTAATTTAATATTATTTATTTTTTCCAAAGTCTATTCAATTTGATATTTTTATGTTTCATCTAAAAGGAATGCTTCCTTCCATCAAAATTTAAAATCAAGACAATTCATTTGCATGGTTTAACATTAAGGTTAATTGCCTGATATTAAAATGTTTCATTTGTACTCTGGACATAAATGCACTTCATGAACAAATTGGTATTTAAACTTCAGGATAATGTTCAGATATTCTGCTAATAATTAAAGCAACTACAGTACAGTAAATAAGGAAAATCAAAATACAGTGTGTGTTAGAACTTCTGTCCATTGAGTTCCATCCACTGACCTATCAATTTTAAAACTCTAGAAATAAGTTTTCTTTATTATTAGTAATACATTAAATTACCACATCGCTCTTTCAAATGTTTGTGATTAAGTCAAATATTTTTCAACCTTTTGCACTTAGGTTCTCATGAAGATCAATTCTTAAAAAAAAAAAAAAATAAAATTCTCCATTACTAACTTTGTTTGCAGTTTTGGGTTTTTTTTTTAACTCAGCTTGGAGAGTGCTCTGAATGCCCTGGCCTGAGACAGACACTGTAACTGATCTTCCTGTCCCCATTTTTTTTCTCAAGAGCTGCCACAGGCGCTGATTTGTATGCGGCACTCTGTACTTTGCTAAATTTCTCCTCAGGCTCTGCTCAGACACGTGCATTCCAGATGGTACTTAAAAAAGCAACTTTGTGACTAGGATGTACACTCTTGCTAACATATAGCAGATCACATTTTGCAGTGACATTTAGGAAGAAACTGAGGCAAGAAGCCTATTTTTGTTTTCAGCTTTGGTCAAGTGCTTCTGTCAGGCAATCATAAATTGGCAAGTGCAGAACAACTTTGTTCATATATAATTTTCTCTTAGGAGAAAGGACAACATGTTTTCATTACTTTGGATTAACTGAACTAATCATTTTTCCCTGACAAACATTCTCCCTTGAAATTTGAGATCCAAATCCGCTCTTGAGTCGCACACCCATCCGCCAGTTCCTTCCAATCTAAGCTGCTTTGCCCAATCACTTCCAAGTATTGGCAACAATAAATTGGTTTTTGAACCATCAAACAAGAAATTCAGAATAGTCACAGTCACACTTCTCCCATGTGAAGTAGAAGGAAAAATACCATAACTTGTGCTTTGATTAGATCCTGTGTACTCTAAAAACTTCAGCATTGCAAGGCAGATAATCCAGTGTTGGTCCAGTATGTTGGGACCTTGTCTGAGGAACAATTTCAGCCTCTGTTTACAGCAAGTCAGCTTTGCTGCAGGTGTACAGAAGAGCCAGGGGTCCTGGAAAGGGACCTGCTATGCAAGTGCATATGGACAGAAGTTTTTAATTGTAAGCCATGACTGCCCTTAGGTCATCCATAGGCGAAATGGTTTCTGAAAGTGGCATTCAAATATACCACAAAATCACCATGGTACTCTGTTCTGAGCATTAGATAGGCATTTAAATACAAATATTTGCACTCTGGCTGGTAGTTTAGACTCTTGATTTCAGTGTGGGCCACCTGCCACAGATCCCATGTGAAGTGCATAAAAACTGAGAATAACTGAAAACACTGATTTCTTACCACTTGGCCCTTAGTTCTCAATACAGCCTTTTACCAAAAGCTACAAGCAAAAAGGGTTTATGCTGACTGGGAATTCTTTACATGGCAAGTCAGAGATGTTTCCTACCAGTGCATTTAATTTGAGGATGTCCTGGTTTTGGCTGGGACAGAGTTAACTTTTTTCCAGTAGCTGGTACAGTGTGATGTTTTGAATTCATTATGAGAATAATGTTGATAACACACTGATGTTTGGTTGTTGCTAAGTAGTGCTTACTTTAAATCAAGGATTTTTAGTTTTCCAAGCTCTGCCAGTAAGCAGTTGCACAAAAAGCTTTGAGGGAGCATGAGCAGGATGGCTGACTGACATATTCTATACCACAGAACATCATGCCCAGTATATAAGGCCAGAGAATTGCCCAAGAGCCAGTGATCACAGGGATGGACTGGGCATCAGTGAGTGTTGTGAGCAACTGTACCATTCATCACTTGTTTTTCATGGGTTTTATTCTTCCCTCTCTCCTTTTCATTACATTATTTATTATTATTACTATTATTATTATTAAGATAAATATTATTTTCTTTTGTTTCCATTATTACATTGTTCTTATCTCAAATTGTAAGTTTTACTTTTTACAGTTTTTCTTCCCACTGGGATGGGGAATGAATGACTGTGTGGTACTTTGTTGCCAGCTCTGATTAGACCATGACAGAAGAACACAAAGGGATATAAATGAGGCAAAGAAAGTTAGGATTTCTGAAATTGCACTGGAAATTCAGCTCTCAGTATTTGCTAATCCTGGATAGATGGAATGCTGTTAGGATCTGACACAGTAAATCATGCATCACATAACCAGTACCAGTTAACTTGTTTGTATTGGGGTTTTCAAGGTTTCTGTGATTTTTGTTTCTTAAAAGGAGGAATATTTTTTTCCCAGCTGAGGAGAAATAGTATAAGAATTTAAAACTATCCATAGACTCATCATTCTTGTACTGGCCTTTTTGATTCCATTATGTATCAGCCCACTTCTGCTTAATAATTTTAAAAATATTTAAGTTTATGGCTATTCAAGAAGAAAACTGAAAACATCCTTCCTTTTTCTTCCTAGCACATTTTGTTTCCAGTAAACTGAAATAAAATAATAAAATATGTGTTTAACCATTTGTAATATTAATTATCTGGAAAGGCTTATTTTAATTTTTTTTTTTTTTTTAATAATTGCAGCTGACCAGGTGGTGGGTTTTTTTCATACTGGAGTTTAATAGGTTTCAGATTTAACACCTATAAACATCTGTAATGCTTCCTTGGGCCTAAAGGTTTCTACTTGCTGTTTAATTGCAGTCTTTCTTCTTTCCTGTCATCAGTTACACTCTTCCCATGCATTCTTAGCTTTCTCCTCCCAACCTGCTAGCCACAGTTTCTGGTCATTTTTAACTTCTAGAGTTGATCAAGTGGTGGAACTAATGAGGAAACTGGCAGGTAGAAAATGGTCCAGGGAAAAGAGCACAAGGACAGCTCTGCAGGGAGAGACTGAAGGCAAGCATCAGAAATACAGAAGACACATTGATTTTTAAATGTATTTTCAATCAAATATGCCAACTTTTTAAATACTTTGAGTGCTGATGCTCTACAGCAGTTTAATTGAGAGCAGTCTTACAGTAATGTAAATTTTGCAGAAATGAAAGTATATCTTAGATCTCCATCAGTGCAGTGGTATTCATGTAGTACTTGCCCTGGGAGCAGTTTGATACTGAAATGCATTTAGGATAGTTTTACCTGATCCATAGAACCAGAAAGGCATGTATTGCTGATGTATATGCAAATTATCTGTTATTGATAATGTCTGAAAACATTCCCAAAATACACTGCACAAGGAGTTTCTTAATTTCCTAACAATTGTAATCCACCATATATTTCACTAAATAGAGAACTTTTTTAAAAAAAGAGTACATAATTAAATTGGTTAAGTAGTCATCAAAACTTCTTTAACTGTGGCTCTGAGGCTAGTACATTTCTGAAAGATAAAATACAAACTAACTAGATTTTGGCACACTAGCAATTAGATGGATCAGAAAATTTTAGAATTCATGGATAGCTCAGAAAATTTTAGAATTAATGAGAGAGTAGAGTGTATATTGTTGGTCCAGTTGTTGTCAGGCAATTCCATTTGACCTCCCTTTCATCTGACTTCTCAGGCTCCTGTGATGTCAATTAATATAATTATTTTTTTGTGTGTTGACATGAAAGCTGATTGAAACTATTGTTTTACTAATCTACTGTACTTGTAGTACTTATAGTACTTGTGCTCTGTTGGTAGGCATGTCTTTTCAGTTAAATTTGTCAAAGACAAATCTGGTTCTTTGGCAAGTTACACTTGTCAGCTTTCCAAATTATACTTTTCTGCATTCCAGCACTTGCTCAAAGTGATAACCACAGTGCAAGCAATAACCATGGAGTGATCTCCCTTCTAGTCACATTGCAGCTCCTGTACTGAATGTACCTGTCAGTGCTTCACAAGTCTGGAAGCAGCTTTGCACAGAATAAATCATCTCCAACAGCAGCTCCCACTGTGGTCCGTCTCTGACACTACAGGGACAGTACAGGTGCTATGGGATATTCTGAGCTGGAAAGGACCCACCGGGATCATCAAGTCCAACTTGTAAGTCAGGCCCATGCAGGGATTACATCCACAGCCTTGGCATTCTTAGCACCATGCTCTATCCAGCTGAGTTAATCCCATGGTTAACACGTAGGTGCTGTTTTGGAAGCCACCGTGGGCAGCTGTGTCTGGCCCCCAGAGGTGCAGTCATGCCCTGGTGACATATCGAAGACAGAAGGTGCAGGTTGTATCTTGGTCTCAGACACTGTTCTTGCAGCACAGAGGACTCTTAAAAGAGTATGAAAAATTATATCAGGATTAGACTTTGATACAATTGTAAGTGATGTCTGGAAACAAATCCTGATTTCATAGTCAGAATTACATTGACTTCCAGCTTAGCTTGTTAAGTGTCCTCTAAGTCTTCATAGAAGCTGTCCTGCAAAAAGTGATGTTTGAAAGGGGAGTGAGGAGACAAGCAATCCTTCCCCAAGCTGAACATGTAATTCAAAATAAATTCCATTCTCTGTATGCAGGGGCATCATGGGCAAATAAAAATCATCACATTGAACATGGATGAAACATCTCCATTAGTGTGACATGAATAAAGTGAATATTCCTACTGTAAAGGTAACCTTGTAGGCAAGGCTGAAGTCTTGAGAAGAATTGTGGAATAGAGATTCTGAGTCAAACTATGTAACATTAATGGATGTTGAACAAGGTTGTCCAGTGGCATAAATCAGCCTGCCATTAAATCAAGTACTGGAAGTTAGTAGAAATACAGTATTTCATATCAAATGACTATCAGGTCTTAAAATCTTTAAGGAGTAAAAAAGCCGTTTCCTGACTAAAATTATCCTTTTTTTTTACCTATGCACTTTTTCTTTGTGTCTTCCTACATTTCACAATTCCTATTTGCAGTTGCTTTACACATCAAAGTTGTAATTTAAATATTTTTCAGTACAAATTTTCTGGGACTATCTGTTGAAATTTTCCCCTGAATATTTAATGTTATATATAGATATGGCTATATTTGTTTCTTTGATCAAGTAGGACAATTAATTACATAATTTAAGTGGGTGACGTGATTGGTAGAGAATTGTGATGGAAGTTATTGTGATATAGTGGATGAAAATAGCTATTAAATAAATAATGAAGCCAAAAGCTATTCAGCCATAAAAACCTATATATTATATATACATTATAATAGTCATACTGCTTAATTTCTAGTACTATTAAACATGTCAGTTTCTCTATCTTCATAATCATGAATTATTTTTACAGGATGTTGTAATTTTATTCTGTTAATAATAAAGATCTGTTTTATATAAGATAACCCCACAAACAATAAATTTTTGTGGATGAATGAATCATACTTTATATGAAGGGTACATTTATAAATACTTAATGTAAAATTAATAGATGATCAATAAATGTTATAAGTGAATTACATGTAAAATAAGCTGAAGGTGCCTGGAAGCATGTAAGTGGAAGATGTTAGAGATTTTCATATACCAAGGTCATAA
Source organism: Haemorhous mexicanus (assembly GCF_027477595.1). Taxonomy (NCBI): domain Eukaryota; kingdom Metazoa; phylum Chordata; class Aves; order Passeriformes; family Fringillidae; genus Haemorhous; species Haemorhous mexicanus. The sequence goes on from NC_082341.1 coordinate 143,752,743, forward strand.
GGAAGCCATAGACATACTGGCTGTTGTGGCAGTCTTGAAGGGTGACCAAGATATAGTTTATTTAGATTTGCAGACTCATGAACCAGAGCAGTCTCCTCTGGTTGTCATGCTTCTGCATAGAAATGATGTGACCTGGAACAGATCAGCGATGGTAATGACAGTCAAGGCAGAGATGCTCAGGAAATGGAGAATCTCTTGTCATTTGTCCTCTGCTTAACACTGGTGAGGTCACATCTTAAGCACTTCTAAATTCTGGGCCCAGGCCTGTAGCAGGGAGCTGTCAGCAGACTGCAGAGGACTTCGAAACCCTTTGGTGAGGGAGCTGGAGGATGTGGCATATGAGGACAGGCAGAGCAAAGTGGACTTCAGCCAAGGGAATAGCAGGTTCCAGTCGGCTCCAAGAGCAGTCCTACACTGCTGAAAGGGTCTTTGGAAGAGAGGGTAGTAAAAGGACAAGAAGCAGTTGCAGGAAAACAGGATTGGAAGGTGATTTACTTTAAAACATTGCTGATTTCATACATGGACTCTCAGACTTCCACAGACAAGGACCAGGGCATATATACCCAGGTAGTCTGTCCAGCACGCTGGCATCAGGATGCTTGAATACAGGTGTTGAAGGACAGTGACACTGGCTATTGAGGCCTCATCTTCTCTCCTGATCTTTTCTTAGGTTAAGAGCTAAAGTTGATCTTTCCATATGCCTTTCTCTATCCTTAAGAGCATCTAAGCAATGAGTTTTTCAAACCTATCCCACATCTCCCATCTATGAGCTGTCAGCATTTACTCACTCTTTTTTGACTCCGATGTGAGTGTCCTAAGAAGCTGCTATCTGTGTGTTATAATAATGAACTGCTAATCTCTAGATGCCTTCAATACATTCAGCATATTCAATACATTCATACCCTCTGGGGAATGGGCCACTCCTGCCAGCTCAGCAAACTTACAGAGGAGGCTGTTATGTCCCACCTCTGAGGCAGGGTAACTGAGGTTCTTGTTAATAGATTCTTTGGGGTGAAGTAGAGTGAATGACACCAGATTACCAGTGCCTATATAAGGCAGGTTTATTTAAAAACAGTTTGGTTGCAAGAGAAAGGAGATATGTAGTCATTTTGGTTTTCTGTAATTATATAAAAATACCATGAGGAAAAATATAAGGAAAAGAAAAAAAAAGGAAAGGACAAGAGCAGATAGTGGAGACAGAAGATATCACCAGCTGTGGATCCAGTGACAAGACTCAACAGTTGCAATTTCAGTGTTCGTGGTCAGAGTGAGACTTGCAGTCTTGATCTGTTGGGAGTGTGGGACCGTGCAACAAAGAGTTCAATGGGTTACCTATGTTCATATATATATATATATATATATATATATATATATATATATATATATATATATATATATAACTCCCATGTATATATTCCCCATATATGTGGTAATGATCCAATATCTGCCTTGCGGGAGTTTTACACTGTCAGATATTGGGAGGGAAGGGATTGGAATAAAACAATGCTTGTTATATTCCAGTCATGGATGAGTGTATGTCCACTCACCCAGTCCACACTTCCTGAGTTTGCCTGTTAGGACATTGTGAGTGACAGTGTAGAAAGCCTTGCTGAAGTCAAGGGAGACAATATCCACTGATATCCCCTCATCTATCCAGGTAGCTGTTTCATTGTAGAAGGTAAATAATTTCAGTTGTTCCATTGAAGGTAAATCATATTTGAGCAACCTAAGCACCTTCTTGTCATCCATGTGGATAGAGATGGTCTCCAGAATCAGGTGCTACCTTCCTGTTCCTAGGTCATTCCTATTGTTCTTCTCCCACCTTTGATACTTCCTGCTGCTGCTTCCACAGCCTGAGATCTGTCCTTGCTTTGAACAGCATGTCTAGATTTGGTGATCTGGTTGGATGTGATGATCTGCAGTAATTTCTGCAGCTCACCTTTCCTGTAATTGTATGACAGTCACAGGAATTGTCTTCGTAGAAAAACAAAAAGACTTTGGAATATCCGTCTTCTAGAAAACATTTATGCTCAGTACTGAGCACCAGGGATACTTGCCTCTTGGGAGTCTGTTATGTGAGTGATGAAGCGAGAAAATTTGCAAGGAGTGGAGAAGACATCTGGTTTTACCAGAAAGAAAAAAAAAAAAATGATTGAGAAGTACACAGACAAAAAAAAGAATAGGTTAAAGAGTAGGAAAACGTTCATAGCTAGAAGGATGTATTTATATCAATTAAAAGAAGATATAATAAGGACAGTGTTTTGTCTGTCTGAGAATTTTTCTATAAAAAGTAAAAAGCAACTGAAGTATCTATATAGTAATTATAAGAGGTTTGCACTAAAGCAAGAAGAAAGGCAAGAACAACCAATGCAGAATATGAAAAGAGATGTTATAGGAACAACAGGAACATAGTGAATAGCAATAAATAAATAATTTGAAATCACCTTTTCTGAAGAAATGTTAAAGGCAGTTTGGAGTGGAACAGATAGCTAAATGCTTAAGTCCATAAGTGGGTATTCCCTGTAAGAGGGACTTAAAAAATAAGAAATTAGTTTTGCTAATTTACTAATTTACTGTTCCTTTTGATGACTGATTTCTAAAAAGAGCAAGAAAGTTTCCTGAAGGGAGAGGATGAAATTTGCCAGAGATTTCCTCTCAAATTTCAATTTAGACATATATGCAATTCACTATGTGTCTATCATTCTGGTATAGACTGGAGAACAAATGTTAAAATCTAGATGTTTCTGATCCTGATATTATAAAGAACATGCATCAAACATTTAGAGAACCTATCAGAAATGGTATAAGACTGATTTTGTGTTGTGATGTTATTGAAAAGGTGGGTGATTGAAAAATACTTTGAAATGAGTGATCAGAAATTAGTTGAGCTATAGTTAAGTTGAAGTGTAAGCCAAAGAAGCTTCTAAGGGCCACAACTGCAAAAGGTCAGTTGATGTGGTATCATACATGTGGCATGTTCATGAAAACAGAAAGTGCAATCATCAACTGAATCAGAGTATCTCCCACATCTAAATGAAGTATCAATAATGTCTGAAATGTTGTGGCTATGCCTTCATATGAAAGTAAATATCTCATAAGGCTAAAATGCATCACCTCTTCCCAGGTGCCACACCTAAAAGAGAAGTCCAGGATCCATCCCAAAGCATCTCCTGGAAGTGCCCATGACCTGCTCTGTCCCTTGAGCCATGCATTGTCTAGAGGAAAACTGGATGGCATGGGCTGAAGTTGTGCCAGGAACAGGTTAGCAGTTCAGCCTGGGAGCTGGGAGTACTGAGAGAGTCAGGAGAACAGGGAACCTGTTCATGTCAAGAGACTAAAAAGGATTGTTGTATTTAAGTTCATGAAACAAAAGCAGAGAGGTATACAAAGCAGTTGGGTTTTTGCACGAGAGGCACAGGCTAGTGAAGGGGAAAATTCACTTCAGCCAACTAGCAGCAATGACTCAGGGACAAACATGGATAACTTTTTACAAGAAAACTGAGGCTAGAAAATAAAATTTCCAAAGGTGAGAAAACTGTGATTCTAGGATAGGAAATTTAAGAGTAAAAAGAACTCTGGAACTGTTTTTCATACACAAATTGGTTAGTTTGTAAAGGAGGTAATATAACATGACTGGCAGATTGTTTCCTATTTGAAAATCCTAAAACCTGTGATTTTATTTCCTAAATCTTTACAGATAATTCAGGAAGAGCATTCAAATTTCAAATACAGATATCTGAAAAGTGCATAAGCTGTTTTGGTATCATTTCAGCTAAAAAAAAACCATTAGTAATTTTTCTGTATTGAAACTTTTTCATATTGTAATTTCCGTATTGTAATTTTTTTCTACACTCATTCTGTGATGGAGATTATTATATTTGTTCCTAAATTATACTCTGATAGGCCTAGTCCTGAACTGCTTTCTCAATCACAGCTCCCTGTAAGCTGCTCCTAGTCAGTAAAGGAGCAAAGCAATCAAACTGTGATCAGAAACTGAGAGGTTGGGCCTGAGTGGTGGTTAAGAAAGGAGTACTGTAAGACAAGTGATACAAGAGGAAAATATACACCATTAGCCAAGTGCAGACCCAGGGTGCCAGGAAACAGAAAGGTTTTTATGTCTCCAGCTGCTATCCCAAAAGATCAATGGAAAATTCTTATTTATATCTTTGGGATTTCAAGTGTCTGGTAGAATTTATCTACCATAAGTTGTCCTAGACTAAGTTTGTAAACTTGGCCTTCTAGCCTTGAATAAGCTCCACAAAGGGACAAGACTGAGAAGGAGATGAGAGTGCAGCTTGCCTCTAGTCTGTAATAGGCTGCCAAATTTAGCCACTAGCAAAAGCTTGCAATGGAACCTTCCATACAATTAGAAGGCAATATTTATAAAATTAATTAAAGAAAACATGAAGCATGTAATGCAAGGGCTGACACAGGGAATTCATTATCAGACTTGGATCAAGGGCTGAGTAAGGTATGTAAAAATATGGGTTTTATGTATATAATATCCACACATTTAGACAGATTTTTCTGCAGTATTATAAACCCCATAAAACATTACATAAAACCACTACTCCTTTGTTAGGAAAACAAGAGAACATTTTCTCCTATATGCAGGTTCCTCGCCAAACTGTCTGCCCCACAATTCTTTACTTCAGGGCTTCCAGCATCTTCTATGGATAACTATTACTAGTCAGAGTTTTATTCTGTGATGCTATGATAACAAATTTTATTATAAAAAACAAATTTTGATATAGAATATACATTGTCTAGTACAAATAGCAGCAACATGAAAGCAATAGCAGAAAGTAAAATATGATGCACAGCAATAAAAAATGCAGTAAAATAAATTGGCATACTATCATACTGTTCTCCCTTTCTTGTAGGTCTGCAAACTCATCTGTTACATTGCAAAACATTTTTCAGGCTTGCTTTCTTTTTAAGGTGATGCAAAACATAAAGGAGTTCCTGACTCTGGTGATCCTGAAGATATTTTAGAATCAGTTGTAATTTGATGGAGGAGCTTTCATGCTCACTGTAATAGTTATATGAAAAAAACTGCAAGCAGTAGTTTCAAATTCAAATACTGCAACTCCAAATTTCATCTTACAGTTAGGAGAGAAAAAGAGAATTTTCAATTTCTACCTCTTGTTCTTCCTTCCCCTAGAGTGCCCTTTGTGTTATTACTAGAAATAATGTTATGTGCCTGATGTTGAGATAAAGAGGGGCTAATCAGATCTAAATGTGTACATGTATAGATGATTTATATATAGATGTATTTGTATATTTGCAAAAGCTCAGGTCAGTGAAAATGCTTACGTATGGTACTATGATGATTACGTTTAATAAGCAGGAAGTCACATTAAAAATGCACATGCAGAAATACTTTAAATCTCCTTTCCTATCAATTTGTGTCTCTGTTACTACATATTCCCTCTACCCTCACCTGGGAGAGCACTAGCTTCCCTCACAGCCCCTTTTCTCAAAATGCTTCTCCCTCATTTCCTAAAAACCTTTTTTTTTTTTTTTTGGACCCAGTTTGTCCTCAGTTTTCTCCCTTGGGCAGGGGAAGAGGAAACATGTACTGTGGCTGGTTCTGTGCTGCCAGGATGCTGGTTCCTTAGATGTACTGGGATACTATTCCATGGATCATAGTGAAGGTATTTTAAAATCAGTTTTCATTTGCTGGAAGAGTTTTCATGCTCCCTGTAATAGTTATATCCAAAAAAGCTGCATGCAGTAATTTCAAATCTAAATATTGCTGCTGAGTGGCTGCCAAACACAACTGGTACCTTGAGCTCACTTGTCTTCTCCACTGGCCATGCCATATTTAATCCTTCCTTCCTTCTGCATTTTCGGCTTTTCCAAAATCTTGCAGGAGCTTCCAGCTGCAGAGACTTCAATCCCATTTACCTTTCTTTTTTTTTTTTTTTCAACTGGCCATCTGCTTCAAAACTTAATAGGGAAGGATTGACAGAGAACTTAATTAAATAATCCTCATTTCCTTTTAAATTCAGGCTATCAGCTTGCTCTGCTGCAGGCAGCATTTCACAGAGAAAGCCAAACACAGATCAGTAGGATCATGCGTATATTATGCCAGACTCCAAATTCCTCCTTCAAGTCATTGGAAAACTAAAGCTGCTAAAGACATCCAAATTGCTTAACATGTGATAAATCAGTATTTTTCCTATCTTGTGACTCCCTCTATTGCAAGAAAGAGATAAATTGACTTTGCTTGAAATCACCTGCCTACATACCCATGCATGTTCTAGTTTCAGTCTAAAAACTCCTGCTTATCTCCAACTCATACATAACAATCTCAACATTGAGAGCTATTTTTCCAGTTAGTAACTATATCTATTAGTGTGAACATTTAACAAGCTAACTGGAGCACAGCAATCCCACTGTTTTTCTTGCCATTATCACTGTAATGTTTTGAGAATGAAAGCCATACATGTATACACACCCCCTCACATCCTATTCTGAGGTCTCTATGTATACCCAGAATAAGGTTTTGCATAAACCTTGCACAGCACAGAAGTTCACCAAGTCAGCACATTATTTCTGATAAAAATTATGTCCTTCTTATATAGGAACAAACCAGTATCATTTGCCTTTATTGTGATAATATTCCTTTGGAGATAAAATTGATGTCACAAAAACCCAACTGAGTTCTAATTCAAAATCTAAATATTCCTAGAGATGTCATAACTAATATGTAGAAATCCCAGAGCTCTGAGCTTTCCAGTAAACTTTCTGTATATAATATCCTCTGTTTCCAGCAGTTAAACACCACATGCTGCTATGGATTTGGTTTCAATGTTCTTTCTAAGTAAGTTAAGTTTAGCTTAGCACAGAAAAGAAAATCAGACTGTAGGAAAGCACTTGCAAATCAGTGGTGATGGGAAAATGTCCAAAATGACCCAGAGAAAGTCCTGAAGTCAATTTCTATGAGACCTAATTATAGTAATATTAGGAGTAATTATAGTAACATTATTTAGAAGCACAGAAATCTCCACCATGGGTGGGGAGGGAGAAAAGTAGCTATGAGTCCTATTCACTTGCATGAATTGCACTACTTCATATTCATCATTTATCCTTATGTATTATTTGTTTATGTTTTCCTCAAATATCAGTGGGATGCTGTTGTTTTCTTAGTAATGAATGACAATGAATGAATAGGTAAATGGCATTAAGCATCTCCTGCATGACTGGATGGACAGTTTGTAAGAAGGAGGAGGTGGATATCTGGTTTTAACTAAGGAGGTTTGCAGAGTTAAGCTGAAGGAGTGGACTAAACTGGCCTTGAGTCTTTGCACACTGGAGTCCAGCCTAGGTTAGCAGCAGCATTGACTTTACTTTTATGATCCAACAGGACTGAGGTAACAGCAGTTAAAACAGTAAACAGAAATAACCAAGAAGCTGCACTTCAGAGTAGGGCTTGGACCTGGGAAGACTGGAGAAAAAAAGGTATTTTTTGCATTCAGCTGAGAGTGGTAGTACAGCTGAGCAGAGTGTGTGGGGTGGACAAGAATGCTAAACCATAGCAACTGGACTTCATGGGTTAGCCAGACTCCTGCTGTGCTACTTTGGATACTCATTTGGACTCTAGACTTTGATGCTTTGGAACAGAAGCACTTCAGTAACTTTGGCCTGACACACAAGCTCTGTGCATATCTTCATGCACCACACTAGTGTGAGCAGAGCTATCAGGGAATATGGTGCATAGATCTGAATGTCAAAAACCAAAGCTAAATGGCTTTGTACTGAAATTAATTGACAAACATAGCAGGTGACCACTTGGATCCAATACTTCATGCTGACTGATGTTTTTAAGTTGCCAGTTAAAAATAAGCAGAAACATGGTCATTAAGGGCAGATTTTCTCCTTGGACATAGACAGATCACTTAGCAGAATCTGTCTGAACAGCTGAAATCCTATTATCCTATAGTTTTTTAAACAGTTTATTTCTTCCATAAAATCAACATCTGGTTTCCTCTGCTATAAAAAAAAGTCTCTAAGAGGTACCATTTCAGGCAATTATGAACTTGCCTTATACTTAGGTATTGTTTATCTTATGTCAAGCTATGACAATATATTTAGTGCTGTACATTACACGTGAAAATCCAGTTTAATGGAGTTTAGGCTGGGATTTATCACACATGCTAACCCTTTGTCCTGCTTGCCTGAAATGGAACAGGGTCATACGTGGTTTGGCTGTGGTCTCCCAGCAGGTGTTTGGTGGCCTGGATAGAATTTGAGTGTTTTTCTCACAATCTTTTGTGCAGTGCTGTGATATGGCTCACTCTCAGGATGTGCCTGTCATTCTTCAGTCTTTATAGAAAGTCTCTTTGGGAAATTACTTCTCCCATAGGTACCTCGGACGTTTACCTAGATAAAGACAGAGTGAATCTGAGCCTTACAGCAGCCCCAGTGCAACATTACATTTGTGGTGAGCTTTATCCCACCCATGTTCTGGCATGTAGGGGCTGAGCTTGTCTCACCTAGCTGTCTCCACATTTGGTGAGCTGACACAGGTTCATCCAGAAGGCAGTTCCTCTTATTGGTGCCAAACACCCTTCTTGAGGCGTGTATCTCTGCCTTGTGGGGACACTTGTCTCCTTCCACTGACTGGAGAAGTTCTCTGGACAGCTGGTTTGGACTAGATGGCCAACTTTTAGATTAAAAAATGTGAAGATAAATGCCCCATGATGACCACATAAAGGTCCATTTAGAAAATTGAGAGAGACATTACCAGTGATAGTGCTGGGTGCAGATGTACGTCTTAGGAGGAGATCTGTGTGACAGCACTGAAAATGAAGGTGAGCATGATAGCTCAATCTAGAAAAAAGATTGTTATCGTAGCAGCTGTATTTTCCACAAGTAGATCTTGATTTGAACATCTATCAGAAAAGACATATGAGTCAGAAGAGAACTTCCATATTTTTGGGCCCTTTAGCATGTTTTTTAGTGTATCTTTATGAAGGAGTATATGTCTCTACAGTTTACTTCCCATGGCATTTTTTTGTATCTTGTTTTTTCCCCTCATTTTCCCAAAAGAGTGTAACACATTTTTTAAGATGATAATTGAATATAAACTAATATCTGACTTCAGCCCAGATGACTCTTAAAACTGTGCTGAAGTAGTATGCCACATCACATCCCTGACATATTACATTGCTATCACACCTTTCCCCACCTAGCAGAAACAGAGAACTGAGAAGGTCTGAGATATAAGGGATTTAATGGTAAAAAATATGCAGCAGAATTCTTTTACAGAAAATAGCAGGTTTTAAAGGTGACTGGCAAAGAATCTCTTAAATGTTGTTTGCAATCTAACCATTGTTGTTTGTGCTCCCTTAAAATGTGCAAAGAAAGCTTGAAATGTGTTATTTTTTTCTCAAAGCTAACAACAATTTCAACAAAGGAAGTGTCTTTTCAAACAGTAAATTTCATGTTTGCTAGGTAACAGCTGTGAGGAACACATGCCTGGCCCTGAACCCCTTTGTGCCAGCAGTTTGTACCTGCAGCTCACTCATCAGTTTAACCACAGCCGCTGGAGTGGCAGCGAATGTTTGCTCAGAGGGAAGGAGGGCGGCCCTTGTCGTTGTGTGTGCTGTTATTTTGCAACGTGAATAGGAATGAAGAGAAATAATGTTTTCACTAAGCATCTGACTGTTTTTCATAGAGCTTAGATTTGGGAAACAAGTTCTTATCCAAGATTATACTTGCCTATCCTTTTAGAAACCAGGAGAAAACGGTGAAGTTTGGGGCTGGAGGGAGGCACCCAGTCAGCTTCACGAGCCTTTATTTGGGCAAAGAGACGTGATGATGGGAGAGCAGAGGGCAGAGCAGCACTTCAGCACCCTCCTGGGCTGTGCTGCTGAAGGCTGCATGTGTGCAGTGCCTGCTCCCTGGGAACTGTGGACCACTGCTGTAGCCTTTTTGACAGGACCTTTGCTAGTGATTGAGATAAAGTCCTATCAGAGATGTTTAACATGCTTTCTTCAGTAGTGCTGCTCCCAGTCACAAGTCAAATAACCTTAAGAATTACATCCAAATTAACCTCTCTATCACCTCCTAATTCATTGCAAAGTCTTCACTGAAGATGTTTTTTCTTCAGACAGCTATAACATTTGGATATTATTATTGTTTGGGTTTTTTGTGGGTTTTTTTGGGGGGGAGGGCATTGATTACTGTGCAATCTTCTGATCCAATAAGCAACAAATATCACAAAAGCTGAAAACACATGGACTTTCTGCTCCTTAGGGCAACTATCCAAAATTATTTTGCCTCTGAAGATAAGAGAGACAAGAAATATTTAACAGATACACTGATTTTTTTTTTTTTTTTTTTCTATACTCAAGCTAAGGTCTGGTGACTCAAACACAGAGGCTGGAGACTTATGACTCTATTATATCAGTTTTATACCAGAATAAATCTGAGTGAGTAAAGAAGAAGTCCCAGTATAGGCTACATATGCCAGACTGATGCCAGGGGTATCTGAACTGTTTTAGCCATTCCTGATGAAAGAAATTCAGAGAATCCATGTAGAGTTGAAATAAAATGGCAGCTATTTAATTGAAGATTAGGATAATGTTTGGGATTAATGTCAGAGCTTATGCTTTAAATCCTTGCATAGCAGGACAAAGTTGGTTTTAAAACTTATTTGGTCAGTGAGGAGGGGCTCTACAGCATGACAGATCTTCAACTTGTGGTGTCCTTACATGCCAACTCCCCCTGCTGCTGACAGCTTGGCAAACTTCACCCATATCCTGCCATACCGTTCTGTGCACACACCCGTGCTTTGCCCATTGCACTCTTCCTGTCCTTTCTTGGGAATAAATCACCTTGCTCCCAGCCCTGCAATGCCAATAACCCAGTGCAGCCATTCTCCCTAATGAACCTCAGTTCCCTGAACCCCCAGACCCCAAGCTTGGCCAGTACAGTATTTCTGTGTGGTGTCTGTGACCAGCCAGGGGTGGAGGGAAAAGCCCACACCACTGGTCAGCAGGGTCAGCTGTACAACCCTGGGGGTGAGCTCTGTGGAAAGTCACTTGAACTGGCTTTGCAGAAAATGTTGGTCTGGTGTTTGCTGTCCTCCCACTGGAGGGCTCTGTCAGCAGAACAGAACAGAACAAGTGGCCTGGCTGTGATGGGCAGCAAAACCAAATACAGGGGGACAAGTGATACTGAGTTTATCCACTAAGCAACAGCATCAGGATCCTTAGATGGCAGTACCCATGTGATATCCACACTCCTGGTCCTTTGCCCACCTCTGCAGTGTCCTTGAGGCATGTGAGGAGTACTGTAGTTCCTGTCTGTCTGTGGCACTCAAGCTATGCTCTCTTTGTCCTCTCTCCTCAGAGAGGGGATGATTGCACTGGGGCCACATCTCCAGTACTCAGGTGGGGGTGTGGAGGGGACCTCCAATGCCACCTTACAGACTGAAACCTCCATGGGGTTTAAGATAGCTCCATAGCTCTTAAACCCAGCCAGGTCAGGTCAGGCTGAAGAAAGGGTTAGTAATTGGAAAGAAATAATATGCACAAAGTAAAAATTTGTAGGTTCCACAAAGATTATTATGTTAAAAATAGGTATATCCTAATTTTTTAAGGCGTATAAGTAGAGTTTTAGCAGTTTTAAAATAAATGAAATGTAAATCTCAGAATCCTGAGTTCCATTTGTTCTCCCTAGATTTAATTCTCCTCATTTGCATGATCATGTACAGAGCTTTCTCACTTAGCTGGTACCTGAAGGTGCCATCATAAGGAAGTTGAGCAAAATCCTATGATGATTCATAGAACAAATAGAATGAAAATTTTAAAACTGTAAGTTACCATGTGCCATCAGTACAGGTGCCCTAGTAACATCATGTGGGAGAAAACCTTGCAGATTTGTACCTGTGTGGTTCTTAGCTCCTGGAGATCCACCATCAATCACCATTGGTCAAATGCTGCGCTGGCTTTTCCATGCAGGAATGAACTCACAGGGACTTGCAATTGGATCACAGCTGGGTTTTTTTACCAGCCAGCCATTATTAATGAATTTCAGTTATTAAAATCCAACCTGAATTTGTCCCAAGTTTGTGGTGCCCAGGATATTTTTCAGCTGAGATGACTGGTTTTTGAGTCATGGGAAAAACTGCAGGTTTGTGAGGAGTATGCAGAGCATCCTCTCTAAATTTCAGATGGATCTCAGGATGACCTGCCTTTTCATCAATCATGCATGCTTCTGGCTTTCAAGCATTTTGTGGCAAATCTCATCTGACAGATTTTGTCATCCTCTTGTATTTCCTTTACACTTCTCAGAGTGAGGATTTCAAAAGCAAAGTAGAAGGTCTACGAACATCTATATGAGAGTCAAGAATAGGGAAATTATATCTTTCTGTATTTCCCTCTAGGACAGATTGGTGCAATTGAGGGAAACTGCACTTTTTCTGGAAAGAGATTCTGGGTCTTCTTCTGACTAGAAGTTTTGCAAAAGTTTTTGCCTCTTAATAGATATAAGTTGACCTGAGTTGTGAGAAATTCACACACTATTAATCATCAGATGTATTAATACATAGATTTGTATAGAGTCTCTGAAGTTTTTGTCAACCCAACTTCCTAACAAGGCTAGGCTGTTTCTCTACTTAAACCATAACAAATATTTAATTTTTGCAAAACAAACAAAAACCAAAAAACAAAAAAAAAACCAAAACAAACAAAAAACCAACAACCTGAAAGCATCCTCCTATCATGCTGTTTAAAAATGGAAAGCTAACTACTATGTTGCTGATTTTGTATTTCTAAAAAATATTAATTTTCAAAGCAGATAAAATTCAATCTATTTGAGTGATTTGAAGAGTGATTGCTTCTCAAAAATGTATTGTTTAACATTTTCAACAAGATCAGTCTGCAAGAAGCTAGGTAGAAGAGGCAAGTCATTGCCCTGGTAAATGAACTTAATTATGCTATAGCATACTTAAGCAGGTAGAATTTTTTAAAAAGCATTTTTTATTCTCATGTGATTTATTATTTGGTACTCTTCAACCCAAACAAAAGAGAACAATATACTTAGAAAGCTCATTTTACAATTTCTTCGTCTCGTCCTGCGGCAGGGGAGTTAGGTGCCATTTGCAAGGATATGTTTCTGGTTGGTTATAGGGAGAGCGCTCTCACATTTTCTATGCTGGATGCATAAACTCACTTTTCTACTTCAGATAAAGACATAACAGCCTCAGTTAGTGGCTTACTGTGGGCCAACTTCTGTGCTCATGGGAAGCAATGCTGTTAGCCCTGCTAACACTCCCCTGCCTACCATGGGAGGTGTGGCCAACAGCAGCTGCTGGCACTGCAGTGGTGGATATTTGAGGCAAACTCACTGTGATGCCTTAAGTTTTTAGCTTTGACAGTTTTCAGATTCTGTACTGCATTAATGTATAACTCTGAACTCCAGATAGAATGCTAGTTAGCTTTCTTCACATTTTGGTCAGACTAAACAATCCTTCTGGGCCTGGGAACCAAGGTCACACCATCAGCCTGAGGCCCCAAGAAGTTTAAACAAAAGTGAATTGGGGGGGAAGCAAACCAGGGAAATATGACTTCATTACCTGAAGCTATAATTAATTGGACAATTAACCTCTTATATGCAAATAGACCAAACTTATATCTGTCTGAGAAACTTGTGACTCTTGTCCATCTTGGGTATAGCCTCTGCAAAGCTTTGCACTGCACAAGCTGTACCTTTGAAGGCCTTTTAATAAATATCTACTTTATTCTTTTAACTTTGTCTAGCCTCTCCAAGGCATCAGCTGTATCTGTCAGGGGCCTGTAGCCTCCATGGCAGTACAGGCATAGCACTCAAGTACAAGCACAGCACATTACATCATCATCACCTTGCCATGGAACCAGGGCTTAAAATAGTTGGTGCCAATGTGCTAGTGGAGCTTGTCTCATCAGCAGCCCTTCTAAGCAACATCAACTGTTTGGTAAGCCACAAGTAGCTTGGAAATTGGGAGTTAGGCTTCTTTGTCATGATCATTTAATAACTGAAAAACCATGAAAGATCTGAGCTAACTTCCTAAACTAATAATCTAGGCACAAGTTCTCCATCCAGCCCATGCCAGGTAAGTCAGGCTTCTAGTTACTGAGCAAAACCAGCCTGCATTGATACTTGGCTGCTATGCTCCCAGTAATTCTGTACTCTCCTCAGAAAAAGAAAGCCTGAAAATGGGGGTTCCCATAGAGTTTTATTCTGCAATTCCTGCGGCTATAAATCTATTCAACCCTAATAATTCTCCAAAATGTTTTCACCCCAGTGCTAATGACTAGATTGCCCCATAACTGAGGCAGATTTTATGATATTTTGTCTAGTTCAATTGTGCTTTTAGTGGCTGGAAGGCTTCCATATAAATTAATCTCTTGTCTCTCCTTCCGAAAACAAGGTCAGCTATAGCATCAGTTTAATATATGGGTCTACAGGTCTACATCTATCAAGACTTCTGGATCTTGCAGTTTTAAGTGACAATTTCAAAGTGTGCAATCCTTTGCTAGTATTAAAAAGCAAAATCTGCTTTTAGACAATTAAAATACTTTGATTTTCCTACCTCCTCTGTTTACTTTCAATTAAATCCCAACTCATCTTGCTTTTTCTGCCTTGGAGGGTAAGATTTCTTTGGTGTTTCCTCTCTACTTCTTGTTTGACACAGTCCAATCAATGCCCTTTGTTCTTTTATTCCTCAACTGTTCCTCTGCTGCCCTGCCTCCCTTCTCCAGCTTTTTTCAGGCAGCTTGGAACCATGGTTGCACTTCCCCACTGAGCTTTTCTCACACCCAATTCATCCCTGACTTGTATTTGTCAGACTCTCTGTTTTGTCTCGTTTCAGTGTCTGTGGAGACCCCCTTCACCTATGTTCTTTCCTAGCCAAGCTGGAGGGCTTCTTTCAGTTCGGATGCCCTTAATGCGGTCTCCAGGACCACTGGCACTTCCCCACATCTTCTTCCTTTCCATCTTATCTTTTGGAGAGCCTCTGCTCTCTGCTTTCTCCTTTAATATCAAACACTGTTCTCTTCAGCACCTCCTCTGGTAGATCCCCATCCACTATCTGTTCAAGTTTTCACCCTCAGCCCTCCTCCTTTTATCTTTATAGTTTCTATTTTGACTACCTCATCCTCCCCAACCATTTCTGTTGCTTACAACTATTTTTTTCTCCTGTTGTGAATTTTTGTCTCTGACATACCTTCTTTGGTTTTACCTTGCCATTCCAAACTCTCTCCACATGAGACGTTTTTTAGCTGTCCCCAGGATGTTCTTTTGTCCCTTTTCTGTTTGTTCAGAATTTTACTGTCCTCCTTTTCTTGTAGCCTTACTGTTATGTTTGATTTCTCATAATCTCTGTCTCTCCATCTACTCACCTATTTAATAGAATTATTTTATTCTGTGTAGCATTATCAAGCCTATTCATGACAATTTATCTTTGCTGCCAAAATACTTACCTTTTTCTGAAACAAATTTGCTAAACTCATCTTCACCTTCTCTTCTAACCATGTCTTCATCCAATCTGAATCATTTCACCTTCTTCATGAGTCCAAATCTGTATCCCTTCTGAATGCCTTGGATAATCTGTCCCTCCAAGAACCTCTCAGAATTTACCTTAAGCCACAGCACATTCTTCATCCCTCTCCTCCCCCCACCCCCTTTTTTTTTTTTTTTTTTTTTTTTTTTTTTTTTTTTTTTTTTTGACTCCCAAGCTCTTCATTTCATTGTCCTTTCTTTCCAGGTCTCATTTAGGGAGCAATAAATATTCTGGGCTCTGTTTCTTCATTCTATCTCTGATATGAGCAGGCAGATGAATGCCTTTAATGCTGTTGTGATGGTCATACTAGACATCCTATAGACTAGAGAGACCATGGAGAGATCAAATGGAGTGAGGCTTCTCAACTGAATTTATTACATCCCTTTGATCAAACATTGGTTTATTTACAGTGTTTTCCATAAATTCTCATATCACTGCTAGTGATCTGCAATTAGTATACCTTTGTCTCACCATCCAGGGAGATGGGGAGCAAAAAGGTAACAGGGAGATGGTTTTTCTGTGTTCCCTAATGAATTGTATTAGATGAAGGTATAGTCTCATTCCTTCATGAGAAAAAGTAAGCATTTCCCTGCAGAAGCCAGCTGGGAACATTAAAACAGGGCAATAGTAACTTGTAGGCAGCATTTTAGCCCTGAAATAAGCAGTGTTACAAGTAGTGTCTTTGTCTTTTTATGTATTGTTTATAGGACTGTCCTTCACTTTATCTTACAGCAATCATGTTCATGGCATTCCAGCAAAAATGGCTTTTTCAGTTATTAAAATGCTGAGGTGTTTATTTTCAAATTATCTGTTACAGCATTTTTTCTTTCTATTGGGCACCAATCTTTAAAGAGACACATCAACAAAATTCAGTAGTGCTGACTTAATTCTGTCTCTTTCTAAACCTCATTGCTCAGATTGGTATAATGTCCTCCTGGAGACTAAGCCTCCACTGCATTTGAGCACCTTTCTTAGGCATCACCCTGCCATCCTCAGAGAAGTTCAGGTTACTACCCCAGAACATGCACAGTGCAGGTTTCCTGGTGCTGTGTTGCTCACTCTGACCTGCAAATGCTGGCACCAGGGGCTAATGCAGTAGTTATTGGATTTGCTGGTGAGTTTGCCAGCCAGGCTGTCACCTGTGATACACGGTTTTGTGCTGCAGATACCACAATGCTTTAATCTAGACAATGCTAAAACCTCCGGACTCCTTGTAGGACAACTGTAAAATGATATTTTCTGTTAACAATTAGTCTGTTCTGCAATTTAACAGGGTACTTCAGAGGAAGAACACTGTCATGTGAGATCCCTGGCTGCCTGATCTCTCCATTCTCCACTGCATTAATTTTGTTGTACTTTCAGATGTTGCCAAGATCATATTTGATTTGCTTATGGAGTGGTGTTAAGTTGGCATAGCAGAAGTGGATTATTCACACATTTTCATAGCTTGTGACTAAATGACTGTATAAAATGGAAGTGAAAGAAAAAAGAATTAGCAATATGTAATATTAGCAAGATGCCTCCCACTTAGCAGCCTGCAATAATTTAAATTATTTTCTTTCACTTTTGGAGGGAAAATACCTTTTATTTTAAACTGAACATTTAAATGGTTGCTTCATGTTCTGTGTCTGTAAAATCACAGAATTATTTAGGTTGGAAAAGACCTCTGAGATTATGGAGTCCAAACTTTGAACAATCACCACCTTGTCAACTACACCATGGCACTAAATGTCACAGCCAGTCATTTCTTGAACACCGCCAAGGATGGTGAATCCACCACCTCCCAGGGCATCCCATTCCAATGTTTAAAAACCTGTTTCATTAAGAAATTCACCCTCATATCCAGCCTGTATCTCCCCTGGCACAGTTTGAGACTGTATCCTCTCACCCTGTCACTTGCTGCCTGGCAGAAGAGACCAACCCCACCTGGCTGCAGTCTCCTCTCAGGGAGTTGGAGAGAGTGACAAGGTCTCCCCTGAGCATCATTTTCTCCAGGCTAAACACTCCCAGCTCCCTCAGCTGCTCCTCATCTGACTTGTGCTCCAGACCCTTCCCCAGCTCTGTTCCCTTCTCTGGACACACTCCAGCCCCTCAATGTCCTTCTTGTAGTGAGGGGCCCAGAACTGGACACAGGATTTGGGTTGTGGCCTCACCAGTGCTGAGTACAGGGGGACAACCCCTGCCCTGGTCCTGCTGGCCACACTGTTTCTGATCCAGGCCAGGATGCCATCGACCTTCTTGGCCATCTGGGCACACAGTGGCTCATGTTCAGCCGCTCTCAATCTGCACCCCCAGGTCCTTTCCCAAGGGCAGCTTTCCAGCCACTGTTCCCAGCCTGTAGTGCTGCAGGGGGTTGTTGTGACCCAAGTGCAGGACCCAGCACTTGTTGAACCTCATGCAGTTGGTCTTGGCCCACGAATCCAGTCTGTTTGGATTCCTCTGCAATGCCTTCCTGCCTTCCAGCTGATCAACACTCCCACCCAACTTGGCATAGTCTGCTTAGTACAACCTATCAGCATTATAGCCTGATAAAAATCTGTAGAGCAAAAATTACCAGCCATTGAAATTTACTGGTAACAGGCAATGGAAACTGTTAACATTCAAGTGTGAAAATTTCACCCATTTTTAAAATTTATTATATACACAAATGTTAATTACATTTTTAAATGCCTGAAGCCTACAAATTTTGAGAGCACAAAAGAAACTATAGTAACCTGTTAGACGCTTGTCCTTTTCTTTTAATTTTCCTTGGCACCCTCAAGAAGTGAGTGCTAATAGAGGGGCTGACAACACAAGTGCATTTATGATGCAGAACACCAAGGACAGGGTTAAAGGCCAAACCTTGAAGAAAAGAATGGAGCCTTTTTGTTGTGGAAATAAAACTGTGATAATGTTCCCAGAATATAAACTGGGAACTATTTATAGTTTGGCCTGGCGTGGCCAAAACCATAGGAGCTTTTCCAAAATCCTAATCAATGTTAGCAGATTTTTTTTCTTCCTGTTGGGGTTTTAGTGAAGAAAAATGTGAAATTTTATATGAACAGTTTGTAACTCATATAGCTCGTAGCAATGGGGCTTGACAATATAAAGGCAGAGATTTTACTGTCCATTCAGGAGCCTTTTAGATCTATTAAGTGAGATAAAAATTCTGTGGACTGAAGTGTTCTGTTTCCAAAAATTAAACACTATCTAAAAATCAGTCTCTGAAAAAAGTCAGCTGTGAACAGGAATTCTTAGCAATCTTTACATGACTATCCACTTATGTGTGCTTAAAACACCAAATGAAAGAGGCAGAACAGCCTGTAGTACCATCTGTCTAAGGAGTTTGGTAATTTAATGCCACCATTATTGTTCATGGATGTATTATATCTCTATCAGTACCTAGATGTTATGAGTCACCTCTAGGTCAAGTCAGTGGGCTCATACCTGGGGTATGTTTCTGGCCTCTCCTTCTCTGCCCCTGTAAAAGCTTTCCTCTCTCATGTCTCCTGCTCCAGAGTGTCACCCCTGCCTTCCCAATTCCCTTCAAGGACAGAATGGAATCTTCTTTTCACTGTCTGCTTGTCTACAGCTATAGGGGAGAAGGAGGTAAATTTTCCAGACAAGGGAGCCAGTCAGGGGAAAATACAGATTACCACCAACATTTATTGGAACACATTTTATGAGTTATGCAATTATTAGTAAGAGAATAAAGCAGTCACTGTTAACAGCAGGTAATTGTTGGTACAGTCCACTCAGTTACCCCTCTCAGTCATTCATTCTACCCAGCTAGAGCAGCAGTGGGGAGGCCACTTTGGATATTCACTGGGAAACAGAGGCTCATAGTAATGCACCAGTAGCTTTTAAGAAGGTGTTTAGAAGTCCCTTCCTTTTTTGTATCAACCCTGTGGACTGTGCTCTGCCTACATATGGCAGCCACCAACTCCCTGACTATGGTGTGAGTTACAAAGCACTGTGCTGATGCTCTTGCCATGCCAAGGTGATGGCCTTGGACAATCTGCAAGGCTCTTGCCATGCTGAGTTTATCAACTGCCTCAGATTCAAGAGTAACATAATATGCCTCCAGAGCTCATAACCTTTTGTGAGACTTCCACATGCACTCCCTCTCCAAACCCTTCCTCTTGCTGTTTTCTGGTGACAATGCCTGTGAGCACACGTGTGCATCTACAGAGCCCATTCCCCAGATTCACCAAGAGGAGCAGGTTGTGACAAGGATCAGTAAAGTGTAAGCAGCCCTTCCTGTGTCCCCCTGGAGAATGGAGTGCTCTGTTTACACCATCCTACAGAAAATTCCCACATCTATGCTGAATATTGCATCATGGCTCTGAGCTAACTCAAGCATTAAAAGTGTCTCCACCAGTTCAGCATGGCCCTTCAGCATCTCAGAGAAGCCTGGTGTCTTTGCCTGCAGGAGTGCCTGCTGCAATGAGACATGCACTCTAAAGATAGCACAGATGTCTCTGTCCTGCATGGCTACTTTCCTGTAGCCATAGAGCCAGAGAGAGCATTTGCCCTGAAGAAAACAGATTTAAGGCCAGTACATAATAAAGAAAAAAGGCAAAATAGATACAGATAAGGACTGAAATATATTGAAGGTCTCTTAACCCAGCCTGCAACATGACCCTGCAGATCACACTGCAGTGAATCAAACCTCTCCTTTTTCTTAACATTTGCATTACTGAAATATTTTTTTTTACCTTCCAAACATAAAAAACACCCACAAGATATAATCAAGAAGTCAATGACAGATCTGGGCAAAAAGCCCAGAAATGCCTTGTGCCCTATTGCCTGTCCTGTGCATTAAAAGTTGGTTCTTGTTTTTCATTTCTTTTTACTGAAATAAAAACTACTCCTAAATTCAACATAAAAGAAACTTCACTGCTAAAAATTTCTGCCTTGATTCAGCTGAAACAAGGCACAGTCCCTACACAGAAGGTCTGAATTTGGTCTTTCCCCTTTGCTTTGATGAATTCTTTTTCCAGAAAATTCAACATACATCTACCCCATTTAAGAGGAAACATGATCTTCAGATTTTTCAGCACTAATTACCCAACCAGACTTATCAGGTCTATTGAGGCCCTTCCATCCCTGCAAGTATTTGAAGACAAGATCAAACCCCTTAGCAGACAATAAGATAGAAATATGACTCATTTGCATTTGTCTAATACTGCCAGTTGAAGTAAGAGGTAGCTATTCAGGCATTTTTTGCACTGGAGGTGGCCATGAATTGATAAAATATGGATTTTGCTAGTAATTTTACACAAGGTTAGAAGGTATGGCAAGGCAAAAGATTGAAAACACCTGTAAGAGACAGAAAGCTGCTCTCCCTAGCAATGCACAAGCATTCTCTGAATCTGTTGTTCAGGGACTCAAATGAGCAGTATAATCCTCTCGTTTCCCTATCTCTAACTATGCGTAGTCATATTTTTCACTTGCAACTGTATTTGTAACATTTTTGACCTAATCATCAAGCAATATATATGCAGGGAAGATAAAATACAATTTTTTCTCACTGACCTTTCAGTCCTGTAACATATAAATTGTTTAAGAAAGCCTGCTGAATATTTTCTTATCTTGTGTCACTGGAAACTTCACGCTCGCTGTGAGACTCGGTAGGATGTTTAATATAGACACTGCATGGTATGCTGATAGATGGGACACACTGCAACCCCGACAGCTTTCTGTGACTTTAAACATTAAAAACCACAAAAAAAACCAACAAGCACACAACATTTCAGAAGTTTCATCCCCATGATGGCCTGGCCTGCCCTGGGGCTGGTTTCAGGGTAGGGCTCTTCCTCAGTCACCCAGCAGCAAGTCCCCACCTCTGTCCCTAGAGCCATAGGTCCAGCCCATTAATACATCCTTCACACCTAGGATAGAGAGCAAGAGATGGTGCCCCGTAAATGTGGGTCCCCAGGGCCATATTCTTGTGTGACAAAAAAGCCATCAAAGGCAAGCTGTAAATGAGAGGGGCTGAGTCCTGGAAGCAAACTGGTTGCAGTAGTGCTGTGTTACATCAGTAGTCTTGAGTAAAATTAATGTGGAACACTCTTATAAAGCAGTAGTGTGGTTTCTCCAACCTATATTTTTATTTAAAAGTAGCTCAGGTACTGGTGTGTCCCTGCCATGGGCAGTGCTGACATGTGCTGTGAAGCCACTCGAGGTCCATGCAGCTGCCTCAGTTAATACAGGGAAAGGGCTGGACTCAGCAGCAGGTAAAGTGTGACTTGAACAGTGGCATCCTGCTGTGTTGTTCGTTTTACCTGTAACTTTAATTTTGTCCATCTCCTACTGGAAAAATCATTATCAGCTGATGTTTTGACTTCAAGGAAGCCAAGCTGTGAAGAAAAGCTCAATCCTAGCCAGCAGCTGCGGTGAGAAAATGAGATTACAAGACGTTACTAATTATTGAGATTACAAGAAGTTACTAATGCTCAATCCAAGAGTTCTGTTTGTTACTTCACCCGTTTAAACTAACTGATGAGTTTATCTTGGTACTTGTGAGCTTGCCAGAGGCCAGCTAGGGTAAGAAGCTACTGTGCAGGTGCATAAGAAAGGTTTGATTAAAGTGGAAGCAGCTGATAAAGGAGCTCCTGTGCTAGCTCTGCTCCCCAGGCTTCAGCCCGTCAGAGGGAGCAAGAATCCCAGCCTTCCCCAGCACAGACATCTCAAGATGAAATGCCAGAGCTCGGCACAGGGCACACACCTCAGCAGCAAAGTCTGGCACAGTGTATGGGCAGGCAGGGCCCTGTGAGCAGCTCTGAACAAGCCACATGCCAGTGCTCCTCTTCCAGTGCTGTTTCCTTTCCATCTGCCTGGGGCAGCCTGCCTTTGGAGACTTGTGGTGTGAGAAGGTTGCCTCTACACTGATGGTGTTCAGAACTAGAATTCTCCACCAGGCAACATGCTAAATATGATGTGTGTACTTCAGGTGTGTGCTGAAGTAATTTATTCTGTATTTGCTGGGTAGTTTGCTTTGTTTTCTTTTTATTTTTTTTTCTTTTCTGTTTAAGAATCTGTTCCATATGAAATATAGAAAGGCACTAACACTGACTCTTTGAAAACCAAGTTTCTTCGGTGATGCTCCCACTCTGTCAGCTAATACTAAATCTGCAGTATATCTTTCTGCTCTTAATTTCCCTTTCAAGAACATTCTGAGAAATGTAAATGTCGGTAATATTGTCGTATTAAAAAAAAAAAAAATTCAATTTAATTTGAAGCAATTATTCAAAGAAAAGTTCTAATAAAAAATTTATAGACACTAGTTAAACATTAATAATATTCAATATATTTAAATACTGACAATGATTTATACTTCATCATAAAAGAGAAAGAAGAGTCAAGTAGCATCCCTATCCCTTTTTGCAGCCAATTTCATAAATCTACATCAGAGAAAAGCACATTCCTAGTCCAATTAAATATGTGTAATGAAATATTTACATGTACTTTATGACTTTGGGTTATTGAATTTTTAAGAGTTAAATCCAAAACTGCGATTGTATTTCCAGTACATATATTTTATTAATTGTGCCTACAAATACAATGTACTTTCAGAAAGATACTTTCAAAGTTTTGATGGGAAAAGGAAGAATAGGGATTATAGGAAAAAGCAAAACTGGGACTATAGCCTGGAAGTCCGAGACATCATTTGCACACCCTGATGATGACATGTGATACAATCTCAAAATTAATCTTCTCAGTGTTGCCAGAAAGTTGAGGGTGTCGTCCACCCTGGTGAGGCCTCACATGGAGTGTGCTGGACTCCCCAGTACCAGCATGGACATCCTGGAGGAGTCCAATGGATGGCCATGGAGATGGTGAATGGTCTGGAGCATTCTTCCTGTGGGGAAAGCTTGAGAGAGCTGGGACTGTTCAGCTTGGAGAATAGAAGGCCTGGAGAAGAGATCAGGCGGTTCTTATGAATGCGTCTAAGTCCCTGAACAGAGGGCATGCAGGGAACAGAGCTGGGTTCATTCCAGTGGTGCCCAGTGACAGGACTGGAGGCAAGGGGCACAAGCCCAGAGGTGAGAAGTTCCCTCTGAACAGAGAGAAACATTTCTGCACTGTGAGGGAAACCAAGCAGGGACACAGTTTGCCTAGGGAGGGTGGAGTCTCTAACTTGGAGACATTAAAAAAACATCTGGACATAGTTCAAGGCAACTATCTCTGGGTGCCTTGCTTGAGTAGAGAGCTTGGGCTCCTTCTGACCTGTCACTTCCAACCTCACCTATGACTCCTTGAAAGGGATGTGAGCTGAATCTTCCCAGAGACCTAAATTGAATCAGTTTCCTCTGTTCTGGTTGCAGCCATGTGCTATCTCCAGTGATTTTTCCCCATAAGTGGTGATTGGTTGAGACAACCATCATGTGTTCATGCAGTTACAGGCTTTCAGGTGGTTACTGTTGCTGTCCTCCACATCAAACCCATTTGCAGGGAGATTCTTCAAAATAACAGGCATAACACAGAGCTCACCAGTCCAGCACATCGTTTCCCAAGTGACAGTTTATAAGGAAACACCTTAATTTTAATATTTCCTATCTTGGAATATTCAGTCTTACAGACAATACAGTCTTCTAATATTTTCAGAATTTCTTAGAAAAAGGTAATTATTTTACCACATCAATTGCCATTTAGTAGATCCACAAAGGACAGTCAGTAGATGTTTAGTTACACAGCCCAGGATCCACCAGATGAATTCAAGAAGCAGCTGGTAACACTTACACAAAGCAGCTGCCCTGTGAAGGTTTGATTGCTGAGGTAGGTGTGTCAGTCATAGGCAGAAACATATATAACATCAACTGTGGGTTCAGTCCGTGGTTCTTGAGGTGAATCTTACTCTGATTTTTTCAGAGAACTGTGTAGTGTACTTGGGGTGTTAAGTTAGTTAAGCAATGTGGACGGATTTCTGTTGGAATCATTTGGTGCCGAGTCCCCTCTTTCCAAGAGAGGAACAATGAAATCAGCTTTTGCAGTTGTGCAGTGGCCCTCTGTGCTGTGGGCTGGCAAAATCCAGCAGGTCAGGACAACAGGAGTGGGATCCAGGTGAGAATGCTCGAGGATGTGCACTGTGCACCGGAGCAGAAGGGACTCAGGGAAGCTGATTCCTTGAAGCTAAGAAGGTTTTCCTTCTTACCCCAGTATAATTGTTTGTTTTTCCTGGTCAAGAGTGATTTCTGAAGTGAAAATTCACCCAGAGTTATGAAACTTTTCCCAATGGTATGCTTGCTATAACTGGTATTTATAAGTCTTTTCAGAGGAGATGAAGCATGCCCAGTGCAGATGGGCCCCCAGTGATATTTTCAGCAAATATCTTTTAATTCTGAGATATATTATATATAGATATACACACACAAATTGTATTTTTATATATAATGAATATATAGAAAATGTGAATAGAAAATATACAGCATATAGATTTAAAAATATGTATATTTTAGAAACTTGTCATTTGCCCAAAGCAGAGGTTTTTCATGGGCACAGCACCCATTTTGCTAAGTTGTATTTCCTTATTGCTATGTGTAAACATAAAGAGCATGTAAAATGTCAGTTCAAGCTCTTGCAGCCTTATTGACTCTTTTCCCCAGTTCTTCTCAGAAACAGCTGAACTGGCTGTTCAAAATCTAAGAACCAAAACAAAAACATAACCACCTAGAGCAAAGAAAGAAAACTTACTCCAACGGGTTGTGTTTGGCAGAATATAAGCCACTGAAAGCAAGAACTTCATAGCAAAACATCAGACAGCTAGAATTATCAGGATCACCTATCATCATCCGGTGATGATTTAGCAGAGTTAAAGTGGAAATTGGTGTTGACTATATAGAAGTCACATTATGGTTTCACTTTGCATTTATAAGAAACATCTGGTAATGCTGGAACTTATTCCTGCTTTAGGTCTCCTAAATCTCATACCTCATCCCTGAAATTTCTGAGACACTCATATTAGTTGGCAGCTTTCATCCTTGCAACAGAACTCTTGCCCACACCTAAGTCAACATAAATTCAGTAAGAAATTAAAGGCATGCAATAAGCATTAGAAAATGTGCAGCATTTTCTGTGGCATTTAATTTTACTTTCAAGACTTTGCATGATAAGCAACGTGTGGTAGTTATTGCTACAAAAAAAAATTAAAGAAAATAGAGAATTATGGAAAAAGTACCTCCTCAGGGAAAAAAAGACTTACAATGAAGCTGAAGAATTAATTTTCAAAGGATTTATGACTTGATGTGGGAGCTGGAGGTGATCTTAATGAAAAACATTAAATTTTAACTTAAACTCTGTAAGTTGGGGCTATACAAACATTGCAATTACAATAGCCATTATATAATAGAGGAGCAGACTTCTGGATCTGCAAGCTTGTGTCTCTCTTCCTGCAGTTATTGTGTATTTGGAAAGTATGTGCAGTTAGAGCTTACACTCCAGGACATAGAAAATGGGCATGAAGGGTACAGTCCTGCAAGATGCTGGTGCTGTGTCTCTATTCACTGCCACTAAAATGGCTCTCCAGTCACACCCCAATGGGTCTCGTGGGATGTGTTTTGTTAGGAAACGTGCTGAAGGGGTTTGCTGGGCTTGGTTCAGGAACCAACACTTTACAGCATTAAGTCTGTATTAATTCACACACTTGCATTTAATTCTATATTTCTGCTTTCAGATTGTTAACTTTTTGATTCTGATTATTTTTGCTTCCTTTTCAGATTATTTAGGTATCTGATAAATATACATCCAGTGGTTGGTTCTCCAGTGAGGGATTCTTTTGGCTGCCCTGTAGCTATCAGGAATGCTGTATCACTTGAAGTGAAAAGTGTCTATTTTTCTAATGAGTTTTATGGCAATTACTTTTATGTTTCCACCCAAATGTATCTGTCTGTCCTAAAAGAGTCATGGTGTAATTTAGTTTGATGGTTATCTTCTGCTAATAAAAATCTTTTCCTGGTGTCTTTAGCTGAAGGTGCACTTGCTGAGTCGTCAGCTTGCCAGGACTTGGCTGAATTTGAACCCAGAAATGCAAAGAGTGAGCAATGGAAATGAACTGTCAGCAGCTTTTGAATCCAAAGTGCTGAATGTTGCTGTGAGCCCAGAATAATAAACTGTGATTCAAGATGTAGACCCTGTGGATGAAATATATGTTCCATAAATGGTTCTGAGAACAATATTGTGGATAAGCTCCACAGGCTTTTTGATCCAGTTTAGTAGCAGAACACATGGCATTGTTTGGAAATTACAGAACTGTTTCAGTGAGGCTGCAGGGGACAGTGATGTTTGTATCAGAGTTTGCAGGTTTGCTTTTCTTTTGTGGAGAAGAGTTTGCTTTTTAAAAAAGTACGTAAGAAGTATGCATGTGTAGGAAAAGGCCTTTGCTTCATTCTTAGTTATTCTTAATATATTTTGTTTTGTACAGTTTTTAGTTCTTTAAATGTCTATGCTGATTTCTTCAAGATACATGTCACTTCAGGTGTTGATTAGTTTGAACTTTCTTTCCTGAAAATAAATATTTTAACTGTGCCTCATAAGTTGATTTAAAAAACCCAAAACCAACAAGGTTAATACCAAGCAGCATTTTAACTTTCTTTCCTAGATTCAAGTAGCTAAAGGATCTGAAGGTGATTCATAAATGCAGAACTGGCTAAGCAATAAAAATCAGTGCATATAAAATATATGTAACTGTAAAATTTAACATTTAGTCATAAAAAGTAATGTCTACACAAGAAGATGAGTTATTAACCCTTTTACTGCATGCAGGGCTTTTTAAGAGGTTTGTGGAATGGACAAATTTTCTATTCATTTTGGTAAACATGTTGAGGAAATACAACATCATATTGTATTCTACAGCAACAATATCTATTAGAAACTGTTTATTGTCTTCCCAGTTATTTCTCAGAGAGGACAACAAGAACAAGGCAGCCTGGCACCTGGAATTCATACCTAATCCCAGAATTCAGAGATTCTCTGTCAGGTCTCTGGACTTATGTAGTGCTCCAAAAAAGCTGCACCTTATGATCCAATAATTGGATTGTGTGTCAGAAAAACACCCTGAGTAAGAGAAAACATAAAAACCAAGTAAAAACAAAGCTCCAGGCAGGGCAAGACAAATTTAGGCAGAGTAAGTCTTGCAAGCCTCTGCTCTGAGACACTGTAATTTTGGTTCATGTCCAGCAATGGCAACGCTGGGCTGCCAGAGACCACGACTTCATGTCAGCCAGAGCTGTGTGCTGGCTGGTTTTGCCTTGCCTTGCCTGCCTTTCCCTCTCTTTCCCTAAGGAAACAGAAAAGACAAAGCAATTCATATTCTGCAACTGTTGTCTGTCTAAATGAATGTGGGTTTTATCTCTGCCTGGCTATGGCAGGCTCAACTGCAGATTTGATGGCAGAAGCTAACAAGCAATTTACTTAAATGGGTACATATTCAAGGCCCAATTTGCTTCTGACTGATGGCAGTAGCTGTCTACCACTGGCTTCAAAGAAAACTAGATGATTATTGCTCAGTAACAGTAATATTGCATCTCCTTCTGTATGCTGCAATTAAAGTCTCTGTAAATGCTTAACAGTGTAATGCAGCTTTTGTCTTTGCAGAAGATTTCACCTGAAAATAAACTGGAAAGTGTTTTCCACTTTATATATAGGAAAAAACCCTACTACTTTGATCATATATCCTTAGAACTTCTCTGTATGTCTTTTGCCAAATGCTGTAGTCTTTAAATACATTTAATTCTCCTACATCATCAATACCACATTCAATACCTGTCCCAGTGAAGGCATCTCCTCTTCCTCTCTCTCTCTCCTCAGAGGGTTCCCTCAGCCCATGTGGGCTTTGTTCAGTCCTGAAAGCTCTGCCTTTGAGAGATATGACTGCCACATGCACCAAGTCACCTTCCTATCTGTGCTACTGGCTATCAGCATCCATCCTGAGCTTTACAGAAGGCAAAAAAAATTTGCACAGACCTTTGTGAGGTGCACAGACCTCTCCCAGAATGTTAAAAACTTAGGTTGCCTGTCTGTGTGTGTAGGACTGGGCCTGCTGGCAGTGCACCCCACAGCTCTGAGCCCTCTGCACAGGAGCAGTGCCACTGTCCTGCCCTGACATTTCCCCAGCTATTGCCAGCCCGGGGTTCTCTGTACAAAACCACAAATGGGACAGGACAGGATGGGACTGCTGGGGAACGCATCTTGAGCTGTTTATATTCCAGCATCAGTCTCATTACGTGGTTAGGACAAAGGGAAGGTGACAGCAGCTCACATCCCAGGCAGCAGCCAAAGAACTCAATGTTACAACTAACTTTAAGTTTTTTGACCAATCACACAAAGCAAAAGCACATTGACTGATCTACTGATCATGGGCTGATCTACTGATTTATCCAACCACTATAAGCACATATACCTTTGGTTAAAAGAATGCCTGCTTATTTTGAATACATTACCTCCTTGTAGGCCTTAAAACACAATGCACAGAGCTCCATTATTAAGCTTAGAACTTCTTAATATCTTGCTAGATGTACTTTTCTGTAGCTTAGGGAGTTATTCTAGCCAAGTGTTCACACACAGACCATTGTTCTATTTGTCCTTACTTTCTACTGCTTACGAAACTTTTCTGCTGACAAATCTTATGGCTACTGCTTAGCTCTAACCACAGCTCTGCTGTCTCTGATGGCTGCCTTTTGCAGCTTTCCCAAAACTCTCTGATTTTAAGGATTCCCACACTCAGTTGATATATTACCATGACACGTTTATTTGCACAAGATGATGCTTAATTATGTCCATGTATAAAGGCAATAAAGTACTTGAGTACACTAGAGGACATTTTCCTAAGACCACATGGTGTGTTCATGATGTGCAGGCATTTTTAGAGCAATAGCGTGGCTGAAAGATCATCAGAACATTGCAGAGATATGCAGGGATGTTGGGTTGGTGGCAGAGAAAAAGCAGAGAGAGTTATGAAAGACAATGGATATTGTGGTTGATACCCTATTTTCATGCTTCCTGTTAACCTTTCTGGAACAGTACCAGTGTGATACAGCTGAGATCCTGTACCTCTGTGGAGAGGAGAGGTACAGCAATAGCTCCAGAACTTCTCCATAAAGAAATTACTTAGAAATGACTGAAGAGAGCTTGCCCCAAGCACACCTGGTACCACAGGGCCTCCTCCCAGTGGTACTGCTCTTCACAGTCCCTCATTTGTTTGGACAGGACAACTTTCCACAGATCAGGATGTCCATCTCACCCTTTAGAAATTCTCTGCCACTTTCAGCACTTGCAGATTTTGGAGCCATCTAAGAAACAGGGTGATCAGCTTCTCAAATTTGTTTGAATGCAGATTTTGAAGGTGTAGTATAGAGGATGCAGTTTGCTGGAATCCCCTGACACTGCACAGCTTCACTTTAACATGAAGTAAGCATCAAACAGTTCAAACTGACTTACATGGGTGGAAGATATCCGTGACAGCAACCCAGCCCAGGGTGAAGGAAGGCAGAAGTGGGGCTCACACTATCTCAGCTCTAAGAAACAGATGCTAAAACATGTTGTTCATGGACAGTGAAGATGGCTTTTCCCCACTGATATTTTACAGTGTTTTCACTGCTAGTTTTGCTCAGTTCTATAAACACCTGATGTGAGGAAACAGGTATTCACATAAGGTATATTGAACCTTGTTAATTAGATTAAATATATTGAGAGGATTGATTTATTCATCATGTTAAATAACCACTTAAATGCAAAACTCTCTGTTTTCTGACTGGGAACATGAGGACCTGTGTTGATTGCTTGCTGATTTTTTAATACTTGAGTGAAACATTTTGGCAAAGACACAGCATCTCTGCTTTTCATTTCTGTTTTTCACAGTTAAGCAGACAGCAATGCACTCTTAACAACACCACAGAACTTTATTAGGCTTAGAGGCATGTGCAAGAAGCAGCTTTAAAAAAATACTTCCAAGATGTGCTAATCATCTGCCAGAAGTAAATATGTTATGACAGAGTTTCAAAGGACATGCAAATCTAAATTTCCCCATTAGAGTGGACACATGTCAAATTTTCATATAAAATAATTTATTAAATATACATTTTATAGCAGATAGCTGTTGTCCCTGATGCTTATAGAGCCCTGATCTCTTTCAGGCTGACAGTCTGTGACTGGGTGGAGCTACCTGCAATCAAAACATAACTTCTGTGGGGTAAGGACTCCACAATGGAGCACTACCACTCCATAGGGGAAGATAGACCCCACCAGCCCCAAAGCTGCCTCTGGCAGGATTTATTCACATGATTTGGTCCTGCAGGACTGGACCTCTGCACTTCTTTCATCAACTACTAATATAAGCAAACACTGAATCGAATTCCAGCTCAGTCTGCTAGAGATGATTTCTTACTATTTGATTCACTTAGAGTGAATAATGGCTTTTTGCCCTCTGTCCTTTTCACTTGAGAAAAAGTAATTCCTGACACAAACCCACATTTATGTGATGCCATCATTCAGCCCTACCCGATTTGTACTGTTTCTCTTTAAAAAAACTGACTGACTTTGCTGTAATAGTGTATCTATTTCTAGAAGGCAGGATGACAGCATCCTGAGACATGGCAACTCTAAAATGCTGCAAGTCTACTGTCTTCTGTTAGTTTGGGGAGAGCATCTCTTTATCAGCCAGTTGGTATGAAGTCTGGCACAGCAAAAAGCAAATACTAAGAATTCAGCCACAATTTTGAAGCTAAGCACCCATCTATATTATGACACCAAGATCAGCAGGAAGTATTTGCTACTTCTCATCTCACATTTATCTGTTTTGCAGCCTTCTGGCCATCCATACATTTCAGCAAAAAATCGCTGTGAAATTAAAACAAAAGTGAAGTTACAAACAAGAATAAATAAGAAACAGGGGACAACGACACCTTGAGGCTCTCAGTTATTAGAACAGATTTCAGCAAGTGTCCAGGAATGATCTAGCTGTTTGCCTAGACTTTCTAAGACAGGTTATTTAAGGGCACACGCAGCCTTTGCCAGGACTAAGCTCTGCACCATGTGGCCCTCAACCAGCTGTGGAGCTGGAGGGCTCTGTTCTCTTCCTGGCTGAGGTCCTTTGTCACCTCACACAGTAAATTTGCTTCTTCCTTCTCTGTATGTCAACCTCTGCTCGTGTTCCCCTCCTAAACAAAGCACTTGCATTAAAACAGGAGACAACTGTGACATTATTGCATTATATCATTGCATAAAGCACCAGGGTTGCATCAAACCACAGAGGAAAGAACCTTTCTGGGAGCATTCTGTGAGTATAACTTGGAGCCTGTTGACTTTCTTGCTGGCAAAACTACACTTGTTCGTGGCTTTTATTCCTGGCAGGTGCTTTTGGAGCTGGCTCTTTAAATCTGGCAGTGCAAACAGCTGCAGCCTGTGGTGGCCCTTTTGTAACATCTTTTTGCTTTCCTCTCTTTCCATGGACAAATCCCAAAACTATGTGTCTTTTTCCTTATTGCTGACATAATGGTGAATCCTTCCAAGAATAATAAAAGCAGGCAGGGAACACAATAGCTGGACTTTTGGCTAAATATTTTGTAAATACCACATGAGTATTTTAGGATTAATGACCTGTGTGCATTTGACAGTCAGAGGCATTGTCTAATTCTCTGTCTTTTCACTTTTGCTTCTGTGTTAAATGGTGTCAACAGTCCTTATATACAGAGGAATGTTGTTAATCTGATAACTGGTTCACCTGTTATTGCTGTTTTCCCAGGTCCATCCAGCTACCTAAGGTGATTAGTGCATTCTACATGTTTCATGAACTCTAAATGTGTATTTAAGCCATTAATATAATGAACTTTTTTCTTTTTTTTTTTTTAAGATTTTTGGTTTAAACCTTGGTGATAAATTAGCAGTGAACAGATAAAGAAAATTATTATTTTCTTCAGTCTAAGCAAATTTTAAGGTCACCACTGACAGTCGGGCCAACATAATTGTTTAATAGACTTTTGAGAAGAAGGATGTGGGTGCAGAGGGAAAAAGCTTCATTGCCAGGATTAATGAAACTTCTACTCATTCAGTGCATGTGTTTGTTTATAGGCTGCAAATGGAATAACACTTGTGGAAGAGAAGAAGGTTGTTCAGAATGTTTGTATTTTCAAACATAGCACACAGCAATTAAGTGGGTGAAGAGCTTGCTAAATACTGAAGTCATTTGATCACATGTACAAATTAAGTCAAAAGCAATGGAAAAACTTAGAAAAAAAGTTCTGGGAGAGATGATAAAAGAAACCATTTAGGAAACATCTCCTAACAATTATAAGCTCATTCATCATTGTTACTTAGGCAAAAACAACTTATGCAACAAGACTGTTAGAGGTGAACAACAGGCAAATTGGAAAATAAGAAAATAGAAAATTTTATATAGTGTAGAAGAGTAAAGGGAGGGGGGCTTAACAACCATCAGAAGAGATTCACATTGGGAGTTCTTTGCCATACCAAGAAATTCTGAACTTTGAATGTGTGCTGAGAGTTAAGAATAGGCAAACATTTTCTTGAAAACATATCTTGTTCCTTTTTGCTGATATGATGTGCCAAGAAAGGTAAATATGATATTTCTTTCTCTTTCTAAGAGGAGCAGAAAAGGACTGCCCATATGGGCTTAACTTTCAATTGCTACAGTGAGAAATGCAACAAATCTATCACTCTGCTTTTGGGATATCTTGGTGTACATACAGGTGCAGATGCAGAGATCAAAATGCAAACACTGTGCAAACACTAGCTTGTGTATGTTGATGTGGGGTCTTTTAATCAATGCAAATGCAGCATTGCAGAGGGTTGTGCATGCAGGTTTTGGATGTCACAGCTGCCTGCAGTTAAACAATTGTGCATTGAAATGCCTACACTAGTGTCTGCCAGGATGTGAAGCACTGCTCCTGAGTGCAGAAGACAGTGCTACTTCATCTGAACTGATCCAAGACTGTCTGCTAATGAATTTGCACTGAACAGAATGGCTCAAAGCTTGGATGGTGTTGGGCTGATCTACTGCAATATGGTGATTTTGTAAAAAATCACTCCAAACCTTTCTTTCAGTTCATGAAAAGAATTGTCATCGGTAATG
Source organism: Haemorhous mexicanus (assembly GCF_027477595.1). NCBI lineage: Eukaryota > Metazoa > Chordata > Aves > Passeriformes > Fringillidae > Haemorhous > Haemorhous mexicanus. Next base: position 143,786,363 of record NC_082341.1, read on the forward strand.
ATATTAACTGCATGGTTTAGGTAGCCACAAAGTATGAAAAGAGAACAGTCCATCTTAGTGGGATTTATGGAAAGGGAAGAATCAGAAATGGAAGCTAATCTGAGGAATAAAAAAAAGAAATAAATAGCAACTCAGACAACACATCCAGACCATTTAAATTAGATATGTATTTATTTGTATAAGTTTTTACTTTTTTTTACTGTTAACATAGCTTGTACAAATATAGTTTTGGGCATTTTATTTACCTATATATGGTAACACTGTAAAATTACTTAAAGTATTTAAAATATTTATTATTATTTTCCCAGTATATTAATGTTGGGATATCTGTTGTACTAGGTATTGATGCAGAAGGTAATAGTCTTTGTTTTAAAGCAATGACAGACTGGTGATGTGATGATACAGATGCCTTAATTCCAGACAGTATAATCTGTGGAATGAAGCCCTAAAAAAATAAAATAGTAGGGATGACAGAAAGAAATTTACTTCTCATACAGAAGTCCAAGATAAAAGTGTGAGAATCACTGCAGTCTTCCTGTGTTTTGACAAAATGTGCAGTTTTGCAAAGGCAAGCATTTTGTCCTGACCAGCAGCAGGGAACCCACAGGGTGAGGAGAACCATTTGTGACACAGAAATTGTGAGGTATGTTTGCATACAAACTTTTAATTAAAACTGCTGCTCTTACCCTACTGCTGGTGGAAGCCGTAAGGGTGACAAATGAGCTCACTTGCAACCCAAGCAGTATGGGTGCTAACTGCTAGAGATTATGAAGCAGTATTAAGTCTGGAAGAAATCTGGTTTATGATCCTGCGTAGGGATCCATGTAAATGATCCCGTTTTTTAACACAGCTGTCACAGTTCTCAGAAATACTGTGATGATAAAGCCAGCACGGCTTGCAGTTACCCATGTGCTTACAGATTTGGCTCTAACTTTCAGTGATAATATAAGCATAGGTCCTGGTTAGCTCTGCAGCAAGTTTAGTGCTGGGAAATGCCTGTTCAGCTCAGTCTCACCAGGGCTTGGCAGGAGACAGGGCTGTCACTGCAAGGCATGCACCAGAGCTCTCTCCCCTGCCTGCATGATGCTGACCTGAGGGTCCCACAGGCTCTCCAGAAGAAGCATTGGCCAAGTGGGCAAGGGCAGGGTGGCCAAAGGAGGCAAATGTCTCTAAACTGATGCTGCTGCTGCTCAGGGGAGAGGAGATTCCGCTCCCCAGCACCAGGAATTGCCAGTGCACTCTTCGGGCTGTTATTGCATACAGTTTGACAATCAAAGTGGGAGCCAAAGAGGAACCTTGGTCCTGTCAGAGGTTACAGAACAAATCAACACAGGAGATGGGAAGACACATACTCCTCAATAGGAGTTTATTGATTTTTTAACTGCTGGGCACATTTGTCTGCTGAAAGAGTCATAGGGCTCAAATGAGCTACAAGAAAAAATAATTCATAGCACACTTCAAAGATGAGTAATTTTGGCTATGCATTTTACCACCCTTATGATTTCTTTTCTCAATTATTTTAATGGAAGATGGTGAGAAGTTATGTAGAGAATAAGAAATGGGATTTTTTCTTCAGCAGTGGGACATGGATTGTGAAGAGTGCAGAAAAATAACTCCTGATCATTCACTGAAACAAGAAGGATGTCAATGTGTTGGCCAAACACAGACATCTTGACTTGGGTGTCTCACCTAGTTTTCAGCTGCCACTCCAGGGTGAAGCACAACTCCCATGGGTCCCCTGCCTTCTCTTCTGGACTTGTTTATAATCTCAGAAATAAGTGTAAATGAAAATAAAGCTGCATTCAATAAATGGTGCTCTGTTACAGTGCAGGCTGTTTCAGATCTATAAACCAGTTGGATTTGGTATTTCAATGCAGTTAGTTCTCATTATTAGTTATGTCTGCACCTTCTGTGCTTTGGGATTTAGTGATCTCTTGAGTTCACTTGAACTTTCATGAACAATAGCATCTGCAAAATTCAGATGGCTAGAAAAAGCACTTCCTTTCTTTTGGTCCATCTGTCATGTTTGTGGGTCAGGCTGATCTTGGAAATGGATTGGTGCAGCTGGTCTGATTGGGAAAGAAGGAAAGATTTAACTACTAGAATTACTGATGATATCATCTGGAGGAAAGAGGCTTTCTTTCACCAGAAACTATTAATATCTGATTTAAGCTAATCTCTTTCTAAGAGGCCTAATATGTTTGGGGAACTGTATAACTAGAGGAACTGAGCTAGAATTGGGACATCTTCTCCTTTTCTATCAAATTTAAATTATGCCTAGAGAATTATGCCTAAATGGGAAACAGTTCAATTTCAGTAATTGAGTGACTCATAGCTCATAATGAGAGCTCTTCCTCTGACCCTCCAGAGGTCAAAGTCCTCACTACAGTGTCAATGGGGCTGCTGGGAGCCCGACAGCTGAGAAGGGCTTCTCAATCTCATTGCTAGGAGAACACCTAACCCACAGAGAAGTGATTTTTGCCTTATAATTTAAGAGTAAACTGTCACCAAAACTGTGGGTAGACATTTTTGAATCATCTGACAGGCTGGAGATACTGTAATTAAATAAATCACATTTTAAAAAATTAATTTTGGAGACTATGGCAAGATTTTTAAAACTTGAGGATTTTCAGAAATCAGTGGCAATGTGTAATTTCATCTGAATTTGGATCAGGATCTTACTGTGTTGAGATTATGCTATTAAAAATGTAACTTCTGCACCTCAAGAGCCACAGGACATGTCTCTGTCAGAGGACAGCCTTGCCCTATGCTGTGTTGGAGACCAACAGAGCTTGTTTTTGCTGGCCTGGAGTCCCCCCAAATGCAGCTCAGCATCATTCCACCATGCTGGAGTCTGCTACCAAAAATTGCTCCACCAGTTCCTACTGCCAGGAAGGAGAAAATGTCAGTCACCATCTTCCTCTTTGATCTGTGGAATGCAGAGTTGCTCACTTCTGCTGATGTGAGTGTAATGCCCACTTAATTATAGAATCATATGTCATCCTAATCTTCTTCAATTAACCTAGAATTTTTAATGTAAGGAAAGCATTCTGAAATTGTAAATTGGGTTCAATCCACAGTGAAGTGCCTTTTCCCAAGAACACCAAGTACCACTCAGAAAAAAATACAAATACCATTAATTCTGAATACTTCTCATGCATGTTGTGGTACTTCAGATTTTCAGCTTCTGTTGTATATCTTTGGGGGTGGACATCATTTTCCTATCAAAATCTATACTGATCTCCAGAATAAATGCTCTGCTGTGTTAGTTGCCTATTTAAGATGTTTGTGGTCCTTTATTTCTTCTTTTAGGCGTGTCTGTGTGAAGTCTGGCATTATATGTCTAAAAATATAAGAAAACTAAAACCTGTGATTTTTAGACTTCTGGCAGCATTATGGCTTGGAGTGAGAACATAATGCAAGGGAGTGAGATTACTGATCTGAGATGTACAAAATTATAACTGATGTGCAATTGGTTATGTAGGTAGGTGTATGTAGAGAGGATGAATATATGCACTGAACTGCTTCTGTAGGCAGACTTCCAAAGGGGCAATTTGTGACAAATTGTTCCTGATAAGATGTGATTAGGGCAGATACACACAGGGCTGGAAGGGAGACTGACATGGTACCCTGTGATCCTGCTGCCATCCTGTCACTGTGCTCCTCTTTGGGGTCTTGGATGCTGGCAGAAAGCTCCCTTAGGTGTCTCACCAACACTTGTCCAAATAAGGCATTTTCACCTGTAGAGGTATCATTTCAACACTGACATTTATTTGTTAGATCAGCGTGCTATACTTCCCTAAAGTCTCTGAGAGTAATGAGCACAGACGAATTAATGAGTACAAAGAATAACTTTGTGTAGCGTTAGCATTCAGAACTGATAAATCTCATAAGTTTTGGAAGTGCTGCTTCATTCTGTCACAGATCCACATTTGTGTGAAATGTATGCCTGGATCTCACTTGAAATCAGGAGGAATTTGAAATCCAGTCATCACTTCAGCTATTTTCTCCGCATCTCCGTATGTTTGGCATAGTGATACAGGTTTCAAACTCTCCTCCTACATTCCTGTCTCTGAAAATTACTACTCCAAGAAAGCTGCCATATCTTCCCTAATTGTGAAGGATCAGCATGGAGGAGCAGGTATGAGCTGCTGGTGTATCTGCATGTACAGCCTTCTGATACAGAAGGCCCTTAGTCAACAGCTCTGTGAACCACAGCACCCTAACTGTGGGAACAGTGCCTGGAGGCCAGAGGTTATCAGTGAGGAAGAGAGGGCACATGTTCATCTCCAAGAGTTCTATGAGAGGCTGTGTTGGTGCTGCCTTATGAGGCACAGGCCAGGTCTGGTCACAGATCTCACAAAACAAATGCACTCTTAAGCGCCACACACCTGCAGATCTTCCTGGACACAGGAAATATGGGAAACAGGGATCAATATGGGAAACAGAGATCAATACGGGAAACAGGGATGGCCCTGATGGCTGAGCAGTGAGAAGGGTGGGATGGAGAGAAGGGCAAGTTTGGTTTACAGGAGCTTGCTCAGCTTGGTTCATGCTTTTCAAGAGGAAGGTCAGTCTGCCTACAAGCTGATGATCCATCTGGAAGTTTGCTCTTTTAGAGGTCCTCAGGGTAGGATATAGCTCTGAATCGGTTGCAAGTCCAAAGCTGACCATGATAAAGGAGATGCTGCATTTTCCTGACCTTTTTCCTGTCTTTATATAGTCTTTGTATAGTCCCACAGCAGACAATCTGGCCTCTGGGCCCACAACCTGAAATAAGGTTATTTTCACTTCAGCAGAGCTCTAAAATTAACTCACAATTCATAACAGTACTATTGTCTTTCTTATGTCAGCTATTAAATATTTTTCACTGGAGGTTTATTTTGCCAAAAACCTTTGAAATTAATTGCATCAGGGAGCTATGACATAGGTAAAGCTCCATATAAATTATTTGATACAGAGTTAAAAAACAATAAGACCTGCGAAGACAAGTGAACCTGGAAGAAATCACTCACTCTTTGACTGGATTTGAGAGTCCTCAGGTGACTCAGCTGATTTGCCAGAAAGTGTGAATTTTAAAACCAGGTCAACAAAAAAGCAGAATACTCTCTCAACCTAAACCAAAAGCCATGACTTAAAGTTTAGCACACCAAGTTTTAGCATATTCTCAGCTATGACTGATTGAGGTTTTTGCTGTTCTGTACTGCTCAGGGCTCTCTTTTAATTAATATCAAACACTGTGGAACAGAAGGAAATACATTAAAAATGAAATTTTTAATTTTCCTCCAGCTGTTATTGCTGGATGTGCCATATTTTTGACTACTGATTATTAATAGAATTCTACACCAATATTCCAATGCTGCTCTGTTACATATCTTTAGAGGCAGAAGTGGTCTGGAAATGAGAGCTCAGGTCTGGGCTACTGGGCTATTTATCAATCTCTTCCTCAGTGTGACCTTGGGAGGCTGCCTCAATTTCCCTGTCCCTCAGCTAAGCTAAGAACCTCTTGCTTCCCATGGCTGCCATGAGCTTCAGTTAATAACTCAGATTTATCTCAGGTCTGCATGTATTTTTTTGTGCTGTAGACTCAACTGCACAACTCTCATCACACAATGTCTGGGAAGGGAGGTTTCAGCATCAGAAAGGAAATCTCCCCAGTCCCTGCAGGCTTGGAGAGGGAAAGAGAGAGACTGACTTTCAGACAAGAGGTCTCCTATACAGAGAGCCAGAAAAGTGATGAGCATTGCCTGACAGCTGTCCCTGTAGCTGAGCACCCTGTAAGAGCAGGAACCTGTCTGCCATGTGGGGACAGATCCTTTTGCATTTTGTGAAACTTCAGCAAGGCATAATGCAAAATATCCACACTGAAAGGACATACATATGCAAAATGTATCATAGAGCGAGAAGCATTAAAGAGAAAAGAGAAAGGGAGAAAGGTAAAGTGTATCTTTTCAATTATGGGTAAATAATCAGCAATTTTATGAAATGTGTAGGTGGTGCTTATGCTATTCTCTGTGCTCTGTGCACCCACAAACATGAGAAATTTCCTCCTGAAAGCACTGCTGTCCTAAAACAGTCTTTGTAAAAGATAGAAAGCAAAAATAGGTTTCTGAGGTCCGATGCAGAGTTTTGAGGACAGAACCACGCAGGAGTCATGGCCAGAATCCAAACACTTCATTATGTTGCCATTTCCTAAATAAAAGGCAGTTAAAATGCATGAACTTGTGTTGTTCCTCTGCAGTGTGGCCATTAAGCTTCTCTTTGCACATTAGGGTATTATTTGGCAAACAGAATATTTGAGCTGGTTCTGGAAAAAGACACCACAAGACCATACATAGGTCCTGAATGTCCAGTGTGACACTTTAGAAAATCTGTGTCTATTAAAATTGAGTTCTGGTGAGTTTATGAGGGTTTTGTATCTATAAATACTGTAAGCCAGATTTATTCTCAAGAGTACATTATCTGTATTACACTATTAATATAACATGACCACTAGTAGAGTTGCCCCCAAAACTGGAATAAAAACCTGAGGGTTTTTTATGACATCTGGTCTACAGACAGATTTTTTTTTTTTTTTTTTTTGCACACCAGCATTAGCTGGAAACCTCTCAATGCCCTTGACTGAAAAAATCCAGTGAGCTAAAGCATGCAGGCTCAAGAACATGGAATCAGTTTCCTAACAGGTCACTCTCTCCTGATTTAGGTTGGAAAGATTGACACAAAAAATGGAGAGTTTTAACCTGGATAATCTATATTTCAAGTGCAAACACTATAGAACAGTAGGCAAGAAGGCATACAGGAAAACAGCAGGGCTTCTAAGATTGCTTGTGTGAGATAACATTAAGGCCATGGAAAAATCCTAGCAGAAAAGAAGGAATAAAGAAGCAATGTGCAAAACCTTTCTCTTAAAGGCCAAGAATCTGGAAAAATGACAGAACATATGCAGTTTAATCTAAGAAAAGTAAAGGGAGGTTGGACAGGGTCTGAGAAGAGCTGAGAGAGAAGCCTGAACTAGAGATACCATGAAAGGGGACTTCCAGGGGAAAATTGTCAGGAATGCTCAAGACAGGTGAGGATGCACTGGTAAGGATGTACATGAGGATTTTTCAGCCTGATCTTGTATCTTATTTACTGGGAAAACCAGTTTGGAATTGTTTAGATTTTCTAGTCAAAGATCATCCTAGTAGCTCCTCACATAACCCAATGCCATTCTTTTTGCTCTTTTCCTCTATATCAGGAAGAATTTCTTCACTGAAAAAGCTGTCAAGCATTGGAATGAGCTCCAGGAGGTGGTGGAGTCAGCATCACTGGAAGTGTGCAAGAAACAACTGTATGTGACATTTAGTGCGAGGTTTAATTGACATTGTGGTGTTTCATCAAAGGTTGGACTCAATGATCCTGGAGGTCTTTTCCAGCCCTAAAGATTCTATGATTCTTCTTCTGACCTCACCAATTTTTATTTTGGCAGAGGTTCAGATAAACTCTGATCTTTGTGGCTTACATTCTTCACTTAATGCCTTTTACTGAATAGTGAGATTAAACATGAAGAAGTGCAGGAAGGAGAGCTTTGAGTAATGGAGTTGAAGCAATGGGTTATTTCGAGAGCAGCGATGAGACCAAGAGACAGATGCCCAAACTCTCCTACCTCCTGCATAAGGCAACAGTCAGGCTCTCCATGGGAAGGGTCCACATTTGCAGCTGGTGTTTTAGTCTTAGGAGAACATTGAAATTCCTGTGTGCTCTGTGTTCACAAATAAGAGTTCAGCCAGCGCTGTAATATATCATGTCCGAGGCTCTCTATCATCTTCATTTTTTATTTCTGCTGTGCAGCTTTGTAGGAAATGTATTGGACTGGGATCTTTGTATTTGAACATTCAAAACTTCATCATCCTGTGCAACCAATCTGTAACAGCTCAGCTGCTCTTTAGTTCTATGATCCTCTATAAGGTGTGAGAGTTTACATAGAGTCGAAGAATAATTTAGGTCAGAAAAAACCTTTCAGATCATAAAGTCCATTTGTTAACACAAGACAGTTCTTCACAACTCATCTCATTACTGATGCAGAATGGAATTTTCCAGATAATCTGCTCAAATGATCAAATGAAAAGCATTAATTTTTACAACTTGCTCATTATTTAAAGTGCTTTCTTTGTTTCCTCCTAGGGCTCCTGTGCCTAGTGTATCGAGCTCTTGCAGATATTGGTTTATTTGTAAGCTGTATCTATGTTCATTAGAGGCAATGAAAAACCAAGAGACTGTATGGACATTATAACAGCAAAAGGGACAAGTCATATGTAAAAAAAAAGCCCCAAAATTCTGCATAGCAGGAGGGAAAAATTTTGAAGATATTGCAGACATCTAAAAGCAAAAATCACCTAGGCATTCAATACTTCTAAAAGCTTGTAGTACTTTTAAGAAATATCTACCCACTCCTTTGCCACATCCAAAGAGAGGATCAGCAGGATGAAGACAGAGGACTTTATCCACTCTTACATTAATCTAAAGAGAAAGAAGTCTATGACAGCTAGGCTGTGTAAAGGCAAGTTTTAGATCTGTCATTGGTGTCTATTCAAAGATTTGTTGCTGCATTCCAGCACAGGAGATTACATGACACATGGCAGCAGCTGTCCCCCTCCCAGTGCAATGCAATCAGAAAATGCCCATGGTGATATTTAGTTAGCTATTAAACTCGATTTAATTTTCACAGCACTCCATATTTGTGAACTGGCTGTGCCCAGGGATGTGAAAGAAATTGTGAGTGGAGTTGGAACAGCTCAGCAGGGGAGGCTGGATAGCCTGTACCTGGGAAGGAGCTGGACAGGCCTGGTGTGTCCCTCCCAGTGCTGAGCAGCAAGCAGTCTCACAAAGGATACAGCCAGCTCCCCAACCTTGCTGGCTGTAAGAACATGCAGCAATTGAGATGACTGACTTCAGGAAAACACAAAGTCAGAACCCTAATTTCAGAGATCTCAAAAGTAAGCATTGGGAACCAGGGCTCAGGAAGAGGGGCAAGAGCCCACCTGAGATGCAGAAGGAGTGCAGGATAGCTGGAGGCTGAAATCCAGGTGATGTTGGTGTGGACAGCAGGACATATCAGTAAATTCAGTGGGAGACAATTTCAGCCCAGACAAGGAACAAGGATGGTGAGTCCAGCAAGTGTGGAGCTGCCAGCAGAGCTGGGTGTATCAGGTGGGCAGAAGGAGAGCTGTGCTGCTGCAGCTCAGCTCCCAGGAGCTCTGTCCTCAATAGCTGGGTGTGCAGCATCCTGTCATACATCTATCTCTAAATTAACTCAATTAAATGGGCCTAATGTACACAAATTGGCATATGGCTCTATTTCTGTTTCTGTTCTCAGTCCAAGTAAAACATGTTATTACATTTCAGGGAAGGTTTTGACTTTAACCTCTAGAAATCAGAATTGTAAGGATTTCCAGCTATTGGAGCCTTGTCTTTCTCAAGAGCTGTACAGGAAGGTTTCCGTGCCATCAGGTTTAAGAAAATGTACAGGCAGGAACTGAGCAGCAGTGTCTGCACAGGAGAGCTGTGGATGTTTGGGGACATGGGGAAGGTGACAAGTGCAGCAAACACCTGTCATGGTGAACACACCTCTGCTTCCTGTATTTCAGAACTCCTACTTAGAAATGAAGACAGTTTTAGGAGTTTGTTCTAGATATGACTACAGGGTAAGAGCAAGATCTTGCCTCCTCACTGAGACCAGGCAAATTCTGTCATTTTGCCATGATAATTATGTATTAGCTGTGTTAGATGAAAGTCCAGGGCTCAGCCTCGTAGGAAGGACAGGATTTCTGACATTTCCATATATGAGGTTACATCCTTCAGCCTTCCAAAAACTATTTGTGTAAGCCTGGTGGAAACCTTGTTCAGCTGGAGACTGTAAATATTGTGTAAGGGAAAATTATGCTTAACTGAAAAATAGTGGAAGTGAAGAGTGAAAGTTAAAAAAATCCCATATATACTTGCACCATCCTACTCTAATTTATCTAACATGTGTCTGCCAAAACTGTCTTTCTCTGCTGTCAGTCTAAACTCATCTCCACGAATATTAGTTTCCTCTCAACACTCTGTTATATTCAACTTTTTTTTCGCCCTTCACCAGTGCAGCACAGTTCTTTTCTGTGGATGATTCCTATTCTACAGATATTCTTTGTAAGCAAAGATATGCTGGTCTTGCTCTTCAATTCCCTAGCTGCCATAACTCCTTTTTGTCCATTTGGATGAAGAAATACCTTAGAACTCCAGGTCACAAAGTTGTTTGTGCCTCAGTTAGTCTTCCATAACACCAAAGAAAAACACATTTTAAATGTCAGAGGAGATGTTTTTATGTCTATGCTCAGATGTATGTCTGTATCTAAAGAGAACAAATCTTTCTCCCCCAAAACAAGTGCAGCATTTTATCTTCTTTTGGACATAAGCCACTTAGGGAAGAAAGTGCTATTGTGACACAGACCAGAGTGTTACTAATGGAAGATAAATCCTAAATAATAAATTAATAATAGAAAGATAGGGATATGAAATTGTGGTACCTGAAAAAGCCTTTTTTCCACCCAATGAATGCTTTTCCTTAAATACACACTAGTTATTTCTTTCAGATGAAACCAGGAAAATAGATTTGAAGTTAAATAGTGAAACCAGAATATTTTTCCTTACAGAGTACCCATAAACTAATTTGGAATGCATAATTTTATAATTATATAGTTCTATGGCAATCTATGTTAAATTTTCTAATGAAAATTGTTTAAATCTAAATTGTGAATGTACCTGGAAATGTTTTTTTTTATACAAGAAAAGGTGCTAAGCATAAATATGATGGAAACTCTGCCTTCTTCCCCTTATAATTAGAAATACAATACATCACTCTTGATGAGTATCTGTTGATGATTTTTGAGCAGTCTTTGGAATCCAGAGAGGTCCCAGATGATTGGAAGCTGGCAAACACTGTCCAGATTTCAAGAAAGGCAAGAAGGAGGAGTCCAGAAATTACAGAGCTGTCAGTCTTACTTCAGTGCCTGGCAAAATTAAGGAAAATATTATTATGAGAGATAAAGAAAACACCGGAAAGACAATGCGCTCGTAGGTCACCTCCAGCATGGCTTCATGGGAGGAAAGTCCTGGTATCAAACCTGATTTCCTTTCATGTCAGGCAACTCACCTACTTGATTAAGGGAAGCCAGTTGTTGCAATCTTTTTGGATTCCAGTAAAGCTTCAGCATTCCTGTCTCTCACAGGATCCTTCTGGACAAAATGTCCAGCCCACAGCTGGATAAAGACATCATGGGATGGGTGAGCAACTGGCTGATGGGTCAGGCACAAAAGGTTATAGTGAATGAGGTGACATCAGACTGACAACCTGTCCCTCCTGGGGTTCTGCAGGGCTTCATCTTGGGCTCTGTGCTCTTCAGCATCTTCATGAATGAGTTGGACACGGGACTGCAAGGGACACTGGGCAAGTTCACAGATGATAGAAAACTGGGAGGAGCTGTTGACTCCCTCAGAGGCAGGGAGGTCCTGCAGAGAGACCTTGACAAATCAGAGGACTGGGCAATCCCAAACAATGTAAGGTTCAGTAAAGGAAAGGGTCAGATTCTGTGCCTGGCATGGGGCATCCATGGGTGTATGGAAAGACTGGGGAATGAGAGGCTGGAGAGCAATGCCCTGGAAAGGGACCTGTGGTTGCTGGCTGATGGAAAGTTGAACATGAGCCAGCAGTGCCTTGGCAGCCAGGAGGGCCAACCCTGTCCTGGGGGACATCAGGGGCAGCATCAGCAGCTGGACAAGGGAGGGGATTGTCCTGCTCTGCTCTGCACTGGGGCAGCCTCACCTCAAGTCCTGTGTGCAGTTCTGGGTGACACAATTAAGGATATTAAGCTATTAGAGAGCATCCAAAGAAGACTAACAAGAATGGTGATGGGCCTTGAGAGGAAGCCATATGAGGAGGCTAAAGTGACTTGGTTTGTTCAGCCTGGAGGAGACTGAGGAGAGACCTCATTGCAGTTACAACTTCCTTGTGAGGGGAAGAGGAGGGGCAGGCACTGATCTCTGTGGTCAGCAGTGGCAGGACCCGAGGGAATGGCCTGAAGCTGTGTCAGGGGCAGTTCAGGCTGGACATTGGAGAAAGGTTCTTCACCCAGAGGGTGGCTGGGCACTGGAACAGGCTCCCCAGGGCAGAGGTCACAGCACCAAGTCTGACAGAGCTCAAGAAGCATTTGGACAATGCTCTCAGGTGCATGGTGTGACTCTTGGTGATGGTCCTGGGCAGAGCCAGGAGCTGGACTCCTGGTGGGAGTCCTTGTGGATCCCTTCCAACTCAGCATATTCTGTGATTCTGTTTGCTGGGGAAGAAGGTTGAGTATGACTGAGAGGATAATGAAGCACAGTTTCAATTGTAGTACCCAATGGGAACACAATAACTTCAATGCTTTATCTCCCCATTCCCTGAAATTTATGGCATCTTGGGTAATGCAGCTTGTGCTGGGTGAAGAGGTTCAGCTGAGTTAATAAACGCTACCCTCTCTTTCTTCAAACAGAGCATTGAAATTTACTTCCCCAAAGCACATCAGGTGTGATGAACAGCATCTGCTGTTTCTAATGACCTTGTTTAAAGGAATAAAATGGGTCTCAAAAAACTTACATTTTCCATGCTAGGCCTGTTGTTGCATGAAAAAGATCTCAGTGCTAACAGGAGGCAGGCAAGGTGCAGGGCTAGTCTGCACAATTCAGTAGTGCTTTTGCCTCCATTGGTTGGAATGGACATAAAACCTTAAAAAGCTGTCACTTTGAGGAGACACACCCTTATGGTCGTGGTTAGTGGGTCTTAAAACCTCCCTTCATTTCAAAACCCCAGATCAAACAACATGTCTAGCTAAAGCTGTCAGAGGAGATAGGACTCCTGTAAGGGAAATTCAAGAATGAAGATATTGTGGGTACATTGTTTGCCCATCCAGTGCTCATTTTTTTCTTGTTACATCTAGGAGGTGCCCTAACTGGAGATCAGAGACAAATGTCATTCCTGAGGGGCTGGTATTGGGAGCTGTTTGACATCTTTGTCAGTGGCATGGACAGTGGGATCCAGTGCACCCTCAGCAAGTTTGCCATAGACACCGAGCTGTGTGGTGCTGTTGGCACTCTGGAGGGAAGGGATGCCATCCAGAGCAGCCTGGCCAGGGTGGAAAGGTGGGCCCATTCAATCCTCATGATGTTCAGTGAGGCCAAATGCAAGGTCCTGCAGCTGGGTCAGAACAATCCCAAGCACAAATACAGGCTGGGTAGAGAATGGATTGAAAGCAACCATGGGGAGAAAAACCTGGGAAAGTTGTTGGTTGACAAGAAGCTCAGCATGAGCTGGCAATGTGTGCTTGTGGTCCAGAAAGGCAAATGTGTCCTGGGCTGCATCAAAAGGAACATGACCAGCAGGCCAAGGAAGGTGATTCTCTGCTACTTTGCTCTCATGAGGCCCCACCTGGAATGGTACATCCAGCTCTGTGGACCTTAAAACAATAAGGATATGGACCTGTTGGAGCAAGTCCAGAGGAGGCTCATGAAGACGATCATGGACTGGGGCACCTCTCCTGTGAACACAGTCTGAGAGTTGGGGCTGTTCAGCCTGGAGAGGAGAAGGCTCTTACCTGACTTTATAGCAGCCTTGCAGTGCCTAAAGGGGCCAGCAAAAAAGCTGAACTTCTGATTTTTCAGAGGGGCATGCAGTGATGAAACAAGGGGTAATGGCTTTAAACTGAAAGAGTCAGTTTAGATTAGGTATAAGGAAGGAATTCTTTACTGTGAGGGTAGTGAGGCACTATAATAGGGTGCCTGGAAAAATTGTGGATGCCTCATCCCTGGAAGTCTTCAAGACCAGGCCTGGATGGGGCTTTGAGCCACTTGGTCTAGTGGGCATTGTGGCACACCCCACTGCTTGTGGCAGGGGTGGCGGGGGGGCTGGCACTAGCCAATCTGTATGGTCCCTTCCAACTCAAACCATCCTGGGATTTTATGAATTTATGATTCTAACAGTGGTTAGAAGCTAAGCTTTGTTTTTGAGGCAGCAAGTAGCTCAAAAAGGTAAAAGTCACCCTGTTGTTGTGACAAAAACCTTGGTCCATTTGTTTCATTCACAAGGTCCCATATTTGAGCTGCTGACTTTGCTGCATCTTGCATCTCTGTGGTCATATTGGTGATGTCCTGTCTCACCATGGGCAGCCCCTCTGTGCCTACTAACCCTGTGCACAGACACATGGAGACATCCACCTGTTGACTCCAGACATCTTTTTTAAGAAAGGGGGTTTTTACCAAAGTCCATGAAAGTCTGACCTGTTGGTGAGAACTTTGACTGTCCTCTAGGCTGACTTTAGCCACTAAAGCTTTGCACTTTTCTAGAAGCATTTCTGGGGATATGAAGCCAAGATGGACGCTCAATTTCTGACCATTTTCCTGTTTCCCCCAGTCCCTCTGTGAGAGCTGCTCCCTGTGGCACCAGCCAGTGCTAGTAACGGGGAGGGAATGTTTCCCTGTGTCTGCAAGAACTGCTTACCACTTGCACCAGCAGCAGAGCTGCACTGGCATCACCTCAGCAACCATACAGAGACCATTTCAACACCATCTCTGATCTACAGAAATGTCTTTTTACACCCAGGCATTCCTGCCCGCTGCTGGGAAAACAGATGCCTTTGAGAGGCTTCCCTTTCTCATGGCTCTCAGAGGGTCTCTGGCTGCTGAGTGGGGTGTTCCCAGTTCCCCCCTGCATGGTGTGGGGCACCCCATCCTGCCTCGGGGGGCATCAGCACTTCCCTTTGCTTGTTGGGAACCTTTTCAGTTTGTCAGGTTTTCAACTCAAGGGTAAGTAAAATGAACAAACCCCCTCCCTGGCTAGCAGGACAGCCCTGCAAAAGGTGGAAATATCTATCTCCAAGTGCTTGGCTCTGAAAGATGATTTGTTTGCTTCTGGGGCTGAGGCCACATTTGTTCATTTGTTTCATTTTGTGTTCATCATTATCCCAATGCTCCTCTGAGAGGAGGAGGAAGGGTTGGAAACAACCTGTCTCAGTGGTGAGGAACAAAATGTTCATTCAATGAATCTTGTTGATTGCAATCTACTGGATAACTTCTGCACATTTTACTTTTAATTAACTACCATACATTTTCTTGGGATTAGTGACTCGTCAGCATTTTTGGAAGCTGGTGCTAGGAATTTTAAATAATAACAGCATTTATCTTCTGCATGGACACATTGTGGTTAGGTTGATTAAAATAGGTGAGGAGTTACAATGAGTTTTTTAGTCCAGAAGTGAAAGGTGGAAGAAGTTTGGGGAATTTTTATAAATATAATTTCAACTTTCAACTATATTCCTTGTATTAGTAGACATAAAAGAACCTAGTATTTTTCTCATAAGTAAATATTATGAAATAAGTTTTCTGTCCATTCAAGCTTCTCCCTGATCAATCCTTACCTTAGCTGCTGACCAAACTCCTCATCTCTTCAGACACCGGCACTCTGGTGAAGAGAGGAAGAATTTAGGTTGCTATCCAGGCAGGCACACCAGTACCTAGTGAAGTTCGTTCCTGTTTAAGGCCAAATTCACACCCATCCTCTCAGCAGGCTCCAAAAGACTCTTAAATCCCACAGAGAGGGCCTTCACCAGGAATTAGGCTAGTTCAAATTAAAAACAAGGTGCCCCTCTACCCCTTGCCAAACCATAAATAATAACAGCACTGGTTAGGAGCCATTGTGGCAACTGCCCTTTCCCACATGAAACCTCTGGCTCCTTCTGGGCATCTCTCTGGAAGTGATAGTGCTGGCTCAGAGCACAGGTGAGGTGAACTGTGTTTAGGCTGGAAACTGATGCTGGCATGATGGAAGTCACCCAGACTCATCACCTCTGAAGATTTGTTGCAGCAGTTATAGTTGTGACTGATGTGTATGTAAATGAGGTTGAGTTTTTAAATACAAAACCTATTTCTACAGATTTTCTGTGTGTTAATCTCTGAGATAATGGAGACAAAAGTCTTGCCATAGATCACAGAGATGGGTACTGAGACCCTGGTACCAAATGCTGAGTGGCACCATGTCCCCAGAGCAGTGCTTTCAGACTCAGGCCTCAGTGTAAATCAGGATTCCTTTGAAGTTGTGCTGCTTTATCCCATCTGAGAGATGGGGCACTGAAGAAAAATCCTTGGGAGCTGCTGGTGGGCAAGATTTTTTTAGTCTTTGGTCTGCAAATAAAAACAACACTGGAAAATGTTTTTAAACAAACAGCTGCCTTAAATTTGCCTACATTTCTAGACTGAAATGATTTCCATTAGCTCTTAGTCCTTGTAGCTGATCATTGTTTGAAAATGTGGGGGAGAGAGGGAGACTTCTCTGCAGGTATTAAAGAAGACCATGTCTCTGTGTGCCAGTGAGATTTGCTAGGTGAGGAAATAAAGCAGAATAACTTCAAATCAAAGTTGAATGTTAACCTTATTTTTTAATATTTTCATATTAAAAAAAAAACACTGACATTTCTACTAACCATGTATTTAACAAGGGATGTTGATGCATGGATTTTATTTTTGAGAAATTATTGCAATTAAACTGCTGACCAAAGAACTGTGAAGGAAAAATACTACTTCTCAGTATTTATTTAAAAGCCTGCTAGAATAGCAGTTTTCTTGATTACTGTCTCCTTCCAACAATGAAACAAATGCAGCACTCTGTCCTTTTATTGGTACTGTGGCAGCACCTAGAGGCTCTTGACAGAGATGTCACCTCATTTCACTGCTGAGCACTGCAGACACACAAATAGAACTTAATAGCCATTGTCACATGCACCTAAATTTTTAAACACTTGCATCCGATAGCGTGGCACTTCTTAGCACTTCCCTGAAGGGAATGTTTCCTGAAATTGTCATTAACCTATCTCTTTGGTAATAAATGGTTATTAAGTGCTTATTGTTATTTGATATTAATGGCTGATTCCTTTGTATCAGGAATTGAAACAATTACAGAATTTGAATAAACAGCAGCCGGTATATGGCTTGAAATGGTGGATAATAAATTATTTATAATGAAAACAACTAAGGGTATATGTTTTCTGCCTGGCAGCAAACACAGAGAGCTTACCAACTACATGGTTTTTGACTTTCAACAGAAACAATATGATCATTTTGGTGTCAGATGCAGTGCACCTGAGTTCCTCTGTTCTGTATGACTTAAACATCCTTCTTCTCTGAGAGAAGCCATAGCACTTTTAATGGCTGAGTTCACTTTATTTGTCCATATTCCTCTTGGTAATGTCTAGAGGAAGAAACTTTGCTGTGTGTTGCTTTTGAATGTGGCAGATTTGGAAAAGAAATCGCTAAGCTCTCTAAGATGAAACTCAATTTTTCTAGCTTTAAATTGAGCACTGAAGGACACAGCTTTGTCAAGGTTAACCTAGCCCTGCACAGTGATTTGGATGGATTGGGATGTAAATCTTTAGGAGTTAGCAAAGATCTGAGCACTGACACAGAGGCAGTAAAACAGTCGATATGAAACTGTGCCAGTATTTGTAACCTTGTCTCCTCGTGCCCTGCGCTCCTGGGATGTGATCACCGATGGAGCAGGGCAAGGACCATCAAACAGATCCTGACGCTGTTAGCTAACACTGAGTTCAGTTTTTGATTTGAACAACAGCAGAACTAGAACTGCATATAAGAAGAACTGAGTAGTCATGTGGTGAATGCATATTAAACAGATTTATAGCGTTTTTCCTCCAGCTGTTATTAGTAAGAAAATAAAGGCAAGATTGCCTAAATACAAAAGAGAAATTTAATCTTCGTCTAACCATAGTGATGCATGGCAGGGAGAAACACAATCCGTCTGTGCTTTCTCTGACAATGCTTTCCTCGATTTGTTTTAGAGAAAGACATAAAGTTCTCATAATGCATCTGGATAGCTATGAAATACTCTTGCTACCGTGAGAGAGAAAAGGCATTCCTTTCAGAGTTCTGTCAGCAATGCTTCTTGAAACATGAAGATTATCTCTTGTAATCATTATCCTGCCAAGGACAGCTGCAGAGTCCATGTTCAGTCAGGGACTGTATGTGCTAAAACCTGGAATAGCTGCACTGGGTAATGGAACTACTCTAGATTTCTCAGAAGGGGAAAGCCTTGACCCCAGATTAGCTAATTTTTTTGAGACTGCACTGTGCTTTTTCTCCATATCTCAACATTTTGGCCATAGTATAGGGGTAGACACAGTGAGAATTCCCTTTTGCTCACTCCAGATTAGTGGCCTCTGGCTTTCTTGGCAGGCTGTATCCTTTGTTTACTTTTGACATAAAAGGGTAAAATGTTGTGGCTTTCTCCATGCATCCATGGTGATACTCCTCTTACACTTCTCACTTTCATGTAAAGATAAACCCAGGAGCAGGCTCGGAAGTCAGCTGAGACACCCAATCTGCTCAGTGTTGGGGGACTGTGCAATACAGCTGGCCTGTATGGCCCCACTTCAGTCCCAAGAGTGGAGGTACAACTCTCAGTGAAGAGAATTTCCTGAGGAGAATGCCAGTGGCATCCCATTCCTGATTGCCATTCCTAGTTCAGGGGCTGGACACATCATGGGGCCATGTCCCTGTCTCCTCTGGGTGGCTGGTTCCATCAGGGCACCCTGCAGTGAGCATCAGCTGAAAGCCCCTTTAGTCTGAACTCTTTTGGTGACTTTCTGAACATCTACAGGGCAGAGAAACCCTTCCAGAAGTGTTTAAAAAGCTGTACCTTTTGGGAGGAGAACTCAGAAGCAGACTTGAGGATTCTATAGAAGAAAGAGAAAACAATTAAGAGTCCAGATTTGGGTTGACACTGCCATGGTTAATAGAAATTTTTGCATCCTGAAGAATTTAAGGGCTGCTCCCTTGCAGGTTTAACCTCAATTAGTCTCTTAACCTATGCACATAATTAGTGTCCTTTGGCTAAACAATGTACATGCAGAGACTAGATTGTTTTAATTATTATTCTAACAAAGAGCTATAACCTGAACTTGCTATTTCAAATCAGGAGAGGAAATTAAAGGTAAGTACAAAATGTCTTCAAGTAATGATCAAAGAGAATCCTTTGTGATTTTCTCCTGGTGTTAATTAATACTGCTTAGTTGGTCTGGTTTGCACTGACAATTTCATTTTTTGGAACATCGGGGCTTGCAAAAGATTAAAGGCTAATTTTAAACATACTTGGATTAAACCAGGCATGTACAGCTATTGCATAATGCAGAAGGCTAGTTCTAAGTCACTAGGGATATCCACCTTGATTTACAGCATGAGAAGCTATGCTGGCCGTCTTGCAATGGGAGCTTCCCTCCCCCTGGGTAACTGGTATGGATGACAGTCCCACAGCAAAGATGAGGCAGGTCGGGAAAGGTTTGCTCAGGAGAGGAGGAGCACATAGCTTTAGTGCAGCCTGTAGAGTCCTGAGTAAGAACCTTCAGCCTTTTTTTCCCCTGTCCTCTCTCTTTTTGCATCTCATCTCTTAGGCAGCATCAGACTGGAAGAGAACCCAGTCCAGACTCACAGGATGAGAATTATTGGACACAGGCAACAGTGGCAGAGTTGATCTTCAAAGGAGTAGCACAGAGGTCTTCAGAGTCTCTTTGTAGATAAGAAATTACAGAGGGAGATTAAAGCAAAATCTAAGCAAAGTTAAAATCCTGTGAGAGAGGCACTTGATCAGGTCACGTCCTGCTCCTAAAGCCAAACCTGCATATGAAAAAGGAGAGTAAGGGACCAGAGTAGTTCTGAGTGTGGGGAGCAAAGACCAGGTAGAAGATGCTGCTGTGTCTGCTTTGCTTTGCTGAGAGTGAGATAATTCTGCCAGAACAAATAACATATATTTCATTTGGTGTCTTCACTCCTTTACTGTTTTCATTCAATGAGTAGACAGCTGAAATACTGCCAATGAAAGAAAACAGATTTTATGATGAATAGTCCTATCCCATGAAAAATGAGATTAGAGGAATGCCTAAACTAATTTAAAGTTATTGCATTACAATCTTCATTTTGGACTATTCTCAGTAGCTTTATTCCAGGTTTATGGACAGAAATTTAAAGACAGTACATTTTATCATCTGTATCATTCAGTCCTTTTTTACTTTTTTTTAACTGAAGCTTTGCAGTGTTCTCTTTAATTTCCAGGAGAATGAATTTCACCTTTTATAACATTCAGAGACAATTATGCTGTCTTTATGATGAATGATGTCATTCTGATCCCAGCAATAAAAGAGAATGTACTAATGCCAATAAATATATTAACTGTATCAATCATTCTCCTGATTTTTTTTACTTCATTGTTCAGAAGAAATAGCATGCAACCTTGAGCTTTTAATTGGTTAACACTTCCATAAACACCATAATGACTCTTTAAATCTTTCTTTTTGTCATGAGAATGAGGAAAACATAATGAATAAATAATTGAATACCACAGCAGAGCTCAGCACTGATCTATGGGTCATTCAGGAGGTGAACTTGATCTAAAGATTCATTCAAACTCTACAAGTTGAGCGGTTTGTGCTGCAAGTAGCTGTATAATACAATATATTTTTACATGCCCTTCTAATTACGGAAGAGTTCTTCAATGAAATGCAATATTGCAATTGAACAGTGGTATAAAAACCGGGGCTGAATTTCACCGCAGTCAGTGGATGTGGGTCTTCTCTGACAGAGCAATTAAGCGAGAAGTAGGATTTAAATCCCAAGATGAAGGCAGCCGCCGGTCCCCAGCAGGCGCGGGCGAGGCGGCCGCGGGGTGAGAGCGGCTCCGCAGCGCCGCTCCCTCGCTCCCTGCCCGGGAGCGCCGGTGGGCGCCGCAGCAGGAACACATCCCTGGCTTCCACTCACATTTATCCTGCAAGTGGCACTGACGGGGAGTAAGCTCCTGAGAGCTTCGGCTTGAAGCTGAGCAGCTTTCCCGAGTGGGATTTTCATTTTCTCTCTCACCACGTCACATTGAAATGACAAGTCCGGCTCGAAGCGAGCGCGGAACGTGGCCCAGTTCTGTTCCCAGCGCACGGGCAAGTTAAGCGCAGACCGAGTGAGAAAGGCCTGTTTCTCCCCTCTTTATCAGAACATTGGTTTTCACAAAATGACTGGAAAATGAGGTGGACAGCACCTTTACAAAACAAGTGACGGCGGCGGGCCCGCGGCAGGGAGAGGCGGCGTTGCCGAACGCGGGCGGCTGCTGCCCCCTGGTGTCGGCGAGCGGGAGCGGGCCGGGCCCGCGGCGCAGCGCGGCCGAAGGCGGCGGGGCCTGCCCGCACCACGTTCCGCCTCTGCCCTGCCCGCTCCGGGGCTGGCTGGGCACCGACGGGCTCCGTTCCCGTCACGGGGCAGCTGCTCAGAGAGCGAGGACACGGTGGAGAGCAGCGAAAGGGTGATGGAAGGGAAAAAGGTCTTAGCCAAACGTGAGGGAGGGCACTGACAGTCTTGTGAGGGGTGCTTTGCTTCTCTGAGCATTTTCAGTAACCCGAGCAATGCCCCAGGTGCTTCATTGAGTCACAGGTGAGAAGGGACCTTAAGCATCACCTTGTTCCAGGCCCCTGCCATGGGCAAGAATGCCTTACACCAGTTGCTCAAAGCCCCATCCCAGCTTTCCTGGGACATTTCCAGGTATGTCACATCAACAATGTCTCTGAACAACCTGTTCAACTACCTTACCACTCCTGCAGAAAAGAATTTCTTCCTTACATCTAATCTAAACCTACTCTCTATCAGTTTGAAGCTGTCACTCCTTGTCCTTTCACAGCACACACTTGTCAAAAGTTCCTTTCTGGCTTTTTTGTAGGCCACTTTAGGCACTAGAAGGCTTCTATAAGCTCAGCCTAGAGCCTTCTCCAGGCTGAACAACCCCAATTCTCTCAAGCTGTCTTCACAAGAGAGGTGCTCCATCCCTCTGACCACTCTCATGGTCCTCATCTGTACTCACTCCAACAGGTTCGTGGCTCCTTAGGACCCCAGAACTGGATGCAGCACTCCAGGTGGGGTCTCAAGAGAGCAGAGCAGAGGAGAAAATCTCCATCACTGACCTTCTGTCCACGCTGTTTTTGATGCAGCCCAGGACACGTTTCACTTTCTGGCTTGCAAGCACACATTGCTGGGTCAAGTCAAGCTTCTCATCAGCCAACACCCCAAGCCTTTCTCCTCAGGGCTGCTCTCAGTCTGCTCTCTGCCCAGCCTGCATTTGTGCTTGGGATTGACTTGAAGCCCATCACCAGTGGTTTATGCCATTAAGTTTCTTTTGGTTGAAGGAGGGAGGCTGTGCACTTCACACAGCAGCCAAGCACACCAGCTGGCTCCTGTTTCTGTGACTTGTGTGCTGCTACAGCAGCAGCTGGCTCAGCCCAGTCCCAGGGCTCACCTCAGCCAGTGCACTCACTCAGCCAGGCAGGGCATCTCCCCAGCAGGCTAACAGCACCAGTACAGGTGCACAGCCCAGTCAGACAGGCAAACTGGTGCTGGCACTGGAAACACTCACCCTGCTCTCTCTCCATTCAGAGCCCTCATGCAGCCTTTCACACTCATCTCTCTGCTCTGCTTACCAGTGGCACACCATTTGGTTGCTCCCGTTGTAGCCCTTGGTCTGTAAGCTTCTTTAGAGCAGGAACCTTGTTCCTCTGCAGCTCTGCAAAGTGCCAGGCACAATGCTAATTGTGATGACAGTCTAAATTTTGAAAGCATAATTGACATACGTAATAGGACTAAATAATTTAAAAAGAACTGGAGAAATACTGACTTATCTCTTAGCTGCAAGAGAGCCCTCATTTGTCAAAAGCTATATCCTATCCTCTAAACCAGTGCTAAGTAACTGAAACCCATACTGAGATTTTTTTATGGCAATGTATCTGTGGCAAGTGGCCCATACATGATCTTTCCTTAGAGAAGATAAGAAGCAGCAATTATCTACTGGCAAAACCTAACGAAATGCTGCAAATATGCACAGAATAAATGGTCTGCTTGCCTAATAACTGGGCTCTGAAACAAGCTGACAGTTGCTATGGATAATCACCTTATAATTAACCATTGCAAGTTCTGACTGCACATCTACAAGGATGTTGGTTTTACAGTCTGTAAAGGAGTTCCTGTCAATTTTTACAATAATGGTGATAAAGTAAAAAAAAAAAAGACAACTGGGGAAACAGCACATCAGTAAGAGCTACAAACAGGGTACAGAATGTTCTGTGCTTCTTGGTGCAGGGAAATAAGATGAAAAGGGACAAGAATAAGGATGGAAAGTCTTGGAAAGCAGAGAAGAAGACTTATGAATATGCCTAACTATATGTGTATTTCCTTAAAGAAAACTGCTTCTGCAAATAATAAAAAAGGAATTGGATAGGGCAGCACAAGGAATAATTGTTCAATGAATTCCCATACCTGTGGTATTTAGGAGTGTGCAGAAAGCTTTGGGCGAAATGCATTACTCTGAAATAAAGCTTGAATTAAAAAAAAAAGGAAGGACACATGGCTTGCAGTTTTTTTTCTGAAGACTAATAAATCTCTGGATAGGTTATGAAATATTTCTTGGTTTCTTATAGGAGCAGCTGAAGGGTGAGTCACACATATTGATATTACAAGGTATGTGTGTGGGAGGTAAGCCTGGCTCTCGACTCACACTCTGCGCTGTAATATAAAGCACAGAATAAAAATTTTTCACCTGCAGCACAGATAGTTTTTTGCAGTTGAAGTATAGAGGTGAATTAACTCTGTGTGGGCATCCTCCCTGCACTATGCTAATAAAAGTAAATGTGAGAAAGCAGAGCTGGCCACTGATGGGGCTTGCCTTGGCCATCAGGCATCACCGTTGTGGTATTATGTGTTGCTGGTTTCCATCCCCAGATGACTGCCAGACTTGGTGCAAGCCTTACTTCTGGAGCCAACAGCCACGGTACCTGTCAGGTTTTGTGTCAGTTATGAGCAATTAGTCAAATGGGGTTATGATTTCAGGTATGTATATTAGGATTGGATCTCCCTTTGGAAACCTGTGAAACTCCTTCCCCCCATGTGTGATGAGGAATTTGTGTGCTTGCTTCAAAGGACTAGTCCATGAAATCCACTAGAAAAGACTAATCTGTCAAAGTACTGGCTGGGGCCCATTAAGATTGGTTGGATACTCGAGTCTCATTAATGTCAATCTGCTGTCTGTGAGCTCTCCAGACCTGAGTTTCCTCAGTTTCCTTTCCCCTTATTTTTAGAGTACAAAGTTAATATCATGGTCTATATTATAATGCAGCTTAGTCTACCTCCTCTGATGGTTCCTCTAGTCTCCTTGGTGGGTCTCTAATGGGCTATACTTTGTGATCTTTGTCCAGAGACCTCTGGCTCTCCCCCTCAGTGAATGGAAATGTCATGGAAAAGGCTGCCTCCCACCTTCCCAACCTCTTGGCTGCTTTGGAGTCCTACTTGTGTTCCTCTGAGGGGTCTCAGTGCACTATTCCCACCAGTTTCTCATCTTTCTAGCTTATCCACACCAGCCAAGCCTTTTGATTCTCAGTGAACACCCATGGGATGATGCATCTGCATCATCGAAGACTGAACTGGCTGTGCATATCAGATCCAATAATTTCTGTTTCCTGATTCTTCTTTTTCCTGTAGTATTCTCCAATTCGTTTCTTTTGCAAACATTGCAGCAGCCCTTGACTGGAAAAGTGAGTGGACCCTTGCAGAAGTGATATTTGTTGAGCTGGGATTCCACAATGTTGCACAGGACCTGACAGTACTTTTCTGCTGCTCATTACATGACTCTGTGTACACCTGACACTGGCCTGTGTGCACTCTTGGGCTCTTCATTCCTGAACAGCAGCTGATCTCTGGTGCATCTCTGTGCGTTAAAATCAGGCTATAGTTCAACAAGCACTGAAAGCCAGCAGAGCTGCTAAAAGAGATTGTCTTGTCCCTTCTCATCCCTACTCAGCCATTGCAGCCTCCACATTTTCCTGGCCTGTATCAGGAAGAGTTTGGCCAGCAGGACTAGGGAAGTGATTCTTCCCCTTAGCACTGGTGTGGCTACACCTTGAGGACTGCATTCATTTCTGGGCCCCATAATTTAGGAGGGATGTTGGGGTGCTGGAGAGTATCCAGAGAAGGGCAAAAAGAGCTGGTAAAGGGTCAGGAATACAAATCCTATGAGGAATGGCTGAGGGTCCTGGGGTTGTTCAGCTGGAGAAGGCTCAGGGGAGACCTTACTGTTGTCTATAGCTCCCTGAAAGGAGGGTGTAGCCAGCTGAGGCCCAGTCTCTTCTCCCAGGCAACCAGCAATAGAAACTAGAGGACACAGTCTAAAGCTGTGCCAGGAAAGGTTTAGATTGGACATTAGAAGGAGTTTCTTCACAGACAAGGTGATTTGGCATCAGAATGGGTTGCCCAGAAGCTGGTAGAGTCGCTGTCTCTGGAGGTGTTTAAGGAAAGACTGGATGTGGCACTTAGTGCCATGGTCCAGTTGACAAGGTGGTGAAGTTGGAGTTGGTGATCTCAAAGGTATTTTCCAACCTAGTTGAATCTGTGATTATCTCCTTCCCTGTGTTCAGTTCCAGCCCCAAGCCATCCAGCTGCATTCAGCTGTGCCTTTTGATGTCTGTGATGAAGAGAGTGACACAGGTAACCACAGGTGACTCTGTGGCACCCCAAAGAAACCAGCCAGTTACAGCTTTTATGCCTTTTCTTCCAGCTTTCAAGTCTGTTTTTCAGGTGCTCCAGGCTATGTGTGTCTTGCTGAGGCACCTGATGTCACCTCTCCCTGTGCCACAGGGATTTTTGACATCCAGAGAGGGACCTTACTTTTCTCCTTAAGGTGCTTTGAAAGAGACTTAATCTGAAAAATAAGAAAAGTGCAATATGAAAATGGGTTTTGATGTTGATCTAACCAAATAATCTATGGGGCTCACTAATGCAGAGATATTTTAAAATATTTTTCTATTTCTCTTTTCTGGAGGAAGATATCTCAGTTTTCTGAGAGGAGACAAATAGAATCACCAGCTACACAGTGTGGGCAAACTACTTGAAACTCCCTTCAGGCTCTGGCACTGCATCCTTCTGATAAGGGGCTGTACAACACTGAGAGTAGGGGGATGGTGGGCCATTCTCCCCATAAAATCATTTCAATCCACCTGTAGACCCTAGGCAATGAAGAAAACTAAGGGTTTTAAGAGTTCACCCAACTCAGAGAACATTTATTGTAAAAGTTCATCAAGTTAGGAGTGTAACCTGAATTTTCTGCTGAGGTCACGTTGACTCTGAAGACACGGGAACTGTGCAGCACGTTTTCAGGTTGCACAGTGGCTGCTGCCCATCACTGTTTTTTTAATTCAGTAGACAGTTGAAGTGCCAAGGTTCCTCATCAGCCATATATACATGACCCTTGGAAAGCAGCAGCATGATCTCTTCCACACCATTACTTTTTATTGCATTCACTGTTATCTCTCTGTGAAACAGGGAGACAAAATACCCACAGAGCTATTTTCATTCTTTGACAGAACAAGTCTGTTAAGCCTCATGTGTGACGTGAAGAACATCAGTCATTTAGAGCCAAACTGCAGTTGAAAAGGTCACAGTCACTGTGGCAGAGTAAATGAAATGTTTAATTCAAATAGAATATCAGTTACAGCTGCAGTGGTGTTTAAAGTCACTTGCGTTTTCTTTTCTTTTCTTTTTAAAGCTCCTCAGAGTATGATTCAGCATCAGCTATAGGCGCCCTTGTGTTAAAGAGCCCTTCCAGAATGTACTTTCTTTTTATTTTAGAGGTTCTATAAACTGAACAGCAGGTTCCATCTGCAGAACCCTGCCTTGTGTCCATGGGTCACAGAGGAAGAGAACTGGGGAAAAGAGGGAATGTATTTGTATATTTTTGTACATATAGTAGCATCAGTCACAGACCCAGTTTTGGATTTTTTTTTTTTTTTGGTGAAAACTAGGTTCTTTGAAAAATGTGAGATCTTTAAAAATATTTTTTTTTATGCAGGTTGTTTATGGGAAGTAAAAAAAGTTTTGGCTGGAGATGTCATCCCTGTCCTTCAGCTAGGCTCTCTGCTCAAGGCCCTGGCCAGCACAGCTGCAGACTAGCCTGGCCCCACCAGCAGGTTCTCTGGGGTGGACTTGAGGCTTACATGCACACGGGCACCTAAGCCTCTCACTTTCTCCATCTTTATTGTAAGGATTTCTCTCTATCACAGCAAAATTCAGCAGCAGCCACTCTATTTATGTATTCATGTGGTTGTCCAGAGGAGTGGAGAATTATGTGTTCCATGTTCCTGGGGAAACCCACCAGCATAACCTGTCTCAGCTACAGCCACATCCTGCCTCCAGCTGAGTGCTTAAAACTACCATGGGCATCAGACTTAAGTGCTGAGGCTTCATCTTAGTTCTTAACCAAGCAAAACACATCATCCTGGTATGTTAAACGCCAGATAGCACCAAAAGGACACACTGTCTTTTTGAAAATGTTTCAATTGCATCATGACTGCCAGCCTGACAGAAGAGGCAGGAAGGCTCAGCAGCATTAGTGCTTTCTTGTCTTGCCAGAGCTTTTATTTAAGTGAAAACTGGAAGAGAAGAGGGTGACATTTCCTGGGACCAGGAAAAGTTCACTGCACTGGCCTTTGCTGTGGGCTTAGACATGAGCCAAGATGCCAAATGTCTGTGGATGAGGCAAAGAGTCCACAGGCAAATGAAAATTATGCCCAAAGAGGGGTCAACAAGGAAAATTGCCCAATAAAATGGTGCCAATTTCACATGTGCATTTGGAGATGGTGAAGAAAAGATTGATGTTGCTGTCCATGTGATGTTTAGTAATGACTTATAAAGCATCCAGAGCAGTGCTGGCTCCTTTGGAGCCAGTGTGGCTCTTTTGGCTGTTGTTGGCTTGGGCAGTGCTCAGTCTGGTTAAGTCACTCCCAGGTGCTCCAGCCTTTGCTCCAGCTCTGCACAGCCCAACACTTTGCTGGTGGAGCTGAGCTGTGCTGGCTCATGCTCACCAAGAGCTCAGGGAATGCAAGCACCTGAGCCACAGCATCTCTGTGATCCCTGGATACATGGCCACGAGCTTCACCAAACCCTGCCCTGGAGCCTGGAGTTTGCTGCCTAAATCTCTAATGAAGCTGCACAGCCTGCAGTCCAGAGCCTAGTTCAAGGGGAGCATCCATGAAGAGGGCAGAAAGAAGGGGTCTGCTTCCTGGGAGTCTCTAATTTTTTTCAAATTGACTTTGCACCTCAGTATAAACCTCTGTGATTTTAACACTGGCTGGTTATCCATGCTTCTCATTTTTGACATGCTGAGACTGTACATTT
This sequence comes from Haemorhous mexicanus, assembly GCF_027477595.1. Classification (NCBI taxonomy): domain Eukaryota; kingdom Metazoa; phylum Chordata; class Aves; order Passeriformes; family Fringillidae; genus Haemorhous; species Haemorhous mexicanus. The sequence continues at coordinate 143,814,656 of NC_082341.1, forward strand.
CCTGAAAAAAAAAAAAGTCTGAGGGAAGCAGACTTGCAGAAGGCATTTGGAGGTTCAGTGATTCGCACACAAAAAACCCTCTTCTCCCAGGCATTCCTGCCAAGTTCCCCATTTTCAACCTCTGATGCCCTTACTATTAAATTACAGCCAATGAAGCAGATTCTGAGTTGGTGCTCCCAAAGACAACAGCAGTTTCTTTGCTGAATGGCAAGAGGCCTAATAGCAGTCTCAGCAATCACAGGAAGAGCAAGATCAGTGTTGCCTCTTTGTGGATATCTTCTTGATTTAGGCTTCGAATTTCACTGCTGTAGAGGGTTCCTTGTTTGGTGTTTCTCCCTGCTAATATACTTACAAAACCAGTTCCTTTCCTTTCTCTTCATGTTACACCTATTTCACAACTTCCCACTTTTAACTAGATTTTGTGTGGCTTCTTTTACAGGGTGCTTGTTGGCTTGAGTATAAAAAGAGCTCTGGTGCAATTGGTAATGTTTACAGTGTGCTTTGCGTGGGACTGCTCAGAGCAGAGGGTTTGGGCAAAGAGAGGGCTTAGATAATGAACCCACAGTGTGGGAGTGTGTAAGGAACTAGAAAAATCTGGCAATTACACAGCAAAAGGAAATCATGCAAACAGAGCTGGAGAGCACTTGGAGCCGGATGGGCTGGTGGGAGCTGCCTGGAGCCTCTGCAATGCGGTGAGCTGCAGCTCTGCCCCCACAAAATCCCCTCCTGGAGCTCACAGGGGGCCTTCTGACATCAGCCCTGATTACTGCTCACCGTGGTTCTCCCAGCCAAGATCAAACATTATTGGGGTCACAGGTAATTCCATCCTCTCTCTTTCTTTATTGCTTTGATGAGGCTGGAGAAAGGCTGAAAATAATTTCTTATGTGAAATACGACCTGTTGTCTGTGGACTCCTGTATTCAGGGAGTGTCACCTGGTTAACAGCATCTTTTCAGCACAAACATTTCCCAAAGTCCTTAAATGCAGTTTGGTTGCTGTCCCTCATTTTCCCAAGCATCTCTGTCACTGAATATTGTTGGGACACTCATCACTCCAGCATGCTGCAGCACACCTTAATTAGGAAATCTTTTCTGTGCCAGATTCCTGTGTATATCTGCAGCTTTATGTCAGAGTAGAGTCCCTAGGAATTTTATCCATAAATACAAGACAAATATAAATGCACATTTGTTTCTTCTTGTTGTGACAAACACTTGGAAATATTAATCATTCTGCAGTTCTTACATGAGCAAAAAAATGGACTGGCTGCAAATCATAGCTAGAAATAGAGCTGCAAGTTATGCACTGAGGGCAAGGCCATGTTATATGCTCACAAGGCAAATATATTTGAGAGAAAGTTCATCACCCAACACTCTGCCCCTTTTAGCTGCTGTCTGCTGTCCCACAGGAACGATTCAGGTCAATTCTGAGCGCCTCTGCCAGCCTCATAGCCTTCATATCATGCTCCACCCTCTGGTATTTGTTTTTATTTTTATGATTTTTTTTTAAAAGCCCCAAATAGCAGTCAGATAAATACTGGATGCAGCATTGCTTGGAAAACAGCACACAGGCCTGCCTGCAGCCAGGCTCTGCCACTTCCTGCTGGGTGATGGTGACCATGTCATATAAACATATAAACATATGTGGGTTTTATATGTTTCTGTTGCCTTAAAAGCTATTATATTCTTAGCTAAGTGTTTTGAGGAGCAATGATAAAAACAGGTAATAAGCAATATTCAGATAAATTCACAGAATCCTGGAATGGTTTGAACTGGAAGGGACCTTAAGAGGTTATCTAGCTCCAACCCTCCTGCAATGAGCAGGGACATCTTCAACTGGATCAAGTTACTCAGAGCCCAGTCCAGCCTGACCCGGAATGTTTTCAGGGATGGGGCTTCTACAGCCTCTCTGGGCAACCTGTGGCAGTGTTTTACCATCCTCATGGTTAAAAATGTCTTCCTTATGTTTAGTCTGAACCATCCCTCTTTTAGGTTGAGACCAATGTCTCTGGTTCTGCTAAAAATTTTGTACTCATCTTTCTTATAAGCCTCCTTTGAGTACTGAAAGCTGTGAGTTTTGATTAAACTGTAGGTTGTACATTAACAAATCCAAAACTGTCTTTGCATCAAAACTAAAACAAGTGATGTGTAAAGTAGCTATGAGTAATAGCAATATAGAAAGCAGAAGAAATCCATCTGTGGTGGATATGTGCAAGCAGTCTGTCCTCATGTAAATCTTTCTCAGGAAATTCTCTGACTCAGTAGAAGGCTAGAGCTCTGTCATTGTGCTTTATCTAGTAAAAAAGGCAAAAGTGCTGAACCTAGAGCTTTGAAGTCTGTGAATCTAGTCTGTAGACTTAAGGAAAACAAGTCCAGTAATAGCATTTTTGTCTCTCAAATAACAAATCCACAGTTCTTTATGATAACAGCCTGTAAGTGATGGCATGGTTCTGTTGTACAAAGTGCCAGTCTTTTGTAAGTCTATGTAGTTTCCTCCCTTAGAGCAGGAACTTTGCTGTGTACCCAGGTAAAACCAATCTTCAGGATGACACCCAATGACATTGTTTTTCTTTTCCTCAAAACAGTTCTGGATTTGCTTGAAAGATGTTTGTACTTTCCTCAAAAACACAGTACATTTCAGAGGTTGTTTTTATAACATAATTGTATTTACTAATCTTAATCTTCCTGAATAAATGGAAGTCAGTGGTAAATGTCCACCTTTGGTAGATCCTTTGAGCCCATTTATCTCCTGTGACAATGATGCTTTGTCTGAGTTACACATGACCAAAAGTTACAACTTTTGGATGTCAACATCAGAGCAGAACACCACCACACTCTACACCAGGAACACTGATGGGTAAAGTACTGAAATTGAATTCCAGTGAGGAATTTGGTTTGTGTATTAATTGTGTAAGGAATTGGTATCTGTTGGCATTACTCAGATTTGAGGACACACTCTAAGCCCTAAAATAGGCAATAGGGATGAAAATATATGTATATGCTAGATAAGAAAAATTATCCTTTAGTAGGCAGCAGCTTTCCACTTGGATATCAACCTAGCATCTGACAGAGCAGAATGAGCTATCAAACTAATAAGAATGTGTCAAAAATATTATTGCTTTGAGAGTGTTCCTTACTTTTTCAGAACCCTTTCAAATTTCTCCCAAGTTCCTCTCCAATTATTGTTAGTGGTCAACCTGGGTGAAAATCCATGGGTTTCTGGTTGTTCTCTAGGAAATAGTGACTTCCCTGTCATTATTCTCAATTCTAAACAAAAACTTAGAGCCAGTGTGGTGAAACTTCCCATTCAGTGAAATTTCAGATAGTTTAAGTTAAAAACATCAAAACCTTTTCATTGCAATAATGCCATGTATTAGGAAAAAAGTTTCCTACAATGCACAGTATCTAATTTATTGAATAAATTTTAAACATAAATACAAAAAGCATTTTAACACTGTCAGAACAAGGCAGCTGGGCTTTTTCCCTCTGAAAAATGCAATCAAATTGTCCTCTAAAAATTTAATACAAATGCATTTACCAATTGAAGAACTGTTTCATCAGCAGTCTCTAGCTTAAAGATTTTGATCCTGCAAATGGGTGTACTAAAAACTGACTGCAATCTAATTGGGTTAGAGTTGCAGAGCTTTGGTCAAACTCTTTCTCTGAGTTTAATTCTTGTGGGGTCATTAATCTCTGGTACAGGGCCCTGGCTGATGGAAGCCAGTAACCAGAGTGACTTCTTTGAGCCCTATAACAGCAAGGCCAGATTAGAGCCACCTACTTCCTCAGCTTTAGCTCTTGGTCCAGAGAACAGGAATGTGCTGACCCACAAGAGCCCTGTTGGTGTCCCACAGCAAAAACCTTGTCATAATTTTTCACTTTTCTAAACTGCAGCAAGAAGAAGGTGAAAATCAGATTTCTTTTATTACTTGTGGAAACCAGGAGTGGATGTAAATCATTTACTCAGCAAAGCATTTCCTTTCTTGAAGAGCTCTTGCTGTGATCATTTCTTCCCAAATCTGATGTGGTTTAAATCCATTGCTTGCTTGGTTGTATCCTCTTTTCTCCTCAAAATTTTTAGCAAGCCAAAGTAATTCTTACAGCGATGTTTTTCCCTTAAAATGTCACAAGCTGGTTTTGCACCTAGTCATACTTTCAGGCCTAACACAGATTCCTTTTTTTTTTACTTTAGAGACTCTAAAGTTTGGGGGGGAAAAAAGTAAGAAAGAAAAAAGAAGAAAAAAGGCGCCTTTCCATTTATTCTCACACATTTTCTGCTCTCCATCTTCCCTCTCTGAAGTAGGATTGATCCTCCCCTGCCTAGGATGCATAATGAGCTCAATGCTCCTGGATCTCCACTCAGCAAGGTCCTCTTGAAAAGACACGGCAGGTCAGTGTCCTTGTGCTGTTAATCCATTGAACTAACAACTGAAACATGGGAGGATTTTAAGCCAATTATAAAAGAGAAAGTTCTTAATGATTAAAGTTACTCAAGCATGACTTTGTATTCCTCGCCTCAACCCTGCTCCCTTTTAAATAGTGTCATCACCAGATAAAGAAAAACCCTGATATTGAAATGTTCTTTCACTCACATGCATTGACAGAAAGTTAGCAAAAAATCTAATGCTAACTGACCCTCTGTTATGTAGAAGTTGAATTGTTTTTAGAGCAACTTGGTACCTGATAAATGAACCTCACCTGAGATGAATCCAGGTGAGGATTGCCTTGTTATTTTCCCTCATGCTGTTACAAACAAAAAGAAAATGAAATTCCTATCCTCAGAGGTGGATAAGCACAGCAAGGTCAAGGGGTTTACATTGCATTTCTCACCTAAAAAATATTATTGCTGTTCACTGAATGCTCTAGGCATCTTCTTATAGCAATCAGGTCAGCCCTAAGTGGGTGGTTGTTCCTGGTGTGAAGTGACCTGAGTGGTGCTCTCCTAACCCCTGAGCAGGGTACACTGACCAGAAGGACACACCATCAGGGGACTACTGGTTTACTATCCTCCTTCAGGTATTTCTTGGATTTTTCACTTCTCACAAAGCATAAGCAGCTTCACAACCATTTTACCTTTCATTTAAGCTCATGGTCTTATTTCATGGTGAATTAAATTTTAGGTTTGTCCAGCAGAAGGAAAGCAGCAATCACAGATTATTTCCTCACAGCTATCCCAGGCAAGTAATAGCGGAAATGCACTTGACCAAGAGATCTTGGTCAATGTAAGGAGTTTTAAAACACCTTACCTATGTTACAGGTTTAGTTTGTGGGCTCCCCATTAGTCAAGGGAAAGTGCATCCTGAGAGCAATTCAGATCAGTAGCCTAAATTGGACTAAATTTCAGATCATCCTTCTTATCCTTCCCTCCTACTGGCAGCCCAGTTTCCCAGACTAACTTTGACGTGAGATTCTTTCTGTGAATATTTACCTCTGAAGTGTAATTCACTGCAGCTTTTTCTCACCAATGTCCATAACTATGGGCAGATGACAGGGCATATGATGTAAAAAAAAAAAAAAATTTGAGAGAGATCTGTACTGCTGTGAGTAAAAACATTATGAAAAGCAACCTAAGACATAAAAATCACTAGAAACCAGCGCCTCAGCTAAAGATACCTTCCTGTCATTGTTAAAGAGAGTGTGGGCACAAGTAGCACAGATTTTCTTTTTGCTGGTTTCTACCTCTTGGGTCTGCAAGGATTTTCATGAAATCTTCCCACATCCTAAAGGAAATCCTGATGTTTTGTTTATATTGCAGAAATAAAGTTCAACACCAAGCATAAATATTTTATGCTGGATTTTACCTGTGGCACATCCAAGTCCAGACAAGCCAAGAAAAACAAAGCAGAACTGCAGGGAAACATCTGCCATTTCCTCCTCTTTCTGATGTGTCCCATAAGCAAATCTGATAAGTAACTTCTGCAAAATGTTGTTTGAAATGTGACATTTTAATGAATGCCATGGAAAGTGGTAGATGTAATTCCTAATGCACAGATCTCTTTTGTTCTATTATGCATCGATGGGAGAATTTGCATGATCATTAGGGGATGACTGAAGTCTGGAATCTTTTTAATGAATATTACATTCCCATATATTAATGGGAGGAATGACAGTAGATTCTTCTTTTAGCAAATTTCTGCCATCTGTGTAACTTTTACCTAGAGCATTACTAGGAACCAAGTTGAAGAAGGCACCTAAATAGTGCCAAGGAAGGAACTTCAGCAAAGACAGACCTAACCAGGTTTCCATGTTGCTGGTCCCTTCTCCCTGTGGAACTTTGCTTTTTCTTTTCTTTATTGTCTTTCTTTCTCTTTTTTCTTTTTAGTTTGGCAAATTGACCTATGCTCCATAAAGTTCAACTGACCTGTCTTCCTGCTCTTTTTGTGTGAAGTTTTGAAATATCATCAGACATACAGACTTCTTTTATTATATTTACTGAAGCATATTTGACAGAAAAGTTGGCATCAATAAGTAGATTTCAAAAAAAAATTAGATTCTACAGTTTTATAATATTTACAGTTTAATTCAAGTAAAGTTAGATAGACTGCTTGCCTACTTTTCAAGAGTATGAATTTATATTCAACCAGAATTTCATGTATATGAAAGAACTAAGATAATATATTTTTTAAAGAAATAACAAATCTTGATTAAGAGAGGTCTGAGCAACAAATACTTAATCATGTTCTTATTCAGCTAGCATGTGCTAACTAGAACTGTTTAAAAATGTTTCCCTCCCTTTTAATTATTTTGAAACCTGAAATCAGTGTAATTGATTCTCAGAATGCTTTTGAAAACAACTCCAAACACAGGAGGTGTGATTTTCTCAAATTCACCATAATCAAATCTGATTAATTTCCATACCTTGTTATACTTGTCTCTCCCTTTCCTGTTGAGAAGCCATATACATCATGAGACCTTTTGGCCATAATGAGAAATGTAATCTTCATGCCAGCAGGGCAACATGCTAGTAAAGGCTGAACTATGGAACAACAAATTTGTACAGAAAATAAATAAAAAACATCCACATTTCCACAGAGAAAACTTTTGGTTGCAAAGTCATTTATCTGGAAAACAAATGGAATTGCTCTATTTTCAATTATTTTTGGTGGCAGTTTAATTAATTCTTCAATTTATTTTCAAACTTCAGCCTCCAGCCATTTGATATTGTTGTTAAGGAATGACCTGCTATTTCTTTTAAAATCATGCTGTTATCTGATATCCTTCTCTTATAGACACTTTTAACCACTCTGCAATATTCTTTGGCTTTCAAAAGCTAAGTAACTTCGCCTCCTTTCGTTTTCTCTCTTCAGGTCACAAATCATCCCTACAGTTTCTGTAAATTCTTTTTAACTTTCAGAATTCCTTACGGACTATTTTCTGTAAAAGTTTTAAAAAAAACTTGTCTTCCCTTTTCAAGCACACTCCTAACACTCTTTCTTCTAGTGTCATTGTGCAGGTTCAAGAAGACAGGAATACATCTGACTGCTTACTTAAAATGTCTCACCACCCCCTCACATACCAGAAGTAACTCTCCTCCTAAGGTCTGATATCAAAACCGCACCAAGCCCGTCTGTTCCTCGGGCCTCTGAAAATATCTGAAGTTTCAAATCCTTGTTATTGAAAGGATGAGATCTGAGCAGGACCATGAAGCAGGTTCACCAGGTCCCCATCAATAGGTACGGTGGGAGGTGGACAGTGCTGCTCAGACAGCAAAAGAGCTCCACAGTGTGGGGGCACGGAGCTCACGTCAGTCATGCCATGGCCGAGAGACCTGCGAAGATCATCTGAAAATGTGCTGCATGCTCCCACACAACATGTTTCTCATCTGCTTGGCTACTTTCCATCTTCTTGAGATGTGAGAGAAGGCAGTGATCTTTGTATGACCTTGCTTTTCCTGTTTCATGGAGCAACCATGACTCCTACTGGAGATTTTCTACTCACCAAACCTAGAGTGCTTTCAGCACACATTGCATAAATTCACATATTGGCTCACCATACATTGAGGAGAAACATGCTTGTGTTTCATTCATACACACAGAGAGATGACTGCTCAGATACTGTTTTCAATGCTCCTACCACAAAACCTTCTGGGAAGAAAAGGTACCTTTCCTTCAGCTGTTCATGCTCTTGGTGGGGGCGAACTGGTCACCTTGACCTCCTCGTTCATAGTTACTCCTCGACATGGTTACTCTTGGGAAACAAGTGAAGCTGTGGGTTAAGTAAAGGAACTAGTTGGTGTTTTCTTCATTCTTTTTCTGGTGAAGAAGGCTGAAGACACAATTATGATTTCTGATTCTGGAGGCAAGACAACCTCAACAACCCATGCCAGTGGAGAGCTGGTTAACTGCAACTTCTCAGCTCTCAGGTGGAGAAAAGATCCTGGGTGAAGTCTGTAACACAGCCAGGCTGAAGCTTGGGTTCCGCTGTCTTTGGGGACTTACTAATATTTAAAAGAGAGCTCAGGAGAAGAAATCACGGTAAAGACTTAAAGCAGTAAGAATGGTTTGACAATTCAACAGATCCAGTGCATTTCCTTGTCCATCTGAGCCATGACCCAGTAGGTTCAGTACTGAATTGTACCTCCAAAATGTTTATTAATCAAGGTAATTGTCTATCTTGCCACTTCTAGGAATCCAAGACATGTCTTTTTTCTATTTCCATGGTAGTATTTTATGGAGACCAGTAAGGATGGAATAATTTAGGCTGAAGTACCTGAATCATATGTAGTCATCAAAATCAATGAACTAATTTTCAGAGATGCTAGTTATCTCTCAGTTCCTGTGGGGAAAAAAAGAAGCTTCTGTTTGGGATTTGAATAGACATTTTCTAATTTTTATTCATTTTGCTTCAGTAAACCTTTATTCACTGAGAATATGTGGGTTGCTAGCTGTTAATTATTATGCTAACAGCATTCTGCTAAAGGTGGTCTGAAAATCTGTTTTCCCACTTACTGATTCATCTAATTTGAAAAAAAATGTATTAAAACTGTTTAAAATAATTGCAACATTGATACTTTGTCTAATCCCCAGTTTAACAGAAGCAGTCAGTATCCTCTCTTTGCATGAGCAGATGAAACTGTATGTAGCCACTCTAATTCTCCAGTTCTGTGATTGGATTTCTTTAGCCTCTTAAGCTTAACAACAGTGCTTTCCACATGGAAAGATTTAGTATCCATAAAGGTCTTCCCCATAATGTGGTACTACAGGAGGGGTCCCTACCTCCCTCTGAAGAACATGGGATTCTTACAGACCTCTTCAGTGATTAAAGGTAACTCAGATTCAAAAATCCTCTGCAGTGCAGGCATTTAGCTCAAGACTGAGACATCTAAATTAATATGTCTAAATGTAGGATCTTGATTCAGGTGCCTAAACATAGGAGCCTAGTGCTTTTCAAGATGCCCTTGTGAATTTGTTGAGATGCTCATTTGGCCTTCAGCTGCAATTCTAGAAGCAGATGTGTCTCCTGCAGGTCATGGCTGTATCTGCCAGCTGTGTGGGTGTCCTAGGTCATCTGAAATGGCACATGTTCACTAATTGAATAGCACCCTAACTACTCTTAGATTGAGGAACCTAGGGAGAGTCAGCAGAGAGATTCAGCTCTCACCAGGTTGGCAGCTGGATCTGTCTAAGCCTCCCTGAGGGTACTGACTATAGCAGTGCTTTGGGCACCTAGTTCACATGCAGACATTTATTTGCAAACATCTAATTTTGGGTGCCTTCATCCCAAACAAAGACCAACCCATGACATGTCTGTTGCAACAAAGGATGAATTCAGAAATGGAAGGCAGAACATGCTGAAAAGAGGAACTGCTGTGTGTATGCCTTTGCAAGGGCTCAACAGGCCATACAAATATCAGCTGGCACCAGTCCCCCTCCAAATGTTTCATGTTGAGGACAAAGGTGACTACAAAAGGGCACCTTTATCTTTCAACCTTCCACTGCTTGAGGTTAAACAGTGCCTCTTCTATGGAAGACTTACATCAGTGAGCAGCTGTAGGCCAAAGATGCTCCAAATACAAGGACAGTTTTTTCATAATTGTCCTGTTCTTTTATTAACACAATTGGTTTAAGCACCAACCACTGCATTAAAAATAATCTGAACTTGATTGTACCCTTCTGTTTCAGTCAGGAGTATCTACCACATGCTTGACAGAAAGGGACAATATTCAATGGTAGAATATTTTAAATGCTTCCAAAATTAGCCTTCCTGTTTCTTACACTATTAAAAACAATTCTCTCCTGCTACTCAGTTCAATTTACAGGAGGTGCTTGTAAGAAAACAACCTTGAATTTTCTTATGACACTGACTTTCATCATGATAAATCTCAAGGTGAGAGTAAACGGGAAGATATGAGCCTCTTTTACAACCATGTTTCTGAATTACATTATGGTCAGAGATGTTCTTTATAGTCTCTACTGAAAAAAATGCACTGAATTTTATTGGCAGCATCTCTCTGACAGATGCCACTACTGTCCTTGTTTAAACCAGCATTAAATTATTAACTATAACTTGAAGAAAAAACCTAAGAGTTTAAAATTATGAGTTTGTGTTTAATAAAATACAAAGGTAAAAGAAAAAAATTTACCCAGAAATTAAAAATGAAAGTCAAACTTGATAAAATAAAAATTCCGCATCAAATGTATGTTGTGTGAGGTGCTAAATTGCAGAAATTAATACAAATATACATAAAATGGAATAGCTTGCAAAATTGACAAAAGTTCTAATTGTACATGCCCCAACCCAACTTTCTGTCTTAACCACTCAATGAACTAATTAAACAATGAGTTTAACTTTTTTGATATCTACTTTTAGTACGGTTCTTTAAAAGTAGAGACAACTATTTAGGAACAGTGTTACAAGACAGTCCCATACCAATAATATGAAAGATAAATTAAGAGCTCCTTCCTAAGTATTGAAATGCTGCAAACAGAAAATATATTCTTCCTTTTAAGAGCATAAAATTGTGTTCTATTTGATTTGTCACTTCTGCATTTGTTGAGATAATTATCAGAGCTTATTCTGTGGTTTGGAATAAAAATCAAAAAGTTCCCTGGTACCTCTGTCCAGCCAAGCATTAATTAGACTGAGTGGCTCAGATTCTTGTTTTACTTTCTGTATTCACTCTTCCTGTGATTGCCTAAGTGAGATTTTCTTTGGTAATGTGCTGGGTCCTCCACAAGTCTGATTTTAGTTTTCCAAGACATAACCCTGCAGTCAGGACCTCTCACACAAATTGCACCAGCAGCAGAACTTGTGGGCAAGTAGTGAGAAGCTCTGGAAATTTCTGTAGAGCTGCCACTGAGGAACTTGCGTCTGTGAAAGATAACAGCCTTCTAGAAATCCCAAATCAGGGACCTGAACAGGAATGGCTTTAGATATCACAGACCCACTTACTGCCTCATCCAATCTGATGGAAAATTCTGTGATGTTAGTGGAGTTTTGCAGTTCCACAGGAGCCACTTGTGGCCATGAAAGTGCTCGTCCCATTTATAATGCTGCCAGTAGCATTGAATCCCAGCACTGGACACAATAGGTACAGAGCAGGGTAGAGTATTTGTGTAACATTTTTGTTGCTTGTTCTGTAGTGACATGCTTACTCATTATGAATGAAAACACACTTAGGGAATGGACCCATAATTCCAAGTGTTTTGACCTCCACCATCTTGATAGGTATTCAGTAAATCTGTAGTGAAGTAGAATCAAGAAAGCTATGCCAGCTCTCACCAAGAAATATTTCTCCTGATACTGCATTAAAGAGCTTTATATAAATACCTCTAAGGCAGTAAGAGATAGAAAGCAACTGCTTACATCAATAAGTCATTAGCAGCAATTAGGACAGAACAAAATTGGCATCTGGCTATTCCAGATAATGATAGAAGAGATGTATAATTGTAAAAAACCATGAAAAGGTAATAGAGGTATTGGAAATCCATACTCAGTGAACTAACCCAGGCAGCCTGAGCACAAGCTGTAAAAGTCACTGGAATTTGACAAGGCTTTTTGAGCAGCACAGGTCTGAAAGCAGAGAAAAGGCATATGAAGTGTGAAATAGCCTGCAAATTAATAGCTGATAGACTGCCTGGTCTTTTCCCAAGTTCCCTTATGAGGTCTAAATAATCAGCAGCAAAGTGAGTGTAAACACAGCCTGTTTCTTCCTGCACTGGAGTTACTGCACTGATGTCAAGCGGGTAGCATTTTGTTAATAAGAGTAAAATTTGGTCTACAATGAGAAAATAAGGCACAAATGAAACACCCCTTGACTGAATACAACTAATCAAGTGACACAGTGGTGTTGATACAGCTCACAAGTGCAAGCAGTTGGGAGCTTCAGGAGATGGGACAGGTAGCCAGCATACTTCAGTTCAAATAAATAATGCAGTTCAATACACTGCATTTGGGTACCTTCCTACTAGGAATCATTTGCAATAATTCAGACTGATTTAGATACCCAGCCATGAGTGTGTGGATCTCATGCATGTATCCTTCATGCAAGAAGTTGCCAAAATCCTCCTTAAATCTGAAAATCTAGTTGCTCTTCATGGGGTATTTATTACCCCTTTACTAGCTGTGGAAAACAACATGACTTTTTCCTCCTATGTAAGTAACAACACTGGTATTTTTTCACTTTAAAAAATCTAGTGGCTTTTCATATGCAGAAAATCAGCTGTATTTTTCCAGCTAGCATCCCAAATACTCTGAAAATCCACAGAAGTGACTGCTAATGAATATGGCTTTAAGAGGTCTAATATTTCAGTCTCTGTCTCTATAGTACCCAGTCCTGCTGCTGTGACTACCCCTGAGGGGTTGGAAGGCAGATGCCTGTGTGGCTGAAGGCACCTTCAGGGGCTTTCCTGCAGGTCATTAACCCTTTTCCTGACCACCCTTATTGGAACTACCAGCATCTATCTGTCACATATTGCAACGGGTTTTTTTTATTTAATTGATTTATTCAAGAGAATTTTTATTTATATCATCATGTGAGGCATAAAGCACTCAGTTCAACATGAGGACCAAACAGTGGTGTAACAAAAGAGGAATGCTTTGACTCAAGCAACCTGTCCCCTTGTGCTCTGATTTGAAGGCCACTGAAACAGCTGGAATGAGTATAGTCATTTCCAGTGGGCTTTGGAGCTCTCTTCTGGTTGTATCAGTGAAGTCCTGAGTATGAAGCAGAGTGGCATTTTGGGGGTTCTTTGTGTTTATGATTATAAATATAATCCTTCATTCAGGTGGTGTGATGCTGAAAGCTGTAGAAATCCCCTAGGCTCATATAAAGAGTAAGTCTGTTTGGTAAAAAGGAGATTCTTTTCCCCTTAAAATACTGCAAAAATGTGTTATTTCCATTTATTTCCAGCAGCCAGTGGATATTTATATGGGTGGAGTATCCACTGAAATACGGCAATTTCCTGATTCCTAATTGGTTTTTCTCCTACAATGCTATCAGGTTGCTTTTATCTCAAAATGTTTTCCTGAGAAGACTAGTGATATTTTTTGGCTTTTAAAACTACAGAAACTCAAATCCTCAGAATTTCATCCCCATGAGCTCTGCCGGTATATTTCAGTTCCAAAACTTTTAGCCATGCACTCTTGTGTTCACTGCACTTCCCAGTGGATGGCTGTGAAATGAACTCTTTTAGGAATTTGCTTCTCTGAAGAGCTGTCACTGATGTTTCTGTAGATATGATGTGACCAGCAGGTTGAGGGAGGGGTTTCTCCTCTTTACTCTGCTCTCATGAGACCCCACCTGCAGTGCTGCATCCGGCTCTGGGGCCCTGAGGAAGAAGGACATGGACCTGTTGGAGTGAGTACAGATGAGGACCATGAAGATGATCAGAGGGATGGAGCACCTCTTTTATAGAGACAGGCTGTGAGAGTTGGAATTACTCAGCCTGAAGAAGAGAATGCTCCAGGAAGACCTTATAGCACCCCTGAGGACCAACAGGAGACACGCAGTGCCAGCAGAAGGGGAAACGGCTTCAGATAGAAAGAAGCAGGTTTAGATTAGGTATCAGGAAGAAATTCTGTACTGTGAGGTTGTGAGACACTGACAGAGGCTGTCCAGAGATGTGCTCCATCTCTGGCAGTGTTCAAGGCAAGGTTGGATGTGGCTCTGAGCAACCTGGTCTGGTGGAAGATGCCCATGGCAATGCCCGTGGCAAGAGGGCTAGAACTAAATTATAGTTAAGGTTTCTTCCAATCCAAATGATTCTATGATTTATGATTATATGATATCTGGCCTCAAACTATTAATACATTCCCAGTGTAGTAGAGGGGACTTGTATTCTGGTTTATAAATGAAAAATTAATTCCAGGAAAGTTATTCCACTATTTAGTTTGCTATCTAACTAGGGTAAAAATAATGAAGAAATTAGCTGTCTTATTTTATGTACAAAGCCAAGCACTTGATCTTTGATTCTCTGATTTTTTCTCAGTGTGGGTCTCCTCCCTTCTTTCAAAGCTTCCGCCCTCTGTCTAGGCAAGAACTGGAGAATATGTTTCAGACCCAAAAACCTATAATTACCTTCTCAGAGTAGACAATTCTTTATTTTCTTTCTTAATGGCAATTTTCTTCTCTCCCTTACCTTGAAATATCTTTCCTCTTATCTTTTTCCCATCCAAATCTCCAAACTACAGTGTGGCTGTTTATTTTGAAACTACCAGTCACAATGTGAAACCATTTCATTTGCAGGTAATTAAATTCATTTAACCTTATTGTACAGATAATGCTTAGAAAAGTATCAAAGCTCTCACATGGCTGGTGGAGTTGCAGAGTAGGAGTTGCAATGTTTTGAACTGAATTTCGTACCATCATTGTCCTATCTTCACTACATATGTAGGAAAAGTCATGGGGAAAGAGCCTTCAAGATATATTAAAGTCTACATTTGCCCAATATGAGGAATGTGTGCAAGGATTAAATACAAGCAGGGCTTTGTGCTTGTTAATGACAGACATCATTGTTGGATCAGGAAGTTTGGTTTGCATAAAGGAAAGGTCTCATCTACCAACCCTGAAACAGTTATTTAAACTAAACATTTCTATTACTTCCCCATGCAGTAAAACCATTAATTATTTGCTATCTTATCAGGTTTATGTGCTTCTACATTTGTCCATCAAGTGAAGATTTTAACAAAGAGCTTCAGTTTTACCAATGACAAGTAGTGAAAGCATAGAGAATGTGACTTTTGCCGTGGGAATTAATGAGGTGACAACTGGTGCAGAAAATGCTCAGCATACCCAGGGCTCCACTCAAGCTTAGCTGTGCCCTTTGCCCTGTGAGTATATGTGGGGTAAAAGCCATGGAACTTCAGTCAAACACAACACCTAAGTTTGAAATTCAATGTTCCTCCAGCTGTACGTGTGGTGTAGCTGGGGATCAGGGATTGGCCTGAGTGTGCAGCACTTCACCCTTAATTCCTGGTCCCAGAGCTCTCAGCCAGCTGCTGCACACATGAAACAAGGGATTGTTCCAAGACAAGACACTGCCTTGTAAGGAAGTCATTGCCTGTACTCCAGCCCCTGCACAGCAGAGCTGTTGGGCAACTGCTGCAGGAGCCATCCAGAAGTGTCAGACTGGCCTGGAGATTCCCTGGGCAGCTTCTGCTGTGCCTGGATGGACTGACAGGCAATATTTATGTGTTAGATGTGTTGATTTTCCTGGCCAGGAACCTGGCCATCCAAATGACTCACCCAGGCAGTTTCTGATACAGAACTGATCAGACTGTGCACAGGTAAGATACTTGTAAATAGTGAAAACTGTGCAGATGTAGAAATGGGCACACAGCTCAGAATTTGGTACAAAGTTGAGATACATATTTTGTGCATAATTTAATATTATCAGTAGAAACAGACTATACATGTACTGGAGTGGTCATGCAGGACCAATGCCCAGATGGATCATAAAATGTGAGCAGAATTTTGGGGAGCTTCACTGGATCCAGCTGAAGATGCTGTTGAAAGGACCCTCACAACAGAGGCTCCCATCACCATCTGGACAGTAACCAACCATGCTGTTTGAGGGAGTGGAGCATTACTCCATGGAAACAACCCCTCAAATCTATTTATTTTCAACAAGAGCTCTGTGAGTGTCCGTGCAACAGTGGTGCAATGCTCCTGGGGCACTGGCAGAACTTGCACAGAGCAGCTCCTGACTCACTCAACACAAGGAAAGAGAACATGTTTTCACCTCTATTTGAGCAGCTGTCCTTTTCATAGAAAGCAAAGATAGCCTCCATCTTACTCCTGATATTCCTGTTTTGGACTTCAGCTCTTGTGCTAGTGCATATTTAATTACTTTACTGGAAGTGGGATCTGTAAGAAATATTTTCTGCCAGCTTATAGGTATCATGTGGTGATCAAACAGTCTCCTGGCAGGGAGAATTGAATCAAATCTTATCATGGATAATTAAACATGTATACTTCATATCTCAGGAGTCCATCTTTGTAACTTTGGGTAAGATCTCTTGCAATCTTCTCTGCCATCTTGCTTGGGACTCCTCTTACTTAGACTAATGAGAGCCTGCTTAAGAGCTAGGAGGACATGTCTCCCCTTGTAGGGTGCATTTTGAAGGAGAAAATAATATTTCTTTTAAACTCTTCTCAAAACTTTTGGTGATGGAACATTTGTGCCCTTGGTTACCTGTTCCATTGAATAACTATTCCTCTGACTAGACAGTTTCTTGCTCAGCTTTCTCTTTTGCTGCAAATTGTCCTAATCTGCTGCATGTCCTCATTCTCTGCAATATCACCTTTCTTCTGCCTTTCTACCAATCTGCTTAATCTAAGTCAAACCTATTCTATTTCAGTCAAGCTCAACAGAAAATATTTTCAAAGTGCTGCTTTTCTTAACATCAAGCTGAAGGTCTTTATCTCTGGATGGATGATATCTAAACCAGTACGTGGCACTCCTTGTCAAGGTTCAGAACTGCTGATGAGAGAAGAGCTCCTGTCTATTTTCCAGGTTTTAAGGTGCCTTTCTGGCAACAGCATGACATCATCTATGTTTACATTACAACTCCCTGTAGCCATCTTTTCTACTGTGTTGCTGCCCAGTTATTTTTCCTTTTTAGTTTTTTTTTTTCTTTCCAAGTGTAATACTTTTTGTTCTTGTCTATGCCACGCTCCATCTTCCTGACTTCAGATCACTTCTCCAAAGTATTGTTTTAAATTCTAACACTCTCAAGTGCTTTCAGTTCCCATTTGTTCATTATTTTCACATTTGAGGACGTCTGTGCTTTTTTGTTATCCAGGTTGCTAATGGGGGTATAGCACAGTACACACAACTGTGTAGGATACTGTGTGAGTTATGGAAAATTGAGTGCAATCTTACAGCAATTACTACATTCACCTTTATAGTGTTTGATTACACTAAATTCATACTCATTTAATAAACTTCACTGAAAAAACAGAGCTATACAGGCTAGACAGTTGAGAACAAAGTGTGATTGTGAGAACTGGATGGCCAAAACACCTATTTGGTCAGATTTTCAGCAACAAAACATTAATCAAGCTTTTCCTAGAAATCTCACCAAATCCTTGGTAAAACTCAAGTTTCAGCAGTGCAAAATCTATTGGAAAATGGGGCTGATCTCTTCATACTTTACTAACAACAATTTATGCCTGAAAAGCTATTACTTGCTATCACTGCTACAGTTACATTTTGAACTCTCCAGAATGTATTTCACTTTTCATGTATTTTCATAAGATCTATTACAACTGAGCATCTCTCTTGACATCAGTGTAACAGAAAGAACTGTTATCCACATACTTCTGTGAATTATTCAGGAAAACTTGGCTCAGGAAAATCTGGGTCTCTGGCTACTGTTAAAGTTATTGCTGGCTCAGGCTACTAAATTTTTTGACTCCTTTATAAGTCATTTGAAACATAAGCTTTCCAGACTGTTTCAGTTTATTACTCTTTTTAAGTGAGCAGATCTAAATTAGAATCTCCTCAGATCAATAGCTCATTTTTATCACAAGACATTTGATCTGTACCATATAGATCAGATAAATAATCTTTCACTGCACTCAAAAGTTTTAAACTGCAGATCTGTGGTGTAGAACTGCTGTAGATTGGGTGCTAGGAAAATGATGTATTACAATTGTTTTTCCCTACCCTTGGCTCTTCCTGAATAAGTGCCATGTTCCAGCACAGTGATTATTTTAATTGCAGATGTTTCCTCAAACTGTATGATGTATTTCTCTCTCTCAAAGCAGACTGTTTACTTTTACATTACAGCCAGTGTTTCCTCACTGGGTGCTGCTCAGATTATTTACACCCTGAAAAACACTAAGTAACATATTTGACTCCATGCAATCCCAAGGAATGAGGAGATTCAAAGTGGAAGTTCAAATCACAGCCATGTGTTTGGCAGTGTACACATCACAGGATCATGGAAAGTTCATGCTGGAAGGGACCTCAGGAGCTCTCTACCCTGTCCTCCTGCTCATATCCAGACTGAATTTCTCTTTCTTTTTTTAATTTTAGTTTATGGTTATTATCTCTCATCCTCCCACCAGGCCCTCAGCTGTGCAAAGCATGGCTTCATCTCTTTGATGAACTTGTGGGCATTGGGAGCTACTTTTAGGTACCTCCCAAGTTGTCTCCTCTCCAGGATGAGCCAGTGCTGCTCCCTCAGCCTGTCCTCACATACTCACATGGCAAGTGCTCCCACCCCGAGCATCTTGGTGGCCCTCAGCTGAACTCCCCCCTGTTCACTGGTGCCTTCCTTTGGATGCCTTCCAAAGGTGGTGGCTCTTTGATTTTGATGCTGCTGCCCTTCATGTACTAAGCCATTATATGTTGTTTGCTGATCAAGAACAGCAAAAGTCATTACAGGGATTTCAGAGGCAGATGACGTGATATTGCATAGAAGCCCTTGAACTTTTTTCTGAAACACTTTTTTTTCTAAAGCAAAACAACCCTTTTTGTAGCAATTTCTAATTTGTTTTCTTTTACTTCTTTCAACAGAAAAAGTTGTAGAGTGCATAGGACATCTTTTCCCCTTATTTTGCCTAATTCATGATATGTAAAAATAAATAAAGGATTCTTAATCTCAGTTTAAAGTGTAATTCTTTTGAAACAAATCAACTTCTTTGCAGACCCTGTAGATAAGGTGAGGAGCCCTGTGAGTTTCAGGGAGAAGAAAGTCTAACACAAAGAGGGATCCTGCAGAGCCACATGAGCAGGAACATGTACTCAGCACTCAGCAGGTTACTGGTGTGGAACTGCAGCTACCAAATCTCCACAATTAATCCACTCTCAAGGCCTTGACCTGAGTCTTTCCATGTGGCAAATGTGAAGGGCAAAGTCTCAGAAAAATAACAAATACAGACCAATGTTCCCCCATGTTCTTGGGCACAGATGTTAAAAATTAAGTCCTGAGGCCTTTTTCCAGGACATCATCTATTATCCTGGTCAAAACAAGTTCCAGGAAAGCATTTAGAAAATAAGGATAACTTCCTCATAGCAATGTGCTATCATTGCTTCTGTTGGACTTGCAGCTCTATATTACAGCATCACCATAGCGACCACAGGCAGGCATCCCCATCTGTGAGTTCTGTGCTAAATCAATTGCACATTGTGTACACATGCACTTTAATTCATTAATCCAGGGTTTCACTGTGGTCTGTCCTTCACCAGCATTGTTCAGGATTTTCATTATCGCTATGAACAGAGGCATAGAGGATGTGTTTATTAATTTTTCAGATGACCCCAGGCTGGAAAGTCTTCCCTGAAAGACTGAAAAATAGGATTGGAATTCAGAATACTTTTGACAAATTGAATAAACAACTAAATAAAAAAAAAATAGAAGATGCAAATAGATTGAGTGAAAAGTATTTATACACAGGTAGTAGCAATTGTCTCCTCAAAGATGCAATAGTCAAAATAGAGTAAGCAGCAGTATAACAGGAGAGGATCTGTCTGGGTGAAAAGGGCACTTAGTAAATCACAAGATGTAACAAGGTAAGTAACATTAGACTGTTTCCAGAGAAGTGTCCATTGTCTAGAGTTTTATAAGCAGGATCTTGTCTATGTGACACATGGTGGAAATCTTTCTTCCTTCAACACTGGCATGGGCCCAGCTACTGATACTCTGAAGCAATCCAGCCTCTGGTGAGTGTCCAGGGCAGAACAGTCCAAAACAAGAGCCCGAAGGAACTGGAGCTGCTTCCTAAAAAAAAAAGAAGAGAGAGGCACTGCTACTGTGGCTTCTAACATATAAAAGGTAGCTGTAGAGAGGGAAAGAATTAATTCTCCATTATGAAATAATGGCTTAAATTACAGTGAGGTTTAAGTTAGGCATTTGGAAAAGCTTTCTAATAGCAAAAGTAATTAAGCACAGAAATAGACTGCATGAGGAATATCCATCACTGGAGGCTTAAAGGGAAGGCTGTGTAAGCTGTAAAGGAATGGGCAGCCCAGCCATGGGGCTGAAACAGGGAAGAGTTCTTCTGATTTGGGTGCTCACAAGAGGAGAATATTTACATTTTCCAAATGCAAATCTCATGGCTATAACACACTGCTCTCTGTACAGCACTAGCACAAGATGACCTGGAGCAATTACTTAATTTATTGATGTGTGCAAACCCTAACAGAAGGCCTGTTTTTACAGATGGCACCTCAGAATGTTAAAACACACAAACTGGGCATCAAAGCAAATCCTCTGATTCAGGCCTTGGTATGAGGTCGGCCCAGATGCTCTGCAGGAATTGGGGTCCAGCTGATGCTGCAGTGTTCTAGTATTGATATGCCAGAAAAAGTCAAAAAGCTTAGCAGGTGAGTGCCACCAACCTTTGTAATAATCAGCACGCTCTTTCTTAGAAGCCTTCCTAACAGATTTTGCTTAGATCAAATTTTTATTGGTGTTTGAAAACCCCAGACAGCAGGGGACAGTAGAGGAAGGCTGGTGAAGAAGTTTGTACTAGCAGGGACACAAACTTGTATTTTACCAAATCTGCTCATACATTGGTATCCTACAGAAATCTACAAAACCCAAATGTTTTTAAAGAGAAAACTAAATCCAAATTTATCAACAGAATTTTAATGTTAGAAAAAAGCAGGAGCCAGAGTCTTTAAACGTCATATTAAATGCAAACTTAGCCATATTCACCAGCTTGATGCTACCCCTGGTATCATCAGGTAGCTCAGGGACTTGATTACAGTCATCATGACAATGCTATAATAAAGGATTATGAATAGCTTGTTGCTGACTTGGGAGCAATCTGGAAATCTCATATCATAAAACCAGCATTCAGTCTCTTTAAATTTATTATATAAAAAAAGTTATAAAAACTCTCTGCGTAATTTTTACTGTGCTCCATACACAAGAGAGCCATTATTTAACTCTTCATTTAATTTCCAGATGCTTCATATGCACCACATAAAAGGTATCCAGAGAATCCAGGCAGGAAACAGACTTATGGTAGGCAGCTCAAAGGTATGCATGTGTGGAAAATGCCATTAAAATTATAGCTTATCTAGTGTGCTTTGCTTCCTTAAACTAGAAGTGTTTCAACTGCTTCCACAGGTTCAGCTTCAGGCTGCAAGGCTGATGTCCCTTCAGGTTGTCTGGGAGTCCAGGTGGGCACTGCCTGGGGATCACGTATGTGCTGCCCCTCTGAGATGCCAGATGCAGAATCCCTGTTTGTTTTCTGCCTTGAAAGACAGCCAGTGTGTCCCATTTGGATCCCTTACCTCATGGGTACACTGCTGCATGCCATGCCGTAATGCAGGACAAGAGTGGCAGTCTTTGAAGTCCCAGCCCTGAACTTATACTGGACTTTTCAGGGTTTTTTTAGCAGAAAAGAGATAGAAAATATGTGGCTGCAAAGAAAATCTTACCCAGCAGCAATTTCCAGGAGACAAAGCAAAGAGGGCTCCCTACCTGCCAGGAGGAATTTTCAGATGTGCCATCCCTGTGCCATGGCTCAGGTGTGCCTGGGGAGCCCTCACACAGCAGCTCAGCTGTCCTGCCCTGGGCCCTGAGTGCATTGTACATAGTCAGAGACTAGAAAGGGGGTAGGCAAAAAACATCTCATTTCTTCAAAGTTTCAGTGTTCTTGAACATTTGAATTGTGAGCCCTGGTTTCCTTTCTCCCAGAAATACACATTATTGCAAAGAAAAGTTAAGAAGAAATTTTCCTCCTTTCAGAAGAAGGAAGAAATGAAAAGTGTTTCAGCAATGGCCAGTATGGCCCAGGCAAGAGGGATGTGAGCACTGTTTCCACACCCACTGCAACTCAATAGGCTTGAGAAATCCTGATTGCTGGGAAGCAAAACACAAATTGTCCCTGCAAGTGCTTTTACCAGGTCGCTCTGTCCTTTTCCTAATTCAAACTGCAATTATAGAGATGATAAAATGGAAAATAAATATATGTGCAGCAGCTGAGAAAAACCAATTAGCTTTGCACCGGTGAGAAATGTTGCAGAACTCCTTGTGTTTTTAACAAACTGGCTCTCAATGTATTGTAATGCATCTTCATGACCCAAATATACTTAGGAAGAGCATGACAATGAAATGTATGTTGGAAGTGTAATAAAGGAACTAATGCAGTAAAGTTACTATATTTTATTAGTAGAGGAAAACAATTAAAATGATATCCAGGTAGTAACTTTGGAGCCAAATGTCATGGCTGTCTCTTTTGCTGCCGAAATATGTGTACTCTCTTCCTAACAGCCTCTTTCCCCAAGGAAAAATAAATGTATCTAAGAAATACTTGTTAGCAATGCAATTACAGGCTTAATTCCCCAACCAGCTTCAGACATCATAAAAACAAAACCAAGCAGAAGCCCTTTGCAATTGCAATGGAAAAGAGACAGAAAACCACTAAGTGTTCAGAGAAAGATAATATATTTTTGTAACAAAAGCTGACACAGTCGTTGACAGAAACATTTGAGATGACATTGGCATTAGTTTTTCAACTGCACTGTCTTTTTCTTTCCAGCTATGGCCTAGAATGAAAATCTTCTTCTGAGGTTAGGCTGTGCTACTCCTGTACAGGCATTTTAGGACAATCAGACACCAAAGTACCTTGCCATACTCTCAGAAAAGCAAAGCAGCTTTGTATCAAAGTAACATTTCTTGGCACTGCTTACTTCTGAAGGTCTGGTCCCTCCAAGGAACCTAATGACAGCTGGGTTATTTGTACAAGGGGGGTTCAACCATGAGACCTGAGACACTGGGAAGCTAATTCAGAGCACTTCTGAAATGTTGGCCCTAAGAAAGTGAGATCAAGATAAAAGTTTGAATAAATAAGATAAAAAGGACAAAAAATGCTAAAGGTTGCTTCCCCTCCTCCCCCATCCCACCACACAGATTAGACCCATATTCATATCACAGCTTGAAGGAAAAAACCTTCAATGGGCCTTGCATGGGCCAGGGGAAGTTTGTAGCCATGCAAGGGTCGTGTTTGTGGTGTCCTTCAGGATTCCCATGCTGGGGTCTAGATTCAGCCCTACCTCCCCATCTACCTACCAGTGCTCCCTGCCCAGCCTGGGCACCCTGGGCTCTCTCACCATTCATAGCAAGGCCTTGAGCTCCTCCAGAGATTCCTGTCTTGGGAGGGGCTGTCTCATATCACTGGCCTCACCAGGAGAAACTCTGGACACTCTGGAAACTCTACTCATGTGAGAAGTAAGCGTCCTGACCTGAAGCTCCAGGCCCTGCAGAAGGATTTCTACTTGATTTGGTAGCAGCCTATACTTTTACTGTTGGAAGGAAATGTGTACACCCCAGAGTAGTACCATGTTCCTTCTAGATCCCCACTCCCAATGCAAGTTTGAATTTCTTTGGCAAGGGCCTCAAAAGTCTTTTTCTCCTCAAAGACTTTGTTCAATCTAAAATATCCATCTAAAACATTGCAGATGGCTTTTACCCCTCAGTCAGTTACTATCAAAAGTCTCCATTCTTTTGAAAAATTGGCAGCAAATCCAAGATAAAAATATTGATGTTTAAAAATTTAGTATTTTAAAATATTGAACATTAACATCCTTTTAATGGTTTTTAAATTGGATCTAAACTGGGGTAGATATTTTCCTTTTGACACTCCTTATAATGGCTTACTGCATTAATGGGTTCACAAGAGGAAGGTGGATTTTCTTTAAATCTATCTTGCTTCCAGCCTTGGATCCCAAAGAGACAGATGGCTGGAAGGCAGTAGAGCTTCCCTGGGTGAAAAAAGCATATTCTCACTACAAATGTGAAAGCTGTAATAACCAAGCCCCAGAAATCACAAATGCCTGGATCCCTAGGTTGCCGGTGATGCAGTACAGAGCTACTAAAGCTGATGCCAGAGAAAGGTAGAGAAACTCTTTGCAGATGATCTTCAAGATGTCTCATGGCTCATAAAAATGATCTACTTCAGTGGCATTTTCAATTAATAGATGCACTGATTTTTCCTCTGTACATTTGAGCTGTCAGTATCTGCTCCCATAATGACAGGATGAGAGGGATTGGATTTTCTTCGTATTTAAAGCATAGCTGATTAAAGTTGAAATGGGATCAAGGATATGCTTTTTTACTAATGGAGATTTTGGATAATAATGACAAGGAGCTTTCAATTGCAAAAGCCAGTGGGATGCCTCACGTGTCTGTATTGGATGCGAATCTTGAGAAATGTCCTTGACTAGGGTCATTAAAACTGGTATGATTGGATTTGTGGCATTTTTAATGCAGGCTCAGAAACAAACTGCATTATTATTGAAAGTCTGAGATGAATTTATTGAGATGGTCTGAATAATTTTTCTGAAACAGAAATTCCACAGACAGCTGCTGTCTCTCTCTTAATGAGTTTCATAGTCTGATAAAGAGGAAACCCAAGTCTTTGTGGATAGCTCAGAAGAGATTTCTTTCTATCCTGCCTCACAGCCTGTCTCCTGAGAAGTACAGCCATCAGCACTGACAATAATAAACACAAAACAGATGTCTAGATTAAATGCTGTGAATGATCTATGGCTTCGTTTTGCTGGTATGCACCTGAGGCTCAAGATCCTCTTGCAAAATGATGGAAACTCATCTATCTCACTAACAAAAGTTACATGCCTGAAACAGAAACTGGCTTTACCTGTAATCTTCTGAGGTGGATTTTAAATTTTCCTCAGCTGAAGGTGCTTAGACCTGATTCTTTGGCTTAGCACCCTAGAAAAGCTGAGATCCACTGTAAATCGGGTTCCAGATCAGGTTTATTTTTCTGATATCCTGAGTCTGCAACAGGATGCTGCTGTTTGGTAATTTCTGAAGGAAAGATAAGTTGAGATGCTTACAGAGATATTGCAATAATGGTGACTTTTATGGGATGGGGAGCCAGGAGAATCTCTGGGTATGAATTATAAGCCTGTGTCAGGTTCTAGGGTGCACAGCTGGAAAGGCCACCTTCATTTTCCTCCCTTACACCCTCTTGGCAGCAAAATAAAGTTGCTCCTTAGTGGTGTTACTGGGGTGACAAGAAATGTGGAACTTCTGTTTTGTAAGATACTACATACTACACATACTACACATCCTTGGACCATACTACACATCCTTGGACCCAAGTCTCTTCTCAAACCAGCCTTGCTGGACAACCCCATTTTCAGGTCCAGTAAATGGCATCAAACTTTAAAAAACATTAAAGAGCAACATTTTATAGTTCCGATGAAGAGAGGAAGTTCCAGGAATGAGTAATAAAATCAATCTCTTCCACCTAATAAGGGTGCATAAGTGGGTATAAGAATCTGGGAAAAGGCTCTCAAGAAAAGGGCATTAGAGCAGCAAAGATGACAGCCCATTGTGGAAAAAAAATGCATTTCTGCTGTGGCTGTTCAGAAAAATGCCTAAAATACAGTCAGCTCCTTGGCTCACAGGTTCCAGGGAAATGTTTGCACAGCTCACATGTGGGAGGCAACATGTGGATCACTGATGGTATAAGCCCAATTGTTTCCATTTATATGTACAAATGTGCCACCTGTCCCTATGAATTTCAGACAGAGTGTGTGCTCTGAGAGCTGAGGGAAAGAAGGGGCAATCCCAGTTCATCATATTAATATTAGAGTACCTGTGGTAAAAAAAGACTGCAGAATTTAAGTGCAGCCTCCCACTGCCTTGTTCTAATCTCTCCCACGAAAGCAGTACACAGGTAGGGCTCTCACTCACAGTCTGCTTCTGCCAATAATATGGTAAAACACAACCAGAACCCGTGAGAGATTTCCCATTAGTGCTGAAGCAAATGTCTGAGGTCAGGCTGTGAGAGAGGTGAGGCTGGAGGGCTTCTCCTCCCCTCCAGGGACTGCAGCTGTTGATAGAACTAACAAACTGAATAAAGCAGAAATAACAACCTGCAGTCCTTCCTGCTGAAATGAAGATTTCAATAACCTGTGCTGCAAATTGCAATGATGAGCAGCCTCTTCTGTTTCGAACCATTAGGAGAGAAGATGCCAGGGGAAGGAATCAGTCCTTGGAGCGATTGCTCAGATTAAAAGGCTTGCACAAAGCTGAGTTAGGGAGGTTGACTTTCCTCCCAAGCCAAACATGCAGAAAGGCAAACAGGGGTTTGTCTGTTTCCAGGCAAATCAGGCAGTTTTAATGACCTTGGTTCTCTCTTTCAGTGCATCCATGCGAGCTCCGTTGCGCACGTCCGCGTGTGCTGGACCCTGGGCCTGTGCCTGAGAGCATGCACCCCCTGCATGTCCAAAGAGCAGATCCAGCATCAAACATGGAAGGAAAAAAAAGAAAAACAGGGAGGGAGGCCCAAAGTGTCCAATCTGACATGCTCAGCAAGTTACTGGTTGGCATGGGAGTGACGCCACTGGCACTAGGAAAGAAGTTTTCCCTCACAGTTTCTCTCGGGTTTATTGGGAAGATTATTAAAACATTTTCATTTTAAAATATTTGGCAGGGACTTCTGCATAAGTCAGGAGGACGTTTCTGCCCATATCGCTTCAGACAGAAAAAAGAGAGTTTAAAGGGAAAAACCAAGCAAAACCCCACTGACTTTCTTCATGGCTGCTGAAAAGGGTCTTGAAAGAACTTGTCTTGTGAGCGAGAGGGACACCAAGAAGTACTCCTTGGCCCTAGACAGGTAACACAACTCTTTGTTTCCTTCACTGACGTTTCATTTCTTGTCAGAGCAATATGAGATCACCAATCTGCCAACCGGCTGCAGGAGTCAAAGTCTGGAGAGTTTCACCATGCATACATTTTACTACTTTCAAAATGTTTTGTTCAATTTTTTTCTTCCCAAACTTTCTTATTAGATATTTGAAGCTTTTACTAGACAGCAGTCTGATGTGTCTGTGCCTGTGATGGATTGAACCAATCTACTGTTGAAGCAAGTGTCTCTTGCTATGTATTTTATAGGCTTAGTGGATTTATTGTAGGATGCAAAACCTCATGGATTATGCTGCAATTTTAGGCTGTATTATAATTGTTCTATTGACACCGTGTTTGGCTCAAGGCTCCTTCACGCTTGAATGTCTAAATTATCCATTTGGTTTGGAAGAAAGGAGATGCTTTATTCTTGTGGATAGTCTGTTGGGCTTAGAGTTAATGTACCTCTTGTATGCCAGAGGTCCAGTGAGTAAATGTTTGCTTGAGTGAGGAAAGATCCTCTGAAAACATGAGATACTGTAGATGGGGTTAAAAAAAGAGTATAAATGTCAATCAAAAATAGTTTTGCAGTTTAACCTTTTTTCATTCTTCCTCTTGACTCAGACTAGCAAGTATTTTTAAAAGAAAATAGCTGTTCAGTTACAGCTTAGCACCTCTTGACATTTCCATTATCTCATTGGTTTTCAGGTTATTTATTGCTTGGCTCTCTTATAACATGTGGGACAGAAACTTGGCGTAAACACTGTCAGTTCAAATGGAAATCTGTCTCTTCATGTTCTTATACTGGGGTCAGTGCCATCGTATTTTAGTCATTTGAACGTCTGGGTTATTATTTAAATATTATTTCATGGCTTCATAAATATAGATGGCACTATCCAAAATGACTTCTGTGGTAATATTTATATTTCAAAAAGATCCCATAAGATTCTGCAGCTCATTTTAGTTATTGAAGACAGTGGCTTTTTTAAAGTTTGCAATTTTGTGTGCACAGCTTCAGTGCTTGAGGTCCTTTGGCCTCTTGCAACCTCTGGACACAAAGAACAACACTGGACAAACCCATTACGTGGTCCCCTGAGACAGGGACAGTTGTTAGGTTGCCTTGTGAGGAAGCATTTTTTCCCCCGGATCACTGGTCATGGGGAATATCCCTGCTAAGCATAAGGGTAGGATACACACTGGGGGCAAGAATCCCTGGCAGCTGATCCTCCCATCTGGGAGCTGACACAGCTTCTGGAGTCAATTTTTTTCCTGATAATTATTTCTTAATTTAGGATTGAAATTTGTTGGGGTGAATTACTGCAGCAATTGCAATTGTTGGACTGATGCTGCACTATCTGCAATAGCCCCTGAGCTGGAGGGCTGGTCCCAGGAGGGTTCTACAGTGGTGGTCCTGAGGTGGCTGAATGATGGAGGTGGTAGCACAGCTCTCCAAAATGAAGAGGACTTGCCATCCAGCCATGTGGATTTTGTGCTGCTTCTCCATTTTGCTTTTTCTGCCAGATGAAATTTGATTAACTGCACAATTTGTTACTCTGTCCCAGAAATAACCAGAAATGGGGGCTGAGAGCCAGAGTCTCCCTCCTGTTGGAAAGAGCTGGTAGCACAGGGGAAGCCCTTGCCCAGCTTCCCATTGAACCCAGCAGCTTGGGGTGCCAGCCCAGTGACCCAGGGTGCCAGACCAGTGACCCAGGATGCCAGCCCATGGGCCACAGCCAGCCCATGAGGGGATGCAGCCCTCTGGGCCTGGGCTCACAGAGCAGCTGCCTTAAGCCAATAGTAGCAATAGGCTCATCTTAGCCTTTGGTATAAATTACCACATTTTTCTGTCCCCCATGTGTAGCCTTAATGAGCAGCTCTAATGCTTTCAACAGAATTTATTTTGCACACAGATTGCCTATTTCCTTGCCATCCCCCAGCCTCTTTCTTTTCAATAGATGCCATCATTACAATACACAGGGAACAAAACTAGTTTTATCTTGACCCTGTGAGTAGGAAGCCTGAAAGCTGACCCCTTTCCCTGCACTCAGGGTTGTGGAGCAGAGTGTTTTGCACATGCCAGACCTGTCTGTAGTCACTAGATGGTTTGGATGCATTAAGGCTTTCCATGTCAAACTTGAAATGCTTAAAAGGGGGTGGCCTTCAACTGAGCCCTTTGAAAGTCAGATCAGTTGTAGGTTTATAGTACAATTCACATTGGGAGGGACCTTAAGAATGTCTCTGTCCAACCAAGAGATTGAATAATGTTGCTCAGGGCTGTTGTCAGTCTAGTCTTGAAAAAAATCTCTCAGAATAGAAACTCCACAACATTTCTGGGCAATCTGCTTCAATAGGGTATTAACTTCACAATCTTTTTTTTCCCCTCATATTCAATCAGAACTTGTTTCCATTTATGACCAATGACCTCATCCTTCCTTGCTGTAGAGCAATAAAGCTTCATCTTCTCAATAGCCTCCTCAGGAATATTGGCAGGTTACATCTAGGTGCTCACAAAAAGTCCAGTCCCCCCAGAAGTGCTCCAGCCTTTAATTATCCAGGTCACCCTCTGCTGAACCTGCTCTGATTCACTGATCCTTCCTGTGCTAAGGACCCCAAAGCTGGACATTATATTGTAGATATGGTCTCACAAATCTGTCTGTCCCAGGTGCAGGACTTTGTTCTTGTGAAATTAGACAGCTCCTGTTGAGCTCTTCCTCCAGACTCCTTATGGCAGCCTTGCCCTCCAATCTATCAGCTGCACCTCCAGGCTGGCATCATCTGCCAATGTGATCGGGGTGCCCTACACCTCCTGCTCCAGGAAACTGAGGAAGGCATTATGCAAGGTGGGTCTCAGGACAGGACACCACTTCCCACCAGACTTGAGGAAGGTTATGAGCCATAATGGTTACAGGGTCTGAAGCTGAGCACTCAGAACCTCCTGCTTCATGCAAAACAGGTTGTCCATAAGTCATCTGTCTTTAAATAAGGTGTGAACTAGGTCTCTGAGATAGTTTTGTATGGTCTTTTCACAGTCAATGGTGGTATTAAAAAAGAATAAGTTCTTCTAATGATTAATCATTCATATTCTTTTTTTTTTTTTCTATTTGTTATCACCTATATAGTGATCTAGATAACCCTTTATCACAGTCTAGGTAATGGCTTGACCAAATTCCTCAAGTTTCCATGAATGAAGACAGGCAAGAGTATTTTTATTTCTTGCTGATCACTGTAATATGACCAGAAATATTCAATATCCCACTCCATAAATCAGTGGATTTGCATCTTATTGTGTCAGCTATGCTATGAACTAGATTTTGGGTTGATCCAGCATGGATTTCTTATTATGTTCTTTATCTGTCTTTATATTGAGATTTTGAATACTATCACACAAGTGAAACTCAAGGCTTTAAGTCTCAAAGTTTTGGTTTTTATTTTGTCTCTGAGACAAGAGACAAGGCAGGGAAAAACCCAGGTGCGGGCAATGCTGATAGCAGGAAAGTTGTGTGGAAATGTTAGGGTTTGTCTTCACGCAAAAGTTTTAAACATAGGGCATTCACCTGTAGACTTTCTTGGACTCCTAATTGGTTCCTGTCTGCCAGGCTCATACCAGCAAGCAAAAAGTCTGAAGTGAACCTGGGAGATGATTTCTTCAGGTGAAGAGTGATTTTCTATAGCAAGCACATAAGAAACATTTTGTTCTTTGTCTCCTTTCCTGAAGGTGATATGAAAACTCTAACGAGATCAAAGAGTCCTCATCAAATATAGGCTTTCCACCTCTCCTTATCCTTTACAGAATCACTGCTCCGGAAGATGATAGGTGTTTCTTGTGATCTCTGGACTGTTTTAGCTGAGGGCACTGTGGTTGTCTCCTTTGCCCTGGCCTGCCAGCTGGCCCAGTAGCACACAGTAGTAACAGCAATAGTAACAGTACACACAGTAGTAACTTGGCAGACTCAGCAGACCCAAACCCAGTGCCTTTGCCCCCCTGCAGGTGACACCAGCACCCTGCAGAAGGGGCTGTGTCTTCCCAGTACTGGCCATATGCCATCTCCATTATGCCCAATTCAGTTTTGCCCACTTCATCTCAGAAAGAAAATTAGAACCAAGGTAGTGAGATATATGAAACAGAAATTAAATAGCTAGGGCATCAGCTCAGAAAATTGATGGTTAAGAGGTATAACAGTGGTACATAAAATCATGAATGATGTGAGGCAGGTAAACAGGGAATAGTCAGTCATTTCTAACAGTATTAGAACTAATTAAAATAGCAGACAGACAGCTCCAGAGTGACAGAAGTCACATTATTTTTACACACATCATAATTAAACTGTGGAACTCAATACTTTCAAGCCAGCTGGATTTGTGGAATAAAGTTCTGTAAAGAGATGTTGGACAGGAGCTCTGGTTCACAACTGGGGAGCAGTAACTCTCTGGGAATGTTCCTTTTTGGTACTTTGACCTTATGTATTCCTCCATGTTCATGACAGAATCTGAATACTTGGTTACATGCACCTCTGGTCTGTCTCCAGGCAGGTGTTGTTAGAGCGTTATGTAGAAGGAAAACTCTTGACAATACATTTATGCACACAGTGCCAGGCCCTCAAAATGAGGCACATAAGATAACTGAGGCATGAATTCCTATCTACTGGACATCTAAATGTATGCAAACATATAAATATTTGCCTTTATTTTGTGCCCACAGTAAGGAAAAGGAGAAACTGGACAGCCAGGTTATTAACAGGGTCTTAAATACATTGAAAATATTCAAGATTGGTACATCAATTGAAATCAGAATGGTACCAGCATAAGGGAGGTGACTATGGCTTTGATAAATTTTTCTCTGAAGGTAGTTTCATTATCCTTTCAGGCACCAGAAAATTACTATTTTTCCTCATGAAGGAGATGATCTCCCGTGGAAAGCACAGTGATTCCACATTTCCTCTTGTGACTGGGGAACTTATAATGGTCTAGGAGGATAGCAATTATTCCCACAAGCCTGCAGATCAAGGCACCCAGCAGATCAAGTGAAAATAAACAGAAAGGAAGTCGTAATAAAAAGCTATTGCTAATGATTTGTGTGAAATCTGCAATATGTATTAATATTTTCTGCTTCCCCCTTCTGGGCATGACTCAGTAGGAGCCTTTCAGTGACATTCCCCTGACCATCTTTTTTACAAAGAAAAGAGAATTTGAAATGGAGAAAATATTATTTTTAATCTGTGACTCTGCAATATGCTGGCACAGAGCCCTGAAGCTCAAAGGCTACATCTTGCTCTAAAACACTGTGAAGGAGTTTCTGGTCTAACAGAGCTGATCTTTGCACCTTAAGCTTTTGATTCACACTTTTATAAAACTGCCTCCTAGATTCTTAGATTCTTTTAATTAGTGGCAGGCAGCTTTTGAAAGAGAAAAATAATGGTTGCATACAGGAGCTGGCAGGAGTTTTCCCAACTCATCAGGCCAGATGCTGTTCTGCAAGTTCAAAGGGAGCAGTGAATGCTCACCACCTCTGGCAACCGGGGCACTTTTATTTAGGTACCCTTTAGACAGAAAAATGTGACAT
Source organism: Haemorhous mexicanus (assembly GCF_027477595.1). NCBI lineage: Eukaryota > Metazoa > Chordata > Aves > Passeriformes > Fringillidae > Haemorhous > Haemorhous mexicanus. The sequence continues at coordinate 143,847,269 of NC_082341.1, forward strand.
TTGTGGGTTTATACAGTCTCTGTTTGCTTTTGCATCTGTCCAGCAAGATCTGGGGACAGAGCTTTCCTGCCCCTCAGTGATGCCCTCAGGCTTTGTTAGTTGACAGAGAGACTGAAAGACAAAAAACAAAAGAGAGTGATATCACAGAGCGACCTATTTTGTTAACAACAAGGAAAGGACTTGGTGGCTCAGAATATGCAGTGGTAATTTTGGCATTCCTGCCTAAGAGTCTGTTGAGCTGATCGTGACTCATGTCATTAAGATGATTTTAATGTTCAATGCCAGCTGATGAAAATTGAGGTAAGGGGAAATTAATTTTACATGCAAACGATAGAAAAGCATTGGAAGTTAACTCCAGAGAGAGATCATGACAAAGAAAACCTTGCCTGCCCTGATCTCCAGGGGAGAGTGAGAGAACTACAGCATTTTATTCAGCCATCTGGAAGGAATTAATTTGTGGTACCTTCTGTGTCTAATCCATCAGTAAAATATTGTACAAAAATGACACAGTGCACATAAGGAACCCGTAAATGTAAAACCAAAGGACTGGAGAAGGACTGGCTGGTGGGGACCCCAGCTGCCAGCTGGGCAGCCCATTCCCTAGACAGTCCAACTCCTATTTGTTTGTTGATGTGAGGAAAGTAAAGGAAAATGCTGACAAAAGGACTAAGAAAATTCCCTGTCTCCAAGCATCAGACATTAAATGTGACCAGTTGCTCTTCCACACAAGCTCCTCACGTACAGGGGGAGTCAGTCACCTCCAGTGAGCAAACAGAGACCACATGCTAACCTGGCTGGGAAACAGGCTGACTCAGGGGAACGTGGCACCCTTGGAACATCTCAGTATTTACAGAACCAAATCCACATTGATTATCTACACTTGCAGGGCTCGGCTGCCAAGCTGGGTCAGCTCTTCTTTTGTCAGTACCTCTGTGATGTTGATGAACATAAAAGGCCAAGACATCAGTTCTGCAGGTGCCTTTGCCTCTTGCCCACCAGTGTGGGGCATCTGGCAGGACTTCAAACCTGCTGAGCAGCTGCAGCCCCCTCAGGCCACCCAAAAAAAGCAGCTGGAAAAAGCTTGTGATTTCAGTACAGTTTTTTTTTTCTGGACATTGACTACTGCAGGGTGGCAGCCACCAGCAGATTTCTTTCCAGTGAGATTTTAAGCATCTTGACACTTCTATAAACAGTGCAGAAACACTAGAGAAAGTCACCAAGATTCATGTTACTTCCTGGAGCACAGGTTTCCTTCAGCTGTAGAAACACTTCTTCCTAATCCCAGAGGAAAGTCTGAAGTCAAAATGGGGAAAAGCCACAGTTATTACTGGGATAACTAAGCCCAGTCCCACATCCTGTCCCCAGGCTAATTTCAGACTTGGAAAAAAAGCAGTGGAGTGTGCTGTGTTCCTGGGTAGCCCTGCACACACAGCCCTCAAACAGCTGCACCACGTGGCTGTAGGGACTGTGTGCATGTGCATCTTGGCAGAATTCACCTTCTGGTGCCACAGCCTCCGTGCACTCATCACATTAGGAGCAGCTCTGGCCACAAGTGTTCTATTGGGAGAGACAGAATGGTTTAAAGTCCCCCTGGGAGTGGGTTTAGAGGTTGTGTTTTTTTTTTTTTTTTTTTTTTTTTTTTGCAATTTGGGCTCTTTTCTGTTGAGAGATAAGGAGAAGGGAACATCCTTGCTCAGCAAACCACCTTGGGGCCTCCCAGAGGGAATCTCTTGGTTGCTCTGCTGAGAGCACCAAACATTGTGGTCACCCAGGAGCTTCCACAGTTGCTGTGCAATGAGCTTGGCCCCAGACCTCTCTATCCCCACCCTGAATTTCCTGTGCAAGAACCCTGAGAGGCACAAAACTGAGGTTTTGTGGCAGGCTTGGCTAAAAAATCCCTTTGTGTTGGAGCAATGCTCAAAGAGCCACTACTGCTGGACTTTTCACCTTACCATGAATTCAGTGGCACAAAGGGTTCTACATGTACTAGGGGTTATATGTACTATGGGGAATTGATTTCTTTGATTTTTGAATAGCTTTGAGATTTTTGGCGAATATTTTCTATGCTCTGACTCTTCTGGAATATTGGTAGATTTTGTACATATGTGGAAATTTGAGATAAAATAGTTCTGTGTGCAAAGAGAGGAAAGAAATATCCTCAGCTGATTATATTTAAGAAAAAGAAGTTTGGGGTGTTTTTTTCACTAGTCTTCCTGGCAAAGCTGTTGGGAATAAAATCCTGTTTTTTTTAGTAGAATTTTCTCCATATTGAGATGAAGTTGGTAGCTGTTTGCATGAGGTACAATTTTTTTAAAGTCATGTGGTGTGCATGAGATACACAGCCTAAGAAATCCACCCTGTGCTTCATAAACTGCTAAATGATGTAGGAGAGCCCAAAGAGCTGGGAAACACAGCCAGAACACTCATTTCATGTGCAGCTCCCTCCCACAGAGCCTTGCTTGTGTGAGCAAGCCTCTTCTGTGACCTGCTCTGCTGTTCCCAATGCTGTTTTTACCCTTTGAAAGCATTAATTACATAATTTCTGGGGCTGTAGGGCCAGATGCCTGAATAACCAGGTTTTTTCTTTTTTAACTTTCCATTTCTTTCTATCCCAAAGGATGAGCTGGCTTCAGAAGAATTCAAATGAAGAGAGGCAGCAGCAGGAAGCAGAAGTTACAGGAGCTAATCCAGCATATCACTGTCACAGCTACTCCCAGGCCTATGAGAACAGAAAGAGGGAGCAGCATCAGGCCAGGAGGAAGCTCTGTGTAGCATCAGTAATTTGCACCTTCTTCATGATGGCTGAGATAACAGGGAAGTATGTGTGTTCAAAAAAGACCTGTCTGGTGCCCAGCACAGCCACTGCCTTGCCTTGAGTGCACTCTGACTGCAGGGACCATGCTGACAGGGGTGAACCCACCTGGCACTAAATAACTCTCCTTTGTCCCTGGTCATTGAAAGAACTGGGGGGAGGAGAGGGTTTAATTGAAATTATCAAAATATTCTCATAGATTCATTCAAGGATTTCAGCGGGGTAGGAATACAAAGATCAGTTAATAGTCTGAACTGTTCTTCCAGGTCTTTAAGCTTGACTGATGCATGTCTTCGTATCACAAAGGTTTTCTAATATATTGAGTTACATTCTTTTGAAAAGATTAAAAGATTTACATATTTATCCAGGCCAATGAGACCTCAGCACTGTAGAGGCTGCTAGCAGTAGGATCTGAAAATAAATGCAAGAGTCTTTTCAAAATCCAGGGAAATCCAGGGCCAGATTCGCCATCTGTTTTTCCACAGCTAAGTCAATGTATTTATATCAGGGCACGTTTATCTTTTAAATTGGCCTGCTGGTGTGCCTCTGGATCAATGGAAGATTATTCCCCTACCTAATTAGCTTTCACTTCTGGACCCACCCTACAACATCCAATATAAGTGTTTGGCTTGCTCATAGAGTATTTGCTTTCATTTTGTCTCACTGCTCTGCTCTCTCCATGGATTCTGGGATATTTTTATCCACCTGATAGCTCCCAGCTCCTTAATTTGCAGTGAGCAGAGGTAAGGGAGGCATGGGGAATCCCACAGACTTTTGCCATATGTGTTCCAGCCGATGTAACAAAAATCAGCCAGGAAGGCCTCTGAAACCCATATTTCCCCAGCTCAGACATCTCTAGAGCTCCATGAAAATGAAACAGAAAGGCTTTGTCTTCCTCTCAAGTGAGAAGTGGAGGCACTGAAAGAGTTGCTGCATTTCTGCCTTCTCCTCTGGCTACCAAACCCAGCAGAGACTTCTCTGACTCTTCCCTCCCACGTGCTCCCTCTGCATGAAGCCCTGATGTTTGTAGGACACGTGCATTTCCCCCATGAGAACCAGTGCCTGCTGCTAATCCCCATGCAGTAATTTCCAGTGCCAGAAGTAATGCATTATTAACAAAACCATATAATCAGTAGGCTTAAGTTTGGTGAATGTGGCTGTGCTAGAGGGTAATTGGAAGGACAGATGAGGTGTTAGCTAAATGTTTCGTTTTGCTTAATGAATCATGCAGCTTTTTTGCAGTGACAGCTTAAGTAACAGGCTTGAAGACCGTTTTGCTTCAGACCATTAAACTTTGACAAACCAGTTATTAACTGCAGTTACAGACAGCTCTCTGTGGAGATTTTTGTAATTATGAACCATACATTTAATATTTTTAATCATTAGGCAAGACTGCTGTGCCTGATGATTGACCATTGAGTGACTGACAATTTCTACTGCTTGTGGTCTATAAATCTATAAACATCCATTATGGGGAATGGTAAGTCTTAAAGGCCACTTGTTGGGAGTATTGATAAAAAGCTGTAAAAGCCTTTAACTATGACACTTATTTTAGTCCTGAAGATAAAGAGTATCTTCCCCTCCCCTCCTTGCCCTCTGAGGGCAAAGAGCTTCTGTGGGCATTTTTCTGCTAAACAGAAGAAACAAATCTGCATCACTCCCAGAGAGGTTGAAAAGTTGTGTTTCTTTGAATGCCTAGGTCTTTCAGTGATATTTTTTTCTCAAACCACCTGTGCTGGCTATTACTGCTTTCCCAAATGGGGCACTGCTGGTTGAGACTGATGCACCACCAAATCTCTTTGAAAGACAATTACCTTCTGTTCTTCTAAGGCAGATCCATCACAATCTCCATAGATCTGGAGATATCAGTCAGACCAATACTACCCCGTGTGGAGCCCAGATATGAAAGTGCTTTCCAATGATTTTTAGGGGTTAAGGACCAAATGGATTTCAAAGCACTTCCACTTGGGCAGTAGAAAGAAAGACGAACACTGCATGTGGTCTCGTGTCAGAGCAGGACAGAAAAACTTGAACAGTGAGACAAGTTGCTAAGTTAAGCAGACTGAGATCTCTGCATTAGTTATGCCAGCAATACATAAAATAATAATTTGCAAACATTTTTCAAAGGCAGTAGGCTAGCAGCAAGCTTTTGAGATGATGTCCCACAGAACATGGAAATAGAGTATCTAAAATGCAATAGGGTTTTGCCCACAGCTTGTGATCTACATATTTGTTTGCTGAAAGATACCTGATGCCTGGGTTATTAACATCTGGGCACTGCCAGAAGATGTTAATAACCCAGGAAGAAGATGTTCTTCTTCCCCCTGCTAAGCAGAACTGCCTCCCTCTGGAGATACAGTTACCCTGAAAACAGCAAAAGTCTAAGAGATGTGCGTGACCAAAAAGTACTTGTGCATTTACACTTGAGCATGTGCTGGGAAATGCTTATTCTGATGAATGTTTCATTTTACCACAAGGAGTTAGATGCCCCCAAATTCTGCAGCCAGGCTTTCTCCCTTTTGGGAAGTGACTTTGAGCAAAATTCTGAACTGAAGAAAACTTATGATGTTAGGTATTCTAATCTAAAATATGCATACAGGAGGAAATGAAACAGACAGTCCATCCTGCTGGCATGAAAATGCTCCAACTATAAGGAAACAAGAGATATATCTACATGTCCTTTTGGCTGTGGTATGCTGCCAAAGGTTTGAATGAGGCATTTTATGATGTTTTTCAGGATTCATTAATTCTCATACAGGTAGTGGTCAGGAGAAACGAGTGAGCTGAAATTAATGAAATGAGTGAAAAATGGAAATGCATTGCCAAATGCAGAAACTAGGTGGTTTGGATCTGTTATTTCACATGTCTACTGTTACATTTGCACTTTGATGAAAAGTTCCCCTGCTGTAATGTGTTGGAAGGACAGTGTCCTGCCTGGGATCTTGTCTTCTCCTGCAGCCACCAGGATCTGGGGCAGTTTAATGCAAACTTTCAGTTTATTTGGATTTTCTTTTAGCCCTGAGATATGGTTAGAAGAATTTGGCAAAATTATGATATTTGGCTTACTGAGCAAAATAAATGTGAGTTAAAAGGACCCAAAATTATTTTAATTTGGTGGGTTTTTTCCTTCAGAATCCACATAAATCCAAACCCCCACAGAGTAAAATGATATTCAGCCACATTTTTTGAGCTCTAGCAGGAAAGTTAAGTTATGCATTACAGATTCAAAATGATAGATTGGTCCTGAGAACAGAACATTTTTCTCCATGCCCTCATTGAAATGGTTGATTGCTTATCAGAGTTCTTCGTCTGGGATCTTTCCATGTATTCCTGTTTTAGTGTTGCCTGTGACAAATAAACAGCCAGGCAGCAGGAAGAACATGCATATTTTCCTGTAACAAATAGGAAATTAATCCCATAAGCTAGGTGTCTGAACTGTTGTACATACATAAAACTATCAGTGTTCTGTGAAAAGATAGTGAGAGGATACTGGAAATGTGATTCCAAATATGGAATTTCACAAAAATATGGCTTTTCACAAAAAAAAATATAAATCTGACATTAAAATAGTCAAACAGTACAATAGTAATGTAACTACAGAACTAATGTATCACAACTCTTACTGTTCTTAGGTCTCTCTCTAACTAAGAAATTTGGCATACGTGTTTCTATTAATTCATCCCTTTCACTGCACCAATGAGGTACAAAATGAAATTATCTTTGAAGAGGTTTGGGTCTTGTGTATGATGACTGAAAATCGAGTGTTCCCTTTGATTCTCAGCAAAACAGGTCTTGAGTTGGATCTGGCTGGCTCAGCCCTGTGAGCAGAGCCGTGACCCGGGCGGGTGTTTCACACAGGTGGGCAGATCGCCGGCAGCCTGGCCGTGCTCAGCGACGCAGCACACATCCTGGTGGACCTCACAAGCTTCCTGATCAGCCTCTTCTCGCTGTGGCTCACCTCCAAACCTCCCACCAAGCAGTTCACCTTTGGCTGGCACCGAGCAGGTAGCAAACATGTCATATGATGAACGTGTGGAATGGGAAGAGGAAGTTATCGTAGCCAGGGACTGGAGAACACGCTGATGTCTAACATGGGTCTGCAGGCATTTAAAGACAGTGCACTAATGCTCCCACAGCTCTCAGGACACGAAATGCAGTAAAACAGTGAATTTTAAAGAGGTAAAGAGTCACCCCTTGTCTAAAAATATGTCTTCCAGTTCATTATTTAACATAGTTTTGGGCTGGTGCTAACTTTGGTTGAAATAACAGCAACTTCTCTCAGTGACTTGAGTGTGTGGAGGACTGAGCTCTCAACATGTTATGAAACAAGTTTCTATAAATGTAACAATAACCATAAAAATTAGGGTTTGCTCCATTTCTAAAGCAAACTATTCAATTATTTTAAAAAGTTCACAATGTTACATTTGTGGAAAAGTGAGATCCTTCAACATTTACCCTTTTCTAGATTCTCTCCTCTTCTTACCCTTCTAGATTCTCTCCTACCCTTTTCTAGATTCTCTCACCTAATACCAAAAGCCTGACAATCAAGCACAAGTGTTTTTACAAAAGACAAGACACAAGCAAAATGCTAACCATGAGAATAATTTTCTGGGACTGTGAGTCTGTTCAAGATTTAGACACCTAAATATCAATGCCTACATGCACATGAGCATCTTTAAGCACAGGGTCCAAGTCTCTGATATGTTCAACAGAAATCTTGGCTCCATTTAGCCTCCTAAATGTGGAAGCCCAGTGTTACATCCCTAGGATGTCAGAGGCTTATGCATGGGAATGGCAGCTGTTGCACAAGACCCATAGGAACCTATACAAGGGGCCAAGCACAAAATCAGGGCCTGTTAAATGTGACCAGACATTCATAGCTAAGAAACAAATAAGTGTTCCCAGTCAGCCAGTGAAGAAGGGAGCTGTGTCAGTCACACTGTCCTCATAGGGAGCTTAGACACTTAGGTAATGCCTACAGGTAGGCAATTTAGTTGTCTCTGTCTGACAATAAGTCTCATGTTGGATGTCTCAGAGCTCAGTTTAGTTACTTATATGTAAATGATTTGTGCCATTTGAGATCCAGTTGCCACTCTGGAAGTCTATGGGTCAATGATACACCTTGTGTCAAGCCATGCAGGGAGGTGTTAGTGTACCTCAAATGACTGCAGACACCTGTGCACCAGAACCAAGGACTCAGATGATAAATGCTTCAAGGATGTTCAGTGGCAAAGTCCAGAAACAGCTTCTGACTCAAATGTCTGTAGGCCAGGGCTGGTTGTAGCTGCAGAGAGTACATGATATGCCATGCTCATCCTGCCTTTCTCAGCTCCCTAAGGTATTCTACCAGCTCTGCTGGAAACAGGCTGCATGGTGTGTGGAGCTTCAGGATGGCCCAAGCATGGCTGGCATTATGTAGACAGCAGACAGCTGAATTTATGCAGCCTTAGTAAACTACTACTCAACATCATTTGATCCACCATTGCTTTTCATGTTTATTATCTCTTATCCTGGGGGGGGAAAAGTGAAAGAGAGGCCTCTCTTGATAATGTAGGCAGGTTCAGCCACTTCATATAACTTCATCCTGAGTCTGAACTAATTATTTTTATTTTGTCATTGCAATGCAGAACTTCAAAAGAAATTGTTTATTGCCCTATTTATCCTGGTAGCAAAAAGAGCCTTGCATCAAATGTTAGAAGCCATTGAATTGCATTCCATGATTGTTAACCTGTTTCTTGCTTATTTTCCCAGCTATATTCTCAGTTTAATATGCAGGTGGGCACCTTAATAGAGTAGCTGAGGGCAGTCAGGTGGCAAAGTCGCTCTTCACTGACTACCAAGGTCTTGCAGGTGCAGCCCTCCATGACCCTGGAAGATGTTTCTTCACTGCTTCTCTCAGACTGATAGATATTGTCATGAAAAGACTCTTTATGGCAGTGCTCAAGTTTAGCCATCTGAATGCCTCCTGCCCTCCATGCCAAAGCAGTGCAGCTACTTTCACAAACACAAACACAATATTGAATAAGATTGATAGGGTGAGCCAAGCTCTTTTCAGATACAAAATCTCTCTTGCACCCTAATTTTCCTCAGCTGTACTCAGAGATTCCCACACAATCCTACACTATTGTTTGCTCTGCTCTGTTAGTGCTAGTAGTTCTGAAAAAAAGAAAGTGAGAACATTTTGAGTGAAGTATTTAGTCCTGCTGAACTGATCTGTAAGCTTAACTAAACTTTTGCCAAGATACCCCATTGAAAATTAATGTGTGAAGATGGCCAGTAACGTTCTGCTATTGAAGATATGCAGAAATCCATACATGGATACATGTGTTCACAAGGGCTGCTTTCCTGCCAGTGATGGCACAGCCATCAACACCTTCAGCTGGGCCAAGTTTGCAGGAGTTCAACCTGCAACTTGTGGAAAAAAATTGCATGGTTTATGTTTGCTTCTATCTACCTTTAAGCAAAACTAGATTACCTTGTTGGTGGGGAATTATTATTTATGATTTATTATTTTCCAGTTTTAGGCAAACCAGTTATTTGATAAGCTTTTGCAGCCTGCAAAAGAGGGGATTCCCATAAAATTATAAAAAAAATCATAAGCTGTTTTAATGGATTGTCTGTGGAGGTCTGTGCAAATGCTTTCTGGCTGTCTACTGCCTTTCACTTTCCTGTGAGCTTGCATTTTCTTTGGTGTGGTCTCAGTTGTTCTCATTTACCCATTCAAGTCACATGGCAATTACTAGTCCCATATCCTATTAAAAGCATGCTGCACGTTCGTATGCACTTCCCTGGACCTCTCCTATAACAGTGCAATAAAAGCTGGCCTTGGGGACTGGATTTATTTGAGCTCAACTCAAAGCCAATAGAGACAAAATTAAATTTTGCTACCCCGGGGAAAAAATAACTTCTTTTGTTCTCATCACAGCTGGTGACACAAAAATGACTTTGTGGCATTGGCAGAATGAGTTCCAGGATAAGTTTTCCTGACAGGACCTTGTTGGGAGCTGCTACCGTCTTTCTGAAAGGTGAAGTGGTGAGAGGTGTGCAGAAACAGGGGAGGCTGTGCCTCTCTCCTTCCTTCAAACCTCAGCTCCTGTGATGAAGATGACCTTGCTGGGAGAGGAGGGCTGGTCTTTTTGGGTTTCACACCACACAGAGGCAAACTCCTTTTGCTCCTCCCAGAACTCCCCAAATGATCTTTTACATCTCTCCAATTTCTTAATATGTTGCATGAACTCAGCACTGGAAAGGGGACAAAAGCAGGAGCAGGTAGAAGAGGATTAGGCCGCCACATGCACAAGGTTGCCCTGGATAGCCACTGGATTTGCTGTGATCAGAAAGGAGGTTGGCCCATTCTTTGTGAGCTTTAAGGCTGCCAGCATACAAGAAGCAGCTCTCCTGGCTATAAAGCTCATACACCTGGAACCATTATCATCAACCTCTTAAAAATTTTTTTTGCATTCCTATTCTGACTGTTAAAATCAGATTTTTTTCATTCCTAGAAATTCTGGGAGCTTTGATGTCTATGATAATAGTTTGGATGGTGACTGGTGTGTTGATATATTTGGCTTGCATGAGGCTGCTGAACCCAGATTACGATATTGATGCTACAGTGATGCTCATTACCTCTGCTTGTGCTGTACTCACCAACATCCTGTAAGTTACTTTGTTCTCCTCTCATATGACATTTGAACCTTGAACCTGCTGCTGTAATTTTAAAAACTATAGAGAGATAATGGCCTCAAAAATATTAAGTGTTTATGAGCTCCATGAGGATATGGAAAGGGGTCAAAAAGACAGGTCCTTCTTCTCATTGGAAGTTGCAGTTGCTCTCCTCCTTTCTGTTAGCTGCCATACTGGGAAGGAAAATTATGAATCTACAAACTTCAGGAAAAGATTATTCTCCATCTCACTTTTTATTAGATGTCAGAATATTCAAGAACTCTATAGAAAATGAGACCTCATTAATTACCCCATTCACAGACTTTCTTGATTATGCAAATCACTGAAAACCTAGGAACTGTCTGCTCAGCCACCTCTGCATTTCTACTTAATGTGTCAGATTTTACTGTTCAGCATTCAGAAGTGACAGGGGTGGTGATGTGTATGGCCTCACTGCTTTCAGAGATGCAGTAAATCCTCTGATATTTGCAACTTTACATCTCTTGCAGGCTAAGCCTGATTCTGCACCAGACTGGCCACGGGCACAGCCACGGGGCGCAAGCCAGGGAAGGCACACCAGCCCCTGCTCTGAACAATGCCAGCCTGCAGGCAGCCTTTGTGCATACCATGGGAGATCTATTCCAGAGTATTAGTGTGCTAATTAGTGCACTTATCATCTTCTTTAAGGTTGGTTTTATTAGTTCATATGCCTGCCTTGCAATCAAGGATAAGTGCTATTTTCTCAGCGTTGTGACACTAGGTACTATGTAAATATTTCCTCTGTCTTAATCATACACAGTGTAATTGTATTAAGGAGAATTATTCTTGGGAACTGAAATAACTGTTGAGGGTGTAACCCTTGCTTCCTGCTGTTTCAACTGGATACTTTGGTGTCCTCCCTTTTCTTCATCTGTAGCACCTTCATTCCCTGCACTGAGGCTCCCTAACTGGTGAAGCAGGGTTATCACTCATTCTGTACTAGATAAACTCATTCTGTACTAGATGAATGGAATTTATTATTCTTTCATGCTAATTAAAAATTACAACAACCAACAACAATGAAATTAACAAAGTGGTGTGTTCATCTCTTTCTAGCCACAGTACAAAATAGCCGACCCAATCTGCACGTTTGTGTTTTCCATCTTTGTTTTGGCAACTACCATCACGATTTTAAGGGATATTTTAACTATGTTAATGGAAGGTAGGACCTGATTCCAGAATCAATACACTTGCATTTTGATTTTTTTTCTGTTCCTTTCTCCATAATGCTTACCAATGTTGGGAAAAAGTATAATAGCACACTTCTGTATCAATATTCTCTATCCAATATTCTCATAATTTTGATCGTAACTTTAAACCTACTTCTAAGTTTAATCAAAATTGTTTTCTACCATTTTCTACCATTTTCTACATTAAGTTTACACATATGTCAGTTTTCATAAAAACCTTTGTACTGGTATTTTGCTAATGAGCTCTGAATTGCTTTTGTTTGCCACATGTGTAGCATTTCTTCCTATGACCCCTTTGGCATATGAGATGCCTGCTCACCTTGTTCATTGTGCATTTCCTTTACCTGTGTGAAATATAAATCTTTGCTAAGAAAAGGTGTTTTGACTGTGTTTTGAACTGTGTCTGTGAAATAGGCTGAGTGCAAGAGACAGAAGTTTGAAAGATTTTCAGCCACATGAGTCCAGAAAAGCAAGCTGTTGGAGCTTTCCAGTTGCATTCCAGTGCATGGGAATAGACAATCCTCAGCACAGTAGCAGCAAGAAGAGCCAGGCTTAGCAATACTTAATCCTGTCAGCTATGGGCCTGAATATTTGATTTGCAAGGCCAAATGTCTTGAGCAGTCACAGATGCATGTTTTTGCCTTACTCACATTGAATACTATAATGCAGCATCTTTCTCAGCTGTGAAGATGTGAGGATTAAAGGGAAAAGTAGCTCTAACAGTGCAGGTTTGGAATGGGTACTCAGTGTGACTGCCTGCATGGCTATTTCTTCTCTCTTTCACTTGCACCTACTGCTGTTTCAAGAAATAAAATATCTGTTAAAAAATAAAAATAAATTTTCTCTTATAAAATATTGTTACAGTAGTTTCATTTGAGGGTTGGTTTACTTTCAGAGACTGTGAGATACAGATACTTCCCTGTAGAAGTGTACGTAGGCAAGAGCATGGCAACTGACTGTATTTTGGCTGCCAAAATAGCAGATCTCTTGGTTACTGGGGAAAAAAAAATAAAATCCAACTGCCAGGAAGGAGGAGCAACCCCTGACACTCAGGAGTCTCTTCTTAAAGCAGGGACTCCCAGCCTCTGTAAGCAGTGCTGACATGCCAAAGCCAGCAGTGCTCTGTTCCCCTCTGCACCAAGCCCACTGTCCTCCTGGGGAACTCTCTGGGCAGTGTCCTATCTCCTAAGTAGAATATTCTGCCCAGAATTTTCTGAAACGAAATTGGAGCTGCTGTTTCAGGTTACTGGTCAGAATGGAGCATGATGAGTTCATGTTGTTCATGTAGGCATAGAGATGCGCTCACAAAAGATGCTGGTGCAAAACTGAGACCTGATCTGGCTAAACAGCTCACTACCCTATGTAACCTGGACATTCAGACTGTCCCCTAAAACATGCATGAATCTCAACCTTCCATGGAGAATTTAAACCAAGGGATAAGATTATATAGCACAGTGAACTCCAAAATAGATGAGCTTTCCAAAGCTTTGAATGCTTTTATAAAAATGATACATCCAAGTGAATAAGGGTTCATGATTCATTTTCCTCCACTGATCACAATTCTTATCCCTTAAAAATATTGGTTTTCCATCAATTTCTCCTTTTCAGGAACATCAAAAGGATTTGCTTATGATGCTGTAAAAGCAAGAATTTTAACAGTTGAAAAAGTGGACTCTGTTCACGACCTTCATCTTTGGTCTCTGACAATGAATCAAACTGCTCTCTCTGCTCACATTGCCACAGGTCAGTAAATTTCTGTAAGCAGGGAGTAACTATTCAGCTGCTGTCTAGCAAAGGTCAGTCTTTCTTGATTCAGATTAAGCTGACTGTATATCTGTTGCTTGGAAAAAAAAATCATCATATTTTGTTGGAAAAATAAAATCAACAATAATAACAAATAAAGCTCTCAGATCCTCCTCCCAGAAACATTGTCTAAACAACAGGGACCTCTACTTAGCCCAAAACTTGAAAACTGCAGAGGCTGTGGGACAACGAAGAAAATTACAAGATATTTAAAATAAATTTAAAAATTAGACACTAACTGGATTTTTATCACAATTTTGTAAAACTTGAAAGCTGTTGATCTCTACAAGAAAATCTTGCAGGGCCAATATGCATTCCTGATGTATCTCCAGAAGTAAAACAATCTTTAAAAATAGATGGAGTTTAGAGGTAGCTCCAGTTCATCTTTTAAACTATTATTTTAAATTGTAGTTCTTATCCCAATTGACAAACTGTCCTCTGCTCAGGTCAATTTTCTTATCTGTCTGTAAGCTTTTTATGTATTAAGAAAAAAAAAAGCCAGCTGTGTTTGGCCAAGGACAGGGCTAGAGGTGAAGTCCTTCATGGAGTCCCCACTTCCCAAAAGCAGAGGGTCTATCAGCCACCCAAATCACTTGGCACTGCTGCTACTCCCTGACTGGATGAACTAATCTTTATTAAGAATTTCTGCTTTCCTCCAGTCTTCTGCCAAACTGAATTTCTATGATTACTTAACTTAACTCTTGCCAAAATTGCATATTCCAATCACATTTGAATGAACAAAGGTTTGCTGACATGGAGGTTCCTGAAAGGAAGATAAAAAGGACAAGAAACACTTTTCAAACAAATTTCTTGTTAAAAGTTTCTACCCTAGAAGTATCAATATCTATATTAGATATCAATGTCTATATTAGAAGTATACAATACTTTAAAGTATTGTAAAAATGTATGTTTTGATTATTTTCTGCTTGTTATCTGTAGCAGACTCAACAGACAGCCAGAAGATTTTGAGAGACGTTACCCAAGCCCTCTTTGAGCACTACAGCTTCCACTCCATCACCATTCAGATTGAATCAGGGGAGGACCAGAAACCAGACTGTGTCTTCTGCCAAGAACCCAGGGATTAAAGGGAGCAGTGTGCTATGCCAAATAACCATCACCCCTCTTACAGGTCACTGGAGGCTGTACGTGCTGGTTGAATGCAACTGATTAACAACAAATGGTAATTAGCTGGCATAGCATGCCCTGCCATTGCAAGCTGAGCATGGGCCTTTCTTTGTTGGTATCATCTGCCATGAGAGAACAAGTATTAAATCCAGCCATTTGCTAGATTGCCTGTCCATCAGCTGTTTCTTTCAATTACAAGAGAAATATCTAAATTACTCTTGACTAGACCGGCAGATTGGCAGTAAAGCAACATTCAGAGTGACTGTCTGTAATTACAGGTAACAAAAAACTAATCAACCTTCAAATTACCAACAGACAAATTATCACAAGTGTAACGAAATGTGAGTTTGGTGTTAGCAAACTCAGCATTCACTCAGGATGAAAGAGAAAATTTCAATTACTACAAGAGTAGAAGAAATCTGGGGCAGAAAGTGATGATGTTTTCCGTGCCTTCTGGCAGACACTCCTCTTCCTGCCTACCAAGGGAAGAATCAGACAGGTACCATGAGCATGGATGTCAAGAGAAAGGGTCACAAGAGAGTTAATTCCATTCATATTTGGCAAACAGCACTTTGGTTTTTAGCTAGCCTATTTATGTTTTCAGCTAGCCTTCAGGCAGACTCTTTTCTGCCAGGCATAAGCAGTATTCTGAGCTATTAACCCAAAACTTGAATAGTGCTGCACCATGATAAGTTATGAGAGAAGGTTTGAGATGGATTTCTGTGTGTCCATGCACAAGGTACCACTGAGTCATGACAGTAAAACAGACCATGTGCTCTTAGAAAATGAAAAAAATAATTAGGGCAAGGAAAAACTGGGACCCACTGTGAACATCCTGTCTGGTGTCACAGTTCAGAGTGGCCTGTGGGGTGTTACCCAGTGACACTACTTCCCTGAAGTTATACCAGATAATTAAAAAAACCCTTTGGCATATCACACACCCATTCATTGTAAAGGGAAGTGACATGCCTCTCCTTCAGGTAACTAATTCCCATATTTCCTATCAAGATGTGAGTCATGGCTTTCCCAGCTGAGTGTTTCCACCAAAAACACCCCAAACCACTGCTCGCTCACTCCCACATTCCCCTCCCTTTCCCCTGTGGTGGACTGGAGGAGAATTGGAGGCACAAAAGGGAAAGGTTATAGGTTGGGATAAGAACCATTTACTGGAAACAGCAATGAAGTAAGGAAATGAGCAGTAACAGCAGCAACACCACTGACAGAGAATACAAGAGGTAAATGTTTCACATGTGTGTGCTCACCCCTGGCAATTCCCTGCCCTGTTGCCACACTATGTGATTCCTTTCCCCATCCCTAGGAAATGATAGGAGGTGGTATAGAGTAACCTCCAGCTTCTGGCCATGCCCCCTCCTGGCTGCTGCAAAAACTTACCCTGCCCTGGCCAGAACAGGGAGAATGTGTTAAATCATCCTCCTAATCATACCTGGCAATGCTTACAGCAGAACTGAGAACAAAGAGTCAGGACTTTCTGCAATCCCTCTATTTTTGCCCAACCAACTGAATTAAACTCTCACCTCCTGGCAAAAGCAAGGGTTGCACTTCAAAACGCATGCTCCAGTGCTCCAAAAAACAGCCTCAATTCTGCCCCTGGCCCTAACAGTGCTTATCATGCAGAACTAGACATAATGTTTTCCCACTCCACAGTTCTCTCTCCAACAGCTGTAGGGCTCACTTTACTAACAGGTTTGTTAGAACAAAATAAATTATGTGATACCAAGTGCTACTGACTTTCCAGACTGATAGATGGAAGGACCCTTGTGTTATTAAGGTATAAATGGCCCTTGCTTTTTAGGAAATTCAGTTTTATTAGCAATAAGTTCACATTAGTTTTCTACTTTATCATTCTAAGGAGATTAGAATTTTTTATTGGGGCTTTTGACTACAGATAAGACATAACTACGTGATGATGGATTGATGTATTAAGCTGGCATTTGTTACCTGGTAGGGGGAACAAGAAATTATTCTGCTTAGTGGAAGATCTTACTCAGGTAAACCTCCCACCGAAATCAGATGAGGTATTAAAACAAAACACCCGCTAGGAATTTCATGAGTATCTCATTATTTATCAGCTTGAAAGAGCTGAGGCTATAGCAGTGATATTCAGTACAGTGATAAAGACAATTCTTGCCCTTCACAGCTGAAACTCCAGAAGATAAGACACAAATAAATCAAAGCACAGTAAGAAATTCTAAATGACGAAGTTCCCTTGTATTTCAGCCAGTTTCTCTGCTGGTATAATTTAGCAGAGTTGCCTCCTTCCAAAGGCAACTCAGCTGTGCTTGTCAGGTAACATGAGCATTCCTTTCATTACTTAGAGAGGACAAGTTAATAGTGTGGCCTTCATATGAAAGAAAATGTCTTTCCAAGTGTTTGGAATAAAATGAGGACATAGACCTGAATATAATAGGGAATTCTGAGGAAGGGTTTTGTAGTCAAGGACAGTGTAAAAGATAACATGTGGGTGACAGAAGTGACGTATAGGACATAGATTCAGGTCTGAGATTAAGGTTGAGGTAGGGAAAAAGATCAGAATTTTAAGAGCAAGAGTGAATTTTGGAAAGGATTTAGGCAGGCAAGTGATATGGTCCACTAAGAAAGTTATGCTGAGTAGTAGAGCTGTGAAAAATCTGGATGAAAGCAACAAAAGAGGGGCTGGAAAAAAGGAGATTCAGCAGTCGGCACCAGGACTGCTGAGGCCATCAGGCAAATTAATTGAAAGGGGAAGTGGGAAAGTGTTTCATTATGTTTTGGAAAAAGGAGCAGTGAAATATAGGGATGTAAGGAAAGAAGTTAATATGAAATAATGATCTGTAATGAAAGGGGGGGGGAAGTGGTAAAAAAATTTTAAGTAGGAGGTGAGGCAGCAGCTTCCATGCAGAGCAGTGTAACCTGGGTATGTGAGTAGCAAAGATCAGGGCAGGATCAGGGAGGCAGAGGAGAAGTCTGGGTTTGTTAGCAGCAGTAAATATATTTCAAGCAAAAAGAATTTAACCACATGTCTTTAGCTAAAGCGAGATACCTAAGGGAATTTTACCTAAATATGATAGATTGAAGATGAATTTAGAGAAAATATTTACTTGTAGTTATAAATATTGCTATAAGGAGCTGAATTTTTAATGTTCCTGCTATGCATATGCAAATGTAAATGAATGTAAAATGTATGTTTGCTCTTCATTCCTGTCTAGTCTGATCCTCAGGGTTATGATCTTGGTACAAGGTTGTCTTCAGAATGCTGTCTGACTGACTGGGGAGGATTTCTGCAGAAATGCTACTCAGATATGCAGAGGTCAGAGACAATTTCTAGACTTGTCTGCTTCTATTAACTTCACATCTTTTTGACTGTCAGAAGAAGAACTACACAAAAAATGACCAAAAATTGCTCTATCTAAATTATTCTTGGAACCACTGTGAAATGGAAGAGCGTGTAAGGGCCCTGTTTTCCATGCCTGACTGTTTTCTGATGGAGTTCCGTTCATATGGGCCAGTACAGACTTTACTGGGTAGCCCATACTGAAATTCTATGAACATGTGTGTACTCATTTTCCTCTAAATCTTAAGGTAGTCGTTATGCAGCTTGTAAATTATATATTTTTCTGATCCCCTAAAATACTCTCTCTTCTTCACTTTCCACAAGGATAAGGAGTTTGTAGAAACTCAAGACATTTTGGAGTAGAAATCTTGAAATACTCAAATGTAAAGCTAAGCTTCCCTCACTCAGCAGTGAAAAAAAGCTTAAAGTGCCCATAGTGTGCTGAGATGACCACCAAGCACTGACAGAAGTATTTATAATTATTGAAACTGGGAACAGTTAAGGAACAAATCTATTATTATCATTAATAAAATAGTGTCTTAATGCAGCTAAGCTCATAGACATAGTTCTGTGTTCTCCTGAGATGTTATTATGATAACTGTATATGAAATCAAGAATTATATTGTCCACTTAGTGTGAGAAATCACAACAGTAATTCATCATCTCCAGAG
The DNA here is from genome assembly GCF_027477595.1 of Haemorhous mexicanus. Lineage (NCBI taxonomy): Eukaryota > Metazoa > Chordata > Aves > Passeriformes > Fringillidae > Haemorhous > Haemorhous mexicanus. Next base: position 143,865,902 of record NC_082341.1, read on the forward strand.
GAAGGCAAACAGATATCCCTGTCCATGGCAGCCAATGTCAAGAGGTTAGATCAACTTTGTCTTGGAGCATTTTGTCCTCTGTTGTAACAGCTAGCATGCCCCAACACACATTCCCCAGTGCCTTCCCCTCAGCCAGAGCAGATACATTCTCCTTCCTTTTCCATTCCCTTTGACTATTGTTCCTTCTTCTATTTTTGCCCATTTCTCTTTTATCATCAATGCCTCTATTACCCACCTATTCAAATTTCAATGCCAACCTGTACTTGGAGCATATCCTTTCTAATTACAGCTCTTCCCATTCCTCTTCAACCTGTGTGGTTAGATAAAAGCTCCTCAGAAAGAAACTGCCTTTTGCTCCATGTTTGTTGAAAATGTGGCATAATCATGCATCTTTTTTCACAACAGGAACTTAATAAAAACAAAGAGCAACAGCCATTCCAGACATCACATATTAGCACATGTCCAGTACTGCTAGATATTTACTTTGTACTAAAGTTATTTAGAATGTTCATAGCAAAAAAATTATCTGAACCGTTTCCAGCTTGAGGTATTCTTTCATGTTCTCAAGCTTTCTGATAATCTCTTTCAGCTAAAAAAAAAAAAATCCTTTCTCACTTGAGTACACACAGTTCAAACAAGAAAGAAATTACAGACTTCCAGTTGCTTAACTGTCTCCTTTGACTTCTCTCTGCTTGGACTTTGTGTCAGACAGTCAGTGTCTAGCAAGAGTGCACTGCAGCAAAGGAAGTTTTGGACAGCAGCCCGGTGAGAACAGTGTCTGGAACAGAAGCACAACAGAGGGTTTTTAACATGGTTGCTGGTGCACATTCAGGATTTTCCATCCCAGGTGTTATGTTGATGAGAGACATGTCTGCTTTTCACTACAGTCTCAGGGTTTGACTTTCAATTTTTGAAAAAAGGATGAAAAGAAATGAATGAACAGAAGCTGGAAGGGTTGTATTGTGAAACATTCCTGGTGGCAGCAGAGACATTTTACCCCATGGCTTGCAGTCCAACAGCAGGGCTCTGTAGCTTTGCCTCCCAAACTGCACTGCTGCGTGCTCTGCCAGCTGTGCTGTCTCTCCTACCACAAGCTGTGAGCTTCTCACCTCCCAGGACTCTTCATTAATTGCAAGGGCAGAGCCATCACCCAGGCTTTGGTGAAGCACCGGCTTCTTTCTTCCTACTGTGTCATTATAGTCTGTGCTATTTTTTTTCTTGGAGACTGAAGCTGACTGGAACAGTTCATGTACCTTCTGTCTAAATAAGAAAGAGCAGGAATTCATTAATCACGGCACAACCTGCTAATGCACAAAGAGGCACAAGGCACTCTTGGGCTAGCTCCTGGTCTAGGCAGTAATTCTGATATCAAAATGCTTGGAAACAGTGTGCTTCCCAGCAGCAGCCTGCAACCTGGGTCTTTAACTTTTGGCTCCTGCCCTGCTTTCTCATTTGCTGCCAGGCAAGCATCAGCAGTGCTTTGAAAGACATGCTGTGCTTTGAAGGATGTGGTGCACTTTGAAGGAGCGGTACAAACTGCTGATGAGCTGAGGACATTGCATCCAGCTCTCCTCTACCACACAGACAGTTTTTGCAAAAGCAAATCCTTTGTAGGGTAGAAGAAAAAAATTATAAGGGTACAAATGGGAAACCCCATGGGCTGCAATGTTATCACGGTCCCATGCACCTGGGAAATGGCTGGGAATGAGCTGCAGAGATGTACTCTGCCTGCAAAGGTGCACATTGCCCCTCAATATGCATGAGCAGCAGCAACAATTCCACAGGAGGGCCGACAGGAGAAGAGTCTGAATGTGAAATGAAATTTAAAAACTCCCTTTGCCCTTTAAACTACACTTACAGAATTAAATGTAGAATCGGGGAGCATAAAAAATGTTCTCTTAAAAAGAATAGTTTCGACTTTCTCTGAGTACTTTCTGCACTCTGAGTGTTTTCAAGAATTGATCAGGCACACTCATTTCTATGGTGTATTAGCAGAAAATAGCTGGTCATCCATTAGTCCCCTGCTGAGTTTCAATTGCAAAGATATGACTGAAAGCTGGTATTAACTGTGACAGAGGCTTAAGAGTCATATAGGCTTCAATACTGTACAAAAGACGTGAGTCAATAAGGCTTTTCAATAGCAGTTTAATGGCGTTCATTTGTATTCTCCTAGCACACAGAGTTTGTAGCAGGCACAGCTCAGGATTTTGTGGTCAGAGATGGGCTCTGCCCTCCAGGGCTGGAGAGACCAGGGACAGGAAAGGGAACCTGATGAAGGAAATCAGAGTGATTTTGTGAGGTCATATCTGAGGTCTGTGGTGAAGCTGTTATGCAAATCAGATTTCTCTGAGTGTGCTCTAATGGTCTGCCCAGGAACAGACACATAACCACAAATACCTGTCAGCACTTACCTGTGCAGACTGGGCTGCCTTAGACAGCTACATTAATATTATGGGAAAGAAGAAAGGAAAGTCAGAGAGGACTTAACACCCATGACAAAAAAAAGGGATGCCAAACACAACACAATAAGATAAAAAAAACCCCAGCAAGCCAAAAGCTTCTTCTAAAGATGCTAAGAAGGTGCATTGGAACATATCACCTCATATTACTTTAGTTTTTAGCAATGTGTCCACAGGTTGTGCAAGCAGGACAACAAAGGATGCACCTTTTTGCCCTGGGAGAGTCTGCAGACTTCTCCACGAGCCCTATGTTACATCCCTTGCATAATGTCCAAGAAAGAGAATGAGCCTGCATTGACAGCACAGTCAAGGAGACAGACAGCAATGAACACAGTATTTTTCCTGTAAAACACAGTACTTTTTCCTGCAAAAAATATAAAAACCATTTTATATTTATCATGGATCTATCCCATCCTTTCTCTACCAAAAAAGCATTGAAGACCTACCGAGCCAGGCACATAACTGAGCTTGGCTGAAAGCATGAGTCATTTTTTTACAAGAAAAATTAAGTTTTCTTTTTATGATCCTCAAATGGTGAGAGGAGACACCCTGTCATGGAACAATAAATTCAGGCTTAAATCCTGGGGCTGGAAAAAGAGATTTTATCTTTCCTTGTGTAATTCTTCAGGCAACTTTTAAGTTTCCAGAGAGTATTCTAAACTTCAGCTAACACAGTGTTATTCCATTTGGTAGTTGTCTGCAGAATGCTGTATTTTGTTTCAACCTTTCACTTCTGTAGTTCCAGTTTTTTCATAAGAAATAGATGCCTATTAATAAGAATTGGGTTATTGTAATGGAGGTAAGGTCCTAGCTTAGCATAAAAACCTACATGAAAAAATGCATACATAAAAAGGAACTATTGCCTCCATTTTAAGGCAAGGACATGGAGGAAATTAGTGCTGGATTTGCAGGCACTGTCTGTGCAAAGCTGGCATAAGGACAGGTCTCACTTCTCCAGCACTGCTGCATCCCTGAGAAGCGCATCTGCAGCAGTGGAGGGTCCTCCGAGTGTCTGAAGAGTGAACTTCAAATCCCCCAGGGTGCTGTTTTTTCCTTTTGGCAGATTATAGATTAGGGAAGTCCCAAGAGACAGCTTTCATTCTTCCTTGTCACCCACTCCTTCTCTGGTGAGCCAGCTTGGACACCAGCTGTGCACCAGCCATGGGAACAAGATTTGGGCATCTTGGAAAGCCACTACTGGGACCTGGCAAGGATTTGCTCTCAAGCAGGTCTCACTTATGGCAAACCCCTGAGATCAAATACATTCTGTACAGACACATAATTTACAGCTTTCCTTTCTCCAAAACACTGACCTGGGTTTAAGTGAGCAATGAAATATTAAAAAAAAAAAAAAAAAAAAAGAAGAAAAAAAGTGAAATTATTAACTACTAAAAACCAGCAAAGCAGTAGGAGCCTTCTTGGACTATTTTTCAATGTATGTAACAAAACATTATTGAGAGGAAAGAATATAATCAATACTGAGTAGCATTATAGCTAGCTGTGCAGCAATTTAATGCTAGAAATGGATTAAGGTGACAGGAAAAGTCAATGCAGCCTTAAATTAAAGGTGAGGAAAGTCAATGAAAAGTCAAAGCTGGTTAGGAGTCCATCAAACAGGAGAGGCTAAAGCTCTGGTAAGTACAAAGTGCCTCAGTAACCTTACCTTATCACCATAGCTCTATGTTTTATGTGTTTGTTCAAAAGAGTAAGTGGATATGTGTTTGTTCTCAGTTTGAACCATTAAACCATTTGAATTCATTGGGCTATTTCAAAGAGGATTTGCAAAAGGGGAGAAGTCTGGAGCTTTATCTTCTTTGCTTAAGGAATAAAAACGTGGAATTTTCCCTCAGTGTTTTATTTTGCTTTAGCAAAGTCTTTTCCCCTGAAAGAACCTACAAACCAAACTCACTGGAGAATAAACAGGATTATAATGTTGCTAGTACCAGAGGAGACAGCTTTGGTTAAATAAGGTAGGGATAATTTTTACTTGCAGTTTTAGCTCAAATTGTAGCTTTGCTTTGTTATAGGAAAAAAAAATGATAAGGAAAAAATCTGCTGTGTTCCAGTAACACCTCCGCCTTCAATTCTCTGGGGTTTAGAAACCCTCTGATAAACTGAGAAAGCCCAACCTAATATTTCTCTCATTTCTTGAATAACAACACCAACAACAATCAAACAAAATCAAACAATCCCCCCCCAAACAAACACTACCACCACCCCAAAAAAAAAAAAAAAAAAAAGGCAGTGTCTCTAAGTGTTGTAATACTCAGAATCATGGATATTGAACAACCATGGTTGCTGTCAAAAGGCTCTGCTCCTAAGTCCTTCACTTCTCATACTCCTACTGGAATAGAAGGCTGACCAGAAGAAGCTGAACATGTCATGACCCACGTGTTATGATTTATATGCTAATATCTTTCATAGCTGTTGAGATTTCATGTTTCTTAAGCTTTGACCAGTTCACAGCAGGAACTAGCACTGCTAGTAACAAGGAGAAACATGCTGATGAGGGGCAGTGGATTCTAGGTCTTTGGTTGCTCAAAGTGACATTTTTGTAGCTTTAGTTTTGATAATGCTGAAGTTTCAAGTTATGTGTCAAGCTACCTGTTAGTGTTTAGTCAGAAGCAGCCTGGAAAATCTGTTTTTCCTGTCTTGTAATTGCCAGTATCTGAGATGTCAGGCAGAGCTCTCTCTTGCTTTTAGTGTCTCCCAGGTGTGTACCAGAACTTGAAGGAACTTCCATCACTTGCACCTGCTGATGCCAGAGGACAGGCTGTTGTTGCAGTGCAGGCTTTGCTTCCTTGATGCTTAACACCTTCCCCACTTCCTAGAACAGCTGCAGTAGTCACCAATTATTTGTTCTCTACTTAAAAAACTGTGTTAAACAAAGCTGCTTTACCTGGACATAACTTGGAGCATGAAGGCATGTGAATCTGCCCTTGAGCCAGGACCAAAAGGTTGCATTTCAAAACACAGCACTTTGGGACATGAAATAACAATAAATCCACAGTGAAGTATGCATCATGCCTTTCCCCATCTGCAGATGAGCAAACTTTCTGACAAGGGACAGGGACTGAAATCTCTGCCACCACAGAATACAGATAATGAGACAAAGCTGTTGGCATATTGGGAAGAAATTTTGGGGCTGCCAGTGTTCAATTCCAATTTGCAAACAATTCCTTGTTCCACAAAAGCAGGTGATAAAAAGAGTTAGATCTAAAATTGTGGATGCTGTCAACTTTGCTGTCTCCTCTGACTGGAGGTGTTCAAAGTGCAAAGGCTTTTAGATTGGAGGGCTTTTATTCCAACAGCTAAAGAGCAAGATGCAGTCCAGCTCCCACAGAAGAAGATTTGCAAGGAGAAGACTTCAAGTCTCAGTTTGCCTGTTAAACGTTTTTCCATCATTCTGTTGATCATTAACATTAACAAGAGCACTCACAAGAAAGGCAACAGGTCATAAGCATGGATTTATTTACTCACTTTTCTTGTAGTGGAATATGAAGGAGCTTTGAAGTCAATGTCAGCGGTCATGTTGCTCTCTAACAGAGAAATGTATCTTTCTATTTGGAAGTAAATACCTGCAGGAAGTCACTTAAGTAGCAACAACCAGCAGACTGGATTGATTCTGGCAATGTGAAAGTGTCTATTTGAAATGACTATCAAAATCTACTTCTTTTTACAGTGAGCTCAAATCCAGACTTTTCTCTAAGTTTAGTCAGTTCAGCAGGCTTGTGGGGAATTTGGGCTTAGGAGATCACTCCAGCTGACATGTTTCTGCAGCTGAAAACACCATGAAATACGATGTGGCAGCCTCAATTACACTGGTGTCCTATATAGACCTGACATTTGGCTGGGAAGTGTATTTCACTCAGTCATACGTGCCCCTTTCATAGCTAACACTGGTGGCCTCTTGATGCCTTTGGGTGCCTTTGGGCTGGGGATGGCTGTGGGCAATAAACTACATGACATTAAGCCTGTCCTTCCTGACTTATGTTTTCTGGCTGTTCCAAAGGCAGAAAGACTAGACTGGGGCTTGAGAGCATTTTCAGTGAGCTTCAGACTCACTGCTGATGCACAGTCTCTTGCATCAGCATTTGTTTTTGCCATTTCCAGAGCCTGGGGCACTCCTGGGACACTTTCAATGTGTCTCTGTGGCAATGGTGTCATTGAAGCCAAGCTACAGCACCAGTGAGGGCTTTATGTCTTGCTCTCTCTAGTCTTTCAAAAAGCACACACTAACTCTTCTTGTGAGGGTGTCCAGAAGATTTGAGAAAAGTAAAAAAGGCTAGAAAGCTGATTCCTGAAGCATTTAGCAATTTTAGTTGCTTAAGGGAAGAAATGGAAACTAGTGAGGAGGTACATGCCAATTTTAATGTGATATTGCCACACCAAACACAGGTTTGCAGAGATTTTAAAGTTCATGAGTTTTTGAAGAGTCATCCTTATATTTCTGCTAATATCATTGATATTTAACCTTGCCTTCATAATCAAAATAAAGTGGAATGAGTTTTCAGTCCACAAATCCATCACATACACTTGCTGTTCTAATCTTACTCACACACCAAGGGAATTCGTTTTTCTAGCCAAATCCTGAACACAATATCATACAGATAACTTGACAGCTTATGTAACAAGCACAATTTGGGTTGGTGGATGTGTATGGGGGGTGTGGAGAAAAGGAAGAAAAAAAAGAAGTAGGTTCATAAAGGAAGAAAAAGAGTGCTGTGACTTATTCTACCTAAATATTTCCTTGAATTGCAAGCATGCCAGTGTGGAATGAGATGAAGAACCAAGATTAACCTGAAAAACAGAGTAATGCTTGGTTCTTGGGAAAAGCAAGGGGAAATGCTCTCAGGTCTAATCTACTTCTGTTTATCTCACTTGACTTACTTCCCTCAGACTTCTAAAGAAGCAGGCTTGGTCCTATCAGAGTATTTATATATTTTTATTTTATTGTAGTTATACCAAACTGCCTTAATCACTTTCTCTTGTCCTCCTGAGAGTCTGATCCAGCAGCTGCAGCTGAAACATGCAACATTTTATAAGATTCCCAAAGACCTTATCCTTCCACTTGAATAAAAACTCTCAAGGGGCTTAGCACAGCTAAATGAACAAAGCTTTTATGCTCCAAATGCTGAATTTAGCTGTCACCCATGGTCCTGCCATTCAGCCCCTTCCCTCTGCCTGAAGGTGGTCTGGTCCTGTCCAGGACTGTGAACATCCAAGCAGGTCATGCTGGTACCCACTGTAGCAGAAGCTGGGAGCAAGGTTTACCACTCTCCCCTGGGACTTGCACTCTGCCAACTCTTCAGAAACAGAGAATCTCCAAGTGTGGAAACCAAAAGCTTTTGAATCAGCTAGTGAAAACATCTTGTTTTCCTGGCTCCTAAACCCACAGAATAATTTAAGTTGGAGGGGATTTGTGGAGGTCCCTCAGCTCAACAGCTCAATGCAGTCACCCAGTTCAATGCAGGCCTAATTAGAGTGGGCTGCTCAACTCCAGCTGAGTTTCAGATGTCTCCAAGCATGGATGTTCCACTCCTCTCGTGGCCACTTATTCCAATATTTGATCACTGACACCACAAAAGTTTGCCCTATAACAAAGAAGAATTTCCCAAATTTCACACTGAGTCTGTTGCTCTCTGATCCTGCTTCTGCACACAGCTCTGAGAAGAGTATTGTCTTCTCTGCACCCTCCCATTAGGCAGTTTCAGAGAGCAGTAAGGTCTCCCCAAGCTATCTCTTTTCCAGGCTGAAAGAAATCCAGCCCTCTCTGCTTTTTTTCCTAGTCATGTGCTTGAACCCTGAACTATTTTGGTGTTCGTTGACTTTCTCCAGTCTATAAATGCCATTCTTGTACTGGGGAGTCTGAAACTATAATTGTAAACAAGACTTTGACCAAAGGAATAATCCATGAAGGAATAATGACATTTCAGTAGGAGCTTTGGGAATCTGTATCAAAACTTTCCTCAGTCTTGTACCTGGACATGCCTATCTTAGCATTAAGATCTTAACAGGTTAAGATGAATCAGTCTGGAGTACAAACTTCCAAGAAGCACCAACCTAACCCATAAATTCTCATTAGAAGCTGAAATTGGGGCCTTAATATAAAGTTTAGTATAAAGACGAATGCAATCCACATCAGTTCACTGAAGTTGTTTCTCTAATCCTCTTATGAGTATCAGTCCTCCCTCAGGGGACACAACACACACAAAGTGTTTCATTATCTTTATTCTCCCTAGCTTAACTGAAGCAAACTCTTCACAGATGAGGGCAGAGCCTTTTCCAGTCACAAATATACTGAAAAGACCAGAGGGGGCCTGATGCAAGGGGGATGGTTTTCGTAAGGCAAAGGCTGATTTTGAAGAAGCTTGTTCAGAAGAAACTGTTTTGACTTCTCTCACTAATACTGTGAGCAATTTCATCAGCATGCAACTTTCATGAAAGTAGCAAGGTCACTGTTATATGTTTCAGCTTCAGTATCATAGAATCAATTGGGAAAGACCTTTAAGATCCTTGGGTCCAACCCCTAATCCATCACTGCCTAGTCCACCACTAGACCATGTCCCTAAGTGCTGCATCTGCATATCTTTTAAATACCTCCAGGGATGGCAACTAAACCACTGGGCAGCCTGTTCAATGTTTGATAACCCTTTTCATAAAGAAACTTTTCCTAATATCCAATCTAGGCCTTCCTTGGAGCAACTTAAGGCTGTTTCCTCCTTTCCTGTCCCTTGTTACCTGGCAGTAGAGCCTGAGTCCCACCTGGCTGCAGTCTCCTTTCAGGGAGTTGTAGAGATTGATAAAGTCTCCTCAGGGCCTCCTTTTCTCCAGGCTAAACATCCCCAACTTCCTCTGCTGCTCCTCATCAGACTTGTGCTCCAGACCCTTCCCCAGCTCCATTGCCCTTCTCTGAATGTGCTCCAGCCCCTCAATGTCCTTCTTGTGGTGAAGGGTCTAAAACTGAACCAAGGATTTGGGGTGTGACCTCACCAGTGCTGAGTACAGGGGGACAACCCCTGCCCCGGTCCTGCTGGCCACACTGTTTCTGATCCAGGCCAGGATGCCATTGGCCTTCTTGGCCATCTGGGCACACAGTGGCTCATGTTCAGTCACTGCTGACCAGCCCCCCCAGGTCCTTTCCCAAGGGCAGCTTTCCAGCCACTGTTCCCAGCCTGTAGTGCTGCAGGGGGTTGTTGTGACCCAAGTGCAACAAAGGGACCTGGCATTTCCCTTTGTTGAACTTCACACCATTGGCCTTTTCCCATCAATCCAGCCTGTCCAGATCCCTTTGGACCTTCCTATCCTTGGGCAGATCTCATCACTCCTACCAAACTTGGTGTTGGCTGCAAACTTTCTGAAGTAGCACTCCCATCCCCTTGTTCATATGATTGATAAAAATACTGAACAGAACTGGCTCCAGTACTGAGACCTGGGAACATTCAGGGCCCAGCTGCCAAATGAATTTATCTCCATTCCCCACCACTCTCTGGGCCCAGCCATCCAGCCAGTTTTTACCCAGAAAACTGCTCACCTGTCCAAGCGATGAGCAGCCAGTTTCTACAGGGTAATGTTGTGGGAAATGGTGTCAAAGGCTTTTCTGGTCCATGTAAACACATCCACAGCCTTTCCCTGATCCACCAGGAGGTTCACCTTGTTATAAAAGGAGATCAGGTTGGAGAAGCAGGATGTCCCTTTCCAGACCCTTGCTGACTGATCCCCTGCTTGTCCTGCATGTGCATGTGGCACTCTGAACAATCTGCTCCACAACCTTTCCCAGCAGCAAGGTCAGACAGGCTGTAGTTCCCTGAACCCTCTGTCTGACTCTTCTTGTAGATCACTTTTGCTAACTCCCAGTCAGCCTCAACCAGGACCTCCCCAGTTAGCCAGGATGGATGATAAATGATGGAGAGTGGCTTTGTGAGCTCTTCTGCCACCTCCTTTGGTACCCTCAGGTGAATTCCACCCAGCCCCGTGGACCTGTGTGTGAATAGGTGGTGTGACAGGTCACTGGCTATTTCACCTTGGATTATGGCATCTTCTCTGTCTTCCACCTCAGGGATCTGCATACCTGGAGAACACCTGTTTCTACAATTAAAGACTGAAGCAAAGAAGGCATTAAATAACTCAGTCTTTCCCTCATCCTTGTCACCATGTCCTGTTGTACCCCCCATATAATAAAGGATGGAGACTCTCCTTAGCACTCCTCTTATTGCTTTTGAAACCCAAAAGGATGTAGAGATTAGGTGTCTGAGAGTGTTGGCACAGGCTGGAACTGACCAGACATCTGGTTCACCCTTGGTAAATTGTGCTTGTTAGTTCATATTTAGTTTTCACAACCTTTTCTTTTACGCTGCATTGTGCAAATCTGGGCAGTTTGAACATGCTCTTTATCCCCTTTGATGTAAAAAAACCCCTCTTTAATTTTAAGGGCACTTTTAAAGACTTCCCCTGAGCCACTCAAGACCACAGAGATGCCCTAGGACAGATGCAAGGTCTCTGTTTCCCTTTATGAAATTCAAAAAAGAATGGGATTTTTATTGTAATTAAAAAACTTAAGCCACCAGTAATAAACAGTTATCCATGATGCTTCCTATTTCAGGATGAAGTATGCTTGACATGACCTAAAAGAATTGCACCCATTTCTTATCCAAAATTTTGTTTTTTAATCTTTTTGTTTTAAGATAGTTTGTTTCTCCAATAGAAAAGATAGTTTCATTTGAGATAAAGCAGGCAGAACTGGTTCCAGTTTTCCATTTTTTAATAATTTGCCAGCTATATCCTGTAATTCCAGTGCTGGTCTTTGCACTGATCCTATGTCAACTGGGAATTTTCTGTGTACTTGTATTCAAAGGCAGGCTGATGGATTCAGTATGACTTTTGCAATTTTGGAGCTTTTCTTTTTCCTGGCACTGAGAGAAATCCCTTCAGTTCAGAGTGTGCAGATTTTAATTGCTAATATCTCAGGTAGCATGAGGGCTGACTCAATGGGAGACCAGAGTGGCTTGGCATTTGTGGTGGAGAGCAGACAGAAATTACTTTGTTCACAAGATCAGAGCAGCATGTTTCCTGCTGCTTTCGTTGCTTTCTGGGATTTTAAAAGCAGAACACTTAACAAAATATTATTTATTTCATCACTGCATCTAAAGATGACTGATATGCAATGGCTATGGAAAATCTAGGTCTTTGCTGGGGCAAAACCATGTAGTTATCATGTGGCTGGGGTTTGTGACCTTGGCATCATAGAGAAATTTTGCTGATTTTACCCAAATGTCTTTTGGAACATGTCCATTGGAGAAGGAAAAAAGAAGCAATCTATAGGAGCTATTTATCCAGGATGGAAAAAGAAAAGAAAAGAAAAGGAGAGAAGGTCACAGGTATGACCTTCTTAGATCTGTTCCACAGCCTGTGATGAAGTGGCATGGAACAACTCCTGTGCCAGATGCATTAGATTCTGAAGATGACTTTGTGTAAAGGGGAAACAGAGGAGCCCACAATGGCTGTAGCAGAGAACCACAGCACATGCACTCCAGTGACTGATACATAACACACCACAATTACAAAAAGGCTTTCTGGTAATCTTTCCAACAGCAAACATTTGGGCGTTTTGAATGTTCAGGGAGATGATTCAGTCTTCATTGATAGCAAAACATAACTGTTGTGTTTTCTGACTGCCTTGGCTAACTGCTGCCCAGGTAAGCAGACACCTGTGCCCTGGCATTCTGTTGACCAAACTGAATTATGTAAATCATTTACACTGAAGAAAAAACAACAAATCCAGGGTTGTCTTTTCCTTTCAACTATGCCTTTTACACTGATGAAATTAAGTCCTACTTGTGGCTATGTGGCAATGCTGAGCACCCAGAAAGCCTTCAGCTTCTGAAATCTGGCTTAATGTTTGGGAAAGGAGAGACTCCCCACCAAAGGCTGGGTGAACAAAGGTCTTTCAGTCTGTCAGACTATAGACTGAACATTTTGTGAAGAGTCTCAGGCCAATCACCATCTATGACTTTGTCAAAATTACAAGAGCAAGAAATTTACTTTGAAACAAACTGTGGAAAAAATACAATTTGATCAACTCTGTCTTAGCTGAAGGTAGAGGTAGGAACCTGAGCTGAATAACAGTGTGAGTGCCACATGACCACTGACATATTCATTCTCACCTTTAAGGAGTTATTATCCCTACTCCAGCATACAGAGAAATGAGAGGCAGGGAGAATAAGTGATTTGCCCAAGGTCACAGTTATAATCTATAGTATGAATAGAAAATAAATCGTGATCTACTGAAATCTGCATTTGAACTGCAAAATGACCCTTTCTTCATTTTATGGATAGGTAGTTAGAGGACTTAGCAATGTGAAAATAGTTTAATAACCCTGGCAAACACGCCACAAATCCATAGCTGTTGTATATAAATACCTCTCAGATATCACTGCACATCCCAATCTGTCCTCCATCCCTTTTGCTGGCTCAGCAAGGTGTCACATAAAATTACACTGAGAAGTTAGCACATTAAGCATTTATTGATCTCAATAAGTTACAGTCAAATATGCCATGTCTTAATGAACAGAAATAAAAGGTCATCAAAAATACTCATACAATAACTATGATGTGATACAAAATATTAGTTATTTATTATAACATAATAAGTATTTAAGTCTTTAACTCTTACAATACCAAATTACAAGGGTCAAGATCCAAGATTATCCTGTTTGTCCAATCTACTTGTAAGACATCCCAAATAACTAGCATGTGCCTTGTTATGTCTGAAAAAATCCTTGCCTAAAGTCACTTCTAATAAAAGTTATTTCAGCTCTAACCTAGCAATATCAAACAGAGAGTAACCACTGCTTTGTCCTTTCCATGGCAAGGGAAACAGAAGATTAAATTAGCTTTATAAACCAAAGTGGCTTTTTTTGTTTTTTTTTTTTTAAGAAAAACTTCACTTTGGTTCCCCAGGAAGTCTACAATGCCCTTTCTGTACATATTAGCAGAGAAGAAAAGTCTCAAATTCTGCAGGTGAAGTCTTTACTTTCCTCAAGGTGATGGCAAAATATCAACCAATTTAAGACTGTGGCTTCACTGCTGTCACTTAGCAAAAAACAAGAGAAAAGCCCATAATGAAGATCTCTGCCTTAAAAGTCCCTGTCTCTGACATCTACTGAAGATGCATGTTTTTGCCAGCTGCTTTGTATGACTGAGAGCAAGAAGCATCTTTTGCCAGAGACAAGGAAACTCCTACTAGTCCTTAGATGTCCTTGCTTTGATGTAGCAAACACCTCTGGGCTAGGAGTAGTGTGGTACTGACTTGCAAAGTCTGGAAAAGGGAAAGCCTGGGGGTAAAGCTGGAAAATTCCTCTTCAGACCCTGAGCTTGAATGCGAAGGCAGAGTAATCTTTCTTTTACAAATGCTCATCTCAATTCAGAGGAGGTATGGCCTAAAGGGCATGTTGATGACATTCAGTTTTATATTTCTACCTCAGAAAGCTTGATGAATGTGTTTGAGCACCTCAGGAAAGCCCTTGTTGAGGAACTGGGTGAGAATGAGGTAACACAAAGGTAACTGAGAATCTGAGGAAGCATGAAAAGGACATGAAGAAAACAAAGTTGTTTTATTTTGTCACAATGGCAGTCGGTCATCCTCCTACTGCTGGGAATTCAGTTTTTGATCCTTGGAGCTGCAGATTTCAGTGAATATTAGGGACCTGGTTGCCTTTTCGAGAGCCTCTTCTCTCCCAGCACGTCCAAAACATATTCTTGCTTGGAATATGGTGGAATATCTTGGAATATCTTGTGGTATGTGGACCCTCATCACATGCCACAAAGTTTCCCTAAGGAGGGCACCTTGAGGACATCAGCAGTGAAGCTGTCTTGGTGTCCTTTAAGCTTTCTCCTGGCAACCCTTGCCCAGCCTGTTGGTTTATGTTTGCTGCAATGCCATCAAACTCAGCAGCTCCTTTTGACTGCATGTCCCAGCTAAACCCTTTCAGATTTCCATGCCTCAGCTCTACAGAAAGAAAGTGAGTGATGAACACTTTGTCATTCCTGCTGACAGTGGAGATGTCAGAAAAAATAAAAGATATCTTCACAGCAACCATGTCATTTAAACTTTAATAAACCTTTTGTCTCTGCCGTGCCCTGTGAGTGACCCACGCGAGGCCAGGGCTGGAAGCTGGCCCTTGGGGCTGGGCTGAAACTCCTGCTGCAGCAAGCACCAGGGCTCTGCAACAGCCACAGCACCTTCCAATAACAACAAAGCAAAGATATGTATAGTAAGAGATTCATAGATGAATGTGGAGTGAGTTGAAATGCTTTCCTTCCCATCAGCACATCACTGCATTTCACTTCACAAAAACTGGTTTGGAGTCAGACAAACCACTGAAAACACAACTTGACCCTTATCTGGCAAATAATGGGGGTGGAAAAAAGTATTCCTCTGTTGGAGTAACCTTCTACTCTAGATTCCATGAAATGTCTTTATTATTGCATTACTAGATATCAAATTAAGTCTAAACTCTAAAGCCTATGGTAGTGAGTGGTGTTTATGAGGGTCCCCAGGACAAGGTGAGAGATGAGAATCCGACTGCAAGTTCTCAGAAGGAGAATTTATTATGATATGATATGATATGATATGATATGATATTAAAGAAATCATATTCTAAAACTATACTAAAGAAAAAGGATACATCAGAAGGCTAGAAAAGAGTGAATAATAAAATCCTATGACTCCTCAGAGCCTCAACACAGCTGGACCATGATTGGCCATTAAAAAAACCAAAACAATTCACATGGAACCAATCAAACATTCACCTGTTGGTAAACAATGTCTAAGCCACATTCCAAAGCAGCAAACATAGGAGCAGCAATCAGATAATTATTGTTTTCATTCCTCTCTGAGGCTTCTCATCTTTCCAGGTGAAAAGCCTGGTCAAAGAGGATTTTTCAGAAAATATCATGGTGAGAGTAGTGCTCACATGAAACAAAATGTCTTCCTCTGCAAGACAACTTCTGTAGATACAGAAAAACCTTTAGATTGCAAAAATTCTTCAGCGAAAATCACCTGGCAAGCAAACCTTGCTGATAAAGGAGAATATTCTTTATCAATTTTTTCTAAAAATCCTGTGACCAGTAGAAAAGAGATGCAGCCAGCTGGGAAGAGGGAGAGACCCATAGGGAAATGAGAACATGAATCTGACAGAAACCTTGCATGGTTCCAGTCCTATTTGCTTTGAAATTGTACTTCATATTATTTCTGCAAAGCCAGAGACAGATTACTGCCACTTCTTAGCATACCTGGTGCTGACAACTGTCAGCATGTCATTGATTCTTGCAATAGTTTATGGTTTATCTCTGGAAATGGATGACTCAGTGCAAATCTCAGCCCATTTTGTTAAGAGAAAAAAGGGCACCCAAAAGGTCCAGCCCTTATGGTCATCAGAAAATTTAAGAATGTAACATAAATGCTTCTTACTACAGGCTCAGAAATCAGATAGTAAATATAATAAATCTAACCTTTCATTCAGTCATGTGAGTTTCAAGCCAGTCTCAATATTTGTAACTCCAGCATGACTTTGGGGGATAGGCAATAATAAAGTCTCCTTGTCCTCTTTGACAAAAGGTGTAGCTCTTCTGTGCTTTTGGTTCTTCTGAGCACAATTTCTCTTCAAAGCTGGCATTGTCCTTGGCCCATGGGGCATTTAATGTAAAAACTACATTAGAAAGAATCTGGCAATTGCACAGGAGATACCCATTTTCCTTCTTCTGAATTGATTTCTTCTCTCTTCTTGCAGTTTCCTCCTTCTGGTAGTCAGGCAGCTCTGCTTACACACAAAGCCAGACCAGGATGAGTGGCCAGTTCTGCTGTGGTGGAGAAGGTCCTCATCCCATTCCTTCTGTCCCTGCTCCTACCCTTTGCACCTGTGCAGATCCCTGCCCCAGGGCTGTGCAACACTTCCCTTTTGGGAGTGTTTTCCATGCATTTAAATCTTCCTCACAAAACTGCTGATGATTAAGCTAATACTGGACACACCAAATGTGTCCAATGGACACATTAAAATGAGGACTGGAAGAGACTGAAGTTTATGTTTACTGCAGACTGAAAGCTATGATTCTGAACATACATATATATATATCATGTAAATTCATTTCTACCTTTTTTTTTGCATGTCAATTTCATATGTTTGAATAATTCATATGTTTGAATAACACATATTTACCAAAATTGGAATTTACCTGCAAAGGAATGGCAGAATGAGTCATAAACTTTCTGAGAGGAATGGACAAATTCCTGACAGGCATGGATGCCATGGGCACAGGCAGAACATGTACTGGCAGGTCAGGAACCGAATGTCCTCAGGAATAAAACCCATCTCATTTTTCCAGTAATGAAGTGCAGTTTTCCCTCTATTTTCTGATGCACTTTCTGCCATGGAGATATTATGTGTAATTTTCCTTTCTGAGGGTTGCATCAAATTGTACTCATTAGCACTTTGTACAATTCAGCAACATTTGAATTGAATTCCCTTTCCAAAATACTTTTTCTCCAGTTCTGGAGACTATTTCATCTTTCTGCTGTGTCAAAAACTGTCTACAAGATAATACAGAAGCTGCTTATTAGTTTCCTTTACATTTTCTTTTCCTTTACACTTTCTATTACTTGGAGGGCCTGCCTTTCCATTTGCAGGTGTACCTGGAAAACTATAAACTGAGCAGATATTTGCTCTACTAGTGGTGATGCTGCCCATTAATTATAACTACAAGGAGAGTGACTGTCTCCAAATTTCTTATAATTTTTGATAACAAAATAGAAAGCAAGTTATCCCAATATAATTTTATTTTTATCTTCTCTGAGCACATGTTCAAGCTTCCTCACTTTTTACACTCACTAGCTGATTCCTCTGAAGAAAGAAAAATGGCAAATCTCCTTGTTGGTGTGTGTGCATCCTGCTGACTGCATCAGGAAAACCTCTGCTACAGCAGGGAACATGCAAATTCTTTGTGGCAGCATCATTCCCCTGACATCAAAAAATGAACATTTTGTTGCCTGAGAGGTCTTGGATTACATCAATGAAAAATACAACAAACACACAACAAGGGAAGATGCTCTTGAAACAAATATTTTACAAGATCCTCTGTTCTAGGAAGTTTTATGACCAGCTGTGGGACTGACCAATTAAGCAATTTGATAGTATAAGGCTCTGAGTACAAAAAAAAAGCTGTTCAAGGTAAGACTTTCAAAAGCACAAATATGTTTTGGGAAGAGTTATAAAAAGAACACATTCTATACCAAAAGAAAGCTTCAAAAATTTTCTCTGAGGTTAGTTTTTTTTGCTTGGGATTTTTTTTTTTATTATTTTAAATAAAAGCATGTAATGAAAGACATAAATGTACTAATTGACTGTGAGAGATTAAATGGAAAACCTTGGAGTCTGCTTGCATCTCCCAAACAGCACAGACATGGTAGAGAGGTGGTGTTCAGCATTCCTTCCCTGAGGGATTCCCAGCAAAGCAAGGGAAGGACACAGAGCCACTTCCAAAGCTGAGCAATTTCAGGGGATGTAGCGTGGTTACTTCCATGTCAGGTCCCTTCATGCCTTGACTCTGACTTGCTTTATCCTGCTTCATGTGCTTAATTCAATACTTTTACACATTCAGGTGTATGTGTACGTGTGAGAGTCACATGGGAAAGGATGGAGGCAAACATTTTGTTTAAACATGCTATTTAAAACTGCTTTGATGCAAACTAAGGAAAATTGAGGAGAGTTAGCATTCCCAGCACCATTTTACTGGTATTTACTGAGAAATCAGACCTAATACAGACAGCACAATGCACTCCTGCTAACTGTGGTCAACCAGCAAGTAAAATCACATTCACTTCTTCCAAAAGATATTTTATCCTGGATAAAAGATTGTGTCACAGCAGCAACACAAGCATAGGAGAGAAATCAGAATGACCAAACCCACAAATCAAAACAGACAGTAATAAAACAAACAAAAAAATGTAAACCTAGGAAAGATAGGAGTTTTCATCTGCATGCTTATCATTGGCAAGGAATAGCCTGTCTCATTGGCACTTGAGCTGCTAGAAATCCCTACTGCAGTGGGAAGGTTATCCCACCCACAGGATGTCAAACTGGCAGTGTGGTACAAGGGCTCTGGCAATCATCAAAGCAACGGTGATGGATGGACTGGTGGCTACAGATGACAGCAAGAAAATAGCAAGAAGGCATGGCAGAAAGCAGCTATTGAGGTTTGTAATGACAGAAGCTGCAGAAGCAAGGATGCCTCATATATCCCATACATCATGAATAAACAGGAATGAGGCTGGAAGCTCCATGGGACATGTTAATATTGAGTGCTTACACAGTGTCTTAAACTTATGCACACCAACTTTATGTAAATATAAGCCAGCATAAATCAGATGAAGTTTAGAGTTCTGGATTAAAAGGGTTTTGAGTATGGTTTTAATTTCATGACAAAAAAAGGAGGCTTTGAGGGAAAGCAGATGTTTTCCATGAATGTTTCTGTTGCACTAGAAAGCTATTTTAAAAAAAAAAAGGAGAAATATCAAGAAAGAATCTGCTCAGGACTCTTGCAAAAAAAGATCAGGGGAAACGATTATCTTGCAGATGCATTTCCTGTAGTGAACAAGGAACAGTTTGTGAAAACACACATTTGCATTGAGGTGAAAATAATAGAAGAATAGAAGAAAAGTATGCTGACATCCAAGTTCAATTATTTTTTGTTTTTCCAAGATTTCCAACTATTACACATGTATTAATGCTTATAACACCAGAATGAGAACACCTCTGGAGGTATTGTATCTGCATTATAATACTGGAGCTTTATGGGAACTGTTGTGTAACATTTTCAGAACTTTGAGTGAAGAGGAAGGTGAAGCCAGACAAATTTTCCTTACACCAGCACATTATATTTTTCTCCACTGCATTGCAGTATAACAACTGCTTTGGTTGGCAGAATGACATTTCATTACCCAGACATATGGGAATTGATTTACAAAATGGCCAAGGAATTAAGATATCCAATTAATGGCAAGACTTGAGCATTAATTCCCATTGAATGGCAACCGTGGATGTACAGACAGGCTGGAGGAGGAGAGGCTGGAAATCAGAGCCACAGAAAGGGACCTGGGGTCCTGGTCCATGGCAAGTTGGGCATGAGCCAGCAGTGCCCTGGCAGCCAGGAGGGCCAACCCTGTCCTGGGGACATCAGGGACAGCATGGCCAGCCGGGCAAGGGAGGGGATTGTCCTGCTCTGCTCTGCTCTGCTCTGCTCTGCTCTGCTCTGCTCTGCTCTGGCGTGGCCTCACCTCGAGTGCTGGGGGCAGTTTTGGGTGCCACAATATGAGAAAGACATTAAACTATTAGAGAATGTCCACATGAGGACAATGAGGATGATGAAGGGCCTTGAGGGGAAGCCAGTGAGGAGCGGGTGAGGTCACTTGGTCTGTTCAGCCTGGAAAAGAGGAGCCTGAGGAGAGACTCCATTGCAGCTACAACTTCCTCATGATGGGGAGCAGGTGGGGAGAGGGGGCAGGCACTGATCTCTTCTCTGTGGTGACCAGTGACAGAACCCGAGGGAATGGCCTGAACTTGTGTCAGAGCAGGTTTTTTCTGAGTATTAAAACAAGAGTTCTTCACCCAGAGGGTGGCTGGGCACTGAAACAGGCTCCCCAGGGAAGTGGTCACAGCACCAAACCTGACAGTTCAAGAAGCATTTGGGCAACACTCTCAGGCACATGGTGTGACTCTCGGGGATGTCCTGGGCAGGGCCAGGATGACCCGTGAGGGTCCCTTCCAACTCAGCACATTCTGTGATTCTGTGAAATCTTTTCTTAGTATAAGTATGAACTGAATATAAATCCATGAAGACCACCGACCTAAACTCATCATATGAAGAGATTTCTGACCTATTCTTTTCTATTGCTAAATCAGTATTTAGACTTTTTTCCTACCACTTAACAGGAGATAGCATTTCTTTTCATGATGCAACATTCCTGCTGCAACTTCAGAAACAGCACAGGTCCCTGAAAACCAGATTCCAGGAGTTCCCACTTTTCTGTGAACAGCTTCAAGCAGGAGGGCTCCATCTCAGGGAATTCTTAAAGGGAGCTGTCAGACCAGTATTTCAGATGTTTTGAAGGGTAGGGAATAACAAATTTTTTCCCTAGCTAAAAGTGAATTTTCTCACTCCTTTCATGTGTTTCTGTGGGGCTGGGAAAGTAAAAGTAATGTTGAAAAAGAAAAGAGATCTTTTTTAGGAATTGGAGGAAAGGGGTTGGACAAATATATTAACAGTGGAAAAATAATTTTCTGCACATCTGCCATGAATTTGCATAATGCTGTCTTAACTACTGTTCAAATCAAAGCCAGTTCAAGTAAACAGAAAAGTCCCTGATTGAACTAATTAGAAATTCCAGAGATTAGAAAGGCTAAGCAGCAAGTATTCACAGGTTTACTTTGCAAGAGCACTGCAGCATACAGCACAGAGCAGTTAAAAATATTCTGTTCATGCACAGTTGTGTTATAATTGCCAAAATGGTTCAGTATCATTTTAGTTATTAAGGCACTAATGAACCTTTAAATGCATGCTGAGTCCCAATGATGTTATAGATTTACTGCAGGTTAAGGAGTGAAAACCTTTTGTATGTTTGCTTTTCCCAGAATAGAAATGTTAAGATTTTAAGTAGGAATTAATATAATTTGGCTTTAAAAATAAGGCATCTAGTCTAAGCTAACCTCTTCAGTGCCATATAAAATCAGTGGAAACAGAAATTCCAGAGGCACTGCATAAGTAAATGAAACTCTAATAGGTAGAAGCAAATAGACATCCCAGTCCTCTCTTGTGTCTCCAGAACTGGTCAGTGCAAAGTACAAGAACAGCTCCCCACCACACCCCCCTGCTGCTGCAGCCAGAGGGCTGGGGGAGATCCAAGGCCAGGAGCAGCAACTCATTCTTCCCCTCAAGGGCAGTAGCCCAAGAGATAGGATATGACTCAGCCTCCTCCAGTGCCTCTCTCTCACCACTGGCATGGGATGAGCATGGCTGTCTGAAATCCTCATGTGTAAACAATGCAGACAGTTGTGATGCTGTTTGCCCATGCCTGGCTGCTCCTCACCAGGCAGTGTCCACACAAGTGAGGAGCTGTGTTGCAAAGTCAGGGCAGCTACTCATTCTGCTGAGCAGCAAAGCTGCACCACAGGAACCTCCCCTGCATGGCCTGCAGGGTGGCACCATGGCCACCACCCATCCTGCATCCAAAGCAAAAAACCATCCCAAAAGGCCATTAATCCCTGAGCTCAGCATGGAAGGTGCTCAAGCTGCTCAGTGCCCAGAGCTCTGCTGCAGCTGCAGACTGCTCCCCAGTATGTGATCACTGAATTGTCAAACTATTTAGAAGTACTTAACCAACAGGATGTATCTTTAATTTCAGCATGATTAAAGTTCTATTTTTCTCTTGTACCTTTTGTACAAATGAACCTTGGTCTGCAGAAACAATGTCTATCATGGTATATATCTCTATGCATGCAGGAAAATCTTACCTGATGTCTGTGAATCAATAGGAAGGTGCTGCATTCCACGGGAAGTATCCAGACACCTGACTCTTCTTGTGGGATCTCAATGGTCCGTTCACAGATGGCTGTGTGAAGTGACTTAAGATATAACTTTATAATTAATTCTGTTTTATTCTGACAGAAAGCTGTAGTCTTTTAGCAAATCATACAGGGTAAATAACAAGCAGACCAGTTTTTTTGTTCTTATAATTAAAAATTGCATCAGCCTTCAAATTACAGTTGTTTTTAAAAGTACATCTTAGTATGGCTGTCTGCTGTATGAATCATGACCTGATCCTGGTGTCTTGGCAACTGCATCAGTTACTTCATATCTGGCAACTCACCCTGCTTGAGGAGATTGAAGTGATTTTCTCTCAGTATCCAGGCTCATTTTCTAGCACCATTCTGATTGCCACATGTGTGGCACCTGTTGCTCTCATCACTGAACCTAACAATTGCAAGGACTTTATTTCTTGTTGCTGATATTCTGAGATTGGAGGGAAACTACCAGCAAACAAGGATTTTTTTCTGTTAAGAAAAACATCCATCTGTCCAAGACACTGGGAGACAAGGATGAATAAGTACAGTAGTGTCCCCAGTTTGTCATTTAAGAGAAGTGGAATTTTAAAAAAAGCAAATGAATGAAGAAAGAAAAAAAATAATTTTTCCCCCCCCTCCAGTTCCAGGCAAAGTATTGCCTCTTTCTACAAATCACTCTCAAAACACTTTTCCTGCTTTCACCAGGAGAAAGAATTATTTGTCAAATACAGGTCTGAAACATCTCAGATCCACTTTTTTCTCTTCTAAATGATGAAGGCAGTAGAATGGCGATTAACTGCCTGCAGCTAAGAAAATCAGGCTGAAAAGGAAATAAGCAGCAAAAACCTAAGATTTATGTTTTATAAAACATGCAAGGTTAAACCTGCTATTAATTTTCATGTGCAAATGGCAGTTCTGCAATTAATATTTAATTAAATCTGAGGAAGGGGCTCAAAGGTATTGACTTTATGATCCTATCTACTAATTAGCTCTTTCTTTCTATGAAATAGAAATACTTTCTTATTAAAATCAAAATTATATCTACTAATATTGGATTTGATCTAATGTTAGAGAAAATCTAATTGCTACCTAAGTAATAGCAACGTAATCTCCTGGAAGAAAGTTAGAAGCAGGATTAAATAGTGTCATATCCACTCTGGAGATAATATGACTAAAGCAGACGCAGAGCAGGAAAAGAAGAAAAACCATTTAGCCATAACACATCTGGACACAGTGCAGAGAATGTCTTCTCCCTTCTCTGCCACTAAATGCTGATATGCTTTTTTTTCCAAAGAACTGAGTCCACACTGGCGATGCCTGTACTCATAAATGAGACTGTGCCAAAGGTTCCTAGAATGAGAACCCATTCATTTATAGTGGTAAACTCTTAGAACCAATCTCTGGCATGTTTTTGCCCAAAACCATGTAGCTCCCTTCTAAATATTTCCCAGGCAAGGTTCGAAAGTTGGCACAGCCAACATGGGCAGTCTGCACTTGGCCAGCCTGCCTTGGGACTGCTGAGTGCAGGTGACAGTATACCAGGTGGCCTCAGTGCTGGAGAATAGGCCTGGACATATTTAATTTACCTGTGTGGTCTCAAACTCCTCAGGGAAACATGACATTCTCTAGAAAGGACATGAATGATAAATTTGATGGATAGCATTAAGCAAGTTCAGGATCCTCTCACTCACTGCAGAAGCCACAGACACATGAGAGTGACAGAAAGGACCTATTTGTACTGGATCCCAATTAAACATCTCATTGAAAGTGGATGCCCATTTCTAAATACCTTTCTTTGTAATGCTGCAGATTTACAGCAACACAGAAACTGCTGTCAAAGAGCTCGTTGCTTTTTTCTTCCCCCTTCAGAATCCTTGTTAGCCTTTGAGTCAAACAGTAAAGAAGGTATTTTTCTGTTGTCAAATGCAATCCATTCTAAGTCTAGACCTGAATTTATTTTGTGACATGAAGAAAATTTATTAATTTTCCCTTTATCTCTGCTTCTGGAAATGTATCTTTTCTTAAATTAAAGTGTCTGAAATTTGCTAGCACCATTTGATTTATTCCTTTGGGAAGAGAAGAGGTACCCTGATACATTTTTAGATCTGACCACCACTGGAAGTGTTCAGGGCATAAAAAACCACGCACAGAATGTGAAGAGAAAAGTAATAGGAATGTTGTGACTGGTGTGAATGGGGAATGAAAGGAAATGTCAGACCATGTTTTGAAGACACCTAGAGATCAGCAGCTCATCACAATCCTAGCATGCAGCAAAGTGCAGCTTCACGTGTCACCCAGGTGACAAAGGACTGTGAGTAAATCCTGACAACTCACAGAGGAAGTGGAGACACAAAGGACCATCAGGCCCAAAGGAGTGCAGAAAGGCACACACACAAGTCAGCACAGGGTTCCCAAACCAGGAGACAAGATGAGGACTCAATAGATGGTGTCCTGTCCTCCACTAGGAACCCTGGACAGACCACCTGAGCTCAGGGACCTTCAATGCTGGACGGACCACCAGTGAATGTAAATCCTGGTGCCTGTGTGTGGAAGTGTGAGTGAAATCTGCAATGTTTCAATGTCAATCACCTTCTGGTCCCATTTCCAGGGGCCAGCAAGAGCAGGGCAGCTCCATAAGCAAAGAGGAGCTAGTAGCTCAGGGTGACCACATACAGGCAGCAGAAGTCCAAAGCAGCCATGCCAAGGGCAGTGGAATCTGTATATTTTCTCATACAGGCATTGTGATAAGGCTCAGGGGAAACATTATCACTCTCTACAATTGCTGGTCTCTACAAGTGCCTGGACACAAATCACATCAATATGGCCACAAAGATGCTCAGATGGATGGAGCAGCTCTGGGTGCAAGCTGAGGACAGCTGGGATTGCTCAGCCTGGAGAAGAAAAGACTTTGGTGAGACCTCATTGCAGCCTTACAGTACCTGAAGGGGGCTTATAAAAAGGAGAAGGACTTTTGGTGTGGGCAGACAGTGACAGGACAAGGGGCAGAGGCTCTAAACAGAACGAGGGCAGGTTTAGATTAGATGCTAGGAAAAAATTCTTTACAGTGAGGGCGCTGAAGCCTTGGAACTGATTGCTAGGAGAAGGTGTCCATGCCCCATCCCTGGAGCGAGTCCCCCCTGGGTGAGACATTCAGCATGATAGTGTTGTTCTTCCCAAGTTGCTGTGACATTTGTGGGAACCTTGCTCTCCTGCAGCTGGCTGAACACCTGCCTGCCCATGGGAAGCACTGAATGAACTCCTTGGTTTGCTTTGGCTGTATCTGACACATTGGTTTTGGTTCAGCCTGTGACTTTTTTCACTTTACCCTCCTAATTCTCTCCCCATCCCACTGTGTGGGGAGTGGATAAGAGGCTGCATGGTATCTAGTTGCCCTCTGGGCTTAAACCATGACAGCAAAACAAAGACCATCAGTTATAAGAGGAAAGCTTATTATTAGCAATGCCAACAACAACAAAAATCCCATAGAATAAATAAGATGAAGATTAAAGAGCAAGCTATTATTACAGAAAAAATAGAAGTAAAATACATCACAATTTTGTTCTGTTATCTATTTTAGAACTCGTATCTCCAATTCAACAAATGTAGAAAAAAAATTCAGCCATATACAGGGAAATGAATATAGAAAAAAAAAATTAATCAGAATTATAGTAAGAAACTGGGGAGGGAACTGGAGACTTTAAAAAAGAGTCAAGAAAAAATCATATACTGAAGTGTGTGAACATATGCTTACATACATTAACAGGCTGAGTGTGGGTGGTGGTATGCCCATTGTAAACATGCACGGATAAACAATATGCAAAGCAAAATAGGTTAAATCAGCACAAGATGTCTTAGCAAACAGAATAGTCAGTTATTGTAAAAGGAATAGGAATAACTCATAAAAATCCTAACCAGAAAGGTCAAGATTATGAGAAAAGAAAAAAAGCACTATTGTACTTTTATTAGCAATATTTTTAGTAGCAATATTCAAGTTTTTATCAAATATTAGTGCAGTCTTTGATATGTGAGGAGCTGTTAGCATTAAAGCATAGTATTGAAATTACTAACATTTTTCCTTCTGATTTGTTTTAGGAAAATGAGTTTTCTTCTTTTTCCTTTCCCTAGAATTCATTTACAAATCAGATATCACATCTGTCATTTTCTTGCGAAAATTATTTTTACAGTTTTTATTTAAAATTTACTATTTGGGCTAGGGTTTTAACTAGAACTATTCTTCACTTAAAGTTTTAGTTAGGTGGCAAGAGAATTTATTCTGAGCATGAGCTCTGTAGAGTTCATTTCAATTTATTATTCATTTTAAGTGAACTAATCTAAATTAAAATCTCCTTGAATCAATACCTCATTTTTATCGTAGAATATTCTGACTATATCACACAAATCATTCAACTGCTCCTGCATCTGGCAAAGGTAAAATGGCTTTGTGGTGAAGATGGGGTTTTTTCCACCAAATGGACTTACACTCTAATTCCACATGCCCAAGCTCTATCTCTCTCACAACATTAGTTCTTTGTGTGCTCATCAGCCAGCATGCTCTTACCATTTATCTCTGCATCATTATAGGATTATTTAAATAAAATAGCAGCAAAATACTAATGATGCACAGGAATTTATGCTTGACATGGAAAAAAACTAATTTTGTACCCTTTCAACTTCCCAATTTAGTTAGCAAAATGAAGAGGCAGTTTGTGTTGTTTGTAATCAGCATCATTGTACTCATTTTGTGACAGATCCTAATGCTTTTCTTGTGGGGATAGAGTGAAAGAACATTCTGAACAGATTTTGTTCTAATATTGCATCTTTATGTGAAGATAATGACAGCTACAAAGTAAGGTGTGGGGGGCTGTTCTTCTGACAAAAGCCATAAAAAAACTCTTTGGAGACTAATTTGTATCTTGTTCTTTTCATTATTCTTTTATGTTTGGCTTGCATTACATAGTCTACAGTCAATTCATAAAGTATAATAAGAAAGCCTGTTTTATACACTCACAAATTGGCAAGGCTGCACAAAATAGTTGCTGCAGATACTTTATATCTAGAATCCTGAATTCCCTATGTATTTCCTTCAGGTTTTATTTCTTGGCCTTCTCAGCTCTGCTTATGATTTTTCAAGTGTAAGGCATGTGGAAAAAGCTATTTCAAAATGCCCTCATTCAGCAAAACACTTCAGGGTGGAGGTACCTTTCATCATAGGAATTGGTCCCTTGAAGTCCTCTGGGCTTTCATGCTGAACTATTGTACTTTGTGTCAGTGCTGTGGGGAACAGAATCCTCTGTGCAGCAGCAAATCTTGAGCAGTTGTTTAATCTAAGCCAAGGGTAGCTCTACTCTCTTTCCTAAACCCAAGCACACGCTTGGAGAGCCCAGAGGAACCAGCGGCTGATGCTGCAGCTGCATCTCTGCCATGAAAGTCTCTCCCCGTGTCTGGGCATTCCTAAGTGGCATCTTGATGCATTGGGGAAAAGCCAGCCACATCCTCCCTCCCACCTCATACACCAGGAGGTGTTTTCTGACTGATTAGAGGGCAAGAAACCCTGCTCACATCAGCAGATACACATGGTCACAGTACTGAGTGCTAGTCATGCTGCCGTCAGGCAATTTGCAGCTGTTAGAATGAAAAAGAAACTGTGACATATGACTTCCCAGGCATGAGATTACACAGGGATTCACAGTGATTGGCTACAAAATGCATGAGAATGAGGGGATTCCTGTATGCAAGAACATTGAAGGCTTCATTTTCCAAAATGCCCATGTGCAGCCCTGAGTCAGGGCTCCTTGCAGAATCACTGCTGTATGTCTGTGCTTGTGCCCTCAGATCTGAGAAGACAGTGCACTGTAAATAGATGTGTGATTGTGGCCACATTTTTAAAAAATCACTTCAAAAGAAATCAAAATAAATCATCTAAAGATTTGATAATGTACCATTCATGTCCATGAAAGTGTCTTCCCTCAAAAGCTATTGCACACTTTATCCCTTAAAGTACCATGTTCAAAGTCTACTCTTTCAGATCAATGGCCTCAGTTTTGAACTCTTCCCTTTAAGGAGAGGAATGGACAATATAAAGCTAAATCATGCCATGGTGTTGGAGAGTATACAAGCCTTTAACTGTATTTTGTGTTTCACTGGTTCTCTTTCTTAAGAGCACATGAGTTTTCTATAAAAGAAAGACCACTCACAGCTTCATGGAGCTTGCTTTGAAAGAAATCATCAGTCTCAAACTGACACGTTTTATAAGAACAAATCTGGATTTTCCAACACCTTCCAGTTTTACAACTGTTCTTCCAGACTGCCAAACTTGTCTACCTCCTCTAGCAGAGAAGCTATTCGAGACCAAAATAGAAGCATTTCCACCAGGTTTCTAAACTGCAGTTCCTCCATGTAATTGCTGTTGCTGTAACAACTTTAAAAATGTGACTAGTGACAACACTTGGCCATCAATCAAGCTATATTTTAAATCTGAGAGGACAAGACTAATGAAATGTATGACAAACATCTTGTGTTGGTCCATGGGTATAAATCAGAAGCAAGACCTGGTAGTTCTGTTCCATCTCCAACAGCTGCTATGTTGTAACTAGGTGATTAAAATAAAGTGAAATTAGCACATCTCTGACACAGACCCTTTTTGACAGAGCCTGGAAAGAATCACTCTGTGCACTCCACTCTGCTTGTCTCTACCTTGGCATTAAACTGAAGAAACCAAATTATTCAGACATGATATCGTTAATATAGAAATAGTGAACAAGTTTATATGAAGAGACCCAATAGTTCTCCTAAAACCAGCTTTGCTGGTTTTCTCAGCCTCTGACTAAAATTCCTAATGCTTAAATTCCTACTTCCTAAAGGTATCAGGAAAAATACACAAAAATAAAGAATAAGATCCTGCAGTTTCTGGTGAGTTAAAGAAAGGTGGAGAGACGCCACCCCACTGCTTTTCTCAGAGTAAGGGGAAGGGGCTGGACAAACATCAAATCTTTAGTAGATAAATATACTTGAAACTGGCTCTGCAGAAGAATAGAGAATATAGCACATCATGTGAATTGCCACCAAGAACAGAATTCACAGGTGTGTAGGTATGCATTTTATACTATAAGATAAAAATGCTGGTTTATGCAGACATCAGATCCAGGCTCTTGCAGAGAATTCACTCTTCTGAGAAAGAAGCCTGACTTTGATTTCCTTCCACATAAAGCTGCAAAAAATAGAATTAAACCTGCTGAGAAATGTGGAAGTGTAATCTTTCATAACACATAAACCTTTGTCTGCAGCATTACAACTAAATCCTCTGAAGAGCAGATGATGGAATGGACTACAGTTTCTTTCTGGGACACCTCACACGTATTTACCCTTTTTTCGTAAGTCCTCAAAACCTCTTGGATCATCTGATATGAAAAAGTAATGTACACCAAAGCAATGCATTAAGGAAAGGTCCTCTCCAGCATGGGTAATCTACAAACAGGCTGGGGAGCATCTTGATTAACTTCAGAGGACAGCTTTCAAAGGAAAGGCACTGTAGGTTAGTGGAAAGGTAAGTTTAAAAGTGTTTCAGGCCCTGTGTGTTTAAATGAATTGTGTCTTTCCTCTTTGGGAACAGAAAACTTTGAAGATATCTCTATTTCTGTGGAAACCATCTTCACTTTCCTTTCAAAATGTAGTATTAAAAGCTGT
Source organism: Haemorhous mexicanus (assembly GCF_027477595.1). Classification (NCBI taxonomy): domain Eukaryota; kingdom Metazoa; phylum Chordata; class Aves; order Passeriformes; family Fringillidae; genus Haemorhous; species Haemorhous mexicanus. The sequence continues at coordinate 143,895,657 of NC_082341.1, forward strand.
CACACAGTGGGAAGAAAAGTGCTTTACAAAGTAAGAAACTGTTTCTCCCTTATCTGACCTGAGGTAAAAAGAAATGTCAATATACATGTGAATGCCAGCTGAACCTTGAAAGGCTGGGAGCTCTGGTTTGGCAGCAGAATTACTCTAGTTCAAAGAGGCAAATATGTTGTGGTCTTATTGCTTTAGGCAGACCTATTTATCAATGCTAGTGATAGGATCACCCAGAGAAACTGGGCAGGTGTTCAAGAATCAGCAAGATATTAACCATATTGTGCAGTGGCTTCTGAGGAGCAGTAGACAGGGATCAGTTGTCCTTGCTGAATCTTTTGAGACCCTCCTTGTTCCCAACTGACCACTTAATACTTTGCCAGCTCTGCTCATGAATTGTATTACTTGCTCTTTTTAAATCATCAGAGAGAACAATAGGTGTTACTGTTGGGGCTTTGGTTTTATTCTACTAGTGTTAGAGCAAAGTTCTGAAATGAAACACTTGATATTTCTTCTTGGTCTGGAAACAAAACCAGAGAGCAACCTGAAACCTATGATCTTAGCCAACCTTGAGTATGAGTCCCCATCTGCATCAAGGCTGGAGCAAAGTCATCATAGGCATGAGGGATGAGGGATGAGGACTGAAAGTAAATCTTGTGTTTTGGATGCCAAAGTTCAGAAGTGCTCCCATAAGAGCTTTCAGCTCTTTTCTCAAAAGGAAAAAGGACTAAGGGTATAAATTTTCTGAAATCTCAGAGAAGCCTAAAACTGGTAATATCCTGTGATGATTTGAAATTTACACCTCCTCCATCAAGACGACACCAGAAAGCCAAGCCACCTCCCAGTTCCTCCTTCCCAGCCAGGAACCCCAGACCCTGCCAGGAGCTCATACTTGTGCCATCCTTGCTCTATTTCCAGTGGTGGCCCAGCCAGGCCAGATTTGTCCTATGCAAGACAAAGCCACAATGACAGTTCAGATGTATGGTTTGTGGTTGTTCTTCCTTCTGGTCAAAATATTTCAACCCATCTTCAGTGGATTTCAGTCCTAGATCAAGAATGAATAAACAGCCTGAAATTTTGTCTCACACCAAATGTAAAGGCAGAGAGTTTAAGTTTTTCTGTCACTGCTCTAGCTATGTCACCACTGTTGATGCTTATTACAGTGCTATTTTTATATGGTTGCAGTCGAGGCATGTATTTTAACTGGACAAATCCTATCAATAGTCTAAAGTTCTGTGCTCTCTTCCTTCGCCCATTATTCAGTACACAACACAAATCAGCCTCCCAAGTAATTGCAGCCAGACTTTATTTCTTACACAAAGTGTCATGAGTAAAGAACAACATTGTATTTTATTTGATATTCACTCCCTGCTTTGTTACTGACAATTTGCCTCACAGATTATTTGGGACTGTAGCAAATTATACCAACATCCACTCCTGTGTTTATGTAAGTGAAATTGCTCAGGGACTGAGATGAGGATTTTCAACGGCTGAAATGCTTAAGGAATTGAAAATGATAGAGAGGATATAAAAATACATTGTTTGTCCTTGAGATAGAGACAAGATGTCCAAGTGACTGACTCAATACACATCTTTCCTGCCTCTCACCTTCCTAAAGTAAGATTTAAGTGGGATTGGCATCCATATAAATCTGACCCTGTTTCTCAGATCTTATGGGATTTAGAGGATGTGTGTAGAGAATGAATGTGGTGCTCAGGTGATTCTGTCTATGACTCTGCATAGAAGACACCTTATTTTCATCCCAGATGTTGTAGATGTAGAACTATTCTCCTCAGACAAAGATGGGAATAAAGTAAACATGTCTAGACCAAGTGACCTGAGCAAGGGCTTCCTCCTGTCATGTTTTATATGAACACTTGATATCCAGCTATTCTGTGAGAGGGACACTCCAAGGCACTGGAGTGCCTTCTCCTTGGGTTCTCAGGGGGCTTGTGCTGAGCTGAGCCCCTCATCACACTGCAACTGACAGCCCCAAGTGTAGAAATTACTTGAAGAAAACTTTGAGCTCTCTGAGAGCTACTAATGACACATCAGCAGCCTCGTGGTCCCTGGCTGCAGTCGGAGCTCTGAAGGTATTGACACTTTTGGCAGCAGTCAAGTGGGAATTTTGAGTCTCGCTGTTTTGCAGCTGAATTGTCTGTTACAGATTCCTCAAACAAGAAGAACCAACAGTTCCAGACCAACAGTTTATTTTTTTTTTACGGGAAGGACTCAGGAAAAGGCTGTGCTATAATTCTCCACCTTTTATTACTTCCCATGTTGCCCCCCAAAGTAATGATGAAAAAGGCAGCTACAATGTATGGTACGCCGAAGGCCCATCTGTGGGAAGCTAATTGTTTTTCCCCAGCAACTGCCATATTTATTTTCTTTTTCATCATTTCCGTTACTGCATTCGAACCAGAGGCCATGGCAATCATGGCAACCACCCACACTGACAGCACATGCTTTTATTTTTCTTGGCAACAATTATTTTTCCAACTTGTCAAGTTGCTGATGATATTGAAAGAGCATCTGTTTCACACTGTCTGCATCATTTAATGCAGAAAGACACAGTTCTCTGGCCCATTTTATTGATTCTTGTGACATTTCCCTCTATTAAAGTTTTCTCTTCTTGGCATCTTATATTTTTCTTGGCCTTGGCTTGTTAACTGTATCCTTGTTCATTTTATTACCTTATTTGCTGCCGCTAAGTAACAATTTCATACCAGCCTCCAAATCCTTCCATTGTTCCTTGTGCTGCCTTGGAGCTCTGCAATCTACCCATACTCCCCAGAGCAATACTTTACTTGATCTGCAATAAGTCTCTGATAAAACACAGAATCACTTGGAAAATAGAATGAGACTACTGTGCAAAAGACTCAGAACAGGAGATAGTGACCCAGCTGTTCCTGGTGTTGCTCTGCTGAGAAGTGTGACCCAGGAGCTTCACTGTCATGACCACTGTGTGTTCCAGAGGATCCCAAGAGAATGAGATTATGTTTAGGACTAAAGATAACAGAGGCTGTTCAGTTCAGATGATAATGCTGCATGACTTGATGCCCACCTCAATTTAAATGTTTTGGGATCTCTATTTGTAATCTTCTCTCTATCTTACCTGAAAGACAGTTTCAGGGAAGTGTAGGCAATTGGGCTCTGTGGTGGGCCACATCTTGGTTCCTCTTGGTTCTATTTTTTCCCCTATGAGTTCAGCTTCTTGGAGAAGAGTCTACTTCAAATCCTTCCCAAAGGAAGAAAAATTGGGAAGTAAATATTTTCCTGTCCAGAAATGTATACCAGCACTGCTGTTGCAGAAGGGCATTGTTCCTTCCTCTAGTAGAATTGCTTCCCTCTGGGTTAAGTACATCAAAACATATAAACATATGAGTGTATGAATCTAGTTATCAAGGTGCTCACTGTGAAGATGGTGAGAAAGTATTCCAGGGTGTGTAATATAAGAAAAACAACAACCTGACTGCAATGCATTTCCTGGAACATTTCACTGAAAAATTGCCATCTCACTGAATTTGACATATTTCAGTGAGCACCACCTTTGGGACCAGAAGTCTTGTATTTCAGCTGTCTCCCGAGCCCTGTGGAGTACTTGCAATGCTCGTTAGTTCCTGGATTTGGAATCCTTGCTCATGTTGTCTGATGTAACCTGTAAGGCAGAAACACATTTCCTGAATTCCTGCTGGATCCATTGTATGACTGGACAGTCCCACTGGGTTAGCAAGTTTGCTTGTACTAACACACAGAGTTGTTTGCAAATGTAAGGCACTGCAGATGAAATTCTCTGTTTAGACCCAAAATCTGTTACCCCAGACATCTAAATGTCAATTTGCCTTTCAAACCATAACTTGAAACATTTGCTTTTGGTGTTTTAAACTAATCCCTTTCCCTTCTAATGGGACCATACGCCTTAAATTGCCATAAGATAAATGCTTTTTTATTCTTTGGAGAATTGCTAGCAGATTAATTTTTTTTTTAATATTAAGCAACAGATTACTGAAGATTAAAAATAAATGGAATTCTTGCTGAGCTGCATTGTTCTTAGGGAGCAATGTTATATAAGTACTTGACCTCAGTTCTGGTTTATGTCAATCCCCTGTAAGGTTCAGCTTGGCATTCAATATGTGCCTAGAGCATCTGATATTGAACCTACCACACTGTAAGTCACACACATGTGCGATTCTTGGTAAATTAATGAAATTTCTGCTCCATTTTTGCTTGAAAATAATGGCTCACTCCTTGGACATGCTAAAGAGACTAGCCCTATTAAATATCAGTCAGAAGTGAGGTATACCACTCATTAGTCAAGATAGTCTGGTAGATTTCTGTGATTAAAAGTTAACAGTCTCCTGAGCAAATTCCACCAAGAGGAGTGACTCTACTCCAACCCCCTTAGGACATGTCTGTTCAGGAAGGAGCAAACTGAACCATACTCCCTCTGCTAAAACTCTGAAATGGCCAGATATAATCTAGCTTGGGTCCAAAAGCAGCATTACTGTGGCACTGTGCCCAAGCTAGTAAGTCCTGCTGACAACATTAGGACCAGACACAGAAGTAGGCTAGAAGTAGGCTGGTGCTATGCCAGCACTTTCCTCTCCTGGGCTCACTGCTATCTTCTCTCCAGGGATCTCCCTTTGCCCCCACATTTTGGCAGTCATGGCTGCCATGGGCTGCACATGGCTTGAATACTTTAGCAAGGAGCATGGTCTCAGTCCCTGGACTCTTTGGCTCCTACTGCATTCAGGCTGCTCTGCAGCTGGATCTGCAAGATCAGATTACCTGCATGTACACAGTGTCACATCACACCCTGACAGCTGTGTGTGGATGTTCTGCAAAGCCACACAGTCCGTGCAGGCTGCCCAGTCATCTCTCGGCTGCAGCAGCACATGGGCAGCCCTCCCTCCCTCCCTCCTCCCTGATGGCAGGTCCTACCCCAGCTTGCCTCCACTGACGGGCAATTTTTACAGCCCGTCTCCAAGACCAGACCTCCCCCCTGCCCAAAATTCTAACCAAGGTTCTTTGCCACCAGAGAGCAGGAGCCGGGTGGAGTAGATATTACATGGCCTTTTTGTCACTATGTAGCACAAAGATAACACTCAAATTCATGAATACACAAATTTCACACAGGATCTATCTTTAGTGGGAGAGAAAACATTTTCCTTTCAGAGCCCAACATCAGTGATTTCTCAGGCTTTCCATCACTGTTGCTGCCAACAACTTGACCTTTCATTCCCACATGCTACAGTGCCAGGCTAAAGGGAAAGCAGCCAGGACCCCCGTGGAGCTTCCCCTCTCCTGAGCCAGCTCATTGTCTGTTGAGGCTCCTCTTTGTGCTGCCTTTCCCTCTGCTGCACCCCCAGAGCCAGCCTGCCTTCCCACCCTGGCATCCCTGCACAGGGACCTTTTCCCGAAAAGGACATGCTGGGGAAGCACAGTCTGGCAGTGCAGGTATCCTCTTGAGATGTCTGGCATTGTTTTCTCCAGATGCCTGCATGAGAGACCTCCTCCATCAGGAGTTTCTGTACAGCCTCAGGTACAGTTATTCTGATGACAATATCCCCTGAAACTTGCTGAAATATTACAAAGCTGAACATGTGGAAGCAAGCAAAGCCCAGCTGTCTGAACCAGTGCCCACCCCTCCAGTGCCCAACTGTACATACCCTTACTCACCCTCCAAAAATGCAGTCCAGTGTCTGCAGGATTTTGGGTACTTTATGGTCATGCAAATGCTGTTCTTTGGGGACAAACTATGGGGTCTGTTGCTTGCCCATGACCAGAGTGATTCACCTCACACACCAACATATTTAGGTTCTTGACAGGAATAAAGTATAAGTTCTGTTTCTGGCTGTCCACTCCTTCTCTTTAAGGCTCTTCAAGGTGAGGTTATTCCCCTGTGGGACCCTATATCAAGAGGCCACCAAGTTCAAGATGGGAAACCAAGTTTTGGGATGAGAGGCTTCTGGGGTACATGTTGTCACACAAGATGCCCCAAGCATCATGCCTGGAGCTGCCTTCAGTGCCTGGTGTTTGAACAGGGTGGTTGATTCTCAGGACTGCCCTGGCAAAGCAATGTAAACTGTGATTCTCACAAATTCTAGAAGGAACAGGGTCAGTCTTGACTAATGCTAGCTTCAGTAAATTTAGGTTGAAAGATGTAGACTGCAATGAACTTTTCCAAGAAATCCTTTCTGTTTTTAGCAAATTCATATAACTCTTTGGACTTCTCTGACCACAGATAACTTTATTTTCTTATTATGGCTGTAGAATTTATTAGTTAACAGATACCCAAGCAATTGTTTGAGAACAAGATATAATATCTAAGGGTTTCAGCAGGACCATTCTCCATGCGTTATGTGGCAAAAAACACATAATGTTTTTTTGGATGGGGATGGGGACTAGGAGGGAACCAGAAGAGAATGAAAAATGCATTTTTAAGAGGCTGACTTGATAATTTTGTTTGGTGACAGAGACTTTCCCCTTAGAAAATGAAGTATCAGGGCTTTCTGAGGTCAGAAAACGACCTGGCACCACGAACCCATTAGCTGGAGGCAGATTTTAAATGCATTGGATTGACATGAAGGTGAATCATTATGGTAAAGAAGAACACTGGATAAACTATACACAAAACCTGAGCAGACACACACTGAACTCTGTGACTTAAAGTTACAATGCTCTTTACTGGATGGCAGGGATGGGATTAGCATTGCCAAAGACACTGCTACTGTGCTGGAAGTGGTGTTCTGGAAAGGGAACACAACAGTGGCAAGAAAATGGAGATGAGAGGAACAATTATGAGAGTAAGGAAAGAGTCCCTGAAACTGGTGTATGAAATTGGATGGCAATGATACATTATCTATCCGAGCAGCGTGGATATTTAAGCTGCCACAGACTTGAATAAACATTGGTCATGATATTTGCTGAAGTTGACTAAAGTCCTGTTGTGAATTTCAGTGGCACAAGATTGATCCCTGGGGTCAGTCCTGTGCAGAGGAATGTGAATAGAAGATGCTATAAAAAGACATAAAACATAAAGAAATTTTCTAAGTGCCTTGGCTCGTGGCCCTGAGCATTAACTTTGCATTACTTCTCCACCCACAAGCCATGGAGCCAGCCAGGCCCTCTTGGCCCTAATCCTGGCAAACAAGTCTCAGAGTCTCATGGCACATGGAAGTTGAATCAGACCATCAGAAGGACATTCATTGTGAAGTTCTCAGCCCAAATTAGGCCCCAGGAATTCCGTCTAGTTATGAAAATCAAAAAGCTTCTCCACAATTTACATGAAGCACCCAAACATAGATCCTGCTTTGTCCATGTGGATGGTTTGTGGAAAGCATCCACACTTTATATACGTGCTTCAAATATAGAATACAAAGAGCTTCTTTAGAGATTTGAGGTCCATAATCTTTTGCAGAGGCTGCTCACACATTGCTAAAAAAGGCTGAAAATTCTTCATATGTTGCATGGCATATATGCTGGTAGTGACTTCTGTGGCATGAGTGCTAAACACAGAAGAGCAGCATTTGGTTTGACCAGAGGTCTTCCTAGCCCAATATCTCCTTTTTTTAACAGCAGCCATAAACAGACATCGGGGGATAAGTAAGACCACAGCAAGCATGTAAGGTATTTCCCACTATTATTCTGCCAGACTGCAGGCACTGTCAGCATAGAACATCCTAATCCAAACATGGGTTCATATGTGGTCTGTTTCTCTTCCATGAACATGTGTATTCTCCCCAGAATCTAGAGTAATTAATGTTATACAACTATAAAATCAGCACTAACTCTGCAAAGTGAAAATGTGTCAGAAACTGCTCTGGCCAGGAAGCAAAGTTAAGTGGGGATGACTGTGAGCCTTATTACACAGACAATTGCTTCTCTGTACTCAGCCTTTAAGACAGACTGTGAAAACCATGTGCTGGTCTACCTCTATCTGTATTGTGAATAACAGTGCTAGAAAAATAAAACATTGATGTTGCTAGCCTGGGAAAACTGCCGTTCTTGTGAAAGTGGATTCCTTTCCATGTCTTCCCATCAGAAATGGGAAAGGGGTACAGCTGGCTAAAGTAAGCAGATAAAGTAGAGAAGGACCCCCTGATAGCTGGGAGCTAAGAGGTCCATGTTCAGACTGAGAAGCTTATTTCAGGAAGTTGAACTTCTCTGGTAGCTTGCCAAGAGACTAAAAATCAGGAAATCTTGGAGAGTACTGAAACAAAGAGAAAAAAAATCAGGTTACTTTCAGGTGATTGGATACAGGCATATAAAAAGTACTGTATCAATCACAGATATGCACAGCTATTCCAGAATTCATTGCTTGACTGCACTAGCTTCATTAATCCATAGTTCCCCATGGTTTATAATATGAGGGTGTGCGAAATCAGAACAAGTGACTCTTATTCTTGGTAATACAGAAGCCTGAAGAAGTGCCCAGACCAAATTCTAGTCATTCCCTGGAAAAAATGCTGTAGATCTTGCAAAGAATTCAAATAACAATAATTGCCAGCATAATAATTCACTTGCACAACTGTAGAAATAAGATAGCTGAGTTGTGCTGTGGTCACTTTGAAAACTAAATAAATTGCCAGAGTTACTTCACAAAGCTCTAAAATATGTATCAGGAAGGCACAACATATAAAAAAAGCAATCCAGGTTTCCCATTAAAGCTTTTCTATCCATAAAGTGCCAGAGGCTAAACTGCATGAAATACTCACTGAAAATCCCCTCATCAGTCTTTTTTTTGTCATAGTCACAAGAACACTGAACTGCAACTGTTGTATTTGGCAAACAATGTTAGAACTGCAAGTGAATTCAAAATATCTATCACTAAGACAATTCAAGTGATTGTAAATTGGACCTGCATGAGCAGGCTGGGAGAACACTCGTCTGCTGCTGCAGTAATTATTGTACACATGGGCTTCAGCAGGGTGTCAGCTCTGCAGGCATGGCATCATTATAAACCTCTCACTGCTATAGCTGACCTCGAGAACTTGTCACTGTCACTGGTCTATGGAAATAGCAGACTTACATTATAAATAAACTTCCTATTTTAATGAATAACTGCCCATTTTGGAATTCTAGATTCATAAGGCTGAGACAGACCTTGAGGGGATCATTTTGTCTCTCCTCTTGCTTAGAGGCAGACATGCCTGAAAGATATTTGTTTTAGCTGCTTTAAAAGATCTCCAGTAAATGGGATTTCACAATTCTTCCAGCATGGGAGGCTGCTCTGGCATTTAACTATTCCTGTAATAGGACAGCATTTTTCTTAATATACCACTATCAAACTGGACTGTTTACTGATCAGAGAAATATATGACTGCAAATTTATGCCACTGTGTCCCCCTGGGTTTATGCTGCCCTGAAGATTATGAAAGTTCCAAGTTAGAGTGTTTTTTTAATTGTCAGTTTATGAAACTTGCCCCTAATTTCTGAAGGTCAGGCTGGAATCTTATAGTCACAGAAACCGTGACCACATTAACATGCACGGTCTGGTGCCATATTGAGAAACCAAATTGGCAGGATGGGGGTTATGGATGATATTGCAAATCTGAGCAAAAGCTCAGTTCAGTTTTAAGATTGGAGACTGGGTTTTGGGCTGGGGAGGGGAAATCAGTATTTATAACACAGATGTAGAGAAAATTGGATGTTATTCAATAAGCTTTGGAGAAAACACTTCTGCAAAGAAGAAAAACAGCTTCATGATTTAAAGTTTTTTAAATACCTAATTTATCCAAATAATCTCTCATATGAATTTCTGGAAATATGACAAAAATTAAGTGTATAAAATAGTAAATAGGATAAAATTATCTTCAGCCACTGCATTCTCATCAGTTACAGCATAGGTAGCTTCGTTTGCAAACTTCCTGAGTACACCATTCTGAAAGTAATCAAAAATGTTCTGAGCAATGCTACATGCTGTCACATAGGCCAGACCAAAAATAGAGAGCTGATTTCACAGCTTGAAAATAATTCACTTCAATAAGCAGTTTACACAATCATTTGACAAAGACTAACAAATCTGCTTTTCACAAGCACTGCTACTGGTGGCAAGCAGCTGATTACTAGGCAATAAACAACCTAGTAACAACCAGCCCATTACTAGGTGTTAGGGAAATGAGGAAAAAGCTTAACATTCAGTTGCTGGCTTGTTCTGGGATGAACTACAAGTTAAAGATTGTCTTTCAATATCCATATGATGACAGAAAGTAAATTTAATTATCACTCCTCTTCCCCAGAAATATTAGCATCTCTCTCACAAGGACAGGTTGAGGGAGTTCAACAGGTTCATCGTCAAAAAGAGGAAACTGAGAGGGGACCTCATCAATTTATTTAAATATTTGAACAAAGGGTGTGAAGTAGATGGAGATATTCAAGAACTGTCTGGACACAATCCTGTGCAATGTGCCCTAGGATGATCCTGCTTGAGCAGGGAGGTTGGACCTGACAACCCCCTGTGGTCCCTTTCAACCATTCTGTGATTCTGTGACTCTGATGTGGCTGAAGGAAAACTCTCTACATTGCTATTATTCTCCAGAGAGATAGTAAGGTTTAAAGGTGGGCCTGCAGTGGACTGAGGCAGTGCATATTGAGAATATGAACAAAGATTTAAGAAATTGCAGATCTAAAATAACAGAACTTTTAAGCTGTGAGACGTGTCCTGAAGCACATAATGCAGGGAACAGCACTCACAGAGCTCCAGGCAGTTGGTGTGAACCAGCTATTCCCCCAGCACAACTGAGCACCACACTCAGCTGGAGCACAAGTGTGCAAACAGTGTTAAACAAAACCATGGGTTGTGGGACTTTCCCCCTTGAGGAGGCGAATAAGAGAAGTGCCTACCAGCATTATAGTTTTCTGTCTTCCTCCAAATTAGAATCCACCACTTTATCTTCTGTCCATAATCCAATGATACAAAAATCTCCTACATTATGGTCTTGTGACTTCTTACTTATTTTGTTTCTTAAACAAGCAGGCATTGGTTAGCTAATTCTTGACCAAATAGGATACCTGCAACTATATTCAAGTCCCGTGATTTTTGGTCCTGTTACTTTTTCTAGCAGTAGAGGAATATTGTCTATGCATGAATGAGTGAGCCAGTCAGAGTTTTAAAATGGAAACCATCACCCAGGCTTCCATACAGTGCTAATTGCTCTTGATGGAAAGCATGAAAACATGAGACAATTTTCTATTAAGAAACTGCTGATACATTTTTGTCACTCCAAAATATACTTTAAAATACTAAAGTGATTGAGAAATATTCATTCTTTTATCCCCACTCTTCAAAACCCTCTATGCTGTACAACACATTTTATGTCAAGAGCTGCCTTAGAGATTATCCAGTCAGAGGTAGAAGAACCTCCAGAATATGCTACTATGGGATAGTGGACTTTGAAACCACCCTTGGCAGAAACTGGTAAAAGTGATTAAAAACTGGGCTTTGTGATTTCATTTCTCTTTTTCTCTTCTATCTCACCAGAAGAACACTGAGTTAGAGATACATTTGTGTTGTTAATGAGAGTGTCTGCAGCTATATTTAAAGGGATAATTATTTTTGACAAGAGATGAAAGGGCCTCTCTTTGAGGGTGGGGTTGGGGCTAATCTAACCACACTCTGGTGGGACTTGAATTTCCTTACGTGCTGATTCACATGGCATGGTTGAATTCTTTTGACCTGAAGCTCTGCAGTGCAAGCCTGATGAGGTTTTACTACTTTGCTTTAATGTATGCAGTTACAAGTGAGTTTTCTTCTCCTTGCAAATTAAAAAAAGAAAGATTGAACAGCAGTAAGTGAAAATGGTATTGGTGGATATCCATTCCTTGCAGACTTGTCTCGCTAAGTCATTTTGTATCATGCAGTTATTTGTCTTCTTTATACTATCTGCCAAGTGATGGACAGAGGGAAATCCACCTGTGACTTCATTCCTCTGGATTTCAAAAGGGGAAGTAAAAGAAAATTAATGGAATTATTCCTAAAAATAAAAGAGATTATTTCAAGTGAAAAAAATTCCCTATTTCTCATAGTACAATCAACCATTTCAACTGCATAAAAAATACAAGTAAGAGATAGACTAGGAACATTTTATTAGCTCTAGGCAGGCCCAGCTTCAGCTGTCACTGAATTTAAGGGCAGTATTTTTGCTGGGTGACTTTGAATCAAGCGTTGAAGACCTCTCCCCTCACTGAGCCACCTCAGCACACACCTGACCTACAGCTCGAATCTGCAGCTGTACTCAGCATGTTTGCAAACAGGAAAACACTGTCCATGCAGTGAAAAACATGTCAATACTTTGGAGTACAATAGGACAGAACATTTCAATTGGAAAGGACCTAGAAGGACTCTCTAGTACAACTGCCTGACCAATCCAGGGATCACCAAATTAAAGCCTATTATTAAGGGCCATGGCCAAATGTCTCTTAAATATTGACAGCTGTGGGGCATCAACCACCTCTCCTGGAAAGGAAACCTGAAGTGTTTGACACTTTTTTACACTTTTGGTAAAGATATTGTTCCTAAGGATATTATTATGTGGGTTACCTTAAAATACTAGATAAATAATTTTACAAATTAAATTCCTTGACTTTTCTCTGTTTCAATTTTCTTTTCCTGTCCTCCTAAAAAGCCTGTTGAGTACAAACTAAATGTTAACCAGTCCTGAAGCTTCTTGTGACTGGGATAATTCAGGATAATCTAGCAAAGAAATTCCATTCTCTAGCCCCACTCTTGCATGTGCAAAGCATTCCCCATCATTTTAAAACCCAGAATTAACATAGGCATTCTGACTGAAGGAAATCAGAGCCATCAATTTCACCAGATCAGTCATCAGGTATCTTGAATCCAATTTGGAACTATTTTCCATTCCCCTGCTCTACATCCAATAATTACACACGCTAACAAATAGCACGACCTTTAAATAGCCAAGCTTAAACATGACTCAGCTTGAGCCTTTCTTTCCTTGCTCCCAAAGCAAGCAGCTCATTGATTTTTAAAGCATATAAAATAAATGAAATTTTGTGAGGTTAATGCAAGATGCAAAAGGAATTGGCTCAGGTGCAGGAGCACTCACAGCCTCCTCTTCATGCTGCCAGTCAAGGCAATTTGATTCTGGTGCAAAGGATTTGATTCTATTTCTCATGTCCTGGACCCCCACGGGACCCCTCTGTTCTGGCCACCAAGGGTGCACCTGCTGTGTCCACATGTGCACCAGGCTGGAGAGATTTTTGGTGATGTGGAATATCTAGTGGCTTCCCCACACCCCAGCTATTCCTCCAGGGCATTGTCCTTCAAGCCAGATTATCAAACTGGGATCTCCCAACTAGGCACAATCCTGTCGCCAGGTGTATGGGATAGGGGTGTCTGAAATGACCAGCAAAAAGCTGTGTGTGTCCCACCTGGAACTGCCTGTGGCTGGAGCCCTCATTTGGGATGTAGAAGATGAAGGCAGAAGTCCTTATACTACTGCCCACACCACAGACTAATGTGAGCCAGAGTTCCAACATGAATCTTCTTTCTCACCCAGTGAACATTTAATTAATTTACAGATTCGCACATTTGCAAGAATAAAAGTTGTTAGTGAGGGCATTTCTCTGAGACATGGGATCAATCAGCCAGAACAGAGATTTTAACCTGAATTTCCTGTGTGATTTAAAAACTAGGATGCTGATTGATCTCAGCAGCATTCTCCGTCTTTTAACAAACCCCTCTTAGACATGTCTCAGAATTGATTCTTCAGTGCCTAAATAGCCTGGGAATTAGCCATTACAAAACTGCAATTGGGTTTTGACAAGGCCATTTAAAACTAACCTCCGCTGAGAGCAGAGAGCAGGTAAAATGAGAAGAAAACAATGACGCCCCAGTGCTTCAATCAGGTTTAGTTTCAGCTCTAAAAGCTAAATGAATTTGCAGCATGAAGAGTTTTGCTCAAACTGTTGCCCCTAAATTTCTTAGGTTTTTAAGCAATCCCTGTTTCCTACTTCTTTCTCTCTAAATTATCTCCAATATTTCGCTCCCTTGTGTCTATTTCCACAGGTGAGGGTTTGTATTCCTAGAATATAGTTCAAACCTGAATGCCATAACCAAATACTAATACAGGGAATGTCTAAAAATTGTCACAAGAGCTTCGATTGACAAACCATAAACAACAGGTTTTCCCTCCTCTGTCATTACTGTTCTGACTCCATGTTGGAATCAGGTGTCACTTATACCACTTCCCATGAATATTTCAACTATGATTCAAAACTTCTTTGGCACCTATGTCAGGAATTTTCAAGCAAATTCCCTGTAACTCCACATAAATCACATTCTGTTCCACTTTACTGCCGTTTCTCAATATTTTTCAGTCTCTAGAAACTAGGACCTGTATTAATAGGTAATAGAATGTGCTACTTTAGTTTGCATAATTTTCCTTTGTTCAAATTTAACAAAGTCTCAGTGTTTTGTCTGATAAAGGCAGAAGATTTCTTTTGCCTATTAGTCCACTTGAAATCAGAATGAGCAGATATTCACTCCCAACACATTTTGCTGTTTTATTTTCTTTTTTTCTTTCTGAAAAACATATTCCTTATTTTACAGCCCCAAACTGGGCCGATGAGTTTGTAATTTGTCTGCATTAATCCTTTCCTGCAGTCCCAGTGGGGTGCTACAGAATCATTCACTACTGTAAATGTGGGGCTGTTCTGCAATCACTTATTAATAGAGCTCATTAGCCCTGTGAGGTGTTTGTGATAGGACTGCAGAGCACTGGTAGAACAGAGGTAAGTTTGGAATGTTGCATGAAGGAAAGGCATGTGGAGGTACCTAAAAGAGTGCTGTGGTCAGAGGCAGCTGCTTTTGCAGAAGGGAGCCAAGAGCTCTGCTGAGGGCAGTCTACATGGGCTGGGTGGTGCTGATGCAAGGGATGGTCCCAGCAGTTGCCAGAGCATCTGAGCAGGGTCTTGGAACAGATGAAATTCCCCATGGAAGACACAGCCCAACAGGGGTGTCTGAGGACTCTTGCTAGGACTGGATGGAAGGTGGGCTCCTTGCCTGCAGGAGTTGTGTGCTGGTGGAGAGCCTTTCCTCTCACCAAGAGAAGAGCTGTGGGAGCAGATCTGCAGACTGTGGAGTGGCAGAGATGATGGAAAGAAGTTGTCCAGATCTTCTCCAAGACTTTGCAGGTACAAGAGCCTGAACATTCCGCTGTACTGAAGGAGACACAGGGACAGTCTGAGCTTGCCTGGCTGGAAAACAGAGACTCACAATGACCGAGGCTGGAAGCTTCTGTTTTGAACCCCATAACATTGGGACTCAAACAGACTGAAGAAATGGGCTGACAGAGAATTGGGAGCCACTCTGGGGAGGTAATGTCTCTCTCAGCAGTGGTATTCTCACCATCTGTATCCTGATACACCTGCATCCTCTGTCCCTCACTGGACTCCCCAGTACAAAAGAGACGTGGCTGTTGCATTTGCATTGCCCCCAGATGAGGGAAGGAATGATGAATCTGACTCCATGTTCTCAGGAGGCTAATTTATTATTTTATGATACTACATTATATTAAAGAATGCTATACCAAACCATAGTAAAGAATACAGAAAGGATACTTACAGAAGGTTAAAAATATAATAATGAAACTCACCCTTTCCAGAGTCTTGACACAGTTTGATCCTGATTGGCCAGTAAGTCAAAACAATTCACAGCAGAAATCAATGAAACAGTCACCTGTTGGATAAACACTCTCCAAACACATTCCAAAACAGCAAAACACAGGAGAAGCAAAACAGATAATTACTGTTTTCATTTTTCTCTGAGGCTTCTCAGCTTCCCAGGAGAAAAATCCTGGGCAAAGGGATTTTACCAGAAAATATGAATGTGACACGTGACAAACTGAAATGAGTGCCACACAGGCCCATGATGCTCATTAAGGGAGAGTGGGGCATCTGCCATGTGATGTGAGGCTGGGAGGCAGAGCTGTTCAGCCTGGAGAAGGGAATGTTCATGGGAGAAGTCTTGCCTGATGGGGGGAGTAGAGGAGACAAAAGTCAAGGTAATCTTGGTGGTGCTCAGTGAGAGGAAAAGAGGCAAAGGGCAAAAAACTGAAATACAGAAAATTCTGCTTAAAAGTAAGGAAAAGTACTCCACTGTGAGAATGACTGAGCACTAGAGCAAGTGGTCCAGAGAGGCTGGGGAGTCTCCATCCTTGGAGACTTAACTGGACATGACCCTGAGAAACCCATTGTAGCTGGCCCCGCTTTGAGCCGGGCAATTGGACGAGATGATCTCCAGAGCTGCCATCCAGCCTCAGCTGTCTTGAGGAAAACTGCCTCTTGCCAAACATCTCTGAGCTGTTGAGAATGCTGATACATCAGCTTACTCTCTTGCTGAGCATTCCAGACTGGTCAGAGACCAGGAAAACAGAACAACACACTTAGGCAGCATATTAGAAAAGAACCTCTAATTCATGGCTTTTATTTATGACTCACCTCAGGGTACTGTAGGGTTGCAAGCACAGTGGAAACTGTAAAAGTTTTCTAGTTTAAAAACTATTTTCTTTTAATAAATTCTGCTTATGTGGCACTCTAAGTGCTAGTTTGTTTTTCAGGAGGCTGTTTGCATGCTGTGTACGACTGCCTGCAGCATCCCCAGGTGAAGAACCTCTGAAATTCAGAGACATGCAAATGACTCTGAGAATACAGTAGCCTGTCTAAGAATACAGGAATCACAGATTGCTACCCAGGGTAGGTAATAATGAATTTTGACACATGAGAGAAGGTTATCAGGCAGAATAAGAAGTACTGGGTTGAGAGACCATCCCATCCTAAAACAATGAAAAATTTATTGTTGTCGTCAACCACCAGGAGATAATAGGGAACTGAAGTTGTGTAAGACTTACAGATTATGACAGTTACAGACCTCTTCTTTCCCATTTTTGTGATGGAAAATATCTAAAGATTTTTAAGATACATTCAAATATTTGACTATCACAGTCACCCTAATTAGTTTTCAGGGTAATCTTTTCCTGCATAACCTTTAGAAGCAGCACCATAAGATCTTTATTCCACTTCTAATTGATATCTTGAATCTTTATAGCATCCTGAGTTATGCTCAGGCACGTATATAAATATGGACTGAATTTTGACTCATGCAGAAGAGAAAAATGTTTCTTTCAATCTATCACATTTCTACTGTGCAATAGAACCATGCCTAATTTATTATAGTTTGGCCAACTCATAGAAAAAGCCACTATATTATTAAATAAATTTTACAATAAGTACAGACATGAAAGGTTTTTCATCCTGAACAAAGTCTCTTACCATAACCTCTTTAGGAACCTGGATCCATAACGGATACTAGAATGTTTAAAAAGTAACACAAATTTTGTAACAATGCAGCTTTTCATCAGAAGATGCAAATTTACAGAGTAGGAAGGAATAATTGAACCATTTCTGGGTTTACAGACTTTCAGCAAATTAATTTCTGCTAGTCCATCCTCAAGTTAGGTATCTTAGAAGCTGCAGCATCACTGGTATGATTATCCTCAATAAAACTAACAATCTTTATCTTTTCATAGGAATTATTGTCTGCTGAATTCAAGCAGAACACCAGCTTCACTAGACATAGATTTACAAGGTCTGAAAAGGCACCTTTCTTAGAAATCTTGGGGATTTTATGTTTCTTTTCAAATGCAGCCTTTCAAAAAACAAGATTTCTTTTAATGCAGAAACACTGTTTTCTGATAAGCACTAATACTTGACTTTACAGTGCACTGAACAGAGATCCTGTCCAGAAATCATTACCAGGAAACTGCATTTAGCTCCCATTGTTGCTGGGATTTTTCCTGAGTATAAAACTCAGCATTAAGCTAGGAAAAATATCACATGAATAAATCCAAATTAACACACCTTTCTAAGAACAATATTAGCAATATATCTTGCATCCACAGATGTTTTAGGGGAAAAGTATCTCTGAGCTATGGCTTATCAGATATTTCCTAGCCCTGGGATCCAAAACACCAAGGCCTAATTTCTAGGTGCAGGAATTGCTACTTTGTGCCTCTGTTTTCCTGCCAGTTAGACAGGAAAATGAGCTCTTCTTCCTTTATAAAACATTTTAAGATCTGCTGGGGTTGCACTGATTAAGAAACAAAGATATTTGGGTTTGCTATTATTTAAAATAATGAAAATTAATAAGACACTGAATTAATGGGAATTTTCCCAACCTCCCCACATGGATTTCCTGCTTATTACATCAGGCCTCTATAGAATTACTTAATAATGTCATACATAAACAATATATTCCTATAATGATTTTTGATTTGGGTCAATCCACAATAAATACAAGTCATGTTAAACACTGATGTGCTTAAACTGGACAAAATATAATACTCCTGAAAATACAGAATTGATCACCATGAGTTACAAATATGCCAAAACCTACTCTGACCTACTCAGCAAGTCCATCTCAAAGCATTTCTGCTCACAGACTCCTAGGAATTCTACTGCCTACTGCTAATTACAATTTACTGAGGTATAATTCTGCTTGGAGCTGCTCTAGATTTGGTATGGCCAGCATCCCTGCTAGGAGCAAGCCCAGAAGCTGGTCCCTGGTTGTTCCTCCCATTTTTCCCCATGCATTTCCACTTTTTGACCCATAAATTCACATCCACAAGAAGCTGGCAGGAGGGAATTTTGTTTTTTTTAAGAGTGGGCTCACATTTATTTGTTCTAGGAAAGAGGGCAAGGAGCAGTTTGGCCCACCTGAATTCAGTGTCAGTTTTTCAAGTGCAGCCCATCCCTGTACAATTTTCTTTATCACAACTCCAGCCCCTTCTTTATCTTTCAGCTATTGCTGTGCACCTCTGCTCAGAGTTCTGCATGGCAACTTTTATGTCTCTCTCCTCAGAAAGACCTTGAAAATTCTGGGTCCATCAGTGAATCAGAAGCTTAGCCTATTTTTACTAATGTGCATTACCTGATGGTGCTCAATTATACTTTAATAGACCCTTATGAGGGCTCTTATCAAAAAGTCTTTTGAAAATCCAAGTATGCTGTTTCCAGCAGGTTCCCTGCATTAATACTGAAAAGAGCTCAAACAAGGTAGAGAAGCACATTTTTTCTTAGAGAAGCAGGGCTGCTTTGATCCTGAGGAGCTATACTTATACAAGCATTGTGCACTTCCACCTCTAATTGAACCCTCAGTCGGGTTCCCTGCTATCATAATAAAGTTTACTGATCTGTAAAGCCTCAGATGCCCAGAGCCTCATTTTGAAGATAAGCATCATGCTAATGGGGTTTAAGTTTTCAGGCTCCCTTGCTGTAAAGACTATAATATATCCTTGTCAATGTTGCTCCTCTTTAATGCTTTGTTTGTTTTCAAACCCTTGGATGAGTATCAGTCAGTCCTTGTGATTTACTGCTCCTGGGTTTCACAAGTTGTACCAGTCATTCAGTCTATTAAAGCCTATGATGAGATTTTAAATAAAAGTGCCCTTTAAATAGGATTTTCCCCATGTTCCACCATAAAGATTGATGCACAAGTGTGCTTTAATTCCTCTGCTTATTTCTATTATAGCTGATAGAATTTTAAAACTTTACTTAAAACCACTTTTTCAATGTACCACTGTCCTAGCATATTACAAAACTCACTGTGAGAATTTGCTTAGCAGGACTGAAGCCAAAACCATAAAACCATCCAGGTAATTTTCAACACTTTGTTCTACAAGGGATAAAATGCACAGTTTGCTTGAATCCCCTCAGCAAGTGCCTCCACTCTTCTGAGTGTAAGAAAAGCCCAAGGTAACTCCTGATTTTTCTTTCCTGGGAACAGGTTTTTGTAGAGGGCATCAAACCCACCATTCTGTGTGGCAACATTCAAGCCCCAGCACACCAATCAGAAAATGCAGAGCCTGAATTCCTTAAAAAAAGAGGAGTATGAGAAATTTAAAAAACACTCCAGAGCTTAACTCGGAGTTTCTCAGTCCACATCTGCTCCAAAGAGCATCTTTGTCTTCTGTAAGAGCTTTCCACCAACTGTGGACCTGCCCAGTGCACCAGTTAGATCAGCTCCCTAAAATACACATTCCTGAATATATGGGAAAATAGTGCTATGTCCCAATATTCTCCCCAGTTTTCCCAAGGCTGGTTTTGTGTTTGGTTTTTTTTTTTTTTTTCCCCTGGAAGACTCTTCTAATGTTGTTCAATTGTTGTTATTTTTAAGCACACCTCAGTTTGTAACACTGTAAATATGAGCTGAACCAGTGACAATGCTTTTGAACACTGAGTGGAAGAAAGACATACTCTTTTGTGCATAAACAAAAATAAAAATTTGTTAACTTTCTCTTTGAAAGCCTCTGGACATTCATGCCTAGGAGGGAGGATGATGGAAAAATAAGGAGAGGGAGAGAACTGACTGGAGATGGTAATCCAGGCTGGTGCTTTTTCCTTTCTTAGGAAATATTTACTCAAAAAGGAGGATAAGACTTTGAGAAGTTATAATTTTCACATGGTCAGGAAGGAGGTTGTTTAATTTTTTTTTTTAATATAATTGCCAAGAAGGCTTGGATGCAGTCAGTCTCCAACCTAGGCACACAGACTGCTGAACCCAGACACTGAGAGTACAGGCTGGATGTTTTCTGGCCATGGATCAAAGTTGTGCATGGTAGAAACTGTGATTTGTCATGCCAATACCTCCCAACATCTGCAAACAAAGTGCACTGATCACAAGGGGATGGACTCAGTCCCAGCACTGTCACCCTCAGAAACCAGATCAGCAGGTGGCACAGGCACAGGTCTCCAGCTGACCACTAAGCAAAAACTGCCCAGACCAGACATTTCAGAGCCAGTAATGGTCTGTGCTTCATTTTCTGGCTGGGTTAGCTTGCAGCACTGGGGCACTGATTTGTTTACTTGATGTGTCAGCTGAAATCAGCCATAACTCTGATCAGAGCAAATAACTACAGGTGCTCAAAATTTTTTGGCATGATGACACTTTACCCAAGTCAAAATAATGCATAGGTGGCTTTAATGATCTGTATTTTGAGGCAAAACAGGATCTGTAGGTAAGGGCACAAGCACAGCACAGCAGCAGGAGGGTCAAGGCCCCACTCTGCCAGGCTCAGGACAATCATAGACACACGAGAAGCTTTGCTTTGAAGCAGGAGGCTGGGCAGGGCCACCTGCCTGAGGCTCTGCTGACACTGGCATGGGCTGAATCTGTAAAGAAGAACAGCTAGAACTGAGGGACCAAGGCCCAAATTAAAGGTTTTTCCAGGGTTAATGCTAGTCTGCTTTGCTGGCTGGATGTCTATCAGCAGGTTGGAAAGCACCAACTTGTCCTTCCAAAGCACATCCTCTAGCTAAGTTTCACCCAAAACAAATTTGTTCAATGAGGATGATAAAGTGCCACTTCAATTTATCTCTGACCAAAACTGAAACATTAATGTGGATGTACCCAGAGTCTCCAACACACCAAGTTGTGGTCTGACCAATAAGTATTTTTATTGCTCCAATTTTGCCATAAAATTCACAGTTTCCAATTCAGTGTAGATCAGAAATGAATTAAAAATATGAAAAGGCTCCCTGCAACAGAGTTGTTGGCAAGTGAGTAGCTCTACTCAGAACACCATGCTGCTGCACACCATGAAGAAAGAACATTGTGCTGCCTCTCAAGCTGGCAAGGAGAGTCATTGACATGTTTGTTGCTGACATTGCTCCTGAGGTTTGCCTATCTGTTAATTAATAAAGGGTTTAAATTTAAGACAGTAGAAAATAATAATCCCTCCACATGTAAATAAATTGTTTAATTTATGCACCCATTTGTGGGGCTGGATTTGTGGGAGCTGAGGAGATGCCTCTAACTCTGCATGTTCATGTGCTTTAGGGCTCAGCATGTCAGCCCTGCTCTCACTCCAGGAAAGATCTTGTCCTGCTGCTGCTACGGCCAGCAGCAGCTCTGCAGGTCATGTTCTCAGAAACAGCCTGTCAATACCCAGAGCTAATTCCTCAGCAGGATGTCAGTGAGAAAATAGAAGGCTCAAACTGGTCTCTGGACTCTGAAAAGAAATTCTGAATGTACAATACAGCTTTATTCAGGCGGATTTTTTTTCCTGGGGACAGGTTTCTATGGAGGGCATCAAACCCACCATTCTGTGTGGCAGCACTCAAGCCCCAGGACACCAACCAGAAAATGCAGAGCCTGAGTGCAGTTTCCAAAGACTTTTGTGGCTATCTCCAGCCCCAGACTCCCTCCCTCCACCCCCTAACATGCTGCAATGAGCCGATTCAGGAGGAAGGTTGGTTCCGTGGAAATTACCATAATAGATGTTGGTTCAAACCAGAAAATTAAATCTTGGGAGGCTCACCCAGGGAAGAGTTGCTTAAGTTAGCAAACAAAGTGTAAGAACAAGGCAATGAACGTATTTAAGTGTGAAATTAGAAATCTGTAATCTGAGCAGGACTAAGCTTGAGGAGTCACAGAAGCTAAATACCCAACCAGAACCCTCAGACCCTGACAACCTTCTGCAAGGCAGCAGCTGCAGGGTGCCCACAAGCAGAGCAGCAGATCAAAGGGGCCATCCTGTCTGTTTGCCAGCCTGGCTCTCACTGTGAGCACCAGGGCTCCCTTCCACAGCCATTGCTGACAGGTACCATGCCCTCCAGCCCTGCAAGGGGTTTGCTCACTCAGGGTGTTATGTGCTTTGACAGTTTCTCAGAGGGAAGAGTGTTCTAAAACTAGCGAATGCTTCCAAAAAACACAGTAAGTGTTTCTTTTCACAAACTCTCAGACTAATTCATGCCTCAAGTAGCAGCTATTCAAGTGTCCTCTAAATGTGAATGGGATTGAGGATTTTACTTTTATCACTACAGAGCACTAGGCATTTTATTAAACATTGACCAAGCTGTCTGCAATGCAAAACTTTCCCCAGCAGAAATACAACACAAAGTACAAACTCCTTGGTCTACCTGTAGCTTCATGAGAATCTGAATAAAACGTGGAGAATCTACTGAATAAACTGAAATATTTGTGCACCACACAAACTACCCAAAAAAAAAAAAAAAAAAACACCAACTCACTCACTTTTCCCTGAAATGCAGTTATTTCTGAAATGCAAGGCTGGAGAAAATATCATGGGTACACAACCATGAAAATAAGTCTATCTGGGTAGATACCTTGTGATTACTCAATTTCTAGTCTAATAGGGTCTAAAGTCTGGATCAGTTAAAAAACATGCAAGGATCTTTGGTTTTGATAAAATATGGCAAAGTTATTGACTCTATTTCTCATTTGAAGAATTGGCTAGCAGTTCTCAAACCTTGTGATGATGCATTGATTTAGCGCTCAGTGTGGCTGAAAAAATGTGAGATGCAATAGATAAACAATTCTGTCCCCTGTCATTAGCACTGGTATCTTGAGAACAAGGACAAGTGCTGTAAAAGCTGCAGAAGCAGGCAGAAAAAGTGACAGAAGTGTCTGTCTGGACAGTAATGCTAATAACAGCTCCTTGAGTCGCTAGGCTACCTTGAAAATTGTGCTGCCACATCTTCACTGCTGCCTAGCCAGCTATATTGGGTATATCTGTCCTTACTGTAGTCACACATCTTATTACAATACTTTTGGGAGTCTCCAAGTCAGGTATTGAGGCCTTTTGCTTAAAATGTGAAATCTGCTGCTTGAAGTACAAATGAGAAATTTAGAGGATTAGAAAGACATTAGAAAGAGGCCAAGCAAGCAATCAGTCAGCATTCCTGAAAAAAGTAGGGACAAATCCCTAACAGGTTACCAGCATGGCAATGACAGTGGTGCCCAGGAGGCCCCAGTGGCTTCGGTCCCACTGACTGCATGAGAGCCACCTGTGCCAGAGCCACCTGTGCCAGAGCTGGCACATCTCTGAAATTACTCACTTGGTTTTGCTACAAAAGAAAAGGAATCTCTGGAATTTCCTAGGACAGCTTATGCTGCTTTTTACACAGCTAAACAGCTCTAGGTAGTTCACTACTGGATTTCCATTGAGACACCACCAAGGCTGTGATCTACAATCAATATTATTGACTGTTGCCTGGTTTCTGACACATGCCTGGGATCCATGGAAGGAAGAAAGACCTGGTGGGAAAACACTATAATAAAAAGCCTATCCTTTGTAATTATTGCCAAAAGCAATTGATCTGGAGGAAGCAAAGATTTTTCTATACTTGTTTTCTTGCCGCCCCATTGCAGATACCCAAAGCCCAGATGACTCATGGCCATCACAAATGTCTGGAGGCACATGTGGGGCTCCTGCAGTCTTGGGGACTTATTTCAATGTTCAAGTCCTTGGTTTATGTACCTAATACTAAGCAGGATCTCAAGAAAGACTGTGTTTTATCCCTGCAGCTGCCTCAAAGTTAGCACACGCCTGCCATATGGCAGACTGTAGACCCATCCAAGTATTTTGAGTGCCATTTAATTGCTTTTAATCAGCAACCAGAAGCCAACATCAAAAGGCCTTCCTTTGAAACTGAATACTCTCAAATATCAAATAAATTTCTACCCAGACTGAGGTATAGGACTGCAGAGCTAGAAATTGGACTTTTATCTAAATTTACTTATCTGTCACCATGCAAGCCTAAGCAGTTGGGTTTTCTCTCAAGGTGACTGTGCAGAGAGACCCTGATGAAGCTGTAACAATATTCACTGGCACAGAAGTTAGCTATGTGTCAGGCATTAACACTGCTTAAAGCTTAGATTTACAGAATGATTTTCTTCCCTGTGCTTCAATGCCAGAATTTACTGGGTTCTTGTGTAACTGATTACAATAGGAGTTGCTGACAGTTCTATCAGACAGATAAGGACACTTGAAACTTTTCTGCACTATTTCTAAGTCAAAAATACCTTAAGATGTGTACTGCCCACCTACACAGGAGGTGAGATTTTATTTTTTAAAGGACTGCAGACTGACAATCACCTTGCAAGAGGTAGTCACACAACCTCATAAAGGATGCAGCTCCCTGTGAAGTTTCAGGGGTGGCATTAACTGCTAACAGAAGTCATCCCAAATTCCATATATTGCCAGCTGCCAGAGCCTTTCACTTCACCTTTAAAAAAATAGCCACAGTGTCATTTTGCAGAAAGAGAAAAACTACATCCATGAGGAAACTTGTTCAGACACAGTTTGCCATCATGTCTGCGTGGCTGTAAAGCACAGATCATCTGGAGCAGCAATTAAAATTGGAGGAGGACGAAGAGGTCAGTGGACCAGTCAATAATCAGAGCATCTTCTCCCCACAGCTGGCACACAACCCCTCTGCAGCTTGTTGCTTAATTAAGATTTGGAGTTTTCTGCAGTGCACTTCTGCCATCTAGAGGCTTTCCTGCCCTGCTGGAACTCTCTTCCAGGAGGGATTTTTTCCCTTCTGTATCCCAAACATTTCTAATCGGGTATAAAATCTCTGATTAAAGGATGGCAAGGCTAAGACTAATATCATATATGACTAAAATAGAATTAAGCATAGGTTGGAAATATGAAAGAGGTTTCTTTTGAATCACAGCTTTGGTGGACTGCAGATTTTATCACATAGTTATATTTCATAATAATCCCTCTGAAATAAACCATTTTGAAGCAGAAGGGATAATACAGAAGACCTAAATCAAAATCTAAGATAAACCATTCCAAATACTCCAGTGCAAGACACCGATATTTTTTATAGTGTCTGAGTCTGGAAAAGCTTTTTGTTTATCACCCACAAAATAATTCAACTTATAATGAAGGTTGATCCATGATTAATACAAATCTTTTACAAACTGCATTGCTGACATACTGCAGTTAAACATCCCTAAGTACATAAAAGTAAGGGGATTTACATAATGAATCCCTCCACTCACCCCATCACACAACAACCCACCCCACATGGTTAAATCAGACCCCCAAGGCATACTGAGAAGATCTTTTAAATCCCCAGCTATTGATGCAAGCAGGAAGACAGTCCCACTAGCTCAGCCACCTACTATCCTGTAAGCTTTGAGCACCTCTCATGCACAGCTCTCCTATTTAAAAGCCAGAGTCTTTTCTTCCTCTCTCTCAAGGAACTACCCATAGCTCCATTAGGAGAGAGAGTACACAGGAGAAAACAGAATGGGAGAGCCAAGTGTGGCAGGGTGAAAGCCCCAAGGCAGGGTGCAAATCTGGATTTAGGATCCGTGTTTGCACTGCAATGAGAGGCGCTGCCTCGAGGCTGCCTTTGACACCACTCACACTGCTTTAATGGCAAATGGGAAAGCTGAGCTCCTGGGGCAGCTGAGGGCTCTCCTGGACAGTGTCTGGCCTTGGAGCCAAGTACATCAGGCAGCATAATGTCAAGTGTACAGAGAGCTTGTGTTCAGGCTATGCACGAGGCAGTCTGAAGGCAAGTGGGCCATGAGCCAGAATGATCCTAATTGCTCTTGTGCATCCCTCAAATCCATCTCCCAATCAACTGCAATGTAGTGTACTCACTCAAATGTCAGCAGCCTCAGCCTAAAACAAAACTCCAAAAATTCATGCTCAAGATCTGCCTGAAAGTTCACCAGAAAGATGTGGATATGCCTCTAGTGTCTGTAAATTCATGCTTCTGAAGCCCTTCTTGAACATCAAATCTGCTGTGGAGCAGGGTCCAAGTGCCCCCAGCAGCCACAGCTGTTGGCCATGTTTGGAAGTACCTAACACACAACAACAGGATCAGCCTGAAAACAACATATGGCTGCAGATTTTTTTTTTTTTTTTTTAATAAAAGTGGTGGAGAAGATTGTTTGAGCTTTCAATGCAGTGTTGGTTTAATGTAAACTGCATGGTGCAAGGTGAAGGCTTGGGACAGTGTCAACACATTGCACACCTTTCAGCATACTCTGAGTGCTGAAGAACAAAGCCTCTCAGCACCTGCACTTAGAAAGTCATCTCTGTTCTGCTTTTAAAAGAAGAAAAACCCATGTTTGCTCTTAGGAGCACGTTCTGGGTCCTGGACACCAGTGTACCTCTTCACATGTGTTTGGGAGGGCAGATTTCAGTGACATCCCTGTGTTACAAATTCCTGCTAGCTTGTTCTGGTTCCCTCCCTTCTCTGCAGACACCTCTTTCAATACATTTTCAATAACTGTACAGGATTTATAGACCTTAAACTGAACATTGGCTTCAACTCTGAAAGGTCCCAAATAATCACTTACTGTTCAGGACACATGGATCTAAGCGAAGTCTTTGGAGACCAGCAGGAGTATTCTGAGCCTTTAGCCTATTTCTGCTGCCCAACAAACCAGATAGAGTCATCAGGCATAGCATTTTCCTAATGCTGGAAAGAGCTCAAAAGAAAATATGGGAGGGAGAAAAAGAGCACGAGGGTATCAGATTCAGAATTACTGGGATGCTCTTATGCCACTGTTTTCATTGTATGCCAGTGCCAAGCCAGCTCACATTCGTGAAGAAGCACAAGTGCCTGAGAAAGGCCTTGCTGGTTTTTCTGTGATAGTGGAGGCCAGGAAAGGCTTACCAGCACAAAGTGCATCTGTTCCAGCAGGCACAAGGAATGGAGTCCCTCAGATTTGTCTCTTTTGAAGACAGCAGGGACTACTCCAATGAGTGGTTAAGCTCATCAGCTTTTAAAAGATTTGCTGTGGCATGGGGCTGCCTCCCAGTGATCAGATGTGACCCCACCGAGTGCCTTAAAGTCTTAGGAAAAATTGACTTGCATCTCAACCAGTTAAGCACTTCAGTTCTTCTGCCAAGCAGGAATCCCACTACTGGTGTCCCAGGAATAAAGGCCGTAAACAAGCAGTAAAACATCCTGCAGAGTAACCTTTTTGTTCAGTGCTCACAGAGGGGCTAACGCAGTGGGGTAGCAGCAACACAAATCATCATCATTATCATCCTGAAAGATGGAGGGAAAAATACCTAAAGGAACAAAATTGAAAAGAGAAGCATGCTTTCCAGGTCAGCTTTTAAACTAGAGGCTGTGCTCAAGTGAGTTGTAATTTAACTGTGGGAAGTTTTTATCCTCTGTGTGTTATAAAATACAGAGCAAGATGTGACTAAATTGATATAACTCCAATACAAACTCCTCCAGGGAGGCAGGAGAAAGGCACTGTGCTAGAAACAGCAGCTGAAGACAATGCATTAAATTTTGAGACCTGTACTCTGGAGTTTTAAGTATTGATTTATGAAATTACACAATTATCACCAGTATTGATTTGAAATACTAATTTCCTAAAAGTGATTGATTGGTGACAATGAAATAATTCAAAAGGACAATATTAAAAATATTATATCTTTACAACTAGTGAAATCTAAGTCTATGGACTCTTTTTAGTTATATATATAAACTCAGTGCCTGTCATCTGTGCAAGCAGCACTGACAAAACCCTGCTGGAAGGCCCCTTCTCGTCTGAGTTCAGTCAAGTTGTAATTGCTTTCCCTGTGTGCTGGCTTTAGGTGCTGTAGAGTTAATTTTCTTAACATTGGCTAGTATGGGGCTATGTTTTGGATTTGTGGACAGGTGACCCAAAGTGACCAGAGAGAAGTCATCATGCTCAGGATATAAACTGGGGGGAAGAAGGGGACATTTGGAGTGATGGTGTTTGTCTTTCCAAATCACCATCACATGTAATGGGGCCCTGCTCTCTTGGAGATGGCTGAACACCTGCCTGCCCCTGGGAAGCAGTGAATTAACTCCTTCTTTTGCTTTCCCTATTAAATTGCTTTTATCTCAACTCATAAGTTTTCTGGCTTTTGCCCTTCTTATTGTCTCCCTGAACCCACTGGTGGGGGAGTGAGTGAGTGGCTGCCTGGAGCTTGGCTTCAGGCTGGGCTTAAACAGCACAACCTTGTGAATTTCAGTCCTGTTGAAACACCATGTTGCTAGTCAGCCCCTTAGAATGGGTTGCTCTTCGTGGTGTCTCCCTCTGATTTCCTCCATACTGTACCATTTTTAGTTGTGTGAAGCAAAAAATTCTGCCATGTGGGGCCATTTCTCATTCACTATCATGATGGTAGCTTAGGTCAGGCAGTGTGAGATGTCTATACCTACACCCTACAACCTTTCTGATGTTAAGTCTTAGCATCTACTGATGTCCCATCTGAGGTCTCATCTAAGGTAAAGTAGATGCCAGGTGTCCACCAGAGCCACTCTATCAGTCAGCCTCCTCAGCTGGGCAGGGGAGAGACAACATAACTAAAGGCTTTTGGATACAGACAGGGTTCTCCAAAGGGTCACAAGTCCCACCAGGAACCACCTCCAGCACGGACTTCCCAAGGACTCACAGCCTCCTTTCAGTATCCCTCTGCCCCAGAGTGGGGTCCTGCAGGGGCTGCAGGTGGATCTCTGCTCCACCAGGGACCTCCATGGGCTCAGGGGCACGGCTACCTACACGTGGTCTTTACACAGGCTGCCTGGGAATCTCTTTCCAGCACCTGGAACACCTCCTGCCCCTCCTCCCTCACTGCCACTGGTATCTGCAGGGTTCTTGTTCTCACATAGTCTCACTCCTCTCCCTACTGGCGTTTTTTCCCTTTCCTGAATACATTATCCCAGAGGCACCGTCACTGGTGGCTCAGCCTTGGCTAGAGACAGTTCTGCCTCAGAGCCAGCTGGCATTGGCTCTGTTGGATGTGGGGGAAGCTTCCAGAAGCTCCTCACAGAAGCCATCCCAGTAGTAGTCACCTTCTACCAAAATTTTGTCACACAAGCCCATTGTCTTTGTGTTTCATGCCAGGTCCTCCCTAGAACAGACTTGGAGATGTAGAGAGGACTTGAACATCCAGGGGCTGTTGGGCTCTGGGGGAAAGCACTGCCAGCAGAGGAAGCAGAACAAAGTTCATATCAAGTGGACTGGTGCAAAGAATGGTGAGTTTTGTTCAGTACCACTGCTGGTTTTTCACATCTCCCATCTCAGACCCAGTTCTTAGCTCCATGCCTGAAACTGGAGGTCCAGGGAAAAGGCCCAGACCATCACTCTCCATGTGGCTGGTGCCATTGGTTGATCCAAATTCAACAGCCAAAGCACATATTATGATTTAAATGAACTTTGTGATGAGGAACAAATTACACTAGAAAATATATTACGGGTCTTGCTCTTACACTTGATGAACTGTATGTCTATTGATTTAAAAATACATTTTTCTTTCTTATTGTCACTTAAATGTATGGGATACTAACTGATTCATGAAGCAGTAGGTATTGTTTCTTTTAACTCTGATGATAATTACCGTTATTTAATGAATAAGGTCCAGGTTCAATAAAAGACCCATCTGGCTTCATATAATAAATTGATTTTATGGGGCTGCTGTGAAGTGCAAGCCAGAGAGAGTTTTTATTGAATCTAGGCCCAAACACAATATATCACAACTCTCATTTTCAGCTTACTTCATCTATTAATAAAACTCCATTTAATATCCTTGGATATTTTTCAAAAGGTTTGTCCTTTATCCTCTTTGTCATAATTAGCACGGAGGGTAATTAGTTTTTACATAGGCGTTTTCCTTCATCTAGATAAAAGTCATCTAAATTGTTTTCATTTGCTTATGGAAATGAGAACACCACGTTTTTATTTCTCCTTCAATTGCTCCCTGGCGATTACCTTAATTGGAATTACTATTTCTATACTCTGTTGTGGAGTTTAACCCTTCAGGAGCTGTCGTGGTGGACAAGGAGCCCAGAGCCTTTGGTAAATAACAAATGAACTGGTTCTGCACGGACCTAAAGCCTTCAGCTGCCATGTCAAGTACCCACAGCAAGATTTTGAAGGTCATGGGACCCCTGTGACTGTGGGGTAGTCTCTGGGGAGGGAGCACAGATCTGCAGCCCCACGCATTGCCTCGGAGGAGGCCACCGGGGTAGCTCCCACACTGTGGTGCCCACACTGGCATCCCAGGATGGCTCTCCTGAGTCCAGCATGGGAAATCACAAACCCAGAACAGCAGCCATTGCTCTGCCTGCCTCAAGTCCATTGGCCCAGAAGCTGCTGTCTTTGGGATGCCCCAGCTCACAGCGCTGCACCTGTAAACAGAGCTAGGGGGGAAGGTGAGGTGAGGCAGCAAAGGCTTTACCCAGAGAGGGCTCAGATCCACCACGGGGCTCCATCTGCATTCAAGGGACTTTCAAGGGACCTGTCTGCATCACTGCTGAAATATTCTGTTTGTTTGTTTCTTCAGGAAGATTGCTGTAAAAATGAAAAAAACATATACATATATACCGGCAATAAAATTCATAGATTTGGATATAATTTCACATGTAATACAGTGTCCCATAGAACTCCATTTGCATTTAATAAATATCTCTTTTCTACAATGTCTTTTATATCAGACAAAATTTGTATGAAAATATAAGATAAATTAAAATTTAATTATAAACTGCAATAAAAATTATTAGAGGATATTATTATTTATTTAGTAACAAGAATATTTAAATTTGCATGTCAGTTTCTGAATCAAATGGGCTAAAAGGAATTCAGGACTCAAATTTATTCCTATCTCTAAATATGAAATGAAAATTTCTATTTTATCAAAAATAATGTAAAGAATTTTCAGATTTCAAAAAAATTTTTCTTTTATTAAGACAATTTTTAATTCATTACTAATATTTCAGGGACACCAAGTCCTTAGATTGTTGTTAGTAAAATTTTGATGCTCTTTTGTGTTAATCTTCACAGCATTCTGCAAACTGCGATATCAGAGGCTCTAAGAGAGCAGAAAGAGATGCAGAAAACAGGAAAGATAAAATTGAAAATTATTGAATAATTTTTTTATTCAATAATTTAATAATTAAATAATTGTTTTTTTCCCTCTTTAAAATAATAACTTGGTTTAAACAACACAAAACATTATTTGAGTGGGATAAATATAATCTGTCATTTCAGAAAATATATTATTTAATCTTAAATGTTTCCAGAACTTCTTACTCTCGCTCTTAATTTTGAGTGCATTGCCTATGATTTATCACGATCATATTTTTTTGCTTTTTTAAGTTTTGAACTCACATGGGATCTGTCAGGGCTTTTTAAAGATTGGTTGCTTATTCAAGTATTTTGTTTAATTACTAAGCAGCAAGTAATTTTCTGTTCTTGTTGAATAATGCAGACAACAAAATGTTGCTTATTATGACTAGATATAACACCTATTTGACATCTTTATGTCATAGACTCAGAGGTATCTTCTCTTTAAAATGAAGGTCATTAGAAATTCATATTAACCCTTCTCACATCAGGAAAAACACTTTCACAGTTAATGCAGTATATATATATTCCTGGTTAGGAATGCAAGAAAAAAAGACCCATAAAAATTAGGCACAGAATTAAAAACCTGGGCAAGCATATTTGCTCAGAAATCAGCCCTGGTGTATTACTAAAGGACATATCTAAGAAAAGATTTTCCAGCTGATAGCCACTATTAACGCTTCACTATGGGACAAAGTTAGCTGTGATCAATCTGCTCCATACTTGCATGTCCAATGAACAGAAACCAAGTTATAAATTATTGAATCCCATAAACTCTGCTTCTGGGGAAGAAGAAAGGACACAGATTTCAGATACTCCAATTTTAGATGTAACACTGAAGGTGAAAAAAACACTTCTAAGCAGGTGAAAACTCAATAAGGAAACCCAAGAGATACAGAAATGTGGCATACGGAATAACAGCTCAGAGTCACCTCTCAGAGCCAAACTTCACTTTGGAGACTTGTCTGTTTATAATTTAAAACAAACAGAACCGAGTCAACCTCCAAAGTCTACCCTGGGTATCAAATATTTAAGCTGTGTGATCACTGGAATATCCTATTCTGGACTCCTGCACACTGCTTCAGGGACCAATTAAAAGCACATCTTCATTCCAGTCCTGCAGCTTTCATTGTCTCAGCTACTGGGAGTCAGGGGGTGCCAGCTGCCAAAGGCACAAAGCCAAATACTGAATGGGCAAGAAGAAGGCAAGAGAAGGAGGAAGCAAAAGAAACCTGCTTGCTGCAATCATTCACACAGGGAAAGCACTTTAATATCCATCTTCCTAACTAGAATAGTAGCAACATTCCCAGCAATGACCCAGTGCAGTAAGAAATGAGGAAGGCCAACACACAGGGCTAAAAGTGCTTCATCCCCTTGGTAGGAATGGGTGCACTTGGAGTGATAGTGTGTACGGAAGAGTTCAACTGAAAACAGCTCCCACCCTCTGATGAGAACTTTCTTTTTTTTCCTCCTATCTCTGGTTTTGCCACAGGCATTTTAATGGAGAAGCAGAGATTGGAGAAGAGAAGCCAGCTGGCAACTAAGCAAGGAGTGCCCTTTGTACTATGGTCATTGGGCAAGGCAGCTTGCACGAGACAAGGCTTTGCTAATGAGATACCAAGGAAAACACTTTTAGAGATAACTAAGGATGAGCAGCTAAAATAGGGTCTTCAATGGAAAGGAGAAATGAAATCTGGAGGTACATTGTAGGCTTGGCACTTCAGAAGAAGGCTGACCTGGGGAAGCTGAAAGTCTTGGAGGCTGGAGAAAGAAGAAGATCTGAGACAGCATCAATAGTGGCAGGGAATTTCTAGAGTTAAGGAGTTCATCTAGTGGTGATGGGACAGAGTCAGAAGAAGTGATCATTTGAAGGCCAGCTGAGGTGGGTATCTCTAAGAGTTCCTATTTGAGATGTCCCAGCAACTTACATATAAAACTTATAGTTTGTTTTCTAATGGTTTTCATAATCAAAAAATGTCATAAAAGTACAAGAGTTCTCACTGTCCAACTGCAGGTGCCAATGGTAACTGGAGGATTAGTTTTCAGTGCTGCCATGAAGCTAAAGGAGATGGGCTTCCCCTAAAGGATTCAGTGAAAGCCCACCACAGATAATCTGATTTGTCTCTTCAAGTGCCTCTTTCACTCCAGAGGGAAGCTGGATAAATAGCATAGAGTAGGTACCTATCTTTTACATAGGTAATGTAGGTAAGACAAAGCAGAGTTCAGGAAGTAACTTGAGTGTTCAGAAATTACCACATGATATTAGTGCCATCTGTGAGTCTGTCTTCAACCTAGATGTTGGACTCCGGGATCCTCAGAGCCTGGTGTTGGAAGACCATGACCGGGGAGATCAGACTCTCAGCTGACTCTTACCTTGTCCTAAGCTTGCTGCTCTATCTGGATGTTCATAGGGGGCTCAATGGCATGCAAGCCAGGGCACAGATAATGCTGCTTACTGTCATCATGGGATCTGTCTCCATTTTTCAACTGGCCTGGAAGCCTGTAGATGCCCCAGTTGACTGAAAGCTGGAAAGTGTCTCAACTTTTAAGAAGGGTAAGAAGGAAGACCCTGGAAACTACAGGCCTGTCAGCCTCGCTTCAGGGCCTGGTATAATTATGAAGATTATTCTGGGAGGTATTGAAAATCACTTGAGAGAAAATGGAGTCAGTGGTCACAGCCAGCAAGGTGGTGAAGAGCCAGGATCAGGAGGGGTAAGTCCCGTTTGACAAATTCCATTTTCTTTTATAACAAGGTCACCTTCCTGGTTGACCACGGGAAGCCAGTAGATGTGATGTTTTTGACTTTAGCACAATTTTTGATACTGTGCCTTCACAGTGTTTTTATGGATAAACTGGCCATCACATGGATAGACATGTTCATCATAAGCTGATGATCACTTGGATGATGAGTCAGGCTCAAAGGATTACAGTAAATGGGGTTATATCAGGATAGCAGCCAGTTGTGGGAGCTCAGCACATCACTCCTGATGTCCAGAGCTACCGAGAGAACCCTTGGGGGGCTCGGGAGTCCTGGAATGTTGCCAAAAGCACTTGGTGGCTTGATTTTGATCCATCTAGAGATGTGCCACCGATGTATGAGGAAATGGAACATGCGAGAACCACTCAGGTGTAAATAGTGAAGGGAAGATATTATTATAGGGTGAATTACAAATTTTGGGGTTTCGGTACAGGGGGGGTGGTAGAGACAAGATGGAGGAATCAGGGTGTGCCACCAGGCTTTTCCTTCTTCTTCCTGTCTTCCATCTTCTGGGGTGGTGTTGGCACTTGTGGATTGGTCTGGGATGAGGGTGTACTTAGTGACGAAGATGATAGGTATTGGGGACAAAAATGTAAATATGATATACGTAGTTTTTGTTATAAAAGATGCGGCCGCCTTAGGGGTGGGCAGAGTGCCTTTGGCTGCCGTGCTGGTCAGATCCTTCAGGCAGAGAAAGGACTTTTTAGATAAGAGATAATAAACAAACTGAAGACCGAAAAAACCTAGCGTCCAGTCTCATCCTTTGAAGCCCAGCGTGCAAGAACCATCCTAAGCGTGTCTGGGGGCAGAGACAGACAGCCGACCCCAGAGCCAGTCACCAGGGGGGTTCCACAGGACTCCATTTCAAGGCCAGTTCACTTTAGGGCTTGCTCTTTCTATAAGATTTTTATAAATGGTCTGGACAGAGGAATCACATGTACATAATTATTTGTTGACAGTGCTAAACAAGGAGGAGCTGTGGATTCCCTGAAGGGGAGAGAGTTCCTGCAGAGAGATCTGCATAGACCAGAGAGCTGGGCAATCACCAATCATATGAAATTTCACAAGAGCAATTGCCAGATTCTCCACCTGGGATGGAGTAATCCTACACCAACAGAGAAATTGGAGAATGACAAATCTGTGTTTCAATCCACAGCAAGTTGAATATGAATTAACAGTGTGTCCTTGCAGCCAAAAGGGCCAAGTATCCTGAGGTGCACCAGGTGCTGCATGGCCAGCTGGTTGCAGGAGGTGATTGTCCATCTGCTCTGCACGGTGTGGCCTCACTTTGAGTCGTCTGTACAGTTTTGGGCACTACAATAAAAGAATTCTATAAAGCTTTTAGGCTGTGTCCAGAGGACAGGGACCGAGATGGAGAAATATCTTAAAGTGAACACTTACCAGGAGGGGCTGAGGGGGCACTTGTTCTGTTCAGCTCAGAAAAAGCAGGATGAGGGGTGATTTAATCACAGTCTTCAATTTCGGAAAAGGAGGCAGCAGAGGGGCAGACACTGATCTCCTTTTTCTGGTGACCATTCAAAGGAACCAAGAAAATGGAATGGAGCTGCATCAGGCAAAGTCCAGACTGGGCATTAGGAGAAAGTTCACTGGGAAGGTGGTCAGTCACTGGAACAGACTCCTCAGGAAAATGGTTGCTGCATTAAGCCTGTCAGAGTTCGGGGGGTGTCTGGACAATGCTTTCAGTCATATGGTTTTTATTTCAGGAAGTACTGTGAGGAATAAGGTGTTGGACTTGACGATACTTATGGATCCCTCCTAATTTGAGATATTCTATGATTCTGGAAGAATCATGGGTGAAAGAGATAGAGAGACCGACTTGCTACCTATGGCACCTGCCTTGAGTCAGACAATGTGCATAAGGGGCACTGTTACAGATGACAGCAATGGATCATCAATTGTCAAATATGTCATGTCTCAAACTCATGGGTTACTTCAAAACTTTACCTTCAGGCAATTTACTTTCTGATATTTATAAAAGTAGCAAGTTATGTCAATAAATGACAAAATAAATTTTACCCAAAGCTCATCCAACATCTACTACTTCCATTTATCTTTATGAAACTCCCTTCATGCTGCTGCATCTCTACATGCTTCATAACAAAAATCATTGTCCATGTCAGCATCTACTAATGAATCTCCTTTAATTGCTGACAGCAGAATACACATCAGTTTCTTCTATGAAGCCAAATCCAGCTCATGTTGCTCATTCTTCATAGCAGCTAAAGTAAATGGCAAGCACAGCAGCCACAATGATGTGGTACATCAAGTTTAAGCTGATGTTCCAGGTAATTTTTCTGTAGTAGCTAATTTGGTATTTTCATGCTTGTGACTAAAGTCTGTTGTTCCCTAGACATTTGTATGATAACCTCCCTGTGTCAGGGATGTTCTAGATGGTCAGAGAGTGACCAAGACAAGGGTCACTGTGCAGTTTCTATGGCATATGTGCTCATACAGGAATAGCTGGATATGGAACTTTAAAGCCTACCTCCGCTCCCAGCCTGCTGCTTGATGCACCTAGCAAAAATACTTGTACATAGCAGAAATGCAATTGATTGCTGCTGATGAGTCTGTTAAATAATAAAAAATAAAAAAAAAAGAAAGAAAAACATGACTAGTAGCTTGGGTAAAGTTAATGTAAAATTCGTATACACTGTAATGCAGTAACACTTGAGTTACTACATTGTGCAACAGTAATCTCCATGGACATTCAGAGTTGATCTTGTTCCTTCACTCCTTTGCTAGTTCTAGTTTTTTTATCTCTCAAACCTGTCTTTTAATTTCTTGTGATCTCCCGTTCTGTCTTACTGCTTTATACCATTCAGCTTCCAGTTCTCCATGTAATTGCAGCAACTCCCATTCCCACTTCCTCAGTTTTCTGCCATAGAGAATATGGATTTTCCATGGTTAAAGATATAAAAAATTTGGAGTACATTTCTTGATTTGATTGTGCCATGCAAGTTTTAGAAGTGTAGAAAGAAAATTACCATGAAGATTTTTCAGTCTATTCAATATTGTTGAAGTTTTCACTCTTTTTTCTTAATATTTTCTAATATGTAACCATATAGAAAATATACATTTTGGGGAGCTTTGTAAAATATTTTTACTTTGCCAGAGCATGGTGTTTCAGAATTTTTTCATTAAAAAATCTAGCAACAAATACATTAGCATTTTTATTTCCTAAAATTAGCACTTTCTAATAGAAACTATTTGCCATGTCCAGTTATGTTTAATATTACCAGTTGGAGTGTCATCAATAGCAACAGCAATTTATTCTCTTTTAGAGACTGCACCAGAACCTGAACACCAGGTGTTAAGCCTGGTTAACACCGTGACCCAACCAGCACAAGCTGGAAAATATGGATGTTCTGTTATTCTCCAGGCCAAATCAAACCTCTCAGAAGTTTTGGGCTGTACTGGAGGAAGATCACAAAGTTCAGAGCTATTCTTATTTTTCTCAGCTGTTTGCTTGCTAATTGGTGTCAAGTCAGCTTTGTTTAAGATAAGATCTTGACATCGGAGAGTGGGTGGCAGGTATTATACCTGGAGATTTTCCTTGTTTTGAGGCTTGTATGCCCGTGTCTCATACAGACTTCAAATTAGGTAGGAAAATGTTTAACTCTTAAAAGCTTTTCATAGCTCTGGTCTGGAAGAATCAGCTGCTGCTACCGAAAAAAAGAAATTAAACACCGAAGGTTTGGACTTCTGGACAGCAATGGGATTTTTCCTACCTGCTGTTTTAGTGAATATATTTTCATTAGGCTGCTCTCGGGCTGGTGAGTGCCCCCCGCCATCCCCTCGGTGTCCCGGGGCACCCCGGCCGGTCCCGCTGCGGGCAGGGCTGGCAGCAGGTGGCACCACCGGCCCGCGGTTCTGCGGCCGCAGCCCGCCCGGGGCGGCGGGGGCTCTGCCCGCGTCCCCAACAGTGCCTCTGCTCTGCCTGGGGCGTCATACGGGAGCCTCCCTAACTCAGATTACTGTTCTATGTTTATCTCAGGGTGAGGGCACAAAATACACAATGTAGATAACTTGCAAGGACGTATCAGCAAATTGGACCTCATGGTTATTTTTGTTGTCATAATTTCTCTTTGTGCTACTGTTAGAGGTTGAGCCCTAAAGAAAAGAGATGAGATACACTAACAGTTTTCATGTACAAGAGGAATTCTTACAAGGCACTGCAGGGATACATGGCCCTTTGCATTCACTGTGAATAGGACAAAAAAGTAACATAAAGGGATATTTCGGTTAGACAATAAAGAAAGCGCTGTTGGAAAGGCATTAAGGCACTGAAAATGATTGCGCAAGGTGACTCTGGAGACCTCATGACACTGGTTTTCAGGAACAAGTGAGACTGGTTTAGGATGAAAAGCAGTGAAAGAAGGACTGGAGGACTTGTCAGGGTCCCTTCTAGAGCTGCTTTCTATAATTAGGTGAGATAAAGATTATACTCAGGTACTCAAACAGTATCTTGACCGATGGTTCAGGTTGCATAAAGTCTGATAGAATTTTCACAAACTCTCCTCAGATCCAAAGGCACTGATTGAAAAGCAAACTCTGATATATCAATACTAATGGCAATCACCCCTTTTGATTGCAGCCCATTCTCACCCTTAGATTTGACATTCAAAAGGGAGATTGAGGTAAAGAAGCATCTCCTTCCTCTTGTAAAAAGTTTCTACCTTTCCCTTTGGAGATGTTTCTTTTTAAGAAAATCTTTGAAAACAAATGCTTGCCTGCTTGTTTCTTCAAGCCTTTCAAGCTTGGAAAAAGACTTTGTTGTAAATAAAAAAGAAAATAATCATATTTCATTAACAACATATTCTGACATTCCTATATACCATGCATGGGGACATTTTTCATATATTGACAACATTAGAAATAGTAAAATAATTTTCTGAGATTAAGGAGGTATAAGTATCTTCATTTTACTACATGAATGCAATGTTTCTGGATTGGATAGAAATTCAAGATTAGCCGATAGATTTTGGTATTATTTAAAAGGGTGAGAGGAGGTGTGCATCTTCTTTAAACTTGGTAGAGCCTTCTAAATTGAGATCCTTCCTGGCATTTTCAGATTGTCAATGACTTTTATTAAATGAGAGTTTGAATTTGCTTTTAGTGGAGAATCTTCTCTTTTAGCACAGTGACTTTCCAGCAGGAGTGTCTTTCCTCATGGAGAAACTCTCAGCCCTGTGATTCCCCCTCTTCTGTGAGAGCTGCTCCATGGTACTCCAGGAATGAACCTCATGGTGAGTAGTTCTGTTTGTGACTGTCTTCTCCTTAAAAATGATGGAATAGGAGTGAGACAAAATGATATAATATGAAGTTGCAAGTAGCAAAATTGTGTCTAGTTTAAAGCATTGGGAATTCTGGTACTTCCAAACGCATTCAAGATATTAACTAATCCATAGCAAAGTATATGACACAGATAGAAACTCTGATTTATAAGTTGTAAGCCCCAGGCTACCTGGAGTAAAAAAAGTCACTACAGGCTCTGTGTGCTCTGCTTACACTATTTGGAGCTACTAGAGCCCTAGAAATCATGCCTGGATCATGGCACCTTTCATTTCTGCTGTCATCTTGGCTGTATGTCAAACTCCCCATGACAAAGTGGAAATATCTCTGTTCTTCTTCATGATTTCTTTCCCTACAAGCATATGCATGCAAAGAAATACAAAGCAAAATTTCCTCCTATTAAAGATGCCTCATACTATGTTTCAGTTCTACACATTGGTTTTCTTGTGTGTCCTTCCAATTTCACCAGAGTAAACTGATCACCACTATGCCTTGCTAGGCTAGGAATCAGCTCCAGGTTGACTGGAAAGCAGCAATAAAATAAAAAATGAAATGTATTTATTGCATTATGAACAATAAATCTTTCATTAAAATTCCTCCCATATCTCAGTTCCTTCTGGATGGATTAACAATGTCACCCATGTAGTTTTCTGCTATGTTGTCTCTGATGTCTGAAGCAGGAAGAAATGGAATCAAGCAGTCCCAGGGAAGCACTTGACTACAGTCAAGTGGTAGATTACAGCCATCAAGAGATTTTCTCATCAGATATAGTAACCAGCCACCTTGAAAATAGTTAATAAAACAACTTGACAAGAAATCCACATTAGTACTTAGGTTTCACAGAAGCAAGCCCATTTGCCAGTATGCCTACAGCCATTTTAGTCATAATTCCAAAGTCCCACATTATTGTATACCCTCATTCACTAACATTCTTGTATCTTTTAACAAAACCATCTCACTTCCTCATCTTTCTTAACACTAGTCATTCCAGTGATCACACAGGTAAAACTATAGCAAGGTTATAAATTTTTATGTACTGTACAAGAAGATAAAGTTCCTTGGTACACATTAAAAACATACTGGGAAAAACAGTCTGGATTATTCTGGGCTCAGGCAAAGGCAAACTTACCCATGGGGTTGCTTTTGCTCACAATCTTGGGGGCACTTGGTGGGTAATACAGGAGGATGGGGAAATGTGTGCCTAAGGGGAATTCAATTTTGGGTGAAGGACAAAAATTAATTAAATTGCATTATATTAATAATTATCCAACACTGTATATTACCACTTCAGTGTTGGCTACATGTGCATCACCTCACTGAGCACCTCACAGCATCGATCTCAACCACAAGCATTCTGGGGATCCCAGCCTGACTTGCCTCTGACCATTGCACCCACACCAATGAAGAGTGAACTTTGACAAAACTGGACAAGCACAGCTGCACTGAAATCACAACTGAGTCAAACGTGCAGCATGCCACAATCCAACACCTTACATCACCTTTCCTGCTTTAAAGACAGTCACCAAGGATAAAGGACAAAAGTCATGGTCTAAATTAATTGAACAAAGTGTGTGTGTGTGTGTGTGTGTGTGTGTGTGTGTGTGTGTGTGTGAACATTTTACGAACATTTGAGAGATGCCTTCCATAAACTGAGAGAATGGTGTTTGTATATCAATCAAAACAGACAAATAGGAAAGGTGATGGGATATTGAGGAATGTGAAACTTGGCTTGACATAAATGGCACAGAGTAAAGGGTCAATATTGTCCTGGTTTCAGCAAGGGTAATGTTAATGTCTTGGGTTTTCCTACATCATGTTTATCCTAAGTTAAGGACTCTTTTTCCCTTTGTCTCACGCTCTGCCAGCGAGGAGGTACACAAGAGAAACTGGGAGGGAGCACAGGCAGGACAGGTGATCCAAGCTGACCAAAGGGATATTCCACACCACAGAACATCATGCCTGGGATATAAACTGGGGGGACTTACCCAGAAGTGTGGCTGATCTGGGCTGGGGAAAGGGTTCAGGCGTTGGTCAGCTGGTGGTGAGCAATTGCATTGTGCTTCACTTGATTATTTCCTTATTATTATTTAACAATATTATTCAATTTTACTTAATTTTCAATTATTAAACTGCTCCAACATATGAGTTTTATTTCGATTCTCCTCTTCATTCCACCAGGGTGGGGGAGGAGAGGGGAGGGAGTTGAACGAGTGTCTGAGTGGTGTTTAATTTCCACCTGGGCTTAAACCACCGCAACAGCACACCAGTGAAGTTTTTTAAATAAGTAAAAGTTACCCATATCCATCACAGAATCAGTTTGCAAGGAGATGTAACAAACTTTATTAGAGCAGACGGTGCAATTAAGAAAAAAAGAAGCCTGGGTACAATATAAAAATTCAACATCTCTCATTTGGGGCAATAATTACATTAGTTTAACTTTTCAAATGACATTGACCCTTAAACAAATTCTGGAAAATTAGTATTGTCAAAACTGACAATAAATTTCTGATTTCACTGAAAAGAAATGTGTTAGTGGACCAGAATAAAATATTTTTATTAATGGAAACTTTTTTAATTTGCCATTTTTATTCTGATTTGGAATGGAAAAATAAAATGCCTGGTAAATCAATTCCTGTACAGCTCTTTCTATCCTAATTCAACAATGTCAGGAAATTTATATACAAAACCCACTAAAACTGAAATGAAAATTATTTTGCTTTTTAGTCTCAAACAATAAGTTATATTTCAGTTCACCTTGAAACAGAGTGATAGGTTGTTACTGCTTTTCAATGAAAGCATAAAAATTTAAGAAAATAATCTGTAAGAAAACTAAGGCCTGAAAAACAGATTTTCAAACCTGTTGTACAAGGGCAGCAGAAGCTGCAGAGGGGGAGTAACAGTAATAATAAAGTGATAAGCCACATTCTAAGATGCAAAAGGTAAATCACTTTTGTTGTCAGCAAAGTGGTAAGGACAAACAAGACATTCAGTAGCACCAAACTTCTCTGAAAAGTTTGAAAGATCTGAAAATTGATGATGCTCTGAGATTCAGGCTATAGGAAACTGAGAATATTAAAAACAAACAAGAATAGAAGGTGGAGGAGTTTTGGCTGACATTTTCAAAAATGCATTTAGTATGGGAAAGAGTCTCTTTGGAGTAGAAAATAACTAACATAACCTTTTAGAAAAAGAGTCAAGGGACTCAACAGGAAAATACAGAGCAGTCATATTCACAATCTACTTTCGGAGATCAAAAGAAAGAATAGTTAAAATAGCCAGACTTCTCTTGCTTGAAATGCATCCTTTGTTAAGACTTCTTTGAAGATCCCTCTGACATGCTGCTCATGAGAGATGCAGCCCTTAGCTAAGATGTCCTAGTGCACTTGATAACACAGCCCACCAGCAGCAAATGTCTAATGTGAAGAAAGAAGCATCAACAGATAAGGCAGAAAGTGGAACAATGGGATAAGAATAGCAAGTAGTCATAAACAAATCCTTTGCCTGCTGAAAAGAATGTCTGCATACCTTAGAGATCAGTGTAAGAACCGGCTCATTGCTTCGTCAACAAGTAAAGAGAAAAATAAAGATTGAAATAGTTTATGTGTCTTGTACAATAGCAGCAGAAAATGCACATTAAGACTGAAAAAAACAAAGTATGTTAACAGTGATTTAGTCTCTGATGTACCTGCCCTGAAAATTGTATGCAAGGCATATTTCACCTTCTTCTGCCAGATAAGTTACAAATAAACCCTAGTGACATCAGATAAAACAGCACAAATGTTTGCAGATGTCTCTTCAGAACTCAGCTAAGGTAGGTAGTTTGTGGCTTTCTAATTTTTGGCACAGATCCCCAGCTGATATAAGCTGCCTCAGGTCTATTGAAGTCAAGATGGCAAAAGTTAAAGCTAAGCACATAGTTAAGACCCTGTTTTGCAGCACAACAGCAATACACACTATGCACTGCTAAGGCTTGAGCAGATGATCTGTTGAGGATTCAGCTGTTAAATCCAGCTCTCTGGGGCTGCAGTCCAAAGACTACCCCCAGTCACAAAAAAGGACATCCTTAAAGCCAACAGCATTGTATCTTTGCTGCTTCCATCAAACCTTGCATGATTCAGTTCCTCTTCAGTGTTATTTGCCCCTACACCTGCATGTGTCCACTAATTTTTATACATCATAGCAAACCAAACTAGCCACCATAAGTGTTCAATGGAGGGCCCTAATCTACTAATTTGTTAGGTAAGTGCCATGTATACCTTTAGTACTATATAAGTAATAAGGCTAACAAGGCTGACTCTAAACATAGGTACTTAAAAGTCAGGCAATCTTAACATTAACATCAATCTGACACTTTATTAGCAGCCAGTGAAGCTTGCAGATTCCTGGCCTAATGTGCATATGCCAACCAGCTTCAGTCAGCAGCCTAGCTGCAGGTGACAAAACATCTTTTCTGACTTAAAAATATGTGTGGAAGCAAAGAAAAACCTAAGGAAATAATATCCACTATAAAGAAAA
Source organism: Haemorhous mexicanus (assembly GCF_027477595.1). Lineage (NCBI taxonomy): Eukaryota > Metazoa > Chordata > Aves > Passeriformes > Fringillidae > Haemorhous > Haemorhous mexicanus. The sequence continues at coordinate 143,939,918 of NC_082341.1, forward strand.
ATTATACAGAACAACAAAGACATTTAGAAACTGGGAGGGGGGTGGTTTATAAAGTCCATGATGATTCAAAAGTGCAGAAAGATGTTGGGTTCAGTGATGCTGATAGTGATAGATTGGGCATTTGGCAACATGTATCTCCTGCTGTTCCAAGTTGCTTGTCTGAATTCCTGTTGCCTTTGCTTTGTCTCTTTCATCTGAAATGATCTGTCAATACAGGGAGCATGGGAATGGAAACTGAATCCCTGACATGAACAGGACTGAAAGCACATTGCCAGGAGAGGGAAGGGGCAGGACATGCAAGGGGTCTGCAGGCTTTGCCAGGTGTATCAGTTAAATAATGAAAACATGTTAAAAAACACAAACTGTGTCCTTTGTTTAGCACCATAACAACTACACTCAGGGATCCTGTTTCAAACTTCAAAACTCAAGACTCTCAGAGCTGCCTTTTAGAATTACTGGATTTGAGGGCTTCCAGCCACTGGCATACAAAAAGTTAGTACATACAGAGGGGAGCATTTGGCACCTCCTGAAAGAGATTTGAGGCTGGGTGTATTATCAGTGAATCAAATCACACCATTAGACCCCTTAAGACATTCTTAAGACAAAGCATTTTGTGATACAAGACAGAGGAAGTGAAACAAAGGCTGTCCAAGGTACTGGTGATGACACTGATACAAAGGAAATCCTCATGCGAAAAAAACAGTACCACAGAAAACAAAATTGAATGAAAGGACATGGCAAGGCAGACAGTACCAGAAAACAAATACAATTGTATCAAAGAAACTGCTCCTGTATAAAAATCAAATCTTACTTTGCTATAAATCCCATTAACCTCAGCTCGTGCAGGATTTTATGGATTTTCAGATGAAAGAAGGCTGCTGTAGACATTTCTGTAAATAGGTTCTATTTTATCACAGACAAACTTAAAATGCTTTTACAATTCTTTTCCTTTTATTACTCTTTTATTGACATTTTTATTTTTTGACATCTTCACTCTCCTTTGTCCTGCCTACAGTTCATTCTGAAAACAGAGACTAAGTAGCAAAGTGCCATTTTTCCTTTGGTATGACAGCCTTTCACCTTTGCAGTCCTTTGAAGGACACCAAGTCCAATGTTTAAATTACTAATCCTCTTTGGATGAAGTCTCAGTTTCTGGGTGGCTTCATCAGTCAGACCCACAAAGCAACTGCTTCTCAATTTATATTTTTCCAAATGATGCCTCCCCTATCTGTCATTGTCATATGGCACAGTAGGACATCTTTGGAACATGAGGTGGACTGTCTGTTTTGTCACATTCAGCTCTCTACTGCAATTAAAACCTGCTTGTCTGCTAACTAATCACACTTTCTCTGCCTCACAGCCACATTTTCACTTCTTCAGTTTCCATACAGCCTTCATATTAATTTTAAGCTTTGAAATGGGTATGATTTCTCAAGATTAAGCTCCAGACCTAACTGATGACCCCAGTTTTCCTTAGCAGAAATCTTCCACTTTGATCCTTCTTAGTCATCAAACATTCATCTTTAAACAAAAAGAACAACATTGCACACAAGACACAGGATTCTGGGTACCTGCTTCCATTTTTTTAACTATGACAGAGCTGTCTCCAGGAGGTTTGCCTCTGGCACTGGGAATGGGGCTTGCCTTCCCTGACTCAGCTGTTTAGTCTAAGCTCTCTACAGTCAAGACAGATAAATGACCAGCAGTCCTAGGGACTTCATTTGCTGTAAGGTACCTTTCATTCTCCTTTGAAAAGTGGGACAGTCTGGACAACAGGGTCAGTCTCCACACCACAGCTTTCAGATGGCCAATATTTACAAAGAAATGCTATCCTTACCTGCTCTCCTCCCCAAATCTCTACTATGGTAATAAAACCATGACCTTCCTCCACCTGTTACCAGCTATCCCTCTTCAGGATGCTATATAATGTTGTGACTCTCATATTCTGTGTTCAAAGAGTGCTCAGTTAGATGAAAGAGGGACTATGCATGCTCCCACTGAAGGAAAGTTTGCAGCACCACTCTAGGTGCTGTCAGACATCAGGCCAAGAAAGCACACATCCACCCTCCAAGGGCAGGTGGAGAGCTCTGACACTAGTTGGCCACACCCAGCCTTCTTCTGTCAGCCTTGAGAATGATTGTCAATGTCCTTTTGATTTGTCTATATTCAGCTTCTATTCTGCAAATCTTTCATACTTGCTAATTTTGTTAGTATCGCAGCATAGATCCAGCATTCCAAATACAGAATTGTTTGGCCTGCCATGCTCAGATGTCACTCTCACCACTTTCACCTTCTAACCTCACATTTCCTCATCTTGACATAAAGATCTTGAGCAGAAGAAATCCACAAAGCTATGAATGTTCAGAGACACTCATAATTGAGCTTTTTAATTCCAACAATTATGAAAATTTAGGTTAAAAATGAAATCCATATCCACACCAGGTATCTGATTGTAAATATCCAAAATTTAGAAAACCCAACTAACACTTTATTGAGTTATTCAAGAGTCAGTTCCTAAGAACAGATCCAAAATGCTTTGGATTTATCCACCTCAGCCCCACTAGCACCTGATTCACCCTTTTAATCAGAGGGTAAGAAGGTAGGGTAGACTAGTTCAGATCTTGTGACCTGTTAATGTCACAAGGATGAGAAGCCCTGGGCAGTTTGGCCTGAGCTGATCTCCACTCTTGGTCCAGTGTTGAGAAGATTCAGGAATCCAGAAAAAAGCAATTACCACTGTAACAAAGTTTATGGCATCAGGAACAACATAATAAGGAGAGGCTGCTGAAGCAATGCACTCACTTTGTGCCAGAAAGACAATCTGTTCCTGGCTCATATGAAGGTTGTGCTCAAATTTAGGTCTAGCCTTATATGGTCAAATAAGGATTCTGTCTCTGCCTAAGGAACATTTCATCTGAAGCTATTTTCTACTCTTCCTTTCTCCTTTAGCTAAGGAACACTTAAATTCATTCTGAAAGTGTTCTCCCCATTATAAACACAACCAATATGCACTGGCATCTTCTCATGGTGTACACATCACAGCACGGGCCTTACCAGAAGTAGCACAATTCCTACAAACTAATTATCCTTCTGACATTTAATAAATAACCACCAGACAAGACAAGAGCTGCTATCATTATCCTAGTCTGAAGACAGATGGACAATTCTCAGAATTTCAGTCAAGCAATTGAAATACATGAGGTGTCAGGAAGCATTATTTATTTCATCTACATTTTTAATACAATGGTTTACAACACACAGATTACTGGGCAGATGTACACATTTCATATAGAAAGTTACATATAAATAGATACAGATACACACATATACACATTTAACATGCTATGTAAGAATGTGAAATATTAGTTTATATGGCTCATATGCTTTTATAAACATATTATCCTAAAAGTAGAATTTTGTACTGTAATATTATTAAAATATGACATTCAGATATATATAACTATTTTTAAATTTATGTTGTCTGTTTCTTCCGTTTTTTCAGAAATCACTTCTGTCCTGAATGACTTTATAACATCCCTTATTTAGTAGGTCAATACTAATCAAAATTTTGTATCAACCTTGTATGGCAATTTCAATAAGAAATTCAGTTATTATTTTTAGAGCTCTCCAAAGTGTGATGTTTGTCTGAGTTTGGAATGCCAATAAACCCAAAGCTAAGTACATACTTAAGTACTTGCCTGTATCAGAGCCAACAAAAACAGCAGAGATGGGGGTTTTCATTAAAGGTAGACCCATGAAACGTTAGCATGGAAATGGTCACTGAACATTTTTAAGTAGATTACACAGAAAGACTGGACACAAACAAAGAGAAGTCTGCTAATAACTGCCCCTGTTGGACATGACAGGAAGCTGAGGACAGGAGACAAATCTACTAAAGGCATCCCAGTAAGAACCTGTCTCTGTTCTGTCAGACCACATGTAACAGTAAGACTGCCCCTGGTTTCTGCTGACCTTAATATAGCCCTAATAATGGGGAAAGGGCCAAGTGGGAGATTTAGATGCAGTCTTGCAGTTTTGGGGACTGCATACATGTTTCCACCACTTCTGTCCGTATTAAGGGACTGCAAAAACATTAGAATGTTGACAGAAACCAAGCCTGGTGTTCCCTCAAAAAACAAAAACCCACTGCAGATGTGTAGCTGGAGTGATGCCACAGCATCATCTATTAGTCAATATTAAACAGTTTCGTAAATAGATGGTGATAAATTATCAACTATGTTCTTTAAACTGGTTTAACACATTAATTTTCTGATTGCATGAAGCATTATTTCAGTGTTTTCAGTACAATGGCTGCCAGCACTGCCCTTAGTCTGGATTCTTGCTTTGCACTTAGAGCTCCTATGTTCTTCCTGTTCTAAATTTACTGCCACATTAAAGAGCCCAGAGTTAGGGATATGCAGATTTTAAAAATGGTGAAAGTGATGGCAAATTGGATGAACTAAAACATGCTCTTCCCATAAGATCTGTTCATATGAAACACAACTTCTTGATATTTAAATTCTAAGGCTGGAGACTGAGGTATAGCAAACTACTGACTCCTATTATATTTACTCTGTAAGGATGAAAGATTGTTGGTCCCTGTGGGATTACGAGTCTGAGAAGTGCTGTTATTTCAGACCTGATGTTTAGACCATTAGTGATTTAATGCAGCCTTTTCCTTTACTTCAGCAGTGGCAGTTCTGTCCCTAATGTCTTTTTTTCCTCCATTTAGCCTGAGGATTTGATGTGATTAACATCTGAAATGTATTATTTGGGTTGGTGTTAATTAATTTAGCTGAAATATTACAACTTTTAAACTCTATTGGTCATGGAAGGCTGAATGATAACGTTAATCAATTCCAAACAATTTTAACCATAAACAAAAGTATTTTAAAAACAAAAGAATGTAAAATCAGAGGAGGACTTTCCTCTGCCATTCTTTATTAGGATCCCACCAGTGGCTCGGTGTCCTGTAAAGAATAATTCTCCCACTAACTTTGTGTTCGCTGGATAACATAGGAAGAATATGCTTACAGTCTCGGATTCAAATAATTATCCCAGCAAAGATATGCCTCTTAGAAATGGCTCTGTATTTACTGGAACTGGACCAAGTTCATCAATCCCATATTCCAAAATCCTCCACACTTAGGCTTCAATTCTGCAGCTCACATTTTGAGTCTGTGTGAATCAAATCTTTTTAAGTTTCTCCCTCATTAGTTTTCAGTCAGGATTGCCAGTTAATAAAATACAGGATGGCACAGATGCTCAACTCATGTAAATTTTCTCAACTCCTGCCACTTGATAGCTGTCTCTTTGACGTCAGTGGAACCATGACAATTGCCATCAACCCAATATTCATTTTTTTCCCTCCTGTTACCCACTTCCCTGAAGACATGAATCACTAGATGCTGCCACTGCTGTCATATAGTGCCATACAGACAAAAGATAAGTCACCTAGAAAACTTCACATTTCATGCTATCAGAGGATATGGATTTGAAAAACTAGTTTCACTCAAATGACAAATGATGAAATGCTGAACTGACCTTTTCTTCTTTTCATGCTTGAGTATAAGCTTTTAATTCTCATGCCTGCAGCTATTACTCAGCAGATACCAGCTGCTGAAAGGACCTCTCCCCACACCCTCAATATGTATGTTTGCTCTGTCACTTCTGGTACTAATGGAAGCAGAACCCCTAAATACATTTTTATCATTAAATATTAAGATTAAGAAGAGAGGATGGCAGTGTTGCATCTCCAGTGGGAAGATGTGCACAGATTGACAGAAGGAAAAAGAATATTTCAAAGATATATATTTACAGGTCCAAGGGATGGACTGTGCTATAGTGTGTAGAACACATGCAGGTGAATTACAATCTTTCTACATAAAACTAAAAATTCCTTAACCTAAGCTGTAGAAGTAGCAACAGGTCACAGATTTTATCTGCAAGCATTCTTTCTAGACCCAGACTTTCATTCTCTAAGGGCTGCAAAAAAGGATTTCAGAGATTTTTCTGAATTAAAAAATATATTCCTTTCTGCATTCTGTAACCCTTCTTTTTAAACAAAAATTTGGCACCTGTACATGAAAAATAAAGACATTTGAGTCTGAAGATCCTCAGCTCAAACAATGAAAGCTAAGGATAATACCTCTAGAAATTAAAAACAGGAAAAGAAGTCCACAAAGTCTACAATAACATTACTTTCATATTTTCTCTTTTACAGTGATGCATGGATTGTTATTATTGTTACCAGCCTCACACCAAGAGAGCATATTGAGTCCTTCTTCTGTTGATGACACTTGGATGATATCTGCTAGTGCTTTCTAAAAGGGCATCTTCTAAAGAGCTAGTATTGGTTAAAATAAGATTAAAAATTTAAAAATCCCATTTTTTACCACCAAAGCTGCAATACTCTTCCCATTAATGCCCTTATAGCATTAAAATGGAAGAATTTTCAGATTTTTAATTGAACAATAAATACTAAACTTGGGGGGTTTGGTTATCTTACTTTGTTGTGGTTTCTTTCCTTGAACAATCAAACTAATTAGTCATGTTCTCCTTTTCAGGTTACTACTTTCTGGTCTGTTTCACTTTTTTTCTTATTATTATCACAGAGCCATGTGATATATCATTCAGATAGTGCTGGCCAGAAATTTTCTATCAAAAACATTCATTTAATTAAATGCTTCTATTCAGTTAAATGAAAACATCTGTAGCTACTCCTCATATTATATATTAAAAGATGAGCACTTTCAAAAAGAAACCTCCCTCTTTCACATTCCAGAAGTAAAAAAAAAAAAAAAAAAAAAAAAAAAGAAATTGAAAAACGCACAAAAATAATTTTAACCATTTTATTGGAGTAACTGGGGATCAGGTGGAAAGAGCTGAGAATGAGAAAAATATGGCTTTTGAACAAATTCTGTTTCTATCACATGTGCAGTTCTCTTTAAATAATGAAAATACCTGGTGAAAACATTTTCACTGACTTTTGGCATAGTTTCTTTTCTTAAGGCCTACACTTAGGGCCTTTGTAATTGTTTTAATGGGTTTTTTAAAATGGAGTCTTTTAAAATCCAGATCAAACTTTCCCATATTCCAGGAAGCAGGTAACTGCAGCTGAAGAGCCCCATAATGGTTGTTTTCAGCTTGATGAGGGAAGCACAGGAGGGTAGCACCCTGCTGCAACAGTCACAGTACACAGCAATGAAGCCAAGGTGATTTGTCAGCACTGCCAGTGCAAATGAAAACCATGTCATGCACCTGCTAATGCAGCAAGATTTCAGGGGGCTCTGCAGAGGAGCTGAAGACCCATTTGAAGGATTCAGTAGTAAGGCTTTACATGAGAGGGCAGTTGTGCTTTTCTGTTTCTCCTTTTTTTTGATCATTCATTGCATTGGTTTAAAACAGTTGGATTTTCTCAGAATCCTTCACTACAGAACCCATGTAATTTTAATGTATTCTGCCTCTCTACCCTTACAGTTTGTCTGCCTGCACTCTTGCTTTCCACATATCTGTAAAGACAGATGCAGCTATGAGAGTTTTCTTAGGTTTGAGGCAGCTCCTCTGCTGTGCCTGTCAAAGCAGCAGAACCCCCAAGTCTGTGGCAGCTCCTTTCAAGTAACATCACTGTACTTCTCATCTGTAACAGCCTGATACAGCAGCAGAGACTGACATGGGAGCTCTGTGGGGCTGACACGCCTTTCTTCCTCTTGTTAACATTATTTTCAGTAAAAGCATTGCTACTAGCTATGGCCAAGTCTCTCCTTACAGATGACTGGAAGTAAGCCATCCAAAGCAGGAATTCTCCAAATTCTCCAAGCATTTCCATGTATGGAGATCCTCATGCTGTCACATGGCATCTAACAGTATGTTCACTCTGCTAATAAGACTTTTTGGGTTGTAACCTCAGAACATACTTAGATCTCAGATCACTAATTATCATTTTCATTCCAGGAAAAGCCTTGTTCCAGATACTGACAAACCTGTGAAACAGAAATAACACCAGGCTTCTCATTCACTTCACATAGTTCATGGAGAAAGCACTTGCTCATGTCACATTTTATGTTAAAAAAAGCCCCTGTAACAATTAAAAAACAAACAAGTTCACCAAATTCCATTATCCTCTTAAAAATTACATGGATTACAAGATTGTGAAGTTTCTTCTTTAGTAGCTTGCTTTTCCTCCATCTCATTTTGCATTTCAAAGTTACTGGTCTTTAAAACAAATTTTAAAAGGCATTTGTTATGGTGTACACACTGGAAAGACTGCATTGCAAAAAGAAACCTAGACTACTGTGGTCAGTAGCACTCTACCACCAACCATCTGGGAGGTACCAGGAGACAGCAATCCTTTCCAGTAGGCAGTGTGTGTGTTGCTACACTTTTCCAAAGTTTAATGGAGTCAAATATTATTCATATAGACTGTTCAACGCCAACTGGCCTTGCACCCAGAGAACAGACTGATGAGGATTTAATTTATTAGTACAGTTGCAGTCATACAGAGTCTATTGAACATCTGCTTCACAAGATACCATACCCTACTAGCTACAAAAAACTTTCCAACATGCCGTAATGAAATTAGGAGACACAATGTTTAAGAAAAAAAGTCTAAAAGCTAATGTGCAATCAGTACAGATCCAGCAAGATGATGAGTTTTGCCATCATCCAAGTCTGCGCTAGATGGGAATGTGGTCAGTAAAAATGTCCAGATGTTGTGTATAGATTCAGGTTATAATGAGAAATATACTGCTTCTAGTAATTGTGATATACATCTGGAAGGTTATATAGGAACAGGGTGGAAAACTCTGGGGAAATAGAGGACATCCTCCATTCTGTAATATATTGCTTGTAATATTGCACAGAGGGAGTGCGGCCAGAAGTTTTGCATTAATAATGTCAGTGAGTCAATCCAGGAACCCCGCAATAATGCATCAACCTAGAAGGATGATTTGTGTTCAAACATCTGCCTCTAGCTATGCTTTTTTCCTATCTATTATTCCATTCCCTATTTCACATAGTCTTATATCACTGGGAAGACACAAGTGGCATTTGACTTGCATCGAGTGATGATGGCTTTTGTGGACACGACCTGCACTATACATCTTTCATGTCCTCAAAATTTTTTCTGCATTGCCATCTATACTGTTGATGACTTTCATGGTAAATTAGGACACTCCAACCTCCTTATCCAGAAGCTATTAGGTCCCTTTTTAATATATCTATTTCTTTGCTGTGAAATATACAATCTCTGAATCATAAACCATCAAGGACAAGGACTGTTTTCTTCTGTACTCACACAGCAGAACAAGGTTATGCTCTTACCTAAAGTCTTCTGCTGCTGCCATAATGCATCTGACACGATCACACAATGTATGTCTGTGTTTGTTTAAATCATTCTAAATCTACTAAGAAGAAAACAAGAAGAGCAAAATGTATCTTGGGATGAACATATTGTGTGCATGAATGTCCAATGAGGGAGTGAAGGACACAGAATGAGTCTATGGATGGTCAGGCACACAGGGGAGCTACTGACCAGGATGTGAAAATTCCCAGGACCAGATTTGTAGCACCAGAATGTCTGATCTTGTTAATACCTATTTTACATGCCATCCATGTTTACATGCAATATCTGATTCATATGCAGAAAGGGTTGTGGAACCTGTGAATAAGAAACGAGGCTAAAGAATCTAGCTTGATTGACACTGAATAAATCACGATTTTGCTCATAAGAAGGAAGTTAAGGTGAAAGAAAATATCCTGTACCACAGATACAAGAAACAAAAATGAGCCTTATTATACCTCAAGAATAAAAATGGTCTTTGCAATCCACTGATGGGTGCTCAGTGCTCCCTCAAATGACAGTGGGTGAGGTGGGTTTGTTTCTGAAAAGTCATAGAAAAAGTTTTCACCTACTGCTAGGGGTTTACCGTCAGAGAGAGAAATAAAACATCAGTTGAGGCAGATGAAGAGAGAAACCCTGAGCTGCTGCACCTTTTAGCGTCTAAGACAAAAAGCCATGTACCACAGAGCACAGCAAGGATCCACTCACACACTAGGACATGTTTTAGGAACAAAACAAGCACAAGACCTCTCTGTCTGTCTACTATGTAGTGAGTCACAGGAATATCATCTGTCAACACCTTAAGGAGAACTATGCCTCCAACTGTAGAGCAACAATGGGAAACTGCACACTGGCAATGACCCCTGAAGGGAAAAACCACCCTGGAACTCCTGATTATAATGCTGTGTTAACAGCACATAAGCAGTCAAACGATAGGGCAGACTAGCTTTTCTCCTGTATTAACTATTGTGAAGTCCACCACAAAATCATTTGTCATCAACATACTTCCAGCACTGGTGTAACAGCTGTGAAAATATAATTAGTCCTTCCATCTCTATCCCACTGGGTACCAGTCACTGCTTCAGTGGTCTCTTTGGATATGTTTCTGTCCTCTACTGGCCAGAGGTCAAGTTTTCCAGAAGCTAGTTGCCTGTATAAATTACGGTGCACATATTTTACATCTCATTGTAATGCTTTCTTTTACCAGCATCCACTTCTTTCAAATGTTCCATTTCCAAGTCATTTTTCTGCAAGCCCCAAGAGAAGTCATCAAACAAGCATGCTGAAAATTTATCCACAGGCATCACAAATGTACATTTAGCTGATGAAGACATAGAGTTCAAATAAACTTTGATTTGGAATGCCTCTTCTTCCAAACAGCTAGTCCCATATGAGACCATTTGCTCAGGAAAAATAGGACTGGAGCGGGGGTGGGGGAAATGTCTGAAAGCCCAGTACAAAAAGACACAGGTTGCCCACAGCTATTTTGAGGCAAGGAGAGAAACTTGGTACTGTTCTGTTTAAAAAATTTTCAGTGTCAGCACTTGGAGTACCAATACAATTGAAGGCTGCAGGAGAGATGCTGGGTAGTGAGAGACCAAAAGAGACATGATACATCTGCTTCTGTGTTTGGCTCTGAAGCCACAATGTCAAGATTATGCTGAGACTTGTCTCTTTGGAGACAAGCAAACAACTTCAAAAGAAGAAAAATTATCAGGATGGCGTTTCTGCATTGTGATACCCTGGAATAAGTCCTGCTACTCCTTTTTCTTCTGTCACAGTTACAAGGAGAGTACCAGCTGCCGGGCATAACAGTCCATTACATAAAACATGGGGAAGGATAACAATCTTCATGCCAGAAACAACTGACTACAAAACTAGTTCTTTGGTGTTAAAGGAATATGAAATGGGCCAAGGGCAACATTCCTGAGCTGAATGTCAAGAAGGAAACTTCAGAGAAGTAGAGAACTGATGATACAACATGCCTGCCAAGATCAAGAAATGGTGTGTAGGACCCACTGCATAGTGAGAACCAAAACTCTTCATCATGTTTTAAACAGCCCACATGAAGGCTGGACTGTCACACTGCACCTGACTTCCCCATATTCTGTTAATGCTTATTTTTATCCTATGGGAAATAGTAAACCCATATAGTAATCATAGTAACCCACACAGTGACCCTGGCTTATGGAGTCAATGCGACCCCAACAGTGTCTAAGCGGCTGCAGCGCCATTCGGACCAGCCTGTGGAAGGATGTGCATCCACATGCAGACCTCAACCCACGAGGGTTTCCTCCTGTGTTCTCCCCCTGTACCACTGAGGAGGGAGAGGGGGAGAATGAGGGAGTGTGAAGGTGGAGTGGTGTGGTGGGCACCTGGCAGCCACCCTACCACATAAAGCCATTTTGAAGTCAGTGGTTTCCTGATCATTTTTTCTGACTACTCTGTGAACATTTAGAGGTTGGGCTGTGGCAAACCATTGAAGTTGGTTACTACCTGTATGAAACCCAGTCATTCTGTGGCCCAGCAGACTGTGCTATGAACACACACAAACTATACACGTTTTCTTATGGATACACAGATGACAGAAGCAAGATGCAAGCAGCAAGGCTGAGCTGCCTCCATCTTGCTCTCCTTGCTGTCCTTCTATCACCTACAGCACCAAAGGGCTGTGCAAGAGAATCCTGTAAAGGCAGAGAGCTCTTCATTTCTCAACTCCAGCTTCCCCTTGGTCCAGAAAACAGCTGTGTTCACCCCCTACTGAGCAAGAGCATGGAGTATTGCTCTCTACTCTGATGCTTTGGGCTCTGAACCTGTCTAATTTATCCCATCCTATATAGCACTACCACAGATGGCCCTATTTCCTTCTAAATGGATGCTTTCATAGTTCATGAAAATACCTGCCTGGATGTGGAAAACACAGTTGCAAAAATCCCCTCAAGCACCCAGTCCTCCTCACCTAATCACAGCCATTAACTGTTTTCTTTGGTCTATAAATATAATCTCTGCTGAATTAAACTCCACCTACCTAGAGTGTTGGCTGCATACTAAAAAAGTTATGTGCCATACTGTTATCTACCACAGCTTGGTAACAGTAAAACTGTGCCATGTCTGTTTATTGTTGGCAAAGGTTCCACAAAGTCCCATTATTTCTCCTTGAATGAACACATAAACACTGAATGGGAAAGGGTGGAGAATGAAAGTTCTTTCCTGGTTAACACATTTCCCCTAAGCCCATCTGTCACCCTCAGAGCCGTAACAAAGCACTACTGCTTAAGGAACAGTGTGAGGAGAGTTGTGAGGGAGTAAACTCTTCTTTCTTAGAGGAAAACAGATGATAATCCAGGAATTTCACCGGTTCTGTTTATTTTTAAACAGAATGATTCACATCGCCTTGCAAGTGTTATCAACCGATTTAGAGAAAATTATTTGAACAAAAGCAAAAATTATCCTTTTCCCTCACTTCTGAGGATTTTTACTCTCCTTATAGAGCACAGCAAAACCATCTTTGGAGTTGCCCAGGGTATATTGTAAAATACAAAGAAAAAAATTCAAAAGCCATTATTACAGTGAAAATTATAATCACTGAAGTAGTTACTCTTTAAAGAGTCCTAATTTCAAATTTGGGTTAAAGTTGATTGGACTAGAGTATTACATGCAGACATAGGCTCTTTGTTAGGTTTCTGGTAGCTTCTCTACAACCCAACAACAAAGGCAGCAGAATCCCAAGACACTGGTTTGTACTGATGCCACAGAAACTGAAATGGATATAAAAGATGATCTCTGATTTGGATGCCTTCCAGGTGAAAGCACGTGGCCCAAACTGAACACAGAGAGTAGTTGCTTAAGAGATTGCTTTTAAAAGCAAATTCATCTTTATCTTTTTCGACCAGAAAAACATTCTTATTTAAAAGAAGATTCCTTTGTCTGGGAATGAAATCCCAGACTCAGACTGTTCCAGAGAGTGGCAATGAAGAATATTAGACCTTCCAGCAACATTCTCCAGCATTGTCCACATGCAGACTTGGCTCTGTATTTCAGCTGCCTACTGTACATGGCAGCCCCATACTGCAGGATACCAACCCCTCTATATGGAGTCTGTCAGCAGCCCTGAACAGTAAGTGGTCTGAATCCCTCATAACTCTTATGCCATCAGATTTGAGGCAGCAAGTTAAGCATTGTGAGCAGAGCTCTTGGGCATGCAATCAGAAGATGAAAACAATATCCTTTATGCTCAACACTTGAACAGTTCTTGTATCATTTTCTTAGTGTATAGTGAAATAAGAAGCAAACATTCAAACAAGCCCTTTGAAGTTCTCCAGAGGCTGCTCTTCCCAAGCATTGTCTAGCTAGACACCATAGGATGTCCTTTTGCTTTCTGAAAACATCCTCCTCTTATTTTTATAAACCATTTTTCCTCTCTGCTTAAGAAACCATTTGTATCCTTTATGCGAAGATCTTTGCTAAACTATAGTTATTTATACTGCACCTTGAGTAAGGCAGAGTAGTAGAGAGAACTTAGCCAGGTAGCAAAAAGCTCCAGTTTAGGAAAGGGGGTGCTCTTTCCCCTCAGTGGTCTGTTTCTGAAGTAAAAAATATTTTATGAAGCAAAATGCCTCTGACGGCAAGTTTATATGGTTCTGCCTCTGAATGTTCATTGACTGCTTTCTTCTCTCTTTAACAAAGGTTGTGTACCATGCATCAAAATTCTGATTTATTTTTACAGCATTACAAATGCAAAACATTTAACACAAAGATCATTTGTAAGATCAGTTTTAATACAGCACATGTACCTTTACTGTACTAAGAATTCATTAGAAGTTGCAGCTACATAAATGTCCTCTTCTGCATGTTTAGATACTTACTGCCACAATCACTCAAATACAGATTCCTAGGTATGATGTCAGTTGGAAAATACAGAGAAACTTTGGTAATTACTGATTTTTGCATATGAAAATTTTTTTTTTATTAGGCAGACAGTTAGCATTAGCTATTGTAGAAACAGCTCCTTCCTGTCAGGCCTCACAGAACCTGCCTGGCTTCTTTTTGAGGGCACTCCCTCTCCCTCACATAGGAGACCTTGTCTGTACTTCAAAAATGCCTCAGTACCAGAGTGGCGCAAGCACTCAGAGCTGTTTTATATCCATGCAAATACTGTCACACTGGAAGGTCAAGCATTGAGGCTTTTCTGTATTAGCAATAATGTATCTATGCAGGAAGGAATAGCAGTACACCCATAAAGCTATAAAATTAGCACAGGTTTTAAAGTGTATACTGACAATACATACTTATCCCACAAAACAGGTATTCAGCCATTTATCAGTGTGACTGGGACTAGAGCATCTCTCCTACAAAGACAGGCTGAGAGTAGGAGCTCTTCATCCTGGAGGAGACCTCATAGCAGCCTTTCAATATGTGAAGGGCCTGTAGGGAAGGTGGAGAGGGACTCTCCATCCTGAACTTTAGTGATAAGAAAGGATTAATGGCTTCAGGTCGAAAACCAGTAGATTTAGGTGTTAGGAAGAAATCCTCAACTGCGAGGCTGGTGGTACACTGGAGCAGGTTGCCCGAGAAGCTGCGGCTGCCCCGTTCCTGTCAGGGTCCAAGGCCAGGACGGATGGAGCTCTGAGCAACCCGGTCTAGTGGAAGGCGCCCCTGCCTGTGGCAGAGGAGTTGGAATTAAACGGTCTTTAAGTCACTTCCAACCCAACCTGTTCAATGATTGTATGATTTGACAGAGAGGTGGTGGGAATGTGTGAATCTCCCTGGGGATTTTGACCAAACTTTCCAACCTCAAGAGCCCCGTATGCTGGCTGACCTGCCCGCAAGCCCGCACAAGATTCAGCAAGCCGGGAAAACGCCCCGGCTCCCGAGCAAGACCTTCGACCGAGAGCAGCGGTACAGGGGCGGCCCCAAGCCGGCGCGAAAGAGCCGCGGCCCCGCCTGCCGCTGCCGCCCGCCGGCTGTGACGGCGCCGGGCACCGGGAAGCGCTTCCGCCTGCAGATCCGGGGCACGGCGTGAGTGCGGCGGGGCCGCCGCGTCCGGAGCGGCTGCAGCGCCGAGCGGGACCGGGGAAGGCCGCGGTGCCGGGGCACCGCTTCGCCCCGGGAGCCGGTGGGTCAGCGGAGGGAGGAGTGGTCGGGCGGGTACCGGAGCCCAGGGCTGCGGTTCTGCCTGCTGGAGCTGGGCAAAAACCCCTGTCGTGTTCCCCTTGGGACGGATCGGGGCAGGGGCGAGCCCAGTGAGCGCTCGGAGGAGAGGGAGGTGCGTGAGGGGCACTCCCAGATCCACCGCCCGGCAAAGCTGGATGGGTCAGGGAGCGGTGTCCAAGGGGTGCTGCCCTGAGCCGGCCTCATCTGTTGGACAGAACCGCCTACGGGGAGAAGGAGTGGGATAGCCAACCTGCAGAAGTTTGCTGGGATAGAGTCAAACAAGTATTTGATCGTTCCATCATCACCTCTTTGTGCAGCTTGCCGTAGTGCGGCTGGTCAAGGCCAGGAGATGTCGACCCCCCCTCTGGCCGGGGCAGGGATGCCGCCGGGCGCTTTCTCCGGGACGCAGGCTCAGGCTGCCAGGGAGGTGAACACGGCGTCCCTCTGCCGCATCGGCCAGGAGACCGTGCAGGACATTGTCTTTCGAACCATGGAAATCTTCCAGTTACTGAGGAACATGCAGGTGAGAAACAACTATTTATACACTCAACTTGCCATGTTTTTATCACCGACACACAGTATATATAGACTCAGGAGACACCTTAGGATGTTTAGAAAACTCCATCAAACTGCTCTGAAGAGGAGTATTGGTAGAAGAGGTGAGTACTACTCTTAATATATTGCTTAGTCCTGTACATTAAGTGAAATTCAGAAATGCTGAATTGTCATTGCCCTCCCAATAAAAAAGCTCTCAATACTCTTAGTAACTGTGTTTTCTTTTATGTACAATGAAGTCTGTTCATATGTCAGTTATGTTTCTCTGCTTATGTTAACATATGGGGAGTAAATTTAGAGGAATTTTCATTGATCTTTTTCTGTAATATTTTCCACCTAAAACTCTTTTTTTGTTAGGAAAAACAACATAATCCTTATTTGTGTCTACTTACTGAGAAAACATACACATTTTTATTGTGTTTTCTCTTTGGAGAGTACAAGATAAATAATCATTCCTACTCCTTCTGTATTTCCTTAAGTCTTGTGTCACTAAGTTGGGTGGCCTGGGATTGAGACACAAAACCTCAACCACAGCCACAACAGTGTCATATTTAAGCATTGTGAAGACACTCACTGAAAAGTCAGAGGGATTGACGAAAGTGTAGAAAACGTGAGGGTGTTTGACAGCAGTGATCGAGCACATAAAATATGTAATTTTGCTAGTAAAGAAAATAAAAATTTCAGTGATTGCTATAAGAAAAGTGTGATTGTCTTATTTTAAAATACACAAAAACCTGTCTGATATCTTTACTTATTTCATGTGACAGAAACTTTAATATTTTTAATGTTTTGGTTCTCTAAGTTACCAAATGGTGTTACTTATCATACTGCAACATATCAAGACAGACTGGCAAAGCTGCAGGAACATCTCCGTCAGCTATCAATACTCTTCAGAAAACTGAGATTAGTCTATGACAAATGTAATGAAAACTGTGCTGGGCTCGATCCTGTTCCCATAGAAGTAAGTATCTTTATTTATATATAAATTGTAAATCAGAATAACCACTGTGGATAGCAAATCATCCATCTTCCTCAGTTGCAGGAGACTCATAACAAGTTTTAATGTTACTGGAATTATTCAGTGGACTGAATTCTGTTTATTAATTAGATCTTGTTGAAAGATTGTGAAACTTAGTGTCTAGTTGACACGGTGTTCTATCATACATTGGACTTGGTCTCAGAGGTCTTTTCCAGCCTAATTGATTCTGTGATTCTGTGAAAGCAAACTTAATTTAAAATTTTAATCTTTTTTCTTCTGGCTTCTTGGTACCTTCACCAATTTATTTCCCCTAGGAAAAAAAAAAAAAAAGAGGATCAGGACAAATTTTTTACAAGAAGTGGGAAAAAGTGGGAAAAAGCGTGCTTCAAGCTCTCACCTGTCAGCCTGCCTCCTGAGTAATAAGTATTATTTACTTTCTCTAGCCAATAGTCTGTGCCTCCACAGTTCCCTCACCCAGCTATTCCTAACCTGCTGGGCACTGTGAACCAAACCTAAATGTGCAGTGGTGATAGAAAAGTTACACCATAAAACTTCCAGGGAGGAGGATTGGCCAGAGTTTTCTTAATAATACTGCTGTTATTCATAAAATCTAAAATGTCATCTTCCTCATAAGTTGTTTCTAACTTCTAGTAATAGTCGTAAACCCTCAAATTGTTACAGTTTGAGTTGTTCCTGCTCTGTATTAACCAGAACTATGAAATTCTTTAATTACAGCCCTCTGGATTCCGAGGCAATTTTATTAATGGACTTTTGATTGTCCATTGAATTTTAAACATACAGGCATTATATTTGAAGTGTGAGTCTCTTAACTGAATAGGAGTAAAGAAATGAAGAAGTCCATTTTGTACAGTCCATTCTAGACTGCTATTTCAGTTTACCGTTGCTGACTTTTGACAAGGGCTTCAGAAAAATGTATCTGGGAACCTGACAGCAAGAGGAGAATAAGTTAATTTTCCCATTTAAGAAAATAAAACCTGTTTTCACAATGTGTTGAACTTGTGTGCAATAACAAAATACTTGTGTCCTCTTTACCAGCTTTTGTGTCTTATTTTCTCATAACACTGGAATGATGTGGGGTTTGGTTGGTTTTTTTCTATAACTTTTGACATTTTTTTCCTGTTACCAGGATGGAAAAGACTCTCCATAGAGAAGATAAGTAGTCATTAGGCTTTTTTAATGCAAGGTTTCACTAATAACTTAGTTACAGCAGAGTTTTTATTTATAGTAGGGGTAATTTTTTTTAATCTTCTTAGTCTTGTCTTCTCTGAACTAGTAGATGCCTGCCTCTTCATGTTTTTATTGGTTAGAGTGAATGGCAGTAGCACATCATTCTTCTTGGATCAGTTTTCTTAAATTCTTCTTCCAGTAGTTCAATAATAGTCTCAATTGTATTATTTCGTGGCCGATATTCTAACCGTGTCTTTACAGAATATCAACAAAACTATTTTTTACACAGTCAAGAGAAGTCTATACCTACTAGTATGCTTATTCAATTTTTATTGATAGAAATGGTTTCATAATTTTTATTAATGTGTAATAGGTAGTATTAACTTTCTGTTTACCAACATTGCAAGGCATGAGATAATTGTGATGGAGATCTGCCTAAAAAGAATACATTTTCTGCTTTTTTTGGTGTATTAGGTATAATTCATCTTTTCTTGGTAGGTTTGTTTTTTGTTTGGTTGGTTTTTTATCTGTCACCTTTTCTGAAAGACAAGGAAGTTTTAAAGAAGTGTTCTACTTTGAGTGCTACTTTATTTTTCCATCAGAGAGGGTTTTTTCCGAGAACATATAGCAGCCCTACTACTTCTTCTTTATGGTCTACAAATGTAGTAAGTGGTCAACATTTGCTACTTTTTCATGGCAGAGTTTAGTGTGGTAGCTTTTTTCTATTTTGCTAAGCTTAATAAGAATGTCTGTAAAAATTTTTTGTATAGAAGGAAATTACAGTTTTAGTGGGTTAAGTCAGAGTAAGTTTTCCATCAGAGTGCTGGAGACACTGAACACTTTGTAATATTGCACCCCAACCTAAGTAAGAAGTTAATATCCACTTGATGAGCAACTTGTTCCCAGGCTTTTAAACTAATGTCTTCTTGCTCACTTTTATCAATATTAGTCTTCCCTTTGTCAATAGTGTGTTTGTGAACATGGATTAATTTTGCATAGTTCAGGACAGAAAAAACGATGTCAGACCATGGACTTTGTGGATGTATTATCTTTTAAGAAATTGTTAGTGGCTTGGGAGTATTCTGACTCAGAAACAAGTATTTGTTTTGTATCTAGTATGTTTCTTTTTGATCTATTTTTTTAGGAAGGAAACATATTTTAGTATTCATTTAGAAATTCTGCATCAAGGAATTTTGTCCAAGCTTGCAAAAAAGACTGTGAACTATTTGCTTCTCCAGCCAAAACCAAACTATGATTCTGTGTGTCTGAGGAGATCATGGTGAGAAACACTTACAGAAAAACTAATTTTAGGTAACTGTGGGCCTGGTCTTAAGAGTAGCCAGAGAGAGGCTCATTAAAACAGCAAATCGTAATTATAGTATTCGCTAAGTAGCTATGTAAAGTCAATCATATTTATGTTCAGTATATCACTAAAATGAGTTACCATAATGAGAACTTTATGTTTGTGGTTTTATTTCTTAGTGTGGAATAGTAAATTTTAAAACTCCAATCTGCAGAATTCAACTACAAGGATTATCTGTGACAAGCATCTTAAAATAGAAAGATTGGCTTCTGCCTGCAGTTACAAAATTTCTTTGGGCTAGGCTCAGTGATATGTGAGATTGTACACAATTGAAGCACACTGTTTACCTGGAGAACCAACTGAGGTCATTGCAAGGCCTTTAGGTTTGAGGTGGCAAGCAGGCTTGTCTCCCCTTTCTCTTGGGTAGTAGGAACCTGTGGACAAAATGGTAGTACCATATGTATTTCCTGGATTTGAGTTTTTTCTTTTTTTCTTTTCTTTTTTTTTTCCTTTTTTTTCCCTTTTTTTCTTTTTTTTTCCCCTAAAGCTGATGTTTCTTGTCTTCACAGCAACTTATTCCATATGTTGAAGAAGATGGCTCCAAGCATGATGATCGTGGTGCTGCAAGTCAGCTTCGTTTTGCTAGTGAAGAGAGAAGGGAAATCATGGAAGTTAATAAGGTAACAAAGTTGAAATTAATTTGCATAAACTGAGAAATGTCATTTTCACATTACAAAGCCTAAATTTCTAGATGGCTGTACTAAATACAGAATGTGTGATGACTGCCATCAAAACTGGAGATAAATACTTTTTATTTATAAATATTTCAGTATTGACCTTTTAGTTAAACTGCTATTTTTTAGCTGTACCTCTGGCAGTAGAGTTTCCTAACAATTGGGTTTCCTAAAAATTCTATCTTGTGTCTCTTTTAAAACCAACATATCTTCTTATGAGTGCAGTGTGTTATGTTTATGTGAAACCCACTAGATACTGTCAGTACAAACTGAACTAAGGTACCCGTTGAACTAATTTATCTCCAAAACTTACCTTAGGTGTAAAAATGATTGATATTGGACACCAGATGTAAATATTATTACAGCTATGTGAATTGCTAAAGAATTTTCAGGGCTACCTTCTGGATTTTGACAATTTGAGGAAGACTGTTCCTTTTGTAAAGAGGAACATTTACTGAATCTTGGCACATTCAGAAAAAACTGTACTATGAATTATAAATGGTAAATGTGTTAAAATTTAAATTTTCAGTTTGAGTGGCATTGTGCAACTGGGTACAATTACTGAAGAGGGATTCAAATCTAAAAATAATTATGCTGTAGTAAAAGATAATGTAATACGGAAATTAAAAATACATAGTTTTACCAGACCACAATTTTGAACATTGTTTCTTCAACCTGTAAAATACAAAGATAGGATTAAATACATATTTCTATAGCTGTAATATCTGCAAATGCTCAGTAAGAAGGTTATAATCTACAAAAATAACTGAACAAAAGAAATAAATGGATAAAATGTTTATTTATTGAATGAATAATTGATGGATTTTCAGCTTTTAAAATATTTCCAATGCTTTAATTTGTCTTCCACAATCATACATGTATTGAATTTTTCATAACCCATTTATTTAGAAAAATGCATATGTATTGTACAGGAAAAATTGAGGACTATGAGAATTTAGAGAAATGCAGTTGTCAGCTCTCTTGTTGTAATCTTTCTCTTCACTGCTGACGTAGCATAGTTGAATATATTATATTGTATGTAATGTTGTACTGTGAATTAATGCACATTTATTTACAATCTTTAAGTATTAATAAGCTTAACTGTCCATATTTGCTGTGGTTTTAATAGTTCTGTGACATGGTTTTGCCCTTGTTGTTGTACTTGTATGCTAATATGGTTTTAAACCTCCTTGGTGTGATCTTGTGAAAATAATTTCATAAATTTTTATGAAGAGTTCTGAACCTTAAAAAGGTTGATGGTGTTACAGGACCATTGGTAGCAAACTGGTAATTAAGAATGCATTGAAATGTTCACGTAAATATTGGGTGAAATCCTGTATTTATATTTAAATGCCTAGACCTAATTTCCAGATTTTTCCACAGTAAATCTTCACAAGACAGTTTGAACTTTCTCTAGTATTTTGTGGCCAAAACTTAGTAACTTCAGCAAAAGAAAGTTTAACTTCTTGTTTTTGAAAGGTCACTGGTTTTTTCTTTTGTCCCCCTCCAGTTATATAAGCACATCTACTACCATTTTCAAAGTTCAAATTTTAATACATTTCAGACTAGGTAATGCTTTTATGACTAGAAATATATAATATATTTTTTTGGCAAAGAAAAAGCACTAGAATCAGATAAATCAGATAATTGGTCTAATTTCTAACACTGGCTGCTGGGTTCAAGAGGGGCTTGCTCTGGTTGGCACTTCTGGCAGCTCTTCAGGCCTCTCTAGTGTGTAGTGTCTACCTCCAACTCAATTTGATGAATTAATTTTAGGAAAATTTCAGTAATACAAAATGTTGATGAGAACACTGTGACTGGGAAACCAACATGGTAGTTAAAGGAGCTTTTTATATTCTTGACCAAATCTTTTCTTCCTTCATCTCCTTGTCCTGTTCTCTCCTAATCCTTTTTGCTGTGATAGGCATTATTTTATTCAGCCTTACATGTTATTGGTACCAAAAAATCACTATTGCAATAACTCAAGACTTTGACAGTACTGTGATATTTGAATTAGTTCTTACACCTGCCATGGATCTCCTAATTTTGCCCTTCTTGCCATGATATCCCCACCAGTGTGATTTCTTTAGTGGCTCTGGATGTGTGCCAAAGACACTAACTGCCCCACTGTGTGGAGCACTGCCAGAACTAGTAATAGCTCTTATAAACCTTGTGGATCATATATTCTCACATCAAAATGTCCTCATTCCATGAACCACTGACTTGAAAAATAGCAGCTTTTCTTTGCTACTGCAGGTGTCTGGGAAGGGAGCATCCTCAGGAGGAGGGGGGGAGCATCAGGTACTTCCTGTGCTCCCCATCCCGTTCATGGGGCAGGAGAACCTGTTGATGTAACAGAGTTCCTAAAAACTGCAGGAGCTTTTTGTATTGGTTTACTGTGACACCTTTTCTACTTAGTTATTCTGCTATTTTAGAGTTACTTTTTAGGTCAGAGAGTTTAATGTGCTGACCTTGGCTATGTAAGTACTTGTCTGTTAATTTAAAATATAGATTAGTTTACAAGGCAATGAATTTCTGTCCTAGCAATCCAGTAATAATTAGCAACTGCAGGTTTAAATAAAACCTATTAGGATTTATAGCACAAGGGATTTTTGCTCACAGTAAGAAGCTTCTGCCACTACTACAAAATAAACCATTTCTTGAGCACTGGCTACCTCTGTCTCTTGTCATAAACAATTCTGTCCTGCAGTTCCCAAAAATGTAGCTTATTCTTTTTTATCTGTATATGTTTTCTGGGCTTATAAATTGTTGATGTGGTTGAATTTTTCAGAATAAATTACTGTTCCAGAATCAGTTCAGCACTTGAATTGGTCTTTTAGTGTATGTCTTGATCCAGTTTTCATTGAAATTAATCTATTTGCAGCAAGTGGAAGATGTTACCAAGATTTCCTCTCTTTTGTTTGTGTTTTTCAAATGTTTAATGTTCTGGCTATTTAGTTTTTTATCTTTAAAGTATAGAATCATCAGTATTATTTTCAAGATGTTAGGCTCACCTTCAGTCTGTGGTCTTGTAGTACATTTGACAGGACTTGAAACAGGAATACCAAATCAAAAATTGAGAATGATTTCATCTGTTTGCTGCCCTATCAATGGTTTTCTTTACTGCTCACTTTTAGAAATGGAGCAAGTACAGCTTAGATTTCATTCATGCTGTAGGTCTGGTTTCAATGAAGCACTTAAGTAAACCATCACATAATTAGTATTGTAGGTACATTTGGGTGAAAACAAAGCAAAATAGCATTTGGACATTCCAGGTAGCCCTTTAGAAAACAATCGTATTTGATATTCTTAGCTAGTGTTTGTTAAGTGTTTAGCAGTGATCTTGCTACGAGAGAAAAAGACAATCTACATGACAGACTTTTAAGTTAAGCTTAGGTGACAAGTTCAGCTCTGGGCTTTTTTTGGTAGCACAAACATTGTCTTGCAGCTGATGCTGTTTAGGACTATGCAGAAAACCTAAATTCCTTTTAAACTACCTGTCACAGTATTTGCATGTATTCTAATTGATTTTATATGTGTATGTCCTTTTTCACCCAAAATATGAGTGTGCACAAAGGAACGCTTTGGGGAGAGGGGAAGAGTTTGTTACTTGGACACCTTCTGGGCAGATGAATCTGCACTGGAGACAATTCCATGATTTTCTGAGTACCAAACTGACTCTCTGCAATGGTAGAATAAGAGGAATTTAGGCTCAGTGGGAGGTCTGGAGATTATCTGGTTCAGCCCGCAGCCCAAGACAGGGAGACAGGGTCAACCAGCAAAGTTAGATCCAGCTGCTCCAACTCATGTCCATACTCCAGCACTTCATATACCTGTAAGGATTGAAATTCTGTCTTTTCTTAGTGGTTGACTTTTACTGTGAAAATTTTCCTAATGTTACATTGGAATTTTCTTTGTCACAACTTGTATATTCACTGCCCTTCATCCTTTTGCTGTGTATACTCAAGAAGAATCCAGCTTTGTCTTTTCTGTGAGCTTCATTAGGTGGCTGAAGATACCACTGAGATCCTTTCCTCTGGCCTTCTCTGCTTGAGATTGAGCAAACACAGCTTTAATCATTGCGGTGGCCCTCCACTAGGCATTACCCAGTGTGATAGAGCTTTGTATTGATCCCTAAATTGGGCAGTCATTCTCCAGAGCCAAATAGAGGAGAGTGTGAGAGGTACTCACCTGACCTGAGAGGTAAACTCTTGCTAATATAGGGCAGAGTGCAGTTTGTCTTCCATGTTGCAGAAAAAGATCTGCTGATGACTCTGGTTAAACTTGTTAGAAAGTATCTAAAAAGACCTCAGATCCTTTTCTGCAAATTTCGTTTGTATTCAGTCAGCCCTCTGCCTGTGTTGTTGTATGAGTTTATTCTGTGTGCAGATGGAGGATGTTGCTTTAATTGAAGTTCCTAAAATAGGTGTTGGCCTGCCTTTCCCACCTGTTGAGGTTCCTCTGAATCCAATATCCCACCACTGAGTATATTTTCTATTTTCCCCAGTTTGGCATTGTCCATCAATTTGATAACTTTGATATGGTGATTAGGTCTTTAAGGGTGATATTAAGAATATTCACCTTAGTATCAATCTGAGAAACTTCAAGAGTGACCAACTAGCACTTGATCTTTATACTGATGATGCCAGCATTTAGAATCCCATAGCCCAGCCGATTTTCCATCAACCCAGTTATTCACCTAGTCAGACCTCATCTCTCCAATTTGCTCAAAGGCAATGAAAGGCTGTGTCAAAAGCCTGACTAATGAATGATTTTACTTTATGAAAGTGAAGAAAATCTCCTGCTCTCCCCTTGTCACACAGCCAGTCATTTCTCTATAGAAGGCTATCATGTTGGTCAGGCACAAGGCATCTGTAGGAAGTCCAGTATGGCTGTTCCCAGTCACCTTATCATTATGTGTCTGGATATGACTTTCTGAAGGATTTGCTGCACAGTCTTTCTGTGTCAAGAGTTAGGCTGAGTAGCCTGTAGTTTTCTGCATCCCCCTCCTTGTCTTTCTTGCATATGACCTGAAATGTTTCCTTTTTCATCAGGACATAGCTCCCCATCTCCAATAGAAAATTAAGTAGGGTGGTCTTGCTACGTCATAAACCAACTTTCTCAGCACCCAAATGTATTTTTATTCCAGATCATAAATTATTTCCTTTTCAGTTTTGTATAAAATGTTGCACACTATTTTTTTCACATTGCATCCATATCAAAACCATATCATGCTTACAAAGTTTAAAAAAGTTAGGAAAAGGTGAGCATAAAGCTGCCTGTAAAATCCCAATTGTCCCCTTTTGTCCTCATATAGATGTATATTATATAACCTTTATTCTATTACCACATTTGGTTCCTCTTCTCCCCTTCCCACTTTCTATTCTGGAAGAGTTCTTTGAGCTATTGTGCTTTTGTGGCAGACTAGGCACTATTTAGATTGAATCAGTATTGTAGTAAATAAGATTATAAAAATCCTGGTTTGGGTCTTGTGTAACTGGCATTAGACTATGGAGTAAGCAGGGAATTTGGGAATGAGAAAGAAGGATTTATTGTATGTAGTGAGTAACTAACTAAGGCAGCTCTTGGGAGCTGAATTTTTTTTTCTCTGCCTCAAATTATCTGTGGTAGTTGTTCATTCTTCCCCTTATGGCTCATGGTAGCTTTGAATATGTGGGAAGCTGTTAAAATACAAAATTTAGAGATGAACATGAATCTTAAATATCTTTGGACAAAGTTGGCAGCACTGCAGTTTTATCTGTAATGTTCATGTGACTGAGTTTGCCATCTGTAACTGAGGATCATAGATCTGTGGGATTTTCATATTAAGAATGGGGATGTAACACTGAGAGGTGTGGTGGAGAAGCACCTTGGGGAATGAACAATTCCATTACAAGCTACAGAGCTCAGATGGTACTCAGTAAATAAGACCTCAGACCTCATTGTGAAATGATAAATAATTGGTATGAAGCAAACATCCATCTATTTGAATGAAGGTGCTTATTCCTCTCAGAACAACAGATCAGTGGATAAATACAATCCTGTCTGGGTCAATAGGTGAAAAGTATTGAGCTTGCAGCAGAGCACAGGCTGTCACTGGTGTTTCTGTTTGTTTCAGGAACACAGGGTTACACATACAGAAGGAGCAATTTTCCTTTCAGCTGTCAGGTGAGGTGCAAGGCAGAAAACTCAGTCTCTCATTTCTGCAAAGTGTAGAAAAGTCATGCCTGTGAATGACATCAGGAAAAGCTGTAGATGCTGGACAGTGGGTGTGTTAATGTTTAATTTCACAGCAGTTACTGTATTAGTGATGAATATTTTTTATCCCTTTGGAAAAAAATATAAGTAGATTGATGTATGCATTTATTATGATGGGAAAAGAGCCTTGGTATCAGTTGAGCAGCCATAAGTTAAGACATTACTTTGCAGCTTTAAGAGAGTTTAAGCAAACTGTTGAGGGCACTTTTTCCATCATATTTTTTTCCATCTATGTGCATATAACATATGCTATATATGATAGTCTCTTAACTACCAAAGGAAAAAAGCAAGTTTTTCCACCTTCATACTTCAGAGATTTCATTATGAAGGATTAATTTAAAAAACAGAACAGTATAAATGTCACCTTCCTGTTACAAACATCGTGTTTCTGTAGGAATTTCTTGGGCTTGGCTAACCTGGAAACATGGAGGCTACTGTCACCTTCATAAGGCTTTCAAGAATCACTTCCTACAGCAGTTCAGTGGTCAGAACATGAGCATTGTGTCCAGCTCTGGGCTCCTCAGCACAGGAAAGACCGGGAATTGTCGGAGTGGGCTCAGAGGAGGGCTACAAAAATTATCAGAGGGATGGAACACTTCTCCTCTCAGGAAAGGCTGAGAGTTGAAGCTGTTCAGCCTGAAGGAGAGAAGACACCAGGGAGATCTTACAGAAGCCTTTCAGTACCTAAAGAGGGCTTACAAGAAGGATGGGAAGAAGCTTTTAGCAGGGCCTGGTGTGATAGGATAAGGGGTAATGGGCTTTAAACTAAAAGAAGGCCAATTTTGATGAAATATAAGGAAGACATTTTTTAGGCTGAGGGTGATAAAACACTTGTCCTAAAGGGTGGTAGATGGCCCATCCCTGGGAACATTCACAGTCAGGTTGTACCGGGCTCTGAGCAGCCTCATTTAGTTGAAGATATCCCTGCTGATTGGAGGGTTGGACTAGATGACCTTTAAAGGTCCCTTCCAACCCAAACTGTTCCATGATTCTATACTCCTGGGAAAGAATGTGATGCAAGTTCTCGGTAGTAGACTCTTAATCAACGGAGTAAACATAATTTTTAAAAATTTTGCTAAGATTTATGCAAGTAAAGGTACTGTGGTATTAATATTTAATGTTACACTGAGACACTGAGATGTCCTTCTGGCCTGTACTGTTGTAGATCTTGAATAGAGCAGGTAAAAACCATAGCTGGCACAGCATTCAGGAGAATAGTCTTCAATATAAGATTTTCAAGATGGAAACAGATCTTTTCTTGTTTTTTTCCTCAAGCAGAAGAAGAGCCTGTACAACTTGGACAAGTACTGTTGATGTTTCTATAAGCACCACTTGGAATATGATCTTACTCTTCCATGGTGTTTGCATTATTTTCTTTGCCTCAATAAGGGATTTCTAACAAATGGATTGAGCGCAACATAATGACTCACAGTGATGTTTTAGTTTTAAAATTTGAAGGATACATGAGCTTAAAATGAGGAGAGAGACAAGAACACTGTGCAAAGGAAGGTTCTGATACATCTCTGGTTGTAAGTCATGAATTGGTCTAGACAGCACTGATTTCTAATGAAATGCAAGTGAAGCAAAACCAACTTTTGGTAAAAAATGTATTTCAGTCAAAGTTGAAATTACTGTGTCCTACTGAACCCAAATCTGTATGAAACATGGCAAGTTCTTTATGGCAGCTTTTCTTCCTTGAAAGACAGCTGTTTTCTGGATCTCTGTTATGGTTTTCCCACCTCGTTTCATTTATGTGGGTTTTGTGCTTCAGGAAATGTTTTCATAAATGACCTACCCGACCTAAGCCAGCTAAAGTGTCATTGTTTACTGGAAGGTGCAGTTCTTGCCAGCCCCATCATGGCCATAATACTTGCTAGGTCAGTCAAAATGGTCTCCACTGAAAATTAGTATGGCCAAAGAAGACCCCCTAGGGTAGGTTTTCAGTCAGATCACTTTTCTGACAGGGAGGAACTAACAGAAACAGGCCTGACAAATGTAACTTGAGTTTAGGTCTCTTAAACTCATTACAAACTGCCTCATAGATTTTCCCTGTGCTATCTAAAAACAGATAAAGTCAGAAGCTGTAGCATGTATGTAGGATGAGGTACTTTTTCTTGTTTCATACAACTGTTAATCCTGAGAAGCAGTCTAGAGTTCAACTAAGTCATTTCAACAGAAGGAGGAAAGAGTGGGAGACAACTTGCAAGCAATCTGTTCAAATGAAAATTTGTCACTGCTGCAAAAGCTGCTTAAAGATTTTGCCCATTTCCCAAGAAGGCCATTTCACCTATCTTTTCAAGGTTAGGCTTGAGTTGAGATGTTCTTACTGGCTCAGCAAAGTCTTAGGCAGAGGCCAGCACTTGCAGTGGTGCAGAACATATTAATTATGTAGTACTTTGTGGTGTGGATCACTGCCTGTCAAAGATCAGTAACAAAGATCACTGTATGCATTTCAATTAGGAGACTGTGCTCTCTGAAGTAGATTTTTTTTCTCCTCTCTTTATTCTTTCAACAGCCTAGCAACCCAGGGATGGTGCTTCATCTTAGATGTTTTTTCTGGCTCCAGAAAAAGTAGAAGAGCTAAGAAATTAGCTCCTCACTGAAGATAAGGATCTAAAATTATCTTCAGATAAATAACCAAAGTTATAGTTCTTGTCCTTACAGATGCTTTGACAACAAATGAAATCCAGTCTGAATGTTCCCCTGTCTAGCAGCATCAAATAATGATCAAACAATTTAGTGTCATAATGCTTTCACAAGAAAGGCAAACAGTATTACAGAATGAATCTTTTGGGCATAACTTACACAAAGTTCATGTGTGTAACAGTATTTAACAGTACAATTAGACATGGATGGAGAGAGAAAACAGCCTACTTCTCATCAGAGGTCAATGGTTCTTACTTCTGTCTGTGACTTTAATTACCATCACCAACTGTTCAGCCTTCATTTCCATTGATGAAGGTTTTGAAATACCTTGAAATGACATGGCCTCAGTATGAGGGAGTTACAGTTTGCATCAAAACTCAACTACATTAAACTGGTAGTTTTGATGTAACAGTCACTGATTTCTCTAGGATTGGATGTTGAGGATGGCAAACAGAATCATGTTTAAAAATGCCACAGGCGTGGACATGCTTATCTCATCCCTCTTGTGCTTTCTCAAGCATCAGGATCTTGCATTTATGACCTTTGAAAGGAAGACCCATGCAATTCTGTCATTTCAGTACTGTGGTAACTAGATGCTGCTTAGCTTTCTCTCTTGTCTTTAGTTAGGAGCTGAATCTCTGCTGTATATTGTGAAGTCTTGGATCAGCAAATGGAAAAGAAAGAAGCATTAGACAAATGCACGTATTTTTCTTTAAAACACTTTTTAGCCTGTCAAATCCTTGGTTAGGAATTCCTTGTCAGTGCACATGAACTGTCCTGCCTATGTTTTTGTATCCTTCTTGGGAGTCTAGATCTGAGTGTTGTCTCTTCCAGTGTCCTGCAAAGTCTGTATTTAGGGGTATTTCCCTTACTATGGTCCCCATCTAATCTAAGCCTAATTACCATATTACTGCAGGCTATTTTTACAGGTCTGAAGTGAATAGGCTTCCTTTTTTTCTCTGGACTTCTTTCCCAGATGACCAGCTGGCAATTTAAAAATATTGTTGTGTTGACTACATCAAAATTCAGGAGACTAATTTTCAGGATATTGCTTCATTTTCTCTCTGTTCCAGTAACTTCAGTTGTATTACCAATTTGAGTCATGCTTTTAATGTATTGCCTTTTGTGTAGTGCAAATAACAAAGTTACATCCAAACTGAAACATTTTGTTCTGTTTTGATGGAAGCAAGTCTTTCCTGTGCTTTTACTTTACTTGGAACTCCAGACTTGCCTTATGAATAAATAGTTTGATCTCTAATGTTGGAAGGCTGACCTCTTATCAAATCAGAATGAAATGAAGGACAAACTGTGTACTGTTAACAACAACCTTAGTTCTCAACAGGTTTGATTTGAGCAGGAAAATTAATAAATTAGACAATAAATATGGGTATTATTGTGAAACATGAAGGGTTAGGGAAATTGTGTGATGTCTTGATGCCCTGATCTTTCTTCTGTAGAGACATAATTTCTAAGTTTTGGCTACACAACCAAATAAAAGCTAGTTTGCTGTTCTCCTGTTCCTCCAAATGCTTCTGCAGCTTGCAGAAACAAATATATAATTTTAAAGAATTCAGCATGCTTGGGAAAACCTTTTTCAAGACAGGACTCTTAAAGCATTACAGTTGACCTACATAGCAGAAGGGCTGCAAAAGCTTGATTTGTTTCACCTATACCCTGTGCTTTGTTTAAACTTGTGCTGTTAATGCCTCATTTTTCTCTAAACCAAATTTATTAAACACATATTCATATAAATTTACCTGCTCCCCAAATTTTTGCTTCCAGCTTAGGATGCTCTCTTTTAAACTTTTCAAAGTGAGGACTGATCCCTACAAGCCTCCAGCTTTAAAAAGTGTGTCAGGTGTTTTGATAAAAGGCTGCTGTGAAACAAAACAGCATTGCCCCTCTAATGATGGTCCTTAACTTTTGAGGCTTTCTTGTATTTTTAGAATGTGCTTTAAAGGGGATGTATTGTCCCACTAACAGTGTTCACTGACAAATGAGAAAAAGATTTACATAGCATTTCATAGTTACATTTCATGTAACTTTTGTTGAATTTTTGAGTGCACTATTTGAAGTGATCAAAAAAAAACTTCTAATAAATTCTCCCCACAGAAACTGAAACAGAAGAATCAGCAGCTGAAGCAGATCATGGATCAGTTACGAAACCTTATTTGGGACATAAATGCCATGTTGGCAATGAGGAACTGAACAAGGAAAATCAATCTTTGTAACTGAAGAAGACGCAAGTCTGTTTGGATAT
Source organism: Haemorhous mexicanus (assembly GCF_027477595.1). Taxonomy (NCBI): domain Eukaryota; kingdom Metazoa; phylum Chordata; class Aves; order Passeriformes; family Fringillidae; genus Haemorhous; species Haemorhous mexicanus. The sequence continues at coordinate 143,971,334 of NC_082341.1, forward strand.
CCTTAACTTCCTTCTAAGAAGTAACTTGTTTTTCCACAATTATATTGCAGTAATGTTTGAAAAGTCTCAAAGATTAAAATGTTGGGTTGTTTTCTAGTAATATAAATGGTTTTGGGTTTGTTTTTATAGAAGATTAATCGTATAAGTTTTACCTCTGTAATTCTGCTGTACAGCCTTTGTAATTTACAGTAGTAGTTTGGATTGCTATGCAGATAAGGGGTATTATAAATTGTTTCTGGATTTTCTTAATAATACAATTGAAAATTATAAAATCATGTGTTTATATGCAGTTTATTCTGCAGTGCAAATAGCCTCTACAGAGAGGAAAAGTTGCAAGACAGGAAAGTTACTCCAGAAGACTAGAGGGCTGAAATGAACAATCAGATACTGTAATTCATTCTGCAGTATTTTTTATATTATCTGCAGTGCAGAGCAGAGCAGGCCAATCCCCTGCCTTACCTGGCTGGCAATGCTGGCCTGATGCCCCTCCAGGACAGGGTTGGCCCTCCTGGCTGCCAGGGCACTGCTGGCTTGTGGTCAGCTTGCCATGGACCAGGACCCTCAGGTTCCTTTTCACAGCTCTGCTCTCCAGCCTCTCATTCTCCAGTCTGTACACACAGCCAGGGCTGCCCCATCCCAGGTGCAGAATCCAGCACTTGCCCCTGTTAAACTTCACACAGTTGGAGATTGCCCCGTCCTTTAATTTGTGGAGATCTCTCTGCAGGGCCTTTCTGACCCCAAGGGGGTTGACAGCTCCTCCTGATTCAGTGTCATCCACAAACTTACTTAGTATTCCTTCTAGTCCTGTGTTGAAAAGCACAGGGCCAAGGATGGAGCCCTGCAGAACCCCACTAGTGACAGTCACCAGTCTGATGTGCCCCATTCACTCTAAGTGACAGTCAGCAGTCTGATGTGCCCCATTCAGTGTAACACTTTGTGCCCAATCCATCAGCCAGTTGCTTACCTGTCATGTGACTCAGTTATCCAGCTGTGTGCTGGACATTTGGTCCAGAAGACTTCTGTGAGAGACAGTATCCAAAGGCTTTGCTGAAGTCCGAAAACATTGCTGGCTTTCCTAGATCACCTGGGTAGGCTACTCTGTTGTAGAAGGAAATCAGGTTCATCAAGCAGGACTTCCCCCTCATGAAGCCATGCTGGCTCTGAACAACTGTGACTGGTGGTGTATTTCTGTATTTATGTATGGTTGGAATACTTTGGTTTTGTTTATCAGAATGCACTGAATAAAGACCTCACTAATCTTTTCCCTATGACTATCAGTCGTAGTAAACTTTGGAGTATGTGAGCCATTCATTATTTTGAGGTAATCATAAACCTTCATCTTTCTTTGTTCTAACTTTGTTACTTCTCACAATTTTCATTCGCCCAGAAAATAATCTTGAAAATTTTTGTTACCCACATATGCTTCCAGTGTACTATGTGTCTCTTTCTCTGGATTAAAAGATACATAAAACAACAGTTTCAGTATAAATCCATATGGCACTTTTAGAATTTGTCAGGTTGAAAACTAGCCTTTTTCAGTGTTTGCTTCTTTTGTTTCACTTTTAACTCTTATTCCGTGCCCAGCCAGACTCCATAGTAGTTTTGTGTGAAAGGCTTTTTCAGAACCTCCTGAAGTATCCAGTTAAATTGTATCCTTTTAAAAGCTACCTTTTTTGCAGTCTAATGATTTGATACTGATTGCTTACTGATTTGAGATTCATGGATTTTAAAATGTTACACTGATTTTCTTGGAGTCATAGAATGGTTTGTGTTGGAAGGGACCCTGAAGATCACCCCTGCCACAGACAGGGTTGCTCAGAATCCCTTCCAGCCTCACCTTGAGCACTGCCATGGATGGGACATCTGCAGCTTCTCTGGGCAACCTGTTCCAGTGTCTCACCACCCTCACAGTGTTTTGTTATTCTATCAGTCTCTTTAATTCTGTTCTTTTAATAATTTCAACCCATTTGTCTACTCCTTGAGGTAAAAATCACTGGTAACAGATCCAATCACACCTGGTTAACAGTCTGTGACTTTTCCCTGAAAATAGGTACAATATAGTTGTCTTTTGTTTCTCTTTTCAAAAGCCTTAAATATTAACAGATGAATGGGCATCCAGTCTTACAGTTGAAAATAAAGTGGTAGAAAATGTTGATTTTGATTAGTTTACCTGGTGTTGAAAGTGGTCTGTATGTATGACGATACCTAGATGTGAGTACATGTCAAAACACCTCACAAATAAGATCTCTGTCTCTTCTCCCATGTCGCAAATGCAAGAGCGGAACTCTTACTCTGTGGCAAAGGCTGCAGCAGAATTGTTTGTTCCCTGTTTGGATTCACCACTATGGCAGATTTGCTGGTCAGGAATAATGGCTTTTTTGCAGTTGTGAGAGTCATAACTATTTTGTATGCAAAGCTTTTGAAAAAGAGATGACTGCAAGTAGAGGCCTCACTTTGTTGTTGGTTTAAAATGCAAATGCATTTATCTATTTGCAAGCTGTTGTGGCAGCTTTCTGTTTAGTGCATGCATAAGCATGCAAGTAGCCTAGAAGAAGCATTTGAAGTGGATTCTGAAATGGCACCATCATCTTAATTATGTAAAATTCTCAGTTCTTCATATTTTTGTTCTATTTTTGGAATAATTATGGAAAATAGAGATTAGACTTCACTGTACAGCTCACATGGCATCTAGGTCTTCTTACTAAATGTATTTAAAGTTTGGTGACTTTTATTACACACAAACAGTACAGAAGTAACCTAAAATGTGAGTAAGAGTGCAGCTATTGCAAGTAGATGTCTGGGTGATAAAATATTCAGCTCTCTCTGCACAGCTGCTAGCAGTAGCCAAGGTCTGTACTACAGTTTTTCATCTGGGAGAGAGGAGAAACACTTCAAACCACTACCAGAATAGATGGGCAGTAGCTAAATTGCAAAGTGCAGAAATAGACAGAATTGTAAATTATCACAGTAAATACTGTCAAAGCAGGACTGTGCAATGTGTTGGACCAAAACCATACACTTTGACTTACACAGATGAAAGTAGGGGTAGTGAATATAATTCAAATGCTATCAGATCCATGAATAAGTATAGGATTTGGCCAAGAAGATGACAGTTTGAAGAAAAGTGGTGATTCCTCAGCTGTGAAACACTTGAATGAATTACTGGGCATCAACATGTGCTGAAATTTAATATTTTATTAATGCTAACTGAACTTTAACTGCTGCTTAATGAAATGGCACCAGATGAGGTATTTACAAATACCAGTAAAGCAATACAAACACAGATGTTTCAGTGTTTGGTTTATGTATCATTGACTGTTATATCATTATGTATCATTGAAATTATCTTCATGCTTCTGGCACTCCCCTACTTTCCTCACAAGGCTGGTGGCTCTCAGAATTGCTGCCTGCAGCAGTGCTGGACTTGCTGTCCCTCCTGACCACACAGAGCTCTGACTGGCTCTGGAAGTGCCCCCTCTTCACTTGGAGCATCATTTTCATGTGACTGGCAATAAGTTTAGCTGCTTACTGATGGTTGGACTCAATGATCATAAAGGTCTTTTCCATCTTAAATTATTCTGTGATTCTGTGGCTATTTTTATATTTTTGATAAGGCAGAAGCAGGACAAACATGTTGGCACTTCCAAAAGCAAATACCAGAACATGTGATTGTTACATTTTTGGAATACAAAAATATTTGAGGGGTTTGGATTTCCTGGGGCTTTTTTTTGTCCAGATAGAACTTGGGAAAGTAGAGCTACAATGCAGAGTACTTTAAGCATATTTGTGGAAAATAGTCCAAGTTAACACACACTCTAAAATACTACCATTAATCCAACACCTTTGTAGACAAAATAATGGATATTGAGTGTGTGGTTCAGTGTCACAGCACAGAAGATGCCTGCTAGGTAGTATGCAAAGTCCAAGGTTTTTCTTACATAAAAAGACAGAAGTTCAGAGCAGATTTATGCCTTGCTCAGGAAAGATGCAAGGAGCTTACCTTGCCTCTAGTCTTCCATAGAGGCAGCAAGGCCAAATCCATGACTCTTCTTGTTGTGCCAGAGAAAAACCCTGCTCTGATTGTAGTATTTCTTACTGATGGAGAAGCTGGAACTTTTGCACAAATGCTACTCAAATTAATCACTAAAAAATGGATTTAGAGGGAGGAGGACAAGGCTTCTGGTCTCATAGGAACCAAGATTTCATTGGTGTGCAGGATGGCTGCATAAACCAAAACCACTACAGCTGAAGGGTAGCTGACTACTGCTAACAGTAAGCTCCAGGTATAGGTTTGAAGACTTGAAGTTGAAAAAAAACTTTAAAAAATGTACAGTGGCTCCCAAAGACACTATGATTTGGCTGGGGTTGACAGAGGATGGATTAGTTTAATTGCTTCATGCTAGCAGAGGAAATGGGGGATTATAAAGGAATTTACAAATATATCAGTGCAGAAATAATATTTGGGGAAGGAAGTGAGTAGTTTTCTCATTCCCCTTATGTAATAGTAATGAAGTCTGATGTGGTAGATCATCAGGGCTTTAAAAAGGAAGGGGGTTTTCCTGACTTGGAATGTTATTCCATAGGTAAAATAACAAGCCGACTGATGCATATTGCAGTATATTCATTAAAGTGACAGAAAATATGTACCAATGCCAGTTTTTATTTAACACAATGTAATGGATAAGTGTAATGTAAGAGCTAAATAAATACGATATAGTAAAACTTTTGTTAAGTCTAACTTCTGTGTAAATTTTAAGGATTTTTTTTTTTGTCATGTTGCATAAGGGTATTCTGGCATCTGTTACAACACTACAAAACAAATAACACTGTGAAGAATCATTTGCAACAGTGTTTGTATTGAATTTAGTCAGAAGCAGAATCTGTGTTTTCCAGAACTTCTGACCAGACTAGGCCCAGTAAAGACCATCAGTGTGTTTGAGGTAAACAAACAGAGGCAAGATTCCATGTGTCTCCTCCATGTGTCTCCATGTGTCTCCCTAACTCTGGGAGCATCACAGCTCATTGAATGCCTCCATGTTCGGCTTGCTTGGAGCTCTGCTTCTGCACATGTTCCCAGCAGCTGATGGTATTTGATAATCACTGCTGAAGTTGTAGAAACTGATTTTTCTGCCTTACGAGAGTAAGAGACTTGATGTGCTTAGGCCCTTCTTGGCCCCTTGGGCTCTCACTTTCAGCTGACGGCGCCTGCTCCAAAGCTGCAGAGCAATGTTCCAGAATGAAGTTGAAATTGAGTGGATGAATGGAATTAATTACATGCATGTCTGTGCTAAAATTTTCTCCTGTGCCTCTGTGTGCTTATCATGAAATCTTGCATGAAAAATAAATTCAGATTTGCCTAAATAGAAAGATTTGTGATTTTAAAGTTGTCTGAGTAGCAATGGATAGAAATGCAGTTGGTTTTATAGCCATATAATGGGTTTAGTGGTGTTTACAGTCCTGGAGAAGGGGGAGGAAGTTCATGAAGACAGTCTGCTACTGAAATACATTATTGGAGTGAGAAGACTTTCAAAAATTAATGGGAAAATATAAAGAAATACAACAGCAACAATCAAAACTTGTGTGGGTACCCCCTGGCCATAAAATATAGGCAATGAAAGGGGATTTGGGAAAGCACATCTTAAACCTGCATTAAAGAGATAAATTTGGATACAGTGAGAGGGGAAAAGCCACTGCACTTTTGGGGTGCATGTCCAAATATTGCATAGTTGGGAGTGTGAGAGCTCTTGCTCTGAAACCAGTGATTGTGATACTGTAATTCTGCATGAAATACTGAATTAGTTTTGGGGTCAGCATGATACTAACACAGTAGAAGAGAAGAATACTGATGTGGTCCCATATGAATAATGATTAGAATAACTTGTGAAAGCAAAGACAAGGCTCAAATATAGAAATTCTCGGGCAGATGCAAAGGAGAGGTAATTAGAGTGATTTGGAGTGGCTCTACTATAGAACAGTGAAAGAAGGCAAACAAGAACTTTACCAAACAGCAATGGAGAGGGAAACCTCTTAGCATCAAGATATGAAATACTAATTTCCATTGCAGTTTAGAAGATACCTCTTGGGTTACCTGGAAATTTTAAAGCTAAACAGCACAACAAGGCTAAACAAAATGTTGGGAAAAGGAAAAAAAATAATCCTGTCTTAGACTGGCGGAGCAAGAGGTGGACTGAGCTGACCTGACTGGTTTTTCCACCTTCAGACTGTACAGTTGTAAAGCATGTTTATCAGATGACTCTCAGATAATGAGCTCCTGAGAGCACCTGGACTGGATGGCACCTGCAAGTATTAAAGAGGCTTTCCTGTCTTCTTTGTGATGATTTGCTGCTGAAATTCCTCTTCAGGTTAACATGCCCTCATGGAATTTCTATTAGAGGAATGAAATTGGAACAGACAAAGAAATGAACCTTGTTTCTTACTCCTTGCTTCCCCACCTCACATCCCAAGCCTCCCACTCCTAGTTTTGATGCATTTCCTAGTGAAGTAGCTGATACCTGATTACTGTCTGTTAACTCAGTAGAACTTTGGAAGCCTTTTACTAGTGGGACACGTGTTGCTATTTTTCCACCCTTCCCATCTTATTACAAAACCAACTGTAGTGCTTGCATGCCTTGAAGCATGAGCTGGTGTCACAGTGTGCACCAAGAGAGCACAGACACAGAGGGGTGATCTACGTGTGTGAAATATCTGATCACATTTTGCCTCAGATATGAAGTAGTATTATTAAATTGTTATGTTAACCACATTTTACTTTTATAGCATTTACACACATTCCAGATATTTTTGTTTGATGTGGAAGTTTTCAATTACTTTCTAGAGACAAGAACTTTTTTTAAAGATCATGAATAGTCTGAGCAACCACAGCTAAAATACCCTCCAGCACTCACAGAAGACAGAAGTAAGGGATGGAAATAGAACACAGGCATTGCTCTTCTACACAGAAAAGAAAATGGGTTTTTTACATATGTATTTATGATTGCCGCAGTCCCAATTTCTCACCAAAATAATTTGGTAGCTTAGATTTTATCGAAACTATGAGCCCCACCCATACCATTTGGAAAGTAATAAGCAGATTCATGGTAGTAGTAAGGCCACATACAATTAGATTTATTTATTTTACTTTATTATAACAGGAAGTTGCAGACACTGCTATGACTTAAATTAGTTTTACAAAGCCAGAGTGGAGTTGGAATTTATTCAAGCAAAAAGTATGTGTCTTTCATATTAGAGCTTTTGAACTTGGTGTGAGCAATTCAGCTAGTTTTCCTATTGAACAGAAAATTAGGCAGAGAAACAGTAAATCCTTTCAGATGTGCAAGCATGTCACAGACTGGAATGAGGAAAACAGGTGGAAATTTCAGCCTGCTGATACTTTGAAATACAGTTTGGAACCAAATTGTGGAATGTACTACTACCATTTTGCCACACATTAATACAGCACCTACAAAAAAAAGTGGTTTCAGTGACGGAGCCCAGACTTGCAGCATAAGGCCAACAACACTCACCTCAGGCATGTGTGCTGGCTGTGCTTAGGTCTGAGGCACACATATTTATTCCCAAATTCAGTTGCTTCCATGTGCCATGAATATAAAATTTCAGAAGAACCTTGTATTATACTTGGTGTGCTTTTTTCAAGGCCTTTCACTGACATGTAATAAAGCCAAGTTTCTGATGATCAACCATATACTGGTATGCCATTTAAGATCTCTCTTTGTATGGGTGGAGATGTACAAAACCAATGGGCATCTGTGCCCCTGAAGTGCAGGTTAGATAAACAGAAGGGATTAATGGCAGAAACAGTCAGCAAAGGAATGCCTCCCCCTAGACTGAAGGATTTGGTTTTTGTTTGTCAGCTTTTTATTTAAATATGTGAATTACTGTCTCAGTGCATGCTTGTTTCCATTTCCAGCTCCAAGAGAATTTACATTTGAAGTTTGTGTTCAGGCTTTTGAGAGGCAGGAATTATCTGCAGTGTGCAAATGTGAATGTGGAGTGCAACTGCCCAGGAGACTGGTGATACATCATCTCCAGGGTTTTTGTCAAGGTCTTATATTTTAGCAGTTTCAGCCTTCCCAGTCTGTTGCAAGCACAATTTACACCCCTTCTGTCTCCAAAGAGGAAAGGAAAGGCGACAGAGATGTCCCCAGAGGAGTGACTAATTTTTACCCTTCAGGAGTGTTCAAGGATAGCCACCCCTAGTAATCATTAAATAGTTGTTTTTAAAACAGGAAGGGGGGGAGAATCAGTTAATGCCATTTCCCAAGTGTTCAGCAGTGCACATCATTATCTATTCTGCTTCTTGTAGTCATTAGCAGAAAAAAATTAGGTCTAGCAATGAATGGTCAGTATGATGCTGTGAGCGACACAGAGTTCAATTTGAAATTTAAAATAGACTCTGTTGTCTGCCTGTATCAGCTATTAACTTTAGTGTCATTGTCACAAAGCCATCAATCTGTGTCTGTCCCAAACCCATTTTCTGTATAGAGTCAGCCCATCTTCCTTATTTCCTACACATGCAGATTTTAAATCATCTTGTAAACCTTGTACTGCACCAAAGGTTGAAGGCTGAAAGACTTGGCAGATTGGGGTTTTTTTAATTCCCCTGCCTCCCCCCAGCATGCATTCAGTATCCACCAAGAGATGACAGATTGCAGCTACTCTTTGAACTGGATTATGCCAGAAATAGGAAAACAGAAAAAAAATAACCCTAAAGCTGATAGGAAATGGATGAAAGCCTCGTTCCACTGCAGCTAATGGCAAATGCAGTAGAACTTATTTCCAAGTAATTGCTATAAAAATTGTTTCAGAGAAACAGCGCACAAAGTAGCCTTTGTAGGCTGGATCTTGTACCTTCTAGAGATGATATCTACTTGTGTAGCACCACAGCAGCTGAGCACATCAGAAATGCCTCCGTTAGTTGTCATCTCGTTTAATGTGGGGGAGTTTGTTACTGGAACATTTTAAGCATTTAATTGAGAGAGTTCTGTTTTGTATTGTGCCTCTCTTCTGTGTCTAACGATGTCTAAGAACATTGACTTTTAAGGCCCATAAATTTCCTCAAAATTTCCAGAAGGCACAGCTTTAGGAACATACATGTGATTTCTGAAGGATAACTGTAATAGGAAGAGTTGCTTGACTAGAGAGCCTATTCTGATCTTCATTTTATTCTATCAACATTAATTCTTCAAGAAAGGGTCTTTTTTAAATATCTACAGAGATATTTCTGCCTCTTGAGTCCATGACAGAACACTGCTTCATTAGCCTACATCTCTCTGGAACAACTGTGAAGGGACCAGTTTGTAAAATACAAAAACATTGTGATGTTGCGTTGCATCAGTACGTAACACAGCAAGTAATGAAACCTGGCTAATTCTGTCCATTTATCTGTGCAATTACTTTGTTGTTTAAGTGTTGGATGCTGAGTACTTCAAAAGCTGTATGGCTGCTTCAAGTGCCATGTCCAACAATGACACAATGACAAAAAATTCAACCCATCAATGTCTGTGTTACTGTGTCCTGTTTTGCTTACAGGAATTCACAAGCTTGCTAAGCCTTGATGTAACTGAGCTGCTGTGATCCCTAGATAGGATCTAAGTGTTGGCAAAAGTCCCGTACTGACCCTTTCATCACCTGTCACTCTTGGGAACTGGCACTAGTGGGCATTTTGTCAGTGAGGCACAAGAGATTTCAAAGTGAGATGCAGCACCCATCCCACTGGCATTTAAAGCACTTCCTCAAAGGACCCAAAATCAGGTCTCTGATCTTTGGGAGCACATCAGGCTCAGACTGAGGTGAAGAGGGGTGCAGCAGAGTGAGTCCTGCCTCAAAGGAGCCAGCCTGATGTCTGGAAGGTGTGCTCTCATATGCAAGTCTCTTTTTTTGCATACATAGAAGCCTCACTGCAGAGAGAGAAGGCAAACATGTATTTCATGAAAACAGATGACAGACTACGTGCATAATTTATATTTGTTGGAAGATACAGCTTCTGAGTGCAAATCAAATAGCTGATCCAGAAAAAAGTAGAAAATACTGCTGTGTTGGGGTTTTGTGGCAGAGTTTTAGTAGTGGGTGGCTACATGGGTGGCTTCTGTGAGAAGCTGCTGAAAGCTTCCCTCATGTCTAACAGAGCCAATGCCTGCAGGCTTCAAGACGGACTTGCTGCTGGCCAAGGGTGAGACCGTCAGCCTGTGGTAGCACCTCTGGGATAATGTATTCAAGAAAGAGAAAAAACTGCTTGGAGGAGTGAGAGAATGTGTGAGAGAAACAGCCCTGCAGTCCCCAATGTCAGTGAGGAAGGAGGAGCAGGTGGTGCTCCAGGTGCTGTAACAGAGATTTCACTGGAACCTGTGGAGCAGAACGTGGTGGTGCTGCTGTGTCCCTGCAGCCCATGGAGGTCATGGTGGAGCAGAGATCCACTTGCAGCCCCTGGAGAGCCCCATGCCTGGACAAGGTGGGTGGCCAAAAGAGACTGTGACTCCATGGGAAGCCTGTGCTGGATCAGGCACTTGGCAGGGATCTGTGGACCCCTGAAGAGAGAAGCTCAGGCTGGAGCAGGTTTGCTGGCAGGACTTGTGACCCTGCAAGGGACTCCCTTTGGAGCAGTCTGTACCTGAGGACTGCACCCTGTGGAAGGGACCCATGCTGGAGCAGGGGAGGAATGTGAGGAGTCCTCCCAATGAGGAGGAAGGAGTAGCCAAGACAAGGTGTAATGAACTGACCACAGCCCCCATTCCTTGTTCCCTTGTACTGCTGAGGGGAGGATTGAGAGAACTTAGATGTAAAGTAGAGCCTGGGAGGAAGGGAGAAGTGGGAGGAAAGTGATTTAAATTTCTTTTATCATTATTTTACTCTGATTTTTATTGGTAACAAATTAAACTAATTTTCCCAAGTTGAGTCTGTTCTGCCCATGACAAGAACTGGTGAGTGATCTCTCCCCACCCTTATCTCAACCCATGGGTCTTCTGTTATATTTCCTCTCCCCTGTCCAGCTGAGGAGAGGAGTAATAGAGTGGTTTGGTGGGTACCTGGCAGCCAGGCAGGGTCAACCCGAAATTTTAGAAAGAAAACAAGCAAGTGCTCCCTTAAGCTACAGTAGCTAAGGCCAAAGGAAAAAGAGAGAGCTAGTATTTACATAATTCCTACACTGCTTCTGTGATGCCAGTGAATTTGCAGTTATTGGCTTAAGTGTGAGATATGGTTGCAATACTTTCTCACTAGATCCTTGCAAAATTGCCAGATAATACTGCATTGTAGAAAATATACAACACTTCCTATTTCTTATGCTCTCTTCACACACTTCTAAATGGTGCATAAGAAATAGAGTCCTATAACTGTTCTCACTACAAACACAATGTCATGGTTTTAAGCCCAGGTGGACACATATAAGAACAAACCCAGCCTCGCATTATTCACATTTTGCATGGCTGGAAAAAACATCCTTTTCCAATAGCTAAGCCAAGTTTGATGGGACTCCAATACTCAGGTGAGATCCTCCACCACTTGTTGGAGCTGTGAGCCTGCAGTGCCTCTTGTCTTCTAGGAGTTCTCTAAATAAGGAGGGCATCTAGCACCAAATATGACCCTTATGGCAGGAGAACAAAAGTGTCCTGGGCATAGCCTCAGCCAGCCAGTTAAGGATAGAGGAGTTCTCAGGAAAACTTGACCTTCACTTTGACACTTTTTGTACCTCAGAAGGGACTTTGTTTTTAAAAATGTAACAGGACTCCATCTGTAGAACAAGAAGGAAAATAGAACTTTATTCCTGGCCTCTTAGTTTTATCAATTATTGATGTCTAGAAGTAGGTGGGTACTGTACAGGGCTTGAAAAATGCTGCTGCCACTGGGGGCTTTTAACCAAGTAATTGTAAACACAAGCCTGGTGCTCATTAGTGGCCAGAGTGTGATAGTTTAGGCAATACTTGACCTTGTCTGAATATCATAATGGAGTAGGAAGGCCTGGAGGAGCACATATCCACAGAGGAACATGTGCTTTGAGAAAGGATGTATGAAAACAGAAGTGCATTCCTTTCTAAACTGCATACAAGAAGAATTCAATTTTTGAGGATGGTCTGGAGCATGGAGGAGATGATAAAGGCGTCACCAGGGTGTGATGTACTGGCTGAGTGGAAATGAGGGCAGGAAATACTGCAGTTGGTGCTATAAGTCAGGGCAGTGTTCTGGGGATCCTTGAAGGGAAGCACAGGTAGGTGAAATTTAATGCAGGAGGCCAAAGGAAGATGATGGAAGAATTCAGAGGTGCTGCTGTTGAGGCAGATGATTTACTGAGACATTTGAAATAGGTTGCAAAGGAAAAAGGTGAAAATGAAGAGAAGGCTCTAGTAGTCTTAAGGAGAAATGATCAGGGCATGACCACAATTTTTGTCATGGCTGACACAGGTGAGACTTAGAGAAGTTGCTCATGGTGAAATGATGTAATTTGGTAAATGCCTGGCTCTTGTTTCAGATTGGGAGACATGACTCTCAGGAGATTTAATTAATGTGTAGAACTCCTTGTAGGAAATTGCTACATGTTGCTATGCCCAGAATTTTCTCAGGAAATTGAGAGCAAAATGAAAGACGGTCATGATTTCCTCACTCCACAAAGAAATTCTGCAAGGGTTGTAATCTGTGCCTGCTGTCCAGGAGAGGAATATTCAAGTGTGTTGTCTCCTTCTGAATTGAAAACTCTAGAAAGATCAAGTACTTAATTCTTGGACCTCCAGAAGGTTCATGATGAATGATATTTGAAACATAGCTCAGTAAGTGTTTATGAAGAGATAAAGTATAAATTCTCCCTTGATTTCATATTGACTTGTTATAGACAAGCAACTGTTCTGAAAATGTTCTTACATATTCATTCATCTCCCTTTAGAGAATGCAGTGTGCCAGGTTCTGACAGAGAACAAAATTATCATGTATTATTTTTAGATACAAGCAATTTGTGTTTAATGTTACTCTGCCAGAACAGGGTACCAAACCCCCAGTTTCAAAACCATTTATTGGATAGCTATAAAACTCAGTGTGAAGGAAGGAGGAGAAGTTTTCACCTAACTCAAATAATCTGACATGTACTTCCAGCCTACAGGTAAGACTGAAGCTGGAGTAGCTCAGCAAGAGAAGATGAAGAGTATTAATGCACTGTCTGTATGTGGATGAAAGGAGCATGGAAAATAAGCAGCAGGCTCTAGGAGAGATACAAAACAATGAAGTTTATGAGCTAGTGGGCATAGCTGAGGCAAGGTGAGCTGACTCCTGTCAATGCTTCGAATGTCAATAAAGAGAGAGACAGCCTGCACAGATAGGCAGAGACACTGTGGTAGGATGCAGCTGTTTTCTCACTGGTGGGGTGCATGCAATGGGCTCATGCAAATGATGTTGTGTTCTCAAAGAAACTTTAACTTGGTTGGTCAGAAGAAATAATGAACATGATGGATTCAGTGCAGGGTTTTTTTGTTCATGAGCTCTTGGAAATACATAGAAGCCTAAACAAACTGGATGTTTGTGATAAAAAGCATTTCAACCTTTTTTCATTAAATTAGCACTCACAAATAAGTAGTGTAGCAAAGCTACAAAACACTGGATGCTCTGCCTAAATGTTGAGTGTGTTCTTATGAAGCTTCCTAATTGCAATTATTAGTATCAGCCCTGGGACAGGCCACCCACTTCTTTTTCTCACTTTGATGTCAGCTGCTGAAGGGAAGAATGTAAATAGAAGCCGGACTGTAAACACAAACACTTACTGAGGTCTCTGGTCCCAGTGTTGTAGCCCTGACTCACTGTTTTAGGTTTAACAGCTTGAATATGTAGGAAAGAGTTCTCCTATGAAATATGTAACCATATAAAAGATGTCCAGGTGTAGGTAGTTTGACCATTGGCTGGTTTGTGTGTCTCTTTTGCACATGGAGTGTTAGTACTGAAATCCTGTGTCCATTATCTGAACTGTAGTGCTTAGAACCAGCTGGCACTTGGTGAAGTCAGACTCAGCTTTCCTGTGGAGCTGGGAGCCACAACTGACCCAAATTGGCCAAAGACATATTCCATACTGTATAGTGATTGATATGCTCAGGGATAAAAATGGGTAGAGGAAGTGAACAATGGAGTTTTGGCTTCCAAGGTGGTCATTGCTCTGTTGTTCTGCCTGTGGGACAGGGTGAATAATCCCACTTGGTTTTTATTTTCTCTTTCCCTCACCTATTAAACAATTTTTATCTCAACTCATGAGTTTTCTCATTTTTGTTCCACTTGTTCTCTCCCAGTGGAACCTGAATGCTCAAGGAAACAGGTGGTCTTGTGAACATATCAATGTGAATACAGCATCATGGGACATTGTGCCAGACACAAGGTTAGAGCTGAAGCAATTTCAGGCACATCAATAAAGACACCTTCAGCCTGATTTGGCAGCTGCTTTTCTGCTCCTGTAGGGATGAGATGTCTCAGGAGCCTGTGTGAATTATGGAGTAAGAGGTGAGGTACCCAGGATGCCTCATATTGCTCGGAGCTGTGGCCCTCAGGTCCTTTTCAAGTTAGCTTCCCACAGATATATGTGCACTACTAAATAACTATATAACTATATAACTATCTAAGGATAGTTCATTCAGAGACACTTTTCCACAGGCATTATGGACGAGATTCCCCAAGTTTGGATCCGTCTACCATCCATTAGTTACCACTATCCCTTGTCCTCCTTAAGTCAAAACATCACTGTGGGAAACAGTCTCACACCAGTTCAAATGCTCTAGGAGGAAAACCACTGAAAATTATTGCGCATTAAATCCTCCATAGGGACCTGGTGGAGACTGAGGCTGGATGTTAGATGTATGGATTTCCAGTTGCCTCCAATACAACCCTTGAATTTTGGGCTGCAGTCCACACCATGCCACTGGCCAAGCTTTGTGTGTGTAGCTTGTTGTTGTAGGCAGGAAGGCACAGCCTAAGCCTTGTTTAGAACATGGTAGGGAAAGACAAACATCTGCTGCAGAACACCTGCAAGGAGAGGGCATGTGCCTCCAAATGGGCAGTTGCTGCAGTGGAAAGTCCTGGTCTGAATGAGAGAGTGATGGAAATTAAAACATTAACCTCTGTCACCTATTCTGGTTAGCATCCTGATTCCCTAGTCTCCTTTCCTCCTTGAGATTTTATTTCATAGCTGGTCGCTGTGGGGAAAACATGATGTGAAATCACCACGTTTCATGGTGGCTGGATAGTACACTCAAATATGAAGAGGAAAATTTCTGGGATGACAGGGAAAAGCATGAAAGAACTCACAGGTTATTTATCCAGGAGTGACCTTAGTGAGCTTTTCCAAAGGTATCTGCAGCTAGCCCCTGTCTCCAGGCATGGCCCCTGGCCTTGGGGGCAGCAGTGCTGCTGGCAGGTGGCTGGAATCCTCATACCCAGGGTGTGACTGCCATCCCTACCCAGCACTTCTTGTGACACACGGGTGCAACCCAGAGCTGAGGAAGCGAAGACACCCTTGCACCGGGTGCTTCAGACTCTTGCAACACATTCCAGTTTCCACTCTCGTGGGGCTTGCTGCTCCCCTGTGCAGCTGCTTCTTACTGTCTCCCCATCACCCCAAAAGCAGATGTCTCTGTTCCTCTCCCAGAAGCCCTGCACCTGCTGAGCCTCTATCCTAGACTTTTTTAAGTTTAGCTTAAATGCTTTTGGGCAGTAGATGCTTCCTTGCCTGGATCAGCTGGAAGATGGAGAATTTTTGTTTGACTAAGCTGCCCCTTAATCCTTTAAGGGAGCTTTTATCCAGGCAGCTTTTATCCAGCAGAACCAGGGAGTGAAATACACAGGACAAAAGCTTGTTAGCAGAAAATATTGCACTGTTGTGTTTTCTTTGGGAGTTTGGCAGCAGACTGCAACACTTTATAGCCATGCATGTGTCCAAGGAAGCCTTGCCATGGGGCTGGATGCAGCCTGCTGGGAACAGGGGAGGGAGAGGAACTGGAGATGGGTCTGTGATGAGATATTGCAAACTGCAACTGCCCTGCATGTATCATTAAATCCACACTTCTAGATATAAAAACAGTGTGGGACTGTCAACACTAAATATGTCAGTCACAGGTAGAAATTGCCTGGCGTCCTGCAATTCTTATTTGCATGAAATCAAAAATAGTAGGAGGAAATCTGCCTGCAGCAGCCTTTCAATTTACGTCAGTCTGCCAAACTCTTCAGCAAAAGCAAGCCACAGTGTGAACACTTAGTCATCACCTTCATTTAACATCCAGTGGGTGTAATGTTTGGCAGCCTAGCCCTCTGAAGAGACAGCCCTGGCATCTCATTTTAGCACATTATCCCATTATATTGTGTGCTGAACTATTCTGGTGTAAGGAAAGAAAGGAAAACATATAGCTTGTGCACAAGGGCTATGCAATTAAAGCTAGCTTCTCTGGGGCTAGTAGAGTGATTAAAAAATGGAGGGTGGGAGATACAGTGGGTAAAGTGAGGCAGGAGTAGGGACTGCCTGAGTGGACTGAGGGTTGGAGACCAGCATCATCTACACCTGAGGAACCTCTTTCCAAACCTGCTACTGGAGAGGAGCAAAAAAGACTGTCCATGTGACCTAATCCAGTGTAAGGTTTCCATGCCCATGGAAGGGGGCTGGATCTAGATGATATTTAATGTCCTTTCCATCCTAAACCATTCTGTGGATCTACAAATCTATGGGTCTATGAATCGGTGAAATAGGAGTGGCATTGCTCTGCTGCCCTCAGCACAACTTGGAAACTTATTCTCAGTTCTTGCTTGTTTTGGTGCCCTGTGTCCTTTTTTGTCCTCTCCTCCGTGGTGCTCAGGTGATTGGTCCTCCAGCTACAAGGAGCATGGCTGGTCCTTAGAATTTGCCAGTCCTTCCAGGGACATTGGCAAGTCCCTGGAAGGCTCACAAGTAGTCTGACTTGTGGAGAATGGAGAATGCCTAGTGCCTGATCTGATGGATCCTGGGTGAACTTAGGGTCTCAGGGTGGACTTAGATATCTTTTTAAACATCAAAACTCATTCCAAATCTGACTCCACTGGGAAGCAAAGATTTGCAAGGATACCTAGGTAGATGCAGGATGCCAAGTTCAAGTTAAGAAAGCCCCAAAGTGCACAACATTTGTGTTCACTTTGTCAACTCTTTTTCAACAAACCCTATGATGTTATCTGCAAATACTAAATATCTGTTTTAGTCCTTAGGTGCTTACATCTGTGTAATCAAAAAAGCCGAGGCCCAGATGGATCCTCAAAGGCAGCAAGTTTTCAGAGATATTAGTGTAGTTGGCAATTAAGACCCAGACTCCTGTGATTACAAATGAGACACCAAAACAACTGAAACATCTACTTTTTAGTTCTCCCTGGTGTGGAACCCAAAGTAAGAGTGGCCATATAGAAATTGCAGGTGTCCAATACATTAAACATAAACAGAGGCATGGTGTCACAAAGGCCAGCCAGCATCAAAGCTTGCAGAGGCAGGGAACCACATGTAAACTGCCTACTTGGGCAGGCCCTGACCAATCCTACTCCCAGGTTGTGGCTAGATGTTGTGGGCAGCCTAAGAAGTGATCAAGGCCAGATTGGATGGGCCCTGAGCAACATGATCTAGTGGTTGACATCCCTGCCCACGGCAGAGGGGATGGAGCTAGGTGCTCTTTGAGGTCCCTTCCAAGCCAAACCATTCTGTGATGCAGAGGTGGCACAAGCCCAAAAGGTTTCCAAGAAAGAAAAGCACCTATGACTGAATTAGTTTCCCTTGATGTCCCCTGGCCCTCCATGGCTGCTCAGCACAGAGTCATAGACTGTCTGTACAGCCCTTGCAGGGAGCAGCAGTGGTGGAAGAAGAGGCCTTTAATCTGCCTTCATCAGGTGCCCTGACCCACCCTGGGGCACAGTGGGTTTGCTGTGCCCCCTCATCCTGGCCCCAGGAGCCTTGATTATTTTTGTGCATGCAGCTGCTTTCTCCCTATTTCTCTCAGCCTCACACAACTCCCTGCTTTGCTGGCCAGCCACTTAGACATTTGTGTGCCTCTGGGCACTGGAGGAACCTGAACACCACCGAGCATGAGGCAGAAAGTGAGAGCTGTGAGAGCTTCAGTGTTGTGTGCTCAGCTGAGTGACATCAAAATCCCTCCTTGTATGTTGTGACCTTTAAAATGTTATCCCTAGAAAAACTGGACATAGCTAATGTGGTGCTTTTGAGACCTGGTAACAGGCCATGATGACAAGAGCATCCTTGAAATTCTACCCGAGCTGGGGGAGAGGAGGTAGATATTTTTATTTACTGGCAGCCTGTGACCTGATCCTGTGAAAGAATGTTCGCTAATAGGCCTGATATGAGTGGGATTTCTGTCATTGCTCAGTAAAGAGTGAGCCCACCAGCAGAATAAACATTGGCAGGATCAAGTAGCAGATGAGTCATCTTTTCCAAACACAAAAAGACAGCGGGCCAGTAAATAAACATGTTAGTTAAATTAACTATCACACACAACCTCCATGTTTATGTAAAACTACCTTGGGGTGGGGGGATAGCCACCACTGCATACCAAAATACTGTTTAGGCTGGGTCCTAAGACAAGCATCTCCAGCTACCACATCCCTTTGCAAAGAATGCTGCTGCTGCAACTGTCCCTGGCCAGGGGAATGCTCATCCTAACCCAAGCCGTGTGCCAGCTGAGCACCAGCAGTTAAATTAATGGAATCCAGCAAGACAGACATCTGCAAGGTTAACTTCTGCTCTCCTTTGCTTCCTCTGTGACCTGCTTGAAGTCTGTGGAGTTGTATTGAGTATATCAGAGGGGAGTTGTGTTCTCAGTATTTCTGGTGTAAACATAACTACCATATTCTCCCATGGGCATTCAAATAACTTTAAAGAATCACTATAAAAATGTAACCATTAAATTTAAGGGAAAAAAAGTATTTAAGCTCATAACTCTTCCCTGAGGCTTTAAAATCTTCTCTTTTTTTCCTTTCTTTTTTTTTTTTTTTAACTTAAAGTTAAGTAGGTGAACATCTCCTGAGTAAACTGGTCCTACCAGTGCAAAGATGAAGCACAGCAGGGCAGGATGCCTTGCCAATGCAGAACTCTCCTTTGTAGTAGTCTTTTTGGTGTTTTTTTTCAGACCTTCTCCAGTGACCAAACAAGAAACCTCTGACAGGATCATGCCATTTTCAATTAGCTCTCACCAATGCCAAAGTTTTACCAGCTGTTACATTTTTCTTATTAAATTTTATGCTTTCACTCCTCACAGGCTCCATCACTGGCATCCTTTAAGTAAGGAACTGAGCACATCAACAGTGTCTTTAAAGGTGGGTTCGGTGCCCACTGGAGCAGAGGGTGCACTCCCAGTCCCTCCAGCCTGGTTACTGCTCTGGGCATCCTGGGCCTGTTCTCTAGCCTTAGGTAGCTGTGAGGTCTCTTCCTCCAGCAGGAAGCTGGTGTGCATATTTCCAATAACTTCTGATTTAGGATCATCCTGGGCAGCAGCAAGGACCTGTTTTTCAGCAAGGCTGAGGAAAAAAAAATGTATTCAGTGCACTTATTTTCTGTGAAAGCCAGACACGTGTAGGGTTATACATAGATGTGTCCAGCACTAGGGAAAACAGCTGCTTGGGGAGCTTGGATGAATATGCCATCACTGTGTATGATTTTTTGCTTTTTAAATGAGAGTCATGTTGTTTGTATGGAATTTTGTAGCCTGACGTGTCAACTTCTAAGTCCTAATGGAGCAATTTTTTGCAGTCCTTTTACCTTGAAGCAGTGGGTTATCCACAAAGACAATTTTTTCCCATTGTATTTCATTCTTAGAAGAAAAGTGCAGCAGATAATGATGCTTGTTGAGATTCTTTCAGCTCCAGAATTATTTTGACAGCATTTTGAATGAATTATGAGACCAATTTTGGCTGTACTGTTAGCCATTGGTCCCATTTTCAAGGCAATTTTGACATTATCTCTAGTGTCTTCTTCAAAGCTCTGCATGGGCTGGGTGCCATGTGGTTTGATGGTGAGCTTTCCCATTGAAATCCATACAAGTCTAGCACACGGGCAATTTCACAGCATGGAAATAATATTTCCAAAACTGTGCAGTGTTGATATCTTTTCCTTGGGCATGGGGCCCACTTGCTGCCTTTTGAGGTGAAAAACACTCCAATTACAGCAGTGGCTTTGTGCAACTTATTTAAAGAGTGGAGTCTCAGCTGCTGCAAACTTACAGCTCCTCTGATTTCTCTTTCCACCTGATAAAATTACAGCTCGTTTGTTTGCTTGTTGGTTTCATTTAAGGTTTGAATTGTGCTGATGAGCCTCACACGATCCATTTCCTTCAGTGTCTTCAGTAGGCAGATCAGTGCTGAACTGGGCTGAGCTGTGATGCAGGAACTCTTCTTGCTTTAACAGCTGTTGGGTGAAATCCTGACTCAGGCTGTGGCAAGGAGGCTGATGGCCTTTGGTGGGGCTCTCTCTGACACCTGGTCATGTGTCCCTCAGACCTCTTATCTGTGCCACAGGAGAACTGACAAGATAATGGATGTTTTGGTCTGGGAATAAAATCCCAACAGGAACTCAGCACAGTCATAGCTCTGAATTCTTCCTGATCATTTAGCAGGACAAAACATACCAGAGCAAAGCAACTGAAAAATGTTCTTCTTTTGCAAGGCCACTTCATACCTGTATAGTTTTCTTCTCCACATGGTTTGATTTCAGCAGTTTAAGGGCACAGCATGCAAGGCAGTGGAGAATCAGACTGTGTCATTTTAATATGGAGTCTTAGCTGCATTTCATTTCAGCAATATTTCACAGGAGGCTTCTATGACTGACAGGCAGCATATAAATAAAATATATGATCATTTCAAAAGCATAACCTGTAGGTTGCTCTCTTGTACTGAGTGCAACATTTGAAACTAACATTCTTCCTCAGCCACCAATAAAATGAATCAACAAAGCTGCTGGACATGGTAGTTTTAACACCAGTCTATAAACTGAACATGCAAAAGCTGTACATAAAATATAGGGTAGGGTACATTTCTACACACACACACACACATACACATATGTATATGTGCCAGTCACTCACTGCCACGTATTCATGTGGTGCAAAATATCAATTCCTTCCTTTTCAATCATATACTTTTAACAAACATAAAAATAAATCACCAGTAAAAATAAGCTAAACAACACAGCTGCCCACACACTGAACTGTGGTATGCCTTGCTTGTCAGTAGGTGTCATGCAACACCACAGTTTTTAAACACCTGGCTTGCACAAAAATATCCCTTAAAGAGGATATTCACCTCCAAATGGCTTTTGTTGTTTTTTTTTTTTTAAGTCGCAAATATCCTTATCTGGGTGATGAACGAGTGTAATGTGAGCATCCACTACTGAGGGACTGCAGCTAATTCCTGTCTCTTTGGATATGTGGTTGGTTGTGTTTGGGAAGGCAGCAGCCAGCCCAGCAATGAGCTGGGTAGACAGGCTAGCAAAGAAGAGAGCCCTTGCTGGAGAGACTGAGCACAGAGGCACCAAGACTAATACCTGCTCACCTCTGCATTACCTCTTCTCTCCCCTTTTCTCCCTGTGCTCCAGTAATCCAATAAAGACTCTTTGTTTCTGTCATAGCTGCAAACACAACTCAATAATGTTATCATACAGATCAGCCAGCTCAATTTTTCTCTAATCCAATCAATAAAATGACCATGCTGTGCTCCCTGCTCCAATTTTAAATTGAGGATGATAGCCTGAAAGAAGTAAATCCCAGAGAGCTGCTGATCAGACCTTAGGGTGTCATTTTGTTTGGTTGCTGCTTTCACAGCTTGGTCATACACACACTGAACCTCCAAATGCAGCAATGAAGCTAAACTAAGTGGGAAGCAAAACCAAAGCTGAATTTTGCAGATTTTAGGCTGACTGGGGCCCTCAAAGAGCCCATCAGATGTTCCAGCTGTGAGTTGAGTGAGTGCCTGGGTGCTCAGTAGGAAGGAATAGGGTTCAGTCACATGACTGGCATCACACATGTGAGTGATTTGGCAGACCACAGGGATTCATGGTTCTGTGCCCTAAAATCTAGATCAATCCACAGCCCTGCAGGGTTCAAACTGCCCTGAGACAGGACATTACATATTGCGGCTGACATCAGCAGGCATTCCATCCCAGCTCCCTCTGGCTAATTCCTGATAACACTTTGAATGTCTATTGATTAGGCAGAAATTTTTCTATTTGCTCCTGCAATTGAAATCTCATTTGATTTGTTGGCATGAAGATATCACCAGCTTTTAATACAAAGAGAATGATTTTTTTTCAACATCTATAAAGCAGAAAATTGTTGCAACTCTTTTTTTTTTTTTTTTAACAGCTCTAATGCCAAAACAGCTGGGGGAAGCAATCCTGAATTTGTCAGACAGATAGATAGCCCTCATTGCAGAGAAGTGTTTTGGAGTGTTCCGGTTAAAATTGGTTTTCATTTGCCAGAGTTAAGAGCTGTTGAGAATTGCACATGCAGTAAATATTTTAACACTGATAATGCTGAGCTGGGAGCTGGCAGAAGCTCGCTGTGCTGCTGCTGTGGCTGCAGTCTGGCCAAGTTTGCTGAGGCATGGGATGTTGGAGGCCCCCAGGGGTTGTAAACTGAAGGGGCCAGGTGCAGAGATCCAGAAGTGAGCTGGAGCCAAAAAAATGCCAAAGTCCCCCACGGTGCCTGACTTCTCAGACCCCCTCTAAATCCAACCCTAGGACAGGGTGAATTTTTTCTCCCACATGCAGTCAGGCTCCCGAGGGGAGATGCCACACTGGTGTCACCAGTCAGGTAGCAAAGTACTCTGACAGCATATTGATTTTGCACAATGTAAGATACTTCAAGGAAAGAGAGATTTAGTGTGTGGCTGATGGACAGAAAGGCAGGTAGCTGTGTAATCAGAGAAAATGGAGTCTACTAGCAGCATCTTATTTATGGTTGTTTATTGTGAAAACACAGAGCACCCAAGAAGGACTGTTATTTTCTCTTTAAAAGCCCTTGGAACAGTTTCCCAGCACCACATGCAGTATTGCAGTTAGTGATCTACTGGACTAAGTAACTGGGACCAATGTTTTGTTAACAGATATATATTGCTAACAGCATAGCTATTGATCTCTCTCTAGTTGAGGCCAAATCTTGCTTCTAGTAAGAACTTCTGGGGTGTCTAAAAACTGTGCAATGCCATGGCTGTACCCCCTTCCACAGAAATCTTATTACCTTCAATTCATGTTATTTTTTCTTCATCCTGTAAACAGCCACAGCAAATTTATCTATAGGTCCAACATCTGGGGGTGAACAGAGTCAAGATTTGGATGGTGGTGGTGTACTTGTCTGTAAGGTTGTCAATAAAATCTATAGATAGAGAAATAAATATGGATCATCTAAACAGCTGGAATACACAAAGAAGTAGAGATACAGCGGGGGAGTAGGTGTGAATGAGAGACAAATTCATTCATGAGCTGTATTCAAATATATGTCTGCAGATACACAATTTCCATACATATTACAAGACCATAAAAAGACAAGGGCGGATATACATTTTCAGAGATATCCAATTCTTTAAGCAAGGGAAAATATGCAAATACAGCAAATAGCTCAGAGCAGCAGAACTAATGCAAGCTGTTTTCCTATAGATTTGTGTCCTGGCTTGACTATATAATATATAACAGCCTGTGAGCTCCAAATTACTGTTTCCCATGTCTGGGAACCTGACAGGGTTTCCTAGCATCTAAGAAAGGGTTAGGGGAAGCTTGTCTGCAACCTTTCCTTCAGTGGAGATGACAGCACAGCTCTTTCCTCCTCTTGGCTGCTGATTTTCATTAAATCTGTAGGGATACAGTACCACTGAGATTGTCAAATATGTTTGAAATTAGTCAAGGAGTTGAAAACTTATTAATAACACATCCACATCCATACATGCACACACGTGCAGCACGTGCTTGGAGAAGCATGGGCTCATAGGAAGCCAAGCCTAGACTAATATGTAAAATCCTCTCTGATCTATAAGCTGCTCATTCACAGTGTCAAACAAAACAGCAGAATGTATTTTATTAAAATATTTGTCAGTCTGTTCCTAATTTAGATTCTGGTTCTTTCTCTGGGAGAAAAAAGAGGTGCCCCTCCTACGAGCAGAACTAGAGGCAAGCGTGGAACAATTTGTAGATTTGAAAGCTGGAGGACAATTACATTCATGTAGTCCCACATCCTCACCAAAGAGTGTACAGGTGAGGTAGTTCCTGCATGCACAAGGCACACTTAGTGCCTTAAGCTGAGCAAGGCTTTGTTAAGACTGTAACTGGAGTCTCATACCCAGTTCTCCTGCCATGTGGTAACAAAGAAGAATTCAATGGGGTAGACCAGGCCTTGTAGGATGTTCTGGAATTTTAACATTTCTTTTTTGAAGGAACACTAGAAAAGGTTGACTTTTCTAGCTTATCAAAGTGAAGATTGGGAGACAATATGGTCATTATCTGTAAAAATATCAGGGGCAAGTGTGAGGAAGGCAGAAGAACTGTTTAAATGTAGAGAATATTGACAGCCTGAGAGCTCGTAGTTGTAAGTCAATCTTCTAAAATAAGAACAGAAGTTGAAAGAAGTTACCTAGCTAACAGAGGAGCTAATTCCTAGATCTGCATTTTAGCACAAGTGGGAGTAAATGACAAACTCATGTTAAGATCTAGCTTCATGAAAGATTGCCAGGAAAGTATTTGACATTACGGTATATAACTTGAAGAACTTACACTTTGCCACCCAAGATGTTCTTCATCCTCATGAGGTTCTAAAGGACTTCATTCAGCAGTTCAGAGGCTGGAAACCTGAAGTTGAGCTGTACACTATACTGGAAAAACAACGTGCCAAAGGGTAGGTCTGCAGTGCAAAGCAACATTCAACACTGAAGGAAGATTGGGATCTACTCAAGAATGAAGGGGAATTCAGGCCCCTGTCCCTACACATCAACCAAGTGGCACACGATGCAAGCCTCCAAGGGATGACTGTAGCCCCATCACTGCTCCCACTTACCAATTCCAGTTAATTGATATTAGAGAGCACAGTGTTCTGTCCTTTCTTAAACTTTATGGGTTTCTTTGCTCATATCCTATTTACCAGGCTTGTAAAAGATGTATAGCCTACAAGTGGCAGAAAGAGTTTGACTAGAAATATAATTAAGAGAATTTTATACAACACAGACATGGAAACTGTGGAAGGCATCAACCATAATGCCAATGCTGTTGGATATGCAGAAATGATTGTCACTAAGCCACCCAACAGCATTCCATGTTGCGTGGGTTTGATTTCTTTTTCCTAGATATTGCTGAACAGATTGGTGGGAGTCTGAAGAGAAGAAAGCAGAAAGATTTATATTCTGACTTGCACCCTAGATGCTGAGCCTCACCTCTCAGCAGCTCTCCAGCCTGAGATAATTTCTGCAGATACGTAGGTGTAGGAGAAATCACATTCCTAATGTGGCATATAGGCTGTATTTCAGTCTCTCTTTATGCTTGTCAGTAACATAAATCTCTCTTCTTTCAGTGCAGAACATCTCTTGGAGGCAGGAACTCATTGACCACATGCTGCAGCAGTTGGAGAGCCATGCCTACTAATTACTGGCACTCTGCAGCACTTCATCAACATTTGCAGTTGCAAGTAATAATAATGAGCCACAGCATGGGTTGGGTCTCATAACCAGTAGCTTCCTTCCTACTTCTTGGGTTTTTTTACCCTAGTTTTCTCTTTTCACCTTTGCACCCTGATCACCTTCCTCATCCCCAGACCGTTAACAGTCTCCAGGTTTGACAAAACTTCCAAGTTGGAACAAAGGAAAGTAAAGGCATTAATCCCATCTGGAAATTTGTCTGAGAGGGATTTCCCCTGAGCCATTCACACATATTTCAAGAAGTATATTTAGGTTAATGTTCCCCAGGGTGTGGCAGGCCAGACCATGACAGCATGGGCTGGTGTTACAGGATAATTTTCCTATGTCAGGTGAGGAGGAAGCCTTTGTGGATTCTAGGCAGAAAAAAACTGATTTTATGTCCATCCATTTTTTGTGGTGTTAACCACCTGCACTCAGATTAAAAAGACTGAGAGAAGTGATGATGCACTAAGTTACCAGAGAGAGTCAGGGAAGTCTTCTCAAATGAATGGAGATCCAATGCTTTAAAATGCATGTGAATATTAGAAGAACAGAAGTTTTGCACAGTTAGCTTTTCATGGTGGCCTTCTTTTCATCTCTCACATCTCTGCAAGTTCCTTATAAGTACATAGTGTCAGAAAAATCTGGACAACTTACAGATAGCCATAATGGGTATGTGCCACTTTAGGGTAGTGCTGCAGTCCTGACCACCCCTGACATCTCCCTCCAGATGCTTTGCAGGTTATTTCTACCTGACTGACATCTGTGGTCTGAGACCTATTGCTAATCCTATTGCTAATGTGCTGGACACACCTGTGTGCTGCTCTGGTTTGTGATGGTGCCACCTTGAAGCAGGACACAGTACCAGCACAAAGAGCAGAGTGTGGTGGATCTCCCCGGTCTCCTTTCCATCCAGGTGATTTTGGAGAAGTCAGCTTTCTCAGTATGCCAGTGGGAACAGTTGCAGGTCCATCTGAGTCAAAGCCCACCAGCATCACCTCAAGAACTCCCCACATCTTCCAGCCATACCTCAAGAAATCAGATGTAACATCGGTTAGTCCAGCTCACATGGTCTCTTGGCTTGGGCTGTACAAAGGGTGGCTCCCAAAGAGTTCCTAAGCCCATACCCTGGATCCTTCCTCACCTGAAAACAACTTCCTGATTACTTTTCTACATGGCAGTACAACTCACTTTCTTCTTTGCATCCACAGGCCCCCACAGTTCTTCCTTAGCCAAATTAACTACATCAGCAGCCAGGAGACGCACAGGGATGCTTCCAGAAACACTCACTTGAGTCCATGGAGAGCATCAACCTGCCACTGCACAGGATAAGGCAAAGTACAGCCCATGCAGACTGCAAAGCCTCGAGTTCAACTGCTCTATTTTCTGGTATCTTCTTTCTTGTTTAGTCTGATTAATATTTATAAAACCACCACCAGTACTAAAATAATTGCCAGTATTTTGACTAGCAATTTGCATTTTCAAGATTAAGAAGTTAATGTTGGTCATAACACATCAGCCTGAAAGCCTGTGTTGTCTAATATCCTGTTCCTGAGAAAAAGCAAGGGAAGAACTCAGCCACATAAACTGGTACTGACATGAAATATCCTTCCTGCCTCCAGCAGCTTGGGGACTACACAGGCTGTGCAGGCAGTTTTTGTGTGAATGATAATGTGATAAATGCTCTTTATTTTTAGTCAGCCAGTACATATAAGAAGCTTTTAGGATTTTAGTCTACTAAAGTAGGAAGCAAAAAGATTTTTAGATGTTATTTATTTCTATATAGAGAGAAAACTACTGTTTATGTCCCCCAATGTATTACTGTTTTCTTTTTATTCTCAAGGTTTTTCCTGCTAGAAAAGCAAATATATCTGTGAGTTAAACATATCTTTTGTGTTGAAACTGATATGACGATGTACTGGGAAAAAAAATAAGGTAAAATACTGTCTCAGTTGAGTCTTATTCTTTTTCAAAATAAAATACATATTGATTGTCAAATCAGAATATGGATGGTCAACAACAGGTAAATAGTGCTAGTTTGCTAGCTGTTTTCCCAGCTCGGAGCCAAGAGATTCCTAATGGCGCCAAAGGGGAGTGTGCCAAAAGTCTGTACCAAGTGCCAGAAAAGTCTGTACCATGCACAACCCAAAGACTTAGTGGTCCTACCAAGCCTAAAAATTATCCTACATGCTCTTTCCTGGTGCTTGTCTATTGATCTGCTAAAAACATATGTGCTATAGCATAGTTAAGTTGCCCAATTTGAAATATTAGTCAGTCTTCAACTCCCACTGATCTCAGTGTTTAGGTTTCTGTGAAAAAGAAAACAAACCACAAAACAAAACAAGAAAGATTTGGCTATCTTTTCAGGAGTCTAGATGAGGAGACAGAAAAACAGATACTCAAATTCTGGCACCAGATGTATGATGGCATGTTTGGAGAATTAGTAAGACTGGAAAGACAAGAAAAATGGAGAGGAAGTCTTCACCCAATATGATTGGGATGTATCTGCTAGCAATTGTTATGTCATTATGATTTCACAAACAATACGTATCAACCGGTACACAAATCTTTGTCTGCACTAAACGAAATGTTAACCATTGTATTCCAAATGCTTTATCACAAGAGACATTTTGTGACATCAGAAACTAGTTTTTCTTCCACTCAATTATGTCTATTAACTGGTAATGTATACTGAATCCCTGCCATGCATTTTGTAATGCTGATCCTCATTAACTGAGTAAACAGAGAGGCAGCCTCATTGGCAAGGCATCTCAAGTGACCAGAGAGCAGGGATCACTCTGGCCAAAGACCATCCATCATCATCCCTGTGTCAGGGTGTGAAGCTAGCATGTAATTATTGGGCACTTGGGGTGAGCAAGACCGCAGATGGAGTCTGGAACATGTCTAGCACTTCCACAAAATACCACAGCTGTGGTAAGGTGCAAGGCTTTGCTTTATAGGAATCATTTTACAGCATCAGGTAGATTTCAATGCCCCAAAACATGAAGCAATTTATAAAGCAAAATGACATAAACCCACAAAGCACAGTGCACACAAACACAAAACCCACTTTTGTTTTCTCCCATGCAGCAGTACAAAATCAGACAATTATCCTTCCTTTGAAAGACTTGAATTATAAATTACATTTCTAGATCTCTGTAAATGGGTAATTCTCACACTCTTGAGTAGTGGCCTGATGCTTATTGACTTTGACATCATGTATAAAATGCTATCAAACCAAGGACCCACTTCAGAAAAACATTTAAGCACATGCTTAAGCTTAATCACTGCAATGAAGCTGATAAAAGTGAGCTCTTATTTAAATACTTTTGTTGCACAGATGTTGTTATGAGTTGAAAAGCAGCCCTGAACTGAAACTGCTTGGACTTCAGAATGGCTGCATCCGCTTTGTCTCACTGTAGAGTGGTTTGAATGGCTGAGCAGGGAGCACAGCTGTGCAAAAATAGCCCCAGCCCCAAAATCCACCAAATTCAGCTCTGCTGGCCTCTCTCCCCTGTTTGGTATAATTGCATGAGCACAGCTTGAATCTCTTCTCAGTTCTGCAAGTGTAAATCACAAGTAAATCCTCTGAAGAGGAGACTGAATAGTGGAAAACAGGGAGAGAGTGAGGCCAACTCTTCTCTCTGTAGGTACTCAGTAAAATCACGCCAACAGTGGAAAAACAATCTCTAGGGAAAAATGTTTCTGCAAAACTGTCACACCCTACAGCTCTGGATTTCCTGCTGTGTTTCTGTCATCACCTTCTGATCACCCTTTAACTTTTTGCTTATCTAATTCTTCCTGAGTTTGCTGAGGCTGGCTCTCTACTGACAACACTTCAGTGTAGATCTGCCAATGGTGGTTAGGTGTGATTTACATCAGCAGCAGCAGGTGACTGAAGAAATGGCCCCAGTGACCCTTACCTTCCCACCACTGAGCATCCTTAACTCACAAAGAGTGGGGATCATGCCCAGCAGCTTGTCCCTTGTGGGCTGAGTTGTAGAGGCATGGAGCCTGTTAAAGAGATTTATTAATGGAGAAGGTAGTGATGGCAGTGCTGTTCTTCCTGCAATTTACATAAAATCTGTGCAGAAAGGAGAAAAATTGTGAACATCTGGCTACACCCATAGCCAGTACAGAATTCCATTACCATGTTGGCATGAGCCTGTGAGCATGGCATGGCTAAATAATTCATTAAATTAGCAGGGATTGCCTGTGGAAGATATACTCTAATACAGTGCAGAGCAGTGCTGTTCTCTGTGGCAGAACAAGCCCTACAAGAGGAGGTGTTTACTACCTGATGTTGTACCAAAGCCTAGAAAGATGTTGGTCTTCCTCTGATGAATTTAGTATGGAATAAAAGTTCCAAGGACACTTATGGTCCATCTCATGGATGCTTACTGTGCATCACAGGGTACAAGAACAGCTGCTCTCCCTGCCTCCATGGCAGTTGTGCCACTGGCCTGCAGAGACCCTGCCCAAGCACTACCAAGACAGAAAAAAGGATATAAGCAGGACTGAGTATGTCACCCACTTGGTGTTGCAGCTCACCCAGCATCACTCCCTAGATGAAGGTAATAAAGAGCTCTCAGCCAGGCAAATTACATAGTTTCTGACCACCTGGAACTCTTCCATTGAATGGATGTTTGTGTCTCCCAGCCATCAGGTGAGGGCCATGAGACCAGCACCTTGAAACTTGAGCATGAGGCTCAGCAGGGAATGCAGAGCTCCCCTGGGCCAGGCCATCAAGGCCATCAAGGCCTTGGCTGAGATCTTTGACAGTCTCAGAGGAGTCCCAAGGCAAGGACTCCTGCTGGGGTACAGCACTGACCCACCTGGGACTGGCATTTCATCACCGTGTCAAGAGAATTCTTGAGGTCCTTAATGTCTGCAAGCAGCTCAGGTACTCACAGGATTAACCCATAGAAGAATCTGCTTAAATAGCAACAAGAGCATAACCAGAAATCAGCATCAAGTGGAGAACCCGGACAGAAGTAGCACAATGTTGGTCACTTACTCAAGATTGATTCAACCATCTTTAATTTGCCTAACACAATACATTTGCATTTACTCTGAATTTGCTATATTAGCTTCTACACAGCATGACATTGGCTCCCTGCAAACCGCATTTCTCCTCTCTTTGTAAGCTAAATTTTTACTGCCTTTTTTCTTTCTTTGTTTTTTTCTTTTTCCTCCTTTATTTTTGAGGCAATGAAATAGAGTTCCTTTCTATTGTTTTGAAAACAACTGCTGAATAAAAGAGCAAAACTGTGTCAAGTCTCTGTATTGCCTGAATGAATGCCATTCTCAGAAAGGACAGTGCTTTCATCTTAATTGCTAGCTAGGAACAAAAGTATCGGAGTTCAGCACTTCAATATAAATCAATGATGGAAAAAAGTCACAACAATTTACTAGAAAAGAGAGTATCTTTGTGGATATTGTATAGTACTGCAAGAGTAGGAGAATTACATAGCCCATACGAACACAATATTTATAAGTCCCATTTATGCCAGATTTCATAGGGTTTTTTCCCTACTCCTGAGCAATTTGCAAACAGTGCTCTAGGTTCTGATGTACACTGAAATACAGATACCTTGCAATACCCTGTACTTGTGAGTTTACAAATGAGCTGGAGAAAACTCTGGTAATTTAAAACTTATTTTTTAAAAAAACATACACATCTCTGATACTGCAGAGCTATAAAATATCACCTTGAGTTGGAGTGTGATTCATTGTGATGAATTTAATGTCAGGGCTTTCATTATATAGCATGAAACCTGGTCAGTGTGGCTGGCCCCATTCCAATGGGTACTACAGTTCCCATAGTCACTCCACCATCATTATGTAGCCTGATTGAGTGGTGGCTCAGACCAGTGCAAGGATTACAATGCTAAAAAGGGGACTAATGATTTGAAGTATCCACCCTTACCTTGAAAGAGCTTAATCTCAGAGATAGGGGAAGAAACTGAAGCTCTATTGGGTATGCAGAAGCAGAGGTGCCTAAAACCACAGACACTAGTGGCTGTCACCTTTTCCTGAAGAGAATTTTCTGTCACAGAGCATCATCTGAGAATTGCTTTAAAAAAACCTCCAGTCTCTAAATTAAATAGGATTTACTTCATATTTTATCATATTTAGATCATATTTTATAATTAAAGATAAATCTTTCTTGCTAAATTGCTAAGACTTTGTTATAAACAAAACCAGTCTTGTCCATAAGTCCATGGTGATCTTCACTATGAGGTAGCGGCACAGGTTCCCCAGAGAATTTGTGGATGCCCCATCCCTTGAAGTGTACAAGCCAAGCTGGCTGGAGCTTAAAGTAACCTGGTCTAGTGGAAGGTTTATGCCCTGGCAAAGGGATAGCAACTAGGTGATTTTAATGTCCCTCCCAACCCAAACCATTCTATCCATGTTTCTGTAGTTCTATGATTCTATGAGTGCTTTAAATATGTACCCACAAGCCAGTGTGAACCACTTGCATTACCAACTGAAGCTGACATCCCAACTTCTCCAGCAGCTGTTCCCTGTATCCAATTAGTTTTCTTGACAGGACCTGAATATTAATTTGCTGTGGGTTTTAATTAAATATTGAAGAATTATGGTGACATAGCATGACAGCCTACTGCAAAATAATTTACAATATCCTGTTACACTGTTATTCTAAAACAATTTTCCTAGCATGTTTAATCTTCTTAAAACCTGCTGCTAAGTGAAATTACTGTATTTTGCTATATATCAAATAATGATAAATGGCATCTTGTATTTACATGTGCCTTCCATACCCAAGGAGCAGAGTACTCCCTACCTGCTTCCCTCTCTCCCTTAAAGAGAAAAACATTTATTTCCATCATTGAAAAGCCCAAGTTTCCTTAGAACAGATCCCCAAGGGGGTCACTTATATATTAAAAAGTGAGCTCACGCTGAACATGTGCTGTTACCATCAAAGGCAGAGAGGTCAAAATGGATATTACAGATCTGTATAAACCTTCTTTGTCTTGCAGCTCAGGTCAAAAAGTTCCAATTCACATGTCTGATGTTTTGATGCAGTTTTGTGCATTGGCTGAAAAATAAATCACAAAATCCACTGTTCAACAGAAATTAGGTGTGCAATAAAAATGGGCAAGATCCTGTTTTCCCCTTCAGCTGCAAAACCCCACAAACCATGATGAAATTTCTTGGGTAAGTGCAATCCAGAGGTGGATTTACTGGATAAGTGCCAGTATCAGCAGGTATTGTGTCAATCTAGTCTGGAAATATCTATAGAGCTGGACTGATGCTTCTTTTCAGGTTTTATGCAGTGCCCATCACCTCATTAGCCAAGCAGTGATCTGCTGTGCTGATCCTTCCACACACCATGAAATCATGTATTTTAAATAGACCATAGTGATACCAGTGTTTGAGGTATCACTGGTTATTTGAATTACACTAGAACTGAATTTTTTAATCAGCTTTGCTTGAATTAAACCAGCAAAGGAACATAGGATCTCTGAGCACACAGTATATTTTTCAAATATTAGAAAGATCTTTTCAGCATGAGCAGGAAAAAATGGAGAGTTAATTTTGACAGCACAGACACTGCTACCATTGTGCAGGCAGAAACTTGAACTTCCCAGCTGTCTTGCTGGCTCAACACTCCATTAGACATTTGAAAGGGAAGAATACATACTGGAAATTTTGTTTGGAGGAATAGCTGAAGGCCAGAATGTTAGACCATTGTCAGAGTGTTCTGGAAGTATTATTATTATTATTATTATTATTATTATTATTATTATTATTATTATTATTATTATTATTTCCATTCTTCCCTTTACAATGTTCAGCTTCCAGGGACATAATGACACACTGCTGCTTCTCAAAACCATGATCATGGCAAATGAAGCTTAAGCCAGCATGATCAACAACCTGCAACCTGAAAGCAGAGAAAATAGAAGTGCCTCTGGGCTAGCCAGAATGCCCCTCCAACAATTCTGCTCAGTGTCAGTCTTATCTCAAATAATGTAAGGCACATCTGTTCCTAAAGCAAAAATTATCATTAAACCAAATAATTTCCATCCAGCTGCAAATACAGCAATAAAAAGATGGATCAGTATGTGGGAAATAACAATAATGTGGATTAAAAACCAGAAGGATATATGACACCTTTATTCACAGTCTTTCCTCTGAGCCCAGCAGCCTGCCCCAGGCACACCATTCATTTTCTTTGCACAGTGTTTTGATGCATGTTCCTGGAGCAGGGCTGTTCCTCCATGCCACCCCTGCAGAGAGACCATCCATGCTAGTGGCAGTGCTGCACACAGCATGGCTGACATCTTCATGCTGGAACAGAGGAAAGAAGTTTTACTTTCCCTATGATCCCCTTAATGCATATTTGTTTTTCAAAGTAAGTGACTAGGATTGCTGCCGTGGAAGTGCTTTGGGGAGCCCATGTGACGAAAGCTTTAAAAGCATAAAGGGATCTATTAGTTTTTATTATTCCCAAAAGGCTATTCTGAGAGTTGCCCAAAGGGAACACATGAGCAATACTTGAGAAGAAGAAATATTATTTTTCAGTAAGGTATAAAATATTTACTATCTGCCAGTGATGGGCGCTGAACGATTTGTGGATATTACTTTGACAGTGCAGTGTTTAAGGATGCATTTCTCCCTACAAAGGCAGCCATCAGAGCCATATATCGAAACCTAAATATCTCTTGCCAGTGTAGATATTGACTGCATCTGAAAACAAATGCATGCATAACTTACCTAAAAGTTGTGCAATTTTTAAATATGAGCAGATGTATTGTATAAATTGCCTGTTGGATGAAACTCACAGCTGCTGTGCCTTGTTGCTCAAGAATGAAAGATCAAGGTTATATTTTACATCACGTTCAGGAAATTTAGATGTCTTTCCCATTATTTACTTAGACAGGGTGCCTGCACTCCATCCTGTCAACTGATGAATAAAAGCCTGCTCCCCAGTCTGAGCAGAGTAAAAGGTAGCCCCAGGGATAATGCACCTTCTCTGTCTTGCCTTCAGATGGGCACCTCTCACCATGGAACACTAATGAGCTGCTTAGCCCAGAGACTTGAGGAGGGAAGAAAAGTGGATGTCTACTAGTGAAAGAGACATACAAGTATTTTGCCTTTATTTAAAAAATATTTTCTCCAAGCTATTTATCAGCATCTTTGTAAATTGTAGATCTGTGCAAAACTCCTAAAACAGTGGAATCTTTGCTCTACTGGTTTTAATTCATTTACACACATGCCCAGGGGGGCTGCATTTTTAATTCTGGCTTCCACTGAACCCAAATTGAGCTGAAAGGCTATGGATATCATTGTTCAGTTTACAGGAATATTCAAAGCCTCAAGCTTTTATTGGTTTCAGAGCAGGCAAGATAAATACCTTCAGTTTTCTCTCTCCCCCCCAATGCTATGTTTATTTTCTAATTGGCTTGAAACAAAAAAATTAAACAAAGACTTTACATTTCCTGCAAGGATTTTGTGTAGATGTGTATAAAACTCTAGGCCACTTGAGTGATGTTATTCTGAGAGCATTGTCCAGTAGTACCACTGGACCTCTGGAAGCCTAATTACACACCTCTGGATTATTCAGAGGAGTTAAGACTGGAAGACAAGGCTCTGCTAATGAGAGATTGCTTTACCCAAACCTGACATGTAGCCACCTCTGATATGGATTGTGGTAGCATTTAACAGTGCACAGCAAGATAACCCAACTAAATTAGGACAAGAAGTGGAAAAAGAATAATGCTGCCAACAGGATCTCTGGGGAGACTGAAAGTAGGCAGGTTGTAGCTACCCAAGCTGTAACCAGGCCAAAGAGCCTGGGGGAATGCTGTCAGTAGCACAACAGTGGCTGCACTGTTCCAGTGCCTGGAAGGAACTAAAATCTGCTTTATCTTTTACACCTTGTATTAAACTGCACAACCCCCTTATAACAGGCTCAGGTGGGAGTAAAGAGCAGTACCTTGGAAGGGCTCTGTAGGTTGCAAAAGGACCAGATGAGGGCTGCCCCTGGGTTCATCCCACAGCAGGGGTGACCCAGCCACCCCTGCCTGTCTTCATGCTCTTAAGGGAGGCCATAAATCTCTATGAAGTAATCTGCAGCTATTATGGTTGCTATTACTTTACCAGGGCTTACTTGCTTTATGGAGCTGTCTGGGCCATTAGGAAGTTTCTGGATTGTATGAGGCTTTTGAACTTTTTTGGTACCTATGAATAAGCTGAGACACATGAAATCATAGCCAAAAGGAAATTAAGAGTCTGAGTTTAATACTGGATGCATGTCTGAAAAAATCTAGGAGTGCACCAGCAAGTTGAGATGGCCTCCTTCATACCAAATTTCTAGTGAGTACTTTGTTGGTTTTTATTGCTTTCTGTTGCTCAGCTTCAGCCTGAGAGCATTTAAAATGACCACAGCAGAGGTACCTGAACGAGCAGGGCTAGGAAGCAGCAGTCTGCACCTCTTCAATACAAAAAAGAGTTCATGCTACTTTGAAACAGCCTTTTGGTGGCTGCTCAGAGCATCCCAGAGAGTTCAAGCATGAACATAAAGTCAGTTCCTTAACACCAGGAATGCAGTTGTTCAGGTATCCTGTGACACACCAGAACATAGATTAATATTAATGAGAAAGCTCCCTCTGCTGAACTTCTTCTCAACATTAATTTCTCAGCCAATCCATGTTCTGTGAACTTGAAACCACAGGCAGAGTCCATGTGAGGAGAGAATCTGCTGTCACAGGACTCAGAAGTTTGGAGCCCCAACCTACCTCCCCTGGGACGTTCCTCTTGGTCTTTGCTGGTGGAGTAGTCATTCCCTTTCAATGCTAACTTGTTGCATGAGGACTTCCACATGGATTCTGCAGTTAGCTGGAATGTGTTTCATGCCTGTCTGTGACTGACTTCAGCTGTTCACTCCTTTATCACTAGTGTGATCTAGTTAAATCTATGGGACCAGATGGGATCCATCCCAGGGTGATGAGGGAGCTGGCAGATGAGCTTGTGAAGCCACTCTCCAATATTTACCAACAGTCCTGGCTCACTGGTGAGGTTCCAGATGTCTGGAGGCTGGCCAGTGTGATGCCCATTCACAAAAAGGGTGGGAAGGAGGATCCTGGTAATTATAGACCAGTCAGCCTGACCTCAGTACCTGGTAAGGCAATGGAACAGTTTATATTGAGTGTCATCACACAGAAGTTACAGGATGGCCAGGGTATCAGACCCAGCCAGCAGGGGTTTAGGGGGCTAAGTCGTGTTTGACCAACCTGGTCTCCTTTTATGACTGAGTGACCCTCCCAGAGAATGCAGAAAAGGCTGTGGATGTGTCTATTTGGATTTCAGCAAGGCCTTTGACACTGTCTCCCACAGCACACTCCTGGGAAAGCTGCAGCCCATGGCTTGGATGGGACACTCTGTGCTGGGTTAGGAACTGGCTGGATGGCCAGGCCCAGAGAGTGGTGGGGATGGTGCTGCATCCAGCCAGGGCCAGTCACCAGTGTCCCTCAGGGGTCTGTGCTGGGGCCAGTTCTGTTCAATATTTTTGTTGACCACACGAATAAGGAGATTGAGTCTTTCATCAGTAAATTTAGGGACGACACTAAGCCGGGAGAGTGTGTCAATCTGTTCAAAGGTAGGAGGGCTCTGCAGAGAGACCTGGAATGGTTGGATGGAGGGGCGGAGTCCAGTAAGATGAAGTTTAATAATTCCAAGTGCTGAGTCCTGCATTTTGGCCACAATAACCCCCTGCAGTGTTATAGGCTGGGGATGGTGTGGCCGGACAGTGCCCAGGCAGAAAGGGACCTGGGGGTACTGGGCAGCAGCCAACTGGACATGAGCCAGCAGTGTGCCCTGGTGGCCAAGAAGGCCAAGGGCATCCTGGCCCGTATCAGGAATAGTGTGGCCAGCAGGCCCAGGGGGGTCATTCTTCCCCTGTACTCGGCACTGGTGAGGTCTGTCCAGGTCTGGCCCCTCAGTTTGGGAAGGACGTTGAGACACTTGAGCGTGTCCAGAGGAGGCAACGAGGCTGGTGAGGGGCTTGGAACACCAACCCTGTGAGGAACGACCAAGGGAGCTGGAGGTGTTTAGCCTGGAGAAAAGGAGACTCGGGGCGATCTTATCACTCCCTACAAATCCCTGAAATGTGATTGTGGTCAGGTGGGGACTGGTCTCTTTCTCCAGGCAGCGCTGACAGAACAAGAGGACACAGCCTCAAGCTGTGCCAAGGGAAGTTTAGGTTGGATATCAGGAAAAAGTTTTTTTATGGAAAGAGTGACAAAGTACTGGAATGGTCTGCCTGGAGAGGTGGTGGAGTCACTGTCCCTGGATGTGTTTAAAAAAAGACTGGATGTGGGACTTGGTGCCAGGGTTTAGTTGAGGTGTTAGGGCATGGGTTGGACTCAATGATCTTGAAGGTCTCTTCCAACCTAGTGATTCTGTGATATATCTGGTGTAAGACACAGGTTGTACACCAGAGATTCACACATACTACTTCATATGGTAGAGTTGACCCTGAAAAATCAGACTTTTCCTTCATCTCTTGTATTGTCTTTTCAAACACAATGAAAATGGAGTTCACAATGTGATCAGTCGTTCAAAAAATTCTCATCTTGAGCCCAAAGTACCTTAAATACTGCTTAAAGCCCTCAATAAAACCTGCACTCATTAACTTTGCTCTTCTGCTGCAACTGAACCTTTCTAAAACTAGGGCAAAGCTTATCTGTGGAAGCAGAGCTGGTCAGCCTGTGACTGTGGAATGAGGTCTCTCAACCTAACCTTGTCTCTCTAAAATAAATACAGAATATTTATTTAGTCTCTCTAACCTTGTCTTCTCTAAAATAAATACAGAAGAACATGCACATTTTTCCAAGAAAACAAAGCTAAACAAAACCAAAACTGATAAAGCTGTACCAAAATAAAACATTCCAGGGAACACAGTTCACTCCAATGCAGGGATGAAGAGTAACCATCACATGGTAGATATTAATCAAAATCACTTGAGGCATCAGTGCAAGGCATTCAAAGGATGCCATCAAGATGAACCCATGCAAATTAAAAATGTGAATTTCTTAAATAGTCTGCTGTGAAACCTTAACTTCTCCCTTAAAACCACTTTGGAACTGAGAAACTGCAATGTCCCTTTCTGTACAGAAGATCAAGGGAGATATTGATGTCTAAAACTGACACAACTAACAGACAAATTAGGAATTGTAGTAAAAATAGGAACAGGGGATGCCTGAATACATGTGATGTATTTTTGGAAGTCAGTGGTGCTTTTATAAGTATAAATCTTGCCTTAGAAATCTATGATAGGCCTTTGAAGGAGCTACTAAAGACGTGAATAAAGCAGATCAGGCAATAAGGGATTGCTCTTTACCAAAGAGATTTGTGCAGGAAATTTCGTTGCATGGTTTCACAGAAAACCCAAATGTTTTTGGAGAGGAAGTAACAATTATTTCTGGTACCAAAGGCCTCTGAGCTGCTCCCAGGATCACGTGTGGTAATCTCGTTCTTAGCCTTGATTATACAAACATTTTCACTCTTCCATACACACACAAGAGCACCAAACTGCATAAGCCTTTGGTCTGATCATTTCTCATTTTATCCAGCTGTTGATAATTTCAGCATCTTTCATTAATCACCAACAAAATGTCATCATCAGAGTAAGAAACAAAGTTGGACATTTGGTTGGAAATGAGTTTGTGTCTCTCTTTTTTTCAATTTTCTTCATGCTGGACTTTAATTCCTCCCTGCCAGAGTGAATAGCATTGACTCTGCTTCCCTACATTAGTGACATTATGTAATGGACTGAGAGGTGCCTGGACTTTTCAGTAATGACAGACAGTAGACACCCTATAGTTACAGAAAGGGCAGGAAATAATGTGTTGTGGGAATACACATGGTCTGGTTAGGGTTCTACAAAAGAGATAATTATGGCAAAAAACCGTATTCTGTCTTTTGTGATGCTTTGGAGTACCCAGGACAACCACATGAAGTTGTCCCATATGGGGCTCTGAGTTTCCAGGGACCCATCACTTTCACAGGGCCAGTCACAGAGAAAGAGGCACCAAGAGCACCTGCAGTGGCACAACCAACTGTACTGTCACAGCCACAGAATGGCTCAAGTTGGATTGAGCTGCTTTGGATTTTGACCTCTGAGAACTAGAATGACAGCTGAGGCCACACTGGTATGGATGGGACTTTTTCCTCTGCAGTGATAGGAGAGAGCTGCTCTAGTAGCTGTGAATCACTGTCTGCTGACAAAGACCATCAGCTCCATGGAGCTGCTGATCTTTTCTTTTCAGAACTGTGCTGTGAGCTACTTTTCTACAGTCTAAACCAGATTTCTTTTATATTGAGCCCAGCACTTATGTGAAAAAAAATATACAATATGCACCAATATGCAATATATATGCCTCTGGTTGGGACTACAGCAACCACACTGGGAGAAGGTTCCAGAAATCAAGGGAGAATCAATGCCAAGCTGCCAACTGTGAAAGAGCCTTTTCTGTTGGACAGCCTTCAGCATCAATTAGACTTTTCCCCCCTTTTTTTACCTGACTTATTGTGATCTCATGTAAAGGGTTCATAAAACCTCTAGTAAATAAATGCCCTGGAAATAAGAATATAGAAATAGGCTTATGTTCCTATTTTTCACTTCATACAAACCAAACCTTGTGGCAACAGGAAAGGTACATTGCACATGTTAATAAGTGCATACAGGAGAAGGTGAAGTAAAGCTGGGGTCCACTGAGAAAAGCCCAGGATAAAAAGAGAAAGGCCAAGAACCTCCTTGAAAGCTGTAAATATAATTAAAACATGGAAGGGAGAATGTCAAATGGATTAAGGTTAATAGTTCATGCACTGCCACGGTTTGCTTATGAAGATCATTAACAGTTTTACCAGAAAGGAGTGGTAAAGGAGACTTTGAGCAATTTCCCTCACTTCTGAAGCAACCTGCAGAGCACTCAATGCTGACCTCTACGTCCTATCTTGACCAGTCAAGAAGGGCCACCTGAAGAGTACAGTATAATAAGGCAGGGAGGGAAAAAGGCTCAGAAATAAGGTTCTATGCCCTGAAATCTGATTGAATCTTCCCTGGCTTGCAGGCTGATTCAAAAGAAAATGTAGCAGAAAGCTTGGGCTGACTTGAAGTATTATCTCAGAGCATCTCTTTCAGCTCCCTCCTGCATTATTTGGCAGTCTTTTGATAGCACTGTTCTTCTCTCAGTGATTTCAGACACAGCTGGCTTTCCTCCAGGCAAATGCTGGCTGGGAGCTGAGGACAGGCCACTGAGGAAAAAAAAGCCTTTGTTTTATATGTTGTGCATGGAGAGAAAATCTTTATGGTGTCCACATCATGTGGAGGGAGCTACAAAGGGGGTGCAGGGGCTGAACACTGAGGAGCCAGATAAGAAATGGAAATCCCCAATCTGACACAGAATGTGATGTAAAATGGTAATACTTTGAGAAATGGTTCAGAAGTGTAACAGTTCTGGTTTCTTCAGGGAATTACTAACACAAAAGTCAGTCTGATATTGCTCAGCAGAAGAGAAACAATACCTAGCTGACAAGATAGCTCCAAGTACAGGAGATGACTAGTTAGATTACACTGAACAAAGAAGGCTACTGTGACAGCAAAGTTTCCTTTCTTGTGTCTTGCGATCTTAACAGATGTTTACTGAGAATGCTTTTTTCCACTCACTCTTTTAAAAAACCTGCTTCAAAGAGTTAGGAATTCATGACCACTGACATAACAAAAGAAGCAATAAACTTATGCATATCAAGGCTGTGTCAAAAGCTCCAAAGACCCAAGCAAGAAATACAGTGATGTACTATGATATAAATATGATACTGTGATGCATCTCGATAAATTATTTTTATTACATAGTCAGAGTGTCTCAAAATCCCCACACCTTCTGAAGAAGGGGCTTCTCTAATAAGCATTTCTCTTATGAAGAGAAGTATGTGTTTCACAGGTATTCTGTGTTCTTTATTAACTGGACTTCTTAACTATAGCAGTAGTATTCTTATCCTAGTTTTTCTTGCCATAGTGTCATTTCTATCATAACAAGCAAGCAGATTTTTTTTTTTTTTTTGGGGTGCAGAAATCCAGCACCATCCCTGTAAATACAGGCAGGCCCTTTCATCTTGGCTTTTCTGTTGTGGAAACAGAGACACCTTTACCTTCATGGACGTAACACCAATATTTTCAAAGTGATCACTGCTAGACCTCATCTCTGTCTGATCTGGGTTCATTTATCTTGTTTATTTCAATTTTCACATTTTGG
Source organism: Haemorhous mexicanus (assembly GCF_027477595.1). Classification (NCBI taxonomy): domain Eukaryota; kingdom Metazoa; phylum Chordata; class Aves; order Passeriformes; family Fringillidae; genus Haemorhous; species Haemorhous mexicanus. Next base: position 144,013,258 of record NC_082341.1, read on the forward strand.
CCTAATCTAGCTGTTTTACCATCACACACTAGCTTCACATTAAAGATAGCAGCAAAACATATATTTCCTGATTTGTTACCTCCAAAAAATGTTCTCTATCTTTAAAGAAGAAACAAGATCAAGGAATTCTGATAAGGTGGAAGGTGAACCTGTTTGAAGATGCACTATTCTATGATGAGCTAGAGCTGCCACTGTACCACTGCACACTTTAAAGTCTGAACAGAAATAAATAAAAATGGTATGCATCTACAACAGCCCAGAGCCTAGTGAGGGCCACAGATTTCCTAATGTTTGATTAGAGAAATCCATTTATAAATTTACTCTTGTCCTGTGACCTACTTATGGCAGTCAACAAGGGAAAAACCCTAAACCCCTATGATTCTGGTTAAGTATTATAAAAAAATGGCAACTGTGCTTCAAGAAGAAAAGCCATCTTTCTGCTACTGTCATCTCAGCTTTTGAGTTCAGTCTACAAGCTCCTGAGAAAGCAGTGTGTGTTTTGTCTGTGCTGCTAGTGCAACGACTGCCACAGCAAGTGGTGTTCTGCATCGTGGTCTTGCTTCAATTTCTGAAACATCTCAAGGGTAAGGCCAAGGAACCACCTGAGATGTAGTTGCCTCACAGCTCTGAGGGAATAAAAACACCATTAAAACAAGGTCCATGTTCCCAAAAAAAAGATGCTGCTCTTCCGTATTTAATGGAAAAATGTGTTTGTTGGACAGCAGCCATTGGGTATACTAAGTGCCATCTGCCCCATTGCCTGATATCACATACCAGCTGCTGTGGACACAACTTGACCAGAAAAGGCTTAAAATCAGTCCCTGCCTCCTCTCTGTTTAAGACATAACGTCCATTGGCATAGTCTCATAGTAAGAAGTAAAGATGATTTGACCCCACCTTCTTATGGATTTTAGTGTTAACACAGAGAAACTAATCTCCAGCAATGTTCTTCCTTCCTTCCATCCATCCATCCATCCATCCATCCATCCATCCATCCATCCATCCATCCATCCATCCAGACACCAAGGTACTTACCTGGCACTAGTTGCCATGATTACTCCTGCTGTGAACACAGAGGCATGCAGACAGAAATATGATACTACCAAGGCTTTGGACTTGGGCCAGTCAGTCGTAAAGGCAGGGAGTTAGAAAGTATTTTCCAAGCAAGGAGGCACACATGCATCTGGGTAAGTTATTGCAAGCAGGAAAGGATGGGCAGATAGCCACAACTTCTAAGGCACATGTGTTACTTTAAAGCAGTTTTCCTTCAGTATATCTGTCATACCTAAATTTAGTATGGTCACATAAAACTCATTCCTTTTACAAAACTGGCTTCTAGTGGTCTCTTTCTAAATTATATTGGTTTCTCTAGTGCAGTTGTGCTCTTTGGAAAAGAAACTATAATCATCTTGAGTAACAAGTCCAATTCACACAGAAATACTTCTTGCAGAAGCTCTGTATTAATATGCCTTAGGCTCAGTATTCCTATGTCAGGGAGATTCTAAAATTCACTAGAGAGATTTATGCTCAGGAGCTAAATAAATATCTATCTGTGCAGGAGGTTCAACTTCCACATAAACTCAGGAGTTTATTGCCCTTGTGGCAACAAGTCTTGTGCCATGCCCTTTTCAGCAAGCAACATTTATGCCCATCTGCACCTGCTTTGCACTCTCAGGATACAAACTGGTGATTACAGACAGAAAAAATCCAAACTGGCAATTTAATGTCATGGGAAAAATTTAAATTTAAAATCATGGTAGGCAGGGCTACTAAGTTCCTCTGGCAGCCTCTTCCTGAACAGTCAAAGCTCTCGTATGTTGTTTGGGCACTGTCCGTGTCTGCTTTGATCCAAATGCCTGAAAAATTACATGAGAAGGAAAAATGGGGGAGAAAAGACTGAAGAAAAAGTTCACAAGAGTATGAGCTGTCCTTTAGTATTGCATGTGACCATTGCTAGTGACTTTCCTCAGCTGGCCACCCCCTCTCAGATGTGTTCTATGTGTCCAGACTTGTCATGACTCACAGAGCTTACCTGAAGAAGCAAAGAACCCAGGTCTTGTTGATACTTGACTTAGAGAGGAAAACAACAGTTTAATCTGACAAACTGACTCTGGAGATTCCCATTTCCCTCCACCACCCCTATCCCTATCCTTTCCCTCCAGTTCTCTTGAAGGTAACTCAAGCCAGTAACTGTCAGCTTGCTTTTGCACTTACTTTTTGGGTTGTCCTTGTCTGAACTACATACAAATGTAGAAAAATGTCAGTTTTGATACTGTGGAACACCTCTTAGTGTGAGACGGAAACCCACTGCAGCAACCAGAGGCCAAACCGTCCCCTTCCATATGGGGCTCCTCAGCTTCAGGCAGGTGAGTGATTGCTCTGGGCATGGTTCTGTCAGCTGGAACGAGCCACGTGTCCAGCAGCCAGGAGCTCACTGGGCTTGGTCTTTGCCTCCTGTCCCAGCCTCCCATCCCCTCCGTGGGCTTCTGGAGGAAGGCATCTCTCCAAGCGCCGCTGGAGAGGCCCAGCTGTGGCTCAGCCGCGGGGGCTCGGGAGAGGCCGGCTGGCTGCCAGGCCGGGCCGCTGCCCTGGGCAGGTGAGCAGCCATCCCTGCTGGCCAGAGAGCCACACAGCAGCCATCCCTGCTGGCCAGAGAGCCACACAGCAGCCATCCCTGCTGGCCAGAGAGCCACACAGCAGCCATCCCTGCTGGCCAGAGAGCCACACAGCAGCCATCCCTGCTGGCCAGAGAGCCAGCGGGTCCCCAGCCATGGCACGCCTAGGAGTGCAGCTGGGCAGCACGGCCTACTGAATGGCTGCCAGCCACGTTTGACTTGTCTGGAGCCTGCTGCTTCTCCTCTGGTTTGGAAGTCGTGTTGAATCAAGGCATCTCGCATGAAGCTCGTGTGTGTGCCAGAACAGTGTACCTGCATATGCTCTTTGGAGCCGGCAGATCCCCCATATGGTGTTGAGAGTTATGGTGTGAGATAAATGGGACGGAAAAGCTCCTTCTCTGATCTTTCCTAGCAAGCTCAAAAGATAAAGGGAAACTGGCAAGAAAATCCTAAACTTCCCTCTGGCAGTCCTGACAATAGAGAAAAGCACCTGTATTTAAACTCTAGAGGAGAGCAGAGAGAAGGAGGAGGAGGAGGTGGAGGAAGAGGAGAGGAGGAGGATAGCCATGCTGGAACAGGCACAAAGGGTCCCAAAGCCCCCCCCAGCAGCTCTGTCTGGGGCTGTGCTGTGCCCACTCAGAGCTGCTCCTTGTCCCCAGCACAGCTATGCCAATGTGACAAGATTTTTACTTCTTGTCCCTAGGCAAACAGGTTGAGAGGAAGCACTGTATTCAGCCACCAGCCAAGCAAAGGGTTAATCCATCACTGCCACACAGTGTCACCACCTTTCTGATGCTGCCTGATTTTAAAGCAAGACTTAACAGTATTTCTGACCCAGACCATCAATTATAACCATGCTTTTCTCAATAGCCTTCCTCAAATATTACTGCAGCACCCACAGATGATTTTGATATACTGCAACCACTCTTTAACCACAGGTGAACTCAGATCCTCTTCCCTCTCTGCAGCCAGTTCCCTCCCTTTCTAACTGGCATCACAACAGTCACAATTTTTCCCCTTTGACTTACCAGCCTGTCGTTTCCCACCTAATAAAACTGTTTGCCTGGCCGCAGGTTTCAATAAGAGGATACAGGAATCCTAACCTGCCCAAAATATCCTCTCAAGCATACAATTTGTAAAGCCCCCAGTTGCTTTGTTGAGAAACTTTCATGGTCAATTAAAGCAAGGATTATCAAGACATCTACTTTCAAAGTCCAGAAAATTTACTGGGTTGGGGCTTTTTAAATAGCACAGTTTTTAGAAGGATTGTAACTCTTGTACTACAGAAAAGGTTGACTCTTTTCTTCACAGATTTACTCATAACAATAGGGAGCTTGGTTTTCTCTCTCATTATTTCCTATTCAGACAATTGGAGGATATTTCTGAAACCCCTGGAGGTGTTGCACGTTCTGGGAGGGCTGGCTGTCTTATCTGAGAACACCCACTGCGTGCATGTTTTCTACAGTCTTTGTCAGAAGCACCCAAGAACCCTATAACTCCCAGTTCATCTGTATAAACCAGGTAGGGATTGGCAGAGAAGGCTTCTTCTGCTTGATCTCTGCCATCTGGTGCAAGACCTAAACCCAGAGAACAGCAGCGATTTTGACAGTAAGTGTAGTGAATGTTCCTTCTGACACCCAGTCCAGTACCCTAATTAGAGTAATCAAAGCATTGATTGGTTTGGGTGTTGGGGGAGTGTTGATCACTAATGTTTAATATTTATCTTTTCAGTCAACAGAAATAATACCCCAAGATCGAAATGACCATCACTTTTCAAAGTAAGAGAAAAGCATAGATGTCATCATTAGATGGGATCTGGGAGATGTAGTCTGTATTGCATTTATAACTGGCCTGCATTACAATGAACATGTGCAGTTTAATGCAGATAAAGATAATCTGTATCACCTGCTAAACACATTCCATCATTTTACATTTATGGAGCTCAAGGCAAATGTTTAAAATTTTGGCTAATGCACCATATGTCTAAAATGTTTTAGTTCCATTTGACATTTTTAAAGTATATTTATTACAGTGGTAGCTTACTGAGTAAATTAATATTTTTATAGAGCTGGGTATCCCATACTCCCTTTTGCCACAGCATTCCTAGACCTGTCTGCCATGATGTCTTTATTTTTTGGCTCACTAATCTAATTTAATCTAATGTAATTGGTTTGGCAGCTCTAATAACTTTTTTGGTTTTTTGTATGTAGGTGCTAAATGAGGCAGAATGTGTGCACGGCATGCAAGGCTGCCTTTTTCCACTTGTCCATTTTAAAGCGTGATTGCAATTTTCTGGACGGCAGCAAGAAAAGTGGGACAACACAGCCCCTCTGTGCAACCCACCTGGTGGCAAATGAAGCATCCTCCATGGTAGATTAGCAGTGAAGCCTGCTGGCAAGCTATGGCATGGCGCAGGGCAGGACCAACTTTGTGCAGACTGCTCAGGGTGATTAATGTGCATGAAAACTGCGCCTCAACAGGAAAACCTTACACAGACAAATATAGAGATGGGACAGACAATATAAAGGCAAGAGTCTGTCTTGCTTCATCCAGGGGAAGTTAGGTTTGATACTAGCTGGCAACCTGTACATTGCAGGCTGCGCTTTGGGTTCCTCAAAATAGGAAAAAATTAGGAAAAAATATTCAGGCAGATATAATTTCTTCAGTGTTTTCATTTATGCCTGCTTCTTCACACATTACTAGCACTCTGCTTTCCAAAACATTGTAGCACTCTGGAAATTCTGACTGAGAGCAACAGTGCAACAAGTTTTTCAGCAAGACACAAAAGCCATTATAACACATATCAAAACAGCAAGTCAGCCTAAATGTTTAATGAAGTGAGATTCAAACATAGCTTAATAGATTTTCTCCAAAACTTCACGGGAACATCCTTGTTGATTCTGAAAGAAAATCTTCTTGTTTTCTGTCTGGATCAATTTTGTAAATTAAAATTATAAGGAAACACAAGTAAGTTTTATTGCTTAAATCTCATCATGTAGCATTGCATGGAACATTTATTAGGGTGATACTAAAATCAGAGCTCTCTGACTGCAGCAATAGCAAAACAAATTTCTGCTGATGTAACTTAGTTTAGGTCCTGGGTGCTGTGCTAAAAGAATACTTCACCTGATACCACAATCAGGCTGTTCTAAGAGGCAGATTAATTTAAGTTCAATGGATTTATGTCAAGAGAGACTTTAGCCTTATATTCCTCACTTTGGCTTCTGCCTAGGGAAATATTCTAAGAGGAAATTTAAAGGGGTTTTGACTGATTTTATTTATCAAATTCCAATAGAAGACCTCACTGGAGAAAGGAGAAGGTCAGCTTTTCCTCAGCACAATCCAATTTAGATGATTGTCAGAACAGCAGCAGATGCTTTTGAGAAACCAATGATAAATATTTTTCAGAACTTAGGGACAATTTGTTTTTCATGGATGGTGAGGCACTGCTCAATCATGATGGGGTGCAATTTTCAAAAGTACATCTTTGCCTCTTTGGGCTTCTCCAATGGCAGTGGAAAGAGGCGTAAGAGAGATGTATGTGTACCTGCAGATTCAGGCCACAAGAGATGACCAGGACAGTTAAGAACAATTAACATAAATGTCTGACAGGGCAGGCAGATGGTGGGTTTAATTGTGTCTGTCTAGGATGCAAAAGAGAGAATGGACACTGCTTTGCTGTCATCTTCTCTCACACAGATCCTGCCCTCTTGGCACAGGACTGAAGTTTTATACTTCTCCCTTCACCAAGACACTGCCTTATACAAATGCCAGCAAATGAATCCTGATAAAGTAATCAATCAGTTTAAGAGAATGAAATCCCTGTGTACAACAAGGGGACATGAAATTATTGCCCAACATATTTAAGAATACGCTGCTGTAGCCCAATTACACCTTCACTATATACAATGGAATACCTTTCAAGCAATTCCTCAACAAAACAATAAACCTGTCATGAAAGAAAAATTTATTGTTCATCAAGGCTGTGTATTCAGGAAGTAATACTACTTTCATGGTCATGCTGGTAGCAACTTGGCTTGAGGTTAAAGAAAATTATAGGGAGCCTTCACTGTATTTTACACTTTCCCTTTGTGGAGCTAACAAATGTCTGTCTGAATCCCTCAACTTCACCAGCAAAGGATTATTTAGTGAAGAACAAAGGTGAAAACTGATAAGAATTGCAATTTATGTATGTACCACTTCCTACTTTGTAAGAACTTCCTTCCTGAACATAATCTTAAAAGTTATACCATCTAAAACTAAAGCAACTACACTGAATTTTGGAAAAAAAAATCTTCTGATTTGCATTGGTCTACCTTAGAGTGGAGTCTGACCTCTTGTCAATATGAAGTATTCAGACTCCATAATCTTGAATCCATCTATAATTCTGTTTGTAGTCTAACAAAGAAATCATAAGGTGAACTACTTCTAATGATTTTCAGTATTAAGAATTCCCCTCTCAATCTTGGCAAAAAAAAGACATACTAAAATAGAAAGTGTCATATCACAGGTTTTTGGTTAGCTGAGCAGGAAGTTAAAATCACAGAGAGAAAGGTTGTGAAATAGGCTTAAATATTGATTGGATGCCTGCTCTCATTCTGAGAAGTTTAAGCTGTATATTCCTGTGAGCTTCAGTTGCTGAAACCTTTTCTAACAGCTTTGCTAGGCTATGCAGACAACTTGCTGGTTCACTAAATACTTACCTAATTCAGCTAATTAGTATGGTTTTCTATAGAGAAAAATTAAAAATTACTCAAAGCTGTATTAGAGAAGATGCACATTTGGTGAAAGGAAGAAACACAACAGATATAAGAGCTGTCCTTTATAAAAAGAATGATGGTTTTCCCATCATTCTTTTTATAAAGGCTTTTTTTGTAGATCAGTGGAACAATTGCTCTACATAAATATGATTCTTGAATCATTTAACAGTCATTTAAAGCAGAGTTTCTGAACAATTAGAGGTATGATCAGAAACCACAGAGCTGCTCATGAGGGAAAGTGAAGGTAGTTTTAATTCTGCTCCTCCACAATAGGGTGAAGAATTGTCATAGAATTAAACTTCCTCAAGCTTTTATGGAAATATTTATTAAATAAGACCCTCTTTTAAATACATTGCTGGTCCATTTATTAATCTAAAAATACCTCATTGACAAAATATTCACCCTGGCATGATTGTTAAACCTGTTTGTGAGTCAGGCTCAGCAAACATTCTGAAGATCTGAACATTACAACCACAGGATATTTTCAGTCTGTGCCTACTGCATGACCCCATTAACTCAGGCAGAAGAGACAAAACATACTGCGATCACAGCAAGTGGAACAGGGAAATGTGCCTCCCCAGCATTGTTTTCCCTTTCCCTGACCACACAAAGGCTGTCAAATAAACACTGTGAATTACGAGTCCCCTTATTTTAGAGAGAATATTGCAGAGCTGCAGGGCTACAGGAAAGCAAGGCAGGTCAATAAAAACAATAAAAGTCTTGGTAACATTCTCCTAGGAGAAGAAATTGCAATGATTGGAGTTATTTACCTGAAAGTCCCAGTTCAGAAATAGGAACCAGATAGCTTAGGATGGCTGACATGGTTTCTAGCCCCCAGATGTTGGCTCTGCCCTCTTGGAAGATCCCATGTGTGCAGCAGTGCTGTCAGAGATGGTTGCAGAGCTACTTGTGAGTCCCTGATTCAGGGCAGCTGGAAAGAGAACACTAGAGATAGCTCCCTTCTGGGCTGTGAAGACCTTAGAGAAGGAGAAGGGTCATTTGTCCTTTCCTGTTGCAAGGCACAACCTGGAGGCAAAAATGCAGGTGGTGAGAAGGGAATAGCAGTGAAATTAAACACTGAACCAATTCAAATACAGGAGAAAATTCTTTCCTGACAAGTGGATCTATCCTGTGAACCTTGATGCATGAGGGGACTGCTAATGGTGAGAAGGTGAGAAGGTGAAAGAACTGGATGTGAATATTGCTTTGCTAAAGGTGGTATAAGTGAAAATTGCTATAGTTTTGACTCTTACAGAAGTAGTCTTTCTTATGCTTACTTTGAAGTCTTGCCTCATTGTTTAAGCCAATCTGTAATGAGTTGCAGGAGGAGGGTGCCTAAAGCAGTAGCCCTCATCAGTGGAGGTCTTTGACATCTTCCTTTCAAAGGAGAAGGATGGAACACTTCCAGATGTATGGTGAGACTACTGCCTCCTGTGCTCATCCCCTGTTGGACTGCAGCCCCAGGATGGTCCCAGTACCCCTCTGCTCAGGGTCACAGCAAAAGGAGAAGGCAACAGGTGAAACATGTTCCAGCAGGGGAGTCTTCAAACTAGCGCAAGAAAGGAAAATTCACTTAGGATCAGGGGCCAGGAGAGACAGTGCCACCTACATCTTTGGAAGTATTCAAAACCAGCCTGGACAAGGCTCTGAGAAACCTGGAGTAAGATAGCCCTGCTCAGAGCAGGAGGGTAGAGCAGCTGTCATATGCATCTGATGGCCTCTTGTACCTCAGCACAGAGCCAGGCTAAACATTAACACCTCAATATCAGTAAGACTTGTCATACAAGGCGCTGGAAGGAAAGATGGGAAATTGACTCTGCATAGGAATGACCATGTGGACTGGCCCTGGGCTCTCCAGGGCTTTATGTGTGAGAGAAGAGCCCGTGCTGGATGCCACCAGCTCTCTACAGACCGTAGGTGGAGGGGAAGGAAAGCATCCCTCTGTGACCGCTCTGAGGATGCCTATCATGAGAGCTTGATCCTTGACTTTCTAATGGATCTACTTCAGAGAGAAAGGACTTAAATAAAGATTAACCTTTGTATTCTTAGGGAAATGAGAAAGAAATGTAGAATGACCTTTTACCAATTCACTGATACACTTTCCTCTCTATGTCTGGTAAAAGGCAATAATAATCATCCTACAGAGGCTCGAGGAAAGTCATCAGGGCACATTGTTCCCATCTGATTTTTCAACATTTCTGTCTATCTTCTGCCACAAGTCATCTGAAATTGTGTCCATTCATTAAAAAAGAATATAATTAGAAATCATATAGAAACATTTCTTTTTTTAAGGAGCACTAACTCTGCAAATGTCTAGTAGATCAAGAATATTTTCCAGATCCCCAGGCCCCACTGAAATTAAACAGAAACTCAATTATTTTTCAGAGATACCCACAAACCTCCAACATTTTTACTTTATTTCAATACTTTTTTCCTGTCCCTACTGACCTCAGAAACTCATGCCCTCCAGACACAGAACAATCAGTTTTTCCGTTACTATTTGAAGACAGATGTTTGTTCCATATTTTTTAAATAGCAATATGATGATAAGGCAGAAGTTTATTTGACTCACAGATACCAGCAGCTGCAGTTCCCCTTAGTAGAACAACCATAACTTCCCAGGCTGAAAGGTTTATATGACATTCTTGCACATCCCAGGCATAGATTTGTGGTCAAGTCCATCTGCAAGGCCACATTAGAAAAATTATTGTACAATTCTAGAAATCAGTACACCAAAAAGCAATTTAGTACATATTAGCAAAAAAGAAATTTTTTCCAAAGTGCATAAACTCTTCTGAAATATTAAAATCCATCCCATATTGAGGAGCTTGTGTAACAGTATTTTGTATGAGCACTCGCATGACCTTGCAATGGCTTCCTGCACTGGTGCTGAATGAAGACAGGCTTCACTGATGAATTCCTCTCCATTGCTTTTTGCCTTTCATTCTCATCTCCAAGCATGCAGCAGTCACACTTGGATGCAGAATTCCGTCATGTATTTTGACTACTTATCTGTTCTTCTCTTAAAAACGCAGCTGAGCAGCTGCAGTCCTTTGCTCTTCCTGTACCTTCATGATGTACTGCCACAGTGTAAGGCCCTGACTTTGGGGACTATTAAACTCCCCTTTCTGTTCTGTGGGCATGAAGGGCCGAGTGCAGATGAGATCAGGACACCTCCATGTTATGCAAGAGCAAATACTGAGTGCAGCACATTAATTTTCTGTCTTGAGAACTATAATGTAACCACTGCCTGGTTTTCTCCCTCCATTCCCTTCATTTTTGCTAGCAGCATCTGAAGGCACTAATTTTGCATATGCTCCAGTAAAAACAGCAAGATGTCTTTTTCTTCATCAACTTCAGTAAGGAAGGGATTTCTTCTATGAAGCCTAACTGATCTTGAAAAAAAATGTTTTTAAAGGTGAATAAAATAAACAGAAAATTTCAGATTTCACTCAGAAATTTACTTAGAAGTATTATGTTTCTGATTGAGTTCTGTAGTTTCTGTAAGCCAAAGTAAATTTCTTTACCGCTCTTGATCTCAAAACTTGCCATTTTACACCATTTGAAGATCTGTCTCCAATTACAAAGCAAAGCCATATAAAACTAATTTTCATTTATTCTGTGACCTTACCTTATGGAATTCTAGTTATCCAGTGTAATTTCCATGGAATACATCTTCTCCATTACAGCCAATAATGGAAGCAGAGAGCAAATGAGAAGATACTGTAGCTGTGTTAGAAAATTTTCCCAACAGGTTTGAATGACTGCTTAATTTCTCACAAATACCACATTTTTAAAGCAGTCTCACATGTTTTAATTGCAATGGGCAACACAGTTCACTGGACCATCACTGCAAAGCAGTGCCTGAAGCTCTAAAACACTGAAACTAATGATCTAAAATTTCACAGAGTGAACCACAGGCAATACATCAGGTTTGTGTTTCTGTTACAACAAAATATTTTTGTAAGCCAAAATGACACCTATAATATCATGAATAGAGCCTAGACCAAGGGAAAAGAAATGATGTAGCCACTATGTGAAAATATATACAGCATCTCCTTCAAGACAGGAGACCTGTGTGTGACTAGTGGGAGTCTGTATTGCCCTGTCGTGTCAGTCTGAGTGCATGCGTCACGCTGGATGGGCTGAATTCCATTTAATTCTTTTCTCATGCCAAGAAATTCATTCTGTCATTCTGTCTTTTAGTTTTCATACCAATTCTTAGCTTATAATATTTGGTAATTTTTTTGTTTTAAAATGTCTTCACTAACTTTTGACAGGCTAGAAAGGTCGCCAGACAAACTCAGAAGAGTTGTCTGGTGATTTTCCTATTACTCTGGTGAGCAGTATCTCTATTTCAAATCCATGAACAACAAAACATTGTATTTTTCTTTCCACATGGGCAAATTGGGATTTCTGCTTCACATGGGAAATTTCAGTGAATCATTTCAAGCTCACTATTCACTCCTTCTTTTCTGCTTCAGAAATTAAAGCAGTATTTACTGAATTGGCAATCACAATGATTCTCCATAAATTAATTCAGGGTTATAAGGTAAAGATATACAGGATGAAATGACATTTTTGGTAGACACAATGCAACAACAGGGCATGTCTGCTCACCCCAAGGCTTTGGACAAAGGGCTGCATTTATAGTGGGAAGATAAGGATGACTTTGGAGTTTTGATCTGTGTATGATCGTACATGCTGTGTATGTGCAGATGGGGATGCCTGTGCCCAGTGTAGGCTGGGGGTGACAGGGTAACTCCTGCCCTGAAATCCACCAACATCCATTTGCATTGTTCAATGCAAAAGCAGAGACTCTATCCCAGCCTAAGCCAGTACCCCTGGTTGGAGGCAGGACTTGGTCTACTCACATATCTGACATGAGCATGAGGTTGGAAAAAAAACTGCCTGCAGCTGGGGTGAGGAAAGGGACATCTGTCCTGCCCTACCCCATGCTGCTGGAGAGGCCCCCAGCCTGGGACACTGAGTGTGGCCCATGCACCAGGCACTCTGCTGGATCCAGCAGGATGGGCAGCACGCGCTGTCCCCAGCCCTCGGGGGACACCGGCACCTACAAGGCTGTTTTGTCACCTCCTTTGGCCACCCAGATCGCACCACAAGCAATGCACAGTGAGGCAGCCAGAGTCCCATAGGAACAGGCATGAGAAGTGCCAGGCTTGGGCATCTTCTCTCAGTTGCCCCTTGACTGCTGTAGAGCCACAGACAAAAATCTCCACTGTTTGAATGTCAGACAATGTCCTTCAGCTGTGGCTTGATTCTGTGATCTTCATGGGTGGTAAAAGAGCTGGAGAGGGAAATACTTGTCCCCTGCCAGGAATTATTAATGCCTTCCTTTATGAAATGAGAAAGGCATGTATGAGCAATCCCTAAACACAAATTAGATGGCTAGATCAGAGGATGCTGGTCTGGTGAGGTGCCATCTCCTGTTTTGTTATGAGATTTCAAGGAGGGCCTCAAGCAGTTCTTGAACCCTCACTTTCTTCCATAGCTAGGATGGACCATGTGGGTAAAGGCACCAATTGCAATTCTTAAAGCAATAAACTCTCCAAGCAGTGAAGAAGGAGCTACTATCACAACACATCTAGAAATTATGCCAAGTAATTGTCCACAGGGTTACGGAGCTGAGATTAACATCATCAGCCTGCTTTTAGAAAACTGTTTCTCTATAAATATTATACGTACATATTGTATATATTGAAGCACGTACCTATTTGCAAAATGTTTTTAGAAGCAGAGCAGACTAACAGTTGGGAATATTTTTAATTGTTGTGTATTGTTTTTAATCATTCTTCTTCCCTGAGGGGGCAAAAAAGGCCCATCCTTGAAAGAGAACAAAAATGAAATTAGAGATCCAAAAGCAGGGTGGGTTTCTGATTAAAGCAGTAGAAAGAACTGCCTACAGTTGTGTCTCTAATTTATGATCAGTTACTTATTTTTAAGACTCTTTAACTAATTACCCTGATCTTTTTTTTTTTAAAAGACCTACTAATTCACAGGTATTCAGTAAAATACTCCACTATTAATTAAAGGGGGATTTATCATATGTTTCAAAATACTCAGATAAGGAAATGTTTTGTGCTGAAGCAAAGGAGCAACTTTCTATACTGTAACTGGAACTTGTAAGAACAAAATATTTACTGAAATAAACATCACACAGAACTGGGATCCTAAATAACCCAAGTGCAGGAACTAAGGAAGTAAAAAGCATACCAGAGATTTCTTTAAAACAAACACCAAGCAACAAACAATCCCAAGGGCAAATCTGTCTCTGATTCTTTCCTAGGAAGAATATTGTACCATATGCTTGTAAATCCCATATACAACTCAAAGAACCAAGACTGCTCACACCCTTTCAAAGATGCCCACCAGCCCTTCTGGACATCTACAATCAGGCAATGACACCAGGCCTTTGCTTTGCCAGTTGCTCCATTCTGGCAAGTACATTTGGGTACTTTATTGCATATTACCAAAGGTTTTGGTATGGGATGAATCCCATGGATTCAGGGACACTGTGCAAGCCCCAAAGGAGATAGAGCATTAAATCTGCTGTTCTGGTCTCCCAACACCTGGGAAATGTTATTTAGTCTGGTCTTTCTCAGATGCTTGCAGAGTGGATGAAATTATGCTTTCCTCCTCAGAGGGCTTTCCTGGCAGGAAGGCATTGGACAGACCGTACCACAGCCATGACTTTTGCTAACTGAGATGTCATAGGTATGTAAAACAGATTGCAGTGCTGCACAGTGACAAGGTTCTCACTGGGGCCCACATGTCCTGGGTTGCTTCATTGCTCCTGTATTCCCCAGACAGGAGGGAGGAACAGGATTAAAAATAAAATGGAATCTTTTGTATTCGCAGGTTTCCTCAAATGGGTATGGGACTGCAAGTAATCAGCATTATAGAGAACAGCAATATTAGAAAATAATTCACAAAATTAAAAAGTGATACAAAAATTAAAACTGAATGTTCTTTAGTTCCTGCTAGATGAACTGCAAGAAATTCAGATTTAACAAAAAGTAATTGAAGATAATAACATAAATCATTAAACCCAGCAGGTACTGTAATAAAGAAAACAGAGAAATCATGTAACATGGGGTGATGGCTGTAACAAAAAAAACTACACCAAACAAACTGGAAAAGCTAATGAAAGGGTGAAATGCAGACTACATAAGGACTTGAGATAAATAATAAAACTTTTTTCAAATATTTAAATAAGATGAGGTCAATAAAGGAATCACTTGTGTCTCCCAGAGACACAAGACCAGATGCCAAAAGAGGTAGACATTCCAAAAAAATGAATGAACTTCCTTCGCTGTTTGTGAGGGAGAAGGATGAAGTGTTGTCAAAGAGATAAATGCACATTCCTGAATGAGAAAAAGTAAACTCAAAAGTGAACTCAATGTCAACGTATAAAAATGATAAAGCAATTAGATTCTGAAAACATTTCCGGGACTCTGGGGTTCAACAGGTCCCATCCCATTCATTTGGAAAAGCACAGCAAGGAAATCCTTATAACAGAGTCATGTAGGATTTACTGAATGTAAACAGTCTCTGATTGAACCTATTGTTTTCTATGATCAAATAGCTGGGTTTCTGTACAAGGGATAACCAATGGATAACACTTATGTCAGCTTTAGCAGGGCTTTTGCCAGTGTCTCCAGCAACATTTGTACCTGAAGACACTGTGGTCTAGATGGGTGGGCAACCAACTGCGTGGGTAAAACCTGGCTGGAGGGTTATGCTCAGAGGAGAGTGATTAATGGGTTGTGCTCTCTCCAAAGCAGGCTGGGCTACTGGCTTTACTGCAAGGACTCTGAGGACTCCTGGCAGACAGAGCACTGCCTGAGCATCAGGAGTGGCAGAAAAGGTGGCCAGTGGCATCCTGGGTTCTGCTGGTGGGAGCACAGCCAGGAGCTTGTGGGGAGGGACTCTCCTCCCACTCAGCTCCTGCTGGGGCACATCTAGACACTGTGCTCTTCTAAGCTCCTCAGTACAAGAAATATATTGGAAAAATGGAGAAGAAAAAGTGTTAGGATATGCAGCATTAATTTGTTCAGCCTGGAGAAGAGGTGGCTTCAGATGAATATCGTAGCAGCCTGCCAGCACCAGCAAGGAAGCCATTAAGGAGATGACCAAGCTCTACAGAGTGATGCTGGGGAGATGAGAGACACTGGGGATAACTTTGAACACAAAAGGTGAACCAGGGTATCAGGCAAAACTTTACCCCCAAGTGGACAGTCAGATATTGGAGCAGGTTATCCAGACAACTTGTGCAGTCTCCTCCCTGGGAAGTTTTCAAGACTAAACTAGATAAAGCTCTGAACAACTTAATCTGACCTCAGATCTTCTTTGAGCTGAGGTTGGACCAGAAATCTCCTGAGGTTCCTTTCAGCATCAATTATCCTGCAATCCTATGATCTGTAGGGGTGAACAGCCAGCCAGCTGAGAAGGGAGAAATGGAAGGCCCTGCTAGATCATGGAAAAAACTTAGCCATGATAAAGAATAAACCCATTGAGAGTCTCTGGCAAGTGAAATAGCAGCAATGCCAATTAAAGGTAAGATTAGGAACAGAGATTAACCAGCAAGTGAGGAAAAAAGGATCAAGGGCAGAGCCTACAACTAAAGGCAGAAAAGCTACTTCTACCAGTACTGTCCTTGGCTTGCTGTGCAGATTTGGAGAAGCCTGAGGGAAATTTCTCCGCAGGGATTAAAGCCATGGGTTTTTTCTCCCTTTCTGATGTAAAAATATGGAAAACAGCAATCCATCAATTTGGGAGTGTTTACCATGCAGAGACAGCTGTCCTGGAGCCAAGGGCATGATGATAATGATGGCTGTGTTGAAGTACACAGATACGTTCATAGCATGTTCGCTCCAGTAGAGAGACCAGTGGTCCAAGCCTAGACCTGAAAACAATTTTCCTTTTGCTGCAGAAACTACCCAGACAACCTCACCAGCAGAAGCAGCCACCAGAGCAGGAACCACTCAGAAAACATCCACTACTTTTTACCAGAGTTTTCTTTTTCCTGGGTTAAATGCTTGTTGTGAGGAGACAACAAATACTGACTCTACCTGTGAAAATCCCTGAGAAACCCAAGTTGCTGAAGACTGGAAAAGTATCATAAAAGTATTATTGCTTTTCAGTCAACACCTAAGAGTCTGGGATGGGTAGGCCTCTTTCCTGTTATCTTTTGTAATCTTTTTTCCTGAGTGATTTTGATTTCTATCCATAAAATGGGGAGAAAACTTTTATTCCAGTAATTCAGGGACTTTGTCAGACTATATTCACTATAATAAGAGACTGTTTGATCTTCAGATAAATGCAGATAAAGAAAAACCATGTGTTCTTATGCTTGTAAATAATTGCAATTTAAAGCGCCATAAAAAGAAGTAAACCCATTCCCAGGAGGTCAACAAATAGCATTGTCCAGAGACTGTAACCCAGCACTGGGGTCATTCTCAATAGACAGCTGTCTCATTTCCCTTTCAAAGAAACAGCCATATATCTCACTGCAGCTCATCACAAAAGTGTAATAAAAATACACATTCATTAACCAGCAGAAAGGAAAAGGAAAGGAATAAAACATGCTGATGAAACAAAAAATAGTTCAACCTAGCTAAGACAAGATTGTAAGGAGCTTCAAATGAAGTAAACCAAACTAGATGAGTGGACAGTAACACACTAGATGAAACTCAGCCTAGGCATGTGGTTTGGGGGAAACAGTTTAAAACTACTTGTAAACATTTATGGGGTCTGAATTTGTTGTTACAGCCAAGGAAAAAGATACAGGCATTGCTGTGGACAGCTCAATGGACACATGCATTAAACATGCAGCAGCAAATAAAAAAAAAATAATTAAAAGGTGCAGGATGTTGAGCATGGAACAGACAGAGAATAATACAGAGTACACTGGAATCAATGAGACATCCTCAGCCTTGCCAAGTCAATAGATATTTATTGCCACCTCTCCTAAAATCTACAACCTCAACTGCCTTGCAAACCAATGCAATCTAATTGCAGAATTAAATAATAACAAGGGGAGATAAATTTGGTTCTCTGTTCACAAATTGAGTAAAGAGCAAAGGGCTGAAATGAAGTCTGGATGAGGGCTGCAGTCCTTCACAACTGATGAAGAATTTCTGCCTAGAGAAGACCAGAGAGGAAAGAGAGAAGAGCAAGAAAGCAAAGGAAAAATATAGGCCTGCTCAGGCTGCTGAAAGGGAAGCAGTGTGAGTAGATGCCTCAGTTCTTTTGTGGGTACAGATCTACATGCATAGCAAAAAATCTATATATATTGGCTTATCAATGGCTAGCTCCAGGGGAATCAGAGCCACTGTTTCAGTAAGAGCAGGACTGAACCGCCAGTGCTGCAGCTGGGGTTCAACTTTCTTCGCCCATTTTTCACATCTCTGTTTTTGTCTGGTTTTTATTCCTTGAGTCATTTGTTGTGTAAGTTACAAACCATTTCTTTGCATTTTCTGTATGTTTGTGCTGAATGGGAAAACCCCCGGGTGAAATGTGTGGAGAGCAATGCTGGCAGGCTCAGGCGGGAGAGCTGAGCTCCTGATCTGTCACGGCCATGTCGTGTTTGCAGTTTCATAGCAATAGTAATAGTGTGGAGGAAAAGAATGCAGGGATACCACTGAGATAACAATCAGTAAAAGTAATGCAAAGCCTGAGTTAAGGAAGCTTTAAAAAATTTATGTAAAAGTAAGTAAACCTCAGATAAATGAAGTCATAGGCAAAGTACTGATGCTGAATCCTGCTGGAGCAGTTCACATTCCCACTATTAAAGGTGAAAAGCAATCATTATCCTCATTGCACAGATGGAAGAAAATAAAAAGAGAGAAGTTAAAGATCACCCACAAAGTCATAGAGTGAAACATTAGTGCATGGAGAATGAAACTCAGCTTTGCAGTGATCTACCAAGAGATTATGCTGCAGAAAAGTCACTGAAAAGTTCAGCTATGGGAAACACCATTAATGTGCTTTGAAAATTTCCAGTTAGAGGTGAACTGCAAAGAGTAAAAAGGTGAAAAATAAAAAACCCTGTAATTGTCATGAAAATTACATTGGGTCACCTCCTTTCAAAAAAGATGTAGCAGAGACAGAACTGATAAAGAAATAATAGGCGGGATTGGCACTGCTCAGCTTTTGGTTTGTAACCCCAAGAAGGGTACAAATTCAAGAGGGGAAGCTGAAGGGGAACTGTCACTGTAATATACTGAGAGCTTAACTTCTGCCCAAGGCAATTGTCCCTCACCTTTTGCC
Organism: Haemorhous mexicanus; assembly: GCF_027477595.1. NCBI lineage: Eukaryota > Metazoa > Chordata > Aves > Passeriformes > Fringillidae > Haemorhous > Haemorhous mexicanus. Next base: position 144,031,925 of record NC_082341.1, read on the forward strand.
TACATATCCTACCTTAAAGGTCAAGTATTCACTGCCAATCTCTCAAAGCTCACACTGGGGTCCACTATAAAATCTAAGTATTAGTATCACAGATATATATGTTATTCTCACAAAGTAAATGTAAATGTGCAGGAACACATTTTTTTAAAAGTAAGGAATTTCAGCCTGAAAAGATTGCATAGAAATAGAAAAAAATTAATCATGGGCAGACTTTTGAGAGCAAAAATAAATCAGATATTGAAGGTGGACCCATTTTGGACCTTTAATTAATTGTAAAAAAAATTGAAAAGGAAATCCTTTTACTGAATGAAAAACTAGAACCAGATCCAAATATAACCCTAAGTTTTATTTAGTAAATTCTCTTCTTTGATAGAGTGAAATAAATAGTGGGTAGGCACAAAGAAGTTGGAAAGAAAAGTGAGCATTTTTTCCTAAAGAAAGAAGTTCCAGTCTAAATTTGATTTTGTGTAAGACAGAGATGACCTTCTCTCTTTCAATGAGGTGAAAAAGGAAAAAAAAAAAAATCAGAAGTGTTCCTCTTAGGCAGACACTCAGCATTGCTTATTTACATCTGCCTTCCTGTCAAAAGGAAAAAGAATAAAGTGGGTAAAAACTGAAATAGGGTTTTTCTTTTCTCTATCACTTAAAAACAACAACAAAAAGGCAATTTTGAAATCTAAATTCAAAAATTAAAAATTACATAAAATAATTTAAGAAGATTCTATTTTAACAAAGAGGAAGTGTCAAATTAGTCACAGCCATGCAGGTCGCTGTCTGGGACAAGAGCTGAGGAAAGACACACATGATCATTTTCCTACAGTCAAATTCCCATTTGTACAAAGTGGTGGTAAGGAGTCAGATGGTAGAAAAACAGATATTCCATAAAATTGAACAGGAAGCCATATTCTCCTTACACAGCCCTCTGCTTCCATGTTTAAATCTATTCCCTGCTTCCAACGTTGTCATAATTTCCATCTCAGTGTTCCCTCCTCTTAGCACTTCTCAAAGTAATACAGGTGACTAGATTAATTTAATCTGGAAGCATCATCCAACTATAGAATCTACATTATTCCCAAAGTAGTAATTTCCTTTTATTCACTGTTGCCATGGCACTCTGGGGGCAAGAGTGAATCTGGACTGTAATAAACATAAAGTTTCTAAACCCTTTTTCCTATCTACAGCTATACTGAACAGACACCACTGCCAAGTGTTATTTGAATCAAGAAGTATTTGAATAGTCGTGGTCTGTAGCCACCTGCAAGTCAGTTTGAGCTGTGGAGAAACTAGTGGTTCTTTGCTTGTGTTGTTGATGTTGAATGGCTCTTGTTTGTCTTAAGACATTGAAGTCAGAGAAGCTTCCTTCTGCAGAGCTCCAGCATCCTCCTCTGCTGTCTGAAGGCACTTTCCTCACTACGACTGGGACCCCTCAAATACAAGGGTTTGGTCTTTTTTTTCCACTTTTCTTTCAAATCACTGCCTGCAATCTCCCATAAGAAAAAATAGTTTGGGCAAACTTGCTTTTTGACTCCTTGAAAGTATTTTTCATTTGACAGACCTTTCACAGATGTTGTTACTCTAAAATATTGGGAGAGTGAAGGAATTTCTTTCTGCCTCAGTCAAATAAGTGAAAAACCTACAGCTATTGTATTTGCTGGGAGTGTCTTGATGAAGGCAGGAATGATGCATCTGACTCCATGTTCTCAGAAGGCTGATTTATTACTTTATGATACTATATTATATTGAAGAATACTATACTATACCAAAGAATATAGAAAGGATACTTACTAAGTGCTAAAAAGATCATAATGAAAACTTGTGACTGTTTCCAGAGTCTTGGCACAGCTTGGCCCTGATTGGCCAAAGAGTCAAAACAACTCACACCAGAATCCAATGAAACAATCACCTGTGGGTAAACAATCTCCAAACACATTCCACATGAGCAAAACAGAGGAGAAGCAAATGAGATAAGTATTGTTTTCTTTTTCTCATCTTCCCAGGAGAAAAATCCTGGGCGAAGGCACTTTTTCAGAGAATGTGAATGCCACATACAGCAATGACAATGAGAGGAGCTCTTCTCAAATTCACATTTCCATCTCAAAACAAAGTGATCCTGCAAGAGGCTCCAGCCACCTGGGCAGAGCAGTGTGCTCTGAGCCCTCCATGCAGGCTGTCCAGGTGGGATGCAGGGCAGTCAGCAGCACTAAAGGCACCAAGGACATTTGGCACTCACTGCACTGTTTGAGCAGCCTCCACCATAGCTGCTGGCCCCCTGAGCCAGCAGTGCAAAGCCATTGCAGGTCCAAAGTCAGTCTCTGGAGCTCAGCAGCCAGCTCTCCCTTCCATACTGATTGCATATCAGCAGGACCCACGTTTCTTTTGGGCCCCATGCAATACACCTGGGACCCTCAAACAGCATTAGTTTTTCAGCTTTTCAGCTTTTTCAGCTGAAAAAGCATTTCAGCTTTTTCTTTTGTCAGAGACACCCAACAGGACCCATACCACAAACATCAAAGCCCCACTTTACAGTGTGGAGAAGAAGGCTTGGGTTGCCTGCTCTGCACCACAGCACAAGAGCATCTGGTATTTTTGGGCAAATTATCCAACTTTAACATAAATCACTAACTATTGTCATGGCTGACATCTTCCACATTCAGAGAAGTGAGTAAATCACAGAAAGAGCACTCAAGTCCCCTGCTTCTTTTTCAAAAGAAGTTTTGGATAACTGAGCTCCTTTAGGTGCTACTAACTGACAATATCTATCTTATCTGAATATTGAAAATATCATGTGTTGTCCCAGGCCTTCCCTAAACAGCTGCTTCAGATTAGCTGTTCTGACACAACACACTTCTTGGTTAACAAGAAGCTAAGAAATGAATGAATAAACCCTTAATCATGTAATATAGGATTGTCCAATGTTTTTTTAGAAACTAGCACTGCAAAATTTAGGCATAAACACAACTCTTAGACCCACATATCCCAGGTTTTCCTGGTGCTCTTTTTTTATGTCAGTGAATTGTAGCCAAGACAAAGAATATCTAGTTTCAGTTTCTTTCCCCCTCTCTGCCCTGGTTTTTTTCTATGGAAAATGTTCTGGTTTGCATGCACTCTTCTCCAGCAGCTTTTCAGTTATAACATGCTTCACAAAACATCCAGACAAGAGGACATCAAAAGGGGTTTTTACTTCTCTGAAGCATCAGAAGCTAAACTGAAGCTCAGAGTATGCCTGTGCAGGCAGGACAAGAAAGTCAGGCCCCTTTTGCTCACATCTGGGCCTGGATTATTATGTTCTATCCCTCAGGGATTCATGTAAAATATATGGGCAATAAATGACTGACTTATTGAGCAGATTCCAGACCAGATGGAGTTAATGCAATTCTACATGGCTGCACCCATTCAAGGAGACATCCTTCCAGGAGAGGATTGGTCCTTTAGTATGGCAGCTTATGATATTTACATGCTCATCTTCTCGAATATTAGTTCTTGGTATCTTCCTTCTTTTACACTCCACCCCCATTTTAGAAACTGGAGAGCAATCTAAAGAATTCTTTGTTTAGGACCACTGTAGAAGTAGGAAATATTTCTGAAAATCAATTTCTCCAAATATATAAGATTTTGATGCATAAATCAGGGCTTGGCAAAGCCCTTCTGCTTCTCAATTATGCAGTAAAACTGTACAAAATGCAAGGAGGTCGAAAGATTGCCCAAGGTCACAACGGGAATCAGTAGCTCAGGTTGAGTGAAGCGTACAAACATGTGAGCTCTGATTTTCGTCATCTAGCTATTGGACAACACTCTTTATTTCCAGCTACTATTGATTGACACCCTTCTACCCCTAGAATACAGCTGGCATTTTGTTCATTCAGTATCCAATAGCTCATAATGATCCTGCTAAAGATAGACTGTTATGGGGCAGTCAGACTCCATGAAATGATTGCATAAAAGTGTGACCAGGAAGGCATTTTTCTCACATAGTCTGATTTCTAATTCCTCAGATGGAAAGAACTTTTTACTCAACTAAGTTTTATGTACAGTCACTAAACAATATTTCCAGTGGAAGAGTGGTTTTTTTTTTGCTGAATACTTTCAAACTGAATGGCTTTTAGGAATTTTTTTTTTTTTTTAACTTTCAGTGAGATGCTATTGAAATTTCTCATTTTGATAAGATGGAAATTTTTTCCCAAAAAGGGAAAAAAAAAGAAAGAAAGAAAGAAAGAAACTTCTCAGAAGTCATGACTATCAGGAAGATCTCCTTAAAAGATAAACTAATGCAAAAGAAGGAATTTTATCATGTTACAATTTTCCAGATCCCTCAGATGTCACAAGATGTCAACCAGCATCACTCATATCATTTCCCGTGACAGATCCTGCCTGACACAGTAAATCACAGTGGCCAGGGCATGTGACTGGCAGCCATTAGTGGAGAGGGTCTGATTTGAAGTCAGGCTTTCCTTTATACCTGCCTGCTGCACATCTGCAAAAGCTGGGGCTGTACGTGCAGCCAGCTGCTCTTGGTTTGTTTGCAGATTCAGAGAGAGCAAGAGCAAGGGACAGAGAGTCCTTTTCAGCACTCCTCTTTCTTTCCAATTCCCTGTGCAAAATGACTAGAGATTTCCATTAAAACATCAAAATATCTTTCTAAGTGTAAGTCCAACTCTGCATAAGATAAAGAAATAAAAACTGTATAAACAATCTTAGCATTCAAAAGCCTTTCCAAGCCAATTGCTGTATAATGAATTCAGTGTAAATGTGTGCTGACCTTGGATACAAAATGATCTCTTTCTGCCAATAATTTGCATAGTGGATATTGCTTTTGAGACAGTACATTGCAGTATGAAGGTTTAAAGGATGAAAAGAAAGTAGAGACTGAATATTAGCTCAGAGAGACCTGCACAAGCCAGGAAGAACATCAAGAGACATTGAGGTCTTCCTCAAATGAGGAGAGAACTGCATTGTTTATAAGGAGTAAATGCCTTTGTTTTTATTAATATATGTTAATTCATCCACATGATCTGGCTGCAAGCTCATAAAGTAAATTGTACAGAGGGTGGAGAAAATGGCTGTTCAAACTACCCCTGCTGCCCTGTCAGGCAAATGCCCTCCCATCAATGTGGGCACACTTCTGTGCTGGGGATAGTGTGAAGGCATCTCCTTCCACACCCTTGGGAACCAGCAGCTTGTTCCAGAACCATCCTGCATGGAAACAGGATGTAAAGGGGAACAAAAATGTTCTCTGACTCTTCAGTAAAAACTTCACAGGCACTAACATGTCATTGGGACTTCTACAATCCCCACAGCTGCAAGGACTTTGCTTTAGCATGGACAGAGCAGAGCCTCTGTCAGCAGCAGCCTCTTCCTTGGAGGATCTTCCTTTGGCCAGGGGCAAGGCACTGAATAGTCCTGATCCTCCCCACTCTTGTCAGAGTTTTCCTCCTTTTTCCTCATCCTCGTGTTACATCACCTCCTTGGGATGTCTCCAGGATTTCCATATGGCTTCAAACCCCCAGATCAAATGGGTCCATAGCCTACCAAGAGGACACTTTTCAGGTACTTTCAGAATATTAAACCAGTGCAGGGCACCTTGTGCTTGTGCTGAGCACTGCTGACCTACAAGAAAAGGATTCTCTGAAATGATGGAAGGACTAAAGCACCTGAAAGTTGCAGCCCTGCACCATCAAAGCATTGTTCCTAATGTTTGCCATGTGCACTGCACATGCCTTTAGTGAGCTGGTCTCTACTGAAGGACTGGTTATTCTCAGTGTAATACCAAGCCAGCACAAGTATTTCCTGTAACTTGTTGATAAACTGGTGTTGCTATTTCTCTGTCTCCTTTTAACATATGAACTATTTAGTGAGCTATTCACACTCCATGATCTTGATCCAGCTCAGTCCTAATAAACATCATCGCACTTTTCTAGAACACCTTTGTCCCATAGGATCTGAAAATACTTAACAGGATTGTACTGTTTTCCTGGATAGACTCATTTTTATTCAATAAGATCATAATGTGCCAGAATTTTTTTAAGTGAATCTTTAGATGTGTCAGCCTTTGCCCAAGAGACTTTCAGTAAATATGCCTACACCATTGATTCATGCAATTCTGGACTTCTTCCACTTTATTCTGAAAAGTCAATATTTTTGAAGGATTCAGGATAGGAATGTTAGTACAGTACATTGGTAAAGACAGCTCTTCTTCTGAGGGGATATGAATGCTAGCACCAGAAAAACACTGCAAATATTAAAATAATGTTTCTCATGACAAAGGAGCAGCTGAAGTAAAATGAGGCCCTGACTAAGCACATATATTGTTTATGGGGTGGATACTTACAGCTGTGAGAAAGGGTTTCCTGGTTTCCTGCCACATGGCACAGCACAGGAGATGTCAAAGAACACATCGTGCTTAACAAACCATGCTTGACTTGCTGCCTTAAGGCATATTCCACACATACCCCAAATACTGAGTGAAGAAAATATGGGAGTGCATGGGACTGTGGAGCACCACAGGGGAAAGGGCTGGAAGAGGTTTCAGAGGAGGCATGGAAATGGAGTCCCACCTCCTTCGGTGGCATGTTGCATGGTGGATGTCACAGATGCCAACTGGACCACTCGAACCTGATGGCGCTTCTGTCTTCCTGCAAGATCAGAAAGGAGCCACATTCAGCTCTCTGGCCCCGCTACTGCCCGAGGCTGTCCCTGCCATTCTGTTCTCCTCATTTGCACAGTGGAGGATAAAACCTGCTTACCATAGTGGCACAAAGGGCTTTGAGATGCTGCAGTGTAAAGTCCTGGGTAAATGTAAATGACATCCAGGTCACAAGAGTAAAGAGCATTTGACCGTTCTTCCTCTGTTTGCACAGGGGATGGGCTGGAGTAGAGATGAGCTGTTACTGTTGTTATTATCAGTGCTGATGGTTATTCCAGATGAGCTGAGAAGGATGGACTCAAACAGAGATATCTGTGCCAAGAACAGGCCTCTTCCACTTGACAATGTCTTTGCAGTCAGCAGGCAGTGACCATGACACTCTGCCTACCCTGCCCCACAGCCAACATTGGCACAAAGGCAGGCTGCTGATGCCCTGCCTCTGACCAGTGCCAGTGGTGGGACAGACAGACTGCCAGCACCCTGTGCCCAGCTTGGCAGCAGCAGTGTGGGCAGAGCTGTTAATGTAAAATGTGCTTTGCTCCTCCCACTGCTCGGGTGGAGCCAGGGGACAGCTCAACTCTCACCTCTTCCAAAGGTGTCTGCAGCGTGGGCTGTTGCTGCCAGGCAGTGGGACTCCAGGTGTCCCTGGCAGGGCTCAGAAGCCACAGCATCACTGTGATCTTGTGCTTGCTTTCAGTGATGGGATAAGTCACTGTATGGACACCTTGCTGCTCATCTTACTTGCTCATTCTTACTGCCTCAATAAAGCTTTGGCTTATGAAGCATTATCAGAGTCCATTACTGTTTGGATCCCACTGAGTTAGATGGAAGCAGTTGCCAGCCTTAGAGCAGAGTGAGGGGTTTGGATAAAGACCCAAAAGCAACGGTGAGAAGCTTTATGTGCAAGCAGAAGATTTAGTACTACCAAGCACACAATCAATATTGCAAAATAATCTCTACAACACATGTACAGCTCCTGGTCAAGGGTCAGAACAGTTCAGCTTCCTGAGTTCCCTTCCATAGCTTAAGAACAAAGAAAGAAACAAAGGCTCTTTCTGTAGCACTCTGCAGCCTTGTTCTTCAAACTATCCTAAGAAAATCAGAGTCCTAGACAGAAAAAATCCTGTGACACATCTCAGAACAGAAGACATTTCATGGGAAGTCCCCAGTCTGAGCTTCCCAATCCTGCTGCATGTGATCTTCATCTGTCATTCTCATTTTGTCACCTGACAAAATGCTCTGTAAATCAGCTGGATTCCCCTAACTGGTTGCACTGGGGTTTGCAGGTTACTTTTGCTGATAAAAGGATAATCCTTAGAGAATGAAAGGCATTAAATGCTCAGTGGGAGGGAGTTTGGGAAGTGCTTGTGAATGCCAAGATCCAAAAAAACAAGTTTGAGGTAGATCATGGGGGAGACCAGATACAGCCATTCAAAACCACATTTTCTTACAGAAAGCAACTTCACTTGTGTCACCTAGGGACAGAATAAAAGGGAAAGGCAAAGGGAGATGGGAGCATACAGACCTGCTATACACCACTGAGTTCTTGAGCAAGACCTGTGGACTGTCTGATCTCTTTCTTGCATATTCTTTCTCCCAGTCATACAAAAGGGATAACTACACATGCTGCAGGACAGGTACTGAAAGGAGGATTACACCACAAGTCTTTGTTGTTCAGTGCTGTGGAGCCACAGTCTGTATTACAAATGGGGAAGACTAATATTATTAATTCCAAAATTACTGAACTAACAGGAATATTTGTTATCAGGACATTTTCCTCTAACATCAGGGCTAATGCTGAAAGCTTTGTATTTTCTTCATAACTTGCTGACACAGAGTAGCAGAGAGGGAAAATTACTGCTGGACAGACAAAGGAGGGCCTGCAAGTTAGGAGTGCAGAGGTAGGCAGTCAAGGACCTAAAAAATTGGTATAATGGAAGCAGATGGTCTAATTTATAAGACAGAAACAGTCCCTGTAAGAGCTACACAGATTTGGTTCAATGGCACTTAGGACATGCCTTCATCAACATCTAAGAAGGAGCTGGTATCCCATCTGTCTCCACAGGTCTTTTAACTAAGTGCACATTTCAGTGGATGACTTTGAGCAGCAAAAGGAAGCAGACAAAATATAGGGTGTGTGAACTAGACAGGAATTGCTATGTATAAATCATAGAAGTATTTAGTTTTGAAAAGATCTTTAAGGTTATCAAGTCCAGCCATTAACCCAGCACTGGCCAGGCCAACACTAAACCCAGTCCCCACCTGACACATCTACACACCTTTTAAATACCTCTACAGATGGTAGCTCCACCACTTCCTTGAGCAGTAAGTTCCAATGCTTGACAACCATTTTGGTGAGGAAATTTTTCCTAATATCCACTCTAAACTTCCCCTGGCCCAACTTGAGGTTGGTTCCTGACGTTATTTGTTCCTATCCTCCTAGAGAAAAACTAACATTTGCCTGATCTAACCACATGGGTCCAATGAACTTGGACAGCCACCAGAAACCAGAAGATTTCCTGCGCTGCACAAGGAATTGACCCATAATCCATGGATCAGTTACATGGGGTCAATTACAACCAATTCTTGTGCTGTAGCCACCATGTTAAGCTCTAGGAGGTGATTTTTCAATTTTTCACTTTCAAGCTTGATTGTAGCATTTTGCCTAAGGGAGGATAACAAACATGACTGCTGAAATCTTTGTCTTCTGAGGGCTATGTTAAGTGAAAATGGATTATGCTAATTTATATTGGCTGCACAGGAAGGCAATGACACAGTCATTAATGATCTACACAACCCAACACAGGGAAGTACCGACAGACACAAAAATATAGTGGAGCTGGTCTTATGGATATGTTCCCGGTTCCCAGTTGTGCCCAGGCACAGGCAAATTCCTAACTCATGCAAGTAAGAGTTGTATTGCTCCTCACATCCCAGGAGGTTCGTGGAGACCAAGGGGGCTGATTTGGCAGAGCCTTTATCAGCTACAGCACAGAATTTTTCTGCTTCCATGGGGGACAATCTCTGCTACTGGCCTGTATTTTTGATGCTAGTAAATACAGGGACATTTCAGAGAGCCTGGAGTGAGCTGGGGCACATGGAATGGTTCTCTGGTCACCTCTCTGAAGGACTGGGCTGCAGAAATTCATGTCATGGCAGTCAGTACCAGGGTGAGCACAAGTGTCCCTTACACCCACCAGCTGCCAGGACAGGACACCACCTTCTGCCAACCCCAGGCGCCAGGGCTGAGGCAGGCTTGGAGTGGGGCCACAGCTGCTAATCACCTGCACCACATGCAGTACCAGCCTGAAATCACTGTCACAGAATCATCACAGACACATAGAACAGTTTTGGTTTAAAGGGACCTCTAAAAGTCATCTAGTTCCAGCCCTCCTGCCATGGGCAGGGACACCTTCCTCCAGGTTTTCCAGAGCCTGACCTGAATATTTCCAGGGATGAGGAATCTGTTTACCTTCTTACATACCTTCTTTATCACTGTCTAGAGGTAAAGATATTTTATACCTGAGAGGAGGAGGTTATCCATCACTGGGAGTCAGGAGGTCAGAGTTTCACTATGGTAAGTGTAACCAGGAATTCCCCTGCCCTGATGGATTTACTGACAAGGCAGCACCAAAGGAGGATGGGTGGCTACTGACATCATGGAGAGCATAAAACAAGTATTCCCAGCCATAAATATTTTTATTGTTTTTTACACAACATTAAGAAAACAGTATAAACCTACTCTTTGTATGGATCAATAGATGATCAATAATAAAAACAACTTCTCACAAGCAGTCAGTTTTATAGTCCCAGCTAAAGTGCAAGATAACTGAAAGGGGACACCTCTCATAATAATTTTAGTATGTTTGTGTGTTTAAAAGCTGAGTGGTACTGTTGATTTCTAGTCTTGGTATTCAGGGCCACACCTGCACAAGCACCAGACTCTAAGAATCTTCCTGCCACCCTGCATGCAGCACCAGCTCATGCAAACATCCATCCTGGTGCTAACATCAGCTTTCCAAGTGTGATCCTCATCCAACAAGTAAATAAAGGGTGGTTACAGGTGGTCAGAACTGGCTGCTGGGATAAAGAAGCCCCATGATGAATATGGAAAAGGAACTTGGGAAACTACTTCAAAGCAGAGGTTTCATGATAAGGCATTTCAACCTCTCCTCAGGCCATGAGAAGCAGCTGAATTTGGGAGAGCAATGCATCCAGAGGAAGGACTTTGGCTCAACATTCTCTTTCCCTCTTCTTGGCTGGAGAAAGCTCTTTTCCATTGACTGTCATCAATCCAGACAGTATTTACTCAGATTTCCACAGACAGCAATAAGTCAAGGGGCCCAGGCAGGGAAAGTAATTAAGTTTTCCATGCAAGCTGAATCTACCATTTCTGGAGCAAACTGGTGTGCCCAATCCAAATCACAGGCCTGGCCTTTGGAAAGATTTCAGAAAGAAAGAGGGACATATTTTATCCATCAGTCTTTTGATTTCTCTGTTGGAGCAGCCAGCATTGCAGCAGTAGATTTTCAGGCTTTAAGGCCAGCCAGCTCACCATGGTTGTCTCATCTGCCCACCTGCATAAGGGAGCCCATCAGTTTTCCCTGGCAATGCCCCCATCCAGCCCAATGCCATGCAACTCGGCAAGAGCACGCTCCTCGGAAAGCAGTCAGGCTGATTTAGTCTCCAAGTGATGGAGATTCCCTCCCATCCCCAGGTAACCTGTTCTGCTAATGAATTATGAGAAGGAAGGGAGCCATTTAGTCAATGGTATTTGTGTACCATGATTTTACACATTGCAATGGTGCCCACTGCAGTAAGTAAATTGCCCCCTGGCTTTCATAAACATCATCTGTACACAAACATTATCCAGAGCAACTCTATGGCAGGGAAATTCTCAAGTGTAAGATAATGTCATCTCCACAGCAATAAGAAAGGTAAAACAGTACTTGGCAGCTGGGAAAGAGGGAGAGGCGACAAACAGCAGCCAGCTGTAAAATGACCGTGTCAGGGCTGCAGCTGCTTGTGTCTGCCTGATTTAAAGCATCAGCCCCACAAAAGCATGCTGAGGAAACTAATTCTGTAAGAGAGTAACTTCATACCCAGGAAAATTATGAGGAACCCAGAGGTCAAGCTGGTTCTGTGGGGTGCCTTTATAATACAGCCACCAGCAGAAAAAATATCAGAAATTAAGTTCCATCTAATCAGATAGAATTGGCAATAAAGCCAGGACTGCTCCATTTATTTATTTATTACATTAGGTCCAAGGGAACAAGAGCCCATTTTCCTTCTAAATTTGGATGCAATTGCAGACAGCCCTTCATTAGTGCTTTCTAACCTCCATCTTGGAGCTGATGGCATCATTCCTGTTTTATTGGCAGAGAAACTGATGCCAGAAATTGAGAAGTGATCTGGCCAAATTCTTGCAACATCTCAGTAATAGACCAAAGAAGGGAATGTGACCCTGCTGCATCATATCCCTCCCCCACATCCTCTCAAGCTATGCCCAGAAGGAGAAAAGTCCTGACAGTCCAGTGCAAATCTATCACTTCAGCCAGGTACTGTCAGACTGAATGGTCCATTGTGACCATAGCCAACTCCCTGCCTACATCTGAAGGCTGCAACAACCTCTTCCATCATGTGATCAAGGGTATTTTTCTCATGCACCATGGGCTCATCCAACCCTGCTTTAGGGAGGTGTGCAGAGCTCAAGTGTCTTTAAGTTGTGAGATCTCTTGGTTGAAAGATGGGACACAACTGCTTTAGGCCATTTAGTCCTTGTTTTTGTCATTGAATGTTGCTTTCTAAGACAGAAAGACTCATCATTTTGTAGCTGAGCAGCAACTTAGTTATTAGAGCTAATGCTTTTCTCACCCTGATAGCAATCAGCCCACAAGAAAATGTTGACTTGCCTTTAAACATAAATGGGCTTGTTCTAGGTGGGCTTCTACCTTCTTCATATGTTTAAAAATTAACACTTCTTCATCCAGTACCCATCTGTTAACACAGAGCAAAATAGGAATTCAATTTTTGCCTGTAGTGTCAATTGAGCAAACAGCTTCTGCATGCAGCAAGACAGGGACAGAATCTGAAGCCTTCATCTTCCATCAGCATCTTCAGCTTCCAAAAAAACACAAAGAAAATTATCTGGTCTTCCAAAGGGGAAACTAAGGAGTTAATTTTATAGAAATTATTGGGACATGGGCACAACACTAAGGATGTAAAATAAAGAACAATCGTTTCTCCTACAGGCTTACAAATGGCTGGATCTTTCTGAACAGTTCAACATACTTTTTTTTTTTTTTTTAATCTATGATTAGGTGTCCCAGGGGAGGCAGCTGCCTGATGAGCACTTCAGGAAATTTGACCATTATCTGCAGGTGCTTAAATGGGAGCTGAGCCCTGGGGAGAAATCCATGTCTCTGAATAGCCCAGTAAGTGGCAGTGAGAGCGGCAGGGAGCTCTTCCCTTGTCAGGAGATCATGGCTGTGATCCAGTCTAGCCCAAGTCAGGGGCAGTAAGAGCAGCCTGACCTCCAGAATATTCCCAGCCCAGGAGGTGGCAGCCCTGAGTGGAAGGAGAAGGAAGGGCAGGGACCCAGCAGCCAGAGCACCTCAGGGAGAGCCCCTTCTCCTGCTGTCACAGAGACACCTCTTGACCTTGGCCAAGGCCACCAACACACATAAAAAGCAAAATCAGGATCTACCAAATCAAAGAACTGCAATAAGCCATCTGTACAAAATGTACTCTGCTCTGGTGGTTTTTCGGGCTGTTCAAGCTCCTCAGGCACCACCAAGCATTGGCTTTGTATTCTAGATCCCCTGTCTGAGCCCATGAACACCTTGGCAGTGTTTCTGCAGGGTCAGAGCACCCAGCTGCCTGTGCTCCTGCCCACTAACAGCCTGCCTGGTGTAGATCTGGCCTGTCCCAGCTCCCTGCCCCCAAGCATCACCCACACACGATTTTAGGGATGGCACAGGTTAGCAACTGTCCCTGCCAGCATCTGACCACGTGCATATTGGGTTTGAGGGTGGAAAGAGAGGGAAGGGCAAAAGTAGAGGTGAGTATAAGAAAGCCAAACTGTGACATTCTGCCTCAGGCCTGGAGAACAGCCCCTGTGCTGTTCTAGCTGCACAGCTGGGGTAATTTCCTGGTCTTTTCCCATTTCAGTCCAAGGTATCTGCAAGCTCTTCCTGCTCTCCTCTGTACTCTCCATTCCAAACGCTGAAGTCATGGGTCTGGGGCCAGCATGCCTTAGTCCAGCAGCAGGACTTGATGCCTTTATTAGCATGTTGCAGAATATTGATAGTGGAAATCACATGAGCCAGTCAAATTTCTATGCCTCAGAGACAGCTCTTATATGCTGTCTTTGCTAAACCACCAATTTCTAATATGACCCAGCCCAGACTCAGGCTGATTTTTTTTCCCTCCTTTTTGACTCTTCAAATCCTCAGCTTGTCCCCTACAACTTTTTTCTCTAGGGATTTCTTGCAAAAGAAACCAAACAATAACAAATGACCTTCTGCTCCAACTCACTTCCTTTGCACACCCTCCACCAGCAGTCTGGGGTTTGTTCTTCCTCTAGTCCCTGAAATCCCCCAGGAGAGAACAGCCTCTGTTCTCTCGTGGCTATGTGGAATATTTAGCTGTGCCAGGGAGATTTAGGTTGGATATCAGGAAGAATTTCTTCACAGAAAGGGCGATTGGGCATTGGAATGGGTTCCCAGGGAGGTGGTAGAGTCACTGGAGGTGCTAAGAAAAGACCAGATGTGGCACTTGGCTCCATGGTCTGGCTGAGAAGGTCACTTTAGGTCATAGGGTGGACTTGATCTCAAAGGTCACTTCCAACTGACTTGATTCTGTGATTCTGTGAAATATAATTTTGATGCTTTTGCTCTTTACAAAAAAACTGTCACAATTTGTCTTCCCTTTCCTTTTCGGTTTGGAAACCTTTGCCACTTTCCCTGATTGTTCTCATATCTTTTTAATGATTCCTTAGGGCTTTTCTTCACCTTGTCTGCAATTTTCAGGGAGAAATGACATGGAACTGGCTTCCCATTTACCTTCTCTTCCTCTTCCAAAGTTTATTTCCAGCCTATTCTGCTCATAAACTGATTATTCCTGGACCTTGCTTCTCAGTTCAAATCTGCAGGGGCCAAGCACAGTGTGTTCCTCCATATGTTCTACCACATCTTTCTGTTCACTTGCTCTCTAGCCAAATTAATTGTAAATTGGTCATAAAATGTGAATCTCTTAAAAAAAAATGAAGAAAAAAAGGAGTGAAGAGGAAGAAGCAGAAGAAATAAGCTTCAAAGAAATAAGCTCTACAATGGAGCACTGAGTGTGGTAATGGGAAGCAAAGCTTGGAAGTCTCCTTTCCCTTGGCTCTCATCTCACAGCTTCCCTGGAAGGTGAAGTGCCTTTGTCCCCACCCTTTCCTCCTCCTCTGTCTGCACAGAAAGCCCCTCTGAAGTGGCTGGGAAGCAGATGTGGCTCCCCAAAGTCCACAACAGCCTTGTGAGATGCCACTGCCCCAGCCAGCTCCAGACCGCGCTCATCTCTCAGCCCCAGCTTGCTAAAGACTCAGCCAGCTCTTGGGGGCTGCTCACTCTTCAGCTGCTCCAATGGCAGCTTTACGTGTTCATTAGTACCTCCTGCATTATTAGGTTGTCCCTTTCTTTCCCTCAAGTATTTTTAAATATACCAGACACCTAGTGAGGAAAATCTCAGCCTGCACTGCTGTCAATAGCAAGGCTACAGTGCACTGGTGCCCTGTGCAGATGCCTTCCCTGGGTATACCACAGCCACAGAAGAGAGATGTGCTACACATCTCCTTGCAAAGGCAAGATCCATCCACACCCCTGACAGAGGACACACTGTAGATATTAAACATCAAGGTCCCTGTTTTCTGCTATGCCCCAGCTGCCAAGAGCACTCTGATGCAGCAGAGGAAATATGAACCCAGCAAAATTGGCTTTACAGCTGCTTTGCCAGCGAATTGGCTCAAAGCAGCTGGAGCTTACCAGGAGAACTGGCCCTGTTCCTGGGCCCACATCAGCCTCATTTTATGAGGACACTTCAGATGGCAAAGACAGGAGCTGTGGATCCTGAACAGAAATACAATAAAATCAGTTAAAAACAATTATGTACTCTGTGTGCAAAATTGCACCATAGCATATTTTATGGGGACCCCTTTGAAGTTGGCTGCTTTGGAGCACAGAGGAGAGAACTGAGGCTTCCAGGAGCAGCAGTCCTGCAAAGATCTTATCCAGCAGCATCTTCCTCACTGCCCAGCCCAGGCTGGAGCATTGAAATTAATTATGCTGTGGGTTGAAATGTGCTGTCTTACTTCTGAGTATTTGTTCACTAACTTTCTATCACAAAGAGATTCTTTGAGATTTAAGGAGATTCTGGACTTACATGTGAAAAGTTCATTGTTCACACAAGGTTTGTAAAACCCCCTAATATGATGTGATTTAAATTTGAAGTAGCATAACCTTGTAACCAGATTAAAAGGGATAATTGCAAAGGAGTGCAAGACAGAGCACACTTAAACCAGTGTTTTGGAAATTTAAAGTGAAAAAGGAAAGAGTCAGCACTCTTTAGTAAAAAAGGAGGTTGTGTAAGCACTTGAGCAGGGAAAAAAGAAAGAAAGAAAAAGCTTTTTTCTATATGGAGAATTAATCTGAGTACTGACCTCCAATCTGCTCTGGCACTTACACAGGGAGAGATGGGGACATAGTGCAAATGACATAAACAAATTCCTGCAGAAGAAACTCTTCTGGTAGGGACATCCATTCTCCAGACTCAATCCCAACCATGTTAACACACTTGCATCTTTGGTCCTGTGCAACTCCTGCTCTGCTAATGGAAATCTTCCACGGAAAAAGCATAGCTTACAAGAGAAAAAATCATTGTGGGCATGTTTGAATTTCTCTAGAACCAGAGCTGCCATGCTCTGGCACTGAAAGAAAAAAAAGCCAAAGACTTGTCAGGCTCCCCAAAGCCATGCTGAGCCCATGCAGGTTGCCATCCTGGAGGATCTACAGGCTCTGATCTGCATTGCTCAAGGCAGGATGAATGGCAGCAGGCTCGGGCTATCTGTTAGGCTGAGTGACTCTGTTGGGCAAGAAAAGAGATGCTATTGCCTGCTCAGCAGTAAAGGGAAAAGGGAAAGCAGCAGTAAGGGAGAGAGACAGTTATTATAAGTTTGACCAGGGACAGAATTAAATCGATGCAGTAAATGGCACTTAATGCACTTTAGTGACCCAATGCATTTACTTCACCAGACTGTGCCATGTGGCTGATCACATTTGATGCATAACACATGAAAAGCACTAGAGGCCATTGCTGGAAAATCTCAGGATGCAAAACAAATTGTCCGGGCACCTCTGGATATTTCCATCATTGCTGCACGCACACACACACCCTTTCCTGCCAGCACACTGGATTCCACAGCAGCTTCCAGAGGTCAGCTTGGCACTGAATGACCCCACATTCCCACTGAGTTTGCCTTGTCAGGATGAGCAGCCAGGGCTCATAAATAAATTCTGATAATTTCCTTAGTTTGATTTGATTTAAACAGCACAGCTACATGGGGTTTTTTGGTTTTGGGTTTTTTTTGGGGTTTTTTTAATAAAAATCCAAGAAAACTTAGATTGGTGCAATCTTGGAAAAGTAAATAAGTGGTGACGTGTGCCAGCTGCAAAATACAGCAGGACTTCACTCATTCACATGGCATCAGTCCAAACACATAAACTAGGCAGCCTGTCCTCAGAAAGTTCAAATCCAAGGGCTGTGTGAAGGCTCAGATTTCTTCATTTACCTGACACCTGGGGGATATAAAATGTCAGAGCTGTGGAGATATAAAAAAGACAACACAGTTCTAGAAAGATGATAGTTGTTGGCAAAGCTGGGCTCTTCTTCTTGTCCTGGCACTGATTTGCCCTTTTTTCCCTTGCTACCACATGGATGTGTGTAACACGAGGACATGGATAACCTCCAGAACAGCTGGACTTGCAGACAGGGTATATCCATAACTGTAATGAGGTGGGACTCAACAGGCTGGGCCAGCCATGCCTTACAAGACTGGGCCTCAAGAGTCTGCCCCTTTGTTATGCAGGATTAATGACTTTCAACCATTTTTGTAAGTGGCTGTGATTGTGATATTGTTATTGCCGTGTGTCACCATAAATCATTACATTTCTCCAAACCTTCTCTTCAGTTAGAGGTTAAATAGAATAAATGAGTGGAAACCACAACCACACATGTAACAAAAGGGGTTAGAGGCAGCCACACCCAGTGCTCTCCCCTGTTCATACCAGCTTCTGCACAATGTAATAAAAATTTACTCCTAGACTGAATGTTTCACCTGAGGACCGGAAAGCCCCAGCTATGAACCCCTAAAGTTCACATTCCTCATTGCAAAATGAGGGTATTTATGAACACCCACTTGTTATTTGCTGAGAGGTGTCAGAATTGAATTCTGTTACCAGGGCCATAGAATGGAATCCGGGGAGGCTAAGCCCCATCCCCACCTGGGATCATGTCCCCCTTTTGGACTTGTACTGCCCAACAGCACAATGAGCACAGCACAGCCACTGTGAAGGGACGTGTCAGGCCCAAGCCATGCTCACCCCAATGCCTCAGAGCCAAGGAAAGGCACTAATCTCCCGTGGGACCCCAGCCTGGGGCTCAGGGAAGGCATGAGGAGCACAGTAATTTTGGATTCACTCCAGTGCTGCTGAAAGCAGAATTTGGCCCTGCTCTAAGAGAGGGAGACAAACATTTACATTTGACTTATTTGCCTTTGGAGCAATCTAGAGAGATTTCAACACTTAAAGGGATTACATTTAAATCATCCATGGATTTTGAAAACAACATTATTGCTTGGTATCATAAACAATTCCCAATTTTTAGATCTTCCTGGGCTAGACTCAGTTTTAGCCCTAGTAGCAGCAATTCTATTAAGGCTGTGGAGGAAATGGAATTGCAATGTACTGGTATACATTTTCCTTAAAAGCTATAATGTGACAAATGTTTTATTTTAGCTTCTCTTGAGGATTTCCTGGATATTAAAAATAATCTTAATGTAGTCACTGGCTGGCATTAACATAGCATTTTAACTGCCTGTTTCAGGGAAAGCAGAGGACTCTATTTTCCCAGCAGCCTTCCACAAGGTGCTGTAGTCAATGTGCTTTGTTATCTAGAAGTACCAAGACATAACTGGATAAAAAGGTATTTTAACTTCATGCTTTGAAAGTCTAATTCTGCCCTTTCTTGGGCTGAAAAGCATCCATTGTCTTCACCACAAACAAGAGGGATTTACGCCAATCAAAGCAAGAGGAAAATTCGTCTTTTTTCCTGATATATTGACCTCCATTACTTTGTTTTAAATTCTTGATTTCTGAATACAGTTTCAGGTACTCTTAACTTGTCCATTTTCATGTTGTCTTCCCAGCTCCCTGATGCTCCATCAGTGGTAGCAATAGTGTGGATATGACAGTCGTGCACACCTTACTTACTGCATTGTACAAATTCACAGAAGTTTAGGTGAAGAGACTGCAAAATGGGGCAGATTTTCAGAAAAAGACCCAGCCTAGTATTCACAGAGCAGACCATGGTGGAACTAAAAGCTGAGCATTTTGAAACATCTGGCTAGAGTTACTGCAGGTATCTCTCCAAGTCAAGATGGTCTAAATGAACTAGATGATCTTTAATGTCTCTCCCAAACCAAACCATTCCATGATTCTATGAAGATGCCCTAACAGATCCTAAATTCTTCCTAAAAATGTAGGACCTTTTCTGTCATCTACAGGGCTACCAAATCAAATCCTCCCCAGGAG
This sequence comes from Haemorhous mexicanus, assembly GCF_027477595.1. Classification (NCBI taxonomy): domain Eukaryota; kingdom Metazoa; phylum Chordata; class Aves; order Passeriformes; family Fringillidae; genus Haemorhous; species Haemorhous mexicanus. Next base: position 144,051,410 of record NC_082341.1, read on the forward strand.
TGCCACAGACCTTAGGATGCTTAATACAAGGAGGAACTGACTGTGGATCCATTTTAGAAACAAAGAAAACTCACAATTTATCTCTCAATTGCCAGCAACTGATTGGTGGTTGTTCTGTGATTGTGAGTGGGAGCTAATTCTGTGGAGACAGGAAGGGATGAACTTGAGGGAAGATATTTTACAGGCTCAAAATTCTCATTTCTGCCGAAACTTTGAGAAACTGTTGTATCTTTTGCAGTCATAACCTCAGCAGTTTGTGTTAACACTGCACTCTTCTTCTGAAATCACAGAAATGGCTTTAACTTACATTTTCTCCAAAGAAATATAGCTGTTCCTTAATTTGCTTCACCACCACCAGTAAGACAATAGTTAATTACAGAAAGGAGACAGGTAAGAGCTCAAGCTGCACAGAGCAGCCACTGCAGCATGGTGCACCCATCCAGCCTTAATGTGCAATAGAAATGCAGGGGATGTGCAAATTCAGCTTCCCAGGACTAGCAGTACCTGGAGCTGGCAGCTCATGAAACCTGCACAGAGCCCTGAAGTCATGCAGGGAAATGAAGTGTGGAATAAACCATATCATGCAGTGACTAGAATGTCACCTCACACTGCTCAGAATCTTGAGTAAAATCTGTTTCTCTCTGATAACATTGTGGATATGATTAGCTAACAGCTTTAGAAAGGGAAAGCAGACACTTGTTTCTTTTCTCTCTGCTAATCATTTAAAAAGGAAAATAAAATAAGGCGTTGGTCAGTGCCAACTCTCTTCTCTACCTCCATTCAAGTGACAGCACAACGGGCTTCAGTGAGGTTGTGCAAAAAAGCTCTCAAGAGTGCATTCAAAGTCAAACTGATTATGTGCTAAATATTTTGGGGATCCTCATTTCCTGAAAGGAAGCAAGGTCCCAGGGACTTCGCAGACTTTGGCTTTGGTGTGTTCCAGCTAAGAACAGTTTTCATTCCCAGTGTGGCAGGCTAGCAGGCAAAACTGACACCAGTGTGGGATTCCCTCACTTAACGCATCAACAGAGATCTCCAGAGCAGGCTTGTCTTCCTTTATGGGCCACTTTTCTCTAGAGCACAGATGAAGTGGGCACAAGTCCCCAGGGATCCTACTCACCTGATTGGTTTTGGATTTGATCTCCACTTCCTCTGCAGGTTACCAAGGGGCGCACTGCCACAGCAGGGGTTTGGTTGAGGTCAACATGGCACTTCTGAGCTGACTATTCCAGTTTTCTCCTTTATCTCATTTTGGTTCCCATCACAGGGCTGATGCCTCAGGTTTCAGCTTTTGTATTTTTCAGATTCTGCACTGCTTTAGTGTGTACTGAGCTTCATATTAGGGGGTAGTAAGCTCTCTTCTCAAAATAGGTAGACAAAACAATTCCTTCTCTAGCTGGGGACCCAAGGACAACTGATCCAAATTTCAGGGTTTGGATCCTAAGAGCCCAAGAGCATAAACAATGTGGACTGAAGAGAGAAAAACAAGAAGGGAGGGACTTCATGGGCTAAAGCTATAACTGGGCAATTAACTCCAATATTCTAATGGACTGGAACTTATAAAAGTGTGAGACCCCATGACCAGTCATCCATTTTGTGACCATTTTGGGTTCATCTTGGCTGTAGCCCCAGCTGGGCTCTTGTGCTGCCCAAGGTGGATCCATTGAGACCTTCTATTAAATCCCTACTTTATTCTTTAGCTCTGTCTAGCCTCTGTTCTAGGTCAGCCTTCACAAGGCATCAGGGCCACACTGGAGCACACAAACTGGACCCTTTTCAGATGAAATAAAGCTGGAAGGGGCAGATGTGGACCTGACACATTCCACCCCTACATTTAAATCCCCACCTCCAAGGCAAATGTAGCATGAAAGTCAGGTTTCAGACTACAGCTCTACACCAGTCAGTCCATGCTAAATGCCAATGGAGATACCAGTCTTCTGGTGGCTTCTACAGATGTAGCTACTTGCATTTAATAAAATTAATCCCAGCACAAGCTGTTTTGTATAAATAACATAGCAAAACCACAGAAATCAAGCACTGAAGGAGTGTTGTGAGATCATTTTCAGGGAAACATTTTGTGTTCATTTTCTGGCAGGGAGAAGCCCATAGCCAGTATCAAACACCACTGACTGCTGGGACGCTGTTTTGAAGGAATCTGTAGTGGCACTGAAAACCAGAAGAGCAAACTCACATCTTTCAACCCCTTCCCAAGATACATCAGTCTTCCATGACTGGCAGCTCAGATGGGTTGACAGTATAAAGACCTCTGCATGCCCTGACAGTCTGAACCCCAGAAGGGATGAGGTCAGCCTAAACAACTCTGATGGGAACAAACCATGACTAAGCCCTCAAATGTACAAGCCATGATCCTGGGCCCACTAGCGTTATCAGGAGCTTTCCCAGAGTGGGATTCATCCGACCAGATGTTGGCATCTGTGCTGCAGATCCTGCAATCAGTGTGCTTGCACCATCAGCAGAGAGAAACCAGCACACGTGAGGCACAACTTATCTCATGCTAAAGCCCACGTCTGAAACAGGTGAGGAGAAAAATCCCCAGCAGTTCTTTATTCTGTTGTCAGCTGCGCAGAGAGACAACAAGGCCAAGCTCTGACAGAGAGAGAGGGGATGCTTTGTGCACAGACAGAGTCAGGTGGGCTGAATGCAAACCCCTGTGACTGTGACAGGCTTCTGATACCCCCCCTAACAATAAATATGGGTCATAAATCAATATATCCTCAGCCTGCAGGCATCAGTCTTCAAAGGCTCCAAGCTGGCGGAGCGATTATTTTTGCACGCACACATTACAGTGACTCCTTCTAAAAGTCACTGTCCCTACCAATGACTGTGTACAGTGCAGGGACACTGTCTGCTTTACACAAGTGACACAGACCAAAAGCTCTGCCCTCAGGTAGGACAGCAAACGCCTGTCAGTGCTGCTGGATGAGGACACTGTGCACACATGCTACACCACATGGTTGTCAATGCAAAAGAGACACAGGATATGCACAGAGCCAATGCTCAGTTCAGGCTGAGGAGAGAGCACATAAAGAGCCTTTCATTTAACTGCCCTAGATTGAGATACGTGGCAATTGTGCTTCCAAATTTGCATTCTCAAGAATCAAAGCAAGATTTGTTATTCTACCTTAAAATAAGAACACACTGCAACAGAAATGTACGTCCTTTATTAACAACTTTTCAAAATAAATCTGAAGAAAAAAAGTCTTTGGTGACACTATCTATAAAACCAACCTATCTTAGATGGTAAACCTATGATGGTATACAGGTTAATGAAGTAAACCAAATTATATGGCTTTTGAATTTCTCATTCTCTCTTTTTCTCTCACTCACACATTTGTTTTAGGTTTAATTGCACCATGTTGTCAATAGTCAAACAAAGAGGGAGAAACACTTTAAAAAAGATGTGGCAGCACTATGAAAACATTGGTAATGCATTAGAAAATTTTTCTCAAAAATGTACATTTTATACAAAATAAGATTGTATTTTTGTTTGCTTTTTTGCTTTACATTTGCCAACCTAAGAATTCCCATTTCAGGTTTCCATTCTCATAATCCAAACACTATACATATTTTCTCTCAAAATAAATATACAGAATTATGTACAAGGTCGCAAGGCCCATTGGATCATCACTAACCCACTGTGAAATAATCACTAAAAACATTGTGAAAGAGTGGGAGGGAGCATCTCAAAGCATCTGATGAGTCCCATACCCCCCCAGGCCCCCAGTTTAACCCTTGCCTAATTTAACTCCCTCTAATTTAATTCCAACTCAAAAAATGTGTGTGAAGACAGTTAAAATAGTGGTATAAAGGCCAGCTTGACTTAGTTTTAAACAAGGGTGAGATGTACAAAATTTTGGAAGATGCAATTTTATTTCCAGCAGACACCAGCTAAGACCCTGCGTGGGGCAGGTCCCTCCTTGGAAGACCACAGGTGCATCCTGTGAAATCCCAGTAAAGCCCAGGGAAATGGCTCTGTCAGGCTGATGCCCTTGAAGGCCGCGTTTCCAGAACAGACATCAGAGCCCGCCCAGGAATAGAAAAAAAAAAATAGAAAAAAAAAAAAAAAGAGCAGACAACAAAACCACCCTCTGCTGTAAGAGGATGTTTAAGTGGAGGAATTAAAAAAATTGTTGTTGATCGATAACAGATGTTATGGGATTCCTTTAGTTTCAGTAGGGGAGTGCAAAAGAGGAGGACACAAAATTGTACACTGGGCATGTAAAGATTTTTAAAAAATCTGAGTCTACATCTTGCTCTTTCTTTCATTGCTTCAAATGATGACTTCCATTCTCCAAACGACATCTTTTGGTAAACGAGCTATTTTAAAAGGCGCTCATTGGTGGAAGATTAATTTCTTTGCCAAAATTGGCTCCAAAAGAAAAATTGCAACCAGAAATTGATCAAATCCACAATGTTTTCCAATGGAAAAGATCAAAGTGCTTGATAGCCATGCATTAGCATACCAGTGTGTTCACTATGAAATTATTACAAAGCTTAAACATTCACATCTAGAAAAAGGTATGGTAATTATTAGAGATTCTCACAAAATAGAAAGAGGGCAAATAAAATCTTGTGCATGCCCAAGGGACTGCAAGGAGTGCCAGGCACTTTCTGTCTTGGAAGTTTGCCCCTATTTTTGTGTCACATTTTTCTCATGAAACCTTTCTCCAGCAATAGATCTCATTCAATTATAACTGGGAAGGGTTTCTTTTTTTTTTCTTTTTTTACCTTCAATAAATTCAATTAAAAATTCATCAGTTCTCCCAAACTCTAATCCCTACTTCTATTCTGTTTTAATGGCATGGATCTATTCACATTCATCCACCCATCTCACCCCTGATTAAATTAAGGTCAGTAACCTTTACAAAAGGCCACATGCGTAACACTCAGTCAAGTCATCAGGCATTCAAGTACCTGTAAAGTAAAGGCTAACATAGCCTGCTGTTAATGAAAAATAATAATAAAAAAAAAACTACAAAAGGAGCAACAAGGAATGAACCTTGTTTCAGCACCATCCGAATTGGGAGAGGAGAAAAAAAAGAATAAGGAACCATCAACTTGCACCTAGGACATGACAAAAGAGTGATTTCATTCACTAAGGAAAAAACACAGCTCTGTCCAACACAGGTAGACGTGGGAGGCTTTGCCTGGAGCACTGGCCAGCGACAGCCACAGTGAGTGTAACACACAGAGTCTGTGAGCTGGGTCTGTGTCCAGCTCGTCCCCTGCATCCCGGGGCTGTGGACACGGAGAGCGACGGCCGCTCTCGAGCCTGGCCGTGAGGGACATTCTTTCCCAGCAGGACGACTACACCCGGGTAACACACGGCAAAGAGAAATGCTCCTACCTATCCACATCCCTCTGGAGCTAAGCCTTCCATTGTTACTTGTTTAATTAGCAATCAGTAAACACAAGGGGCCTCGAATCACACTGAGAGTGAGCTTTAGCACAGTCTCTTTCAGCCACCCCAAAAAGTGACGACAACAGAATGTCAAACAGCTTAAAAGCTTGGCCTGACTTGCTGCACTCCACAAATAGTTAGTTGCTCTCTTTCTAACTGAAACTCCAACCCATATGCCCCCAAATGGCATTTACTAAAACCCAAGCAGAACTGTAATTTTGTTTTAGTATGGGTCCCTCTTGCTGGCTACAGACCAGTGACTGCTTCCCGGAGGTGCAGATGCTCTTGTGGACATGGGTGCCCACTCAGCTGCACATGGCACATGAGCAAACACGTGAGCCCTGCAAACCTCATCCAGTGTTTGGCACATTCTCCAAAAAGGGAGTCTAAGGAGGTCTATTCCAGTCCTTGAATGAGCTACCTGATCTCCAAGTCATGGGAGCCACCGAGCCTTTCACTCTGGAAAATAAAATCAATGGATTTCACCTTCCCATGCAGATCACCAAGCACAGACCGGAGAGCACAGGGAAGAGAGGTTCAGATTCTTACAGGATGTGGCAGCTGAATTAGCAGCTCACCCAAACACAGACTGAAATACATCCTGCTCCCCTTCCCTCCCTGGCCTTGCCTACTGCTGCCTCTTTACATTTCTCTCCATACGCTGATTTAACTCTCTAAATTGGTATTAGAACAATCAAATAAATCACTGGACAGTTTTCCATGAGTTTAGAGAGCTGAATGGGCTCACAGAAGCATCTGGTGGCCACCACCATGGCAGAAGGTATCAGGTGAGACTGCATGGCCAGGGACTGGGAGAGCAACAGGAATTGAGGGAAAAATGGCACCTCTTCCTTTCAGCAGCTTAAGTCACTAGCTGCAGTCTCATATGTTTTGGCAGATTCCTTTAAAGATTTGGGTCAGATTTACAAGGGTATGTAGTGATAGGACAAGGGGTAATAGTTTTAAACTGAAAGAAGGCAGATTCAGATCAGGTATTAGGAAGAAATTCTTTACTGTGAGGGTGGTGAGGCACTGGAACAGGTTGCCCAGAACATGCTGGAGGTGTCCAAGGCCAGGCTGGATGAGGCTCTGAGCAACCTGGTCTAGTGGAAGATGTCCCTGCCCATGGCAGGAGGATTGGAACCAGATGATTTTTAAGAACCTTTCCAACCCAAACCATTCTATGATTCTAAAACAAAATGCCAGGAACCTGATGGTCCTGTCCTAACTTGATGTGCTCTGGTCAAATATTGCAATACATATGCAAAGCAAAGCACCCTCTGCAAGTCACATGTCATGCTGCATTCAACATTTAGCAACATGTACTTTTCACTTTGACAGCAACTTTCTGTTTAGGGATAATAATCTTACCAGGAAGAGAAATTATTTAAATTTCACAGCATTCTCTCTACAGTCAGTAACTATTACTTTTACAAAGAGGAAATTGAGGCATGCCCTGGTTATGTGAGTTGCTTAAAGCTGCATATTAAATTGGTGCCTGAGCCTGAAGGAAACAGGTGGTCATTCTGGTCCCATTACTCTTCATCCCTACTAGATGGGACTGGTAGTGACTGAAGAGTCTCTACTCCTCATCCCTGCTACCAGACTGCCTGCTTACAAAGAAGTGAGGTATAGAAAGACTTGCTGGTCTTCTGGGCATCGGCACTAAACCCTCTTGCTGTGATTTAACAGAACTCCTCTTGGGGTGGGGATAATTACAGAGCACCCTGAAATGTGAGGGTTTGAAACATTTTTAAAGTGCTTATTTTCTTAGCAAACTGGAATGGCATCTCCCTGATCCAAATCACTGCTTCTGTTTTCATTCTTCAATGTAAAAGAGACACATAAATAAGCAAAGGATTCAAAAAAAAAAAAAACCTGGAATATTTCAATTTAAAGATACTTATATTTGAAATGCTAAAACCATTTTGGAGCACGAGCAGCACTCATCTTTCAAAAGCAGGTTTTTTGTGTAAGTTACCCTGCCCCAAGCACGCCTGGGAACACCAGTGGTGCTAGGACCCAGTGTCTGACCATATGCTTTACTTCAGGTGTCAGACCTCCATGAGGGAATGTCTCTATATATTTGCACTTCCAAAAAATGAAAAAAAAGGAAAAAAGAGAAGCCCATGCTTTGATTTCAAATCAGCCAGTTACAGGCCAAATTCCTGCACTGCAAGCACCAAAGTGCTTTCTTCCTTTCAATCAACACTCGTTTTACCCTCAGAACGAATCTGCTCCTGGATGTTTAGCTGCCAAGTGGCACCACTGCCCACAGGAGGGACTTGCCCAGGCTCTGGGTGTCCCACAGGACCACCATGCCCCGGGATGCTCTGCCATCATGGGCAGGCACACTCAGATGTGCCTCCCTGAGCAAAACACACGGCCCCGCAGCCCTGCTGTGCACGTGTGTCCCTGTGCTCCATGTCATGCTCCTCCACAATAATGCTCCTCTCTCCCTTCAAGGCAAGGCTGATTGCCTTTAAAACAGAGGTCCCCAGCCAGAAGGATCTGCCCTCTCATTTGGCTCCTTGGAGATTCTCCAGTTTTCCAGCTGTCCAAAGGATTTCAGCCACAGGGTCTGCTACTGGCTTGGGGAAAACAGGAAAAAAAAGTTGGTAGTAAAGGAGAAATATTAATACTTCAGTTCTGTCCTGTTTGTGCTCAGTTTGTTTCTGAACCTGCTGCATTTTCCCCCAGTGAGATTCCAGCGTTTAACTGTGCAGGGAAAAAGGAATGAAAATTGCATTGACAATCAAATGCATAAAAGAAAGAAATGGCAGCTCTGAAATATTCACAACCAACACAATTTTGATTAAAGAAAGAACTCTGTTTTTAATAGGGTTTTTTTTTTTTTTGATCATTAAAAAAGTTTAAACCTGCATAGCAATCATTTCAAAAATAATTATTTAATGTTCCATAATGAAACTGTACACGACCTAGTCCCAGCGACAGCGGGTGCCGGCGGTCGGGTCGGGCGGGCGGAGCCGCGGGGCGCGGCCGGCGGGGCGGGCGCTCGCTGCCGGCGCCACAGTCCGGCTGCCACGGGCGAGGGCGGCTCGGCCCCCTCAGCAGCGGCCTCAGAGTCGTTCGATGTCTCGGTACTTCTTCCTCAGGATGGAGACCTGGTCTTTAAAGAGGACAGGGTCGAGCCTCATCTGCGAGTGGATCAGCGGCATATAGCCAAACCAGCTGGCAAAAGTGTTCATGCAGCTCTGCCGCTGGGCAAAGTGGTCGGGGTCGGCCCAGCGCGAGGCCCGGGACGTCTGTGAGGAGAGGAGAGCAGAGATCAGTGACCCCTGGCACGCAGGATGGTGGGAGCGGTGGGAAGGGTGGGAATGGACACGCGGCTCTGTGGCGGCTGGAATCTGCTTTGGGGGCTCAAAGAGGGGAACAACACACTGCCCACAGCAGATCCAGTGGTGCTGAGCTGGACACCCCTGACTTCCCAAAGACAGCAGGGGACAGGGCAGTGTGGAAACGTGAGTTCGACCATGAGCCAAGCATGTGGAACACAACAGCCACAAGCAGCACTCCCAAATCTTGCCAGCACTCTATTTCACCCTATCCCTCACTCTTCTTTTCTTCAAACCCTCCAGCTATTTCAGAAATACAACAAGTTCTTAAAATCTACCAGGAAAAAACAGAAGGCCATTGCTTTCAAGCAGAGGCGCACACCCAAGGCCAGGCCAGTTGCTGCCCATGGTCTTCAGCCATAGGAGGAAAACAATTATTCAGGGTCAAACCCGAACTTTTGCAATTCAGATCTGCAGGAATTTATGAACAAGTAATTTCAACCAGCTTGTAACTTAGATGTCCTTATCTGCTTGGCATTACTCATGTGTGTAGGTGCCCTGCAGTGAAAAGGAAGGTGCTTCCAGGAATCCCTCTGGCCAAGTCCAGTGCATCAGACAGCACCGTCTCACAGACTCAAAAACTGAACTGGAGTCCCACACTACATCAAATTTAACTCTGACCCAAGGAAAACACCATAGTCTTTGACTCCATACATGCAAAATATTCTGCATGATTTTCCAAAGTTCAGGGCAGCTGTAATCCCTGTGGATGTCCATTGAAACTCAGCAGCTCTGGAAAAAAAAAGGCTTTAAAGCTGCTGTTATACAATGTCTATACCTAAAGAACATTTATAAACATAATCAAACTATTATTTAAGATAAAGTATGAATGTGGAGAACCTAGGGGTTTTTTGCGCCAATTCTCATGCATTTCTCTACAGCACTTATGTTTCCACTATACTTTAAAAACAAATATAAGTTGATAAAGTCAAAGGATGTAAATTAAAACATGAAGAAACAGATAAAGTCAGGGACTTGCCAAATGACTGTGATACCAGACTTGATCTTGTTCCAAGGCCTGTCCAGTTTAGCTCAGGGGGTAGGTTATAATGTGCACTGATTACAGCCTCCTGATTATACAGAGCCACTAAAGAGCAAGTAAAAGCTTGTTGCTAGAGGATTATAGCAGGTATTTTGGCCATTAACACTGAATTTCCATATGACTATTCATCTCTGTCACAACACTGAGGTTATGTTAATTTTTTATTTGTCTTTCAAGGAATTATGAACATGGTCCATTACATTTCCCAAAGCTGCAGGAACGACTTGTCTTTAGGAGAGAGTTATAGTTCATGGCTGACTCGAGTCACCCGTGCTGTAAGATGAAAAATGAATGCTCCAGCTTTGCCAAACAGCCAAAGCACAGCCCTGTGGAGAGGTGAAGCTGAAGCTGGAAGCAATAGGCACTTTCTGGATGGCACCTTCTTGTTCACAGAAGGTCTCCTGGCACCCAGATGAGTCAGAACTGCTGAATGCTACCAATGCTACCTCAGGTGCAAGCACAGTGACACAGAGATAATGCAGTTTACAAACTGGCATGGCAACTCCCTAGTCAAAGATCTGAGTAATGCTACCAGGAGAAAATGGGAAGGGAAAATTGAGGGTCCTTCTTTCATCTGCCCCTAGTAATGGTGGTGCTGTTTGCACTGAGATCACTGTCACCCTGGCAGCACAGATGGGAGGCTGCTCAGGACTTGCAGGTTGTGCAGAATTTGCTATTCCCCTCATTGTTCTCTCACACAGGGTAGGAGGACAAGTGTCCCCACACTACCATGTATCCCTGTTACTAGAGGTACTTCTGCAATGACAGAAGGCTTATCCAGTATCTGGGAGAGGACCTAAAATGAGTACTTCATGGCTGCTAATGAGTGATGGCATGACTGTGGGATAAAATGTTCCCTGTGGGGAAAAAACACTTGCATATCACAAATTATCTCTGTTGTGACAGTTCAGTGTCAGTGCTTGAATCACACTACATAATTTAAAATAGCGCAGGGACAGCCTGGTACATTATATTAATTAATAATAATAAAAAATAGAAAATCTTTCTAGAATTTACTTATACTTCTGGCATTCCATGACTAGGTCTTGGGTCTAGAATACTTACTTAGAAAATCAGAGTTTAACTAGAATTCAGTCACCACAATCATCAGTTTCAGGAGTTTGGGATCACCATGAATAACATCATGTCAGAAAACTATGAAGGGAAGCAGCATTCACAGTGGATGTTTGCCAGTTTTCTTTTTTCTTCATTATAATAAGCATATCTAAAGTCCATTCACAGTTCTGCTAAACTAGAAGCTGCAAAAATATTTGACAGAATTGTATCATCACTCTGTAAGCCTAATCTAGAAGTGAACCTGTTATTAACCATTATCAATACATCCCAACTGCTAAAACATACTGTGATTACATACCTGTCCCATCATGGTCTCCTTATACTGTTTTTTCTGTGTTACTTTGATTGGAGGCAATTTAGTCACGGCTGACACCAAAAAATTCATTAGAATGTCCTCACAATTGGCCAGTTGGTCCACCATATTCTTTAGGCTGGCAGGCAGGTAATGAGTGTACAGGTAGTGATAATATCTGAAAACCAACAGCAGTGTTATTAATACAAGTCACTGGGCTTTCAGGTACCCAGGACATTTCTATCTCAGTTGAGACCCAAGTTTTGTACTCATCTCCCAATACAGCACTTCCTTTCTTTGGTCTCGCCCTCCAACAAGAAGGGGAAAAAAAACAGTTTCTCATCAAGACAATAAACAGTGCTAAAGGAGAAAGAGAACATGTACTTTTTTTGCAACCATGTTGAAGGAAACAATGTGGGCCTAAGTATCAAGATAATGGACAAGGAGGAAGGAGAGCCCCACTGTGGTACGTGATAACCAACACTGATGAATTCATCCTCCCTATTTTCTTTCCAAACTGTTCAGTTGGAAAGAACTTGCATTAAAACTGCCCCACTACTGTTCTCATTGTTGAAATTATTCTCCTTTGGGTCTGTATTGTCCCCTGTGGCCTATCTTCTCCTTTGTGGAGGTGTGGATTAAGATTCCAGTTTTCTTTTTTCTTTAAATGTAGAGAGGACTTTGGGCTGCTGAAGTTCTAACAGCATAGGTTTTCTCCAACATGCTGCAATATGCTGAACTGTCACATGCCCACTGTACTACATTTCTATAGTAGCCAGAAGACTTTGCAGTCTGTAGCTGTCAGCCAACACATACCCAGAGCTGGTCTGGAAGTAACCTCCTTTCTGCTATGCTACAGGCCATTCAGCCAAGCAGCTTAATGAATTCGGGAACTCTTTGAAGTATGTAATTCCTGATGTTAAAAAGAGCAGTCCAACTGCCTCAAAACACAAGTGACTTCAAAGAGACCCAACAAGTGCAGTAATGATTACCAGATCCCCAGAGCTCAACCAAGAACTTAAATTATTACCCCATAAAAAGTAGACCCACTTACTATCTTTCCATTTTTTTCCCCTCCCCAGAAGAATGTTCTTCACACCCCACCCCCACCCCCTCTTTACTATTTTGTTTCATACAGAAGAAGGATAGCAGATGCTCTGGATTCTTACTTGTGGTAAATAGCAGCTCCTGTCAAGACCATGGAATAGTCATTAGTCCATTTGGAGGTATACCCCCATCTTTCCTTAGTGTTGTCCCAGAAGTGACTGCGTGCAGGATAGCCTACAATCCTCTCTGGAAAGCTCTGCCAAACTGTAAAGGCAAAATCCACCTGTGGACAAAGGTACAGGCCAAATGAGTACCAAAACTGCTTCAACAAATGTCAACAAAACAAAATACTACCTTGCCACTAATTTGCGGTTCAAAATCCTGGAACTGCTGCAAAACAGTAATTCTGTGTATTCATCAGTAAATTAAACTGACTGCTTGACATTTTGCCCTATATAATTATGCACATTTTAATGGTTCCTGTTAAAGGGAGTCTAGAGCATCACAGAATTACATTAACATTTTCAAGCTTGCCCTTTACATATCAAACCTTTTCAAGTTACAGAAAGAATGGGTGTAGGTGCATGTATTTATACCTCAATGCAACACCAAGGGGTAATGGCCATGTGGTAAACTGAAATAAATTTTTGCACATCTTTGTGCATTGCACCTACCATTTTATCACTGTAACACAGAGTTTGGAAAATCAGGAGTCAAGCACTTTAAATGGTAAAGGTGGCTCAGTGAGAATAAAACAGACAGTGTGGAGTCCTTTTATATTTTCCAACTGTTTTGAGCCTTCTGAAGACCATGTCAGTCATACTTTCAAGACTGTCAATAAGACCAAAAAAGTTCAAGATATAGCTTAATAAAGAGGAAGATAAATTTCCCATTTAATTAAATGGCGTAGGGAGCCTAAACTTTACAAAAAATGCTTTATATTCTATGAGACACAAGACTGTGTCAAATGCTGCCAATGGCATTTTTTTATTTTATTGTCTTGCTGTAAGTATTCTAATAACTCAAATCTCTGAGAAATTAGAAGTGACAGGACATTGATCCTACCAAACAAAATCTAGTGATATTAGGAAAGGGATGATCTGGGTAGTCTGCAAAAGGATCGTCAGCATATTTCAGAAGAGTTTGGTAAAAATAAATATGGAAAGATTTTATCAGTGGTTGGCAGTCCCTACCCTTCAACTTAGATTTTGGATCTCAAGCTAGACTGAAAGTTTTTAAGAGTTATACACAATTCTTATTGTCCTATTCAGACTCAAAAAAAAGAGGGCTTTGTTTCTGCACTGCACATTAGGTTCCCCTCAGTACCAGAGGGACCTAAAACTTCACTCAAAAATGTTTGAAAAGCCTTCCAAGAATGCAGTCAAAGTTAAGGGTGTAGAGGTTAGGTAAAGAATAGCTGCTCTGAGAACAGTCCCATTTTGTGTTGATTACTGTCAGACTTCTCACATTTACAGTGTTTTTATGAAACAGAAGAGTCACACATGGGCTGAAATACAAAGTTAGGGCCTGGTTATTTTCTTAGAAGTTGTTTCAAGGAATCTGAGGCCAACCAGAAAGACAATGTGCACAAATCAGTTACTCTTGTGATAGTTCTGATCTCATCCAAATCAATACCACATGAAAGAACTGAAGGGTTTTTTTCCCTCTAAAGGCCTTTCCCATAAAATGTGACATCTGTTTTCTTTAGAGAAGTCTGAGAATCTCAAACTTAAATAAATAATAAAATGACTGCACCCAGTGCCCTCTCCTGTGCTTTTGACTATCTGCCATTGCACTAGTGAGATGCAGCAAAGCAAGCACCCTAAGAGAAAACTCCCTTTATTAGAAAAGCCCCTCAGGTCTCATCCTAAGTAATTTCCAGCAGCACTGCCCCTCTTGGCTGATCACCAGGAAGACCCAACCAAGCTAGCAGTCACTCAAACCTCTGGATCATGACCCACACTGATTCCTAATGACTTCCCCCACACCCACACCTCTGTGCCTGTGGAACAGCTCCTCTCACAGAACCATTACACACCATTCTGTTGAGCATGGAAAACCTTTACTAGACCGGGGTCAGACAGTCCAGAGGATGTCCCTGGTGACTGCTGCTCTCAATGGGAATGTGATTGTCTTTGACCATGTTTTTAAACTGCCTTTTCTGGGCCTTGTAGCTGTGCCACCACAACCCTCCATGAGCAGCTAGTTTCAAAGGAAATGTCACATCACATTGGCGTAAGCTGTACCATAGGGGAAGTGAAGCAACAGAGAGTTCTTTCTTCAGGGAGAGCCACCAAGCAGAGCTGCTGGTGGTGGCACCCTGGCAGAAACAGGCTGGAGCTGCAAGGTGGGTTCTAGCAAGAGCTGGCCAGCTGATTCTGTCTGCAGCACAGAGACCAGGGGGCTTGCAGAGCAAATAGCCACTGCACAAACACACAGGATCAGCTGTAAGTTGCTCACAGGAACAACAAAGAAAGCAAAGCAAAGTAACAAAGCCACAAAGTAAAGTGTAGGCTGTCTCAGACAACAGCAAATATTTGTGCTTCAAAATGTTTAGGGTAAAACATGGCCAAGTCAAATGAGAAACACTATTTATTTCATAGTTCCTATGTGTTCCAGAAGCCTGTATGACTCTGAAGTTTGTAGGATGACTAAATACCAGTTAAAACAAAACAAAGCCACAAATCCTCAGGGAATCTACAGGCTGGCTTGCTGAAAATACCCTGTCAGTGCAATGAAGTCCCTTAGAGGTATTACCATGATCCCCAGGGCAGCTGAGATGGGACCCTTCAACCTGAGCAACAACCTGCTCAGGAAGTCCAGCCCAAGGAGAAATGTCTTTTATTGCTTTGGGGTTTCTTTGGGCTGTGCAGGGATTTGCACACAAGTACTTTGGCAGCAGCCATATTCTTCCTCATCTAGCAGAAACTACCAAGGCGTAACACTGGTATCAAACAGGTTCAATGTCAACTATTTTTTTCATTTTTGAAGCAAAAGAGGGCTACCAAGGCTGCTTCTTGAGCAGTCTAACCACAGCACAACATGTGTACAGGGGAGAAGAGCAGTTGTGATCTCATTCATTTAGAACAAATTCAGTGACATCTTAGGGTATATAGCAGTGACTGAAGACTAATGTTACACATTTCTTCACTGACATATAAGTACTGGCAGCATCAGTGAAAGATCCTCATCACTGACAGAAATGCATTTTTATGTAGGTGAAGTGGGGAGAGTAGAATGACCATGGACATGGAGGAAAAAAGGGAAAACAAAAGAAAATCGAGTTTTTCAAGCTATTCCCTGGCCATCATTAATAATGTATTTCCCAAATATTGCACTCTATATAAACTGTCATCGGTTTCCCTTGTGGTTCTCAGGAAGAGGTTCTAGAAATCAATACTCATCCCAGTTGTAAAAATTGGTTTTCTACAGTATTTTTCTTTTCTTAGTGCTATCTTGCTCTTGGCACAGACACTCGAGCATCTAAACTAGCAAAGATCTCCAATTTTATGGGCTGACACAATGGGGAAAGAGCATTCCTCAGTGAAATCTGCACTAGGGTGGCAATGCTGTCTTTTGGAGTGATAGCAGTCCCCCTCTGCTGACAAGCCTTCCCCCTCTACCTACACCCTCTACTGATACCGTGGGGGGGGAAGCTACCCCAATCAGAAAAGTGAGAGCAGAATATTAAAGCTGACTGCTCTTGGCTGCCTACACCCGCCTGCAGCGATGTTACTAAAATAATAAGGAACGGAAGAACCATATGCTAATGATGAGCCAATTAAACAGGGCGAAAAGCTCCTCTGATGGCAGGAGTGGCAGGGTTGCTGAAACAAGTGCAACATGTTAAATCTGAGGAGTGTAGCTGGAAATCTTGTAACATTTGCTCACTGGCAAAGGCAAGAGAGGAGCGAATGTGCTGTGCTCAGGCTGAGCCCAGGAGCCAAGCAGACTCCCAAGATGACAGAGAGCCTTACCTCAGTGGTTGAAAGCACGGTGTCCTCATCCAGGCTCAGCACTGCGTCTGTCACTATGTTGTCATAGGGTAGGAAGCGACTGCTCATAACCTGTGGGTATTCAAGGCAGGAAGGGAAGGAAATAAAAATCACTTGAAGGACTCATTTCCAAGGCAAATACTTAATTTTATTCCTCACTCTTATTTCCTCTTGTCTGAGGTAGGTGGTATATTTCTGTCTGATGGAAAGGACCCTTCAGCTCAAAAGTGAAGGAGTGTCATTTTTGTCAGCCCAGCAGTCAGCCCATACCTTCTATCTGAGCAGTAATTTCTGAATAGACCTCTCTCTTTGCAGCAGACTGCTTTCCTTTAGTGACAAACTGCACTGGTCTGTACTGATAATTAGATATACCTACAGCTTCTTTGTGGAGGATATTTTCCCTGGTGGCTAGGACTGTCCCTCTGCTCTCCTACAGGGTGTGAGGATCAAAGGTAATGAATGCTGAGAAGGACTATGCAGCCTTCATAAGATTACACAGCTGGGAAACCAAACAGCCCAGGCTGTGTGGATGGATGTAATACTACCAGGATGGTGCAACATTCTTCATCAGAAAAGGAGAATATGCTAAAGAACTCAAGCTTTTAAAGCTCAAATTGAGCTTTATCTGCATGAAGAATTATATAGGTATTGTAGCATTTCAAGAAGTCACATTCTTAAATGGCCTTCCAGTACCTGAAGGGAGTCTGAAAGAAAGATGGAGAGAGATGTTTTATAAGAGCATGTAGAGACAGCACAAGGGGGAATGAATTTAAACTGAGAGAGAGGAGGTTTAGATTAGGTATTAGGAAAAAATTCTTTACTGTCAGGGTAGTGAGCCACTGTAACAGGTTGCCCAAAGAAACTGTGGATGCCCCACCCCTGGGAATGCTCAAGGCCAGGCTGCACAGAGCTCTGAGCAGCCTGGTCTAGAGAGAGGTTTCTTCAGGGGGGTCGGCACTGGATAGTCTTTAAGTCCCTTCAACTCACACCATTCTACATATAAAAAACCTTTATACAGAATAAGCTTTTTAAAGATATAGCAGGACAGTCCTCAAAGTAATAGGAAATAGATGGGAAAGCTGGGATCAAAAAGATAACAGCAAGAAATGAAAATCCATATGGTTTCTTTATCAGACTAAATAGCACCTTTTGAGAACTCATGAAGAATAACAAGGACACAACACAGGTTATTTCCCTCATTTACTAGGAAAAATAGCCTGGTTAGTTACTAGACTTCTTTACCAATTTACTATGCCAAGAGAACACTTCAAAGGTGAAGCCCAGTAAGAGGAATCCACTGTACGGAAACAGGGACATGGAGAAGTTTTACACAACCCTCTAATTGACATGGTCAGTTCTACATCTCCTGCAACCTGTTTGGGAGCAGGTCTTTGGAATCTATGCCTTGATTCAGAGAAAGATCGATCTCCATAATCAAGATGTTCACAATGTCTGGAGAGCACCCCTTCATCACTGTGATGGTCTCAGTCCAGGAAGGCAGGGCTCTGAAGAAGAGGTGATCTGCCTGGCACTGAGGGTTTTGCTTGCTTACACTAAGATGAAGCAGAGCAAGCAGCAGCAGGAGACCCATGTTCTCATCCCTAATCTTTTACGGACTGTGCAAAAATTTTAAGTAGTACAACAGTCAGGACTTACCATGTATTTTTTTAATAGCTAATGTACCATTTTATAAAATGGGTGTTATAATATTTGATTTCAAGGGAAGAGTGAAGGTTTGGTAAAGGCAGACCACCATGATCAGCTGCATGGAGTACTCATGCCTGCCAGCAGGCCTTGGCCAAGTTTGGAGATGAAAAGCAGTTCCTTTGTCCAACCTTTGAACCTTTGCTCTGGCTCTGCAAACTTGGTCCGAAAAACCAGCTTTGCACATAAGAAGCCATTTGGCATTTGCTAGGATATTAGAGGGAAGAGACTGTCCACTATAAACACACCTTTATGTACTCAGGAGACTAATTTGTAATCTAAACAGTGCCTGGGGCCAATTTCTACAAACATTATAGTACTGGTCAGAGATTTCTCCTCTATCTCACCTCTGCTAGTTTTACAAAAAGAAAATAAAAACACCCAGAACATTCAAAAGGCTCAGAAATCTCTACAACCTTTCTTTGCCCTGCAGCAATTCTCCTGATACTGTTTATATGGCTAGCTAAGGCCAGAGCCTTTAGCTGCCAACCTTGCAGGGCTCTATGTCTCTTGTTAGTGTAACAAAGAGAAAAGACTAAAGACAAGATTACAAATTCAAAAAGGGGTTGTACAGGCAAATCAACTAAAAGTTCCCTTTGCCAACACAGAGCTGTGAAGCCAGCTGACAGAGACAGCACAGAGGTCCAGCTCAAATCTGTTTCAGATTCTAGAAGCAAAAAGTCTTGCTGCTCTCAGGTCTTGCATTTGGAAAGGATTCATCCACTTAAGTGAGAATTTAAAAAACTCTTTTTTCTCATCTGATGGCATCTATTTTCACTTTGTGAAAGTACAAACAAGACGTGTGTGGCACAGCAAGAGACGACATGGTGATTTTGTTCCCACACAAGTGTTCCATGTCCCTTCCCTTTTTTTTTTGATGGCAGCAGTACTTCTCAAGGCCATAAAAGAAGATACTTTTCAAAGGCAAATTCTCATTTTAACTCAGCTTTTGAGTCCATAGCTGATCCCTGAGTCTTGCATGTGACTTCTCAGACTCAAGGAGTGCAGCTGCATCACTACTTTCATGCACCTGCAGAGAGATGGAATCTCCAACAATGGGGTCAGCACTCTCTGCTGCTGGGGTCACATTTCAAAACTGGGACCCACCTGTGAATCTCAGATTCAAGGCATGAATTTTCATGCTGATGATTTCTGAGTGCACAGGGCCCATGCATGAAACACCAATCTGCAACTAAGCTGGTACAAAAGGCCAAGGAATAGAAGGGAGCTGTCATTTTGTTGGGAACTACAAAGCTTTCACCAAAGCCGCTGGAAAAATCAATTCCCGTCCCGTCAGAGAATGCAGGCAACCTTTTACCATGCTCCTCTCCACCTACCTTGCTTTCTCCTTCAATGACTATGACAGGCACAGAAGTGGCAGGCCAGCGGTGTTTGGCTGGGAGGGGTTTATCACAATTCCATAAAACAATAATCTGAAAGAGAATATTGGACCATGATCAAAGACTTTTGTGGCAACGGGACCCATATTCTAAGGTCTCAGATTTCCAGACATACATGTTAAATTCAAGTTAGGAATTTCAAAATCCAAAGCAATGAAACAAATTTGCATAAAAATAACACTTCCTACACTGATTTCACCAAAGCCAACTACTTGCAATTTATGTCCTCTCAGGCAAATATACGTTGGACAGGAACTTGGGAAGTCTCTGTCTCAGCCACATGATACAGATGTGACTGATTTACTGTGGCTCTCATTAAAGGCAAAACCCCTTGTGACACTCCACTGCAAGAGGGTGCTCCTACTGAACTCTCCAGGGTTTTATTTAGAGAAGCCAAAATCCTGGCACTGGTGAGATTAAAAGTCACAGCAGGAGGAAGGAAGATCATGTAACAGCTCTTGAGGCATAGGCATCCTTGTGCATCCTTGTTTGCAGCACACACACAAAGTTTTTAAAGTGTGCTCATTATTTTACCTGTCTCATGTAACAATGTAATTACTATCTGTATTCCACTCCCATTATACTCAGAATTTTTATTTCCCATGCATGTAGGTCATAGACCATAGAAATCTCAGAGGAAAGAAACATCAGAATTGAAACAGGGGGTTGAAACAGGGCTGAGTCACTAGGCTCCACATTCCTGGCAGAGTGGTTTGTCTCTGCTGTGACTGACAGCCAAACAGTGCTGCTTACCTGTGCACAGTACTGGGACTTGGCTACAGCAACCAGGAGTTTCAGCACAGGCTGAGATTGGGAAACCAGGGGAGTTACTGCGTGGATAACGGCAGTGAATGTGGAAAGAGGCTTCAGACCTGAAGTGAAGAGAGACGTGTTCAGTAAAGACAAAATCACCCCAGTTATTACAGATTAAAGGACTATGGGGATGGAAAAAACAATCTGCACTTAATGTAAACCTTGCCAGCTTTTTTTAGGTCATCTCCCTTCCTCTCAGATACCAGATGCTTCAGAGGAGATCACACTTCCCTTTAACTCCCACTCTGAGCCTTTAACTTCCACTCCGAAATACTGGACTCCAAAACAATTATTTCCTTTTCTTACTCACTGTTTCCACAGATGTTCTGTTATCTCTTTTTTTCATCCAGTTTGTCTCACAATATTGAAATCTAGTTTGTTCACGCAAATGTCTTTCTCGACACAGGCTCTGTTTTGCTACCTGGCTCTGGATGCTTGATGTTTTTTTTACAGATTATCTCCACAAATTCCAGAAGCTTACTCATTTTCCTCAGTTCCATTACAGCCTCTGTCAGATTTTTGCTCTTTCTGGGTTGATTCCTATCCACATGCATCTTCAATTATATCCTGAACTGATAACTCTGCTTGCATCCTTGCCTTCCATTTTTAAATTTTTGTCTTGCTATGATTTTCTTTTTTGCCTGGAATAACACATCCTACTGGTGCCTACCCTTCATTACTGCTCTCAACCTCATCTAAATTCATCAATGTGGGGGTCATAGTCGTTTTTCATCAGAATCAGCACAGAAACCTTCTTCTCCCTTTTTTAACACAGTAACTGTCAATTTTTAGAAGGTGAGCAGTACAGATCCACACAAGTGGGATGGCAGGGGCTGAGCCAAAAGTAGCAGCAGTCTGGTAAGCAGGATCCCTTCAGCCTGGAGGCACATTCGCCTGCAGAACTCATTGTTCAAGCTCTGCTTCAGGAAAAAGCCATGAACCTAAGCCCTATTCATTCCTTCTAATGGGATTCATATGAAGACACATAGTAGGCAGAGTAAATCCCCACCAATAAAAAGTGTCATGGGTAAATTACCACTTTTCCAATTTGCCAAGCAGAAATAAACAAAGGAAGGAAAAAGCTATTCCTCTTATGTCCCCTCCGGCCATGAATGGGTCAGCAACTCCAGCATTAATTACCAGCAACTGAAAAGTATGAGGGAACATACTTTTTTTTTTTAACAATCTCTGCAAGCAAGAGGCACACGATGCATGTTGATGAGTCAGAGATGTTACAGTCTACAGTGGGCAGTGAAGACTGAGACAGGATAAATGAAAGGCATCATTAACTAGAAATGAATGGTAAGTCACTTGGCACATGCTACTCAAAGACAAAACTTCAAAATTCCAATAGAAATTCCAGATGCTACTACATTATAGCAAGAATTCACTCACCAAGATTAGCATAGTAGTAAGGAAAATCTCCCAGATATGAGGAATATTGTGGCAGTACAAATAACCCTCCAGGATGTTTGTTCCATATTAAGCTGTTACGTGATATGTGCTTAAATATTCTGTCCTGAATAATCTGGAAAACAAGAGAAGTAATGATTTTTAAATAGACTGTCATAGTCACTGGTAGAAGCTTCAGGGACTCCAGCTGACTGGAATCATCACCCATTCTGCAAAAAGCTGAGGCACGCAAATTACTAGACACTCCTCCTTGATCTCTCTTAAAAGGACTCAGAACCTGCACACTCTGACACCACTTCAGCAGCTCGGGCTTTGTGCCATAGGTTTTAGAGCACCTGATTAGTCTCTCTGGACATGGGGACCATACAATTTATTGCATTTTATATTTCAAGTCAAATATTTTGTCTATTTGAGTATCTTAGCAGTTGTAAGCCTGATTAGTTCATTGTCAGCTTTACTATCCAGAACTTACAGAAGACAATTATTTGAAGATGGCATTAAAAAGCCAGATAATATTAGGAGATAAGGAGAGTATTCAAAACCAAAAAGACTCAGCAAATCAGGCTGCACTAATGATTAAATTTTTCTTAATTATAAAGGGATATTAGCATTCAGATGCATCACTGATCCCACGTCTCAGTTCTGTAACAGTTCCTTGTTGGATGAAAGAGATGATCTTTTTGCAACTACTGTCTGACTACATAGGGGGCCAAAACCAGAGATTCCTAGATTTTTGAGGTCAGAACAGAATACTAAGTCATCTACTTTATCACCTAGAATACCACAAGCAAAAAAAAGAAAAAAAGATACCAGGCCATACAATTAGTGTGTATTTATGAAATTACAGTTGCTTCACATTGGATGCCTGATTGCAGGAAACAGAGTGGTTCTTACACTGATGGTAAATCCTTTAAACTTCCTGCAAAGGCAAGATTCAGTGGTGGGAATCTCTAATAGGACAAATGCAGCCTCCAAAGAAGGTGCAACTTTCTGAGTGCAATACACTCTTGGGCCACATATTCTTAGAGATTTGCCCTCCCTTGGAGCATTTGAAGTTAGCAGGTCTTGAGATGGAATGCTGCAAAGGGCCAGTGGGTAGTGAAGGATGAATTTTCCCCCAAGCTGGCTAAGCAGGAATGCCTTGCCTTCTTCTGAAGCTCATCTTTTGTTTTCATGAGGTTTCCATGTAACTGGCAGTTTATGCAGTGTACGGGGCTTGAGTGTCAAGAACATGTTGGTTGTTCTAACCCAATGTCTCTGGCCTTAACACAGATGTATCTGGGTGAAACTTCATGTCTCTGAAGCGTAGGAAAGCCAAAAAAGCAAAAAGACCCACCACAAGAAGAACAAAAGCAGCTGTTGCAGTCTAAGCAAGCTAAAATCTCTGTAAGCTGCTAAGTTCAGGGACATTTGGTCAATACATGAATAAGTATTGCCACAAGCAGCCATTTTCCTGGAATTTTTGATTGCCATAACAAGAAAAGATTAAAACAGCAGTTATATTGTGTTAGACAATCCACTGCTGGTGGCAATACATGTACTGCTAAACTGGGGCAGATGTTAAATGCATGCTTTTCTGAATTTTGCCTACAGCCAATTACCATAGCTAATATGCAGTAATTCACTCACATGAGTAAGTTAATTTAACTTTTTGTTTTGGAATAACAGACTTAGGACTGTAATGCCATCACTGACAAGAATGTATCTGAATATTTCTAGTTGAGAAGTTAGGTGTATCAGTTGTCAGATCTCTCACATGACAGTGGGGACAGGAAAAAACACAGCCAATGACTGTTGTTTACCCAATTGCAAGTTATGCCACTGAACAAGAGAGAACCTGGAAAGTATTTATTTTTGAGTGTTTACCACAAAGCATAAATACTGCAGCTCCTCCCTCTTGCTGTCCCAGAACTGGGGCAGAACTGGACAAGTAGAAGTCTGTAAATTTGCCTGGCCAGGAGGTTTACACAGGCAGTGGAGTTTTCTGGGGCACAGGTAGGCAGCAAGGCTGCAGGGCAAACACGAGGCTCGTGTTCCGCGCCTCAGCGCGCCCGGAGCCAGAGCAGCTCCAGCCCCAGCGGGGCAGGGCCCCGGTGCCACGGCAGCACCGGCTGCCTGGGAGCCCCTCAGCCTCCCAAACCTCACCTGGGTGCTCCTGCATCCTCCTGGGGAGCTGCTGAGGTGGTGCACCACAGTCAAAAAGGCAGCACTAATTCATCACTCTCCTGGGCCTACATATGAAACCTAGCTGTCTGTCAGGACAGAGGGGGAAAACCTGGCAGAAAGAGAACTAAAAAATGTAAAAAAAAATAACATGGAGGACACAAGGAATTAAAAATGTTGAGTGTACAGTGTTGCACATATTGCAGAAACAGCCATCTACCCGGTCTCTCCAATGATGAGGCATGACAGGAAGTTTAATAAGAGAAGAAAGGGGTTAGGATATCTGGCAAGATCTCCTTCTTCTTTTTGGAATGCATTAACAGTCCAATAATTTTGTCTCACTCATCCTCACACTTCAAAAAGTTCACATATTGCCCTAATCATTGCTGCTTTTCTACAGGCCCTAGCCAAGCATCCACCATTTATTTTCTGTACTTTGTGCTGTCCCTCTCTCCTCCTCTTCCTGAGTGGAGAACTGGGGATGCTGTGCAGGGACGCTTTGGGTTTGCTTCAAGAGAAGATGAAGCTGAAGAGGTGCAGATACACTGGAGCATGAGTCCAATGGTGCCTGCAGCAGCCACTGCTGCACTGCCAGAGCTCCCACTCACCAGACTGCAGCAGACACTGATGAGCATCACTGCCTAACCCACACCTTGTCCAAGATACTGGGCAGCTCCTCTGTGCCTACCACAAGGGGTTGCTGGCCAAATGATTCAAACATCTTATTTTGGCTATCAGCTGCTTGGCTTAGGCAGCTGTGCTGGGGTAGAGGTCATTTTCTTCACAGTGGCTGCTATGGGGCTGTGGTTTGGATTTGTGCTAAACACAGGTCTGACACTCTCGAGATGTTTTTGTTATTGCTGAGCAGGGCTTGCACAGAGCCAGGGCCTTTTCTGCTTCTCATATGGCCATGGTAGTGAGGAAATTGGGGGTGTCTGGGAGGCTGGGAGGAGACACAGCCAGCATGGGTGACCCAAACTGGCCTAAGGGAAATGCCAGACCAAATGACATCATGCTCAGGATATAAAGTGAGGGGACGAAGGAGGAAGAGGAAGACATTTGGAGTGATGCTGTTTGTTTCCTAAAGTCAGCATTACACGTGATGGTGCCTGCTCTCCTGGAGATGGCTGAACACCTGCCTGCCAGTGGGAAGCAGTAACTTAATTCCTTGTTTTGCTTCATTTTTTAAGTAGCTTTTGCTTTCCCTATTAAACTGTATTTATCTCAACCCATGAGTTTTCTGGCTTTTACCCTTCCAGTTCCCTTCCTGACCCCACTGATGGGAGAGTGAATGAGCAGCTGCCTGGGGCTTGGCTGCTGGCTGGGGTTGAACCATAACAGCCACCAAATGCTGTGAGATGATCAAGGAACTTAAAATGTGATTTAAGTTTTCCAGAGGTGTGCAGAATAAAGGGCTGTGATGTCCTTGCAGACATCTGATTTGGTGAAGACTTTTTCTGTGCTGATATCCTCAGACAGGGACATACACTGGCACTGCTGTTAGTGGCCAAGTGATTATTCTGATGATATCTAGAATCATCAGAGCACTCTGACACAACATTATTACAAAAGAAGATGAATCACATCCACATACAAAAAAAAATCCTGCTAGGAATTTACTTCCAGGCATTAGATTTTCAGAAGAGGATATACTGCTTGCAGGTTTCAGACAACAAAAGTCACTCTCAACTGTATTAATCCTTTCCTAAGGAAAGTTAACATGGAACTTAACTTAGGAAAGCTGAAATGTGAAATGAGTGAAAAGAGAAGAATCCCTCTTAGCTGTCTCAAAAGATTGAGAGTCCTGAATTAAAAAACAACAACAACAAAATCTCAAACCAAAATCAGTCTCCCAAACAGATGAAAAAACCCAGAACATCAATACCAGGCATACATTAATTGGTTTCATTAAACTAAATCTTCTGGGAAGACTTTTGTCTTCACTTTGTTTTTTCTGCTTTGAGCAGAAACTCCAGCTTGCTGGTTACCCATCTACTTTAGCTTTAGAGGTTTTGCTGTCCCTTGGGCTCCTGAAACCACATGGGCCAGTGTGTCCCAAAGCAGCACCAAAGACACATGTGTGAGCACTGGAACTTGATGTGATGGACACCAAGGCTGGGGGAGCTGCAGGTTTTGTACTCTGGAGTCCAGAGCCAGCACAGGCAGGAGAGGGGCAGTGGGGACAGCTCTGTGCCCCTGTCCTTTTTGCAACCCCTAACAATAACAGGGCACATGCAGGGAAGGCAGAGGATGAGTGAGGCACCTGATGTACTCTGGGAGCACTTCTGTAAGGGTTAATTAAACTGTGAGCAATGGCACATGGTCTTCCACCTTTGTGAGTCTGATCCTCGTATGGGCTGTGGTAATTATCACTACCTCATCAGTGCTCATGAGGAGTTTGAGGATGAAGAGCAGTTGCCAACAGGCAGCACAGATGAAGACATGCTCTTCTGAGGGCAATGGGAGCATTGTGAGGATAGCTATGCCAAGGGCTCTGCAAATGTTCCCTGGCTGATTTTCTTCACTGACATGGAAGAACCTAAGGGACTACCTTGCACCAGCTGGAGATTGATCAGCCATGGGCACTCATTTGCAGTTTTCAGGGAGAAGCAGGTACAGCAGGAAATGTGGAGCCTTAACAACTGTGCATTTCAACTGTGCACAAAGACAGGTGCAATTGCAGAAGCATTAGCATAAGACGAATGCATTTGCACCTACAAAGTGAGCCTTTTTCAGTGGTACAAATGTGTCAAAAATTTATGTGAAAAATTGCAAAACAGTTAGAAAAGAAACCTGCTTTTGAAATTGCAGCCTGGGCCCTACTTCTGAAGAGCCTTTCATCTTTCCTGTCTTTCAATTCAGAAAGGATTCTCTCCACATTTGAGATCATCTGTCTCCTCTTTTAATAGCAGTCTAATTATGATTATCTATTAAGAATTTATAAGAATGATCAGGCCTTTCCCTTCTCCTGTGTGTGAAGATAACACACAGCATTTACAACCCCCCCTTTTTCTTGAGCCAGATCAATACCCCCATCACGAGGCATCAAAATGTTAAGGAATGGTTAAGGAAGAGCTCTACAGTAGCATTATTTCCAAAAAGAATTCCAGAAAGGTTTCTTAAGAAATACATTTACTACCAATGACAAGGATAGTGATTCATAAGCCATAAAGCCTTGCAAAGTCAAGATCACACATGACAACTTTTCCATGTGTTGGGTAGCTCCCATTTTTCACCATGTCAGTTTTCTAATGTGGATTCTGATAAAGAAGAAAGCATTTCCTTAGGGGAGAAAACTCATCAGGATGCTGAGCTTTTTTTCCCAGTGACCAATTGCATGTCATGAAAACCAAGGTCTGAAGCCAGCTGAGGACAGGAGCAGTTGGACAGGTATGGAAATCTCACTGCTTGGCAAGGTCTCAGACAATTTTTACTTACCTCTAGTGTAGTCAATACAATCTTCTCAACTGAAGAAAAATAAGCCTCCCACAAGAACTGTGTCTGCTGTCTAAGTGCTAGGATTTTATCCTGATGGATAGACCTGATTGTAGAAGGAATCTGTAATACAAGATGTAATATAGTCAGAAGCTTTAGAAACAACACAATCTCATCAAATTAATATGCTGCTGACAAGCCCTCTCCTCCATTAGCAGGTTGTACAGCTTCAGCACTCCAGTCCAATGGAGATGTGTGTCAACAGTTAAAGCCTTGATGTAAAACAAATGAGACACAACCCTTTATAACCTCTGATACTGAATATATTAATTTTTTTTTCATCTGCTTTCTTTTAGTTTTTGATTGTTTATGGTAATGAGTGGTGTGGCATAGTAAGGGGCTCCTCCACACAGTCCTCATGATTTTCACCCCACAAAACTCTTCATGGACTAGTATTTTAGCAACCTAGTACCTGCAGGGGCTGAGAGTTCAACAATAATCCCCACATTCCAAGTATATTAATGGGATCTGGAATTGCATTTACCACAGCATGGCAACACTAAGTGTCCTAAGGAAAACACAGCAACACCTTAAGTAAGACTCCACTTTTTGGGAGCCTGTGGATCAAATTGCATTTTAGTAATTACCTTAGGTGGAAAGAATAACATCTTCCACAACATCTGTTATTCATGAAGGAAAACAGTGCTTATTTCTGCCCTCTTTCTACAATCTACACATTAATTGTTGTATAAGTTGCCTTCTAAATAAACCCTAAATTGTCCTGCTGCAGCACTTTTCCATTAAAAAATGTAACTGCTCACTAGATCACAAGGGAAAGGCTTTGTGTCTACATCTTTCACCATCCCCTTGTCCTTCTAAAAACTAAGGTGTATATATGCCATTTTTTAACTTAGGACATTGACCAAGGCCTCCAGTACAACTTGGAAGATGCAAAGTGACATTATCAATGGGATTTAACTGAAATTTGCTTCAGTGATGAGAGCTAGTCACAGCACTAGAAAGGCATTTAGAATATGTTGCTGCTTTGTGCTCATCTTTCTCTAGAAATGAACAGTTGCGTTCACACACACACAATCACTCAATCACTTTTGTGATTTCTAACTGGAATCACAGAATTGTTTAAGATAAAAAAGACCTCTAACATCATCGAGTCCAACCACTCAATTATGCCAACTTGTTCTCAGACACTGATTTCTCAGAAAACTTTTACCTGAGTCATTAGTTTTAAAAGCAAATACCTGGGCTGTGTATATGGTCCTTGTGCATTACAGCTTATTCTGAAGTTTGCCTGCATCCCACCAAATTCAATCCTTTCCTGACCAAAACACACTCTGCTTATTCCTAAAATATTCTGAGAAGAAGCGGTGACCATTATTTGCTTTAATGTGTTCCCAAATGAAATGATTTCCCATGAAACCTCTTTCCTGAAGAAAATTTGCAACTTTAAAAATTTACATGTAAAAAATTTTCACAAGAACTACCAAATTCTTTACTTGCAGAGTTTGCAACCAGGTCTGGACACTTTGCCCATGGCTCCACTGGGTGCAGTGTCAGATGGGCCAGTATTTGCTCTCTCAGCCCTTCAACTCTTAGACCACCATCTTAGACACTGCTAATGTAATACAAACTTTGGGCTTATGAGAGTTAGCACTGCAGCAAGGTGGAGAGCAGAAGATGGTCAGATTGCCCAAGATGCTGCTGTATTTCCCTCCCCTACAGGCCCTTTAAGTAAAACATAGGTCTTTAGGTAAAATACTCCCTGCAAAAGTAGTATGAAAGACAGAACCTGAAAACGTGTATTGGCACATGTCTAAGAGAACACATTCATGATGTGTTCCAATAAGGAGAAGGACAATAAACGCTACCTGTACTGGCTGCACAGATGTGTATTAATCACATCCAGAAACATTATTGGTAGCAAAGACAAGATTAAAGTCACTTCTTAGTGGCAATACAGCAAATTCTCAATAAATGTTTAATTGCAATATGTGCAACCTTGTGTAGGGTGTATGCACACATGTATAATCCACCCATAAAATCAATACTAAATCTCCACTACACCTTATGAAAGGGAATGCTGCTCTGACTACAAAGGTTACTGCACAAAGTTATGATTTTACACACCATACCATGCTCCTGAGTGACAGCAAACACAGTGTCAAGGTTAAAAAGAGCCTTGATGGGGGCTCTGTTACAGCTGGAAAGAAAAATCAGAGCTCCCATTTTAAATGCATCTGCCTATCAATCTACTTGTCCAGAAAGACAGGTGGGGAAAATGATGTATTAAAACTAATCCAGCATGATTACACTGGAATTATTAGAACTTTAATAAAAGGTCATTTCAGCAATGAGTAGGGGGGAGGGAAAAAACCACCCTGCACAAATAAATGCAGAAAAGCTCCCAGCACTATGATGAGGAGAATATGCAAATAAAAACATCCGAGTTGCTCTCAAACAGGAAATGAAACACTGTAACATAACAAAAACATTTCCCAGAGCAGACATTCAGGCCCTCTGCCAGCTCTTTAAAAACACTGTTAATAACAGTGCAGTAGCTGTTCAATATGGAAGCAGCTGTGTGAACGAAAGGCACGTTACCGGAAAACATGAAGATCAGCAAATTATTATTATTTAAAGAGAGACATAATTTTGCTCAGAAAAAAATGTGCTGTCCACAGAAGCAAAAATCAAATGGCCCTTTTATATTTGCAGCTTGTATGACATTAAGTAGAATAGGCACTCCATGCAAGGCTTGCTAGGCCAGCTCTTCACAAATATTTACTTCCTTAGACAAGTTAACAGCCATGTGATGACATTGCAACATTGCAAAGACACTTTGTTTTGGTTTGCCACCACACCTGTATCTTTGAGGGCTTCTCTCTGTGGAGGACACTAAATTCAAGGATCTCAAAAAAAAAAAAAAAAAATTGCTGTCAGTGGCTCCTTTGTGCTTATTCCAGATCTTGTGGATCTCAGCCTTATGCTTGACAATGGCACTTAGGAAAAAACAATTTTTCAAGAACTTCTCCTAACATGAGCTTCTCTGCAGAATGTACAGAATATATTTGGACAGTAATACCCACTAACATAACTGAAGAAAACAAAACAACCATAGTGCATTTAAAACCAAAGCAGATGCTGAAAGTAGCGGGGAATTTGTAACTTCTCAGCCCATTTTTGTTCTATGACCTCAAGATTAACTACAAGTGACAGGAACACTGCTTCAGAAAGCAATGCTGCATGGTCCACATATCAGAAAAGGTACAGATTCTGCTTCCCACCAAATTGTTAGATGATAACTCCTTCCTGAGAAAACACCTGCTTTCCTGAGGATACCCCTGAGGATAAACTATTTTTTAAAGACTGGGGCAGAATCCACCCTCAAATGTTTTCCCCTTTCATCACAGTACCCGGGCAGGTCTACCTCAGATTGGTATCCAAATGCTCCACACCAGAAGAGATTTCATGCTCTTTGCAAAAAAAAAAAAAAGTCTCCTGCACTGAAGAACGTGGCCTGGTGGCTGCAATGACTTTCAGGTCAAATAATGAATGATGTCATATTAAATAAGTTCACAGCCAGTCTGACACAGACAATCCCTTCATGATAAAAAAATCTTTTACAACCATGACCTTTTGGATTCATCTTCCCTGTCCATTTAGATGGTGGCAGTAATAATCAAGTGAGGGCCGCGGTCTCTTCCTTACCTGTAATAACAATCTCTCATCGCCTATGATGGCAGCTTGGTTCCAATCGATCACTTCCGAGAACGGCAGCTCCCATCCGTTGCTGAGCATGACCGGGACGCAGGCAGCCTGTGGGCACAGCGGCACGGCCACCGTCAGCAGCAGCTCCCAGCTTTCCACCAACACCCTGACCCCCTTCTCTGCACAAGCTCAGGTGAGGCAACGTGGCAAAGAACACCAGAAGCCAGAAGCCACAGCAGGACAGCCCAAGTGTTTACAGCTTTCCATTTTGGGCTCATTCGCATGCACTGAAAGGTGGGTTTGGACGGACAGTGGCATTTGCAATCTGGTGCTTACGCTGCTGTTCAGTGCAGCAGATGGAACACTGGAGAATTTCATACAAAATGATGGCCTTCCTTGCTGCTTTGTGAATCACTTACCAGGGAGCAACTTCCTTAACTTTTATAGTATGTTGCTGACAACCCTACAGAAAATACAGATCGTATTTAACTCCTCACCACCTTTCCCATGAAGGAGTAAATTCTCTATCCTGTTTGGTATCAACTCTCCAAATAGAGGCAACTGCACAAATACAACTCATCTGTCATCATCTGTCTACAAAAAAAAGAATTGTAAAACAAACAAAAAGCATACACATTTAGTAACTATTGATTACCAGTATGATCTGTGTAAACTAATTCAACTTTTACGAGTTTTACAAGCTCTTCTGCACTGGCAGTTTGGGAATACTTAGCAAATGGGTCAGTATTTCCGTAAACAAATGATCACCACTATGTTCTGGTCAGCTCATTTACAATATAAGAGCCAAACCAAACACCTTCTGATGTGATGAAATAACCTAGTACCAGAGGATTTTTACCAAACCTGTGCTCTGGTTCAGTTTATTTTGGATCAAACCAAGCTTCAGTGTTCTGAGTTTGGTCCGCACTAGGGTTCAGGCCTCCCAAAAGATGGCATAAACGGGAATCTTTCAGACTGCTGTACCTTCCTTGGTAAGATGCATCATGCACAGCATTTTAGACTGGTCAAGTCTACATTACAGCAGTGATTATTATGGGTAAACAACTGTGATCTTCTGTAAGGATTCACATCAGTGCATGAAAAAAACCAACTAGCAAACACTTAATAATGTGTTTTCATGTTTGAAACATTGCAGTAATGTGGATTAGGACTTTCAACATCACCTGGATTCAGACAGAAACTGGGAATACATCATTATTGGTGAATACCGCTGCTAGCCTGAGTTGCATGCATTTTATCATTGACCAGGAGCCCACAAGTGTGGGCTGTGCAGTGAGCTAAACTCCTTGCTTTCCCTTCCTGAGATGATGTCTCTAACAGAAGCTGCATGACTTTGAGCCCAGGCGAGAGAAGAGCTGAGGAGTGCTCTTCAGGAGCATCTGAAGTGACTTGTCATCTCATACAAGCCAGTCCCACTTCTTCCTCTGAAGAGACTGGAGAGACAACAGCACTTTTCAGGCTATTAATCTTCTCTTTAGTAGGAGACAGAGGCAAGTGACAGTCCAGAACTTGGATCTCAAATTTGATTGCAGGTGTGGGGTTCAGGGGTTACACCTATGTGTCCAGGGCATGTAGGGTATCCAAAAAACCCATCAAAGATGGGCAGACATGACATGGGATCTACTGGAGTTCTTCTGGAGAAGCAGCAGAAAGCCAGAAGAGTTTCTGGGTACCCTGGGCTTCTAAAATGACATTATAGCTACACTTAGGTACCTGAATCCTGTTCAGCACTGCAGTGAACAACACTGTCTAACAGTGGCTGGGACGTTCCATAGTTGATGAGGAAAAGGGATGGGATGTCAGTCATTGACAGCTTTACTGTCAATGCTGTGACACTTTCCAAATGGCAAAACCACTCCTGGAGGCAGGACCCTGTAAGGTGTGTTCATTTGCCATTTCACTGAAACCAAGCACCTCCTTCTCTCCACTCCAGCCCCCATGGAAATCCAGATGCCAGACCCACAGGGGCGTTGCAGCACCTCACAAAATGCTCTCTATGCCTGAATGAAGATCTAGGATTAGGCTGATGTTCGCCAAAAAAAACCCCACCAGACAGGCAGAAGGTGGAGTAGGCAGGTGTCAGACTTGACCACTGTGCTGCCTGGCCACAGGCACTCCAGAGCCCTTTTGTATTGCCTCCTGTGGCTGGCCCACAGTAAAAGGGGACCACTAACAAAAACATTTTTTAAAAGGTGAAGGATGTTCAGGTGCTGTCCCAGACAGCACACGAACTCCCTGAGATCAGCTTATATCCACTTTCATGAGAAGCTTCCATCCAGGGCTTTAACACCTTCAGGCCACATTCTGTACGTTCAGCAAGCACCATCTCAAAACTGGCAATGCATAAGCAGGTCTGTTTTGGCTAAGTAAAAACAAGAAGCTATTTTTACTGCCCCAGGCCTTATGTGTAAAGGCCAGTGTCTCCCAGGGGAAGTCTCACAGCTCAAGAAAATACTGTTCTTAACCAATCTCTCAGCCTCACCACATCCAGGGAAACCCTTTTCCTGGAGATAGAGCAATCCAACCTTCAGATGAGTTCAGTGCCTCAGCCCCTCCTGGGAAGAAGCTGCCAATTGCTCCAGAAGTATGAATAGAGGCTTTCGCAAAGTGGATTACTGTCCACTAGGGAAATGAAACACATTTCCCTCCTCCCCGCCTCCCTGCTATTGCACACTGAATCACAGCCGGAGTAGTCACTGCTTTAAACTGCAGCTCTTACCTGCAAGGCTTCCAAAAACCTGAAAGAGCCAAGCCTGCGGCCACGGGGAACCAGACAGAAAGTGGCATTGTGCAGCATTTCACGGTAATCATACCTAACAAGAACAGGGCAGAAAAGAGAAAATTCAATTAGCGGTGAGTCCTAGAGTAACTGGGCGTGAAAATGCAAACAGCTGTTGAGACACATCTGGATAAAATCATCCCCAACCAAGACCGTTCAGCACCAGGTTAACTAACTCCCTCCATGCATGTGTGTCAGGCTCCTCTCTGGCTCCTTTTTGCTCATCCTCAGGAGCAACCACCATGGGAGAATGCTGGGGACAGTGGTAATGAGACTGATAAGGAGGTAATTTTGCCTTTGCAATAATGAGTCAGTTGTATATAAACAGTGCATGACTTCCAAGAACAAGCTCACATTAAATATTTTGATACCCAAAGCATTGTTGCAGTACTTCTGTGACCCTGATTTCTATTCAGATTTAGTCAAAGCCATGCAAAACTGTGTTCACAAGAGGTTTGTACAAAGCAAAAAAATATTCAAGCTATGCCAAAGAAATATTTCCTTATCAAGCAGGCACTAAAAAAGGGATGGGGGGATACAATGACTCACTTGGTGGTTATTGTTAAGTGTGGAGAGAGGAATATACGACCAGATTTTAGCAATTAATCACATAGCTGCAATGATCCATGCTTCTCTGAATGAAAGTGCTGATAGACACTTCTGGGGTTTTTTCCCAATTACATCAATCACCACAAAATCATTCACCAAAACCACACATCAAATCCCAACAGCTTCCCGCCTGTTATTAGCAAATTGTACTTCTGACAAGCCCATGGCACTGTGAATGGCATTGACCTTGTCTGAGTCAAAAGGATCCAGACTGAACACCCTCCATTCCCCAGAGTGTCCTGGACTCTGCACATAGGTGCTACTTTGACAGCAACTTGTAACAATGAATTTTTTTGACACCACAATAGTCTAATTTTACCACGTCCTGCAGGCAGAGCAATTTTTTTGGTATCTGTGTCTATGTGCACATATATACCTATATACATGATTGTATTTTACATACAAAGAAGTTAGGATTTATGTTTGTATTCTCACACAGGCCAGACAGATGGGAGTAAGCCAATTTTCAATTATAAGCTCTGTCTTTAGGAAGAGACATCTTGCAAAGGCCCATTTGCTTAAACAAGCGTGTATAGCTAATTTGCACAAGAAAAGGTCACTGTGAATGGATTAAGATTATCTCCACTGAGAGTAAAATAAAACCCCTCATTGCATTAATTAAAACTACAAAACAGACTTCAAAGTCCCTTTTTTCTTTTGAATCCTATCTCAACTTTGGTTAAAATACATATATACATATTCTATCTGAGTGGCAGCTATTTATTTTTCTCTGTGTGGGATAGAGATTGGCAGCCGTGTCCCATCTCACCAGTCAGCACTGATACAGAATACAGGGGAAAATATTAGGATTGGAATACAAAAAACCCAAATTTTTAAAAAAGTTGCCATTCTTAAGCACTCCTTTTTAACATATTGAGAGGTCTGAGGCTCATTGCTTTTACTGTGTATTGTAGGACAACAAATGTTAATAAATACTAAAAATAGAACACCCTGTAGGGCTAGAATACACCAGTCAGAAGTTCCCTATCGTTAGCTAGCTAAAAACGTAAAATCCTGTTAATACCCTGGAATGCAACATTATCCACAAAACAGTGATGGCAAAACCAGAACACAAAGGAAAGCAGAGAGCAAGGCCACTGCAAGTGAGTCTTCCATATCCCAGGGACATCCTGTACTGGGCACCTTTTCTTTCATATCTAACTTGCTGGTAGTAGGATAGATTTACAAAGGGAAAAAAAATGTAAGAAGATTTTGTTGACCATTTTCCACCTCAAAACCAGTTAGCATCTTGTTCCCATTTTTGAGCCTTTTGAAACTTAACGTGTGATTTATTGTGGAAGTTTGTAATAGCACAGTTCCTAGTCATCAAGCAATTTATCTACATCATATGTACACAGAAAGCCCCATCCTAACCTTTATGTATGGGCACAAAATAACTACTTGCTTCAGGGAGGACTCACAAATACAGAAGGAACAGATCCAGAGTAAAGTAATATCCACCAAGAGCTGCTGAAGTGAACAAATCACACCAGAGATTCTATTGAACAAATTTCCCTGCAATTTCAACCAAAATGCTTTAAGGTGACTCAGTGGGATCTTTGAGCTCAGTGATAAGGGACCCATGCCCACTTTAAACCCTTCAGAGACCACTCTGGGATCAAGCATCTATTTGAAATCTGCAAACATGAGGTGCTATTTCTATTCCTAAGAGCCCATGGGTAGCACGCCAAGCAATGGCAGCACTCTGCCTTAACTGGAAGACAGAAGATGGCCCAGTATGTTTAAATACAAATTTGGGAACCCTTTTTGTGCAACATATGTAACCAGCCCCAAACATTTCTGCCAGGCTGCAAGTATAGCTTTGTAACTGGAAGCATTGCTTACAGAGGAAATAATGTACATGTACCAAACAGTATTTCAGAGTGAAACTTGCAGCAGAGACCATTTCTTTTTTCTTTTTTTTGGACTGCCAGGCAGCATTTGGAAGAGACCTTTGCCACAAAAACATCACTTGGTAAATGGAACTCCAGCCCACAGGCCATGGTGAGGACAGAAGGCTCAGGGCAACTTTCACTTTCAGACTCCTTCCCTTCAACCCAGACAGAAAGAACCATGCACACAGCAGCAGGTTTGCTTTTTGCCAGCATTCTGACAGAAACTGCAAAATGTTTATGTACATTTTCCAGCACATAGTAGAAAGCATACAGCATTACACCTGCAAGCATCTCTGCGCTTTCCTTAATTCAGACTTAAAATACTTTCAGTGAAGTGAGTGAAATAATCTCTATGATTAAAGGTAAGTATCTGAGTTAAGTACTTGGTGGACTTGAAATTTCTCCTTCACTTGTCCAGGAGAGAAATCAGAGCTGGCACAGACTTCCAGGAACACCCTCTCAGCTAGAGTACTGATGTTGTACATAAAGCACCAATCTGGCATTTAATGTAAACATCAGTACTGCATCAACAATGGGCTTTATTTCCCCACTATCTCCACTGACAAATCTCAGCAAAACCTCAGGGAGGCAATCAAGTATGAGAACCTCCACTCACAACTGGAGGAGGCATCTTAAGCTATAGAGAAAATAGTCAAGTGTTTAGAAGAGGTTCTTCCAGGGTTTCCTCTGATTCTTCTCCCCAGCAATGGGGGTTAGATCCGTTTCCAGAACTACTTATTACCATTAGCTGGTAACATCTGTAGATGGCAGGGACATTTGTTACCAACTTCCAGCTTGAATTGCTGTGGTTTCTGCAAACCCGGAGCTGCCAGCGTGTGTGGACAGCTCTCCTTTACCTGCCAACAGAGACCCTCTTTTTTTACCCAGCTGTGGAGGCTTTTCAGGCTCCAGAAAACCAGGGCAAAGACCAGCACTGCAGAGCACTGAGCACGGGCTGGCTGGGCATTTCCTCCTTACTTGTGCTGCTTCGGTGCGCTACTTCTGGCACTTTCCTTTCCTTCTGGCAGTTTATCTTCCCTAGCTGTTACTGTAGAAAAGCTTTTAGAGGAGTCCTCTGCTTTGCTCAGAAAGTATTTATTTCCAGAAAACTCCAGGTTTCCACATTAGAAGACTGGCGGGGAGTTGGGGCACATGCTTATTGCTCATACATTCCTGATCTCTTCATTCTGCACGCTTGCACAGAGGTAACATTTTACTGCCAATTTTAGGGTCGGCTTGGCCTGGGTCTCAGCTGCAGCATTCAAACGTTAAAATCCAAAATGCATATGCCTTAAAAATGACAGTTGGGTCTTCAAAACTAAAATAGCTCAAGATTTAATCCAAAGCTGGCAACCCTCTATAAGTATTGGAGGCATGTTTTATTAACTTTCAGGCTTCTTTTCATAATGATTAAGTGTACCTTGTTCACAGCTAGTACCTTTTTAGGCAGCATAAAAGAATAGCTCTATTTGCAATCAATTCTAATTTATTCACAACTTAATTGAATTATTCCCTCCCTGCCACCACCCATAGTTGAGGAAATATGTCTGGCCCCATCGATCACCCAGGTGTAAACACTGCAGTGCCATGTGGGCAGTTAGCCAAAGGAGAAACACTGCCTGGCCAAGTACTCCTATCATTTTAACTCCTTGATCCAACACACAGAGTCTGTCTTCCCCCATCCCCCTTTTTTCTTTTTTTCCTTCTGATGTGCCGACCATGTCAATCAGCACATGGATTAGAAGGCTGTTCGGCATTCCTGGTTCTCCATTATCCCAAGGAGCCCTGGCAGGCTGCAGAAGCTCTGTATTGACTAATCAGCCATGCCATACATTCCTTCCTACAGCTTAAGCATTTCCCTAAGTCACTACACTGTAGAGATTATAAACTAGCCTGGGAAATATTTTCACTATCAATTTTAGTATAAACTATTTTTTTCTGAAAGCCACTTCTTCATCATCACTGATTGAAGAGAGGTATAAAATCTAAAAAGACTGTTTAGACCAGCAGGTATGTCTAGATGCAGTTATCATAACACTTTATCTAGCTATATGTCACCTGTCATGTAGACAACATGTTTTTTGACAGGATACAATCACCATTCCGTTTTCATAGATGAAACCTGAGACACAAACGACTGGTGGCTTCTCCAGCAGCTAGAGGGACCTTGAGAATGCTAACCACAGCACTCTGACCTTACTTCTTCCCCTCTGGTGATGCAGCATTCACTGAAATCCAGCTGCATGTTATGGCTATTAAAATTCAGATGGAAATACAGGAGCAGAACCCAAGCCAAATACAACAGGTTTAACTCAAATCAAATGCAATGGGTTTAACCCAGCAGTACATATTTTAACACTGCCACACATAATCCATCTTTTGGAAGATGCTGGAGCTCATCTTTGGCAGGGACTATCAGCACATTCCGCTGTAGATGTCAGATGGGACGAGAGTTGCTGTTTTACTTCCTTAGCCAAAAAATTGGGATGGCACTTAACCAACTATGTCCAAGGCTCCCTCTCCGAATCTGCAAACCCATGAATGCACATTGCATCTTCCAGAAGTTTCTGTATCGTATAAAGTACTACAACAAAGAGAGACAGAAAAACCTGTAACACAAGGGTAAATGGAGAAGTGTTTCTTGGTTTTCCAGTATATTAATTTTCAGCTATTAACTAATTGGCCATTTTTCCATATGTAAATGCTTACTGCAGATGGCTCTGAACTACAGGCTGGAGAGCCTGAGAAGAAACCTCACTCAGTCACACGGAGTGTCTCGTTGCTTGGTTTCCACTAAGGTATGTTGGCTTTTAAATAAACTGTCAAGTAAAACTTGGCATTGAAAACACTAAGTGAGTAAGTGCCTTTGTAGAAGAGCTGACAGCTCAGCTGTGTGTCAGATAGATAGCTGCCCAGGACTGAGCTGGGAAGGCTCACACATCCTGCTTGGAAGGGTGCCGTCACTGCGAGTGCTTGCTTCTGGATTTACGGCTGCGTGATGCTTTGGGGTGATCTGAACCCCGGCTAACTGGCCCCTGGTAGTTCATCTCCTGCTCTGCAAGTGCTGGTTCTGGAATTAGAAAGTTTGGAGGTGCAAAAACATAATTGGAAAACTTTTTTTTCCCCTGTTTAAAAGGCTAATTGATTTCACAGGTGTTTAATTATCATTTGCTGTGAGATAATACCTTGTAGTGCCATAAAAAATGGATTTAATTTTCGAGTGCTTGCAAAACCACTGCCAAAGCCAAGTTAGAGCGAAAGCTAGATAATTATTCTATAAATCAAACACACTGCCTCCTTTCTTTGAAATTTTTAATACTTGGCTATAATGATATCTGACGACCTTGAAACTAACATAAAAAGGATTTTCTTGCCAGGTGCTGAAAGGCAGCTATTGGAGTATTCCTTTCAGTCTAGCTCATCACTGCAGCCACTGCCACCACACTGCCCAGGCTGCTGGACTCCAAGGGATGCTACTGTCTATCTACAGCAGCAGGCGCCAACAGCAACATCAGAACACTGGTAATGCCTGAGAATGGGTATGAGCACGAGCCCAATCTGAAAACTCTGAATAATTCTACTAGGCCTTGCAATGGAACTTAAACTCTGTAAGCACTCAGCAACTAACCACGAAGCACAACTGTTTTCTCCATTTCATGTCAGCATCTTCCTTTAGTTCAGAATGTTGGATTAGCAAAGAAAAACAGGGAAGTAGACTTTTCACTTTAATGCCCTGCTAAAGAAACTTTATTTTACAGTTAAGATGGACAGTAGCCCTTAAAACTGAAAGTATCTTTAAAGTCTTCAGTGATATCACTGTTGGATTCAGTTGACTTCAATATTATGCGGAAAAACATTTGGATACACAAGCCGTAAACGTCAATGTGCCTTCCAACAAATAAAAATGCTCTAGAAGACTTCTGTCTAAATGTTTACACATAACATCCCATAAATCTATATGATGCATGCAAGGCATGCACAACAGTTGGATTTCAAAATGCTATCCAACTGGCTCCCAGTGTAGCAGCTAGGCCACCCAGAATAAGTATTGTACACAGCAAATATGGTCTCACCAACTTAATTTGATACTTAAAGGTAACTGCTTATTTAGCAAGTGTACCAGAGTGGGTTTGTAAGTGGCATGTCAGAGGCAAACCTTGCAGAGGGGCCTCTCTAGGCAGTGTTACACCCCGGTTACCAGCAACCTGCTCATGGCACTATGTAAGTGCTTCTTCTAAAACCAAACCCCGGCTCCCAGGCTTTGAAGTCCTCTAAGAGTGCCTGTTTCACAGCCGCACCTCGCTGTGCTGGCAGCAAGAAAACTCACATCATGCCTGAACAAGAACAATCCATGGAGAAGCAAATGCAGTGCTTGCCTGCATCTTGTGAAGAATGTAAAGGCAGCCCCACACACTGTAAATACCCTCCAGGTCAGTGGGAAAGCAGCAATACTGATGCACGCACGCGCAGATGCACACCCAGGAACATGCACGCACAAAGCCACAAGGTAAGATTTTACCTGGCCCCACCTCCCCTGACATGTCCTCTGAAGTGACAAAAGCATGTTTGAAGGCTCTTGGTCTGAAAAGTGCCCAGGTCGGCACTTACTGACCACCAAGGCAATAGACTCTTACAAGGTAAAGGACCCTTACAAGGTAAAGATCAGACCAAGCTATTAAGATGATCCAGTGGCTCAGACAGCCACTTTTCTAACAGGATTCTTCTAACAATAAATAACACCAGCACTTTGCATCATTATGGTACCTCTACCTTGCCATTTTCTGGAGATCACAAACTCCTTTTAGAATATTTTAATATAAAGGACCCCAGTCTGCCGGCAGGAGAACAAACCAGCACCTCCACCAATGAAACCACCATGTTGTCTGAACTTGGGCTTCATCTACTCAGCCTTGCTCCTCAGCATTCTGCAAAGAAAAATGCAGGAGTAAGTTGAAAGATGTCTCTAACTCCTGATAGTCTGCTTTGGTGTTGCAACTGGAAACTTATATACTGGGCTGCATCAAAAGAAGTGTGACCAGCAGGTTATGGAGATGGTCCTCCCCCTCTACTCCACTCTACTCTGGTGAGACCCCACCTGGAACACCATGTCCAGCTCTGGGGTCCCCAACACAAGAAGCACATTGACTTGTCAGAGCAGGTCCAGAGAAGGTCACAGAGACAATGAGAGGGCAGGAGCACCTGTCCTATGAGGAAAGGCTGAGAGTTTGGGCTGTTCAGCCTAGAAAAAACTCCACTGAGTCCTTACTGTGGCTTTTCAATATATAAAAGGGGCTTATACAAAAGATGGAAAGAAGACTTTTTACCACATCCTGTAGTGACAGAAGTAACGCTTTTAAATTAAAAGTGATTGGATTTACATCAGACATAAGGAAAAATTTTTCCAGTGTGAGGGTGATGAGGCACTAAAATAGATTGTCCAGAAATGCCTAGGATGTCCCATCCCTGGAAGTGTTCTCCTCGGTCATGGCAGAGAGGCTGGGCTAGATGATCTTAAAATATGCCTCCCAACACAAATAATTATGTAATTCTATGATATATATTTTTAAAATTTGGGATATTCTATTCTGTCCTTCACAGAGTGACTTTGTTTGACTTTAGCCTTCTCATAGCCATGAAGCAGTGTCAAACACTTGTCCTAAATAACTCCATCTACTCCCATTAACTGAACCCACATGCTGTGATAGTCCAGCAGTGAACATCCTTGGGGTAATTTCCCACTGCAAGGACAATTTTCTTATTTATTTATTGCCTAACTTAAAAAAACAACAAAAAAAAAAACCCAACAAGCCAAAAAACCAAACCACTACTGGAATTTCAGTTGTTAAAGAATCAGTTTGGATTAAAGATCCAAACAAAGAAAAAATCTATACTGCATTTTCTGAACAAAGAAACAAATTTTAGTTCATCTGCTACCCACTCTATATTTGAGATTACAGGACATACCTGAGAGCCTCAGCATGCAGAGATATAAAAGACTTATTGTGAGATCGTTCACCTGTCAGCACACCTGTTGGCTCTTTAGGTGATGACTGCTACCTACCTGTCAAAAAAATAAAAGGCCTCCAAATCTTTCTTAATTATTTTAAAATAGCTCTTTATTAAAAACTTGAGGTTAAAAAATGCTGAAGAGGATCAGTTTTCTAGACTTTTGCACTTCAGTATCTGTGGTTACTGAATGTTTTAAATAATCTAGAATGAAAAAAGGTTGATTACAGGCCCCAGAGGGTAAAATATGGATAAAATCAGTGTTCTGCACCCATTTATGCAACAGTCCAATAACTGGACCCAGAAGAGACCAGAGGACTCTCCATTAAGCTGCCTGTAGTACTGGGGCTTCAGCAGGACAGTAGAGAAACTACAACCCCTTGAAGATCAAATTAGAAGGGGTTATAGTTTCTATTCTTGCTTTGAACGTCTGGCTGAGCTCTTTACCAAACAATTTAGAATAGTCCTTATGAAGCTTATCATTTCCTATTCAGCTCCACAGATTTTCCCATTACAGCTATCGAGCTCCTAAGTGGCTTGTTGGCATCTTTAAAAGTTATAGTCCTCTAGACGTAACATCTAAAAATGGAAAGCAAAGATGATGTGCAATGCTGGCTCTAATTATGCAAGAGTTCATTTCTATGAATGACTGGATTTGTTTCCAAAAAAACAAAGAGGGACTTCACACAGGAACTGCTGGCACAGCCCCATGTTGTCTAGGCATGCTGACCTAAAATGTGACCATGCTTGGAGGAGAAATTAGTTCTGCAAATCCAAGGAACAACTTTGAATGAAATCGAGAAGTGATTTTTTACTCATACAGAGTCAGCTGTAGCTTAGTCCCTAGGAGCAGTACACCACAACATATCCAGATACTTTGTTATTTTGGCTGATTATTCTTCTACTTGCCTTCATCTCAGGATCTCCAAGAATTTTCTTGCTCCTTTCTATAAATGATATAAAGCCTCCTCAAAAATAGGATTAGGACACAAAGTCGGGAGGGGGGAAGAACCCTAACTCTGTGTATTTTGGTTTTGTAACTCTGAATTTTAGGGTAAAATCCCAGCAGTGTTAACAGTCCAGGGTGGTTTTCACTGGCTGACAGCAGATGCTGATCTTCTGGATTTAATGAGGACTAACTTCTGCCATAAAGCAGAGCAGGAGTGTGAACTCTGGAAGGGCATGAAATGGCTTTTTTTTTTCCCTTATTACAGTCAACAGTCAGTATTAAAATAATTTCTATTTTATAAGAGAGAGAGAAAAGAGAATCTAGCAGGAAAAATCCACAGATAAATGTTTTTTGGTAATGCCTCCGATAACCATTCACGGTTTTGCCGAGATAAAGCTAAATCAAGGCCATGCCATGTGTGGTTTGAGAACCAGGACTGTGCTTCGCTGAGTGGCCAGGTAAAGTGGAATCTGTCACTCTGCAGATCTGCTCCTCTAGGCTTGCTCACTTCCGCTGACTACAGTAAAATCCAAGTTTTCTCTTATTTATTTTTCTCAGCAAAAAAAGGCATCTATAACTAGTGCACTGGTCCTCTTCACTTGTGCATCAGCAAGTGCCCTTTGGAGTCACTCTCCTCCTCAGCCAGAGTGAGCTGCATGCCATCAAACACCAGTTTAGAACTGCAGATGGCTTTTATTAGGTGTTTCCCACCTTCCTCTGTA
Source organism: Haemorhous mexicanus (assembly GCF_027477595.1). Classification (NCBI taxonomy): domain Eukaryota; kingdom Metazoa; phylum Chordata; class Aves; order Passeriformes; family Fringillidae; genus Haemorhous; species Haemorhous mexicanus. The sequence continues at coordinate 144,095,276 of NC_082341.1, forward strand.
TTGTTGAGGAATTGTTCAGTTGTTGTTGAACCAGAGCAGGGTGTCTATACTACATTCAGTAAGGCTGGAAAGAGTTTTACCCTCTTTCAAAGGTACAAGGGATAATCATTTCAAACTGAAAGAAGCTAAGTTTAGATTGGATGCAAGGAAGAAATTTTTTACTTCAAGGGTGCTGAGACACTGGAATAGATTGCCCAGGGAAGTTCAGGATGCCCCATCACTGGAAGTGTTCAAGGTCAGATTGGTTTTGAGCAATCTGATCTATTGAAAGATGGCCGGTCCACAGCAGGGGATTGGACTAGACCCAGAACTTCCTAAGGTTCTAGAAGTCCCCATTGTGACATATAGGACTTTTAGGCAAAACTGCTGTCTAAAAAACCCCAGAAGCACATTTGTATCCATGCATACTTACATGCACACACTTCCACACTATTTAGAAAGGACTTTCATCTTGAAACCACCGATGCACGTGCTTAGCCTTCTTCTCCTGCCTGACCCTGCCCTGACACATAAAATAACCTCACACATGATTTTTGCAAAGTTTTTTTCAAAAACAAGGCCCATTTGGAGAACAAAGTTAGAGGAATAACCAACCACAGCAAACTGAAGGAGAGTTCTTAAGCATGCAAAGCAAGAAAATCAGTTTGAAAATGTTAAATGCCAAACACTATGTAAACCAGACCATTTCATAGCTCTGAGCACCACTGTCACTTTGCTCCTGGGTGTCCCACGGACACACCTGCTGGTGGTGATTGCCTGGCTGCTCACATCCGTACCTCCAGTGCCTCACCACAGTGTCAGGCATCTGAGCTATGTTGGGCCTGAGCCTATGAGCTGCAGATGGTGTTTCTCTGTCCCTACTGATACCCACTCCTGCTCTCAGTGCTCAGCACTGCTCACAATCCTGCTTCCCCTTTTTAGCATTCCTGCCCCGCTGGGCAGTGTTTGCCTGAACGTGCTACGTCTGTTTGCAAGCTAATAAATTATTTACACAAACTATTCAGGCATAGCAGCAAAGATATAAAACATTTATCAACAAAAGGAACAGTTTGTCATTTTAAAATAATTATGTTTCTTTAAAGAAACCAACAAATTCAGTTGTCTCAGGATTACTTACTAGTTTGTGCAGACTTGAAAAGACTCCCTCTTTTGCAGAGAGGCATCTCTACTTCAAATAAAGCCTTAACCATGAGAAATTTTATACCTCAGCAAGGAAATCTAAAGCTGGTAGGTTTTGTAGCCAGAACCCCAATGAGAAGCATAGATCAGGTTAGGCATATGTTGGCACCTTCTCCTGTGATCTGCCACACACTGAAACACTCCACATGAGCTGTAGGAGAGCAGGGAACTCCTAAGGGTATTTGCAACTCTGCTCTGGGGCCAGTAGCAGAAGCACACGATCACCACACTTACAGCAGGGAGCAGCTCTACCAGCCCCATCCCTGGAACACTGCCAGACACCTCCTCCATTCCCACAGGAAGTGTGCAGGGCCACAACGACTCTGCCTGCCAAAAAAAGCCCTTTGCTCTCTCCCTGCTCCCTGCCCTGCCTTCGATATCTCCTCCAGCCGGGAAGGTGCAAGGACAAATGGAAAGGGAGAGGCATCAGCATGCAAGTGCTCAGAGGGACCTATGATCTGGTGTGCTGTGCAGGTTGCCAAGGAAAACATGACTGTCCAGACAAAAGGGTTTGGGAGAGGATGCCAGCACTGATGAGATTAGTCAGATGAACAACAGCTCTTCAGCCAAATGCTAACAGCCAACAGATGGATGGGAAAAGTATTGACTGTAAGAGAGGCCATGCAATGATGCAGTGCAACATGCAACTGCTTTTTATACAGATGGGTTAATGCTGGTATTAGTTTTAAAATATTTAACATTATTTTTGAAATTCCAGTGATAAGCAGAGATCACGTGAAAAGACATCTGTAAAAAAGGCTTCTCTATCAGGGTAACTTCAACTTCCTCCCTCTCAAAAACTGTAACTGCAGCCCCCTGTGCTAGTGGGAGAACAGGCTGCACAGTTCCCAGTTGAGTCTGGGTTTCGTGTGTTGTGTCCCCAAGGGGTATAAATAAGACCTAGAGCTCTCCCTACAAACTTTCGAGCAGCTGCTCTCCCCCAGCTGCCCTTCTCAGCCTCCAGATGGGCTGTGATACAGGCATTTTCCTACAGCAGTGCCTCAAATCATGTGTTAGATGTGTCAGCAATTTTTGCCCACACTGGAGGCTAAAAAGGTGCAGACCTGGAGCAGGGTTCTGGAGCATCCTCATGTAGCACAGACATCTTTTACATACTGTTTAAGAGACTATAAAATGCAGTAAGCCAAAATATAATGCTTGGCATCTGAAACAAGACTTTTTACCTTAGAATGGAACAATTCTGTATAGAATTAGAGTGTCATTGTGGACAAGCAGCTCAAGGCTGTTACAGAAGAGCAAATGAATCGTTAGACACATCAACCATGTACACACAGAGAAGAAATTGTCCCTTTGTACCTGGAGTCAGTGAGGCAGACACCAGAAAATACACTTTGCTATCTCCACATTTTATAAAGATGGTGAATAACTGAAGACAGAGAAAAGGGACAGAGAGGTTATTTAAAGGACTGTAGTAAATACCCTTCTGAGAGAGACTGAAAGACCTCAGCTTGTTCAGCTTATCAGTGAGAAGAGGAAGAAGTGGCTTGATTACAGCATATAAGTGGCTCTGCAGGGAGAAAAATAAAAGGAAGCAAGAGTTCTTCAGCCTGCTGAAAAAAGGGCATAACAAGAATCAAGAGGAGGAAGTTAAAAGTGAAACAAACATCAATAGAAATCTGTAGTGATGCCCGGCACTGAAGGTATTTTAAGCACTGAACCAAAGTGCCATGAGAGATGGTGGCTCCTCGGTTAAGTGATCTCTGGGACTGGGAAGGAAGCGCTCAGCCGAGGACAGGCGGTAACTCATCCCGCTTTACTGCGTGCTGCGCGGGGTGAAGCGGGTGACACACAATGGGCTCGCAGGAGGTCAGACACAGTAATCTCCAGCTCCATCTGGCCTTCCATTTTCTGTAAAAGCTACTCCTATCCGGTGCTTTTCCACAGTCCTGAGCACAAAAGCTCTACCTCCAATATTCCATCATGTAAACTTCATCCAATTACATTAGTACTGAAATGCCTGGGGGTATCTTCTGATAAGCAGCCCAGGCAGTATTTAGATAGCTTTACTGGAGGTACAACAAATTCTGTAACACTAAATAACAACAGCCTACACCTCATAACAAATAACCTTCAGGATTTTTCTACTTCAGACCAACACAATCAACTTACTCAAGAATTATTCATCTGATGGATGGACAGCTACAAATGTATCCTTTTTTTTGAACTGAGATCAATATTCTATTTCTATAGATCTCAACTGGTTTCATTCCTATAAAATTCACCACAAGAACTTTTCCACAAGGATAATCATCCCAAATAAAGTATCGAGGTTGATTATCATCTTTGCAAACTTAAGAGAGGTATTCATAAATTAGCAGAGTAGAAGGGGGAAACCCCAAACCAATAAATTATTATGCCTAGATGGAAATTTTAAAATGATCTTGTTTTAATGGATTACTGAAGCCCTCCCGAATTCATCCGCAGATGCTGGAAGCATGAATGGATAAAACTGGATGTCTAGGGATTAGCAAAGTCATTAACACAATCACATTTTCCCTACACGGAATATTTCCTTTTCTCCTCCCTCTGCCTTTCAAAGGTTTATGATCTCTGTCTAGTAATGCAGCCAGTTCTTACACAAAACCTACCAGGACCTTTGTAATTTAGTTGGGAACATCAGTGTTTATTATCTTTTGCACAGAGATGTCCTGTTTAGAACTAGCTTCTCATCACAAATTAATAATCTGCTGTAGGAGGTTTGCAGAAATGGAGAAAGAATGAGAAATAAATTTGAAGGCAGCTCCTTGCTTGTTTTATCATGCCCCAGGTTAGTTTGTGTTCAGAGGGGAGGAAGGTCTGAGCACCGCAGTCACACCTCTCAAATACAGCTTCCTCTACTTTGGGCTTTTTTGCTCTGTTGAATAAATACATCTTTGCCAGAAACCTGACCATGCAAGGAGATGTGTGGTTTGTGTTTTGCCTACACCATGGCATCTCGAGCTGGCTGTGGTTTCACAGGTGTGAAAGCAGCCTCTCAGCCCCTTCTCCTTCAGCCTGGCAGGTTTGGCATGGTTCTGTGCTGACCTTTTCCATGGAGTTTTGAAGGATAACATAACTGCTGCCTCAGCAGATTCCACAAGAAATTCATGAGAGAGCTTTCAGCTCCAGTTTTGTGAGAAATCCGGAAAAAATTAAGCCTTTAAAGTGACACACGACCTTACTGTCTGTCCCAGTGCTGCCACAAATGTCAAAAGCCTCAGAAAACACTACTTGAATCAGAGATTTGACAAAAGCCCCATAGAGAAGTTATGGCAGATGATATTAACCCATTACTCTGAGAATTCTATCGTAGCTGGTAATTTCTGGGTCTCTCCTCAACCCCCAGACTCCTGAAAAATGTGCAAATTTGTTTTGCCCAAAGAACCAGCACTCTGTGCATTCAGATAAATGCTGCAGGGAAATGTCCATGGGCATTTTCTATAGCTGCTTATACTTATCACAGCTGCAGACCAGCAGTCTCCTAGCCTCAGGTCTTAATGCATCTACACTCTTACTTATTTTCAGGAACATTACTAGTGTGCATGTGCTACATGTGGAGGAGGGAAGGGCAGCTCTGGCTGGGCTGGAAGATACACTGTTCCACAGCCCCCAGGCATGGATGGTGGTGTAGCGCTGCTTTTCCAGTGGTACAAACCAGATCCCACTAAAAGCAGGTACCTGTCTCGTTCTGTCTTGGTAGCCCTGCTGCACAGGAAAGGAAAGAAGGGCCAAGGCCAGAAGGGAGCAGGCTCAGGAGGCAGCCAGGTGCTGCATAGGAACAGGAGCTCCCTGCCTGCCAAAGGAGAGCTGGGCTCTGGGGTTAACCAAGACTGAAAGGCCAAGCACCCAACAGAGACATCCCCACGAGCTGCCTGGGTCACCAAAGGACAGGACAGCAGCCTGCTGGCACGAACCAGCCACATGAGCTTCCTACCCACACACTGCAGTCATGCTGCCCTCAGGGGCCAGCCCAGATGCTCTCATAATTAGTGCACTGAGGTCACCACGGCCAGGTTTTAGCACATCCCAACAACCTAGTCTGTAGTCTACAACAACCCTGTTAAAAGCTGCGCTCTCTTCCTGAAGGCATGTGGCTGCTGACAGCAATCCCAGGCCAAGGACACAGGGTGTCTATGCCCAGAGGCCCCATGGCCTCCTTTGGTGCCTCCTGCGCAGAGACAGGGTGCAGCTCTGGGTGTTCCCTGCAAGCTCAGCCCTGCAGCTTCAGCCTCTGGAGTTTGAAAAATCTGGCTGCAGTTTTCAAACATCGACAGCAACAAGGCTTTTACTTTGCTCTGTCTGCTGCTTAGAGAAACACACCAAGGTCAAAGAAAGAACAAGACTTGAAGGTTCTTCTCAGCAGCATCAGGGTCTTGGTGCCTACAGAGGTTAGGCCAGCAGGAAAAGCGCTTCTGCCTGTGACGTCTGCGTCGTGACCCCGAGCAGGCAGCACCGGGCCAGCTCTGCGCACAGCCCGAGGACTGCTTGTAAAATGATCGATGACGCACACAAATGGCCTCTTGTTTGTCTTATTGTACACTGCAAATATTGCTTTTAATGATGAGGATTCTGCCAAATGGTTGTGAACACACCCAATATGGGATCCTGGAGATAAAACTACACAAACAAAGTAATGCGATCACCGGCTGTCTTCCAAGAGGGACTGATCAATGTTCTCTGGTTTGGGCTTAGACTGCAGCACTGTTTCAGCAGAGCTGAAAAGTGGGTGCAAGTAGCACCAGCTACCCACCTCTGCTGCTCTTAGGATCAGCCCAGATTGCAGAGAGCTGCTGAACTGCTTTTAAGCTGAAAATCCTCTCCTACTCAGCTTCTGGACCAACTCAAGCCCTTAAAATTTGAATTTCCTCGGTTTCCCAAGAAGATTTACTCAGAATTTGGTTTTGCAGGGGTCTAAGTCAATAATGACTACAGAAGTGTATATTTTTTTAAGCAGAATCTTACTTTTACCAATCAGTAAAAATAAATCAGTGGTTACTATAAGATTGTACTATGTCTGTCCCCAAAGTGAGTAAAATTGAATTTGTGCCTCTCTAAAAACCAGGTGCAAAAGACTTGTAAGAGGAAGGCAAGGGAATTATTCTCCATCCGAGCCCCCTCCTGAGGTCAGGTGGATGATGTTGGCCAGATTCTGCTCTCAGTTACTCTGGTGTGAATCTCAGTGGAGTTGCTCTGGATTTACACCGATGTAGCTGAGAAAAAAACCTGCCCTGTCAGTTTTCCTTCTTCGGTGACTGTTCTTCTAAATCCTGGGCTCCATCTTAGACCTGCTTCTTCTTATGAGTTGCCTGACTTCACCACGATACCAGCTGGCATCTCTCTGCTGATCTGCCAGTGTTTAGTTCAGAGGATTTCCAGACGGCTTCATGGATACTCCTAGAAAAAAAAGCAGCTCAAGAGGTACCTTGCATATTCTGAGTGCAGTCATTCAGCAAACAGGTCCAAATGGCTCTGCCTGTGCCCCAGAAAAAATCAGCAGCACCACGGAAATTGGAGTTTAATGTTCTGCATTTAAAGCCGAGAGTTTTTTAATCTTTGGCACTAGTGAAAGGCTGTTTTTCACAAAACTGAGTGATAAAACCCTAGAAGAAACACTCATCCCCAAACTATCTGTGTGGCTTTTGCACACATCTGTTTCTCTCCTGTCCTCAAGAGATGTCTAAAATCTAATTAACCAATTAATTTGCAAATATATTCTAATTTATTCAAGACAGATTTTCTTAGTGTTAAATTATCTGACAGTGAACCATACGCTGTACACAGGAACAGGACTTCATTAAAATACCAAAGGTTACACAAATGGAATAAAAATTGTATTTGTACTACAGTCAGCACATACTTATATCCCCTAATGAGAAAATGTGTTTGTATTTCCCTATTTCTAATTTGTTTCTGCATGTTTGGTGCAAAACTGCAGTTAATACATTTGCTACATAACTGCTGCACCTAGTGTGGAAACATGAATATCCTGAGAGGTTTCCATGTCTGTTTAACTTGCAACAGAATTTAAATACACAAATAATACACCATCAGCACGGGTAAAACTCTTCTCTCAGCCCAAGCAATGCCACAGCTCATTTGTTACTGTGAATCACATCCGTGCCCCTGATCAGCTGCGCTCGTCCCGCCTCCCTCCGCAGGAAGCACCTTGGCTGAGAAATCTCAAATTCTAATTGACAGCACTTGTGCAAAGTGAGTCTCGAGGAAAAGGCTGATGCCTTCTTCCTGATTGTTGCCTTGAACTGTTTCTTTTTTTCCTCCCCTTGCAGACTCAGGGGCTGTGCGGGTACAAGTTCCAACAGCTGGTTTCAATTCTGCCAGCTACTGGATAAATTGTATCACTCGCCATTGCATGGCATCAGTCGCAGCTCCAATCGAGCCCAAAAGCACAGGAGATGCACTGCTGTGCTCAGTAACAACCACCCAACAACAACAAGCACCACAAAAACCCTGTTCCCTATTTATTAACTCTCCAAGAATTATTATACAGTGTTAGCACAAACAAAAATACTTTGTCAGTATACACTGGGCACAAAATTACTTCTTGAAAACATTAATACCAAACAGCTGGGTTTTTTGCTTGACAAGCAACTTGGTATTTTTATTATAGTTCATTACATTCCAGTTGCACCACAGTCAAGTAAGACCAAGCTATGGTTCTTCTAGCTGTACCTAAGGGACTGCTCCTCTACGGAAAGGCACTCGAATGATATCTGTAAGTCATCAAAGAAATCTGGGACTTCCCCTGTCACACAACAGGTCAGTGGCTGAGCTAGAACAGCAGGCACTGCAAACCCTGGGCTGTCAAGATGCACCCAAGCCTGTTTTCAAGCCACCAGGGCTCTGAGCTCTCAGCAGGCTCCATAAATCAAGCACTGCTCATGGCTGCAGGAACCAGAGCATCAGGAATCCATCAGTGGCAGCGCTTAACCCCTGGGAAAGGGGCTGGGGGCTTCAGGGGACATGGCAAGTCCCATGGGGTTTGACAGCTGAGTGGGATGGTCTCAGCATGAATTGAGACTGCTGGCTGCATTCTTCTTAATTAAAGAAAGGAGTAAGTGCAGACAGCTTTTCTGGGGGTGGGTGAATTAGATCAGAAGACCAATAAAGCTGGAGAAGAACAACACCCCTCTCCTGGGGCACACTATCAGTTTTAAAACTACACTTTTCACATTTTTCTTCACTTATTTTTAGCAGCAATATTTATTTAAGGCATGTACATAAGGAGGCAGAAATGCCCTGTCTGCTCCCACTTCCTTATACTTAATTTTTAAAGTGTTTACTTTGAGCATGCAGTGACCTGGAAGAGAGGACAACCTGCAAAGTGACTGACTCTGCAGGTGACTAGATGTATAGCAAGATGTATAGCAACTGTCAGAAGGGCAAGAAAAATAGGAAAGCAATGGGATGAAGAAAGAGAAAAGGACCATTCAAGCTTAGTGGTAGGTTATGAATGGCACTGCTCAGGCAGCCACAAATGCTTCCACAATAGAATCTGGTCTGGGTCCAAGTATCACTAATGTGAAGGAGCAGAAACAGTTTCCCAAAAAGAAAGGAAGTTTGAGGATGAGAGCAAAGCCAGTCCCATGTGGAATGCAGAACAACAAAAAGTATAAAGCAGAAGACACTTGGCATTCCCATTTGTTTTTAGCTGCACAATAAGAATAGCCAAAAAAAAAAAAAAGTTGGATTTAAAGCACTAAAAGATTTCTTTTCCCCTAGTCCATAGTTTATAATTAAGATATGGCACTAATTGTCTCTAAACAAAATTCAGGGGATCAGGGAAAGGATGAGCAATAAATAACATGACTATCATGGCTACATTATATTTCACATAAAATGAGTGAGGGATGCTTAAATTAAGTCTGTGACATACTTTAGATTGGAAGTGTGGGGGAAGGTAAACTTTGGGGGAGCTATTTTATAGTCACCCTTAGGGACTGTAAAGCCTTCCTCACATACTAGTGCTGACCACAGCCAGAGGCTGGAGGAGGCTGCTCACAGATGTCTGTTGGCAAAGAGACAGCCCATTCAGGAGAAGCAAAGGAACCCTCTCCCACACCTGCAGGAGAAGGAAGGCTATGGGGAGCAACAGATGGAAAACAAGTTGCAGGGGACTGAGAAGCAGTGACAGCTTGAAACTAGTTTTAATTCCTACTTGTAGTCATTTCCTTCACAGCTGCATGTGAAGCCTGCAGAAAGCAAAAGCACAGAGTACACAGAGGGTCAGGAGCACAAGGGGAGGCTTTGGCAGTGAGGTGAATTATTTGAGTTTTCTATTGTGGCCCATTATGTCAGGAGGACTGCCTGCATGGCTTGACATAGGCTGACTATTCCTTCAATAAGCTTTCAAATTATTTTATTTTTGCTCATATCCAAATCAAAGAATTATGCAGTGCAGTTATTTATTTGCTGACTGCAGTGGCCAGAGCTACCTACAACCACTGAGGTCTGAAAACAAAGCTCTTATGAGCTTTGAGCTCCTATGGCATGGGGACTGTTACAGCACAGCCCCTGAGCAGGGGGAGCACTGTGCTCCTGCTGGCTGCCCCATGAGTCAGAGTGATTGTTTAATGCACACGGTGCAATCACATTCCCTCATGGGAAATTGATCAAACTCATTACATGGATCAACTGATTTCATTAAATACCTGAGAATCTTTGCCACTCATGATGCTGCTGAGCCTTCTTCCATCCTTGGCCTGCAGCTGAAGACCTTTGAACCCTTGAATAACAGGAGACTGCCTCCTTTGCCCCACTTTGAAGCTTTCTTGTCCAATAAGCTCTAAATATTTACATGCTTGGTTATAATGTACCACTTTGAAACTGCAATCAGCCATTTCTCTGCTTAGTTATTAAAAATCTAGAGACTCATCCACCAGACCAAACATACAAAGGTTGTGAAACTTTAAAAAGGTTGGTCAGCACCAGATCCTATTTTAGTGCCATCTTAAGCTATGTGATGGTGCATCCTTCCTCCCACTCCTGCGATCTCAGAAATGCTTTCTAGGCTTTGGCCTTGATGAACACCTGAGCTAAGCTCCTCTTGACCCTATCAGAAACAATGTCTGCTCCCAGGATCAAGTGCTCTCTAACAAGCTCCTAATTTTTAATAAAAAGCCATAGAAACTTATTTTTGCTGCCTGAGTAACAATCCTCAAGTGGATCAACATTTTTGTTATCAAACTTTCAAAGAAAGTTACAGACCCAAATTGTGGCCACTTTGAAAATTACTATGACTAAAGCCAATTTCTCTTGTAACCCTATAAACAGCAGCCCTAAGTGAGACTCTTTGAGCTTTCCTGGACCACAAGGGCTGTGAAGGGAGTCCTCTCAGAGTTAGTGAACTCTCAAGATTGCTATAACTTGGAGGACCACTGCCAAAAGCTGAAAATGAAGCCTAGGCTGATACCCCCACTCCTCAAGGCTCAACACTTTGCCTGGTAAGAATATCTTCTTAGGCATCCTCTAAGGGCATTAGATGTGAGTACTTCACTGAACTTAGGGGGAATTTTTCCCAGGTATGTGTTTTGTACATGCCCCTTCAGCACTGTGTGTGTGAATGGAAATATGCTACAGCAAATAGACTATGAATGTCATTATCTTAGATTCTTCGATATGTTAAATTAATACGTAAGTTTGGCCTAACAGTGAGTTACTGTAGTGCTTATAGCAAATTCTACAGAATCTATTTTTAAATGTTTAAATTAGACTTTTGATTAGGTGTTGTGAACCTAAGTGCTGCTAGAACCTTTAGGCCTAAACAATGGGTCTAGTCTGGGGCTAAGTTTGGCAAGGGGGTCCACTCCAAACCTTGTGAATCAACAGAGGATTATCCTAACCCTTTCTCATCGTTACCCTCTTCCCATCCCCAGTCTCCATAAAGATAATTTTAGGTTGATTTAGTTTTAGATGTTGATTTTAGTACAATTTTTCTCTGTGTGCCTTAACTATCCAGTGAATAGTACAGTGAACCTTATCAATGAACTTTGTCACTCAAACTTTTTTTCACTAAACTTTTTTCACTTTTACACTAACCCTGCTTTTGCCAATACCTTTGCTGGCGATTTTTTGAGAAACCAAAAATACTCGTTTGCAACTAGCCAATCAAGTGCAGTCAGTATCATCTGCCTTAATGTCAACCACTGTAAAATATTACTGTACCAATACAGACAATTTCAGGAGCAGAGCACAATTTCTTCTACATTTTTGTTACAAAGCAGATGACACTTTTTTCTTGCTTGAGCAGGGCCTAATAACTGACAATATCTATTATATGCATATGGCTTTTGGCTCACCTCAGAAACAGCAGTATACACTCTCAGATCTTCTTGACAAGCTTTAGCTTATTTAAGACTTGCTCAATATTTTCATTTTAGCTGTTCAGAGAGGAAAATAAGGTGGGAAGAAGTCTGAAATTGTCACAACACAAAGGGCATTGACTGTAAGCACACATCTGTGATTTAAAGCCAAGTGACAGTCTATAATTGAAGTGTCTGGGGCTGCCTACGGTTTATTTACTGAATTCAGACATCCTATATGAGGGCCAAAAGAGAACAGGTTTTTACTTATTCATAGGGAAAGCAGGAGGGGGGCCTTGGCACTCCAGGTACCTCTGGTATTGAGGAACTCTTGACATGTGTCTTGACTTCTACATCAGCTTCATGGAGCAGCAGCTAAACATCATCATGTCAAACAGAAGGGTAGATGTGCCCATCACATGGGACATCCCACTGGAGGAGAGGACACAATACCTTGTAGAAAACTGCTCAAGTCTCTCCAGACAAGGTTTTCAGCAAGCTGAGAGGGCAAAGACATTTTCCAAGCCAGTGCCTCCATACCCTCATTTTCTCCAGGACCTATCACAGTATCATAAAATCATCACAGTTGGAAGAGGTGTTCAAGATTATCCAGTACAACACCACCACTGGAACCCCTAAAACACTAAACCACATCATCCAGCACCAAATCCAGATGCCTCTTAAACACCTGCAGAGATCGTGACTCCATGACCTCTTTGAGTAACATATTGTAGTGCCTGACCACCCTAAATTTTTTTTTTCTAATATCTAATCTGAACCTACTCTGTCTCAGCTTAAGGCCATTTCCTCTTGTCCTCTCACTGCAGGCATTGCAGAAGTCCTGTGTGGCTCTCAAGATGGCATTCTGGAAAGCCTTCCTTGGATATATCAACAGATTAAAAACAAATAGCTGTGATAAAGCACCCAGATGAACCCATGCTGCCATCCCAGCACAAGGCTGCACAAGGCTGGGGCAGTGGCATCAGCCCAGGCTCCCAGCAACACAGTCCTGTTTGCAACAGCTTCCAGACCCACGGGGTCAATGCAGCAGCTGGTGGAAGAGAAGGACTGCTAATGCCTCCACTGCCAGGAGGTGATGCTCCAGGCCTGACCCCAGCCTCTCCATCAGGACCATCATTTGGATATCTGTCCATGGAAAATAAAGATCTGAGGCTACAAAAGCACTTGATTTGATTAACACAGTGTGTTAATCTGCACCACCACAATGTGTCAATCCCCAGCCCCTGCCAGCTCACGTCTCTGCTTCTCGGGAGTCATGGAAGAAAAGAAGCACGATGGCTTACCACATGTTTTCCCCAGGGAACACGCAGCCTGATACTTTGGATGTTTCTACAACATTTACAGGCTTAATGCAGACACACAGAAATCTTTCTTTATATGTCCTGGAATGGCTTTTGCATGCTTTGCCATGTGGGATTTTAAGAATACCCTGTTGTCCACTCTGCCCTACCAGTGAGCTAAGAGCATGCAGGTGTTAGGAGGGATTAGCTCTTGTACCAACTTGTAGGTAGGGAGAATCGACATACATGGGCTCACACCCACACACACACTCAGATCCAGCTCAATCCCTTCGACTTAAACTGCTCTTAGGTTTGTTCACAGCTGAGGGGCCCTTGCTGGCACAGTGGATGCACTGCTCTGTTCATTAGGAAAGAAGATGAGAGTGACAGCGGCTTAGGCAGAACAGCCTGGAACAGCATCCCTGCCACTAACACAAGATCCTTTGAAAACACTGTCTATGTTTCTGTGTGCTTCAGCCAAATCTAAAATAATCTGCTCACGTGATCCTGATCTAAGGAGTGCTCTGAAACACAGTATTTTAACTATAACACTTCTGTTGTATTTTTTCAGTTAAGGACCCTTGACTTTTTCCCAGTTTAGATCTTATTACTCATTGTACTAACCTGGGGCCATCCAGCTGAACCAGTTGGCATTTCTGGGGGTAATGAAGGGTGCAGAATTAATGGGGGGCTTTGGGACTTTTGGGATGGCATTTAATAGTTTGATTCTCTGCTCTCTCAGTAAAGCCCTAAGGAGAGGAAGGAAAACACCAAGTTCTAAGTGGATAAAAACCTTGAGTGTTATGGACTTGTTGTTCACACTGTAGCAAAACTATGCCTGTTAGTGAGAAAAAATAATTAGGACCCAAATCTGCATTAAAACATTTTTGCACGATTTTGCTCTTCAAGTGTAAAACTGTTCCCGTGGTCTATTTTTAGGCATTTTACATTAAAGAGATCAGAAAAAATCTTCATTCAATTTCTCAGAGGCAAGTTTTTACAGTAAAGAGGACTGGATCCAGGATAATGATGACATAAGAGGGAAGACAGCTGCCCCTGGAAATACAAAAGTTTGGCTAAAACCAATGCAGAGGTGATGAGGGACATGCTCAGCTCAGTTGCTTCAGCAGCCAGGGTGCCCCTTGTTAGCCACAGCTCCTTTGTGCCTTATGATTACTTTCATAATAATTTCACATATGTCGGGATAATAAACTATGCAAAGTGAACGTCTCAGCACTGATCCTTTTGGCCTGGTTTTATTGAGTCAGGCATCATACTTTCAAACCGAAGTCCAGAGCAGGGTCAGGGATTCCCCAGCACCCAGAAAGGATGCTCCCATCCCTATGGCACTGCATAGAGGGGAGAGCAGGGGATGAGGAGAAGGAACAACAAAGCCACAGAGAGTGGAGAGACTTTAGTGGAAAAAGGGATGATAAGAGGAGCCACTCCTCCTCTTATAAAGCTAGTAGAAGGTTTTCTTGCATGAAACCCTTAGTAACAAATACTTGATTTTGTTTTTAAATTGCCTTTGAATGGCTGCAAGGTTATATTCCAGCAGAGCCTTGGCATCCTGGATTCAGTTTTCAGGCTGATGCCCAAAACTCTGAGGTTTTGTTTTTTTCACAAGCATGTTTTGTGACTCCTCCATGTCCAGCCATTTGTATCACCTCAATGCATCTTTGGGAGGAAATTATGTTTGCACCACAAACAGCTTCTGCATCATCCAATGTATGTTTACCCTTTCACTTGGTAGGGAAGTCTCATCCTAAACCCTTCTAACCCACCTAAGAACATGTCTTTAACTCTTCAAATTCACCTCCTGCACATTTCTACATACCAAAGAGCAAAAAATAGCCCCCTTGACCTCAGAGACATGCTCTTCAGTGCCTGGCCAACTGCATTTTGCTTGCAACTGGATGGTTCTTAGGAGATGTGGCATTTCATGCTGTTGGAGAGCCAAAAGAAAGCTGCTTGAACAACAACTTACTGCTTTTTTGCTTGACACCAACTAAGAAGAAATAACAATAGGAAGAAAAATTATAGAGATGGAAATGTCATCTAGGGCTTCTCCCTCCCTCCTTGGCATGATGCTGAGCAGCAGAGATGAATCATACAGCATTTCTTCATCCAGGTTGGGGGATGACAAGCTCCCATGATAACTACTGAGATGTGATGCCTCCCAACACTGTGCAAATCCAGGTGTGAGGGACTCATTTCTAGACAACTGGATGAGAGAACAAAATTTTGTATTTGTCTGCTTGATTGACACGATGAGATTTAGAGACCTAATCCTGAAAACCACTTGCAATACTTAGCAAAGCCAATGTTTCCAACTACATCTCCCTAATGGGAGAACATAAGCAAGGTTTAAAGCTATACATTTATATTTATTTAATTTCCTTTTGAAATAAGTACGTGAACAGCGCCCTATGCAGTTCTGCATATCTGGCTGGAGTGTTCAGTTCTGGTGTATGGCCACTGAGAGCACTAGAAAGGGCTTGGATCACTCTAGACCCCCAGGAAAAAGAAGTCATCATGAGCATTTGCAGCACAGCCCCAAGCTGCCTCTTGACCTGTTGCTGTCACTCGCCTCAGTACCACATCTGCCTCAAACCCATAATTTGGGTATTTTACCACAAAAAGAGGTGAGGGAGAAAGGGTATGAACAATCACAGTGCTGAGAAATGAACTGAAGTAGCAATTTAATTCATGCTGACATGGTCCACTGCAAGTAACGAGGAAACTTTTTATTTATTTGGTCTTTGGCAGACAAGTAAATTGGACACCTAGGGCACCAGGGAAGGCAAATCACATGTCCCATTTCAGGCAGGCACCCCTGAGCTTGTCTGATGGTACCTGACAGCCATGAGCAGTGGTATGGGACAGCTCTGCATCAGCAGGAGTCTTGTGTGCCCCACCATGGTCATTTTGCATCACTAGGGAATTATGTGGGCCAGACTGCAGTGAAAATTGTCGCCTTGATCTGGTCTAGGGAGAACTTTTGGACAAATGTCCACCTGGGTGAGAGACAGTCCCTGTATCTCCTGTACCCCTTTGGCCTGGGCAGCACTGGAGAAGGACATGGCACACAAAGACCTGTATGGACCTTCCACACTGCCCTCCCCTCCCATAAAGAAACATTCTGAATAACAATTTAATGTCATCTCTTATAGTAAAGAGTTCTAAATAATAAATTTCTGACATCATCTGGTTAGAACTTTTCATCTTGTCCAATTTCAGACTGAGTGCTGCTAATTATTTAGGCTCCAGAGCTCACAGATTCACATGGAAGATGCAGTCACTGCTGCACACCAGCAGCTCTCTCTGCAAGACCAGTCCCAGTGTGATCTCAGGGAGCCACCTCACAAGTGCACAGCCAAGCGTCTGGCTCCAGGCTCCAGGCTCCAGGCAATAACCAGCAGCAGGCACAGGGCATGTCACTGCATTCATGCAATGTTTATGGCTATTCTAGGAGTAAATAAGAGGCTCTGTCATGTCACCAATCATTTCAAGCAGCTCTCAATGATTTGAGCCATTTTCCCGATAAAGTTAAGGACATCGTGCAACTTAAGAGCAGAAGTAATGAATGTCTGATGGACCAGAGCAAATCCTGGCCCAAGCTAGTTTTTAAATCAGCCAGTTTTTGAAAGGTTATTTGGCAGGGTTGGCTGTGTGTTCAGAGACCTGGACTTCATTCTACTGTGCTGATGAACTCCGCTTTTGAACTTTCTGTGCTTTAACCCACTGCCCATTCATAACCATTCACAGTGCTACAGATTTTAAAATACTGCCAGAGAATAAACATGTATTTCAAGGTGGTGACTAGAAAACAGAAAGCAAGAGAAAGGAAGATCTGTGTAAATGGGAGCTGCGCTCATTGGCTAAGCCCTGTTAGGAGCTGGATGAATATCTACTTGGTTTGGCACCCCTTTGGCCAACAACCTGCACTGCACAGCAACGTCCCCCAGTAAAACAGCTGAACCACCAATGCTCATCCAAAATATCAGGGAGACAGAGCAGGATTTGGTTCTTGCAGTGCAGGGAGTGGAGACCAAACACAAGAGAGGTGCAATGACATGTCCTGGGCTGTAAGTCAGTCAAAAGGTTTTGACTAGTTTGATGTGATGGGCTGCAGCTCAGCAATGTTCTCCTGGTTTCATGTGGGCAAGTTTTGGCTCGCTGCTTAAACTGCTTTCTTTCTCATCATTTCTGTTTTGGTGATACCTGAACCACTCAGCTTGGGAGGGCAAAAATGTGCAGTGGGGAGCAGAGACTCCAAAGGAGTATTTTTTCTTTCAGAAATATGATTTTCTTTCATTTTTTATCAAACTTGAAAACAGTATCTCAATAGCCTTCTGCGTACTTGAATAGAGTTTAATAAATTACTCTGCTTGAAAAATGTCCATATGTTTCAGACAGTGAGCTTCTGCTTCGAAGTTTTTTTAAAATCTGTTTTCACAGTGAGAGAATAAAACCAACTGTTCTTCAACCTCCCCCCACTGCCCCCATGGCAACACCTCTCAGACACTGAACAAGGACCCAAAACCGACCATGGGCCCAGGTTCACTTTGGGTGAACACCTTGGGGCAGTGGATGCATTTCTGTCCCCAGCAGGAGAACACCACAGCGCTGCAAGCACCTTGTCCCACCCTTGCTGCCCACCCGAGGCAAGTCCACCCACTTTCTCCTGCTGTGCTCTGGATGTGGTTACAAGATAAATGTCCCTGGGATGATAAGGAAATGCATCTCACATTCACTAAAATGAGTTCCACGGTTGAAAGAAAAAGTGCTTTAGACTGAAAATAACATCTTCATTAAAGCTGATTATGACAAAAACTCAAATCCTTCCCTAATTAATTTCTTCTCAGCAGGCACTGCCCATTCACTGAAATCAGTATTTTTAGTAAAACAGTTAAATTTTTTGATGCAAAATCAAGTACTTGTTATTTTTGGTTTTAATATTTTAGGTGGTTGAAAAAGTCTGGATTTCTGCTAGCATCTTGATTTAAAAATGAAGTTGAAAAGCAAAGCAAGAGCTGAAAATCCAAATGGGGCCAATTCTTCTTTCGTTTCCTGTTCTTCCCCATTTGCATTTTATATCTGCCTCAGACTCTTTTCATATTTTCATTATTTCATAATCATATTTTCCCTTTAAAAGTAAGTTTCTTGTTACTGGAAGAACATCCTCAAAATCACCAGAGAGACACCGCAAAACACTACTGGAAAAATAATTATCCTGACTATGCAAGGCACTGTCAAGCAGAGTCAAGGTGAAACTCCTCATAAGAGAAGCAACAAAAGATTTAGGGAATTTGCCTATTAAATAAAATAGAAAACAGTATTTTTGCTATTTTTCCTCTGAATCTGTCAGTTATCCTAGCTGTTGGTAGTACCACGCCTTTGTAAAATACTGTGAGGCTTCAACAGCACATTCAACAGAAGTTGTCATTTCTAAAATGAGGAGCCAGTTTTCTCAGTTTTCTCTCTTAAAGGACTGAGGAGTCTTTTAAGAGAATTATATACTGAATCTAATGCACAAAGCCTGTGACTTATGTACAAACCATCCCAGTCCAAACAGGAGATACTGTTACTAATAAACTGTAAATAAAGGGGAAGTGGCTTTTTCGATTTCCCAATTAAGCCAGATAATACTTCCATCAATTATGTTTTTATGTGACATATTCCCAATATGGATGTAATAAATGGTATTATACCTCCTGGTTAACAGCTCAAAGAAAATCCATTTAATTGTCCCTGCACTTGCACAAAATAACACCCACTGTCTGTAAACCACTCCCTAACTCATACAGGACTGGTGTATTTCTGGAAGCCCAGCTCAGCTTTACATAACATTACTCACTAATTAGCAGCTGCTGAACACCAATCTGACACCACTTCTCTGCTCAGAGAATACTGGTCCCTCCAAAGCAAAGGCAGGACTACCCCAGCCTCATGGAAGTCCCAGGGAAGGTTGCAGGATTGCAGACCGAGGTGCATGGGGCTCCTGTGAACGGGAGTCACAGGGTCTTGGCTGGTTTCCCCCGGGAAAGCTCCAGTGAGGGCAGAGGCAGGTGGGAGAAAGTTGGTGAGAATCACCCTTTGGGGGGCTTTGATGATGGTTTGGTAAAACAGCAGAAAACCCAAAGTGCTGCTGCTGAAGGGCTGCAGCAGGATCCATGCAGCATGCACAGTAACTGAATCGATGCAGGTGAATGCAAAGGCAAGTAAAAATCCCTGCCCCAACTCAACCAAAAAGCTGAGCTGCAGAGGAAAAACCCAAAAGTGAAGCCTGCCAACTCCTCTTGAGGGCAAAAGAGGAGAAAGGTCTCTCCACCTGTGGCTACAACCTCCATCCAGGCCTTCTCATGATCCTCCACTCTGTTTCAGGGTATTAAGCAGAAACACATTCTTCATGTATTTTTCCCAGAGCTGTTTGTCTCCTGGCCACCCATTCCCCTCTATACAACCAACATGCTTTATGTACTCAGTGCTTAGCAGCTCTTTGTAGGAGCCCCCCACATGTCACAAAATACTTTATCCCTAAATTTCATTCTGCATATCCCTATTTCATTTAGGTTGCTGCTTTGCATCAAAGCAGACAGTGGCTGGCAGTTGCAACCTCATCCATCTCCCCCACATGGGCTCTGAGTATGCTCACAGGTTTGATAATTACACTTTTATTTCAGTGCAGGATGAAATGACTGAATATCTCAGTTAAGACACCAAATCCTTGGAAAAAATCTCTTAAATTTTTCAGAAGCCAGGTATTTATGAATTCCGGCCAGGAAGCTTTTGGATGCTCCACTGAATGGCTATACCTCAGGGCAGCAGCAGCAATGCATCCCAGTCCTCAGGTTGAGTCTTTCGAGGAAGCAGATGGTCACCAGCAGCCAGCCTGTAAGCTTGACCAAACTCCACTGAAAGGTCATGGATACTGCTTTGGAGGATGCCCAAGCCTGCTTTCAGACCTCTGCCGCTACATGTCCCATGAAGGGACAAAATTTTGGCAGTTTCTCCATTCCTCTGCAACAGTGATCTCTGAAGATCAAATGCAATGGGAGCTGGGACCATGCTGGAGGCTGCATTGTTTGACTGCAGACACCTCTTCAAGAACACCACCAGTGCCTGATGGCTGAAGTCCAGTGGGTGACTGTTTTCCCCCACATGGAATGGACCAGGCTGGGGCTAATGAAAACAAGCTAACATGTACCTATTTCTACATTTTAATTTCAATCAAGTGGGTGGTGAGAGAACATCTCAAAAGCAGAGCCAAACAAAAGTCACCACCAACTTCTATTCCTCAAATCTTTGTAAAGTGGTAAAAAAGAGGGGAAAAAAATCTATTATTTCTAAGGCAGGTTGCTTCTCCTAATTAGTGAGTCAGCTGTGCTAACAAGGATTACAACAGGGCATGAAAGCTGTGCTGAAGATGGGAGTATTTATGCAGGTCAGTGGGGTTTTCCTACACATTTTGATTACAACTTTAACTGCACTAAAACACATGCAAAAACCCTATCATTAAATTTAAACAGCCTGATGATATGTGGTACCAGACTAAGAGAACTGCAAATAAATTGCTGTAATCTGCCATACTGTCACTTAGTCCTGCACCTCAGCGGCCATAATTGACTAATAGGATAATAAAGTGGCAGCTATGAATCTGAAGGCTCAACTCCATTGTTTCAACACCCTTAAGGAGAAAGTATTCCAAGTTAAGAAGATGAAGCAGCCTAATCACAATCATCTCCCCCAATTCAACTTATTTAAATACTCATGTGGACTCAAGGATTACTCTGTATAAAATACAATGCCATCCTGGTCTTCCAAGGCGACCAGTGTCCAGGCAATGCCCTTGTTCCAGAGAGCCACCAGCATCCCCTGCTGCTCTCTGCCAAGCAAGCCTGTGAAGCTGCAGCAAGAAGCACTCCCTCTGGCTGAAGAGCTAAGTGAAGAACCTCAAGTTTGTGCAGCCAGGCTTTGTCTCAACCAGGAGAAATGCCCTTTTACTCCACAGAGGCCACCTGATTCTGTGACCACAGCATCAGCAGCTACCCCATTTGACACAATGGTTACTACTGGAGAGCCAACTTCACACCCATTTAATCAAGTAGATCTGCCACGTGAAAATGGTTCTGGTAAACTAGGACATACTGGATTGATGCTAGGGCAGATTAGGAGCATCCACTCTTCAGTGCTGTTTACAGAAGTGTATTTGAGGGGCTAAGAGCAAAGAAGTTCTTTTTCAAGCAGAGCAGAGGCCAATCTGGATTATAGAAATTGCCTTTTTGTTATCACAGCACTCCAACCATCCTGTAGTCATCCTACAGCTGTAATCAAAACTCAAGATAGAGACCTCCCACTATGTGTGTGTACACATGCAGGAGAGCTGGATCATGGGAAACATCCTCACCAGCACTCAAAATCCTTAGAGACCAAAGCATGGAGTAAGATAAGCAGATGTGATATGGCCACATGGGCACAGAGCAACCTCTCACGCCAACCAAGTCCTTCAAAGAGTTAAACTGCTTCCTCGTGTGAATGGAAAGCCAGTGATGAGAAATGAATAAGCAAACTGACCTCCAGGATAGAGAAGTATCTGTACTTTCGCAGCCAAACACGCTCTTCAACACAGCTTGGTGCAGGACGGAAGGCTGGAATTGGTGCCAGCCCTCCATCTCCCACGGCTTCCCTCCCTGCTGCTCCAGCCTGCGTGCCAGACAAGCACTTTATTGCTTTTTCCCCTGCCCTTTGCCTTTCTCAGACATCAACAACTCATTTAGTCTCTTCCTTATGGGGAATAAAAAGGAGCAGCAGGGCAGCACTGCTGTGCTCTCTGCAGCAGGGCTCCCCACAGCCAGTCAGCCGCTGCCAACGCTGCATTTCACCCTCAGCCCACGTCACTCTGACCACCATCAGCCTGGGTAAGAAAAACACAATGGAAAACTCTCCACTCATTTCATAGGATTTGGTTTTAAAATCTGAGGCAGTGGTGCCAGTTTTGGGGATCAGTCTCACAGATCCCCATTACCCCTCACTCCTTGCCCTCAGCAGCCATAGGGCTCCTGCCATGACCGAGGGCATTATTTCTCCATGGTGAGCATCCATTTTGCCCCAAATCCTTCAGGAAAAGCATGTTTTGCAGCACTGCTGGAGGAGAGGAGAGCCTCGCTCCATCAGGGCATCTCTGCACTATCAAAGAAAGACAGAATGTATGCAAAGGGGTGGACCTTCAGAAAAAGGCAAAAAACCTGGCAAGCCTCAAAGAAGCAATGTCGGTCCATGATCAACAGGGAGAGAGACAAACATAGACGACAGAAAAAAACAGCCAGAAATAGGATTCCAGAATCAGAGATGAGATTGCTCTGGAAGTACCCAGGGCTAAAAATCGGGATCAGAAACTACTGAAGGTGGTTTTTTAACTTTTCTTTTAAAGGACTTAGTTCCCCTTATTTAAGAATAAGGATTAACTCTTCATTTGAGCCAGAGCCTTTAACCCTACCTAACAAAAGTGCTGGAAAGGACTGTTGTTTATCTGTGATTCAGTCTGTTTACAGCACGGCATGTTAAAGCAATTAAGGGTCCTTAAAGATAAAATACTTCTGCTCAGAACACCATTAGGTTCATTTGAGCATGCAGTGTCAGCAAGCAAAACAGTATCTTTGACTCAGTGCTCTGAGAAAGCCTGAGCCTGGGTAATAACTTTTGTTTAATAATGCAAATTATAGAAAATAATGAGAACATTTGCATGCTTCCTCAACAAAGAGGGCATTTCAAAGTCTCAAGGACCAGTCTAGGCAATAGGAAATGTTCTTGTTCTCACGTGTCAAACTGCTTTGCTTTTCCTCTTTCCTGCTGACCAAAGGGTTTCATGCTGGAAATTCTAATCACGCTCACATTTGCTATAGTTCACCCGCTTGTTCTTGTCTATAGAAACCTGCAATTCAACCAAATCACCATCAACCACGGTATTCACCAGAGCACATCTATATGCCCACACATGCTTTACCCAGGAACTCCTCTGCACATCCACATGCATGAATCATAGCAGAATTCAAGGCAATGGGCAAATGCTGAAACCTCCAAAGTGTTAAGCTAAAGAAGATGAATCCTCTCGTTTTTCTCTCTGCTGCCAAGTTCTTAGCTTCACATTCCCATTCAATCATCAGATTAAAAAGGTTGATTTCCACAAACTTTGAAATTGAGTTTATTTGAGAGTCACAAGATTAGAAGCCAAGGTCACCTTCCACTGAGACACACACACTTCATGAACAGGCTAAACACTCATTAAGAAAACTTGAAAACAGAGGGGCAAAATATTTTTCAAGGTCTGGACAGGAATATAAACAACTGGACTAATAATACGCAAGCAAGAGATTTAGGAGCCCTAAACCAGTCCAAGAACTCTGCTCTGGACTGCACAATCCACCTGAGAAAACCCTTTCAGCTAACATACAGGTGTGCTGGTTTTGGCTGGGGTAGAGGTGATTTTCTTCACACTGGCTGGTGTGGGGCTGTGTTTTGGATTTGTGCTGAACACAAAAGTTGATAATATAGAGATGCTTCTGTTATTGTTGTCTAGGGCTTACACTGAACAAAGGCCTCTTCTGCTTTTTGTACTGCCATCCTGGCAGGGAAGTTGGGGGTGCCTGGGAGACTGGGAGGAGACACAGCCAGGACAGGTGACACAAACTAATTGAAGGCATATTCCAGATCACATACATAATGATTAGGATATGAAGCTGGGGGAAGAAGGGAGACATTTGGAGTGATGGCATTTTTCTTGCCAAGTCACCATCATGCATTATGCGACCCTGCTCTCTTGGAAATGGCTGAACAACTGCAAGCCCATGAGCAGCAGTGAATTAACTCCTTGTTTTCCTTTGTTTGCATGTGTGGTTTTTTCTTTCCCTATTAAACTGCCTTTATTTCAAGCCACAAATTCTCTAGCTTTTACTGTTTCAATTTAGTCCCCAGTCCCACTGGTGGGGGAGTGAGCAAGTGGCTGCCTGGGGCTTGGCTGCTGCCTGGGGTTAAACCCCAGCAATGGGAAAATCAAGGCAGAAGATGCACGTTGATGATAAAATCCAGCATCAGGTTTCCTACTACTGTAACACACACACAACATCCACACACCACAAAGACGTCATCAAATACTCACTGAAATTTGCCCAAAAAATTTCTAATAGGCTTTAACTGGTACTAATCCCTCTCCTGCTCTCCTGAGCAACTTTAGCTATGCCCAAATGCAGATGTCTGCTACCTTTTGAGGCTTTCCAGGGCCTTCTCCCCAGCCTCTAGCTGCCACTTGCTCCAAAACGGTGCAGACATCCACTGCATCCTGAATTACATATGCCAGGCCTCGGCAGATGCCTTAGATCCATTTTGTCTGCTTGTGGTGCCTGGATCCTGCCCCTGGGCTCTGCCTGGTGTTGACAAGGAAGCAAGGCTGTGCAGGCACCTTCAAACCCAGCAGTGCTTTGGCCGTCCAGAGGGTAACGGCTCTGCTGTGATTGACACACCATACCCTCATTAAAGCAGCACGGGGCTCTGAGAAGGCTTCCCTTTCAACGGTATCTGTGGAAACCAGAATGTTGATGGGATGCTGAATACCTGGAGAAAATATAAATCTGGAATGGTTTTCAAGCCCCAACACCCCACTAATGTCTCAGGATTTACAAGCCAAGTAATTCATTCATACTTATACTACTTGATCTCTGAAAAATTACTGTTTGTTTTCAAACAATTTTGCTGTATTATTCCCCATGACTCTTCTGACAAGGCAGGATGTGAAAGTTTTCAAAAACGCTATTGAAAAACTTAAAATTTCATTTGCAAATGGAAAAAAACAACAATGTGCAAAAAATAAAAGACTCCAGTCTTTCAATTTCACCTATGCAATTTTTTTACAATAGAAAGCTCTGCATTACCTACTAACTCTGTCTGTATTACAGGGCAGAAAAAAATTAATGAATAGCACTTTCTAGACCTAAAATAATAACAGTGATCAGCTCAGAAGACAGTGTGGAAAATGATTTCTAGGCTAAGTCCTGATTCGCTTTGTCACATGGGGGGGAAAACACAAAAAACCTAAAACTGTATTACATTTTCCCTAATCTACACTAAACTTTCTGCTGGATAATAGGGTCTTTGAAATGATCCTAGAACATCTTTTGAATGAGAGGTCACTTTCCTGTATATAGAGCTATTTGAATGCATTTATGCTGATGTAATATACACTCTCTCACTGCAGAGGTAAGGTTGCATTCAGGGAAAGCACTTATCAAGATTAAATTTACATTTTTTGAAATTGTCAAAAAGTGCTTTTTATGAAGAACAACTGTAGAAGCCGCACTCACATTTAGAAATACTGCAAAAAGCACTTCCTGAAATAGGCTTTACTACTCCTGAACCTGACAGAGCTGAGAAATCCACAAAGGGACTGATTTACAGTTTTTAAAGAAACATGTTGATGTCTTTGAGAATAAAAATAATATCAAAATTAATTTGGAATAGAACTTAAATGAGAGGTTCACAGACTGAACTACACACTTAGATACACCTCAGACTTAAGACCTTTACATGCATTATATATGCTTGTATATTAGCAATAACCAAGTATCTTTACTGCTTTTATGAAGGTCTCAAGACAGCAAAAATACATTTCATATATCTGAGTTTGCACTTTTACATGTGTGCATGTTATATGCTGGGGACACACATGCAAGAAATTCCTGAGATTGAAGAAAAAAGGGGTCCGAAGTTACATGAACTACAGCTTCCTCTTAACACAAAAGACTGAAATAAAACAATTTCAGTAAGGCTCAGCAGCCATCTCTGCTCTTTCAAGAATTTGCACTTTGAACTAGAACCAAATCCTGCCAAGCCTGATAAACCAACAGCCCTGAAGGACTTAAGGCATTAACAACTCTCTTCCTTTCTCCTTCAGCACACACATCTGAAATGAGGGTTACATTCTCATTTTGGATACAGGAAAATTTTATACCTACAGCAGCATTTATCAACAACAACAAAAAAAAAATACACTCTCTAGTTTAGGAGAGAAGTTAGATTTTGCAGATGACATTAGACATGTCATTTGCCAAATGGGTTGTTGCCACTCAAAATTTCTGACCACATGAAGAGAGTTATTGGAAAAATTAATCCTTCCTGGTCTGTGCTCTGAAATACCAACAATTTGTCTGAGTTACATTCTACACTGAACCTTTTCTGGTGTCTTATGAGAAATGAGTCTGGTATGTTTAGTTCAGTTGCCAGAGAGCTAATATTTCTGCACCACAAAAATTATAACATCAGTTATTGTTTCCCTCGCTAGCAATTCTCAGCAGAGACCTTAAACACTGAATGTGCTTCAAACCAGAAACGACTAAATGGTGGAAACAGCTAATTGTCAATTGCAGGGAGCATTGCTGTTGCCATCAACAGACTCAAGATTTTGCTTCTTTGGAGAGAAGGAACCCAAGCTCAAGCTGAAAGAAAGACTGAAGGAGCTTAATGTACTGCTGCTATTCCAGGACTCCATACGCTTCCTGTAAATGTCAATAATTATCTATTATTGAAAAGAAGCTAAAAGATGTGGCTTAAAAGCATTCTTATTTTGATTAATTTCTGCCACTTGTAGGCAGTTACTCATTAGACATTTAGAATAGAAATAGGTAGGTTTTGGAGATTACTATTACATTTGCAGAGGCCTAGCAAACAAGGTACTGCTTCATTTTGAACTGTCACACTTTTTCACTAGAAATTTTTTCAGAAAGTGTAAAAAAGTGGTGTGCTAGATCACCAACAATTTGGTTCACTGATATGGCTTTATTTTTTTCCTCAGATTTCTTAATGCAATAGCCTCCTGTGTTATTTTAAGAAATAAATTGTTTCAGTTCCAAAGCACTGAACAGTAACAAACAAAAAGACCAAGCTGGTGTATTTCTTTTTATGCATAAGCTTATGTATATATTTATTTATTTATTTATTTTGCTGGAGAATACAGCAAAGCATTCTCATCAGATAGCTCCCCTTAGCTCTAAAAAACTTATTCCCCAAATGCTCTTCCTTGGCCAAAATTTATTTACTTTGAGGAATATTCTACAAAGGTGGTAATTTTTTCTTCTCTCAAAGAAACAAAGAACAAAAAGAGCCCCCTCCTGACTCACAATAAAAGATGATGATTCCCATAGACTTTCCTACTTGCAAACAGCATCCTGCTCTTTCCAGCCTCCATGATTGTCTCCCTTTATCTTCAGTAAGGAACCAACACTGACCTCCAGTATTAGCTGGTGGACAGCAACACTTCAACACAATGGAAACATAAAGCAGGGTATTCCTAAGGGAGAAGATGAAACCTCCTGTGCCCAGTGAGGGTGGCCCAGGGCTGGAAGCATGATGTGTTGAAATACAACCACTGGGACAGCTTTTCCAGCCCTGGGACCATATCACTACAGCATCACCTTTCAGATAGGCTGCCTCTGAACCGGCAACAGCATTTTCCTGAGTACTTCTACACCCCAGCCACTAACACAGGTAGGAGGTATTTAAGATCTACTACATTGTTGTGCCACTATCAGGTATTGAATGCACTGTCTTGAAGAAATCTGGCAGGGCTATTCTGTGCAAAAGATGATAACATCTGCTTCTTTACATGGTAATCTGACTTCTCAAGATGATAAATTTGAACTCTCTTCTACCCTTCCTTTTCTTGCCTTGAAGAGCCAGCATGCCACAAAAATCAAGGCTGACCACCTCAGGTTTATTCTACTGTTCATCAAATAAAGCCTTTACCAGTGGCCAAAATGAAAGGAAATTCAGGAAGTGGTATTATTGCAAAGTTGCTCATCTGTTGAACACATTTGAAACAAATTACTAAAAGCACAGCACCTGTGGGTCAGTGTTGTATCCTTCCTGAAGGCTTGCAATTATGCACTGTGAAAATGATTCAAAATCGTACCAAGATGATGTTTGGTGCCAGACACTGACTACCACAGACCCGCTCACCTCTCAAAAACTGCTTGCACACAACCCCCTCAAGAGTATAGTCTACCCTGCATTAATATCATCTTGCCTCTGCATAACATATAACAAATTAAAGTTCTCTGCATCCTGCACATGCCTGAAAATACTGTTAGTCATTGTAGGAAGAATTAATGCTCCACCAGCCCTCATAACTATAGTACTCATACCTATGGAGCAGAAGACATACAAAGATTGAGCCCAACTAATTTAACCACTCTACAGTCTCCAATGTTGCATGGAGCTGAGAAGTCAGACCCCAAACCTCTGCCATTAGTTCAAAACAAAAATTCCTTTTCTGTTACAGAAATAATGGCTGATTTATAGTCAGAGAAAATAAAAGCTGGCAGGTTTAGTAACTCCTCCAAGGTCATAGAAAGTCAGCGGCTGGGCAGGAAACAGCTGGTAGAACCCAAAACTCTCCCTGCTCCTGGTCAACAAGGAATTCACTTACTCTGGTGAGAACACACAGGGCTAGAAAGTCTGTTCTCTCAAAGCCAGCAAGTCATAACATATTTCTCTTCCGTTCCCCTTTGAGAAAAACAAAGAATATTTTGAACAATTGAACATATTTTGAACAATTTCCTCCTTGCAAGCTCACTATGATGACTGTAAAAGACCAAAAGTAGGAGAAGAAAATCCATCCCAAAACCAATTATTATAGATTAAGGTAATCTTTAACTATTTAAAGACTGGGAGCAGTTGATGGTGTTTAGTAAAGCAGGGCAGAAACTCTTAAATGCTGGTGCTAAAGGGCTGCAGTGGGATCCAGGCAGCTCAAAAGTTAAATACAGTTCATTACTTGAACACTCAGTCCCAGAATGATTTAAAAACCTACATACATGGATGTATGAGGCTGTCTAAAAAAACTCTGGAAAAGCTCTTGGCAAAGGGTGATTCCCTTGTTTCTATTTGTGACCGTCTAAAAGAATGAGACAGAAAATAATAGCTGCCTCCCTGCAAACAAGTGCTGCTGAGAGTGCTGGGAACAGCCAGTGACCAGAGGTTAATTTTTTATTAATTAGAGCACAAAGCATCCTGGCTTGTCCCTCATTAGGCATCTCCAGGCAGTTTGGCTTGGCTGAGCAGAGAGCCAAGGGAGGCAACAGGCTCCTGTGACAAGGCTGTCTGGAGACAGCTGATCACACCTGCTCCAGGAAAGCTTCTTCAACCAGGACATGGCAAATTTCATCAACAGGAGTTTCTCAGGCTGCATAAAGGCAATCCCAGTGCATTCCTTGCTTTGCTGTCTGACAAGGCTCCAGAAATCTGAGCCTGCAGCAACAAACCCCATCCATTTCAGCCAGGTTGGTTTTATTTATAATAGGTGGGGAGGGAGAAAGCGCCAGGAAAGGCAGGCAGGGAAAACCACCAGGAAAACAAGCAAAGAGAAAAGATAGTGAGAGTGGGTATTGCAGAATCATACATTTAAATATAACCATGATCCACCAGAGCTCAGGGTCTCAATCTGAAGATTAGAAAGAGCCAACACTCACTGTGGAAATGAACCTTGTGGGGCAGGGGCACTTTGAAATATGTAGCACCAGGAGTGACCAAACTCGATTTTTATTTTCTTTATTGCAAAACAGACTCCCAGCACTGAAAACTTAAACCCCTCTAAATCATCCCCACATCGTGGGAAGTCAGCTGAACGTGTCCAGATGTGACTGATAAAAGAACATACAGTGCCTGCATGTACATTACTGTGCATCCTTTCCCCACAATAAGCTGCAGATAAGGAATGCTGCTTTCCCCAGGATGAGTTGAGGGGAGGTGTGTGTCTGTCCCCATGTGCACGTTCACATGCCAGAGTTTCCTCTTCTTTCATTTCTTCTTATTTTTCGTTTCTTGCTCTCCTGGGAAGACAGCTCAGACAGTGTCTGGCCTTACCCACACATAAAGCTCCTTGTTCTTGTCAAAAGCAGTGCTGGGAGAATGGCAGCACAGGCAGGATGGAATTTTAACTCTTCCTCATACAACTGGCAGCAGAGCATTCGTGCTGGCACAGGTTATGCACAACTCACCAACATTATTCACATATTTCCAAATCAGCTGCTATTTTACTGAAGTGTCAGCCAAAACATTCTTATTTGCAATTCTTAACAGGAGACTATCAAATGATACTTGCAACATGGCAAGACATCATACCAAATAAGGGACAGTTTAAAAATTGAAATTAATCACCTATTTTAAGTGGACTCTTCAGCAAGCCCAGTGTTACTATCTACTGCTTTTTTTTTGCCAGGTATAGGCAATTTCAGTCCTCAGTCATCCTTTTCAATTACTGTGTTTTAGATTCAGCTGTACTGCATCTGCCTGAAGATCAAAGCATGCTTTTCAAAAAAATTACAAAACCCTAAATAAAATAAATAAATAAATACATAGATAAGCTGAGGTTGGAACTATCCAAGAAATATAACCCAGAGTGAAGTTAACCAGCAGCAAAATTAGAAATAAAACTGATTTCTAGGTTCAGATTTCTTTTAAATCAAATTTTCAAAGTTGTGGAGAAGCTGAGCCATTGGGATGCAAAACCAAATATCTGATTCTTTAAATTACTTTAAAAGGTAACTTTATACATCAGAGCCATAAGTGTTCAAGTATTTTCAGAAAATTCACTGAAAACTCATCAGCATGCCTTTTATATGCTATACTGTAGCCCAATATGGAAGCAATAGCCATAGGTACTACATTTGCATTTTTATACCAACATTTACATGAGTAAATGAAGTGTTTTGTATGTCTGGATTCCCATTTAGGCACAAATCCCTGTTTCCAAGAGCACATTTTCAGAAGCATGCTGAAAACAGAGCCCTTAAACAATGCCTTGCTGCAGCAGCCTTCCTCCAACGTGGCAGTGAGCTTGCAATTTTAAACTCATTTTTACTCTGTATCTCCAGAGCTCTGCAAGACCCTTTGAGGATTTTAAACCCCTACAAGCATGCCTGTTTACCATGGCAATGCTACAGCTGACTGCAAATTCATTCCCTTGCAAATGATCCTCTTGGCACCACATTTTGGAATTTGCTCCATTATTTCCAGAGAAGGTATGCTGAGACCTATGAAGCATCTAGGCACGTGCACCCTGCATATTTTTAGCTCATTGGAAATTCAAGCAATTAAAAAAATTGAAATGGGGGGGAAAAAAACGGACCGTGGGAAAAAAAAGTGATTAACCAAAATATTCAGACTCCCTGCAGGAAGGATCACTTTAGTTACAGCTTCTCCCAAATAGATGGTGAGGAGAAACTGCCAGGGATTTCACACCCTAATCAGTCTCTGGGGAAGTCTGCTCCCACAGCAACAGATATAGGCTCTGGTCCTGGGTCTGCTCTGAATTTCCTGTGGGACTGGGAGTTTTTTAAAATTTCTAGTGGTTCAGTGTTTTATTAATTCATCAGCGGGTCAAATCACAGTTTAACATCAGTTTCTAAAAGGAATCTATTCCTTTCAGAAGTCAGTTGTATACTCTCTACTCACCTTGAGACAAAAGGAAAAAAAATCCCCCATGCCATTACTAAAAAAGCTCCAAATACCCACACTGTTCCTTGCTGAAGCACTGCCTTTTGCTAAATCCTGTGAAATGCTATGATGAGCTGTTTATTTCCATCCCCAAAGAATTCCCCTCAAAAACGCTGCAGCTCAGTTGCAAAATCTTTATTTCAAACCTTTGGAAAGCTGCATTTTCTGAAGGACACCACAACCTTCACTCTCCCTGAGCCCTGCAGTCCTCCTGCAGTGGGAAGCATGGCCAGGGGAGCATGGAGCTGAAGCCCACAAAAGCCAAGCAGAGCTTGGAAAGAAACCCCAAACCCACAATTCCCTTGGTGCACATGTGTTATTCTCTTCGAGTTGAATCCCCTGCTTGCCGTCTCTCAGGCTAAAGTTAGAAAAAACCTATAAAATGTCTAAGTCATTCCTCCTATTTTAAAGGTTCAGACATTAAACTATTCAGTGAACAACTGCTTTCCGGCATGAGAATAGCAGATGAATCATTATTTTTATCAAGTTCTGTATTTAAGACAAAAGTCCCCTACTGGAAAAGAAGACTGCAGAATGACTGGCTCTCTAGATACAGCAGCAGAAGGTAACACTACTGCTCTGCCATGAAGACACCACAGAATACTTAGATCCATACCCTGAAGTCCCTCTCTCTAACAGCTCCTCATCTGAAGATGGTGCTCAAGGTGTGCCCACCAGAAGGTCCTGCTCTACCTCTGGAGCTTCAAGGCCTGAGCTCCCCCACCCCCACCCCCAATAAAAAAACCCAAGGGTGAAGTTTCCAAAACTGTTCAATGTCTACGATCTCATTTGTTTTTTCCCCAAGAGTCTGGTAGGGTGCTTCTTCCCCAGCCCAGCCTGCCTGCAGCTCATCAAGAGTTGTTTCTTTCCACTTGCTCCTGCTGTGCTCTGAGTTGGATGGAGGCAAACTAAAAAAACAGCTCAAATATTGCATGCATGATACAAATATTATCAAATTCTCACACCTCCTCTGTCAGGTATGGCAGAGCACACCCTCAAGCTCACACTCAGGTGGTGCAATGAAGTACATGCTGCAAGTGGTCCTCAACACTCCAACATGATGACAGCAGCCACAGATGGAAGCACGTCTCAGCGGCGACAAAGGGGGCATTTCAATTCTTGTTAGTTCAACCATATTAAGCTTAATGGAAATGAAAAACATGCCTTTTGTCCACCAAACAAAGGCATCAGACAATAACTCTTTTAGAGTTATTTTTATTTGTGTGTGTGTACACGAAGTCTGGACTCCTCTCTCTCTACACCTTCAGTGTCCACACACAGTATCTGAACCACCTCTCTTTTTCCTGTCGTTATAATGGGTGGAGGAGCCTGCCCAGACCTTACTGGGCTATGATGCAACTTGACTGCTGTTTGCAACATGTGATGAATTTCTGGAGGAATGCAGCACTTCCATTAAACTGTTCTGCAACTGAAAGCCCCAGGACTCGAAAGCTGTTTTCCTACTTGGCTCTTCTTCAGAATGGAAATTTCTTTAACTAAGGTAGAATCATCAACCACACCAGGAGCTACTGTAATGCACACTCATGCTACGGCCTTTCAAGTCTAATTCCAGTGGTCCTTAGGTAGAGTGCCAGGACAAAATCTGCATGGCAAGGAAAGAGAACAAGAAGCACAGAAAAGTGCCTGTGATCCAGCCCACTTCATGCCAGGTCTACCCAGAAACTCTGAGACTTATCTCTCTGAAAATTACCTGGAAGAAACAGTAGTGCTGCAGGTCCACCCACCTGAGGCAGCAGGGTTGTGGGTTTCCTGTCCGGGGGATCCCACAAGAGGAGCTCAAACTGTACCCCAAAGACTAGATGGAGACTTTCTCCTGGCTAAAGGCTACAGTCAGTAAAAGGTCACACAGCACTACACTGCTAAGACAAAAAATACAGATGCTATTCAATGTGCCAAACATGAGTTAAAAACACAGTTGTGCTGGAACCCAATTAAGGCTCCTGAAATGTTCCGATGATTTGCAGGCCCAGTAATGCCAAGCTCTTTTAAACCTTTTATTAAAAATACACCTTCTCCCACAAGTCAAACAGGAAACTGCCTTCAGACACTTGGCATTAGCCACCAGGAGGCAGACAAATCTAAACAAGTTCACAGAGGTGCAGAATTAAACCTGACAGCCACACTGCTCCTCAGCAAGTAAACAGTATGGCCAAAGGGAAACGGTGAAACGTCCCCCATTTGTAAAGCCAAGCTTAATTGTAAGCAAAAATCTATCTCAAAAAAAGCTTTGAGAACTGATGGAAACCAATGACACGGCCTGTCACTGCAGGAGCCATCATGTGCTTTGCCTGGTGCCTCTGCTCTTGGGGCCGTTTGTGGCTGGTAGCTCTGGGATACTGTGTGAACTTGCTGAGGAAAGCCACCCTGGGAAAGGACACACTTGCTCCACTGTCCCAGCCCATCCAGGAAAGCAGAGGAGGAAGAAGCCAACCTGTCCCATGTCCTCCAGGATCTCCTGGAAAAGTGGGCTACTGCTAAGGGCTGACCTGCAAGAATGAACACCCAAAAAATCCCTGAAAATGTCTATGTCTAATTAGGAAAATGCTATGAACTATGGTGTGTAAATCACAGGCATCTCTACAGAATGTGAGAA
The DNA here is from genome assembly GCF_027477595.1 of Haemorhous mexicanus. Lineage (NCBI taxonomy): Eukaryota > Metazoa > Chordata > Aves > Passeriformes > Fringillidae > Haemorhous > Haemorhous mexicanus. Next base: position 144,129,232 of record NC_082341.1, read on the forward strand.
GGCAGTTTAAGGTAGCTGAATTCTCTTGACACCTCTGTCTCCTCTGAGTTATTTATACATAAATTACAGTAACTTTGCCCATGCTAACAATGCTGTCATCCCTCCCTGTGATTTACCATGGTCTTGTAATGCAAAAGCTTCATTTCCCTGGCACTTGAGAGGTAATGGGACTGGTAATGCCTGCACCCTGAGAGCTTCCCTGGCCAAAGGGGGTGGTGAATGCTGAGTGCATCTGCAGGTCATGGCAGTCCTGCTGGCCACCCCAAGCTCAGGGAGGCCGCCCAACACACCTGCATCCATCCCTGACCCCCTGACTGCTGGGGCAGTCACAGCTGGAGGATGCCTGCCCTCACCCAGCAACCAGCTTGGAGGAAATGGCATCCACACACGAGCAACTAAAATGAGGAAGACCTGGTTTATAGCGGAAAGCTGAGTAGGAAAACTAAAACACACCAGAAGTGATTTATTTCACAACAAACACATGAAGAATTAACCTTCTGTGGACATTTGTTTTTACAAATAAGGTATTTTGTAATTTGCCCTCTACATGAATTGCAACATACAGACTCTCTCCTACCAGATTTGCTCTGCTACCACTGGGCTGGCCACGGAAGCAGATGGGAAGTTCTGGGAAGGGAAGGGAAGTTCTGGGAAGGGAAGGGAAGTTCTGGGAAGGGAAGAGAAGTTCTGGGAAGGGAAGTTCTGGGAGGTTCTGGGAAGGGAAGTTCTGGGAAGGGAAGTTTTGGGAAGTTCTGGGAAGGGAAGTTCTGGGAAGGGAAGGGAAGTTCTGGGAAGTTCTGGGAAGTTCTGGGAAGGGAAGGGAAGTTCTGGGAAGGGAAGGTTTCGGGAAGGTTTCGGGAAGGTTTCGGGAAGGTTTCGGGAAGGGAAGGTTTCGGGAAGGTTTCGGGAAGGGAAGGGAAGGGAAGTTCTGGGAAGGGAAGTTCTGGGAAGGGAAGGGAAGGGAAGGGAAGGGAAGGGAAGGGAAGGGAAGGGAAGGGAAGGGAAGGGAAGGGAAGGGAAGGGAAGGGAAGGGAAGGGAAGGGAAGGGAAGGGAAGGGAAGGGAAGGGAAGGGAAGGGAAGGGAAGGGAAGGGAAGGGAAGGGAAGGGAAGGGAAGGGAAGGGAAGGGAAGGGAAGGGAAGGGAAGGGAAGGGAAGGGAAGGGAAGGGAAGGGAAGGGAAGGGAAGGGAAGGGAAGGGAAGGGAAGGGAAGGGAAGGGAAGGGAAGGGAAGGGAAGGGAAGGGAAGGGAAGGGAAGGGAAGGGAAGGGAAGGGAAGGGAAGGGAAGGGAAGGGAAGGGAAGGGAAGGGAAGGGAAGGGAAGGGAAGGGAAGGGAAGGGAAGGGAAGGGAAGGGAAGGGAAGGGAAGGGAAGGGAAGGGAAGGGAAGGGAAGGGAAGGGAAGGGAAGGGAAGGGAAGGGAAGGGAAGGGAAGGGAAGGGAAGGGAAGGGAAGGGAAGGGAAGGGAAGGGAAGGGAAGGGAAGGGAAGGGAAGGGAAGGGAAGGGAAGGGAAGGGAAGGGAAGGGAAGGGAAGGGAAGGGAAGGGAAGGGAAGGGAAGGGAAGGGAAGGGAAGGGAAGGGAAGGGAAGGGAAGGGAAGGGAAGGGAAGGATATGTCTCCACTGCAGGGCACAGTCTGGCAAATCCAGCCACAGCTCCTGGCCCAAGAAGAACTCTCCAGTCACACCCTTCCCTTCATTCCTGCAAAAACACTCTGGCTTTCCTTCCCCAATCCAGCTTCCGCTCAGACTTGAATCTGCACAAATGCAGGACCTTGGTTCTTCTGCATTTTTATTGTTTATGAGGCAGTAAAAAGATATTTATCTCATTTTCAAAGCAGCAGTCTTCCTGTGTGAGTCTAAAATTTCCAGCGTGGCAGGGTGCTGGCTCTTGGTGGAGGCTACAAAGTAAGCCAAAATTATGGGAGTTGATGTGAAGTCTGCATTTATGCTAAGAGGGAACTAGAACTTGTTTAATTAAAATACCTGACGGGGAAGTACTGGAACCCAGTAACAGCAGTTAGTCAAAGCACTGAGTCTTCTCCAGCTGGATCTAGACACAGAGCAAAACTGGGCAGAAGGATCACCATAACCCAATTGTGCACTTGGAGTTAAAAGCCTCACACTTGCCCAGCTTGGGTCATCCCTTTCCTGATGCCCTGTCCCTGTAACACACCTGGCACAGAGATACAGGGAATGAGAGGAGCCCAGATCCATCCCACAGTGTGGGAGTAGCTCCAATGGCAGGAGACCTTTTGAGAGAGAAGCCTGTGACATCCATGGCCACCATTTGCTCAATTAGCAGCCCTCTCCCAGGCAAAGACCACAAATAAGCAACAAAACAAGGAAGATAAAACTAAAAGAAGAATTTTGTCTAATATGTCAAAATAAAGCAAACAGTGCCACCATAATCATCCACATAAACTCTTCAGTTTCCAATCTTTCCCCCTATTTAAAGAAGTACTTTGCTGCTACATTGGCAATTTAGAAAGTCCCTTAAATCCCCGTAAAAAAGTAAAATTCTCCCTCACACTCAGCAGGGCTGTCTTGCTGAAGAAGATAATCTGTTTAGGAACAACTGTAACTGTTCTTGGAAAGAAAACAGAATTCTCCTTGAGAGATTTCCACCTCATTCTCAAACCTAAGTTTTACCAATAAGGCTGCTACTTTTCTTCATTGCAGGACCCAGGAGTCTTGATTTAACATTAAGAAAAAAGAGAAGGAAATGGCAAAGTGAAAAGAAACCCCCTCAGTTCAAAGAGAACTATTAATTTTGATTTTCTGTAAATAAGAGTAAAAGAAAGCAGACAAATGATTTTATACTTTTTTTTATGCCTTCAAACTATTACCAGGCAGTCTAAATGCCAGAACCTGCTACTAGCAACAAACATGGACAAGAAAAAGGACTCATTTTCCCTGGGAGGGCTGGCTGCTTTTCTAGTGGTACTTAGAAAGCCACTCTTGACCAGAAGCTCACCAGGGTATTTCTTGGCTGACAAGGCTGCTGCAAATTGAATTGGAATAATGCTAAATGAGGGGGAATCCCCTTGGTTGCATTGCTAACAGAAGCTAAAGAAAATTATCTATTTACACCTTCATGCAACATCCTCCCAAATCATCTAAGCACAAAGGTAATCAGCATTTGCCAGCGACTGCTGTGTTGCATGGCTCATGGCAACCTCACACTGGCCTCATGGGTTATATCATATGCTTCAGAGAAAAAACAATTATCACTGCAAGCCTAAACAAGTCAAATAAATAGGAGATGTGACCAAGCATCTGCACTGCTGTCCAGCAGGTTTATGAAAGCAGAGTAATTGTACTGTCAGACCTTGGAGGCATAGAAAAAGAGGACAAAAATGCACAGAGGTAATTTGATACAAGATATTTTGTATGCAAAGCAAAATGATGGTGAGTGACTCAAGGTCCAAACACCTCTAGCCAGTAAACTAGCTGCAAACCACCTATCTTCCTATTTTCCTCATTTATACACTCTGTGAGCTATTGCAACAGGGATGTTTCAAAAGAGCTGACTCTTCAAAGCAAAATGCCAGTGGGCCAGCTTACACAAATAAGCTTACACTGGGACATAACATTTATCTTTCTGGTGCATGTAGTGATGAGAATCCCCATCCCACTACACCACAGTGCTTGAAAGACAAGAACTAAGAGGGAAATATTGTGAAGAAGTGGGTCAGATAAGAGATAAGCAGTGCACAGCACTCATTTCCTGCTGGCAGGGTAGGCACAGGACAGGGCAGGAGCTACAGATCACTAGGCTCCTTCCATCTCTGCCCATCCAGCTCCCTTTGGGATAGTGAAAAACCTGTCAGTTGCCTTCTCCATGAGCTAGTTTCCAGATCCATAAAATAGAAACAGGGCTACCCAAATTTTTTTGGTAAAGCTCTTTGGGATTTAAAACTCTGTACTCTGCAAGGTTTCTGCTTTGCCATGCACATGTGCCAAACACAGTTTACAAAGGACTTTCTGAAATGAACCTTTCCTGTTGTTATTGATACACCTCACATGGGGTGGGGAGCGACTAATAGATTACAGCCTTTCAGAAAAGGACCTGATGATTACAGTGAATCATAACTGCAGTGTAAGTCAGGACAACTCCTTCTGTAAAAAAATGAAAAATAAAAACCCAAACCAAAACCAACAGAAAGAAAAACCTTAAATGCTGCCCAGCCTGGAAAGCAGAGACGGGAGGACGGGAGCACAGACTGCAAGACGCATGAAGTCATCTTTCCACTGCTGTCAACAGCTTGCATGGCCCCAGCTGACAGAGCAAAGGTGACGTGCCTCCAGAAATATGTAGGGCAATTGAGTTTCTACAGAAAGCCCAAGTGAGGCCACATTGTACCCCAGGGGAGCAGGAAAAGTCCTTGAAGCAGACAGCAGTGCAGTTCCAAGCTGCCCAGCTAGCTGTGCATTTTACCACTGAGGTGGCCAAGAGAATGCAGTTGGGAGTAGCCAAGCCAGGATTGCTGCACAGCTGATGGGGAGGACATTTGGCCACCCTGACAGTGAGCAGCAAGGAAAACACCTGAAACTACAGGTGTCATCCCACCCAAGACAGCTTCCATGGCTCTGGAAATAAAGCTGTGTGCCAGGGATGGCACGCTCCTGCTGGGCACTGCAACAGCTGCCAGGCCAAAAAGGAGCTGTGAAAAGCAAAGCCATGAGCTCTCTCCTATCTCCTGTTTGGCCTTAGCACAGATCCCATTCCAACAAGGTAACAGAGCAGTCTTTACTTCTATGAGACCCTCTGTACAAAGCAGTGAAGAGAAGATGTGAGTCCTTCTCCTACTTGGTCTGTGCTTTGGTCTCCTCCTCCCATGCTCCCAGCAGTATTTCCTTAGGCTCAGCTGGAAGGGTTGTAAATAGAAGCAGGTCAGGATGTGCAAGCTATTCAATATCTGCACCGAAAGAGGTCAGGTGCCTAGGGAACCAAAAAGGCCCATTTTCCTCCTGGAAAAGGAGCATTAGCACTTTCTTAACAAGACTTTACCCAGTTAAATTTAGCAACTCGGCACACACATTGCACAAGGTCACGCTGGCTTTTCAGAAGCCTATCTAACTTTGACATCGTTGCACCTCATTTCTTTTTCATATATTTGCGATAAACCAATTTGTCATTCATGCCTGAACATCTATCCTCTGAGTCATGTCTAGGCACAAGGATTTTTTAAGACTGGCGTCTGGGGGCATGAACAAAAAGGCCATTAATGGCAGTGGAGGCTATGGACAGTCAGAGGTTTAACTTACCCACTTTATGAAAGTAATTTGTTTTCAGGTTATTGGCGATGATGGTGGATATCAGACTCACACCACAAATAAGAAAAAAGAAAAATATCAGAGACCTGAGAACCAGGCCAAAAGCAAAGCTGCAAATGAATAACTGTGGAAAACATTACTGAAAATACTAAATATCCTCTTTCCCAGAACGGATAAACCCCTGAAAAAGAGGCCAGGTCTGGAGACTGGTTCTCCTACAGTCTCTTTTTCTCATTTCCCCATTGTTTCTTAATATTTCACATTCACCAAGTGCAATATTAGATTATGACTGGCATTTCTCTTATGTGGCTTATATTAGAGAGAGGCCCAAGCAAGAGCCAGCTGGAAGGAGAAAGGGAAAATATTTCCCAATTTTTTTCATTTAAAAAGTATCTGCTACAAAATCCACGTCTGGATTTTGCTGCGGAGACTCATCTCTATCTTACTTATTTCAATCTCTTTTATTATTTTTGCATATCATTTATTGAGTTTTCCTTATGCATATACCATTATGTACACTCAGGTTCCCAGATAGTCTTGCAGCCAATAAGATCCTTTTCCATCTAAAACCAAGAAACTTACCCCCAGTCACCTCCAGCCCCACTTTGGGTATAATGAATACCCAGTCTCCTAGTCATCAGTTAAGCTGGATACTGCATTACACTCCACTTTGGTTTTCTAAGTTAAGCAATGCCTTTCCACATGCTTTTGGGTGGATAACCTGTTTCTTGGCCATTGTGTTATTTTACTAATGAGCAAGAAGAAATAAAACATGTTTGCATGCAAGTTAAATTTTCCCCCTAATTTTAAGGTCTTTTATGCTGTTACACAACCTAACATTTTGGAATGGAAGGTACCATACAAACATTTAATCATACGTATGAGAATATTATGTACACATTCTCACTTATATTTTATTTATATGGTCATATATAACTCAAATTAAATGAATGAGCTTCAGCACTATCGCTTAAACAACATCACCAGTCATTTGTGCATTTCTTCCTCTGAATTTTCCATGAGACTGACAGTGATTGAAAACAACTGCACCACCAAGGTCTCCTTGTTAATGGATGTGTCAAAATCCCAGAGGTAAAAGTAGTGACTGCAGCTCCACACATTACACTGCATTTCTCTTCCATTTCACAGCACAGAGTTGAAGTTATTTTTTAAGCCATATGGTTTTGCTATACTTGCAACCTACAGCCAACAGTATACTTCCAAGTGCATGAGCAGGCATTTACATACATGGAATACAAAACTCAGTCTTCCAGTACCCATTTACATATGTATCCTTGCACACACATGTCAGACTGATGTATAATGAATGCACTTAAGAAATCCCTTCCGATCCTTGAGATATTGGCACCTCCAGCACAATGTTCCATGTTGCAGTGGAGGCAGGTATCCCCTGCTCCTTCTACATACTACTGGGAAGGCATAAACTGGTCTACGTAAGCATTATGTATTTAAAATATATTGCACATTTATGCCTAGAGAAGTATTCCCCATGCATGCATTTTGAGCAGCTTGTGCACAGATTGATGTATATATCACTGGTACAATCTCCTAAATCAGTTGCCCCTAAATTGAATCTCCCCTGCCACAAGCATCTCATATGAAGATGTTATAACTCAGCAACAGTACAATAACCACCTCTCATGACCTAGTAAAAATTGCATGCCCCTATTTGTGACCCCACTGCCTTAAAAGTCGATGGTGCACAAAGCTGCTGTGCTCAGTTTTACACCTGTGCCTGGAGACAATCAGCCAAGGAGTAACTGGTAGCTAACCAAAGCTGCATATACTCAGACATAATGAGCACTGGCACCTCCCTGGGTGATCTTCCACTACATGAGGCACAAAAACCACAGGCACCTGCAGTCAAATCAGCCAGAGAACTAAGCTGGGGACTGTCTCAGTACCCACTGATGCAGCCTCTGCCTCCATCCCCACTCCAAGGCTTATCTGTGAACGTGACAAAGCTTTGAAGCCACTCTGGATACCAGCTGGAGAAAGTCAAGCCAGGCTCCTCAGCTGTTCCACATCACATACTGCCCAATGCACTTTTATTTGTTCTACAAGACAAACAGAAAGATAGATAAATAATGAGAGCTGTTGAGACACTACCTTTTATTCAGGTTTTTAATTCACACAGATAAAGCATTGCTGCCTTTGTGGACAGTCTCAGTTGTCCTGAGGTTCAGCAATACAAGCAACAAGAAAAATCAAGAGGGGGTCATTCCCAAGATTAAGAGCTTCGCAGACAGGACATGGGCAATTGATTTGAGTTTGGCTGGGTATTTATCTTCAGCAGGCCAGGCAGCAGGGTCACACAGCACCAATGCATACAGAGAATATATGCTGGGCAAGAGAATTACTGGAAGGCTGTAAAACACAGCACGGGGTCCAGCCAGCATCACATCAACCAGAAGAACAGAGCTCAAAGGGTTTACAATGCCAAAGGAAAGCTGTGAAGTGCTTAGTGATGGGTTCGATGTCACTGTCATTTCTCTTTTGTACAGCTCTGTTATTCAGATGCTGCAACACAGGCCTTTTTTACATTTCATGGCTTTTCTGAAAAGGTTATTTCTATTCCGCCTTCTTTTTCATGAACTACATCAACATGAATTTCAGCATTAATTCCCACAGATTACTTGATCTGCAGATGGTTAAGCACATAAATATCCATGTGTGCCAATCATGTAGTTTCAAGGCAATCATTCAAATATATAAAGAAGAGCAGATAGGTAACAGCAAACATGATAACAGAAAATAACAGAAGATGCATCCTCTTCAATATTCTTTTAAAAATAAATACAGGTTAAAATATACAGTGGTAGAAACATTCTTGAGATTATTAATGAAGTATGAAGTGGGATGATTTCTTTATGTTTTATTTCTTACTATTGCTTTAATTAAAGAAATGAGTGACAGACAAAAGAAAACTGAAAAAACCTGAGGTACTTGTGTTCATATTTGTCTCCAATGTCATCCACAAGGCTACTGCACTGTAAGTCCTCCTTAAACACCTTGAGACTAATTTGCCTATAAAGCCGAGGAGGCTTATTTTCCCCATGAGAAAGAGTAATTTCATTCTGGAAGCAATGTGCTACACAAGCAAACCCAGAACCTGGCAATGGAGAGGCTGTGTGTGAATGCAGGGCGGGAGCACAGCTGCTGCAGAGGCTGATGAGATGGATGGGGGCACTGCTCCCCTCCCAATGCCTGGTCCCCAGCAAGACACACCCAGAGACCCCGTCAGCAGACAACCCACACCTCCAGACAGATGCACCAGCACTTCAAACCATTGAAACTCCCTCACACAGAGAGCCCAGCAACAGAATCTGGGCCAGAACACCTATTTATTGCACTTTTAAAACATGCATGGATGCAAGGAGACACTGTGAAGAGAGTTGGAGGAGATGTTCTCCTTCTTCCACCCATCACTCCCAAAATAACGTGAAGAGATGAAGTACTACAAAAATGAGTGGGGAGGAAGAGGTGCTGCCCACAAGCCCTGCTGGCAAGGCTCAGGCAGCACTGCAAGGGCAGCACAGGGCACAGTTCTGTGCAGCCTGGGACACACTGCCTGCAGCAGCTGGGGAGGGTGAATGGGTAAATCCTGTTTAGGGAAGCAAACTTTTCCATGCCTACCATGAGGTTCAGAAATTAGATCCCTTTGTTTTTGGAAAGAAGTAATTCTAACTCACTCCATGCCTGTTACAAATGAAAGGCTGAGGAAAAAGGGAAAAGGCTTAAGATGTATATTAAATTTAAATACAGACATTTGTAAAAAATTAATCTCCAGTATTTAACTGCAGAGCTGTACAAATTGGTGCTTTCTGTTTACACAGGAGGCTTATGCAGTCAATTCTCACAGTTCAGCGGAAATTGTATTTTTGCATTTAACTCTATTAAGCTTATTTTTCTGTGACAGAGAGGAAGGGTCCAGGGAGCACAGTGTAGATTACACTCAGAACAGATATTCTACAAACATGTCTGGAATGGTTTAACAAACTCCTAAATTGACAGCAGCCAGGATGCAATAGCTTTCATAGAGAAAGGGCTGGGAGGAAAAAATTAAATAAAACAGGTCATTGTAAGAACATTTCTGTGCCTCTCAGATGACAAGCTGCTGCAGATCTGTTGGTTAAACTGGGGATGCTTCACAAGCAAATGACAGCTGCTCACCTTCTTGTTCCACTGTCCTGGTCACCAGCTGCACACCAGTAGGACTCCTGAGGCAGCTCTGCACCACCAGCACACTCTCCTGCCCTGACCACTGCCCTGTGCTGGCCCTGCTGGAGCCTGGCCCAGCCCTGCTGGCAGGAGTGAGCAGCTTCAGTGCATAGAGCTGCAGCTCCACACTCTCTATCTCTCCAATAGCAGCACAGGGTGCCATTTATCACTGATCCTGTGCTGGGATCAATCTAGCACTATTTCAGCTGCTCATTAGTTTCTCTCTCTAGATAACACTCCAGGTGAGGGAGGGAGGGACAGAGGGACCGAGGGAAGGAGAGAAAGCAGAACACACTTCCACTTATCTCTATGGTAATCTTAACATGTATTGGGCTATCAGATACAAATGGGATTTTAAGATCTCAACAAACTTCTAACAATATTTGAGAGGGCAACATAAGAGTATTATTATGCCTAAGAATTATGTTCTTCTTATTGTTCTTTTAGTAAATAAAAGCTGGAAAACTTACACCTAAAAATCCCCATCTTGCCTGTGAAACATTTGTTTCAAGGAGGTGCTCTGTAATGGCCTACAAACAACCAGGCTTGCACAGAACTGATGTCATGCTGTCAGATGCAGAAATCTCTACTATCAGTCAGGCTGATTAATATTTGAAAAAAGCCCCTATCTCTACGTACACAGGAAAATATGTGCAAATGAGATACAGCAATGTAAGGGAGATTAAGAATCCAGTACAACATGAGATTAAAGATATTGCTTCTGCCTGGGTCTGAGGTCAACATCACTTGCTTTTCCCAAGATGCAAAAGTGTCTCTCTCAACTCAGAGTACTCTAAGGGACGTCCAAGGCTTTTTGGCTGACTTCAGTTGCAGGAGATAACCCAGGTCTTTTGGTCTGGTGGTGGGTTGTTTGGAGTAATTTTGGCTTCGATACAATGCAAGCTAAGTATCAGATGGAGATGAGATGCTCTTAGTGCCCTCCCTCTAGGAAATGCAAGGTCTGGAGGAGGATTCTGAGGAGCATAGAGCAGGGCTGCTCATCCCAGCACTTGTGCAGTGGGACTGCACTGGTCAGAGGTGCTCAAGGGATGGTAGGACACATTTGTCAGAACCAGCATCTCTATAGCTTAATGTTGATGGAGCTCTTGTCTAAAGAGCACATGTGATGTCTGGCCATGGCTGTCTGTGCAACACTGAGAGGCTGCCATCAGATTTGCCAGCCCCCTTGGTGGCAACAGAGCAAGACAGCCTTCAATGGCCTGGAGCCATCCAGTAGGCAACAGCTGGCAGCAGCTCTGGGTCACTGTCAAGCCCTGAGTTTGCCAGGGAAGTGCTTCTGTTGACTGACCTTTCTAATCCTGCTGCATCTCATATGCAGCACAGCAGTTCGAGCCAAAGTGCTAAAGTTAGGCTTGGGAGTGCCATTCCTCGAAAGCCTTATCCCTCTGACATAGCTCATCATCTGAAAAAGAGATTTTCTCAGTCAGCTGGATCTGCTCTGAGTGCCTCTCTCTGTAAGGAGGCCAAGAGCTGGGATTCAGTGGAGATGAGGCCAGATACCCTGCCCTTCCTGCCAAAAAACATCAGCTACTGGTATCAGGTGCCTTGGCTAGTTGTTCCCAGGACAAAAGTTGAAGCCCATCAGCCCAGATGAGTGGATCTGGATGTTCAGCTACAGCAGTTAGGAGCTGTTTGCTGGCACAAGGCTAGGCAGGGGTACTGCTGCAGAGCCAGGCACCCCCACAGTGGGCAGTGTGGCTGAGGCTGGTGCACAGCTGCTGGGGGGCAGCAGTGGTGTGCCAGCACTGCCGCTTCCCTTTCCTTCCCTGTCTTGTAACAGAAGTTTGTAACATAAAAGGTCTTAAAACAACAAAAAAAGCCCAGACAGCTCTGCTTTTCTGCCCCTTTGTAATGACATGCTGGCCTCCAGTCCATACAATAAGAACCAAAGAAGGATACAAAGGTCATGCTAGAGGAACACAGCTCCCCTGACTTCAAAGAGAAATGCAAAAACACTGACAGATTATGGCTTAAGATTGCCTGTAGGTTTCCTGGTGACACATACCACTCACATCTCTGTATGGACCTGGCCTCCCCACAGGTCAGCATTGCTGCTCTGCTTGCAGCTCCCAATGCTCCATAAAAGTGCTTTTTTTTTTAATTCTGCTTTTTTTTTTCTCTTAAATTTAATTGCTTTCATTTACCAGCATGTCATGCTGGACATCTGACATACAAGAACTTTTCAGACCAACACAGGAACAAGCTCATGGAAGTGTTCAGGATCAGACTGGATAGGGCTCTGAGCAATCTGATCTAGTTGAAGATGTCTCTGCTCATTCGTGGGGTGGTTTGAACTGGATGACCTTTAAAGATCCCTTCCAACTCAAACCATTCTGATTCTGTGATCTCAGTCAAAATATGGACTTGAGGCAGGGCATCCTGTGCTAAAAGGCTGAGCCATAGCAGTCACTTCCTCTCTGAAAAAAGGCAGCAAAGACTAAAACCACACTGACATCAAACTGTCTGACAAGGACTCTGTTTATTTCAACATGTGAACAATCAGACACAAATACATCCATGTCTGCCACAGCTGCACTCGGTGTTACAGCCATGTTTGGTAAAAGAAGAGCAGTCAAACCCAGGACACTGCACTGATTATCTAATCATACAGAAAAAGTAAATTTTCAACTATATTCTACATAAATTATTTATCACACTCCATTTCAGAGCCTTTTCTTTCATGCAACTCTGATGAGTAATGGATGCAAAGCAAAATTTTGAAAGTACTGGAGTACATGACAAGCCACCTAAATCCTATTGACTTCAATAACACCTAAGTCAATTCTGTCATACTTAAATACACATAAAATACCTTTTACATAGTCCTAAAACTGTATTTAGAGTGAAAGCAAAGTCCCATGGTGTGAACACAGGTTGTCAGTCCTGAACTGGAACTGATGGCAACTCTGCAGAAGGGCTTTAGGAATTCACTTCCCTGCCTGCAATTCTTGCCTCTATACAGAGGATAATAATAGCAGGGGTTTTACTGAGTATAGTGGGGTTCTGTTGGGATTAACATCTAAGAAGCACAGTGCAATCTAAGTGTTACATTTGATTAGGAGCAAACTCTGACACAGAAAATATCTAAGAAAAAGGTTGTATAAAAATCACCATATGAAAAACAGCTCTCTAACACAGTGTTCTACCCAGCACTGTGAGACCATCCCAAGTGGAAACCTTCAAGCTACGATTTGGCATTTCTACATAAGATTTTTCTACTCCTATCGCTTTTTTTACCCCCCATGTGATTAACAGCTTTATTAATTTAACAGCTCCTTACTTAAGAGGATTCCAGCAGCTTACTGGTAGGATCCTGGATAGACAGCACAGACTGTACTGTATACAGAAAGGCAATCTAAGCTCATCCAGATATAACAACTTCACACAGTACTTAACATAATCGAAGACACACAATAGAAGTATTCTTCCTAAACTAATCAAACCATTAAAGCGTCAGCCTCAGCCCAGATCCATGATGTGTTGTGTTCAGCTGGTGGGGAGTCAACTCAAACAGCATCTCTCTAAACCTCCCTGATTCAGGGAGTCTGACCCATACTTCCCCATCTCCCTCCTTGGTTCTCAGTGCTGCTAGCTCATGTAAAGCCTGAGCAAGCAGATATCCTGGCACTAAAGCGCAAAGCAGAGGCTTCTCAGCCCCCTCCCCTGTGGGGCTCTCACCAGTAATAATTCCAAAAGAAAAATTAATAAAATACACCCAGGGATGCAACATGCTTTGATGTGCTTGGTTCAAGTCAACTGCTCAACAAATCAACCCATAAATAAACACAAGAGAGAAACGAAATAAAAAAGCCCGGATAAAACACGTGGCAAAGCAGGAATGGGCTGGGTGTGCCAGCAAAGCAGCACATACCAAAAGTCAGACTGATTACTCAGCAAGCAGGAAGCCGGTGTCATGATCTGACTCACATTTCTGAAGTCACTCTGGGATGACTACAGTATCCAAAGCCAGAGATGGCTCAGATTGCTTTTAAAGAGGTAATGCCAAAACTATGAACAGCTAGTTTACAAGTTCATGGGAATTGCGTGACTTTTTTTACTTGACAAACATTCAGCGTGTCAGAGAGCAACCTTCTTACCCCTCTGAAAAATGTTCCTCTCTCCCAGAGACAGCTCCAAGGACACTGCACCCAGCACGATGCAGGCGTTAGCTGTTCCAAGCCCTGTGAATGCTTTCCTTGGTGACTCCACTCACATGATACAGAGATTTCTTTTTATTTTCTTTGGAGCCAAGTTTTATGAAAACTTTTCTTAGGTATTAATGATGCTTTTAATAACTTCCTTTTCCCTCCAGTCTCATTTTTCTGAAAAGCTATACTGCTTTCTAGCACAAGCAATAAACCTGGCACCAGACAAGCCATGCAACAGCCCAGCTCCTGTCCCTGCCCCAGCCCCTGGGTCCCCCCCAGATCCTTCCCAGTACAGAGGCAGTGCCTGCCCAGGAAGGCTGCATGTGCCGGGGCAGGGCTGCTCTCACCTCCTGCCTGTAACAGCTCATTTTACCCATCCTTTCTTAACACACAATGAATTCACAGTTCTTCTTCGGCTTGATTTCAACAGTAGAGACACAGGGAGTACAATTATTGTGTTTGCAACAGCCTTGTCCCCACTTTTTAGCAAAAGGAGCAAAGCTCAGGGGTAGGCTTGTCTGGTGACTCAGCTTTCCACTCCTCATTCCCAAGAACTTGGCTCCCCACTCTGCTTTCCCTTGGGTAAGCAGCTCATGTGCAGTATTGCATCTGGCTGGATGTGCAGAGCTGCTCACACGGTCCAGGGAGGTTCCTTCTGGACCACAAAGGATGTTACTTATCATGCCAAGAAGAAAACTCCCAAACATCCCATTCCCCAGAGAAGCTGTGGGGAGGAAAATCCATGCATTCTTTGACATTGAAAAGGAAGAAATAGGGCAGAGTAACATTTCAGTGCATACCAGAGAGAGCAGCTCAGGCCAGAAGTATCCCATGTGCAACACTGTTTCATCCCTTTTGGGGGGCTTTGGTCTACCAGGCATTACCTTCCCCATCAATTTTTTTCTGTATTTAAAGTCTGAGTCTCAGCACCATGGTACTCCCTCCCTCCCAGGGTCTATGTCCCCACTTCTTGGCTCTCCAGATATCTTGGCTGGTGAAACATCTTGGACTTGTTCACTATTCCCCTGCATAAACTTTTTATTTCCCTGTGCCAAAAGATTTCTATGGAAATGTTCTTGTAACCAGAGCCTCCATTCTCAGAGCAAGGTGTATTTATTCCGGTGACAGTGATCCTTCCCGCACTCACCAACCTTTGAATGCCCAGTCTCCTGCAGGAAGCCCTGAAACAGGCTCATGCATACAGCAGTCATGTCTGATTTTCTTCCAAATTTTTCTGTTTCCTTTTTGGGATAGCACTGGCCCCTAATGATCTTTTCTTTGTCCTTCCCACTCTTCTAGCATTACTCATACATAAGCTGAAGGACACCTACAACCTGCACAACATGAAACATCCTGCAGTCCTTGCAAGAGTTTCCTCCTATCAGTTTTAACCACAATGATTTCTTACTCATGAGGAAGTGTGAATTCATAAAGAACATACCAGAATGTCTCTCTGGGGTATAATTTTGCTTATTAATTAGTTTAGGATTAGAAATAGCATCAATGAGGTTCAACTGAAACATCCCTCTGTTCTGTAACAGGAAATCCTCCCTGGCTGATGGCCGAAGCTATTGCTGAAGTCAGATAAGATGTTATCAATCTCTTCTGGTCTTCTTGGTAGGAACTGACAAAAAGATGTGAGCCAAGAGAGCCTTCTCCCATGTGCCGCAGCTCAAATATGCTACAAACTCTGAAGGTGTTCAGTGAAGGTGCTTATGGGCTAAACTGTTTATCTACTTGCTAGCAAAAGGGACTCTTTCTGCTAGTCCTTCATATTTCCAGGGAAAAACCTGCCTTTTCCACCCTCATCCTCATCTGAAAAGATACACAGTGTAGAAGCTGACAGATGGAAAACACAAGGGAAACACAAGGCATACAATAGGGTATCACAAAAGACTAACAAATGGGAGAAAGAAAACACATTTTTTCCACAGTGTGGTGTGATCTTAGCCAAATAATCATAGCAGGATTTGTGCAGGTTCATAACCTGCTTCAATAAACAACAGACTTTGCTCCAGAAGAGAAAATGTCCCTAATAATTAACTTTCAAGTTGCTCTGTGGGATTTTCTGATGATCCCGTGCTGCCATTTGGCATCTCTGCATGGGACTTTCTGAGCCTGACTCACATCTCATTATAGAGTTTCCTTGCACCACTATAATGTAATCAACTCCAATAAACTTACTCATAATTTACATCAACCCCAGCAAGAAAAGAGTTGAGTCCTCCATCAGTTCCTCATTCTTAAGCAAAACTTATTTTTTAACTTTGTTAAATTGCGTTCAGCACAGCTTCTCAATTAGAAATGTAGACATGTAGAAAGCTAATGCAAAGATTTTATTATTACAGGGAAAGGAACAGACTAATTAAAGTCATTTATAGGATGTCCTCTTCAATATGACCACAATGAGCACTGCACAAGAAAGACATGCACAAATCCATATGAGAATTATCTACATATATGCACAAAACCCTCCATCCACACTGACAGAAGCATTGCAATTTCATACTCTTCAATGCTTTTTATGAGTCCTTAAACATCCCATTCCCCTTTATTTTTAACCCAGGGTTCACATAAATACGCTTTTCTCCTTTTCACACTAAATGATTTTAAAAACCCCACAATTAAAAAGAAGACACTTTAGAAGAAATCATCGACCTTTCTGGGCATCAGGGAAAACAGCAGGAATGCTGCAACAGCACTAGTAGGCAGAGATGTTCTGTCTAACCCAGGACATCCCTACACAATGCCTGTGCTAATGTCCTCCCCAGCCAGGCAGCAACTTCCCCTAAGCCCTATTCCCTATCCCAGATTTCCATGGGAATGGCCCCAAGCCAGGGCCCCATCAGTGATGCGCTCTGCTGCCCCAGCAGCCTGACCTGCGCCTGGAGCTGGCCCTGCAGGGACTCCATCCCTGCAGAGCACAGCTCTTCCTACCTGGTGATGACTGAAATACTTAAAGACTGTCAAGAATTCAGAAAATGTGCATTCAGTCTCCAGAAGACTAGGTGTTCATTTCTCCTATGAATCTGACCCAGCCTCTGAGAAGACAGACACTGAGTGGAGCTGGCCCCCAACTCTGGCTTTATGTGAGTGGCAGGTGCCCAACATGAATTAAACTTGCTTGGTTTTACAGCAATCAGATTTGAACTGAGATCAACAGAGTAGGAACAATCTCAGTGGTTTTCTCCGTGGCTCAGTTGTTTATGCATTTTCTGCCTCGTGTCTCCAAAACGAGTAACCAGCTTCAAGTGCACTTGCACAGGCATTATGAATAGGAATAACGCCTTAAGCAGCTGCTAGTCATTCAATTCTTCGAGGATTATGAGTCTTGCTCCAGTGATCTCTGCTTTAACCTACCCATAAAACCAGCTGTGCATTAGCCCTCCCCATTTATGGTCACTGACACTTCTCGGGTGGTGTTTAGATCTAAACCCAGGTTGTATAAACAGCACAAGGCAGGCTGCATTGTGATTTCTTTCATACACACAAGCCCCAGCTTCTTTCTTTCCATAATTTAAAAAAAGGCTCTCCATTATTTTGTCCTTATTTGCTTTTCAAATAAGACGGCAAGGCACTTCTAGCACGGAAGGAGAACTGCACTTGGAAAGATTAAGAGGGATAATAAGCACAAAGATCATTTATGCACCCATGACCTATGGTGAGGGGACAGAAGCAGGAGAGGAGGAAAACAGGAAATCTCAGAAGCTAAGCTCTGTGCCTTATAACTGATGCTGCTGGTCCTGCTTCCCTCCAGCTTGGTTCTGTTCCCCTTCATTACATCTGCTGAAACAGCACTTGGGAGCTGCTGCCTGTTGCAAATATTACAGCTTGTGGCTCAAACTGATGGTTGAAGCCTACAGGTGCCATTGTCCTCTGGCTGCAGAGCCCGAGCCACTGCCAAGGACCTCCCAGAGATTCATCTTTAGCTTGAGGAATAGAAACCAGTAGTTTGCAGCTGATAATGTTGGACTCTCTAGATATTTTGGTAATGACCTTCCCAACAGTTTATCCTCTAGTCTATGTTGCAGCTTGACAATATACTCTCTAAGTCCCAGCTAAACTAGCATTTAAGAGCATGACATCTATCCATACTGGGATGGTGAGCACTGCCATTTATTTGAGGGTGCTTGGTTTTGGACTAGGGTGCCTTTTTTCTGCCCTATTAGTTAATGGTGTTCCAGCCCAGAATTGTCTACTTTTCAGGAAGGTTGAATGTGAAGTGCTTTAATGTCTTCTGGATTACAGTTTGGCATGCAATCATTAAACTAAGACCAAAAAAAGGGTAAAAAAACCCCCAAAACAGAACACAACTCTGGAACACAGAAAAAGTTCTAAGAAAAAAACAAACACCTAAACCCCACAATCTAAAATATGGAAAGGTACGTGGGGTTGCAGGAGCATGAAACCTCAAGCCTTACAAAGTGAGTCTGAGGCTCTCACAGTTAACTACAGGCAGGAATTCACGTCCTGCTCTGCTTAGCCAGAGCAATCTAACACTAATTTTATACCAAAGAATGCAGCCTCATCTTACACTCCTCAGTTTAAAAAAAAAAAAAAACAAAAAAAAAAAAACCACCACCACCAAAACAAAACAGAACATGCCTAAAATGCTTCTGCTCCTGTCTAGACTTATACAGCCAAAGGGAGTAATTTTCCTTTTTGTCCAAGCTATGAACCATCCAAGGCAATCAAGGGATGGTGATCGTGGAGGGGGATGCAGGGCCTGCAGCTGACCCTGCAGGGGCAAGAACTGTGTTTAAAATAGTGAGCAGTGCTCTGCAGCTCCATGTTTGCTCTCAGGACACCCATCAAGCCATCCTTCCCCAGCACTGTAACTCCTTCCTTGGGGTGAAGTGATAGCAGTGCTGCTTTGGTACAGAAAACATCCAAACTGACATAAGAGAAGCAAGCTGGCCATCCTTCCTGGCAGGGTCCATATACCTCACTTGATCAGGGCACAATCTTCCAAGCTGTTGGCTTCTTTTCCAGATTAAGTGGCTGCCCTGCCCACAGGGGATGTTCAGGGAGTGGGCAAGGGATGCAGCTGCTATGTCAACCCCAACCCCATGAGGACTCCCACTTAAGGCAAGGCATCTGAGTGGTTTAAGGTGTAAGGTGCTTAAGCATTTACATTGCATATAATTGCAAACTGCTCTCAGTAAGATAAGGTTATTGGGATTAGTCTGCCCAAGTGATCTTATCCATTTAACCAGCTACTAGCTTTACTAAACACAGGGCCAAAAAGCAGCTAGGCCAGCCAGGGCAGAGCAGCCTCTACATCAGACCTCACCACTCAGCATGGCAGACTGAGCTCTCAGAGTCCACTGGGACAGAGAGGCAAAGCACACATGTAAAGAAAAGACCTTACTTTAAAATTATACAGTAACTATTTCAATGGATATCAGGAGCCCTCAACCTTCTTTAAATATCTAGGAAGCAGTGGGGTAGAAGGAGGGTTGAGGAAGCTTGGCAGAATATTACAAAGTGACTATATTAAACCCACTTGGAGAGGTAAGTGGGGAATTCTTATGATTTTAGAAAAAATCCCTTGTAAACAGAAAAACTCAGAATGATTCAGAGATATTTGACTTTAAAAAAATACATTAGCTTTAGCCCATAGTGGAAATTTCTGTTCAGAGAAACATCTGTGTTGATTTAGATATCTGTGAAACCTAACATGTTCTCTAAGTAGCTGCACTTCAGCAACAGAAAACAAAAAAGTGCAAGAAAAGCTCCTGTCACCTTGTACCAGATCTGGATCTCAGTTGCACAGATGCAAATGTAGAGGAAACAGTGCTGACTTCAAAGGGAAGACCACTCCAGACTTACACTGGACTCAGAGATCAGCACCTGCCCTTCTAGTCCCAGCCCAATATGCAAGCAAAATACAAGAAGTGGGGAAACTCCATTGCCAAGGGCACCGAGTCACAAACCAGGGGTGTGGCTGGAGGCAGACAGGGCACAGCAGCACTGCCAGCACAGAGCCAGGCACCATGGGGAAATGGCTGAGCCTCTGCTTTCACCACCACCTTTTCTGCTGATGCCTGGACTCCGTCACACCTGAATTATCAGCTCCCATACATGATACATTTTAAGCATGGCACACCATGGCACAGCATGGCAAATATTTGAGATCCAGTCCAACCCTCCTCCCAGCCAGTAAATGTCCAACATAAAACTACACCATTGAATTAATGAAATAACCTGAAGGAAGTGTCTAAGAGACTGTCAGGCATATTAAATCAGAGCAGCAGAGGGCTTGAAAGACTGATATTCCTGACTGTCTGATGCTCAGGTTAATGTTCCTGAACTTTCCACACATTAAAAACTGGATATTGCCAACAAAAAAGCCTTGCAGAGATAGATACAATTCCAATACCATAAATACCAGGCATTAAAGAGTACAATAGAAAGTTTTAGGAATGTAAGTTATTGAATCAAAGCTATTTTTTGTATCAAGCATATCAAAAAGGATAATATCTGCTTCTTAACAGAGTTAGTGGGGAGGGAAACAAAGAAGGACTTCCAAAGCAAAGGGATGGAGCTCTCCACTGAGCTCAGCAGAAGCTATCTCCAAGTTCTGAAAAGCCAACCTCAGCATGGCTAAAACAGTGACTTGAATGTGAAATGAAAAAAAAAAAGTAACTAAAATGGTCTCTCTTGGCTGACAGCTGTAGACAGCCACCTTCCTGACAACCTCTGTGACAGCAACAGTCCATAAGCCAAGAGTAAAAAGAAGGAAAGAAGTATATAAAAGTAATAGTAATAATATAATGCTGTCTGTGTTCAAAAAAAGTTTTTTGTGATCAATAATTAATCCTGGAAGAGAAGGTAGGCTTGTTATATCTGTGTGCTCAGCAAAGGGGTCAGACAGACATCTGACTCTGATCTCAGCTTCACTAAGGTAAGTGAAGATCATTTCTGGAGATTTTGGTCAAGTCACAGAGTGTTCACAGCAGGTGTAAGGTGACACACACAGAGGTCTGCACAAGGATCCTGAACTGGGAGTTTCTGGCCCAAATATTTACTATATCAGATCACACTGTACTGCTGGTTCACAGAGCAGCACAGAGTTATTTTATGCCTTGGGTAGCATGTCTCTCATTGGGTACCTACCTGAAGGTTAATCAGTGTAGGGATGCAAATATTGGCAATTGCCCCCCATGAGGGATGCTGGGATCCTCACTGGTGAGCTACAAACCACAGCAGGACTCAGAGTGTACACACTGCCCCAGACAAGGCAGCAGCAGCATGACAGACTGATGCTGACCATGCTGAGCTGCACTCTCCCAAGGGCCCAGGCAATCAAACACAGAGGACATCTGCTGTGTCATAAGACCTCCAGGTTGTGAACAAGCTCAATCCTTTGCCCTCTTCCCCTTCTCCTTCTCACTTAGCAGTTACCAAGCATTTTCTACATGCTGCTTTCATCCCTTCAGCTATCATAGGGAACTTTTCCCATGCAGTGGAGTTTACAACAGCAGTCCAAGAGACTTTGGACTATTTGCATACTAATTTATAATTAAAAACAGAAAAAAATTCCCAACAGGGTAGTTTTAAATTCCAGGAATCTTTTTCTCTGGTAAAGTTAACAGGTAATGCTAGGAATCCTCATTTCCTTTTACACCGATAAACAACACCAGAGTTTTACTCTATGGAACAGGAGTGCCTGGAAAACAATTGATTTTCTGTCCATGTCCACCTAAATAAGCATGGGGGCTGGCAGTGGGAGTGCAACACCTCTCTTTACACCAGCAGTCCAGCAAAAAGCTTCCCTGAGCCTGGCAGCCACCAGAACACAAGGAAGAGCCAGAGGAACTATGCATCATGTCTGGCTGGTTGGGGATGGCCAGCCAGGCTGACACTTTTACAGCTGGGTCAGCCCAGAAGGCAAAAGGGCAGGGAGAGAGGGGACATGTTCAAAGCAAGCCCCCAGCAAGCCTTAGATTCCTTCCTCCAGATGCAAAGTTGCCTCCAAGATGTAAACAGAAGGAACTGCTATCCTGTCTGGCTTGGCTGGTGATTTAGACACATTATTTGACTTGAGAGCATTTCAACAGCATTTTCTGGCAACAGGTAAATCTTACCCACCATGGGAAAGTCCAAACACTGAAAAGGACAGGAGGACAGGGGGTTAATGTCTGTTGGCACTGTTAGTAACACAAGGGTGCTTTAAAGTTCCTGACTTAACTACTCTCTTCTTGTGTTTGCAGCAGAATCTCTGCAGACACTAATTAGCTATGACTAATTAATGAAGAAAAAATCTAATTAGCAACCCCCCAAACTTTGGATGACCTCTCTTCCCAGTGCTTGCTGTTGCATCCCTGAGTATTCATAAATTGCTTCCTTAGTGCAAAAGGAAAGGACAAAGGGTAACGAAAGGGTGAGTGGCAATAGCAGCTGGGTCAAAATGCAAGATTCATTTGGTAGCCTCCACCACCAGCATGAAAAGGGAAAGAGATTGGAGATTGGATTGGTTGGAGATAACAGCAACTGAGGTACCCAACAGCGGGCTCCTACCCCATCCCCTCTGTTCTGAGGCCAGACAGTCCCACCTTTTGTGCCACACACCACCTCCAGCAAAGCCCATGAAGGACTCCACCATCCACCAACAGCTGTGTGCCGCTGTGTATCCACTTACGTATTCCTGACCCTTGGAATCCCACTGCCTCAGAAGATAGAGAAAAAGGAATCAAGACATAGGTAAGTAACAGACCAAACTCCAAGTCTCCTGACCTGGCAGAAGGAGGCAGCAAGTGTATCCTGCCCTGAAAAAGAGGGATCCTTCCTGGTGGGACTCAGCAAGGTGAATGCTCCCAAAACACAAGTGCTCCACTACACTTTGCCTGATGGCCATGTGAGATTTGTATTTTGAGAGGAGAGTTCAGTGGTTCGAGAGCAACAGCAACATGCAGTACAAATGTTCTTATTACAAATTTGGGATAAAAGTGAAGCATTTTCTTAGGCATGAAAGTCTGAGCCATTCTTCCTCTAAAAGTTCCTCAGTAAAAAGTCTTTATTTACAGTACAGGAAATTTGAAGAGCTTATATTGGCCAATAACATTGACAGTGTGGTATCAGACAGTACAAACTGAGGGCTCACTGTCCATTTGGTGAATTTCAAAACATTTTTACTGGAATAAGCTCATTCCACCCCATTTTTCCTTTCCCAGCAAAATTGTATTAGCAATCTACTTTAAATCCCCATTTCCTGGCTGAATTAAAAGTCAAAATCACTGAGAAATGCATATGTTTAGAAGACTTCAGCATCATGACTCTCAGCTAAAATAAATTTGAAGATATGATTAACATTGAATGCATTGATCTATCTATTTATCCAGTAAGATGATGTTTTAATATACCCAGGACAAACAGTAATTCATGTGCAAACATATTTGAACTGAAAAATTAAAGTAAACCATGAATTATTCCACGATCCATCATATTTACAAAAGCTCCTATGGCCGTTTCTAGCTGGCTAAATCGTAACATCATCCCTAGAAATACTAAGCAATATATTTAATAGTTCCTTCCATTTTGTTGTGGCATATTTTTTACTCTTTTTTTTTAGAATTTGCTCTCTCAGTTTACACTTAATTTCATTAAAACTGCACGCTAGATATCTGCTTCCCCTACCATTTGTACAAATGCTATTAAAATTACCACAGCTAAGAAAGAAAAATATTTTCCTCTCTTTTTTTTTTTATCCTGCTTATTTTATATATTCTAAGCATTTCTGTTTCTTCTGACTATCTGGCAGTTTCTTTGTTGTCTGTGTGTGTTGTCTTTCACATAGCAACAGAAGAAAGAGCAGGGATAAAGAGGAAAAACCTCTCCACATGGGAAAATATGAGCTACTCTTGAATCCAAAGAACTTAGTACACTCAGAAGAGCTAATTAACAAGCTAAATAATACACTTTGGAAGCAAACACTGATGCACAAATACCACAACCAGAAATGAGAATCTGAGGGTCAAGGCAATTCACAACACAAACATGAGTCAACCAAGTTATGCTGCTACAAAAAAAACCCAAAATCTTGAGTTTTAGGAAGAGAAATGGCATACATAAGAAATGAGAGATAATTGCTCTGTTTATTCAGCCTTTGTGAGACCTCAGTCACATTCCTGTGTCCAGGCTCAGACAATGCATTAACACAGATACAGCAGCAGACAAATTTAAAACAGCCCAGACCCTGAATAGGGGAGCAAAAGTCAGAAGATATTTAACCAATGACTAAAGGATAATAGAATTAGTTGCACAAAGTAAAAAATAAAAGAGGGTTGCGAAGTTAAAGCATAAAAAGTCAAGCTGAAAAAAAATTAAAATTCAAAAAAAGAAGTTGAAGATTACTACGACCAATGGTAAATGGACAAAATATCTCCAGTTGCAACAAAATGCACTTTAGTTGGGTATCAAGTGAAAACATCAGTGTCCAAGACTGGAACAAGGATTAACTTCATGGAATTTTACAACAGCAGCTTAGACAAATGAGATCAGGGCAAGACTTTTTCTTGTCCCAGTGCCAGAAACAAGATCACTTCTTGCAAATGTGTATCATTGTTTAGGATTCTTAGGGAATCCTGTTCCATGCCTGAAGCTGAGGATGGAACAGCAACACAGGTAACAATAACCTGGGACAGAACAAACAAATAAACAAGCAAAGAGAAATTAATCACTCCCATCCAGCACCTCCTTAGATCATAGGAAGGATAATAGCTTGACAAGAGACATTCATTGCATCTGCATTTCACTGACGTTACGCTGTGCTAAGATCCTTGATGTTCATCTTCATACTGCAAAAAATGTATTTATATTTAGCTAAACAGCCAACCCTGACAAATAAATGTTTCATCAGCTCTCTTGATTAGCAAGGATGGAGGAGCACAGATCTCTGCAGCAGTTAAATCTCTGCTCCCAAAAATATTCCCCAACCCCACTGAAGGGAGGTTGTGCTTCATGGACCAGAAGCAATTGCAAAATGTCAGAGATCCCACAGCCCATGGCAGATGGGCACTGCCAGGCAGTGCCCTGTGCCCTGTGCCCTGTGCTGGCACGGGCTCGGAGCTTTGCTTCAGCGCTGCCTCATAGCCGTTCCTGCCACACCTGACTCCTCCATGGAGCCCCTATAAAATACCCAATTCATTATGTCCACTCCATTCCCAGAGGTGATTGAAACAAAAAGCTGTTCTGGCAGAAAAGCTGAGGAAATGAAACACGAGGGAGATGGGGAAAGAGGAGAAAAATAGAAATCAAGAATAGAAAAAAACACTCAACCAGGTGGATGGAATGAGTCCAGAATTACTTACAGCTCTGGAGCTGAAAGAAAAAAGAAGAAAATGAACACCTGGGCATATTGTGAGATTAAAAGTGTATTTAGTATGTGTGTCCCAAAAAGGGCAAGTCATAGATCTGAACCATGGACTGAGAAAAGAAACTCTCTTTCCCACAAAGAAGGAATCTCAGCATTAAAGCTCTGGAAAGAATAAGTATTTATTCATAAAGATAGCTTTCTCTTTTCCTGCCAAAAGTAATGAAGATCATACTCAAAATCTACCACCTGCACTCGATTACCAGTTATTTAACCACAATCAAAATATTTTAAAAATGTAAATGAAGTACACTGATGGACAGAAATGCCAGTTCCCCATGAAATTCCTTCCGTAAAGCTGGGATTGCCATGGGCTATAATTAAAAAATTGTCAGTGTCTGAAGCCCCAAGTATTTTCCCACAGAAAGATCCAAGATTTGTATGCTCTGTGGCAAATGTTAACACTGGCACTGGGAAGTACAGCTCGGGAACAGCTAAATGGAGGCTGATTCACTGGTACTTCTGTAGTACTTCAGAAGTACTAAAGCACCTCTTGTTCTCACTCTGTTTCTCCTTTTTGCTTTGTTTTTTACAAAACAGAAGTGTTCAGAAGTACTGATCCTACATGGGTAACTCAAACAAAAAATTACCAAACTACATCTAAACTGAATCTGCTAAACTGAATCAAATCTCTTCCTTTCTTTATCTTCTGGTGCAACTCATGGTGACTTACTGTTAACACTTCACCCTTACTAAATGCCTTTCAGTTTTCAAAGGGAAAAAAAATGGACAAGCACAAGCAGTTCATTCTGGTGCTCTAGACAAGCAGGTAAAGAAAGAAATCTAGCAATGCTAAACATCAGGGCACTGCCTCTTCAGCTCTGCAGCAAGCACCCAACAGGCGGGTTCTGCAGGTCCCCGGGCTGTGTGCAACAGCTCATGTGCAGCCTGCCACAGACCCACAGAGCCATCCCCAGGAGCAGGATGGAGATGCTCTTCTGAACAACCTTTCACCCAGGAGGGATTTTCTGCCAGTTTTTGGCAGTTATGTTACAAAAGAAGTTTGAAGTGATTTGGTTTAGACAGCTATGGGTGGTTGCAGAGGTAAATGGGCCACTCCCTCATCTAAGCCAGGAACTTGAAAACACCCCTTAAAAAGAGTATAATCTGTTATTAATAAATCTTCAAAGGCTGCTGACATGCCCAAACACACAGAAAATGAAGTTTTGCAAATGATGGTGTTCAAGGCTAGTGCCTGCTTACCATCCAGTCATGAACCAATATGGAGAGCAACAGAGGGTGGCTCTTACACAAAATACAGACACTGGAAACACTAAAACCTGATTAGTGTCCCATGCCCATTAGCTATCCTACTTCTCTTTTCAAATGTTTTAACTGCACATTTTCCTATTTTTACAAACCTGCTTCCTGTAGATATAGGAAAGAGCCATGCAAACAACAAGGGGAAGCTGATGACACAGGGGAAAGAGTGAAGCTGCCTAACAAAGTTGAAATAAAGCATTTGGAAAACAGCAATTTCTTTCCTCTAAATTCACAGAGTTACAACGAACTTCTGTAAAGGGACTAGAGAATAAGAGAGCTAACATAAAATAACACGAGGGTTCTTTTTTTTTTTTTCCCTGCTGTTGTTGGGTTGGCAGTGCTCCCCTAAAAATGAGGAGGCCTTAAGAAAGGGTGCTGCTAAAGTTAGACCATGCTCAATTCAAAACCAAAACAAACTTATTTCTCTGGCTTGCACATATTTCATCACTGAGGTAAGGGACTGGCAAAATTATTAATTAACTAGAGCATTTAAGGTTTTTTAATCCCAAAGGCTACTTGCATGTAAGCTTGGCAATGGTCCTCGAGGGACAACTCACCAAGGTAGCTAATTCCAAGCAGATACTCCTTGGCACAGCCTTTATGCTGATAAACATGAAACACACTTCTACCAGAATCCAAGCCTACCACCAACCAGTGAGGGTCATTCTGGGCAGAAATGACTGAGGCTGCACGTGTTGGATGCTGGGACTGCTCTTTTGGAGAGGTTGTCCACTACCAGGACAAACCACTGGTAAAGTGCTGGGTGAAGCAACTGAGGGAGTTGCTGTCGGACAGGAACTGGCCAGTCTGCTGGGCCCAGCACTGCAAAGCCTGCTGTCATCATAAAAATGATGGAAAATTGAGTTGGTTCCACTTCCCATGGGTGGGCCAGGGCAGGAGCTGGGTTATGGGTAAGGAAATGTATAGGTACAACATCACTGTTGGTAGACACTTTTAGGCACAATAATACCATTTATCACACTTCCTTTTTTCTCCCAGCTCTCTCAGCAGGGTTCATGGAAAGATTATTTATAAAGCCCTCTTTGGTGCATCATGATTCAATCAGGTATAGCTTGAATATTACAAGATGTATTAATTACCATTGCTGCACAATGAAAAAGTAAAATGTTTCTCATTTGCAGGGACTGAGAGTATTTGTTTAAAATGTTCTCAGTATCATTAGGATCTAATCAAAACAGAGTGCATGATAGTTATGCAGGAAATACAAAAAAAAATTACCGGCTGCTTAAGTATCCAGTTTTCTAATAATATTGCAATAACATCTTGACAGATAATTGGCTTCCCAGTTATAATGGAATTCCTTATCTGTGTTGCTAAAATTACCTATTGGTATTTTCAAAAGACAAGAAAAGGTTGGGAAGGAAAGGATAACTGTCTCCAGTAGGGATAGATTTAATCAGGAAGATAAGTAAAGATACATGACCTGACTTCTTTTGAAAAATAAAAATAACAATTGCTGAAATAAGTTTTATGAAAGCTTCAACCCTTTTGGAAAATTATACAAATGTCATTTAAAATTAAAATTTAGAATAAATTGATTCATAATCAATTTATGCTGGGTTGTTTTTAATGACCTGTTTGAAGGTCCCTGCAGGTAGAACACCTGATTTGAATTTTACAAATAAATGTAGGAAAAGTACAAAATATTTAAACAGTTTTACTTCAAACTGTTACTAATTGTGACCCCTCTTTTCCTGACTATCATAAAGAATGACTAAAGGGCTACATTTTCACCTACTTCATTACTGCCTTTTTTGAATTTTTGGTTGTCTGAATCCCAAGAAACTACAAAGTGACTCAGTTTCTCAGATCCTGTGCACACAACCCTGGAAAAACAAATTCTTTAAGAACTTCCCCAAGTGTTCTTCCATGAACCATAACACTGCTTTTGAATTTAAGCAAAGGATTTTATGAACTATCAAATGTTCTTACACTGTGAACAACACCCAAAGCTGGAAATGTTCCTTCATGCAAGCCTGTGCTGCTGTGGCCATCCTCACAGCCCTCCTTCCCTCATTTCCTGTCTCTGCAGCTTCAGCTCTGCAGCCACTTCTGCAGCCTTTGACCTCACATACAGAAATGCATTATCAAAGCAAGTTATTTTCAAGAAGATCTTGGTCTTCTCAGCATCCAGTAATTCACAACTGCCTGGGAATATAGCTAAAAGGTGCTGTCCCCAGATAATTGAAGCTACCACCTGAGACAGATTTAAAATTTCCCCAGAGTTTTAAAAAAGGTTTTTCAAAACTTTGGTTTTTTAGTAAATCAATACATCATTTTTTTGTTCTTTAGACAAAGCACTTCTTTAAATGACAGCTCTTTTAATACTGTGGTATTAATACTTTAATAACAAAGCTAAAGCCATGACTTTACCACCTATCATTAAATGTTGCCTGTTTTTCTTCCAGAAATATTCAGGCATTCCTCTAATCTTTCCTTAAATTTTTCATTTTACCTCACCTGGGACATAACATTTCAAAAGCATGATTATCACTTGACAAAATTCCTTTCTCAGGAGGCATCCCTCAGTAAGGTCTTCACTTTTATGAATAGTTAGCAAAGTGTGAGCAAGTAGAGAGCACACACTTTAATGTGACCATAAGAGGGGCTGGAGATGTGGGGTGGGGAGAAGACAAGCCTACAGTGTTTTAACTTCTAGATAATTCTCTCTGTACTATGAAAAGCATGTGAGTCAGCTAAAGCTATCTACTAGCACAGTTTAAATGGCATCAGCAGTAAGTATAATTTACTAGTTGTGAGAATTGTGCCTTTTTGAGGAATTGAAACTAATAGGCACTTGCAGTAATTTCTAAGTAGTGGAATTTGCAATGCTTTTTTAGTTAACATGCTTTGGTAGAAACAGAGTCTAGCCACAAAAATCTCACTTCCTATCTGAGCTCTAGTGTCAGGCTCCAAAGCAAAGTTTTAGTCACTGTGCAGCTAACAACTATATCCAAAATTCCACTTTAAGTCTGGCTAGAAAAACCAGCTCCTCTCTGCCCCTCAAGTATTCAGAGGATCTGAATCCAAATGTCTTGTTCAGACCTACCCTCCTGACAAGGAGGGAAAGCCAAGTAAGTCCCAATAGAGGGGTCTTGCATGTATTTGCAAGGGGTCTAAGAAAAAACCACTTGTAAATGAGGGCTGTATACAACCCAGCATTTGTTCTTCTGGAGAACTTCCTATCTCATGGTTTCTGTTTATTTTATTAACACTTGCGTTTCAGGACACGTATGAACATTATCTTCATCTTACAGATAGGAAACAGATATTTATTCAGATAAGGCACAGAAAGGTAAAGTGACTTGCCTGAGGTCACATTAAGGTTTCTGGCAGAGGCATGATCTTTCCTAATCTTCTGAACTCCAGGCCTCTGTTTTAAATTACAAGACTCCATCAGGTTTATAGCATCTCACCCTGCCCTGCCAATCGTCTGCAGTGCCGAATTTGCTCCGAGCAAAATGCATTCATTGATGAACTCTATTACTTGTTCTTAAACATTACTTATGGACTGCTACTTCAAATGAAATTCTCTGCACTGCAGTCATATTTTACCTACATGGTTATTCTAATTGAGTATTGAGCAAAGTGGCTAATTAGGAGTCTTCAAGGGACTGTTTGTTTAATTTTGTTTTGGAATGTGTGCTTGCATAAATGCCATACAAGAAAAAGTCTGGAGGCCACAATCATCTGCAATGTAAAAATATTTCAGTTTCTGTGAAGTTTTCCCTCCCCCGAGGGTTCTAATTCATCTCTCCTAGTTGATAAATCAAGTAAAAAACACCCTCCCCCCTTGCTTTGGTGTCTAGCAGAAATATGACCCTTTTCTTGTCCAGGCATGCAGACAAGTGATGAATCAGACTTTCCCTGAGAAACTGCTGCAGCTCTTTTCCTAAGGCACATTACTGCCTGAATAAGTCAGGTTTTCCTGAGCAGCAGGCCTGCTTAAGCAGCCTTTATTTACATGAAGAGAACACAAGAGGTATGGTCTGAGTCTCATCTGTAGAAGGTTATCAAGTGCCATCCAGATAACCTCTCCAGAACACCAAGAGGTCTTACATGGTGCTTTGCTACGTCCCTGTGCTGCTCCTGTCTGACTGCTGAGACAGTGCCAGAGCTTTCAGATGCTTGCAGCAATCCCAGCCTATTCTCTACCATTCACTGAGAGGCATTTAGGCACTCTGGGCACACCAAAAATATCTGTGATGAATGCCAAACATGACTTACCACTACCAGCAATATACATGAATACCCCCACCTCCTTAAAGTGTTAAAAGAAGTTTTAACTTGAATCAGTAGCATAATTCATTATTATCTAAATCACAAGTATTTCAAAATACTTCCAACTCATCAGAGCCCTAGAGCAAGTGGATTTCCCCACAAAACTGTTTCTTCCCCTTCAATATGGAACAGGGCCAATTTCTTTTCTGCCCTACAGCAAAAAGACAGAAGCTGATCCAAAGTAACAGAAGAGATGCAGGCTATTTAGAAATGTGAAGGTAAATCTCCTATAGCTTTAAATATGTAACTGCTCCCCTGATTATCCAGGCTTTCTATGTCTCAATGGTGAAGCCCATGCTCTCCCTTAGCATGACATTCAACACTGTGGTTACTAAACCTTTCACTCACACTGTTAGGTACAAACATGACTGAATCAAGAAAATACAAGTTTGGTCAATGTTCAGGCAATAATGAATTAATTTCTTCTCATCGTACTCATGCAACATTTATGAACACTCCCATTCTACAGAAGAAATTACTTCTGTAGAAAGACAAGGTGTACAGCCTCATTTCCTGCAGGCTGTCAACCAACCACATAAGAAATTTGGAGTCTGGTCATTTTTATTTCTTGTACCCTGAGGCTTGCAACAACTAAGTGCAATGATTTGAGTTTCCCTACCCACTTCATTTTCTGCAATCTTTAACTCCAGGTACAAACATAGCTCCACTGAACTGACAAGCAAGCAACTTTCACACTATAATTTAATCAAGCCAGGGTCTCACTTTCTTTTATTTGAAAAGGC
The DNA here is from genome assembly GCF_027477595.1 of Haemorhous mexicanus. NCBI lineage: Eukaryota > Metazoa > Chordata > Aves > Passeriformes > Fringillidae > Haemorhous > Haemorhous mexicanus. Next base: position 144,160,600 of record NC_082341.1, read on the forward strand.
ACTGGTCACATAGAAAAAGAAACACTTGCTCCTAACAAACCATGTGTGGCCTGGCAAGGACTCAGTCCAGCTAGAGCAGGACCTGGAAATGATATGCAGCTGAAACAGTGTATTCCTCTCACTAACTCTAAAAGTAGAGAGAAGGCTGTGGGGGATCTTTTATCTTCCAATTCTTCCAACTGTTAGTTGGAGGAAGGTGGGGGGCGGGGGTTCTTTTTTTCATTTTCTTTTAAATGAGAATAAGCTAAAAACTGACAAATATGCCAACTGCTTGAAGAGGGAGGAAAGAAAGCAAAAAAAGCAAGGCACAGAGAATCTGTTCCTGACCATACTGTCTTGCAGCTTGGCAGGGTACTTTGAACTTCGCCTGCAGCATATGGTTTGCTACAGTATATGCTCCATAGGGGAACAGTAGGGCAAGAGTAAATAAAAGTCCTGCTAAAGCAATAACCTTGTTTATGTTGGACCTTCCTATATGGTGCTTCCAGTTGTTCCCAAGACTCTTCTTACTTGATCAGGTGTACCTGGCTTTGTATGTTTTCCCAAACTGCTTTGAAATACTTAAAGAATGGGATTTAGGAGCATAAACTATGTGCACTGGAAACAAAATACAGTGCACCCCATGGTTTTACAGATGTTAACTGCTAATCAGATGTGGAGGGCACCAATACTTAAGAAATTTGCTGTATCAAATATGGCAAGCCCTATAACATGAAGAAGACTACCAGTCTTGAAACATTTTTCTACAGCCAGGCTCCCCTTTCTTCCTTCTAACTAAGGAAGACACTAAACAGACTTTTTTCATATCCCAAGAGCTGTGTATTAGAGTGCTGCAGAATGTATGCATCCAAATGATTGTTTATTTGGATCACTATAATCCAGACCAATTTACACAAGAAGGGTCCCCATGTACGTGGGCTTGTTTCAGTTCATTCCTACTTCACACTTACACCAGGACTCCCCATGCTCCCTGAGTAAACACACATGTTTGAGAGATGAATCAGTAACTGAAACCTAATATAAAGTTTGCAGACACCAAGCAAAAAGCAGCACAGCTGTAATGCACAGACCCCCACCGTGCAAATGACTCCAGCTTCCTCTCCAAAATAGCTTCAAGCATTTTATTAATTCAGAGAAGGTCAGACTTACATATCAACATCACTGGTTTCAAGAGTTTGTGCTGCGTGTTGTGAGATCACTGGGTACAGAAACCAGCCAGCCAGGTATGTCTGAGCAACAAATATCTTCTGTGTGGCTTAGAGCCAAATACAAAGCCCCAAGAAATAAACAGAGCCTCTGCAGCACAATAACTGAAAGCTCTGGGGAAAGGCAGTGAGCTGACATTCCGGATGACAACTGGGAGAAATCGGCTGGGATATGTATGGAAAGCAGGGCACTATCCAGTCTCCATAAGGCTTCTGTTATTCACCTCTGCTCTCAAACTACTCCTCCACATCCTTGGCAATCACATACTCCACGCAATTTCAAGGAAATGACTGAACTTGCACACTCACAGTGCCACTCTGAACATGGCACAGGCTGCAGTTCACCATTTTACAAACCCCTCCACCATCATCACCTTGTAAAAACTTGTGGATCTGGGCATTCACGCTGCTTCCAAGTGCTGCACCCCACACCTGACAGGACTGCTCCTCACAGCTCAGGGAGTCACACTGTACCCAACTGTATAAGATGACTACAGATGACTGGAAAGATGAAGATTCCAGGTGCTTATTAAAGAGGCCGAGTTAATTAAATAACACTGAACACTGATTGTGCTGAGCTTTGCCCTCCCTCCACTAGCTGAGCCAGGCTGACAGAGGAGGTCTAGGGGGATGTTAAACTTCCTACCTACTTAATATCAACTAACTTGAAAAATTAATCAAGGAAATTCACATTAATACAACTGACAGGCAAATGTAATTACACTGTGCATAACATTTAATTCAATATGGTTACCGAGCCTAAAAAGCACATTACTTTCTTTATGAGATTGCTTTGCTATTTATTAGGGAAAAGGTCTTTGTAAAATGACTCTTTATTCAGCTGCACAGAAGAAAGAGATCTGGGAGCTACTCCCATGGCATGGAAATTGCTTTATTCCCTTCAGCTAGATTTGCTGTTTAAAAATGAGATGTAAATCAAGGCCAGAATTGCACTACTGCTCTTCCACTTCTTTAGAGTAACTTCAGGGTGCCCACTGTGGAAACCCAGCTTGAGCTGCTGCCTTCCTATTTGTCCAACCCTTCACATAGCTCCCATATAGACTCCAAACTGCTGTTTATCTTGTTTTAACAAGACTTTTGTTTTCTCCCTTGCCCAATAAATGTCCTGTTCAACTCTAGGTTTCAAAACTGTATCAGATGGAAGAGTTGAGTTTTCTTGCTTCTTGGGAAAGGAATGAGCAGCAGCGGTGACAGAAGAGTCATCTACTTGTAGACCTCAGCAGAACTCACTAATGCATTTTAAATTAATTTGAAAGGCTGTCTTGGCACAGAAAGGTCAGACCTTCCTCTTTTAATTAAAACTTAAAACAAAAAAAAGCAGGGTGAATTTATACCTTAATCTCCTTCTCTGGTCAAACCACGTAGCTTTACTCACAGCTAGCAAGTGGAGTTTTTTTAAAGCTCTGCCCTTCACTCATAAACAAAACCAGCCAGAACTCTGTCTCATTATAGCCTGCACAGACACATGGTCCTGCTGTGAGGGCAGCCCCATGCAGAGAGCTCCACAACAGCAGAAGGAGCAGTTGTCTGCTAGTTTCTTATTTTAACAGAGCCCCCGTTCATAAAGTGCTGGAGCTGCTTAGAAATTCCAGTTTTAAGCCCTGTTCCAATGGTTTGTAAACCTGGATGGGAAAATTTGTGACGGATTGAATCACAATGCACCAAGCCTTGCTTGTGCAGCAATACGTGATCCCCTGTCAATGGACACTTATGGATCCAGGGCCCTGGCTCCCAAAAGCCACCCCCTCCAGCTTGTCACCTCTGCTCTCATGCAAACTGACTTTGGTTGCCAGTTGCAACAACAAACCACAGTGTTCTTATCTCTTTGCTACAAGAAACATGGCATGAGGAAACATTGGAAGAGCAGACTTTCTCATTTGCTCTTTGGTTTTGGATTTGGGCAAAACACAGCAAATTTCACAGACACTGCGAACAGAAACAGATCTATTGGTTAATAAAGACCTTCCTTCTGCTAGCCCATGCGATGCTAGCCTTAGCTACCCTTTTACAGCTGTCTTAATGAAGCTACAGCTATCTCAATACAATCAAAAAAAGCAGCAGTTTTGAACCCTGAAGTAGCAATTATAAAATTAATAGAGAGCTGACAGATCTGCCAAAACATGCACCAGGACATGCATCCTTTCTTGAGTTGCAGATCAAATGCTACAGCAGGCCTGTCAGTCAGCTGCTGAATGAGCGTGACAGCCCTGAAGTTTGTGTGGCAGTAAAAAGAGATTAATAATTGGAATAGAAGTGTGCATTGCCCATAGCTAAGACAAGGGAGGTGATCAGCACAGCTGCTGATTTGGCTGGTGGCCCCTGCACTCCTGTGGCTGGGATGTCAGCAGGGAGCTAGCAAGGACGTGGGCAGGCTATCACTGTGGCTGCTGGCAGCACCCACAGCCTCGCAAATGGCAACGCTCGTGCAGGGAACCATCTGCCTGCAGCTGCTCTGCACAGGAGCTAGTGACCACCTTAAAAGCAATCCTTCAGAGGGTCCAGCCTTGCCCACTGATTGCTCTTCCCATCTGATGGCTGGCAGAGAAACACGGGCTTCCCTTCTCTCCCTTTCATGAGACACACAGACACACACCACCATGTATGGCAGCAGTGGTCCCCTGAATGGGGAATAACAAGCACTGACTCCATGACTGCAGAAGACTGATCAATTGCTTTATTCTTACTACACTGTTCTATACTATACTACTTGAAAAACTCATTACCCTTGCCAGACAGTCCGATACAGCTTTAACCTAATTGGTCAATCAATCAAAACACCATCACCAGAGTCCAATTAGGAAGCTACCTTTTGGTAAACAATCTCCATAACACATTCCACATGTGCACAACAACAGGTGCAGCAAACGAGATAAGAATTGTTTTCTCTGAGCTTTCTCACATCTTCTAACTGCTTCCCAGGAAAATCCTGGAAAAGATTTATGTGTCTCTCTGTTCAGAGGATATGTGATTACCACAACCATGCCCACTCCACCCCAGCTCAGGCAGGGGTCCACAGGCTGTGTCCTGGGGTGCATGGCCAGCCTGGCAGCCAGCTGCTCACTCCTGACGAAGCCAGGGTCTCCACCTGGGGAAGGTGGACTCCAGTGGCCTTTGGTGACTGACTGGTGTGATCAATTATCAGGAAGCTGTAAAACACAAGAGCCAGGCAAAGGACCTGCGAGGCCCCCCCGGTTCAGGCTCCCCAGCCCCCAGGTGAGGGTGCCCGAGCACAGTGAGGAGCTGTCCAGCCTGCCCTTGGGCTCCCCACGCCTGGGGGCCCCGGCCCTGCATTCAGCTCAGGTGCTCCATGGTAGCACCAGCCTTCCCTTCAGATGGCCTTGGCCGAGCTGGGCAGCCCAGGGAACGATCAGTGCAGGAGGCATCGGCCAGCCCCAAGCTCCAAAGGCTGCTCCTGGGTGCTCTGGGGCTCTCTGAGGTGCAGTGCCTGCCCTGTTGCTTGGGAACTTCCCAAACATGAAAAAGGGCCAGAGGTTGTTCTGTTGGTGGATGCTACACAACAGGATACACATATACTGGTACTGGGGAGCCTGCAAATATAACCAGGAGAGTTTTGCATTTGGAAAGTATGAAGTGACCCAACTTGAAAAAAAAAATTAAAAATCCCTAAAAATCTACTTCAAGTACATGTCTTTCAGTTCCACACTCAGGGCCATTTTTCAGCTAGCTGTCACTTTTCACTTCAAAGGTTATTCCTTAAATCTAAATAACATATTTATGTTATTCAGAACAAGGCATGAAAAATTTCTGGTTGCTCATTTCTGCACATGGATTTGAAACCCGACTGTAATTTCCCTTCTGTTATTTGCAGGCTTAGCTGCAAATATTAAGTGTTCATTATTACTAAAACTGACAACCAAGGTCAGACCCGGATATTAAGTGCTGGGTCATTTCCTGCCTCAGTGACAGATCTTCCCCAAAATGCTTGCTATCACATCAAATCAATTAGATTTTTTTCCTATCTGTATCAAGTTTTCAAGAGCTTACTCACTGGTTATCATGAGGTGGGTTCCTACGCTGCAGGGAACCCTGCACAGATTGCAAACTGCCAGACCCCTATTCACACACACACACACACACACACACACACACACACACACACACAATGCAAATACCAGTGCTCCTCTTATGAAACAGATTGTTTTATTTATTTGTACCCATATATCAAACACATCCAATTTTATTTTCTTCAACCAACACAACTAACAGCCCCTGCATATACTCTGTAAATAAATGTCCTAATACTGCCATTCTACTTTTGTTTGTTTAAACCTCCAGCTTTAGCATCTCACAAATCAGAAATGAAAAAGCAGGTTTACTCATCCCTGAACAAATTTAACTCCTGCTAAATTCAGTGTTATTTTCCTTCTAATTTCATTTAGGCTAAGGCTTTCTTATTCCTAAGTTAAATACTAAACCTATAGTTTTCACCAAACTGAAAGGAAAAAGCTCCATAAAACCACTATCATTATGCATCTATTCCCTATGCGTTTGCTAGCAAAAACTAACCTTTGTAAAGGCCAACTTTTCCTTTTAGTTTTGCATGAGCAAATTTAATGCTGTTCTACTGACCTCACTCCTGTTTTTCTATTTTAACTTGGCTTAGGCAAGCTGGAGTCATGTGGATGAGACCATGGTGTCTTGCACAACACAGGATTTAGTTTTTGCTAATATTGGCTTTATCAGAGTTGGTGCTAGCATCTAGCACATAAGTAGTATCATTGAAGCACTAAAAATATTTTTAAAAAAAGTTACTAAGGCATTTTATTACCTTCAGTATAAAGGGGCAAAATACACCTTCAACTTGTATCAGACAAGAGGGAAATTCCTCCCTCTATATGTGAACTATCATACCTGCCACAGCAAGCATGGAACTAAGTGATACTTAATGAACCAAAAACCCAATCTAAGCTACAAAGGAAAATGAAACCTTCATTTTGAGGGAGCGTAACCAAACATACTTCAAATGCAACAAAAAACATTAGGAGGCCAACTTTAGGGACAAAGGCTGCATTCACACATGAGCTATGGCAGCAAGGTCCCCCTATGTTCTCAGACCCTGAGGACACAAACAAGTTTCACCCTGAGAAGAGATCCATCCAAACACATCTGGAGGTATCATCCAGCATGCTAAAATGTAAAACATCATCTTAAAAATAACCCACTTGATGTGATGATACGTGTGTGGGGCCATCACTGCTTAACACCCAACAGACACAAGAACAGTCCCACCTAAAATCTTTGGAAAAAGCCTGATTTAAAGTTGTCCTCATCTTGACAGCATAGGAAACACAAATTGAGCTTAAACCAGTAAGCAAACTGTTATCACTTGGGGGACTTGGGGGATTCAAGTATTAAGAAAAAGCTACTTAAAGCCAATTGGGAGATCAAATATTAAATAATAATGTATTAGAACAAATAAATTAAAGATGAAGCATGCTTTACATTTCGAGTCAGAACTACCACTGGTTTTAATCTGAAAAAGGCAACATAACTAAGAACAACTGAGGCTGCATTCATCTCTGAGATCAGTGCTGTGTCAGGGAAAAGTAAAACAGAAGGGCTCCAATCACACATGAGGTTTTACCTTGCACTGTTTTGATCTGGAAAACTTGTTTTGAAGTTAGCTTGTTCTCATAGCATTTACTAGACAATCATGACAAAGGCCAAGGTCCTCCATTCAACCAAAGCTTCCCAGTATCCACCAGTCCCTGCTGTCCTTGCTCTGTTGGTGATGCAACACCCAGTGTTCAACCTCTGCTGGCTGCACCTCTATATGTGAAGATAAGCACGCCTGCTATCTGTTCCACTTCATGCTAATTAAAGACAAATCCTGTTTAGTCTACCCATGAAAGTAAATTGATTTGCATGGGATTATTTACAGGAGTAAACGGGATCTAGACTGGCCCTAAGGATTTGGAGCTTTTGGGTGAGATATCCATGAATTCCCCAGTTGGATGAATTTTTAAGTGTCTTTCCCACTGCATTAATACAGGTCACCAAATGTGATAGAGAGATATCCTCCCTCCACCAGCCTTCCACAATACAACTTTTTCTTTTTTTCTTTTTGGAAAATAGCAGGGTTAGTTTACTAATGTAAATCGTGAGCTTTGCTTTCAATAGCCAAGGGATCTGGTAATAGTAGATAACTGTAAATGTATTTATTTATTTAAAGGTATTCCCAAAGGGACTACCTTCTTTAAACCTGTTTTCATTTTTGAAGGAGACAGATAAAGCAATGTTACAGCTTGGGCCAAACCTTTCCTTGCCCCATTTACTATAATCCTTGGGGACCCATACATCTGTTTTAAACAAGGCATAGCTTATACACCTCATACATTATTAGCACAGCATTTTCTCCCCAAGCTTTCCAAGCTTTCCAAGCTCCCTACAGAGTTGCTGCTGACAATTCACATGCACCTACTACTTTGTGGACCCTTTGTGTTACAAGAAGACAATAGGTGAGAGGCAGGTAACTTCTTCCCATGCAGTTGCTGGGATGGCTCCAGCACAGGGCAGCCTTCCTTCAATGGCAACCAGGCCAGACACGACGTCTGGAAAGACAGCTGGAGACCTCCAATCCCTGAATTCCAACTTGTGGGAATTTTCCCATTACATGACACTGTTGGTGCTGGCAGAGAGGAACACCTCTCCTGTCACTCCATGAAGGTCAAAAGTCTCAGGTCCAGCACAGCTCCATGGCTCTTCCATCTCAAAACAGGTGCCATGGATTAAACTGTTCCCTCAAAGACTACACTGACTGTACTAAATTCATAGGTATTAACACAGATGTTTTTCTCTTAAATATCTAAATTCAGGCAAGACTAGCCCAGTCTGGCTATGACCCTTTCTTTCACTCAAGCCAAGCCAGGAGTTCAGCACTTTCTCACTTTATTCACTCAGACACCACTCAGGTCAACTTACTGCAGCCAACAGAATGGGTGGGGTTTTTTTAAACCACTTCCAGGTGACAATAATTTAAAATATACTAAATGTTGCACCAGTTAAAAAAAAAATCCTTTCCTCTAGCTCTCATAGCTGGGTGACTCCGTGAGCAATTTTGGTTTTTTTCAGAGGCTGATAACCTTCCCCTTTAAAGCTCAGCAAATGTCAGGTATTTACAGTGTCATTGCTCTTCTAAGGCCTCTCTGACACAGATACTCAACCATAACCAGGGCTCTTAAACAAACAGCTGCCTTTTTTTTTTTTCCCAGTTTGCCTGCCCTAACAGCACTTAAAAGCTTTTCAAGCAGTAAATTCCAAGTCAGCGAGAGGACAAGAGACAGAAATGCCTTAACCCAGCTCTTCTGCTCTCCCTGTGATCCTTGCTTACTCTATCCAACAGTGACCTCATGTTAACATGGCAATTTTCCTGGTTTATTTCTTGTATGCACCACAGCCACTCATCTGCTGCTTAGGACAGGCAGCACCTCTTCAGTAAGCAACTGCAGGGACACAGAAAAGCAAATCCCACTCTCTAAACTGTTTAGACTCCACAACTGCTAATGCACAACAGCAGCAGCTGCAGGACAACACGCCACACGCAGTCCAGATACATGCATAGCTCCCACTCCTGGGAATCAATGAGCATGATGAAGAATTATAAATGACCCTAAAATACAATCCAGTAAGCACTTCAGCCTCAAGCAGTTCAGGGTTAAGAGACTGTCATGGATCTCCTGTCTGTCTGTGAGCAGTCTATCTACAAACTAGCAAGCCTTCATGTGACAAGCTATCCCTTTGCCAAAGTCTCAGAACCATGGAATCATTGAATGGTTTGGGTTGGAAAGGACCTTAAAGATCATCTGGTTCCAACCCCCACCAGGGGCATGGACATCTTCCACTAGACCACGTTGCTCAGTGCCGCATCCACCCTGGCCTTGGTGTGTTGAGTCACATGACATGGTGAGTCATGCATTGTGTTCCTGACTCCACAGTGTCTCAGTTCATGACAGATTGGGATTTGGAAACACACTCAGTCATTTCGTCCAAGATGCCCCCTTCCAGAGAAGCTTGTCTTCACTGGTTCAGTCTGGCTAAGAAATGCCACAAGGCATTTGGCTTTGCTTAATGGTGGGTGTATCTACCACCGGTATCACAGTCAGGAATGACAATAGAAACTGCAACCCCCAAACTTAGCTAATTAGAAGAATAAGATGAATTCAGCTAGATCAGGAGATCTCCTCTGCTAACTTAATTTATTGTCTGTATTGACCAGCACAATCTGGCCAAATCCCCAGTGCAAACAAGCAGCTTCTGCCAATATCGTCACAAAGCCAAAAAGTCTTAATTTGCTACAGGAAATGTTCATTTTACTGTATCTTGTACATCTGGCAACAGCTAAAATGCATCTAACTTAGTCAACAGTCAGATGTGATGAAACACAGCCAGGATTTTTCCACTGGCATAACACAGAGCTCAGTAGATGAGCTGAATCCAAAATTTGAACACGACTGAACATCAGCTGTTTCTACATTCATTTTCAATTAGATGTTTTTGTGCAGAGCCCAGAGAGAGAGGTTGTCTAGAAATATGCTATGTGACAGAAGACACATAAAGCAAAAAAAAAAAAAAAAAAAAAAGAAGCACCAACATTAAGTGCACGCCTGTGCCAGTAGCTTGGCAAAGAAAATCTCTTAATCTTGCTAATCAAGTCTTCCCCCATCCATGGAAATACTCTGAAAGTTGAATTATTCTTTGAAAATTCAAGAAGGGTTGGGGTTGGGTTTTTTGACAGCTGTCCAATAGAAATAATGAAGTTCAACATTTTTCCCATCTAGAACATAGTTAAGCCTTCTGATCTATATTATATCAAACCCACAATATCTGTTTTGTATTTGTGTAGCATTTTGTAAACATGCCATTTCCTTCTAGCTCTGTTGTCAGAAAGAAGCATCATCTTCCGACATGCCAATGCTACCTACAAAATAATGGAGCAGCCAGCTCTGTCATCCACCTTCCCCCACTCCTCCCTCCATACACACACTCTCCACTCTGATTTCAAGTTTTCCAGGACGGAAAACTATCCACACAGTTGTATACAAGTCATGGGGAACTGACTGGGAAAATTTTCCTCTGTGGCTGGAAAACATGACTAACAAGCAGCTGAGATAGGTCCAAAACTGACTTGTTCTCCCAGCAGAACAGAAGCATTGGTTGCTAATGTGGAAAGCCCAAACTCCCAGCAATCACATTTAATTTCTGATTTGTTCCTATTGGCATCATTCATTTATCCCTCCCTCCTTTGATCTGATCCTTCCCTGACCTCCAAATACAAAACCTGGTGAAAAAGTAATGCAGTAGCAATAGCATTATATTTTGTATTCACTTTGAGAAACTGTCTCCATTTTCCTTGATGTTCAAATGGAAAGAGGAGGTGATAATCTCCAGGGCAGGCACAATAAACTGGGTCTGCAGTGAAAACTGGCATCTACTGCCCTCCAAATAAGCTGAGCTTCATATGAAAGTCGAGGGGTTTCCTATTCCCTCTGTTTTTGATAATATCACTTGCTTTGGGAGTCTTCATTTTACTCTGACACTTGTCACAGGGTTGGGATCAGCTCTTAGATTCACCAGTTTTCTTGTGGGAGGGATCTGTTTGGTTAGGAGGAAGTGGGGGAGGAAGTGTTTCATTTTGCAAACACAACCTGCACATGAGGGTATTTTTATTCCCTTGCTTTCCTATCAAAAAGTCTAGACTCAAAACCACTGAGCAAAAGTTTGATTTAAAATAGCAAAATTAAACTGAAGGCTGCAAGATGGGAGCACTTTCAATTTTCACTGGGGGTTTAATCCTACCCACTCCCCATTGCTTTGCTATCAGCTGAGGGGTGAGAAAGACAATCTGGACATAGCATTTTTTCTCCTGCTACACTGCAGCTCAAATCCTAGGAGCCTTGTCTGCTTCTTCCACTCATTTCTACCTGGTGTCAAACAGCAGCTGAAAGTAGAGGCAGACAATGAGTGTGAAGACACCAGGGCATCCACCCAAGGGCTGCAGGAGGGGCACAGGAATTCCCCATGGCCCATCCACTTGTCTCCTGGAGCCAGGCAGCCCCACAGGGATCACTGGGACCAAGGGAGAGAGACTTGGCCCCAGTGTTTGTCCTGTACTTGTCCAGCAACACACAGAGCACAAAACAATCTTTCCAAATCGTATTTTTTCATGCCAAAAGGAATAGCCTGTCTAATGATGAAAACATCCTAACCTCTTCTTCCACTTCTCTTGGGGGAGAGAGCTTTAAGGCTCTTGCACTTGGTGGTTGGAACAGCATAACCCTATCCAAAAATCTCTGAGGAAAAACAAAGCAGGCAAACCAGTGCTGTGCTTCATTCCAGGGCTTAACAAAAGGAGATTCCCAGCCAGCCTGCTCTAATGAGATGCACCACATGAGCACTTCACATCAAATCACAGAGAGTTTTCACTCTGTGTCTCCCACCCTCTCTCCAGGAGGATTCCCTGGCTCTCAAAGCCCCACTCCTGCCACAGGCTCCCTGCATGGACACCCTGGCACTGGCTCACACAGCAGGAGCACGCCCCAAATCAGCTGCTCAAAGGAGCTTCATCTCCCCAAGCTCTCCCAAACAGGGGGTCATCTTCCTTTGGCCTCCATGTGTGCCTCACAGGAGAACAGGGCAATTCGCTGAAATTACACAACAAGCCAAAAAGCTTTAAAACCAACGCTAAAGGTAAAGTACAAAGGGGATTAAATGCCAAACCTAAACAGCACTGGTGTGCTACTGAAGTCAGCAGCAGCATCTATAAGTATTCAGCACATTTGAAGAACCCATAAGCAACCTAATGGATTATTTTTTTCTGTGTGGAAATGCTACTTTCATGCAATTTCCCTAGTGCATTTAAAATGACAGGATGTGTATCTTTCTTCTGATCCTAAGTAAAAATGTGGGGGTTTTACATCTCAAAGCCAGCTACAAATACCTATAACTTATGAGTGCAAAACCCCCTAGCAAAGATAAGTAAAATCCATTTATATACTCTTTTTTTTTTTCATGCAACAGATCAGGACTGACAGAGGGCTCTAGAGCTGGAACAGGTTTTCAATTCTGGTAAAAATGGTGAGAATTCTTTATCAGATATAGAAGAATACAAAAATTTAACCTTTTATCTGCCCTCTGCTTCTAGTGCTCCATGCATGATACTCTGCCATAGTACAATAAAAATTTGAGTCATTTGAGTAATTTCCCCCCAGAGAAAGAAAAAACCAAAGGAGTGGGTTATGAGACAGACTCACACTCACATCTGGAGGAAAGAAAGCCAAACCAAAAGCAATCTTAATTTATTCCAAATCAAACATTCTCTTTGTGACATGGCCACATTCTGCAAGAAAGCAGCAAGATAAACTTCATTTCCAGGTAAAATAAATACCTGGTTAGAAATCGTTAGAATGAATGAACCTGGTGTAGACCATATGAATGTAATCCTCAAGGCTATTTACAACTAGACAACAATAATGAGAAAAGCACTTCAACTGAAGAAATGGGTTACTTTCAAGCTGCATTTCTTTCTTCTGTATTTACTCCCTTGTCCTCTTCTGCAAATGCAGTAAATTCACGGAGCAAAACTGTAGAAGTTGGGGAGTTTTGTTTCATTTAGTGTTTGGTTTTTGTTTCGGAGCAACCATTTCATAACCGTAAGTATTCACAAACATCGTTTGCTTTTCAAACAGATGTTGCACTGTAATTGTGTCCAAATGAGCTGATTTGGGGTTTTCTGTTTGATTAGAGAACAAAACAGATAGGAGCAAAACCACTGGGGCTATGTGAAATTTGTAGGAGTTTCAAAGAAATAACTTGCAAGATTGCCTGAAAGCAACAAGACCCACCCCATGCACTTCCAAGATAAATTCACCAACAGAAGCTTTCTACTTCCCTGCCTAGTAAGTGTCCCAAAAGTAGCCTCAGGCAGACCTTCTTTCTTAATCCATGAGCATGTTGAGGTCTAACAAGATCCTGGGGATGGAGGTGAGAAAAGAGGAGCAGGACACTGGGGACTGCACGCATACTCACAGGCAGGAGCTGCATGAGCCTTCCTGCCCCAAGAGCTCACTCTCACCCAGCAGAGCAAAACCAGATCAAGGTGGCAGAAAGTTACAAAAGGACCTGAAAGCATGGCCTGAAATGAGGCTGGTCACAGAAGAGATAAGGGAAAAAACCCATCCACAGGGTGAAAAGACCTATCCATGGGAAAATTATTGTCCCAGAAGGTCAAATATTGCACAAAGGAAAAAAATGTTGGCTATTATGCAATATGAGATACATTAATGGAGGCCAAAGGAACAGCAGCTGCTATGCAGATGGCACTTTCCCCATCTTGACTGCCAAACCGGACAACGCAGGACTCTCTGTTTCCGTTAATCTTCCTGGGCAATGACAGGCTGCAGCAAGCAATTCAAGCAGTCATGTCCCAGCATCCTGGGAGGCTGTGGAAAGCCAGTGAAAAACGGCTCTGGGGTTAACTAAGCCATGATTCTGATGAAAAGCAGATGTCATTTAATTATTGGGGGGCTTCCACTAATTATAACCCATGGACATATTTTATAGTACACTGAAGTTCAGAATTTTAAAAAGCCCAAGGCTACTAGTACACACAGTTCCTCCCATGCCATTAAAATTGTACAAGTGAGAAGAGCAGAAGAAAGAGCCATCATTTCTGTTGTAAAAGTAAGTCCTGCATCTTGTTATAAAGAGCAGCGTTGCCTTAGTTCAGACTCTTCTTCTACTTGTCTGAGAGAATTACTTTATCAAAAGCTAAAAATCACAAATTAAATCTGCGTTAACCCAGAAGATTCTTCCCTAGCTTTCACTCCTGTGAACAGAGTACCAATCCTGACTGAACTACAACACAGCCTTTGGGAGATGTTTTGTTTTTTTAAATTCAGTTTCACATTTTCTGCATGTAGGAGCCCCGAATTACGTAACAGGATCTCGTTCATACATTTTTTCCCCTGCCTGCATAGCGATTGTAAAGGCATCTAAACCACAAGGCTCTTTTAAGCTGAGTTCCCATTCTGCTATGTTTGGAAGAAAATGCTTTCTATGAAGAGTGAGGTAGGAGGCAGTGGCAGGTAGCCAGATAAACTCCTTGCTTTGGTCCACTTGCAAGCATTTCTCAGTACAAAGAAATCCTAATGACCTCAATTTCTGTGCTTAAGGTTTGCTTTTCACAATATTTTAAACACACCACCGCCCCAAAAGCTCTTCAGATCTAATATATGCAACAATCCCAGGAAATTCCTTTTGGTTTACCCTTTGCTTACAAAGAAAGCCTCACATATGAAATTCATTTCTTTTAAATTCTTTAAACAATATGCAAGCAGTGCAGGCTTCGAACACAGTGCTAATTATGGGTAGCAGGCCTTTTTCTATCTAAATGGTCAGGTTAAAATTTATGGTGTAGTTTACAGACTACAAAAATTCCTGCTTTAGTAGGTAATGTTTGTGGGCCCTTCCTCATGAAGATCCTGTCTACAAGTAAGGAAATGTAAGGGCATTAAAATGCGTATCACGACATAAAGAGCAATATTTTAAATAATACGTGGCAAAAGCTAAGATAATCTCATTTCTAAGTTAAAAACTGGCACACGCCTAATTTTCCCGGTGTTTTTATTTTCACACAGTTATCAAAGAAAAGCTATATATGGGTGTGAAAAGGGAGCCACTACGGAAACAAGAGTTTGCACAGAAAGGTTCAAACCTTTCCATCCTTTGCCGGAAGAAAATCCAACGCGCCTCCTTCAGTATCAAGCATGGCAGAAACTGACAGCTTCCTGGGTTACTGGCAGCTTACACATCCCATAGTACTCAATACCTCTTTCAAGTCAGGGAAAAAGCCTGGAGAACACCTGTGCAAGCACCTTGCCTCAAAGCCATCTTCCTGCAACTACACTCCTCTCATGCCTCTCCACCTTTAACTCAGCCCAAGATACTGCTTTCCTGCTATCCAATGAAGACCTCGAGTCTTGCATTTTGTACACTTCAGGGCTGCTCCTCTGGCAGGCAGGAGATGCCAGCAGACAGCAAGTGCAAGGCTGGAGGGTCAGTCTCTCCCTCCCACAAGGGCAGACCACACAGTGGCTTTCCTGCAAACCCACACACCAGCAGCAATGGCCTGGAGACCATCCTGTTAATTTTAAACACCCAAGGAAAGACAAAATAGGATCTGCCGGGTAGCAAAGAAAGCTTTTTGTGCCACTGCTTCCTCACTTTGCATGGTTAGGGTTTACTTAAAAGGAGTGGAGGGATGGTTTGAATTCTTACATCGCTTCTCCCCCTTCCTGAGGAAGCTCTGGCGTTCTAGCCAGATGCTGGGAGCAATTCCAGCTCCATCTGTTTGAGAGTTTTGAGTTGTGCAACATAAATTTTACTTTAATGTGTGGTAATAATGACCTCCAAAACCCCATCTTGCCTCATCCAAATATGCTAGCTGAAAGCCAGTTTTCACGTACATTAAGTATTGTGGGTGCATGTTAATGCTGTTTATGAAGATGAAGCCACACAAATTCCTATTAGCACTAATGGTGGTTTCATGACCTAAAACCCAAGAAACACAAAAAACTGTATTTTTAAGCAGCTCCAATCTGATGCCCATACTCCCTACCCATGCTTGTCTGATCATTCCCACCTTCAAACACCCCATGTGCATCCATTCTCATTAGGTCTCCCGAGTTCCACAAGTTCAGGAGAGTCAACCCTTCAGACTGAGAAGGCTTCTACAGAAGTTACAAAGTCATAAAGGAAACAGTACCAGCACTTCATTCAAGTGGATTCTCCCTCATAAGGTACCAAATCAGTGTTAAGGTTTGTAAAAAAGTTTGAAAATCTTAAACTTTGCTGAGAGTGAGTCTTGGCATTCTTACTAAACATCTGCATGGTCTGTTTTAACAAGCCAGAAACAAATGCTGGCTGTGCTCTGTTTCTGTAGCTCTACTTTTACGAAGCCAACCTATCCTATTTCACCTACTTTTTCCATGACACAAAAGCTGATGAACCAAATGTTTTCAAATGTAAATCTCAATTCTCCTGTGAAAAAGCAGAAAGCACTGTATTTTCCTCCCACAGGATGCTCCCCCAATCTTTGTTGCTTCACTTTAACTCACATCCTAGCATATACAGAGAAGCACTGAAGTGTTGCTTTCTGGGTGATGTATTATTATCATAATACATGTTATTTGTGTTCAAAAGCACACGAGAGAAAAAACTATCTCCTCTTCTCCAGCTGGCACATGTTATTCAACAGTTTTGCAACCAAGCGAGCAAACATCCAGTTTTGGCAAAAATCAGCATTCATTCTGCAAAGACCTTTGCAGAGGTCAAGGTCACATAAGAAGGAGCTGTGTGCACTTAACAAGTTTTGTCAGAAACTAAGG
Organism: Haemorhous mexicanus; assembly: GCF_027477595.1. NCBI lineage: Eukaryota > Metazoa > Chordata > Aves > Passeriformes > Fringillidae > Haemorhous > Haemorhous mexicanus. The sequence continues at coordinate 144,177,230 of NC_082341.1, forward strand.
GAGGGGGCAGAGCCAGATCTTGAGGCAGGTTCATGCTGAAACTGCCATTTGCAATGAGCCAGGATTCCCAAAGGAGCAGGCTTCCTCTTCATGCTCTCTCACCTCCTCTATCCCAAGACAGATATTAAAATCAGACAGCTCCTTCCTCTCCCCACTCCAGCTCTCCAAGTACCCCTAAACCTGATGGCTGGGCCTTCAACATCTGTTTGCTACACTGCCACACTCCAAGCAGCTCAGGGCTCTGGCTTGGTAGAGGCAGGACTCTCATCTAGAGACTGAGCTACAACACTTTTCATGCCGTTCGTCTCATTTACAAACTCAGGTCAAAGCAGTAAGCTACAGGAGAGAAAACAGAGTAAAACAATTATAAGCTTCATTTACCAAAATAATTCAGCTCTCAAGACTGATACAGTGTCTGCATATCCAGTTACCACATAAGAAAAGTTGTCCCAAGACACACAGAATGAAGTCACACATTTGGCCTTCAAAGCAAAGGAATTTTTCTCATGAACTGTCAGTGATAATGGATAAATGAAAAAGAGGCCATGCAGTCTTTGTTGATGATACTACAAAACACACCAGGTTATATACACTGCACTGAAGCTTGCTTTTTAGCTTAATCTAAATGGCAGTAAAGAAAACTAATAGATATATAGACTTCAAATGCATGCTCTCCCAGAAAAGAATCAAGAAACCAGTGTTATAAAAAAGAGGGCATAATTTTGTGCAACACAATACTGTGCACACTGAAACCTAAACAAATTCACCAACTAACTTGTCTTGCATTCAAAAATCAGGCATAGACATTTGTCCATGATGAGCAGTGAGGTGATGGACACAAAATGTTTGTAATGGATGCAAAAGACTACCATGCCTTTGAATTCAGTTTGTATTCACCGCTCCTAGCAACTTACACTAACTATGAAGGGAGAAAAAATCAAATGCAAAAAAAGGGAGATTCTTGTCTAAGCAACCTTCAGAGCTTGAAGTTTAATAGGAACTAAGCAACTAAGGAAATTAGATGAACCTTGATACAGAACAGCTGACACAGAGCAGCTGAAAATATACATTGGAATAAGCCCTAAGCTACGTTTGCAAAGCTTGAGTTGGATGCAGTGAAAGAGCAGAACCAACAATCAAGACAGATTTGAATGCCTGCAATGAAATAAAGAACAACAGAGATTAGGCCAAAACATGATGAAATCACAATTTATTTTCTTTAGGGTGGGGAGCCCAGACTTTTCCCACTGGCCCTTTTCTAAAATAAATAGGAAAAACTAACTAACAGTCACAAACTACAGAAAGTTCAATAAGCAAAAGGATTTAGCCATGGGTTCCACATGATGAGTTTTAATATCTGGCACTGGCATGCCCAAGCTTGCCTTTTGCCAATTTTTCAACAGCTCTAAACAGTGAAAGAGAATAATATTTTGGGCTTAAGAGTTTTGGAGGAGGGGAGAATTCAGACCCTCTCTTCCTGCCCACATAATGTAACAGAAACACTTTATCTAGTTTCCTCAGTAGGGCCCTCTGCCAAAATATTTAGTCACTTTTTAGTCTGTTTGCTCTTGATACAATTAGATGTATCTCATTTGTCATATCCTTATCTGATTCAGCTGGTTATTTGCTCAACAAGAGTGGCTGGGAATGGGGCATACTGTTTGTGTGCAGATTCACATACACCTCTGACCATCATTCTCTGAAACACACCCCCGCCCTCCCACACACCAAACAGACGGATTTAGTTAACTGCCATAAGGAAAAACAAGTATGCCTAAGACATCCTGTGAAAGAAGACAGGATTGGTAAACTCCCAAGCAGTACATAAAGATAAGTTTCAAGGCTTTTATTTGAGGAAGAGGTAGGATCATCTAGCATTCTGTTTTGGCGAATTTATGTCAAATTGACATTCCAATTTCGGCAGCATACACAAAACTGCACAATTATTTAGCACTGTACAGATTTTACATAACTCTTTAAGTTATTGACTCACTTCATTTTCCTTCCGACTATAAGACAGATTAATCTGAAATGAATTAAGACAGGCAACCAGAAGTAATGTTACTATAGCTGGTAAACATTCTTTAAACTGCTCTATCAGTAAGCTGCTTAAAAGCCTCCCTATCACTGTATGCTGCATCTGCTCAATAATTACTATCTCTCAAACCAGGGATTATGACTATGTGCTGCAATTGCAACAGAACAGGCAAAGCAGTACAGGTAGCCAGGAATCTCAAAAGCAGAAACTGGTGATGTACTTAACTGCTCACACATAAAATGCTGGGCCCTGGAAAATCAGGCAATACAGCACCCAATCCCTCGTACAGGCAGATGCTCTGAGCCTTGAAATCAGAATTTCTATCTCATGTTAAGAAAAAAAGAAAAGCAAGCAACCATGTGTTTCATTACAAGAGGCAGAAATATTTCACAGAAAGAAGGGAAAACTGCATTAAGGACAGGACATCATATTGTAATTACAGCTACTAAGGTAAGCAAACAAAAAATAAAAGGCAGTGATCAGAGCAATGTGGAGGAGGCAGGAAAATTCCTCTCACCAAAAAAGGCTTTAAATTTCAAGACTAAAACAAGAAGCACATTGAGTAAAGACCTGTTAATTCCTATAGGACTGCGCTTCTGTCATGGTTTAGTCCTCTACACCTAAAGGAAGTGAGTGTGTTTCACAAGTCCACAGCTCCAGACATGACCAGGATAGAACATAACCTCTGCACACACTTTTTCATCTAGAAAAGGTTTCCGAAAATGCCCAAGTGTGCACTTGGAGGGTTTGTGCTGGTGGAAAGGAAATCATCACCACCGAGCCTGAAGCACCTCCAAACTGACAACAGATCCTGGCTCAGTGCAAAACTCAGTATTACACAGCTGCAGTAGCTGCACTACCTGCAAAGAGAAACAACCCCAAAACAAAATCACTCTGCTCAAAAGACAGGCACAGTTCACAGCAAGGAATAAGAATAAAGAGAAATTTGTATAGAAAGAATGTGTCTGCTGTGAGTTTAAAATTTATTTTGCTAAACTTGCTGAAGAAATCCAAAATCTTAATATCTCCAAAAATCTTAATTCAGTAATGTTTCAGTCTACAGCAAAGAATCAAAGGAAGAATTAATTGGCAATGCAACAGTTTCCAGTTTTGATTTGGTTTGTCTACTTGAACAGTAATTTGCACATACATGTTCTAAATACCTGACATTGGAGGCATCTGGATTTTGTTCTCAATTACCAACATGAATGCAAAAACACAAGAAAATAACTGTCTTCCACCTGGACCCTTGGTTATATTCTGCTTATCAGATTGTCTCCCCTTAAAAGGAAAATGTTAAAAAATCAGTTGAGCTATTTACACAGAAATTTAAATAACTGAAGCTAACTTCTAGGCTACTAGGAAGTTTTGAATCTCTTGTCAGAACTGATTTATAAAAATGTATCCAAATACCCAAAGATACCTAAGTTTACAGGGAAACAGGGCTTTAATATTAATTCTTTTGTTTTAGGTTGTCTGGTAGCACATGGACCCTTTTCTCACCAGAAGTCTTTTGAAAACAAATGCCACAAAGTCAAAATTTCAGGCAAAACCAGAAATACACTTAAACTGTACTTCTGGAAGAGACTCAAAAGAAACAGAGAGTACACAATCCTACAAGCTGCTTGTTTTCAAAGCCATCATGTACAATTTAATATCAAGTAAAATTATGGCTGGCTGGCAGAGTTTTCCTGAATGGGTGTGACTACAAATGCGCTATTTAACAAATCAAAAGTGTGAACCATGCAAATATTTCAACAAAATAGGATCAATGCTTACTATAAACTTACTTAAACAATGCTCAAGGTAAAAGAAAATTACAGTCTACAATAAGCATATTTAGGATGATGACTCTTGTATGAAATAAGCCCTGTCTTGCTCCTACTTTCCCATCAATAATTAATTTGGGCTAGAGAAAAAACAATGGAAGGACTCCCATGAAGGACATCATTTTGTCATTACCCAATACAGGGTGCGTATAATTAAATACAAACCTGACATTGGCTCAGCCACAAGCTTTTGATCACCCCTGTAACAAACTTACATGGGTAAAAAAATTCAAAAATGACCACCACAGAATCAGAGGAATCAAGTCAAAGGGAAATTAAGGAAATTACCTCACTATTATTTCCAGCCTGTTTTCTGACCTAATTACATCCCCCTGCATAGCCAAAGTGAAGGAAGCAAGTCTGGAAGGCCCAATTCTGCAGCATGTACTGACACAGCTTCAAAAATCATTTGGGGGTCACACAACCATCCTGGGGCCAAAGCAGGTCAACAACTATGCACCCAAACTCTCCCAGGTCCTTGAACGAGGATTTAAGCACCTAAATGCCTGATTATTAAAACCACAGGGGGGACCCACGCAGATGTCTGCGGATGTCACACTTGTGTGACCTGCTGTTCATACACTAGTGCAGGGTATTGAGGCTATGAACAGAAAAACCTGCTCAGGCTCCCCAGCTACAGACCCCTGCCCAGCACAAAACACCTGGGAAATATTTCTGAAGGCTGAGAATAAACACATGCAGTCAGAGTAACAGAGCATCTACCCAGCCTCCCTATACCAATAACTATCCACCCTCCCCATCTGTTCAAAACAAAAACAAATTACCTCCACATCCTGAGAACCCACCTTTGCAGGGCTCACATCCTCCAACCCGGTAATTTGGTTTATGTACATAAATCTGGTTTGCGTGGACAGTCCTGATGACTTGCTATCACCAGTGAGGTGACCAATGCTGTTTTTCTGCCCCAGTGGCTGAGTGCTCTTCTGCATACCAGATTTGTTTTAGGGTGATATATCTCTCAGTGACAAATGGGCTGAGAACTTCAAATGACTTGGGGGGAGGGGCCAGCTTTTCCTTATCTGTGTTTCGTTAGGAAACACTATGGTTCCAAAATCCAGTAAGAAAAGTTCCATGTTATCTGAGAAGACAGAAAATGTGAATCTTCTTTTCAAATATACACTGCAAAGCATTAGACAAAAGACAAGTAACTAATCCTTGTTTAAAATAGCTTGCTTTGTTTAAAATGCAACGTACTCCCTTTGGCATTAACTACCTCACATCTCAGGGGCTTGAGGTTATTTCAGGATTTGGTAACTAATGGAATAATTGTATTACTGGGAGTTTAAGTAACAATGTCTACATTGTGTAAATATCTTCCTGTAACTGACTGGATAACTGCATTACACATCCTCCAGAAAGCATTATATTCTGAATATTTACGAGTTTGTTTCAAAGGTTTCTGCTTTTTATTTAGTGTTCAAAGTATGCAGGCATAGTCAAAGCAATAAATTTTAAAACCCCGTCATAAATCATTTACTGTGCATAAGCAAATTTTCACTAAAAAGAAAGTGCTTAATTGCTGAGAACTTCCTGAATGTGAACTGTCACTCTGGATACCACCTCTTGCACCTTTCTTGTGGCAGTCAGTCATTAACTTGTAGCAGGATGGACACACACTGCCCGAGTCATCCAGCTCTGCTGTACCACCCTCAGCAACCCAGCTGCCGGGTCCGAGATCCCCCAGCCAGCTCCAGCCCTCTGCAGTCGATTCAGCAGCACGGAGCACCTTCATCACCCAGGGGACCAGCCCATCCCAGTGGCTCCCAGCCTGAAATTCAGCATTTCAGCATTTGGTGACTATGAACTGAACCACTGAATAACCATTATCAGAGAGACTCAATACCTCTTTTACAATATGAAGATTTTTCTCTAGTGCACATTCTTCAGATCATACGTCTACCTTGGTGACGTAAATAAACATTTATTAAACTTATGGATGTTAACAACTGTCAGCATTTCAAATGTCTTCATGCAAAACAAGATCTAAGAGAGATTTCAAGAAGGCACAAGCTGACAGTGCTATGTGAAACCAAATCCCACCACTTCCTTCCATGCCAGTACTTCAGAAGGCCATTTCACATCTGGATGAAACCATTCACATTTTAATATAAGTGCTCTGACTTCACAAGGGGATGCTGATTTGCTTCTCCTTTCCTGGTTGCTCCACTGGAGAAGTCTTAAGGCACATTGACACCATCCAGCAAGGGACCCAGCAAGGATCCTTTCATATGCAAGAGCCCCCAGGCCCAATCCAGGTGACACCATCCAGTTGGTGAGGAGTTTGTAAGTGACAGTCAAAAGACAGAGATGCTGAAAAACCACATAGTAGGACAGAATTCAAAACTTCTGAAGGTAAGAGACAGGATCAACATACCCAGGAAAAATAAAAAAAGTTTTAGTTGAAAAGAAATACAAAAGATTCCTTCAAGATAGCTGAACAATAAAACAGAGAGACCAGTATTCCTTTCTAAACCCAACTATTGTTGAAAATATTGACACTGAGTTGTGTGCATCACAGTTTTCACATCAGCCCTCTGCACCTTCACACAGGTAAATAACTAAGGAGATAAAAGAAGGTGAAGGAAGAGGAGCTATAATTATCAATAAAACTCTGATACTGTTTACAAGTATTCTCAGAAAAAGTTAGCTCACCCTTTCAATCTCAGCTTCCAACAAAGAACAAAATGCTCTCATTCAGAAGAGAACAGCACTGCCTGCTCTTAGCTTTCTTCACATCATATCTCATACAATATCCCTTAACTGGAGAGGCTGAGGCCACAGCCCAGGGCACAGCTGCTCTAGTTACTGTAAAAATCAACTGATTCTCCTATGCCATGTTGATTAATAACATTTAGGAAGCTGAATTTGTAAGCATTAGAAAAATCAAATTGGTTTAATCTATATTAGAAAAATCTAATTGCTTTTTTTCATAAACACTAACTGGCTTTGCTTATCCAGATTTTCGAGCAATGAAGCCTGGTCCTTTAAAAGGTGGTCACTGTTTTGTGAGCAACATTCTTCTTGTACTGGTCAGAAACTTCACTTAGCTTTAATCTCACTTTCTATCATGTAACTGAGAAGAAGAATATTCTGCAACAGCCCTTCTCTTTGTAATATTATCATCTTCATGAAATTTTGCATGAGAGCTCTGTCAGCTACTGTGATGGTCGCAACTGGAAAAACCATGCTCCAGGGCAACTTCACTATTACAAACATCCAGGGAAACTTCCAGCTCCCTGTGTGGTCACAGTCCATAACACAGTGTTTGCCAGCATAAAGCACTTAGATATTTTCATATATGCTGCTATTCACTAATACAAGATCAGATTCAGTAACAAATGTGAGAAAAACAGGGATAGCCAAGTGGAGGAACCACTGTAGATTAAACACCATCCATGCTGCTTTGCTGGAGGGAGGACAATAAATTGAGGCAGAACTGCTGATCTCAGCTCAGTCCTTGACGAGCTGTAAGGTCCAAGACACAGAAAGGTACTGGCAGAAAAAAAGCATAAGCTACACAGACAAATTGGGTAATGTCTGTTCAAGAGAGAAATCTGGGCTTGAGCAGGGAAGGATCACAGACGTGTCACTGCTGAGAAGGAAAACCCAGTCAGGTAAAAAGATTTAGGTCTCCTGCATAGCAGAACTAGGAAAATCCATGCTGGCTGACTGCCCTGCCTGTGACCTGCTGGTATAAAGGCTCAAATCTACTCTCCAGACAGACAGCTCCTTACAAAGGAAACTGCAGATTAAGACTCCACTGGAAATGACCACTTTGGAGATTAATCTGTGCACATGCACACAGGTACACACACACTAACACACTGGAAATCCACTGTTGGAAACACATCTAAAGCAGGTGGAAATGCAGGATGGAGAGCATTTAGGCTGTGGGGTTTAATGCAGCCATAAATATTACCAGTCTCAGCTATTCCAGCACAACTCAACTACTGCTCATCAATATTGCTGTCAGCTCTGAGTTAGCAACAAACCACATGACAGCCACGGTCACCCATTGCCCCTGGCCCGGAGGGACCGGCTGCAGATGGAGCTCAGCATGCCGGCACAGGCACAGCCCGGCACACCTTCGTGCAGGGCAGACAGAGGAAACTCAGAGTGGAACCCGACACCCTGGTGTCATCCAGGAATTTGCTTTATAGCAGCTCTGTGATCAGTTACTGGGGCAGCCTTTTCAGGAATTATCCAGGAATGCAGAGGCAACCAGAAAGCTCCCTCTGAAGTCTCATTGTAACAAGTGATCTGCCCAAATGCCGAGGTGATGGATTCCTATGTCAGGCAGCCTGCCCTCACTGCCCCCCTGCCCCCCAGCCTTGGGGGACTCAGGGGCAGGGATGAGTGTACATGGCACTGGGTATCTACCGACTGCTACAGAGCCATCAAAGCACTCTGTTAATGCAGCCAACCTTCTAAACAGAAAAATCAGAAAATCTCTTCAATAATTTTCACATTTTCATTCAAAGTTCTTCTTAAACCTCTGATGCTGAACTGACCTAGAGAGGGGGCCTTGCTCCTTCCTTTGCTGAAATGACAGCTTTTAAAATGGCATCTGCAGTAAGATCCATCAAAACCGAAGTTCATTTCACAGGATTTTAGAAAGCTTTCAGTAATGTTCACTGCTACTTACTTTAAAATACTCCCCACTCCCCTCTGCTTTTACATGATGTCTTCCTGTAATGTCATATGGGTTGGATTGTCAGAAGGAGCGAACTCTAGCATAGATTCACCCCCACTTAAACCAACAGTAAAAATGTCAACGCCTTTGAAGAGCCATCACCTAGTAACAACTGCAGAACTTCCACTACGAACTCTTATTTTCAAATTTTATTCTGACTATCCATTTTAAAAGTTTTAAAATCATTTTAATGCCCCTTTTCCGCAAAACAAGCAACTTCACCACAAGATTCATGAGGAGTGATGAGTCTAGATTGCAGAGACAAAATCAAGTGGGTTTTGATGAAGAAGACAGAGAAGCAGGCTAAACATTGTGGAGAGAGAGAGAGAGAGAAGCAATAGAGAGCCCAGTAGAATATTCTCTCACACTCACTGTAGATTTTAATAGGTCTCACCATCGCAGCTTTCCTGCAAACAGACTGGCATAATTACACACCAGCCTCTGCATGACCCAGGGGGCAAGCCTGGAACACTGCACCCCATCAGATACACTAGGCTGTGATACTCTGAAGAGACAAGAAAATGAGTTTTCTAGTTATTTATGTAAGCAATTCAGAAAGTACATCCACCAGTTTCTCTTCTCAGATAGATTTTATTTTTGTGGAGACTGTTCAAGGACAAAGGATTCAATTTCCAAACTTTACCAAGGAAAAAGAAAAAAAAAAAATTAAACCCCCATCACACTATTTTAGCAACAAGCAATGCTGCACCAGTTGCAACCATTGGTAACTTCTTGGTGTCCCTGGCACAAAGCAAGGTCCAGGTCAAACATGTGATGACAACAGCACTGACTGCCTGGCCTCACTTCCACAGCATTCCTGATGGATGCTGGGTTGCTGGTGCAGCATGGCATCCTCTTCTGGGCACCCAGAGCCCCTGTCTCCAGAGATACACTCCTGATGCAACAAGGAGTCAATAATGAGATTCAAGAACAGTGGATTCGTGTTTCCTTCAAGCAAATTAATGGGAGGATTAAAGTTCACAGAAAGGTTTGAAATGGAAGGTAGGAGGGAAAACAATTGATAAAATGCACCCTCAGAGCCTTGCAAGGTGCAGTGTACGTATTCTCCCTCAAAGATGTACATCAGACAGGGATCTCTGAACACCTGCCCTCAGGAGCTCTGGGTGACAGCCCAATACAAGGTACAGGCACAGCAGCCAACTGAGCCTGGCAGAAGGACATGACAGACCCTGCACACCCAGTGTTGGGGAGGGATGTCAGGGGGACATCCAGCCCCACAGACACAGCAGGAACACCTGATCCCTCTGCCTTTCAGGGAGTAATCCTGCACTCTCCAAGAGTAAGTGGGCTTAGCTTGAAGAATAGGCACACAGTCCTCAGAGCAGAGCCAGGAGCACTCTTTGCACTGCCTGCATGAGCAGGGACCCAGCTCTGCCCAGAGGGGTGACATCAAGCACAGGCATGGCCATTTGCCCATTGGCCAGAGCTGACCCTGGAACCGCCAGCCAAACCCTGCGGTGCCTTCTCTGCCTTTTCCCAGAGTGCAGGAGACCCAAAGCAGGATCACAAGGCTGCTCTGCATTTTCCATTGCTTCCCAGCTCCCTGCACTGTAATTATTGCCAGCCATGTTAGACAGCTAAGTGACAGGGGCAGTGAGAGCAGCAGGAAGGTGCTGGCCTTGCTGCCTGTAATGGTGGGGTCCTTCCCCAGTGGCACAGAGGCTGCCCATTAGGGGCCTCACCTGTCACCAAGCCAGAAATCACAGAATCACAGACTTAAACATTTATAGAAAATACCATAAAGAACTCTCTCTCTCTGGTGACAGGAAGGATGTACTTGACAGGTTGCTGGAGTGTCGGAACTAATGATGGGGACAGCAAGGCAACGAGGTGCACACTGACTCGAAAGAGAGACCAAGGGCAGCTGAAAAACTTATGTGTAGGGGAAAAAACCCTATAGTTATGTCAGTATTTCTCTAGAAACAAAAGTTATAAAATATGAGATGAAAAATATCAGTGTCACATTCTCAGCAGCATTGTCTTACTACCAAAACCATCCTGTTAAATACAATGTACGTGTTGCTGTACTGAGGTATTCCTGTGCCCAAGCCATGAACAATACAGTTGTTTGCTAAAGAACAGAAAAACAAAGCATGAATCTGAGAAAGAGTTAACCAAAGCTAACTGAGAGGTTTCCAAAAGGCTACTGGACAGGGTAAATAAGAGAACTGAAGAAAAAAGCATGGCTCTGCAGAATAAGTGAGAGGTAGAACTGACTTCCCCCTTTCCAAGGAATACCATTGCAAAGTTTTGACAATTATGAAGCACGTTAGCTAATCATGAAAATTCATCAAGTATGTCATAAGTGACAAGGAAAGAGTACTTGACTGCTAAAATTGGATAAGCCACAAAACCTCCTGACAATCACTTACATAAATCACAGGAACATATCCATCATTTGACACAGAAGGTGTTTCCAGAGAGTAATATTTTTATGCCAAGAACAAGAAAGTTTGTATACCTCTTTTGGAATCACACCATATTTTCATCATTACCATATCAAAGCATTTCAGTGAGGAAAAAAAAAGGAAAGGGTTATGCTTTTGTGGTCTAAAACTCCAATATTTGCAACTGAGGCAGATGACTTTCCTATCCACACCAAGGCAGCATGAGCAAGGCAAAGTCACATGCCATCAATGCTGACTGCTACTTGCATGAGAGTAATGAGGAATGACAGCAAACACACACGAGCACTTTACACAGTGATACTTCAGTCCAGGAAGTAGCACCAGATTACAAATGTTAATCCTAAATGGTTTACAACTTTACTGGAACAAAAGAAACAAGGCAGAAGGTTTATTGCACTTTGCTTCAAGGACCTACATGTGGCATTATACATATCAAAAGGTAAGAGCATTTAGGTGAGTGCAAATGTAATTCATTTGTTTTCAAATCTTACCTTCTGGTTTTGCATGTATAACTAGAAATGTTCTAGTTTATTTTATAGTTGTTTTGCAGGCTTGTTTCTTCCTCTACAACCCCCCTAACCCCCAGTCCCAACTATCCCAAATACAAAGGGGTAATGTCATTAATACAAAATTTCACTTCTTACTACAAATACAAATCCAAACTAAGAACTTGCTATTAACTTTAAGTGCTGTTTGGTTTTTCATTAAAGGAAACCCAGTTCACCTCCTGTGAACCTCCTGCTCTTCAGAGCTGATTCCAGGCAACAGCCAGAACTGCTGCGGTCTTTAGGGGTTTGGTTGCATCCACCTCACACTGGGACTCTCTGCATGCTTCCCATTAGAGCAACTAACTGACTTCCTTTTCCATCAATCCTAGTGCAGAGCAGGAAACAGCACATGGACTAACACAGCTTAGGAGTTTACCAGCTGCAGCAATTCATCTTTGCACCATTGGTTTCCCATTGAGAAGGGGTAACACAGGCAATACAGCAGGTAGTTCTGCATATAAGGTAGCAAAAGAATGCAAAGAACAGCAATAAAATACATACTTTTGACACATTATTTCAAGAAGAAATAACCTGCCATCCACAGCTTATTTCCTTCCTTCCACAATTTTCTTTTTTGTTTTAATTCTAAGTCTTGACAGTAGCTCTCAATTTCCCACCATGGAATTTTACATAACATTATGCATTGTCAACATCCTATAGAGTTTGAAGATGTCAATGATAGCTTAAAATACAGCCCACTTGTTCTCTTCTCTACCATTCTTGAAATGCTGTCAAGAGATATATTGATAATTAAATCTCTATGTACATCAAAATATATCCCTCAGCTCAGTAAAATGCATACACTCCAGCAGCACAATTAGTCTGAGCTGACATCCTAGATTTTCTAGCTAATAAGGTGAAGAGAGAAAAGATGGGAAATCACACCTATCCAACTGCAGTCTTTACTGGCATATGTCTGTGAATGTTTGCTGTATTTCTTTTTTGAATTTAAAACTTGTCTTGCTAGCAAAAGGAGAAAAAGATTGATTTTATAGTCTGTACACTAACATATAGTATATTGAAAAACAGATGCTAGAACAATATTCCATGCACCCCAGCAATTGCACAGCAGTTCTCCTCATCTTCACACAAAAATTTCTGCACAGTTGGCAACCACTTAAAAATGAAATAAAATTATGTTATCCAAATAGAAGTAAGGTATCTCCATATAATATCACAGGCAAATTACCTTGGTGACCAGAATCACAGAGAGGTGAATATTTGAAAAACAACTTACCTTCAGTTATTTTACAACAATATTTGCCACTAAATGTGCTAAGCTAAATTACTGTCTGTGCACCTACGAGTATGTGGGAGCACAGTAAACTGCTAAAACTCTTCAACAACAGCAGCACTGCTTATGGCCACACAAAGGAAACAAAGAAGTCACTGATATTTGTACTTTGCTCTGTTTATGTGACATTATTCTACAAAAGTCAGTAACTCTGAAATCCCAGTTCTTCAGATGACCTGCAGGGTATGCAATATAATACAGCTCAGTAATTTTGCTCTTTACCTCTCCACAGAAAGGAATTACATTTCTCTGCACATGCTGTGATCTATAGTACTCTGTTTTGTTTGTGCTCAGAGATTCCTATTAAGGCCATTAAATCATATAGCCACTGATGGGCTTCAATTAGCACTGGAAACACACAAAAAAAAAAGCTTTGTTAAAAATAAAGTTAACTGACGAAAGACATTTTTGAATCCAAGTTTTCTCATACAACAAAACAAATAACCTGATGAAACAAAATACAATGGGAAAGTAGTTGCAACCTTAACTGTGGAGAAACACCCCATCAGTTCATAATGAGCACGGGACTGTCATTTATTCTGAAGCTCAGAACAAGGCATTGTCCATCCTCTCTGACAGCTCTTTGTTACTACCCCCATGATTGTTTGCAAGCATATTCAATCCAATTAACAGTTTTTAGTAACAAGTATCTGGCTTTTGCTAGGAAATGTAACAAACTCTTTGGAGAGAAATCAGAACCTCTCACTGAATTCCCTTTCATTACACAAGGAGTCCAACTCCTTCCCATCCCCAATCCCAGAGGATGGATTTTGTCACGGTCACTTCACTCAGGGCTGAACCCTCAGAAAGCATGAAGGAACTCAAATGAATGGCCTAGAAAAATGTGTGAACCAGAAATTAATTTGAAACAATATATACAGCACAGTTTAAGTACAAATTCAAATTCACCAAAGGCACAGGGGTGACAAGAACTCTAAATTCTGGCATTTGGCACCAATGGAATCAGACAACCAAATGAGCCAAAAAGCAAAGAAATCATAATGCATTTCGACTTAACAGTCTACCTGCAATCTACTGCCAATACTACAAAATTTGGTGGTTCATCAAAATCCACTTTCGAGGTAACAAGAGAAAATAAAGGATTAAGGTTCAATTAATGACCATAAAAATAAACTGAGTCATGAAACAACCTTTACTACTATGTTTGCTTTCTAGAAGACGTAGAACAAGACAAATTGCTTCCCAGCATCTGCAAACCAATTATCTCATGGTTTAACACTTTACTGTACAAATGTCTGCCTAGTGATTACAACAGACTAATCTTTTGCAGCAAGACAGAACCAGATTTTTTTTTTAAAGCCTCAAAAGTATCTATAGTCAAAATCATGACATGGGGAAAAAAAACCAAACAATAAAAGAATAGTTTCTTTTTGCTGACAGCAAAGTACCAACCCTATAAACTCCAACCAGCGGGCACAGCACTTTTTCTCTTTTGTAGCTCTGGAAGGAGTGGCTATTTAAAGCAATGGATCCCAAATTAGACAATATTGTCCTTAGAGATCCTGGAAAATAAGGAACACAGTGAAGGACCATATAACATCTTTAATAGCATGAACATTAATAGCAGGTTATGTTTTGAACAGCTGGCAGTGGGAGGAAGGAACTTTGTGGACTGCCAAGGAATTAAATTTGCCTGTTGGCAAAAATGCATCCCTATTTGTGGAGTAAAAAATGAATGAGAGAATGTAGCCAGATCACAGCCTCTGGTCCTCAACTCAGACCTATGTAATGAGTCTAAGTTTTCTTTTTCCTTCTAATCTGATAAAGCCATCACTCGCTTAAACCTCAGGGAAAAAGAGGAAGTTCCAGAATAATGCAGTTTAATTCTTAACTGCAAGTAGAGTCAGACACTGGTGATCCAGTGATTTATAATTAGTGGTGAAGAGTAATGAAGAAGAAATAACTATATATTTGTGCTAAAGTAGCCATGGGGAAGTTTTACAGAACAGGGTCTGCATTTTCCCATATAAGAGGAAAAGCAAAACAACAAGCATTTTAATTGGAATCATCCTTATTAATTAAATATTCGGTCTCTCTGACTGAAAGCAGCAACCCACATTCCAATCACAAACAGTTTCAAACTTGCGAATATCTTAATTTCCAGTTTTCTACACCAGACTTCTGGCATTTATTAAAAGTAACACAGGTTTCTACAAAGGGAACTGGCAGGCATCACATCGCCTGGTAAAAATAAAACCAGGGATCAAGAAAGAACAATATTTTTGTTCAGAACTGCCATCTTTTACAGGGAGATGGCCATGCCTTCTTCTGCAGGCAGACACATCAACAAATCTCTGTAAAGCTCAAGTAAACCAAGTGACCTAATTAGCAGACCACAAACTACAGGAAACAAGTGAAAGCTTCCTTGGGAAGTGTGTCTGCTTTTCCACTGGTGCTTAGGACCACACTAAGATTATTACTACAAAAATGCTCTACATAGATCATATTTCGACTTAGTGTCTAGGAATACAACTCTTCTCCTTCTGAGCATTTTAATAACTTTTTAGAATCTGTAAGAAAACCAGTTCTGATGGCAGCTTTTTGGAGAGAAAAGGAACTGGGCAAAACACTGTCAACTGGCAGGTAGGTTCCTGCACCTCCCTCCTACTTCTTTCCACCAATTTAGCACATCCACATTACCAGATGGAAAGATGACAAAGATCTATTTGCTCAAAAACACCTCTCCAGTCAGCAGCAGACAGCTGCCCTCTATCTCAGGCAGCAAGCTCTATTCTGACAGGCACATCAAACGCATTTGTCAATATATATTTGGGTATGTTGATACCTGCTGCCTGTCTCATTCCCAAGTGGAATCCCTTCCCATACCATGTGATGTGAAATCTCCAATACACTCACATACATACACATCTTTGATCCACCGAAGCTCAAGACACAGCAACTCCCCTCCAATATTCTTACCCTGACATTTGACAACGGCAGGAGAGAGACCGCCCATTTCAAAGCGAGATGACTCTCAAACAAGTGAACAACACTGGAGGAAAAAGAAAGACACACTTCCAAATATGCCAAACAACTTGATCAGATGTGTGCCCAGACTACTGTAATTTCAGGAGAGCACAAGATCCAGATGTGAATTTTGCAATTTGGCGTGGCTCACTCCAGGCCACCCTCTCCATCTTCTTCCACAAGCTGTAGCTTTCAATTACAGCTAACAAAGTCATACAATTTAGCTGATCCAATAAAATGATCCAGATGGGAAAGATCCTTCCTCAAATGCCTTGTTATCTTGATTGGATAATTGAGCTTCTAAAGTTATTTCATGCTGCCAGGAGGCAGGCACATACACATTGACTCACTGAATGACTCTGGGCAAAGTTCAGCTATCTCCTTGCACCTGCACCCAATTTAGCATGACTGTTCCTTGCTCCTTCACTACCTGCCACATTAGCTCCTTGAGAGTCTACAAATCCCAATATGGGGCAAAACTCTGTCTCACATGGTCTCTTAATAAAACTGATCTTTGAGAAGGTTTCCTTAGCCTACTCTGGAGTCTTTTGTTTCAGCCCCCATACTATTCATGCCAAATAAAAGAGGCTACACATACTAAGTGAGCCAAGAATGGAAAAAAGTCCAGATGGTTTAGTAAGGAGTTTGACAGGATTACAAGAAGTTTCCAGAAATTAGTAACTTTCACGGACTAAGCTGTGTCCTACATTAGCAGAATGTGTTTTCCATGATCTCCTTTGGTCTTTTGAAACCTCCCAAAGGCTCAACGTTTCAGATGGTAATTTGCTTTATGTCTGTTAATTCTTGCTACACTCTTCACAGAAAATGCTCCTTTTCCTTCACCACAGACATTCCAGAAATCTCCTTCTGTTCACTTTCTGAGAAACTCCACACGTTCTAGATGTGCGTCTCTAAGAAAAGCTCTACTGAACAGGGTAAACACACACAGAGACATAACGAGCCTAAGCAAGAGGAAGGTATTTAAAATTGCCTCAAAATAAGACAAAATTACAGCCACAATATCCAGAGCTTATACATTAAAATAATCTGATGAGAGATAAAGGTGTTAACTAAAGTTCTTGACCTTTGTTCAGGATTCACAGCTGGAGTGAGATGTATAGGATGGGTCTCCTGACACTTCAGACACCTGAAAGCCAGGTACTCTAGGTCAGCTCCAGAGAATCTCTGAGTCAAGAAAAAGAGATGGGTTTCCTCAAAACCCAGTGTAATCCATCTGTCCATGTGTGCGGTGGCATGGATGTAAACCATGTAGATACCAACCAGAGGAGGGCAACACAAGCCTCTGGAGCTGCTCCCTTTTTTCACTGTGTAGAATAGGAGGGTGGTTGCACACCCTGGGTGAGATATTAAGGTTTCAGAAGACTAATTCAAAGCACTACAAACTCCTCTTTAACAGCAGGTACTTTATACATCTCAGAGAAGTTATACACTTTTATATACAAATCTCACTCAGTATACCTTGTAAACAGCTACTGGAAGAAATTACTGATGGAAGTAGCACTCACCAGAACACCTTGCTGTTGTGACATGCCAGTGGCACACAATCACCACTCACCCAGGCCATCAATCAGATGCTGCAGCTTTAAGCTTACTTTATATACCAGAACAGGCATAGATGAGCATGTCCTACAATAGTCTATACAGCTCACTGCCCTGTTTAGCACATCTGAAAGCAGAGACTGTGGAAGCAAAACAGAAGCTGATCTGGTGATAGAAGTACAGCAGCGGGAAACAAATACTGAAAGCCGCTTCTTTACAGGCAGAAAGATATCTCCCAAAGGAAACAACTCACTTTCTTCTTCCCAGCACAAAAATGATGTGGCAGTCATGAATGAGTAAAAAGGAGTGGAAACAGCACAAAAGGAACTGAAAGCAGTCTAAAGCCCATTGTGCAAACCATGGACTTTTGACCTGAGAGCATGGTCTTGGGAGAACTGCTGCCACTGAGCTAACTAAGCTGAAACAACCTGCTGTTCCCAGGCCACAAGGTAACACCTCACAATAAACGGCTGTGGAGTGAGTTCTTATGAAACAAGGTTAGCTTCACACACTATGCACGCAAAATCCAACATGCAACAACCAGTCCTCAAAGGAACAGCACCATGACAGCCTGAATTTACTCAGAACACAATCACTCATTTTATTTATCAGTTCAGAGAATGCAAATCTCAAGGCACTTTGTGAACAAACTACAACAACAATTTATGACCCACAATGATGGTTTAATATACACTCAAAAGCTGGATACCAGCATCCTCCCAAGTGGAACTGAAATATATCACGCCCCTACACAGACATTGAATCTGTACTATTAATCCAGAAATCCTGGCATAAATACTGCACTCATTCAAAAAAACCAACCAACCAAACAACAACAACAACCCAGTCCTGGCACAAAACAGATCAAAACTGAAGTTTAGAGGAAAAACAATATATGAATATAGCCAAATGGGGAAAATTCAGAAGGCTGTTTCAAAGTTAAGGCTATGCAGGTCTAGATAACACTGGGTCTATTTTGTGTTTCAAGATGTTGTAATTTCTATTCCAGCATTTTAATTTTTTGGACCAACAAATAAGGACCAGGCTCAAGAATATGTTCCATCCAATAATGTGAACACTTTCTGTTCTTGGGAAGACAGGTTTTGCAGACATCAACCTGTCTGACCATGTTAAGGTTTGTGAACACAGGTACCAACAGGCAGGACCTGAAATTTAGCTCAGTGGTCTTATTTCTGAAGGTCAGTAGATAAGGAGCACAGAAGAAGGAGCACACACTCTCTTGTGTGCCAGAGCAGCACAAGGAGCTTGAAGGAAAGGGTCACTGCTGGCCACGACAGTGGTCACTGCTGCCTCAATGCAGGACTCGGTGCTATTACCAGAACAGTTTTCAAATTGGTTCTTTGCAAGGGATGGAAAGGAAGGTAAGAGCCATTGCCTTGTTTTGGATGGGAAAAGAAGCTGTGCAGTGAAAAGGGATAAATCAATATAAAGATGCTGATTTTACAATGCTGAAGTATGTCTATTACTCTAAGCACCCTTGTTACAAAGGGAAACAGTGAAGGGAGAGCTGCAGAGAAAAGGACAAACATAAAGACTCCCCAGCTGTGCTAGAGCTGTTCTGAACACATCCTTACACCCTGGCTGCTCAGACACACATGTGAAACCACTGAAGAGTGGTCAGAGCGAAAAGGGACATCTTCTCACCCACTGCCACATGGTTTTGACAACTTTCATATTCAAATTTCTACATGGTAGGTGTCTTCAGCTTACAAGCTTCCCTTCACATCATGAGGGAAAACAAGCTTTTGTTCACTAACACCCAAGCCATAACTCAACCACAAAGCACGACTAGAGCAAAACCATGCCCTGAGTGCACAGCCCATGTTGCAGAATTGCACAATCTGAAATCAATGCCATCCTTCAGAGCTGGCCCTGCTGCAGAGCCACCAGGTCCTCACAGGGCGGACCCATCTTTCATGCCACTCCATGCTCTGCCCTCTGAATGGTTTCTTGTCTCTATAACCCAGGCAGTGGACAATTCCACTGGGACACTTACAGGCAAAACTGCTGCATGACTTTATCAACTATCTTACCAGAGAAATGGAGGGGTGAGAGGGTAGGAAGCATTGCATGCAATTTAATAAGAAAATAAACACACAGGGGCAAAGTCAACTGCCTCTGGTAACACTGTTTTTGCCTTTCAGGTGTTAATTAAAAAAAACCAAACAGATGTACTGGACATATCAAGACAGACACAGAAGAGAGTCAGAGGAAATGGCAAAATAAACACATAAACGCAGAAGTTTTGGAAAGGGAATTAACTCTAACATGTTGAATTTTATAATACAAATGTAAATTTTATTGAAATTTGTATTATTTTCTTTGCATTTTTCCAACACACACACATTACAGGCAAGTTGTTGCTGGTGGGCTTACTCAGCAATGAACACTGCACTACTGCTATCAGTAAGATCAATCATGCACTAAATTGCTACTGAAAACATATTCTCTCTTCTGGCTTTATTTCTGCACATGGTTAAGCTGCTATTCTCTCCTGAACATTTTTTATGCAGGGAGTAAATGCATTTTGAAATCGCCTAGAACTTAACCACTGGCTTCTGAACAAGGCTAAACATGAAATATTTTTCCCATACTACAGTGATACCAAAAGCTGTGGCCAGTATGAACACACAGGTTGTGGTGACATTTTGTTTGGGACCGTGCTAGTTAACCAAGGAATTAACAGGCTCTTAAATGGAACAACATTATTTTTGTCAGTTTTCACTGACCCACGATATTCTCTTTCTTCAGAACAGGCAGACTTCCACTACTTATCTCACTTAGAAACTAATTAAATAATGTTTACACTCAAAAAAAATGTTTGAAGAAAAAATAACTATCAACAATCTAGCACCACCACTTGAAAATTAAAACATACTTAAATAGAAGGTGCACAAAGCCTCTGCTTGACTTTGATTTATCAGCAGCTAGAATTCCAGGAGGTACCTGGGCACCCTTTAAAGGTTTCCAGCTTGTTAAGCAGAGATGCATGAAGGGAATGTGAGGCAGTAGGGTCAAGGATAACCCTGTAGCAGGTGCTTCTCATGCTACAAATACTGCTGGACACAAAGACTACCTTAAAGATATCTAGAACAGAAAATTATTTTTCTAGCAATTATTTGGTCGCTTGGGTTTGTAGATTTTTTCCCAATAGACTGGATTTAGTTTGCTGGTTCTTTTGGAGATTTAAAGTAGGCCTGGAAGGCTGGGGGGGAGGGAAGAAGAAATGGGTTTTGCAGTTAATTTTTACATTACATAAAATACACAGAATCTGTTTTTCCCCAGTGGGATACTGAAATGTGAGTCTTAAATTTTGATTTAACTGAAGGCTTTGAGGTGCTCCATTTGGGCTCGCTCCTTATGAAAATTCATTAGATGATGAATTTAAATCTACTTTGTAAAAATTTAAGACACTCTCATTCAATTGTTTTCATCCTCTCACAGTTCACAGTTGTGGTAATAAGTTCAGCCCACCAGCATGTGCCTGCCCATTTCTAACACATTCTCCACTACATCTCATGACACTGTCAGCAATATTATAGCAATTCTGCAGCTTACAGAAAACTCTGCATGCCACAAAGAGAAAACAAAGATTGCAACATTATACTGGGAACTGAGAAACAAGCAAGCACTGCCACCCATCACTTAAGGTTTGATTCAGCACTGGGTTGGCAACTCTAGGGTTTGTAACACCAAGCAACACAGGACTTCATTTTCTGTGAAGACTCAATTTAGAAAGTAAGATCTCTGTACCTCTTCCAGTTCTCCAGCTCTTTGATAACCTTATTCTAACACTGGCCTAGCCTTATAGGTTGGGTTTGGTAGCATGAAATACACTAATCCTCACCCTCAGAGAGAGGAAGGAATACTAAGAGAGTAGGTTTGGGATGGATCACAGGGCTGTATAATCCTGAGCACACCAGTTAACTTTCCCAACTTCATTCACCACCTGCAAAGCTGGGATTATGCTTAGACACTCCAAAAGCCTCCTACAAGGCTTAATTAACCAGCATTTGGGCCTTGGCTCAAACATACTGAAGTGACCAATACAGTTACTGACTTTCTCTGAAGTTGGGGGTAGAAAATGGAGGTGTTTTACCCTGTGTAAGGTTTCTGAGAGCAACTTGGTAACAACTTGTCTGCCAAGGGAGGGTGAAAGTATCTCAGTCAGGACAAACAAGCGAGCAGGACCACTTGTCATGCTCAACCCTCGGGCCCTAAGTGCCTGCACAGGCAGGGACCTACACCTGCATTGCACCAGGGGGCCACCCAAGGCCCTCATCTTTTCCCTGAACAGTTTTCAGAGTACAAACTGTACTGTTTTCTCTTTGCAAAAAGAAATTACAAGGGCACAAACTGAGAGGTCTAAATTGACAGAAATTCTCCAGCACAACTGGGATTTGAACCCCCTTCCAGTCCAGGGCCTTATCTATTAAGCAAAGCTGTCCAAGAAGATAAGCTTTGTTACAATGTCCTTGTTAAAGAGATCTTTTATGTGGGTTTTTTTTCCACAACAACCTCTTTCTCATTACTGTTTTCCTTGGAAACAAACATGTACTTTGCACAGTTTCCTCTGAACTCTGGGTTTTTTTGAGAATAATCTCTACTAAAATTAAATTTTTTTTTGTTTGTTTGTTTACTCAGTTCTACATGGATCTCTCTGATAAATGCAGAATGAAAGGCAAATGGAGTTTAACAACCATGATACTGAATTACCTTGACTTATGGATCCCAGCACTACTCTGCACAGTTCTGACTGAGGAGCCAAGAAATCTTGGCCTTGTGGTTAGGCAAGGTGGGTGCTGAACAAGAAGCATATGTCAGTGTGGTTTTCAGGCTTTCCAAGCTACATTCTTACCTTTTCCTCCTGCTGAGGAGATATTTCCTCAACTTCTGCATGCTATCTCTTGGACATCAGTCAGTATTCTCATGTCTCTTTTGGTAAAGAGTACATTTATGTATGTGCTGATGTCTGTATTTTGGGGAGAAAATTATAATGTATTGCATCAGAAGAAAACACTTCTCAGAAAAGACGCTACCAAAAGCAACTGTTCTGTCAAGAGGCTTACAGTTACAAAATTGCCTATCTGGGAAATGTAAAGACCTGGTCATGCTGCATGAGACACCTTGAATGAATGACAGAACCAGATGTAAAATCTCAGGCAGCTTCTCACAAGGAAAACCTTTTATGAACATGACCACACAGAGGAGAGAATACATTTTGTTTGACTCAGAACAGCATACTTATGCTTAACTACCAGGAGACCCCTTTTTTGGTAGCACAGAAGCTTCACCTCTGTTTGAAAGACCCTGTGATTTAAATATTGTAATATTCAATTTCTTCTAGCAGTACTATCACTGCTGCAGAAGTTCTCTGCTATCACCATTGCAAGAGTTCTGTGCTATCACTGCTGCAAAGGTTCTCTGCTATTCCTTCTCTCATCAGAACTGCCATTGGCCCCTGCTGCATCTCCACTGCAAGGTCAAAAGGTATCAGAGGTGAGCATATAGAAAGAAACAAGTTTAAAGTATTTTTAAGAAAACAATGTGCTATACAAGCAAGGCCTCAGTCTGTAATTACTGCATATGGCAAAAGAGGGCTGTAGCAAAACCAACAATCAACTTTGCAAGATCAGTTCCCAGAGAAAATGAAAAGCCAGTTGCCTGTGAATATACATTCCCAAACTATAGCTTTAGGTTTCCAGAGCAGGACAGGTGGTATTCAATCCCTACCAAGCTTATCCGCTAAGTCACAGCAGAAAATACCAATATTCTTGATTTCCCTACCTCTTCATAAGCAATCACAACAAGAACACAGTATGTTCACAAGTGGATGAGGAATGGCCTATGGCAAAGTTTTGCTCACACTGAAGTATCTGTGTAAAGTACATCCTGGAGCATTGCTTATTTTGTGCCAAAAGTCACACATCACATCCTCTCATGCATCATTCAAGTTTACTTCTTTTTGGAACCACTAAGAGTTACAAATCCATTTATAAAATTCAGTGAGAAACAGTCAATTATCTTCCTTTCTTTTTAAAATATATTAAAATTAGAACGCAATAAAAGTCTAATTTCACTGTGTCAAGAGTACTACTCAAAATCAAGTGCTAAATTATTCCTCACTTTCAATTCAACACTGTTTAGCAGAATTTACATACAACAAATCTCAGTAAAAACAACATCACAAAGGTTGTAAACAAAGAGAGAAGTGAGAGCTGGACAAGACTGTGTAATAGAATGGCCATGCAAGCCAAGCTTCTACCCTTTTTCAGGCTGTAAACCTGTGCACTTCGCACCAAAACTGAAATGCGAGAAGTAAATATAAGAAATGTCTTCAGTTGCAATGAACTGCAGAAATAAATGTTTTCCATTCTGGAAGCCTTAAGTTCTTTCAAAATTATTTTTACTCTTATGCCCCTAAATAGCTAGGAAGCCAAAATTAATTTTAGCATATACTTCTCTGCTCTTCTTGGAGGTGAAGCAAAGAAAGAAGGGATTGGCAGGATGCATTTAAACTCTAAAATAATCCTTTCAAATCACATTTTGCCAGGACATTCCCTTCAACGTACACAAAGGAATTAATGCAAATAGACTATCCTTAAAAAGAGAATCTAAACATTCCCATTTTCTCTTTGGCCCTGAAACCTTTTACCAGAATGACTGTAAAATAGTTTTATTCAGGAACATGAGCACAATACACCAGACTCTTTTCTTGTTTCAGAGATACTGAAGCCCTTATTGCTCTAATCCTCCCACAAGTATCACACCACTCCCGGCCCATTCAAACCCCAACCCAATGAGCAACTAGAGCCTTTGTCCCCCACGGAGGCAAGGGCAGAAGCGTGCCCGAGCGGCTGGGCCATGCCCGAGCGGCTGGGCCATGCCCGAGCGGCTGGGCCATGCACAGAGCCGGCCTGGCCTGGCACAGTCTGTGCACACAGAGAGCTGCCAGCCCCGGGCCACCTCTGCTGAGCAAAGCCCAGATCAAGAGCAACTGCAAAAACACGGCATCACCTCGCTGTCCCAGCCACCAGGGACCTTCCTGCCCCAGGGGGTTCTGCTCCTGTCACAGGGGAAAATGAAAGGCAATGGGTACAAGTTACTTCTGGGGAGATTTCAACTGATCACAAGACAAGAAACTTTCACAATGAGAACAACCAGCCATTGGAATACTCTCCCCAGGGAAGTGGTGGACTCTCCAGTATTGGATGTGTTTAGGATTTGGCTGGACAGGGTGCTGGGAATATTGTCTAGCCCACATATTTGTCAAGAACGGCCAGACCAGATGATCACTGAGGTTCCTTTCAACTTCTAGTCTATGATTCCTATAGCACACAGGCTCTGCTTGGAGTGCACGAGGCCAGCCTGTGGGATGCCAGCTGAAGATGTATTGTTTTTCTTGATTTAGCATAGAGGCCTGAGAAAAAAGATGTTACAGAAAGGCAAGTCGCTGACCAAGTGAAACAAAGATGCTTGCCACCTCTGCTCCTTGTGATGCTCCCAGGGAGGAAACTATCACCAAAACAGGGGGTCACCATGAAGCCAAGATGCTACTTCAATTCACCTATGAAGTATTTTGGCAGATACATGAGATATAAGCAGCACCTAGGTCTCACACAACACAGAGGAAATTCAGCTTCCTACAGATTAAAACCTTTATTGGATTTTTCTCTGCATGGCCCGAAAGCATTGCTATCCAAAATGAAGACTTGTATACGACAGAATTCAGCTATGGAACAATATACCATGGCTCACCCTTAAGGCTCTGTAATATTATATCCATTAAATGGTACATTTTTCGAAGCAGCCAATGTAGTTATGATAAGCTACAATTTTCTCCATGTCTGTCAGTGAGATGCTCTCCAATACCTGTGGCCCAATGCAGAAGTGCAGCACTGTGGACCACTACAACATTCTCGTATCATCCTTTTCATCAGATTTCACCATCCAAAAGAACCTTGTGAGAAGGAGAAATTGAGGAAAGAGCATCCTCATTCCTGCCTCCTCCCATGCCCTTTGTAAAATTTCATTTTATTTTGCTGTCACTTCTAAAAACAATTATTTTTATTTACTTGCATATTTAGATGCCGCAATCCTGCCCTGCAGAACTCAGAGCTGGCTTGCAGGCAGGCTACCAGCCATAGCTTGGAGCAATCAGAAAAACATATGTCCACCACCACCACCCTGAGAAGGACAATAAACCATACAGAAGCCAAGACTGAAAACCTCAACTCTGTGAGAAATCTTCAGAGACAGAGCTTCATCCAACTTTTCTGCTTTCTTTTGTGTAAAAAATAACTGTTATATGCCAACAAATCACTGACAAAGCACACCCCTTGTTTTAGCTGTTATACTTATTTGCAATATTTGAAGTACTACAGAGGTCAAAATAATAGACATTCCCCTTCTTTAAAACCCAAAGAAAGAACGGGCCAAATTGTGTTTTCAACATAAAAGGCATATCAGAGTAATGTGGAATAAACTTCACTTTGAAATTTAGTGTATTCAGATTTTATTTAAAACACGATCTATATGTTTACACGGCAGTAATGTGCAGTATTTATACAACTGAAGAAGTTGAAGGCCCACTGGAGAAAAATAAGTAGAAGGTGATTACTGGACTCACAGAGGAAAGGGGTTGTACCAGTTCCACAAAAAAAAGAGATGAAGATGCTCCATTTCCTTCTTACCACTTGTCAGTGCTGGTTGTTTAAGGACTTTTCAACTCCTTGGGTGAAATGTAGCTGAAGGTTTCCAGACCAAAACCTTGCAGCAGCTGCACCAGCCTCTGAACATCTGGGTCAGCCTCACCAGTCCCTCTTCAAACTACCCATCTGAATGAGGAGCACAGGAGACTTGCAACACACCAGCTTCCAAAGTCAGCTGTGTACACAAAAAGCTGCCTTTCATAGAACAGAAGCACTTTCAGTATTGAAGTGTGGCAGTCACTTTAATCTTCGCTAGGTCGGGTGCACAATTGATTTTACCTGAACCCATGTTGGGTTCAACGGTGTAAGGCAAAATTCTTCACTAAAGATGGAGGAGGGAATTAGGTCCAAAGGCTCTGTTCGGCAATCCGGATACAGGGGAATACGGTGGTTTAAAAGAAGAATTGGCTTGTGGACAGATCTCCTCCTCCTATCTCTAATCAACATAGTATAGATATTAACCACACCATTCAAACCCTACTAAACAGAGGCAGAGGCTAGGTAAGCTGTAATTTCATGGGCCCTGCACTGTGTCCTCACAGTGGGCTGCATGCATCACTCATAATGGTAAGCAGTATGCAACCAGAGTCACCAGGTCTTTTTAGAAATCAGCTCTGCAAATCAAACATGCTCACAGAATCCATGACTTAAAACAGATAGATGACCTCACTCTTTACTCTACAGATCATTTGCCACAAAACCATTTTGCTGCAAGGGCACTATGACAGTTTCAAGGGAGAGGGCAAATGGGTGGTTGCACATGCCCATGGGCATGCTTGCTGCAAGGGCAAATGCACCCGGGGAAATTTCCAATGCAGAATGGTACCTCTGAACCTTGTCACTGTAAAACATCCAAAACTAGTGGGGAAAAAAAAGCTGTTCATTTTCAAGACAACCTGAGTATGCAGCTTTTCCACAGGTAGTGGAAATATTACTTCTTCTTCCATGAGAGCACCACCTCTGCTAAGACTTGTTTTAAACACAAGTCCAAACCCATATTTGTCTAAGCCAAGTACAAGTCATATCCTCTTCAAGGAACTACAATCTGAACTAGGCATCTCTCCTCTGCAGAGCTCATGGTGGAGCTTTAGGGCCTGAGTCATCTGACCTATTTTTAATGCCACATCAGGAGGGGAAGAATTGCACATTTCTCTCTAGCAACTATCACACAAATCCAGACAACTCACCTTGCCCAAAACATCTCTAACATTTCATGTCTCCGGTTTATCTGGTCAGCAGATCTGATGATACTCAAGGCCATGCTTCCAACCATGCTAAACCTTAACAGTCACCAGGGGTGGATACACCAGTCCCAATACTTAGAAGAGGCCAGCAGGATGGCTGAGCACAGACAGGCTGCTGAAAGCATGAACCAGCCACACTCAATGCATGGCTGTCCCAACAATTATTTCTTGGTGTGTGTCTCCAAGGCATACACATAGCATGGATTACCAAGTACATTACACTTTTGTACATTTCCTCACTGCAGACACTGAGAAGGGCTTGGCTGAGGCAGAAGATAAACCCTGTCCCTGCTTTGCTGGATTAGATAGATTCACTCACACACCAGTTACAGCTTCAAGTTGAAGAGAGAGATTTCCCTTTCCTTTCTCTTGAATGTTTCTTGTTAGAAGAGATTGAGGGAGTAGGACACCTGGGGATCAGAAGCTAATGGATTCCAGCACAAACTCTGAGTCTCAAAATCAAATCCTGCTGTCACTGAAATGATGCTAGGTATCTTTGTTATTCTTTCCAGTATCTGTCTTCTTGTTTTGGTGCTGTCAGAAAGATGATGTTTCCTTAGACAGCGAATGCCTTGGGTGCCACTGCTACCATGCTCCCAGGAGCTCATGTGGCATTTGCAGCACCCAGGATGCAACAGGGATTATTGTAGCACATGCCCCCACCTGGGAACTTGCAGGGTGCAAGGACTAGACAGCAAAATATAAAAAAGCCAAAGAAAAATTGCTACAGTAATTAGATTATACAGTCTTCATGAAAGTGTTTGGTTGCAGCCTGCATGCATTAAAAGTACAATCAAACAACTGCTTAAGAAAGATTTTTTTTTTTTTTTTTAGCAAACATGTTTCACTATCAGCAACAGCACAAAGATTACTGGTGGCTGCCCCTCTGACTCCCAAGGACTTGTTAGCTCTAGCTATTGATCCATGAACTAAATATATTTTTCTGGGAATTTCTGGCCAGGAATGTCCACACTGACCCAAACTACTGCAGGTATAATAGGTCACTGATAGAACGTTGCTCTCAGTGTTCACCAGGTTCATGCATCTGAACACGTTTTTACCCACCAGTCTTCCCCACTAAGCAGCCAACTGCTGGGATTTGATTCTCTCTTTGTTTGAGGGTACTTATTTGGAGGGGCTGATGGGCTACTAACATCAGGGTTTAACTCAAGTACACAAAAGCCAGGAAATTCACAGCCAGGGCTGAAAATGTGTGCTGACACAGCAGCATTATCTCCTGCCATTAAGCCTTTTCTGGATCTTTTGGCACAACTGCCCGGGTTAAAGCCTGCATGTCAGCAGAGATTTCTCAGACTTTGCCGCTAATTTGTTTCCTTTACTTATGTTGCTAGCATCAGTCAGATATATTCTTCTTAACATTACGGGAACACCTCATGAAGGCCAAGCACATATGCACACACATCTCCACACCCAGCACCTTTCCATTTGTGGTTTCACCTTCCTTCTCCCCAGGGCTGTGAATACAGCATGAAGCAACTCGCAAAATCCCAGCTGGCCTTCCAGAGTGGACACAAAAGGGGATTAAGCCGCACTGAATAGCGCTGACAAACAGACCTGGGCAACCGTAGCAATTGGTATTTCAGAGCAGCGTCACATCCCAAGGATCTGGCTTTGGCTCCCCTCCCAAACCCGGGAAGGTGGGCGGGAGGAGGACCCTGGGGATTAGCCATGGCATAGCTCTCCTAAGGGGCACAGATGCCAAAAATGGTGCTTGGGGAACTGCTCTTGGCTCTTTTAGTCACCCTCACTGAACTCATTTAGTCACTCTTTTAACAGGATGGTGAGGATAGGAAGCTTTGGTGGCCTTTACTGGGAAGTGACTTCCCAGAAATGGATATTCTCCCTTCCAATGGCAGAAGTGGGCCTGGGCTGCTGCAGGTGGGCACAGCCATGGCCACTGCCTGCCCCTTTTCCCTACTGTCCCAGCCACTCCAGGGGCTTCTCAAATCTAAAACTATCACAGGAGAAAAAAACACCTCAAAGCAATAAGCAGGTGAGGTTTTTCTCTTTTCTGCTTGTGTGACTATGAGCTACACAATGGAGGATGGTTGAAAATTGAATAAATTGTGAAATTACCCCAGCAGGTGAGCCCACTCCTGCAGGAGAGCTCGCCTGGACATAAGCAGCTGGCAGCCATGGAAGAGTGTGAGGCTGCTCCCTCTTCACACTGGCTTCACTGGTCTCCCACCACAGCCAGCATGTGCCCAGCACAGCACTGCTGAGTCCCCAGGGCCCAGCACACACAAAACCTTCCACACACAGGACACTGGACCAGCCCCACACGAGCACAGCCTGGATCAGGACCTGCTGCCTCAGGAATGCTGAAGCAGGCAAAGCCTCAGTCATGGAGGCTGGAAAAGGGAAGGGGACCCGGGTGAAAGTGAGGAGCCAGAGGAGGCTGCCTGGGTTAAACAAGTGACAACACAGCAGCCCCCAGCTCCTTCCCACACAATTTAAATGTTCTGCCAAGCAATGGCAGCTCCAGTTGCCTGCAGGGCTGAGATACGGAATACATACACATTTTCTCCATCTACTTTTAAAATCCAGAGTTAGATTTAAGTCAAATTTAAGAAATTATTTAAATGAAGCAAGTGACCATGATATCCTGTCTCATCAAGAAAAAAAATAGCTAACTTGGCACTCTAAACAGGCAACTGGAAATTGCAAACTAATCTAATTAGAGACTTTATCTTGTTGGTTTTAAGGCACTTGTTTTAGATTTACCACTAAATTAAAAAATTAGGAGGTTACTTACACCAGCTCAAAATTTACCAGCTTAATACAAAGGACTTGCCAGAATGACTCAACATCAAATAAAAGACTGGGGTTGGATTTTAAAGTTTTAAAGACATGTAGTTAATATAATCTATAAATAACTGAAACAGTGTTTCTAAGTGAAAGGGCCGTTGTTCATTTTTATCACAGATGTGAAGACAAGCACTGTGGTGAAGGAGGGGAGACTTTCCAATGGAACATTATAGATTAATTTTATTAAAAAAAACCCAACAATACAGAAGAATACCTTCAGGCAGTAGTTTAAGGTATGTTTCAGTAAAAAGGCAGGTCTTTGACAATATGGATGTCAAAGAGATGAACTTAACCAACACACACCAGAAAGAGAAAGCAGACACTAGTGACAGATAAATCTGCAATTTATTTGGACTCTAAAATCCTACGGAATTAATGGTACTGTTTATGTAATATAGCTGCTTAGGAGGATTTTTCTGATTAATAGGAGCCATTTTGGAAAATGACACTTAGGCAATTTCATTGTCACTTAGAGCCTAAACCTGAATCAGTCTCTAGCTTTAAACCAGATTGGTTCCCAGTTCTGGTTTACTGGGCAACCACAAAAATATTTGTCTTATCACAGAGGAGGCAAAGGTACATTTAGAGGCAGATGTTTTCCTTTTGATTGAAGTGTTTTCCTTTTGATGGGTGTTTACTTTTTTACATCACTTTGATGGTAAAGCAACAGTAAAAATTCATCAAGGGGTTAAATTCCTCTCTTAAAAAGCTGCTGCAATAGTAATAGCTGTCAGGACCAGGCCATGTCTTGGGCAAGAGAGCCTTAACCAAAGAAGCCTACATCTTCACCCATTAATCCAACTGGAAAGCAGTGGGTCTGTGCAGGACACACAGCGCTGTCAACTGCTGAGACCAGAGCTCCCTGGATTGACAGGGCTGGCAGGAAAGCAGGCGCCCACCCAATTAGTCCGCCCTGCAAGGCTGGCCAGCTGATGTTAGTTCTGTGGGGAAATCAACCCCTGGCTCCAAGCACACAAGAGATTAAAAACCTCGGGTTCAGAACGCTAAATCTTCCTTGCAATTAACTGAAAAAAACAGATGAACAACAGGGTGGATGAGGTTGCTTCAAAGCGGTAGCCTTAAAGTCGTGTAATAAACAGGAAAACAAACAAAAAAATAAATTCAAAGCCATGCAACATCACCCTCCCCCCATACATGTTTTATTCCATTGAGGATGGAGGACTCAGTCAAGATCTGCAAATTGGTAGGCAGTACATTCTGTGCTGTCTGTCAGTATTACACATCCTAAAGGGCTGAATAAATAATTGAAGAATAAATAATTGTGCCAGGGCTTTGTCTCATGGGCCGTTTTTATAGATTGCTGTCTAATGATAGCACCATCTGCGATGCTCTGCATTAATATGGGATAAAATTACATAGTGCTTTGTTTGTTCTGACACTGTGATGTTATGATGTCTCTTAATATTATCTTGAATAGAAGGCTAGAGCAATGATGGAAGTGTCCCAATTGCTTGTAAGCTCTCATTTAGGGAAATCCAAGTTTGAGCAATCAGAGACTTTCCCTGAGGGACAGGACAGAGAAGAGTGGGGAAGCCTGGATGTTTCCAAAGCATGTCTTACCAAGGTGCTTAAAAAGAGTGAAGCTTGTTAGTTATGTTTTTGTTATGCGTGTCCAACTCAGAGACTGCAGTTTAGCAGTCCTTTGCTGACAAGACAGCAGCCAGGCTCCCCTCCAAAAAACTATGCATCAGCCCCAGCCCCTTTCTCAGTCCAGACAGGAAGGCAAAGAGATCAAGCACAGGTTCTCACTCCCTAAATCCAAAAGAAGTAAGATTACTTACAACAGTTTAATCTGGCATGGAAATATACCATATGTGATGGGGAATACCTGCAAGGAGACAAAAGCTTTTTGCATGGGAAAAAAGCAAGCTCAATACAGCCACCATTTGCTTTCTAGTAATGCTTTACACTTCCTCAAAATTCTCCACCCAAGAAATATTTCCTTATTTAATCTTAGAAAGTAAAACCTGAAGCCAGGATTAAATATTCACCGATAGTACTCCTTCTGCCTTCGGTGCACTCTTCCATGCCTGCAGGGCACCAGATGCATTTCCCTTTCTTCCTGAAAAGGTCTCATGGACATCATCTCTCTCTCCCTCCTCAGCTAAAGGTGCAGGGGGGCCAGGCAGAGTGGCACCAAGCAGCCCCATCCCCTCACTCCCTACATGTCTGTGACCGCTGCAACAAGCAGTTGTGGCTGGTAGAGTGGCAGGTCTGCGAGACAGAACAAATGCATTTCCTGCCTCAAAGCTTTTACCTGCCTGTGGAGCAATTGCAAAATTCCAAGTAGATTTTGCAAAGCCCAATCACACTGTCGTCACAATCCAGCATCGCTCCAGGTAGGCTGCAATGAGAAGTGCTTTGGCCTCTCAAGCCCTAACCCTCCAATCCCATGTACTCCTCAGCACCTGCCTCCAGACCTAAACATTTCAATTTTGACATCCTGCAAAAACAAACCCGGAAGAGATGTTGGGAACACGCGGCCCCTGCAGTTACAATACCCACAACAACTGTGATCATAGGTTTCAGGAGCTAATTTGCAAAGCAGAAGATTTCAAACTCTCCATTGATCAGGTTTAGCTCAGTATCAGAACTACAGACACCAGAGTCTGAAGGAAGTTTTGGAGAATGAAGCATTGTGGCTTCTCCAGTCAAAAAGATGATGGTGAAAGAAAAGCCTCTTGCCCTCAAGCTTTCCTTGTACCATAAAATATTTTTATAACCCTCGGTCCTGCCTCACACTAAGAGATGGCATACAAACTAATCCAGGATGTGTGGTTATAACTTGGCTGCAACAAGTTACATTTAAATTAACAATTAAAAATAGACCTCCTGATACAATCCCCAGGATTGTACACATACAGCATCCTACCCTACAGCATCCTACTCCACCATGGACCATGGTTGAGATAATTGCAGAAGCACTCAATGGTTACAGCAGTGTGCCCTTCAGTGTCTCTGAAACCTCAGAAACCCAAATGCAAGGCACAGGCTGCCAAAGCACACCACCATAACACAGCAGGGGTGGAAACCTGCTTCTGCACAAAGGGCTTGCTGGGACTTTCCAATAGATTTGGCCATTTACACATTAACCAGCACCAGCACATGCACATATGGATATCAATTCCACAGTGACCACAGTTCACATAACACAAACTCAAGAGCTTCACCCCCAGTTTTGTATTGAAGAAGATATGTAGACAGCTGTAGAAGGGCCCCATGTCCTGCCCCCAGCGCTGACACAGTGTTGCTGCACAGTTCAGACAAATTCCGTCACCCCTCCTATACAATTCCACTGGGCCAGCTGGGGACACAAAGCCCTCTATGCTGCAGCAATGGCAGGGCTGTTCCGCATTAGAGTTTAGGAAATGTTCAAATGTAGCTAAGCAGATATCTCACTCACTTAGCAAAACTTATCCTAATGTCCTAACAGCTCCACCTTTGCCCCATGCAGCTGGGTATCCTGGGCATGCATCATTCTTCCTCCTGAAAATGTAAGACAACCTTTCTTGAGAACAAAACACAGTCTGTGGATATGCACAGGAAGTGGGGAACAGGAGCCAGCACAGACATAGAAAGATGACAAGGGAAAAAGTATTAACCAAACAAATTACCACCAAAGAGGACTTGGGCTACAAATAAGAAGAATGTGGCTCCTTCACCAAAGACATAAAAGTCAGAGGGTGTCCCAGACTGCAGATCTATGTGTGCCCTCAGAAGTGGCCCTGTCTTGTAGGCATTCCTCGGTTTCTGCTGCAGATAAAGAAGGCCCAGCGACCCACGAAGCGTGGGGAATTCATCCCCTGGCACCCAGGAGAGACACAGGGCAGCCATTGTGCTCAGTGAAGTTCAATTGCAAATCCTGTTGGAAAGGGCACCACTCCCTGAGGGCTACAGAGGAGGGCCAGGAGGAGGAGGAGGAGGAGGAGAAGTTTAGGGCCTTGCCAAACTGCAGATAAAAAGTGAAGGGGAAGGTACAAGTGGGGTGTGCAGCGCATGCAGCCACCACCTGGTCTGTGAGGACAAATACCCACTTTTGTCAAAGCAGAGCAGTGGAAAAAAGGAACAAAAGTAACAAAAAGTACAGCTCTTGACATTAAATATTCATGGCAACAGCTACAGTGTGGCTAATGGAAAATGTCTGTAAAACCTTTAAGAAATCTGTTAATGCACGGGGACTGGCAGAGGTCACAGCACGCTTGGTGCAAATCAGGACCAATCGAACAAAAATAGTTTGTCCCTTTTCAAACTAGCACTAAAAAGGTGTCCATTTATTGCACCAAAACCACTGAAGGCACCAGGAAGGGTCATAAACACTCATTAACAGTATTCCTAGTAGCTGCTGCCCAGCTGCACAGCCATTAAAATCTCCCCTTACAATCCTGACAGCAGATTTCAGTCACTAACTGAGAGGAGGCTCCCAGGCCCAAGGACAGTGTTCTGCAATTTCAATGTCACCTTCCCCAGTCCCAGGTGAGGGCCAAAACTCACAAAAGGCCAGTAACCTCCACCCTAAAATGAGACTGACATGGTTAGTGCACAAAGTATCTCTACAGAAACATCATGCAGGCCATTCATCTTTGATATCTCCATTTAGTAACAAAGCCCCATACAGACCTCAACGTTCGTGTGCTTTGAGGAGTGCCAAACATCTGATACTCCAAGGCCAGCACAAATACAATTTGCCAAAGCACCCAGTTCCCTTCCTCGCCCTTATCCTCAAAATAAATCAGTTACCCCAAACTGATAGCTGCAAACTGAATTTTGCAGTTTCCATCACTGTTTTGCTCTGAATAGCAATGAAGTTCAACTTCTCACCCCATTCCAGGCCATGGAGGGGAACACTGGTGTCTCCTGGGCAGAGCAGCAGCTGAAGCAGTGCCAGCCAAACTCCAGCCCCTCCCATCAAACACTCACCTCTCCCCCAGCAGTGCAGACAGAGGGAGTGGGTATTTCCAGACATCTTGGTGGTGTGGTACACTCCCTGTTGACAACACAGGAGAGCACCATTTAAAACCACCTCTGGCTATTTTAACGGAGAGGTCCTGCAAGATCACATCAGGTGGAATAAAAAGTACCAGCTTTGAACACCACATGGTGACTGGCCTCTCCTTTCCAGAACGGAAAGATGCAGCCAGCAACATTGCTTTGTATTAAGAGCCCCATCTTGAACCATCTACACATCCAAGAGCCCCAACACAACACCATTTCAGTTCTGATATCTACCTTCTAGCATTAATTCCATGCAAACAACAATCACAGAGCCCTGCCACCAGTCCGGACACAAAAGCAATTAAAACCCTGTAACATCTGTGCATCAAATACTAACTGCAAGTTTATCTTTGAGGCTGCCAGGTAAGTGCTGCCTGAGGAAGGTCATCCGGCACATAACTACTTGTGGCTCAGAGACTGCACAGACACGCATGCCCAGGTGTTTTAAATATATACTGGAAGACTTTAAGGCATAAAAAATTGTCCAGATTTCTCCTACTCTCTGTTGACCTATAGTTTTAAGCCTGCATCAGCACTAGACTTCAAAACACTACTGCTAATGGCAAAAATGTACACACCAGTTGCTTTGTTTTACTCTGTATTTCAGAACACATAGGGCTCACATAAAATCAATTACAGTGTAAGAGGAGATCACATTAAGAAACCAACATATTAGTCTTTTTTTTTTTTTTCTTGCAAGGATTTGAAGGCACAAGAATCTGTCACTTCCATTGCTTCGTGCAATAATCTTTACCAGTTTATTTATCTCCTATGGTTTCCTCAGCTTTCCAACCACTAGTATAACAGGGTTTTCTTTCTTTTATTTTTAAACTAAAAAACAAAGTGGAAAAAAAATTATTATTCACTCCCAGGACACAGAAAAATCCATTTGTGATGGAACAGAAACTAACAAATGCAAATGTTTCCTAGAAAGTCAACAACTGTTAGTAGGCCTTCTCAGTTTAATACCCATGGCATTCCTTTGCTTAATTTTACATAGAAAAGGTCACTATCCATTACATTTTCCTTCCAAACATTATTAACCCTCCATTCTCTGCAGGTCCAAACACCAGACTTTCACTGAATTTTTTAAGATATCATCATCTTCTGTGAATGCCAAAATTTCTGGCAGAGCACAAGCGCTGGTTAAACCACCCAGCACAAAAAGAGGCACAGGTCTCTCGGGTCAGGTTGTGCTGTTCTTGCCACTGCTCTGGCTAGGTATGAAATGGACGTACCAAAGAATCAAAACCAAAGCCTGAAAAACTGACCATGTTTCATGTGCTGAGTTGTTTCATGTGTCTGAGTTGTGGCACCTGTACTCTGCAAGACCAACTCTTTAATCTCTGAGGGTTTGCTTGGTTTTCACAGCTAACATATGCAGTGCATGTTATTTCAGAGTTTGCAGTGACCTAATAGTAAAGATGATTAAAAGCAAAGAAGGGGCAAGTTGGTGGGATGACAACCAGCAAAACAGAGAAAGTCATGGTGTATTCAATTCTGTTTAAGATGTGAGTATGTGCAGGCATGTAAATCAAACCTATGATCTATACATACATCAATTCTAAACATGCAGAGACACTTAAATCACACACACCCCACAGAACAGGAAAAATATGGACACCACCAGACCTAATATATGCCACCTACTCAGACTATCTCCCTTCCCACAAAGGATATGGTTCTGCAAATTAAACTTTGGTGCAGAAATTTCAGTTTGAGTGAAAGCTTTTGTTTTTAATAATATCCATTTGGCTTCCAGAAGCAATGCCAAACACAGGTAGAGCAAGTTATATGAGATTAACATATAGCTTTAAACTCGTATTATGTCAAAATGTACCTCTCACCCATTCATGTGTGCTCCCAGGCATCGTTTGACCACTCATTTCACCACTCTCCTGGTTTCTTCATTTTTAGATTGACTCCTAGCAAAAATCTCAAACTACGAATGTACTCACACACATTTTCCATACAAAATTCCATACTTTATTGCATTTAAATATGGGGGGGGGGGGGGAAGAAACAGATTGAGTGAACTGTTCAAAGCCACAAGCACAGCACAGGAGAATTCATATTCAAGACCTTCCTGGATTCTAATTCAGCATATTAGACCATTCCTTCCTGCAACAGCATTTTTCCTTATCTAGACTTTGCCACAACAACAAATTAAACCCCCAAATGGACAAACGTCATCAGAGAAGTCATTATCCATAACACACTTACATCAGAGATGAATATAACTGCAGTACCCAGAAGAAAAAAAAGTGCTGAAAATAAGATATTAGGAGCCAAATTAATTGCTGACATAAGCAGGTACAAGCACATTGAGTGAAATGGAGTAGCTTATGCCTGCCATGAATATAACCATAAGCGTTTAGCAGGTTCTTCCTCGAGTCTTTGTTTAAACAAATCTGAATTTATTAGTCTGCTGCTGAATAAATATGATAAACTCTTATTGAAATTATCCTCTGGTGAGCAGCAATAAATACTAGGCAACATTCTTACAAGTGATCCATTATCTTAAACTGGCTAAGAGAAACTCCAGGTTTTCTGCCTGCACAGACAAAAGTTCTCTTCAGTACAAGTGAGTGCAGAACAGCATACTGCTGTGAGTTTGGGGATGCACATGGAAACATTTCCAAGCTCAGTACCAAACCAAGCAACTCAAGACATCCCATCTCCATGAAGTTCATACGGTAACAATACAGAACATTTTCATACATAATTTACAATCTACTATGAAAAGCTAGAGGTCAAAACTTTCAGTGCACAATGTAACAGGAAGAACGTGCAAGGCATGTTGGATCAGCTTTTCTGATATTACAAAAAACTGGAGCAAAAACACAGGCAGGATTTTTAATTAAGAAGAAAAATATTCAGCTTTTGTCAGATACAGCATCCAAACAGGCTTCAGAATTTATTTCATTAACCACTATTTAGAGACACACATAAACAGGAAAGCAGGGGGAGAAAAATCCTGTACAAAAAACCAGTTTGTGCTCTCATTATCCAAATTCACACCCAGGGCTGTTTTAGCACTTTCCAGTGTTCTCCAAATGCAATGTTTAGTAAACCTTTGTGTTGTGAGACACTTTCAAGCATTGCATTTTAATACCACAGACAATTATATCCTTTGGATGTTTCCATTGCCAGAAGCTGAGGCTCAGGTGGCTGCTTAACCACCCCTTGCACAGGGACAGAAAGCAGGCAGTGCCTAACCTTCTACATCTTCCTGCCTGCTCCTCCATCCCCCTTCCCATGTAGCAGCAGTGTGTCTCAAATACCACTGCAACACCTGCTTTCCAATGCAACCTTGCCTGATTCTGTACAAAATAAAAATCAAAACTAAAACACATAAGGATGTAATATAACATTTGCATAATGGGTGTGAGACAGAAAAGACAATTTAGCTACAGTGATTACACCGACACAAACTCTCTGCCAAAGGGATACAAAACAAACATGCTCTGTTTAAAAATACATCTTGTACATCATTTTTACCATGTTTAAAAGAAAATCACACTCTTTAAACCAGAGGCCTGGCTGCAACACCCAGGAAGCCTGTGGTGCAGATGGCATCTCCCTGCAGGCTATCCCCATTCTGCCCCCATACTGGTTTCACACCAGTTTCAGGTGACATGGCACCTGAACAGAGTTGGATGCCTCAGTATATAGCTGTCTCAGTAGAAACCCTGCCAGACCTACCTCAGATGATCACACTTTGGTGTTTTGGTTTGGTTTCTAACGAAATCTGGAGCAGTGAAGCAACTTCATACAAGGTTTGTTCTTTGAAATCACATGCTTGTGGTGCACCATTGAACACTGACAGCTCTCAGATTTGGTTTGTTTGTGAATCAAGATGCCAGACACAAATGCCCTCACACCAGAAGTTCTCAAGGTCATCATGGAGGTATTTCAAGCCATGATGAGCATTTCTGTTGAAGGCATATTTGTTTCAACTATATCACATTAAAAATTGAGATAGTAACCTTTTCACCTCCTTAGTACCCAAACACTGCAACCCCACTTCTAACAAACATGAGAGGAAACAGAGTGGAGACGGAAGAAAATTCTGTTATAACAAAAGATGTAGTACTGCTTTTCTAATTCTTAATTCTCCCTCTCCTTCCATCCTTGGGTTTTCACACACAATATTTATCTCCTTGAGAGCTCCTTAATGCTCACCTGCTTCTCTTAATGCCCAGAGATGCCTCACCCATTACACATCAATACTGGCAGTGGGCCATCCCAGCAGGACAGAGGTCATCTCACACACCCTGGCACAGCTCAACCAGAGACCCCTTTTTTTGATAGAAGCAAGGATAAACCTTCACAGCCTTGATCATGAATATGGTCTCTGCTACAGGAGCGTACTTTACTGTTTAAGTGTATTGGTTTTCTTCTAAGCCACTCCTACTTTAGGGTCACCTTTATTATCTCCCCTTAACTACAAAAACTACAAGGTCCGTCAGCAGAATAATTCCTAACAAAGATGCTGATAAACAGAAAGAGGTCAGACAACAGCTCTGTCTATACTTAAGAAAATATTGCACTGCCTATAGCCTCCAGCTCTTCACTTTGGCTTTTTTTTGGAAGCTCAAAGATGGCATCTTTGTCTATGCATTTTTCTATCTCAAACACCCACACACGTTTATTGCTATTTGCCTGCGAAAACACCAGTAACTGAGAATATATCCTCTGCCAAAGGCAGCTGTTGCCTTGATTCAATCCTTTTGCACAGAAGCCTGTACCTGACAGAAGTATATCTGTCCTTTCATCCACTTGTTTCCAACCTACCCAACATCAGATGCATGCACAGCACCTACATGAAGATGTTTCATCAGGAGTACACCACTGAGAGCAAACTGCCAGTATTCAGTAAAACCCCTCCAAGAAACAGCTGCATTTCAGCACCAGATCCTCAGTCTCTTTTCCTCCTCCCTTCTTTCCACCAGTCTTGTTTCACCTGAGTATCTTCCCCCAGCAGTTATAAGGACAAGCAGATACAAGAATACACCATTCCCACTAATGAATTCACTCACTCATGTCACTAACAGTCCCACCTAACTGTACTGTAGTACTCCTTTGGCTGCTTCTCCCACCACAATGTAGTAACAACTCACCACTGTCCCAAGGGAGCTACCAGGGTTCAGTTTACCACATCACTTTATTCCCACACCAACCACCCAAAATGCTATCCCACTTGACTCTTACTGCCCTGTAATTAAAAACACAGTCAAGATGAGAGTAGTCAATATCCATCTAAGCTTTCATGACCAACCCACAGACATAAGGTCAAATAAAGAAATCACTGCAGGGTGATACTTACCACTGGTACCCTCATTACATGCAAACTGGGCATTAATCATCAAGCCCTAGATAACTTTAGCCTTTTGTAGCACAGAAATTAGGTCAAAATTATATAAACAGCTGGCCTTTAATAATAATAATAATTTTTAAAAAAACCCAAACCCAACCTCTGGCTATGAACATAGCTGCCTTACCTTGCAATAGGAAGCTTTCACTAACTGTCCTAAGCATTCAAACACAAAAATCTGGATCTTTCCTCCCTGCACTTTAAATATTTTTCCACACTATTCCCAAGTTTTTCCTTTTAGCATTCCCTAAGAAACAGCTAAACTCATTGTCCTGCTATTGCTGGAAACTCAGGCTCAGCTATGGATAAAGACCAGAGGGGTGGCATGAGTATGTAGAAGGGG
This sequence comes from Haemorhous mexicanus, assembly GCF_027477595.1. Taxonomy (NCBI): domain Eukaryota; kingdom Metazoa; phylum Chordata; class Aves; order Passeriformes; family Fringillidae; genus Haemorhous; species Haemorhous mexicanus. Next base: position 144,218,168 of record NC_082341.1, read on the forward strand.
ATCTGGCAGCCAGACTCTTGAGAAACCTGAGCTTCATTTTCTGTTCTGAATCAGCTTCCAGGGAGACTTCAGCAAGCTGCTTGGGGCTGCCACCTCCTAAAACCCAGCACCTGAGGAAACAATGGCATCCAGTGCTTCCCATCCCTTTCACCTTGCTCTTCTGGGCCAACTCAACTACATGTGGGAAGATGCCATCACTCGTATTTGGGCTGACACCTGAATGCAATGAGAGCCCAAAGGAATCACCTCCCAGTAAATGTAAATCACAGACACACAACCTATTATCTCCCCAAACCAAAGTCCTAGGTTTCTGGCACCAGTCCTCCAAACACCCTCATCCTCTTAAGAGTTGGATAGAGGAACGTACCATGTTCCCCAGCAGCAGGCCAGGGCAGCAAAGTGAGATTTGTTAATGCTGCCTGTTGATGGAGAACACGTGAGAATTGTGATTGTTTTGTTGTGCACACTGACCTACAGCACCACCATGTTTCTTAACACCAACATGCACCATGCTGATTACCCACACTCCAATTCACTAAGTATCAAGCACGAGGACACCAATCCCATTTCTGCCAAAGCAACCACAGCACACAGTGTGATGTTCACACTGGCCCTGCTTCCTGCCTGGAGGATGCTTGCTCCATCTAGCTAAAGCAGAACTGCTCTAAGAGATTACATTCATCTTGATACAAAGTCTGGGGCCGCAACATTCCTTGTGCAAGGTATCTCAGTGACCTTGGCTTTGGAGACCAATTCCCAACTGGAGATCGCACTGCTGCGGTAGTGATGCTTGCTCCATCTGCACCATTGATGGGTCACGGTCACATCTGACCCCACAGACACGCTTTTATTGAAATAATTTCCTTTGTGTAAGCTTTACTTCTTCCTTGCAGGGATTGCAGTGGTGGCTTCCCCTTAAGTCTTTCAAGTCTTCCATTCAGCTCTCATTTTCTGAGAAGCACAGCTGAACTCAAAAGCTGTCAGAACACACATACCTCCCAGGGCTACAGCTGCAGATATTTTGGACCACTCATCCTCCTGAGCCTGAAGCCAAGAACCACACAAGGAAATCCACTGCTTGGTGTGAGATTGCAGAAGGTCTGAAATCCCCCTTTACTGATGGATATACTATCATCTCCAGCAGAGCCAGGAGATCCCCTACCTGCCCAAGCTCAAAGGAAAAACATGGAATAGTTTGAAGTTGATGTTTAAAGTGTAAGGGAGCAGAGATCTTCAGTGTGTGTCATACTTCCTACAAAGAGTCTTACAAGTGACTCAAGCTGCCCAAAGTGAGTTCAAGCCAGCCCTTTCTTCCCTCCCTTTTTCATCCCGCTTCTTTTCACAGGACCACACTCATAATGATGGAAAAGTTTGAGTTAAAAGTGTCATCTACATAAAGGTTGCCTAGATACTTTGAAGACGCATGCCACAGGATGTGTGCAAATAACAGGATTTCACTTTACATTGCATTTAAAAGAAAACGTGCCAAAAGCGATCACTCCGCACACAATGGGTAAGAGAACAAATGATGAGTCCATACCACACTGATAGCAGGACTGAAGCTAAAAGCTTCATTTCATTTGCACTGGTAAAGTGAAACCCAGTTATTCCTGAGAAATAAGAAGTCTGAATCAGAAGACATCCAAACTTTTGAATTCAATTCTACTGCTGTGAATGCAAAGCAACACTGGTCTCAGAACATTCTGGAGACATTAATGAATTAAGGACCAGTAAACTTTCCAGGGAAATATCTCCCTATTCTACACCTAAGTGGAGCAATAAGAACTAGATAAAAAATACAACAATTGAATTCCAGATCTTGCATGCAGAAGTAAATGGAACATTATATACTGTGTGGGGATGACAAACATCTCAGACCCTTTGACTTGTAGCCGGACTCTGCAGCCTCTGACATACATGGCACATTTAGCTTAGAGGTTAAATGAGACTTTGGTGCAAAAGAATGCATTTACACATCAGCCTGCAATGTGGCCTCCATCCCCCACTTCTCAGGCTTCTGTTTGAATAGATCAAAGACTTCTGGCCATGGAAAGCAACATCACATAAGGCAGCCGGGAGCCTCCTAACACCTCCCCTGCTGCTGCTGGCCGCTCTCTGGCTGAGGACCCAGGGCAGCCAAAACAGTGATGTTAAACAACTGAAGTCAGCAATGAGCAGATTACACCAGTATCCCCAGTTATGATTAATAAAAAGTGTATTTCAAGAAAAATGTTTTTCAAGGAAATTCAATACAGGGCAGCAGCAGCTCAGCACATGGCCATGCCCAGGCACTGCTGCCACCCAGAAAGCAGGAGTTGCTGGGGGAACATCTCCTTGCCCTAGCCGTGGGTCTCTACACCTGGGGCTGCATCAAGGAAGCCTCTGCAGAATGAAAGACGTAGGGAATGAGGCACTTGAAGATGATTTTTCTCTCCAAAGTGTTATCATTTGGCAATTTGTTATATGCTCCCAACCCCATTGTTTCTGAGACTTGCAGAACAAAAACAGCCACTCATCAAGATTCAAAATTATAAGGCTTGTCTTGCAGAGAAAAAGCAATACCTAAGTCATATCTGGTTTTGAGAAGGCTACAATTCACATAAAAGCTGAGCAAAGCTCTCTTCTATCACTTTAATTAATTGTGCATAGAACAGGAGTAAAGCAAACATATCCAAAGCTTGCTGAAGTTGAAGATGCATTGCAGCCCACACTTTCATTACAAAAAAGTGGATTCTTGCTTACTACTAATTTAAAGAAAAATAAAAAAGTAGTAAGTTAAGACTGTGAGTTTTCTAAAATAATTTGGTTTTCACACTTCATCTTTAGACAGATACAAGCAGCTCGCATGTCTCACCTTACTGTCTAATTGGTTTAGATTATCTGATTTCACTTTTTCCCAGAAAAATATGCTGGTAGCATGTGGTAGCAGGCAGGACTTTGCAGGGTTACAGCAAGCCAAAGGCAAGCAAAATGGCATAGCTGCCTACAAACAAATAGCAAGCAGCAAATCTAAGGTGAAATGAGCATAATTAGCTGCTCAAAACAGCTGAATCCTGAGCTGGGAATCCTGATGACAGCTGGAAGTGGATCAAGCCAGCAGTACTCTGAGAAATGAAGATAAATAGCAGTTAAAGTCTGTTCAGTAATGCAGTGAGGGCCAAATCAAGGAATACTATATACATCCAAGCATGAGCACAAACCCATGACACCTGTCCTTCACACTGCCAAGGATGAGCAGCGTGCAGAAAGGGCTCAAACCCAACTTTAAGGCCTATAGCTCAGAAATACTGAACTGTTTGTGCTGCCCACAGATTTTCCTCCCTCTTACTTTACCAAAGCTTTCAAATAAAACCTATTGTTTGTAAGGGAAAAACTTCTAAAGGGAACAGAAAGACTATCCTCACCTCTAGAGATCCAGTAGCGCTATACGGTGCATGCATTCACACCACCTTCTACCTTTACACACCAGGGTTTAAAACACTGTAAGAACTGATTCTCTGTTAATCTGGAGAGGGGCTAAAACCATCTTACAACTCAACAAAAACAAGGCAGGAACAAGCTCATTCCTAGGCTTATAAAACAAGCCTTTACAGATAATTATGCTTTATTACTTTTCATTTTATGAGGATTGTATTATACAAAACAAATACCAGATGACTATTTGTTGCATTTGGGGGAGAGGCGGAATCTCCGCAAGCACTGCTGAAAGCAGCTCTGCTTTCAATTAAATACAATAAATGCATAAAAATTAATACTGTTGGAAACCAGCAGGTAGGAAGCAAACGGATGAACTGTAGATGCTGGAAGACCCCCTCCCCTCCAAGCTCCTGCAGCAGGAACAGCCACTCACCAGCCTACTGCGCAGGGCAGGAGCTCTCTGACAAAGACTCCTTATGCATTTCCCTTCAATGCATTTCCATTAATGTCAAACTTTGCAGATAACCAAAAGCTTTAAATAAAAAAGAAAAAAAAAAAAAAGAAAAATAAGGACAGGTGAAGTAAGGAGGATTTAATGCTACTTTTGTGAAAGACACCTATGCACTCAGCCAGGAAAACCTGAAAATAAAAGTCTAGTTCTTAAAGATAGAATAAAGATAGAGAAAGAGAAGAGAAAAAGCAAGGAGATGTAAAGGGATTTCTGGCAACCTCAAAGCAACCATCCAGAACCACAAGAAGGGTACCCTTCTACTCCTAAGTTGCCAGACTCATACTAAACACTCCCAAATGGCCTGACAGAGGGCGTAGGACAGACCTCTATACCTGAGATGGAGGACATGCATCTGAAACATGTGGACACAACCACAGCCAATAACCAGCAAAAATGGGAAACAGTTCCTTAAGGACAGTAAAACACAGCCAACTTTCCAGTAACTGCCAGATGTCAGCCATCCACCTCCCCAGAGGCACCACTATGAAATCTATTTCCCATTTTCAATGGTGGTTTCCTTTTTCATTTTAAGTGCATTATGATTCAATCATGGGTTGACAATAGACACTTCTTTACTTAAGGCTGATACCAGCCCTACATTGTAAATCCAGTTTTCAACATCATGTCTGATAATACTTTAAAGTTCTGCAGAGGAGACTGAAATTGTGTGCACAGGATCTCACTGCAGTGGGGAGTCAGCTTCCTCTTTTTTTTAAGGAGAGATTTTTTTAAGACGTGGTGCAGCAATAAACACAAGGTAAACAGCAGTAGGATGGTTTCCATGCTTTGCTGCTCATTTTCAGGTTTCCATCTGTTCTATTTATCAAAGCTGAGGATGGGTCTCTTCTATTATCCTCCACCAGTGCATATCCTCAAACTACTTCCTAATCAAGCTTGTTTACAAATATTCAATAAATTCCATACTTTATTGGCCTAGACCACGGTACCACAAGCTGCAATTACAGTAATCAGGGCATTGATTATTGTGAAACATGGTTACCCTGAGACCAAAGTTAAAGTAACAACTATTGCTATAACCAGTAACTATACCAACAGGGCACCCAGGGATCACACCACTATCTCTAAGTTCTTAAATCACCAGTTTTAGATGTAAACAACACACACACACTGTAACAACAACAATAATTCACACACTGTGAATTATTTTACTATGACCTGTGTCATAAAGTATTTTCATTAAAAATGAAAGAGTAAAAAAACTTTTTGCTAAAAAGGGTTATTATTACAGGTCATCAGAAATGCCTAATAAAACAACCTGTTTTCACAGCAATTCACTAATGTGATACAGAAAGTAAAGAGAAAAGTGCCCTGGTTATTTTGGTTTCCAGCAGCAGTAACTGAAATGAGCATCAGCAGGCAGTGAGGAAGAACCCTGTCAATGAATGGCAATGATTTTTTGACACCTTCAGTGCAAACAGTTAAGAGAAGGACCAGGTCCCCCTGCACAAACACAGAGCAAGAGTCGACCCAGACCTCGGGGTGCTCAACTGCTGAGCTCCACAGCAAAGACAAAGGAGGCAACAGCTGAGAAAATAGTCATGCCCATAGTTAGCTCCACCTCATGAGACATGCACAGAGTTTAGAGATGAGTGGGAGTTCGGGGCTTCTACTGAGCTGACGGGACGGGAATCCTTCACACTGGGTGCAGAGCTCAGGAAGCACCATCCATTTGTGGCAGAGCGACGGGTGCTCCCTGCCCCAACTAAGGGGTCCCTTAACAACACGTTCTCAGGGTCTCTGAGCATGCAAGGCCCAGCTGGGGACAACCAGATGCTGCTCAGACCTTCCAGCTCTCATTCTGCCTCCAGCAACCCTGAAACAACACTGACAGGCAGATGGGACAATAAGGTGATGGGCTACCCTCAGCTGAAAGTGAACAATCACCTCCTGCTATCAACAACTTAGGTAATTGTCCCCTTACACACCACATCTGCAAAAGCCATATTCCAAGGAACAAAGCTAAGATTTTATTGCTGGTCTCTGCAAGTAAATTTTGGGAAGGCCATAGAAAAGTAATTGCATTTGTGTGTGTGTGAACTCACAAATTAACCCCAGGAACTCTGTTTATGGCGGGGGGGTCATTTACAAGGAGAGGTGAGAGCAGCAAGCACACGTACCCCTGACTTTGATGTGTCACTCACCTGCCTTCCCACAGCTCCAGCCGCTTGTGTGCTTTGATTACCCGAGCTTCCCCCGCCACCCGAGCTTCCCCCGCCACCGCTTCACTCAGCTGCTTTCATCTTGCCACAACAACAGCACCGTGAGAAGAAAGGGGGAGAGGGAAGAGGGTGAGAAAGAGAAATAAAAAGATTTGGGGCTGGAAAAGTCAGCTTGGTTGAGGAATCTGGAAAGAACTGACATGCTGTCAGGCAGAGATGAAAGCACTAGAAATAAGGGATGGGTCGCACACTTATTAAAATCGTGGTATGATTCTAATAAGGAAAGCACATCTTTGGCTCCTCCTTGAAATCCCTCCGATGAAAGAGCCACCCAACAACCTGGGACAGCTAAATTCAGCGCCATTTTTATCTTTTGTCAAATATGCATAAAAGCTTCTGAAGACAACTGTCCAACACAAAACTGTAACAAAAAGCATTTTAAAATCTTACTTTAACTGATCCACAGGCCAGACTGACTATCAAGCCTGAAGTGATGCCAAGTAGTGAAAAGAAACCTAACACCAGGCTGAATTAAAACTTTCAGAACTGTAGTAAAAAAGCAGGCAGGGAAGGGGGATGAAGAACAGTTACGAAAATGCAGGACGGCCTGAAATATTTCCCTATCTTCAAAAAATGTTGCCTTGAAATTTCTACCTGCTTCATTCACCTTGCCGCTATCAGATTTTTTTATTATCCTCAGTTTTGAGAATTTGTCTGGCACTTAGTATGCAGGAGCAGTGCACAGGAATAGATCCTGCTGCCATAGATAATGCAGTTCTAAGGGAAACCCATCAATTGTTAATGGCCATGCAAATTGTTGAAACTAGAGAGTTATTCACAGTTATCTCACTGTGATTTGGTAAGTGTCCATGCCTGATGTGATCACTCACTTGATATATTATTCCATTACAATTCAAGTAGTAGTCTTAGCTTTTGGGTTTAGAGAAAAAAAAGTGTAAGGGAGTGTGGAAGGGTGAAGGGATGTTATTTGTTTTAAATTATTTTGAACAGTTATACACACCTTCTTATGTAAAGTATGATAAATCCCTTCCTGTGATTTCAGTCATGCCTTACTGAAACATTTAAATCCCTCCTATGAGAAACTAAAGGAGCTTAGCGTGCAACTTTAGACCATGATCCTGTGAAGCACTTTCTTATGTTTCAACCATACACATGGTGCACACATTTTCTGTGGCACTGGATCTTCCAGCTGCAGTTCACACCATTTTACAATTTCTGATCAGGGTTTTCTACTGCTTATGCAAAAATTTGCTGGCATTTAATAAGCCATAGGCGTCTCCTCAAATCCATAATGCATTCACTCTCTCTTGCAGCAGCAACCTACTGATCATTAATTTTCAGCTTTATTGCAGCTCCAACATTTCAGCTGCTTTTTTTTTTTTTTTTTGCATCTTGTCTGAGATTTATTACTTTCAGCAAAGTGTACTTCAGTTTTTCCCACTTTGTTTGCTGATTTTTAAACCGCCCTTAAGGGGGAAGTGTTACTATTCTTTATAAAAAATTCTGAAATCACAATATTAAAAACTAAATCCTATAATTATGTTTCCCATTTGGATTAGATAAATTACATTTAATTAAAAGAAAAATCTGCTAGCACCCAGCACAATGGTTGGTGGCAAACTCATAAGATTAAACATTCATGTGTTTATCTTCCTGAAACAGCTGATTGAGTCTGAGACACACCAAAACAAGCCTTCAGAGATATAAACTCAGACATTGTAACAAAAATTTGTCCTTCCCTTCAGACAAAGATTCTGATTTTTAGAAGCAGCCTCTGAATTTATTCTAGACTACTACAAAAACTACGATTCTGATGGGCTTTCTGGTAGTAACACATTGAACTACCTGACCGCACCAGGAATTCCAGTATTGTGATGTCTGCAATTATTTGCCAGGCAAAAACCAGTATCAGAAGTCAAGATCTTCTAGGAGAATGAAGAAAAACAGGATTCCTACCCTAACACTGCCACGCTCCTCTGTCTCCCACAAGGCTGTTGGTCAGGTGATGTTCTCCATCAGCCTGAAGGCTGCAGGGGTCATAACACACATTGCAGCTTTAGCAAACTATTTATACCATGCTCCTTTTTACAGCCTCAGAGAACTAATTACTAACAGGATAGGATCCCCCACGGATACACTCAGCAAACACTATGGTATACGATTTTCCTTTAGGAATTTACTGCTACGCGCAGGCCGTCAGCATCACGCGCTCAATTTTGTTTAGGAGCCGAAGAATGATTGATCTTATTGATTTGTGTCAACAGTCTGACATGGCCATATCGACCAGCTGTAATTTTGTAGGAGGAGCTGGGAAGGGAACTGGAGATTGCATTCTCTGTGGCACATCACCCTGCCCAAATAGAAGATGATGTTAGAGATGCTGGTACAGCCATCGACGGGACCGCACTGGGACTCGAACCGACACAAGTGAGTGACGAGAGATTTCCCACGACCATGTTTACAGCAAATCCACTGCTAAACACCCAAATGTATAATTATAATCTATTATAATTATGCAAAGAAGTAACATTTCAGAAAGGCCTTCTCATTTCCTATTCTTAGCACTGAATACTTTTGTTTTGCAGCCAATCAACTAAATTAGCCCTAATTCTGTTTCATTCATAAACACAAAAAGGATATTAGAGGGGGAAAAAGTGAATAAATGGAAAATTCCCTTAGGAACCCAGGAATTATTTTGTTCTCATGTATTTCTGGACTAGAAAGCATCATGGAGAAATAAGTCAACTTACAGAAGCTTTACTGAATTTGCTAAATGCACTGCAGGAGTCCTTGGAGGAGTGATCAGGAACGACAGCAGTTCAGTGCCTGGAAAAGCAGTGGTCTCCAGTAGCAGCTAAGTGAAGCAAGGAGAGTTAAAAGGTTCATATACCAAACATGTCCTCACCCAGGACAAGTAAAACCCCAAAAAAAGCTTTAAAGGCTATTTGCCCTCATCAAACACGCAGAGGAGAGCTGCTTTATACTGCTTCTGACAACTGTCACCTTTTATTGGAAAATAATTTTAGACCTATGCTCACTGATGCTTCCTGAGAAGGGAAAACAAAAAACATAACCGAGTAGTATTTCAGTTTTACACAGGCTCTAAACATTATAAAGCACTAAAGTAAACCTCCAAAATTCTTAGGAAAAGCAAAGACTCCTTTCTATTTTAAAAGCATATGGAAACATAAGCATGGTTGCCAGTGGCAATCCTGACTGTCAGACTGCAGTCCTGAGACATCCAGGCAAGAGAAGGCAGGAGCTCCTGCAGCAGTCCTGCCAGCACCTCACTTCTCCCAGGGACTGCAGGAGGGTTGAGAAGCCTGTCTCACTGGAGTATGAAATGGGAGCCTGATTTACCCAACACAAGCATCCCACCCCTACCACCTTTCAGGGAACACCCACTTAGCATCCTGGCCAAGGAGACAGCACTGAACCACCCAAAAAACTGAAGCTAAATCTCAGCAAGAGTTGGTGGGAGAGACAACTGCAGAAACACAAGATGTTTAATGAAAAGGGCCTCTTCTTTCTCCTATTATTGAGTAGGCCTAACCCTCCTGACTGGCTTACAGTTATGTTTTCTTATTCTAAGAAATGATAACATTTTAGGAAGTCAGATTGCACTTGGAAAGCCATCAGCCTGGCAACACTCATATCAGGTTTTTCCCAGAAAAGCAGTAAAGACACCACATTTTGCTGAGATAGAGCCTGTATTTCTTTCAACACTAGTTCCCCCTTCTCATGTGAAATGAATCTCTTCTCTTTCGTTCTCATTTGGAATTATTTTCTTAAAAACTTTCTCCTGCAGCACAGCAGTATGCTGATCTCCCACCTCTTGGCCTTCCAACACCCTCCCAGGCTATGTGGCACCCCTGCCACAATACCAGCATAGCTTCTTCTAGTGCGGCTGTCAAATTGTTACAAATTATAATTTGCTGTAAAAGTGGAAGGAAGGACTCCCACCATTCTCTGGCTACGATATTTAATTGCTCCTGTGCACACTTGGTATCTCAGGCACCTCCTGCCACAGCTCCTCCCTCCCTGTCTCCCCTAGAGATCTGGGGGTGAGTTGTATCAGCATTACATAGCAGTAATGCTCCCTACAGTCGACTGAGGAGGCTCCCAAATTAAGGGTAAAATAGTGATGATACCTGTCCTGTTTCCTCCTGAAATCTGGATTGAAAAAGAGCAACACAAAGCCTCACATAAAAGCACAGCATAGGCAAACACAGGAAGAGGAACAAATCTATAGCTCAGTGTAAACCATGAGGTTTTGAAATGTGTATGTCCCAAATACCTGGCAATGTGGAAAGGTGCAGAACCTTAAATATAACCTGAAGTTATATTCATACATTCTCACAAGCTAAACAATATCCATATAACATGAGACAAGAATATAAATCTTGCATTATCATCTAGATATAGCCAAGTCCATGAGAAGTCAGTCACCTTAGCAGCTCAGAACACGGCATTTAACTCCATTCACAGGCCAGACAGTTATCCATGTACCTACCAATTATTCTTCTCTGGTTAGCAAAACAGTTTGTTTACCCAAGACCACAAAACTCAGTGGATTTTCTGAAACAAAGCCTTCAGAGAGAAAAGGAAAACAATCACAGATAATACTCCAGAAATCATCAGATTACAGCACATTCTCTTGACTCACATCTGTTGAGTAAATAAGTGCTTCGTGCAGACCAGTTTCATTTACTTCCCTCTCCTGCAAGCAGCTGCTGGTTTACTTTCCAGTGGGCTGTTCCAGGACTATATGTGGGGCAAAAGGATTATCTACAGCAGTCAGAGCAGTAGTCTTTTTCTCTTCAGGTTTGTCTCGAGCTGGAACTCCTCTTGTTCACTCCCATTCTCCCAGTAAGATGCACTACTTCACAGACACATGGATGCAAATAGGCCCACAGCTGAGAACACCCTCAATGCAGCAGGGAGCAGCAGGCAGCTGCATACAACTTGCAACAGAATCCCAAATTCAGCCACCTCCCTCCCTTAGGAGCAGTTTCAGTGAAGGTTACTTTAGGCCACTACAGAATATCCTGGAAAAGTCAGACTCTGCCCTGTGAAATACCCAGCAAGGGAGGATAAGAAGGCAGGAACACCAAGGGATGCTCTGCAGCACCTTCTTGCTGAGGCCACCTCACTGGAGGCACAAAAGAACTTTCTCTTGCCAAAATAGGTAGCTGGAACTGTTACTCTCAGCTGGGTTCAACAAGCCCTTGAAGCTACTTGTTTCCAGATTAATTCTACTTAAAATGATGACTCAGATAATTTTTTTCTTTGGATTTTGTTCTGTTATGAAGTGTCTCTTCAATGATGATTATTCATCAATAAACTATCCTAGATCAATTTTCCTAGGCAGGAAAAATAAAAGATGAGCCCCTCGAGCTGTGAAAGCTGTGTTCACACACATTCTGCATGCAGAAAACATCTGCTGCAGACCAGATCACCCATCTACTGGAATGCTTTGTCACCACACAGCTCATATGAGATGCTTCATAGAAAGGCACAGAAAGGCCCGGGGCAACCAATTATAATAATAACTCACCCCACAAGAAAACTTAATTACTTGAGGTTAGGAGGGCGCCTGGTTTAAGGCCCACGGGCAGGGTGGGCTCCTCTGCCAGTGCCTGACCCTGCACACCCAGCCACACACGCGGCAGCGCCCAGCACTGCTCGCATCGGGAACACGCTCACGCACACGGATCCACCCGCTCCCACACCTCCACCGAGGGAAGAGCCTGCTGCAAGCAGCCAGGCTGAGGAGTGCTCACAGCTGCCTGTGAGCTTAAGGATGCCCCTGCTCCCAGCTCCCACCCCTGCTCCCAGCTCCTGCCAGGGCATCAGCCAGGAGCCTCTGGAAGTTCCTATCTCTCAGGGCCCTACTTGTATTAAATCAGCATCAACAGGCACATAAGGACACTCTGCAATACAGAGAGCAAGAGGAAGAACACAACAGAGCAAGTCCTATATTCTCAGACATCCATTAAAGCTTTGTTATTTACCTGTTTACTGCATTTGGATAAATGTATTGTAAACTAGGCAAATTTCCAGTTTCTCAAAAAATCAATATTAAAAAGTAGTCTGGTGGGGACAGGTCTCCGTAGAAGCCAAGTTACTCTGGGAAAATGCCCAAGCACTCTCAGTAGTTTTTGAGTTTTATCCAAGCTCCCGAAACAGCCTGGTGATATACAAGATGCCCTAACTGGTTCCCATCTCATTTCAGATGTCCTAAACAACAGCCATTCTGAACCTGGGTGATTTCTCAGACCTGTCCTAAACAGCTGCAAATGAGCTGACTTGTGAAGGTTTTTAGATAATTAAAAAAATAATCCAGTGAGTGATTAAGTGTGGCATTTGCATTTGTATTTTAGTACAATACACGGAAGCTCAGTAAATTACAAATACAAGAATTTCACCTTTGTTTGAAACGTGCACATACATGCATAAGGAGCTTTCACATTATCATCACATGTTGGATGGGCAAGCCTAAGCCTTACTTCACATTCTCCAGCCAGTCTGCTGAGTGGCAGTCATCCTTCACATGTACTTCTACCACTTCTTTTTTTCAGTATGCATGTTTTATTCCTAGTGGGAAGGAAGCAAAACTAAAACCTGCTTTTCTTCCCATTCTGTACCTATTGCATGACTATGACCAAGACTCACGATTTTCAAGGGTGGTGGGTTCAGCTGTCATTGGCACATGTTCCACCAACAGAGTGCACACCAGGTAAACCTACCGGGTACCAGGCATCAATGAAAATGTTTAGTTGGATATATTCTCCTGTAGAAGAACACATCCAACCCTGCCTAGTGCTACTGTGTGCCCTGCAGAGATGTCTTCCTGGTGTAAGCATGCAAGGTTCTTCTGCTCTCCCCTTTTGCCAGCACCCACAGCCCCAGGCAGATCTGTGAGCAGCTCCTGCCATAGGCTCTTCCTCCACTACCACATGCCTCCAACCTCCTCTGGCAGAACTAGTCCCACTCATGAAGTCCTGCATGTTTTACCTTCCTTTCTCAGTTCAGTCATGACCACAGAGGCTTTTTGAGCACTGACCAGTCAAAAAACCTAGTCTATAAAGAACACCTCATTATCCTATTTGTCCTCCACCATAGCTCACTTTTCTCCAAAAAATACATTTTTTCTTACTTTTCCTCCTCCATTCTACTCCTTTCTTTTTTTTTTTTTCCTTTTTGCTTCATTCTCAACATTAACTTCAGATATCAAGCATGGATGAGGAAAAAGTCTCCTTGAATGAGCTTCTGGTGAGACCTTATGTTTTTTGAGACTATCTCCACTACCCTCTCCATCTTCCGAGGGTTTGGTTGCTGCAGGTCAGAGGATATAACACAGACGTTATTTTACTTTCCTAGAAAGATTCTCATTTTGGTGCAAACCTCTTTTCTGCATCTGGCTTTATTAGAACATCATATTCCTCCATTTTTTTTTGTATCCACAGACATTTATATTACATTCGAAAAAGTAATTATTTGGAACCAGTTAAGCCTGTATATGAATTCTGCCTTTGTTTAAAACACATTGTACATATGTATATATTTAGACTGTCATTAAATATTTAAGAGGCTGTCTTCAAACTTCAGCAGCAGCAGCTTTATTCCCTTAACCCTTTGTGAAATGTAAAGCTTGAGGCTGAAATCTTATTGTGGAGGAATTCAGAAAGCCCAGATGCCCTAGTGCTGGGTGACAAAGGCCACCTCTGACAACCAAGGACACTGTAAAGAAAACCAGAGGTTTTCTTTGTTTTCTTTTATATCCTGTTTGCTAGGAGTCTAATCATGATAATGTAATTCATTTTAGTCTGCCTCAGCTTTATCTGCTGAGATGCATAACTAGGATGCAAATTAATTAGCTGTGACATACAGATGGATCTTTCAATACAATTCACAGAGACAGTCAAATACACACACATGCCCATCCATGCTTTTCCCAAACAAAGAAAGACACTCTACACATTTTTCCAGAGGTCAGGAAGTCACCTTGCTTGGCTTTTTCAATCTCCTAGAGAGAAAACACCACATCCAGCAGACAGGTGGACCTCTTGTGAACCCAACACCAAATGTTACACCCTAGATGAAACCCCATGACAAGTAACTTGTGATTTGTGCAGCCCCACACCCAACACATCATAAGACCACTACCCTGCTAACACAAGGTTAGCACATTTTAAAATCTGGTCACCTAATTGACCTGGCTTGGCAAGGCCTCTAACCTAGACCAAGTCATTCATACATCACCCTGGCAAGCACTGGTATGTCAAGACTAGCTCTCCATGACCAGGGCACCTACACTACTGTCTTTCACATGAAGTGGTGTAAGTATCACAGCAGAGGATAGGAAAATCAGTACAGAAAAGCACAATATGCAACTCCCAATTGTATATGGATATGCCAATAGACGTATTCTGGAGAGTATGTTTTTCATTTTTCTTTATTAAAACCTTGAAGATGCATTGTTAAATCCAAGTCCCAAATGCCTCACAAGAGCCACTCCATGTGCAGTTTTCAAAGCCCAGATGTATTTAGAGACACTTCTTTCCAAGCACTACAGCCCCACTGATGATCGGATGCTGCTTTATGTGGGGTGAAAAATGGAGCTCCATCTACAGCTTTCACAGCTGAGTTACACATCAGCACAGAAGCATTTCAACTGGACAGCTGTGTCATGCTACCTTGGGGATGCGACCCTAGCTGATTTTATAAAGGGAGTGGAGCACCATGCATGGTCCCTACGGGCACAGAGGAGGCAGAAGACACAGGCCCTGGCAGGACGCAGTGCTGGGAGAGCAGCAGATGGCACACTCGGCTGTGCATCGGCACCGAGGCACCAGTGAGAAGGGGCAGCAGCACACTCCGCCAGGTGCCCTCGCTCCGGTAAGATGCGGGGTCAAAGAGCTGCAGCATCTGCAGCTGTTCACTAGAGCAAACCCCTTCACCTCAGCAGCTTGACCACAGACTGAGCTTGCCTCAATTCTTGGCATATTCTTATTTTCTTGACAGCATCAGTTTTCAGTTCCTGTCTTTTAACAGCAGCATTGCAACAAATGTTGAAGCCCCCCACCCCAGATGCAGCTGCATCCTAGCAGCAAGCATGCCTTCTGTATGAATAGCACAGCACAGTGGGTACAGTTGGGTGTATGCTATTGTACCCCCGAGGGTTGCTATATACAAATCACCACAATAAATGGCAAAGACACTTTAGGGGGAGCAGAACTCACAGGGAGAGGTCTATCTTTTATTAGACCAAATGGCATAACTGTAAAAAAATTGAATTCACGTGAAACCACAGGCAGGTATGTTTGCTTTTATGACAACTTGAGAGCACACACATTGTAGAATACAGCAAATAACTAGGATTTTCCCCCATCTGTAAATTAGCTCTAATTGCTCAGATCTAAAAACAAAAAAGCAATACACCTTGAAAAACTGCAATTGTCAGGTCTCCCTTCTTTCCCAAAGCATATGCTCCCTGAAGGAGATCACAAGCCAAAGGGACTCCCAGGTGACAAATAACATGAGCTTAGCTTAGGATCTCTACTGATCATCTGGCACTGATGCTGTATCACTTCCACATGTGCATTATTTCACCATTTGCCCATCAGTTTCCTGAAAATGAATGGGATTTAAAGCCCACTGAGTATTTGCACTGCTCTTTCCTCCCCCTCCGCAGCAGAATTACAGTAACCAAAAGGTGAGCAGAGTTCACCCGGGTACATCTTGCAGGCTTCTCGACTGTGCAATGCTGACCTTCCCAGTCTCTTCCCAACCCCCAGGGATAGTTTCGGTGGAGAAACAGACAGCCAGTCGGAAATTTTCGCCAGTATTAATGCCAACGTAGTTTCTTCCCAAATGCTCTCCAGAAGTATTTTTCCACCCACGTTCCCCTGTGCACCACAAAACCCTCCAGCCGCTGGCAGCTCTGGGTGCAGCTCCACTGCACATCACGCAGTGCTGTACGGCTGGTCTGTTTTAATTCAGTGTGTAATTCATGCTACCCAGGAAATATTCTCATGTGAAAAACTTTATATACAGGCACCTACTCTGCAGCAAACATAGCGGTGGTCGGCATTAAATAAACTAATCAGCTGCAAACGGCTTAGTCAGCATCGCAATCCTGGAGGTAATTCCCAGAAGCGATTTTCCCGGCAGCTATGTATACAAACCTGAAAAGCAGACTGGAAGACAAGGGCAGCAGTACAGCGAGACAAAATTTGGCTTCACAGTGATATTACCAACAAATAAAAATAAAAGTCGAGGAAAGGTAAGCAACCAGGCGTTCACAGAAAGCACACACTGAGCTCGCATCACTGGTGTATTCTCTCACATGTGAAAACCAGAAACTCAGACGCAGGACACAAACACAGCCAACACTCCTTCCTTCATTGATACTGTGCTGGTTTGAACTAAGAGGAAAAACACGGCAAGGCAAGTTACAGACTTGTCTGTGAAGATACACAGACACAGGTCACACGCCAGGCAGTGCTTTTTGGAGAGCGCATCCCAGCCATCACCCTCAGCAAGCTCACTTCGGGAGCCTGGCTCACATGCGACCTGGAGAGAGCTGAGGACTCATACAAACTTTGTCTCAGGGCAGGGAAGGCACAGGGCATCTGGCCTAAGAGGCACAGGGGGGACAAAAAGCAGTGCCAAATGCCAGCGCATCCTCCGAGAGCACCTCCACCGCTGGCAAGGTTTGGAAAGCCATCAGGCTACGCATGCAGGTCACCAGTCCCCGGGCAAGGAACGGCCGCAGGACACCGCATCGCCCTTGAGTGCCGCCCCGCCAGCTCCCGCGGCCAAGGCAGCACGGAGCCAGCCGGCAGCCTCACGGGTGACGGGAGAAGCCACCGACTCGCCCAGAGGAGTGATGAATGCCTTCCCCTGGCCGCTGCCAGCGCACTGGCACACATCTGCTCCTATCTGCCCGGCGGCCCGGGCCGCCTGCAGCGGAGGGCATGCCGGCATACCCTGGGGATACAAGCACGGGGAAGGGGCACCGCTCACTTACTTTTCGTATTCAGCGTTGTCTCGGTCGCAGCGCGAATCCTTGTGCTTTTGCCAGTCTTTGCCATGCTTGCAGGTGGTCAGGAGGACAACATCCTCTCCGTTATGGACGTGATATAAGGCATTCCTGGTGTCTGACCCTATCCCCGTCAGGTACCTTTTCCCCTTGAATACCAACATGTACTTCCTGAGAGGAGGGATGGTGTTAAACCTCAAAAATCCCTTCTCCCCTCCTGTCCTAGGATGATCCTTAGAAAAGAGCGGGATAGAAACGTCAAAGTTGGGTCTGAAGTTTTCAGTACTGATGCTGGCTTTGGCCAGCATAGCCTGGCCAATGTCGAACCCCACATCCTCAGTGTAGTCGGGCCAGGTGCCGGAGTATAAATTAAAAATTAGGTGGTTTCTGCCGTTGTTCCACAGGTGGAGGCTCTGCACCTTGGAGCGGAGGTTGTGCACATACTGGGGCGAGAGCTGGTCTCGGTCCAGCGTGTCCAGGCTAAGGACGAAAAGGCAGGCCTGCCCAGGGTCCGAGGTGTAGAACCGGGAGCCCTCGATAGCGGCCAGGACGTTTTGGTAGCTCTCAGCGATCTTCTCCCCCTTCTGCTGCGGGTACACGTAGACCTTGAAGCCGTTTTTCCGGCACTGGGCGAAGTCGAAGCAGGACTCCATGCGGCAGCGGCGCCCGCGGTAGAGGCCGGCGCTGGCGTCCCGCCGCTGACGGGGAGAGACGCGCCCGCCGCCCTCGGGGCCCGGGCGCTCGGCGGGCGCGAAGGGCCGCAGGGCGTCGGGGAAGCGGGGCCAGGGCCGCTCGGCGCCGCCGGAGCGCGGGCCATGCCGGCTACCGGGCGGCGGGTGCCGGGCCGCCCGCAGCCGCACACCTCCCAGGTAGAGCAGCAGGGCAAGACAGGTGCCGGCAGAGAGCAGCGTCAGGTAGCGTTTTTTGGCCTGCATGTGTCCGGCGGGGGTCCGGGGGGCTGCGGAGGAAGGCGGGGGCAGCCCGAGCTCGCCGGGCGCCGCTCTCAGCTCCGCTCCGCCATCTTCCCGCCGGCGAGCGCTTCAAACTCTCTTCGCCCACCTCCGCTCGG
Source organism: Haemorhous mexicanus (assembly GCF_027477595.1). Classification (NCBI taxonomy): domain Eukaryota; kingdom Metazoa; phylum Chordata; class Aves; order Passeriformes; family Fringillidae; genus Haemorhous; species Haemorhous mexicanus. Next base: position 144,236,413 of record NC_082341.1, read on the forward strand.
CGCCGTTCCCCAAGCCGCCGGCCGCGGCCGCGCATGTGGGCGACCGCCGCAACTTTCTCGCCGCCGGTGTCTCAGGGGCGGCGGGCGGCGGCCCGGCGGCGGCCCGGCGGGGCGCCCCGCATGCACTCAGGGCCGGCCCCCCGCGCGGGGCGGGCACCGGGCAGCGCCGCTCCCGCCTTCCCGCCGCTGCCGGCGCTCGGCTCCGCCACGCTCCCGCCCACCCCTCTCCGCCCAGCGCCGCCAGCCCAGCCCAGCCCAGCCCGGCCCGGCCCAGCCCAGTCCCGCCGGCTCACAGCCCGCGGCCACCGCGCCGCAGCCTGACGAAGCCCCGCATCGCCCGGCGCCCCACGCCTGGCCCGGGCGTCGCTTGCTCCTCGCCTCGCTCCCGCTGAATGGCCCCCAGGACAGAGCAGCGGCGGCGAGGACCCTCCTCCCTCCTCTTCTCCTCCTCCCTCTTCCTCCTCCTCCTTCTCTTGCTCGCCCCTCCCTCCTTCCCCGCCTCCCCCGGGCCGCGGCAGCAGCGGCCGCCGAGCCCCGCGCTCGCCCACCCCGCCCGGGGCCGCGACCCCCGCCCGCCGCACCCGGCCCGCGCCGCCCCCGCCCCGGCCCCGCGCGCTGACCTCACCCCGCCGCGCACCCCGCGCCCCCATTGGCGGGCGTCACGTCCGGGGGGGCGGGGCTTCCGCCGCGCCCATTCATAACCCGGCGGGCGGGGGGCGCCGCTGCTGGGCCGGCAATGGGGGTTCTCCGCGGGCACTGACCGGGCCGGCGCGCTCAGGGCTGCCCCTCGGGGTGGCACCCGGTGACCGCCGCTTTGGGGGCTCCTTCGCCCCTAGCCCGCTCCGCCCCCCTACCAGTGCAGTCTTCAGCCCCCGGCCGAGGGTGCCCCGAGCCGGCTCTCCGTCGGCACCGCCACTGCCGCCCCCTGCCGAGTGCGGCGCCGCTATGCTGGAGCGGCCCCGAGGGAACAAACCCGAAACCGGGGCTGAGACCCAAAAACCCAGTAACGAGGTGCCTAGTAACGAGCGTTCTATGTGCTGCGGGCAGGGCTGGGGAGCGTGGCCGCGGCCTCTCTTGCCGGCGGGGTCGGCCGGGAGAGGCGGGGACGTGGCTCCGCTGCCAGCTCCGGGGCTGCCCTCCCACCCCGGGGCGCCGTCGCCGTCGCCGGCCGGGATGCCGTGTGCTCGGCCTCCCCTGGGAGCAGGCCCTCCGCACCACTGAGGCGGCTCCTCGGGGCTGGCAGATAGCAAAATGATGCTGATAAACGAGTGGTCTGTAGAGAGCTGCCTAAGCACTCAGCCATCCCTGCAGCTACGTATTTGAGCTTAACCTCATCTGCTCCTTGGCATTCAGTTCCATCACCAGCAGCTTTTCTTCTGGGAGAGCCCTCATGGCTCCAGCAGGATGGCCTGTATGGTGAACCCAGGCTGGAGGGGATGACAGGAACACAGCTGGGGGCCCCAGCTTGCTTTGGCACCCACAGTGCTGGAAGGGATGATTGCAGCGCCAATGAAAGTATCTGTTTCAGTCCTGCTAGCTCAGCAAATAATAGTGGGGAAATTACCTGGGATGGGATTCAAGGTGCTTGCACAAGACCCTGGATGACAAGTAACTACCCGATGCTAAAGTCTGTCCCAGCGTGCTCTCCTTGATGCTCATCTCCTATATTAAAAGTGTAATGGATTTGCCTTTCCTGCATTGCAATTCCCCTCTCCAGCTGCCAGATATAGAGGGGTCTTTCACCACCCGAGGGACGGAAACCTCACATCAGCTGAAAGTTTCCCTACCCCTGCACTCTTCCATGCATGTCCCCAAGAATGAGCTGAGGCTGCTCTTGTGTCCTTTCCTCTTGTCCCTGCACTGATGCTGAGCTGAGGAGTAGAAATGCACCATAATGTGTGTGAAGATAGTGTCTCTTTAGGAAATGTGGTGAGATCTTACTGTGGAAGGGTGCATTACTGATAGAAAAATGTGGGTCAATCCACACTTGGCTCCAGTTGGAGCCAAGAGACAACAATTCCCTTCCAAAATAATTTGACGGTGGGGAGGACAGGAAGAAGTTGGGAATAATAAGAAAAAGTCAGATTCTGAGAATAAAGTCATGTTTGTGGCTGGTGTAGATTTAGGTACAGGAGTCAAAAATTTTGGACAATGACCCAATAGTGGGAAAGTGTGATTAAATATTAATCTATTCATTAGCCCTGTAGCCTTCTCTGAAACATTTGTCACAGCTCACATTCCAGAGCTGAGATGCTGTTCAGGAAAAAAGAGGTCAGCTTCTTGAAAGGTGAACCAAGGCAGCTTGCAGAGGTACCTTCTGTCAGGCACAGGAAGGTGGAATCTGGAATCCTATTACTGCAAATTTGCTCTGCAAATTAAGCCTCTGGGGACCAGTTTCAAACAGAAAAGGAAGGCTGTGAGCTTTGCTGCCTGTGCCAAGGATGGTAGCTGTTGCAAATAGATTTTGAGGATGCGGTGCTGGTGAGCCTGTGGTGCGATGGTGCTGCTCTCTGCAACAGGGAAGTGTAGGAGGGAAGTGAAAGTTGTTGGGTTTCCAGCTGAACTGCCCTGCACTTGAGGTACCCACACTGTTTCCAACTTCACAGCACCAATGAATGCTTCAGGTTTGAAATATTTGCATCTGGAAAAAGGCAATGAGGTTGTCATTTTAGACCACAGATAAATAAACCTCTACAGATCACTGCTAGCAGGTTTTATCTGTAGGATTCCCGAGTTACAGTCTGACTGCTCCAGAGAGATCTAGATCCCATTGTGCCAGGCAGAACCTACTCCAGGAGATGTGGGTGTGCCTGTAACTGGGGAGAGAGAGGCCATGGTGATCAGTTGGCTTTTTGAAGACCTTTCTAGACTAGCCATCACACACTGTTTAACTTTCCTATGTCACTGACTGAAATCAGCCTGTATTCAGCCCACTTCTGCTGCTGCTCAGGCCGTGTGGGCAGCGTGGCAGGAATCACACAGCCAGCCTTCAGTTCTTTGGCTGGAGAATTATCCACAGCCTGGGAAGACACTGGATGCTGAGCACTCCAGAAAAGGAAGCCTACCTTTTTCTGCCTGCATCTGCCACCTGGCAGGTAGATGATGGAGTAGAAACCAATGTGTAATAGAAATTCTGCCTAAAGACCAGGAGGAATCAGTGGTGAAAGGGTATTTTCAGTGTATCCATGAGGCAAGAACATGAGTAACCAACCCCAGGTTTGCTCTGGCCACTGCTGCCAGCCAAGGGTCTGCAAGTTTGCAGGTGGCTTTTGACCCTGGTTCATTACCCTTTGCACTGTCCTAAATAATTTATATCTTCATGTGGCTGACAATTGTCTGGGAATCTGTCCAAGCCTTTAAATGAAAGGCCAGGAGAGGGAATTGGTTTTCTATTTATGACTTTGTAACTTAACACCTGCCCAATCTGTGGCAAGTCTCTTGGGGCCAAATTCTTAGAGGCACATTAGTGTGGGCTCCTCATTTTTGGGTCTCTCTTGGTGTCCAGCTATAGCTTTAGATGCCTTCAAAAATTAATTCCTCAGAGTTCCTGGCTCAGCTGTCACTTAAATCTGGAGGTACCTTCCACTTTTTTAATGTGAAAAATTTCCTACTGCTTCACACGCTTGGATGCATGTTAGTTTTGATCTTGTTGAGTAATGTCCTTGACTGATTCACTGGGCATTAGATGTTTCTCCATCTACAGAGTTCAAACCTGAAGATAGAAACTTATTTCTTGCATTGAAATCCACTCAAGACATAAGAAGAAAGTGCTCTTACTCTCTCTCACCTGTCCCTACCCTCCTTTTTTCCTTTTTTTTTTGATCTGGTAATGCTGTGCTTCAAGTGTTTGTCCTAGTAGGAGACCTAAAATCACCCCCACAATTTTCAGGAGAGCATCCTCTCTGAGGGGGTGGAATGGCACTCCCCTGCTGAGACTGGCTTGTTACAGGTAGCTACCTGGGGTAATCACTGTATTAGACTACCTGTGGGTCTCACATTTCCAGCTAAATGGGATTGATAATATTTTCCTGGCTAATAGCACAGCATGAGAGCTGATTTATCAACACTGTCAAGTGTGTCATGATCCTAGGGGAAAAAGGATAAAAATACAATGGAGCTAAGATGTTTGAAAGGGCTTGTTGACAGACACAATTGCAATTAAAAATTGTTCCTCTGTTCCATGCTTAGCTCAAATCACCATTCTTTGTGCCGCACACATGCTTTTCCCTGGCTAAGTGCAACGAGGATTTCCAAAGATTAAAGCAGAGCCTTGCAGAACCGGCAGCCTGGAGCTCCAGGTTTGGCTCTGTATTTATAAGCCTTTCTACAGATTTCTACAGATGCCAAGTACCTGCAGATGCCACTTTGGTTTGGGTGATCATACACAGATTGAAGAGCAAAGCTTTTAGCAGAAATCCTCACCTGGAGGCAGTGGGAGAGGAGCTGACTCCTATTTGATATTTGTTCACTTTCTGGTGAGAGGCAAAGTCAGTGCTCTTCCTTTATTCAGTGGTCAACAATGCCAAGTTAAACTTTGGAAAGCATTTTTTTGGAAAGCAAAGTCCACTCCCCCATCTGGAAAGGCTGCCTTAAAAACTGTCTCTGCCTTCAAATTGCCCTTACCCAGGGTTGTGGTGCTTTATCAAAAAAAAAAAAAAGGAAGAGGGGAGAAAAAGGTGGGGGGAAACACAAAAGAGTTGTTTGTGGAATGCTTATTTTCTGTTAAAATTATTCCTCACTGGGGCAAATTGAAGTGATCTTTGCTCCAAAAATTAATACTAATGCTATGGTTGCTTATCATGTCTTGGTAATATCACATGGGAATAAAAATATTGACTCTTACCCATTAAAATAGCAGAGATGTAACTGTTTGAGCTTCAACATTGCAACAGCTGTTTCTCAGTTTCTCACATCCTCAGAAATAATTGGCTGTTTAAATGCGAGAAAATCACAGTGATTTTGTAATTAGTTTATTTTTAAGGAGAAATATAACTGCCCTTTGTTAAGAAGATGAAATTTTCAGGTGAGTTGGAGGAACAGCAGTGTAGGCACCTGATTTACCATGATATTAAACAGATAGTAAAACCAGAGATTTATTAATATTAAGATCTTAATCTCAAAGCAGAGCTCTGCTGGGCAAAAGCTAGAGACCTACAAGCCTAAAACTTGCTCTAGGTTCGGGGCCCTGATGTGCTGGTTACAGAGCAGGGTGGCAGTGCTGAGGGTCTGAATACAAGCAGCTGGCTCTGACAGTAGCATTGAATGAGATTCATTCGAGGATTTAGCACTCTGTGGCTATTTTGAGTGCATCAATTCATAAAAGTCTCTCTTTGGGTCCAACATAATTTGGAAACAACTTAAATCCATGAACATCTGAAGTGGTGGGGATGGGAAAGCTCCTGGACTGCCTGAATGCTTGCCTGGTGTGACCAGGATTGGAGGTGACCTGGGGGCCACCAGTGGCAAGGTTCCTGGATCCTACGTGATCCAGGCCCAGTTCCCCACCCAAGTTTAACTTTTCCCTCCATATTCCCCAGGAAGAGAGTTGGCCAGCAACTGCTCTGAGAAAGGGCCTCCCCCTTCCCTGTCCTGCCAGTCTGGCAAATGGGAACGTCGGCAGCATCCTGCCAGAAGCCCTGCAGAGGTGCCATGGGTTAAATCTCCACCTCCACTTTTGGGAAGGATCTGGCAAACACTTGCACTTTGTGAGTGAGTTTGTGGCCGGCGATCCCCAGGGAAGGGACAGGGAGGCATTGAATGACAGCACATGACACATTCCCATTCTGTCCCCAGTGTTTCATAAGGGCTTTTTTAATTAGCACTCTGCCTGTTGCTTCTCCTGGCATGTCCTTGGGTTTTGCTGGGTGTTCCCTTCGCTCCTGTGCTGGATGGAGAGCACAGGGAGGGCTCATGCAGCCTGCGAGGAGCCTGCATGTAGCCAGCTGGGCTTTGGCCCTAGCCACAGTGGGACAGAGGGTCAGCTCCAAGGGCTCTCGGATACGAGCCGCAGTGGGACAGAGTGTCAGCTCCAAGGGCTCTCAGACACGAGCCGCAGTGGGACAGAGGGTCAGCTCCAAGGGCTCTCGGATACGAGCCGCAGTGGGACAGAGGGTCAGCTCCAAGGGCTCTCGGACACGAGTCTCAGTGGGACAGAGGGTCAGCTCCAAGGGCTCTCGGACACGAGCCGCAGTGGGACAGAGGGTCAGCTCCAAGGGCTCCTCGGACACGAGCCGCAGTGGGACAGAGTGTCAGCTCCAAGGGCTCTCGGACACGAGCCGCAGTGGGACAGAGTGTCAGCTCCAAGGGCTCCTCGGACACGAGTCTCAGTGGGACAGAGGGTCAGCTCCAAGGGCTCTCGGACACGAGCCGCAGTGGGACAGAGGGTCAGCTCCAAGGGCTCTCGGACACGAGCCGCAGTGGGACAGAGGGTCAGCCCCAAGGGCTCCTCGGACACGAGCCGCAGTGGGACAGAGGGTCAGCTCCAAGGGCTCCTCGGACGCGAGCCGCAGGGCTCGTCCTGCAGCATGTGTTTGCTCTGCAGGCTGCCCAGGAACAGCTGTGCACTGCAAAGGCAGCCTGGCTGCCAGGGAAGGCTCCAGGGGCTGCTGTCCCCGAGAGCACCGGCAGCCCTAGCAGAGCCTGTTTATTGGCTTTTCTTTCTTTGAGGAGTAATAACTTCCAGATTTACTCCTTTCTAACTGAGCATCTTTCAAAGTGGGTGTAGAACTATTTAAATAGCTTCTGTGGAGGTGGGATGAGAAATTGCTCTTATTCCATAGTCTGCAATCAGCACCAAACAAGCACTTTTCTCCACTGCACACACAAACAGGAAAGTATCTGCCAGCAGCCTCAGCACTTTAGATCTGATTTTCTGCCCGCTGGTGTAAGACACAAGGAATTTCACTAACATCAACAGAGTTTCAGTGCTGTAGTTTTATTTTACTTTGTTCTAAATCCAGTTAAATCTCCATTTTTTTTTTCGCTCTAGAGACTTTTCAGTGATTGTGCTCTAGGAGAAGATGAACCCCCACCCCAGTGCAGAACCAGTGCAGAGCTGCTGCAGACCTTGTAGCTGGGGCATGGCCTGGCTCTGCAGAGCTCTTTGGCTGGGTTTTGGATGGGTCAGGAAACAGCTCTGTGACCCACCTCTTCCTGGACAACCAAATACATCCTACTGTACCAGAGAGATGAGCTTCCCTGCACAAGGTAGAGGCTACAGATGTCCTGAGGTGCCCTCCTGGGATATCTGAAATTGTTTTTCCTGCTCACCTCTGGAAAGAGCCTCAAATCCAAGGGTGGCCAGAAAGAACCCTGTTAAAGAGTGCAAGGCCCCAAACTTCTCCCTGCTTGGATGGAGCAGAAATGCAGTGGGGAGCAAAGAGTACAAAAAAGTCCCACACCCTCAGAGTTGTCAGAGGAGAGCCAGACTCCATGATGGCTTCCAGAGAGAGCTCCTGTCCCTGCCAAATCCAAGTATAGGCATTTACCCCAATAAACGCCAACAAAAGTTTGGGTCCTTGCTGAGTCAGTTCTGTAGCTGGTGATGTGTGTATTTTTGTGCATGGCTTTTCTTTTGGTGCAAACATGGGTGGCAATCTGATTAACTTATGATTCATGATTTGGCTAATGTCCCTACTTCCCCCAGTCCCCACCTGTTCAAATAACTACTACTGTAATGTAGGCTGTTAACTTGAAATAACTTTTCCAACCCCTTCGGTAAATGAGCTCTGGAAACTCTTTAAGTTTAGTCCAGAGGCAGAAGTTGTAATAATTTGACTAAAATTCTTTTCAAACCAAGTCAACATGGTGCAAAACGCTATGTGAGCATTTAAGAAGAAACAAGTTTACTTTGAGCTGTTTCTATTCAGCTAATGCCATGATCAGACATGCTGTTCTGGGAGAGCCTGGTTTCCAGACCCTACTGCTTGGTGCTCCTTCTTGCCAAGCCCATCCCCTCCCCAGCTGTGCCACACAGAAATACAGGTTCTCACCCAGCCCTGATAGCAGGAGCCAGGTGAGCAAACTTCCCATTCAAGGAGTCACAGCTGATCTGGAATATCGTGCCAGAGCAGGGTGAGGAAAGGTTGCTTCAGGCAGTTTGGCTGTCAGACCTCAGCAGAGCAGAGGGAAAGCCTGCACAAGCAGCCATGGTGGATTGAGTCTGGTGACTTGAGCCACCTCTGCTACTGTCACATGAGCAGGCTGGGCACTGCTCCTTTGGTCACCTGTCCTGTGCCCATCACTCACCAGTACAGTTAACCCAGCCCAAGGGGTTACAGCAACAGCTCCATATGCCCTTTGCACCAGCTCAAACAGATCAGTCAACTTCCCAAAAGGCTTAAATTATGTAAGCAATACAGAAAAAAAAATTTAAAAGGAAATAAAAGAAATACTGGTACTGAACTCACCAGAGGATTAATTTAGTCTATTCCTCAAGTGGCTGAGATAGTGCTACATAAAAGTTGGATCATTTTGAAGCACACATGCATTTCAGCCTCAGTGCATACAGCCCTCAGGAAGACCCTGCACTTGCCTGCCTCATTCCCTGCACAGCCCTCAGCTGCTGGTTTGGTGCCCTGTCATGCATTTAGCTCTCACTTCTTCCATTTCCATGGATGTGGCAAGTCCTCAGGTTAGGTCGTCATGTGCACTGTGCAGAGCCTCTGAGGCTCCCAAAAGCAGGTGGAAGGCAGCAAGGAGAGGAGCAGGTGTGTGACCATGCTGCTGCAGTCAGCACCCAGGTTTTTCACCAGGGTAGGTAGATGCTTTGCCCATGGGTAAAAGCAGTAGGTTCACCAAGGAAGTGCCTCTCCATAGGTGGTGTGCTGATTTCACCCCTGGCAAACAGCATTAATATAATACATCAAAGCTGGCTGCATTAATAGCAAACCAAGGGAGATGATTTGCTCTACATGCTAGCTACTTTTCAAATGCAAATATCTGTTTTAAATCAGATTAGGACAGAAGGAAGACTAGAGAATGCCAATAACTAATACATGATAAAGAAATAAACATCCAGGGCATCAAAAGGTAAAACACAATCACCAGGATGAAAGTAATCCATTTTCTTCACAGCCTGCTTTGCTGCACAGAGTAAGTGGGTGTGAGCCCTCATCTCCATTTCCATAGGTAGGTGGTGAGTATAAACCCAGAGAAGCTGCTGAGGAAATAAGAAGGCTCCTCAAGCTCAGCCAGGGAAGCAGAGAATCCTTGGGCTGGGCTTGGCTTGGTTGGGCTGAGCCCAGTTTAGCTCAGCTCAGCCCAGCCCAGCTGTCCCCTGGGTTCAATGTGCCATGCTGTTGCAGAAAGGGAACCTTTAGCAGTCACTTCTATTCACTGGCATGTCCTTGCTCCCTTCAGGGTGTGCACAGCTGGCTCATGTGGCTTTAAACCAGTTTAAAAGATGGTGTTTGGATCTTCACTGAGCCTTGAGTAGACCTCAGAAATACTTTGCCCTGGATTCTCTTCTTTTCCCCACATGAAAAGGAACCAACCTCTCTCTCTGTCCCCTTCCTCCCCCAAGCACATCGAGTTACAGCTGGCGTTACAGCAGGACCCTCAAAATTAACACATCTCCTCAACATCCAATTTTAAAAGAAGAGAAATAGGAAACTCAAGGGAAGGTGGTAACAAATTCTATCCCCCTTTCATATTTCTTAAATTCACATGGTGCTGTATTGGACCCTGGCAGTGCCTTCTGCTTTTACTTCTTCTTCAGCTTCCATTGGAAGAGCAGTGCTTACTCTGGCTTTGCCAGGCTCACACAGGGCACCAGACCAGATCAGGCTTTGTGAATCAGGGGTAGCAGAGAGCAGCAGGCCCAGCCAGCCCACAGTCCGTGCATGTGGGGGGTCAGCTCTGCTGAAGGCAGGCAGACATCCTGCTAATGTTTTGAAGCTGCTGTTCACCAGGGGGCAAGAAGCCCTGTGGCTGCTGGTTTCACTGACTGGTCTGTGTATCAGTCCCTGGGTGTGGAGGGTACTTATCTCACCAAGCAGATACTTTTTTTCAGCTCTAGATACCAGAAAAGAAACAGAAGCCTCTTCCCAGACCTCTCAGGAGCTGTGTTGCTTGCTAACTTAAAGGTTAGCAAAGTGCCCCCAAATCAAAACGTGTCCAAACCATGGAACCACAGAATAGCTGGAAGGGACCTTCAACAAATAGCTAGTCCACCCCCCTGCCATGGGCAGGGTCATCTTGCAATAGATCTGGTTGTTCAGAAGCTCAAAATCCCATCCAAATTGACCTTAAACATTTCCAGAGATAGGGCACCCACAACTTCTCTGGGAAACCAGTTATGCTATGACCACCCTCACAGTAAAGAATTTCTTCTAATACCTGTTTTGGGTTTGCATGGCAATCTGGTAGCAGGGGCGCTGTAGAGGTGGCTTGTGTGAGAAGCTGCTGGAAGCTCTCCCACATCCAGCAGAGCTGATCCCAGCCAGCTCCAGGATGGGTCTGCCGCTGGCTAAGGCTGAGCTCATCAGCTGTGGTAGCACTGCCTCTGTGATAATATATTTTAGAAGGGAAACAAAAAGTTATTGCATGGAAGTAATTGCAGCCAGAGAAGACTGGAGTGAGAATATGTGAGAGAAACATCTCTGAAGTCCCCAAGGTCAGTGAGGAAGGAGGGACAGGAGGTGCTCCAGGTGCCAGAGCAGAGATTCCCCTGCAGCCCGTGGTGCAGCCCATGGTGAGGCAGCTGTGCCCCTGCAGCCCATGGAGGATCACAGGGATGCAGAGATCCACCTGCAGCCCATGGAGGAGCCCATGCTGGAGCAGGTGGATGCCCAAGCAGGCTGAGACACCCTGAAGGGTGAAGCCTGGCTGAAGCCTGCATGGAGCAGCCCCTGGCAGGACTCTGGAACCATGGAAAGGAGCCCACACTGGAGAGCAGGTTTGCTGGCAGGACTTGGAGCAGCCTGTTCCTGATGGACTGCACCCCATGGAAGGGACCCATGCTAGAGCAGATTGTGGGGAACTGCAGCCCGTGGGAAAGACTCATGTTGAAGAAGTTTGTGGACTCTCCCTGAGGGGGAAGAAGAGGCAGAAACGGCCTGAGATGAATTGACCATGACCCACATTCTCTGTTGCCCTGCACTGCTGTGGGGGAGGAGATTGAGAAAATGAATGAAGTTAATCCTGAGAAGGAGGAAGGGGTGGGGGAAAGCATTTTTAAGATTAGGTTTGCTTCTCATTATCCTTCTATTATTTTGATTTGTAATAAATTCAACAAATTTCCCCAAGTTAAGTCTGTTTTGACAGTGATGGCAATTGCTGAGTAATCTCTCCCTGTTTTTATTCCAACCCACAAGCCTTTCTTTATATTTTCTCTCCCCTGTCCAGCTGAGAAGAGTGATAGATTGGCTTTGGTGGGCACCTAGGATCTAGCCCAGGTCAAATCACCTCATATCTAATATAAACCTATCAAATTTTCAGTTTCAAATCATTACAGTTTGTTCTGTCACTACAGGCCCTGGTAAAGAGTCTCTTTCTTTTAAACCCCCTTTAGGACTGGAAGGCTGCTAGAAGGCCTCCCTGGAGCCTTCTTCTCCAGGCTGAACAGCACCAACTCTCTCAGACTGCCTTCATGGGAGAGATGCTCCATGCCTCTGTTCATCTCTGTGGCCCTCCTCTGGACCTGCTCCACAGGTCCATGCCTTTCCATTACTTGAGGTCTCAGAGCTGGATGCAGTACCCCAGGTGTGGTCTTGTAAGAGCAGAACAGAAGGGGAGCATCAGCTCCTGCATCACCTGCTGGCCATGCTTCTAATGCAGCCCAGGATATGATTTGCTTCAGCACAATATTCCAGGTTGAAATCACTGCAATTGCAAACTGAGTAGGGATACTCTGGGATTTTCTTTCACTTTGTGACCCACTTTGTAAGGACAAACTCCTCCTGCTGTCCCTTGAAAGCGCAGGAACACACTCTTTTAAAATAAGCTGAAAAAATCATAATGTTTCCCAAATGCTTCTTTTATGTTTCTCTTTCTCTTTTTCATTCAACCCCCACACTGGGCTGAAGGGAGCCCCAGGCTAGGCCACAGTGTGGACAGATGGACAGTGTGGGCAGTTGGCCCCTTGCACCTGACATGGCAGGGATGAAGGTTACTGCCTCCATCACCCACTGATAAATCTGTGCTTGCTGCCAGCAGAAGCAATGGCAGTTGCAGTCATTCTGGGAGAAAAGCTGGCTGCAACCCAGAGTGCCAATGCCATCATGGAATTGTAGAATCATTAGGAAAAGACCTCTTAGATCAAGTCCAACTGCTAGCCCAGCACTGCCAAGTTCACCACTAAACCATGTCCCTAAGTGCCACACCTACACATCTTTTAAATACCTGCAGGGATGGTGACTCCATCACTTCCCTGGGCAGTCTGTTCCAGTGCCTGGCTACCTTTTCTGTGAAGACATTTTCCCCAATATCCAATTTAAACCTCCCTTGGTGAAACCTAAGCCCATTTCCTCTTGTTCTGTTATTTATTACCTAGGACAAGAGACCAACCCCACCTGGCTGCAACCTCCTCTAGGGAGTTGGAGAGAGTGACAGGGTCTCCCTGAGTCTTATTTTCTCCAGACTAAACACCCCCAGCTCCCTCAGCTGCTCCTCACCAGACTTGTGCTCCAGACCTGTTGTGTTGTGTTGGGTTGTTCTGTTTCCCCCTCAATTTGTATGTTGGACTGTTCTGTTTCCCCCTCAGCTTGCCATGGCTCGAGCTTGACTCACTCCGCCCTTCTCCTCCTCACTGCCCGTCAACCCTGCTCCTCTCCAACCCCCTGTATCCTTCCTTTGCCCCCTCCCTGGTGCCCTGTCTGTCACTCGGCGCTCCCTCCCTTCCCTCTAGAAACTTCTAGCTGGAGCGTCGAGTGATTGGCTCGGGGCCAGGGTCCCGCCCTCAATGTATTCCTGTTGGTCTGTCCCTAATGTCAATCCCTTGTATTCCACTCCCCTCTGGTTCCCCATTTGTCCGGAGGTTGTCTCCTCCCCTGTTTCCCTTGTCCCTTAAAAGCTTCTGCGGTTGTGTGTTCGGGGCTTCAGCTCTGGGATTCCCTCAGAGTTATTAAAGCCTGATTTTACCCTCGGCTGGAGTCACTCTCTTTTCTTCTGTTGGTTGTTGCTGCGAGCCCCGTCCATGACAGGGAGCTGCCTCCACCATACCATGGAGCAGTTTCCCTAGGTGCTGTCCCGGGTAGCCAGACCCAGGAGAGTGCCCCTGCTGCAAGCAGTGCTGGTCGCTTGCTGGGCGAAAGGAAGGGACAAGCCTTCCTAGACAGTTTGCTGCTTCACAGATCCTTCCCCAGCTCCATTGTCCTTCTCTGGAGACACTCCAGCCCCTCAATATCCTTCTTCAAGTGAGGATCCCAAAAGTGGGGTCCAAAACCAGCACTTCAGGTGTGACCTCACCAGTGCAAAACAGGGGGACAACCACTGCCCTGGTTCTGCTGGCCACACTTTCTGATACAGGCCATTGGCCTTGGCCATCTAGGCATATGGTGATTGAACATGTTCAGTCACTGTTGGCCAACACTTCGAGGTCCTTTTCCACCATGCAGCTTTACAGGCACTCTGCCCCAAGCCTGGAGTGTTTCATGGGGTTATTGTGACCCACGTTCATCCCTGCACTTCTGCAAGGGCTCCTGCTTTCCTGCACTAGGTGTACATTACCATTATCATCCCTCCTCAAAGCATCCTCCAGGTACTTCCTGGAAATCTTCCCAATGCAACTGGAAAGCCTTGCAGCACAGGCTGGGCCTCTCACAGGAGTGCAAGAGCAGATTCCCAAAGTCTCACACTGAGCTTTGCAGTGAGCTCTGTAAGTTCAGCAATCACTGCTTGCATAAAAATCAGAGAATCACAGAATGACTGAGGTTGAAAATGACCTCTGGAGGGCATCTGGTCCAATCCTCCCACTTGAGCAGGGTCATCTAGAGATGATAAAATATGAGAGTGACTGTGGTGGTTGGGCTCTTAACCACAGGTAATGATAAAAATCCAGCCAACCCTCATTGGCTGATACTCTGCCACCCAAGCAGTGGAATCAATCAGAAGGATTGAACAACAACCAATCAGTCCTGGTCCAGCCCCTCCTCACTGCAGAGAACCCTGGCAAGGGTGCAGATCCAGATGGCACCGACCCTGCTCTCTGTGTTTCATGAAGAGGAGATGCCAGTGCCACCATCAGCACTGATGTAACAGCAGACACATTACTGCCTTTCTGCCAGAAACTCTGTTGTGCAGAGGCCAGTGGATGTCTGCAATCAGTAGTTATTCTTTGGAAGACAAGCTGGGTCAGCAGAGAGGACAGTCCTTTGGATTTCTGAGCAAGGAGAACATATCCCCTCGACCAGTGGTGATTTAGGCTTCACCATAGCCCTGTTGACAACATCAAGGCCCTCTGGCAGATTGCAGATGTCAGCATGGACTCTGATCTTTGGCTGCTGCCCAGAGAAAATTATTAATCACTTTGACAAGCACTATCCAAAGGAAGTCTAAACAAGTAGTGCTCCAGCATCAGGATTACAGGTAATAGCAAAGCTGTAAAAAGTCAGAATTCTGTCTTGGCCTTGGGACCCTAATAGTTTGATCTGACTAATGAATGTAATCACTGTGAACAAATATTGTAGAAATGCTTACCAGCCTTGGTCAAAGTGATGTCTGAGGTGGAAATTACCCAGGGGTGGTGCTGAAGGCAAACACTGCTTCTAATACTTGCATGTACTTAGAGGAACCAGAAGCAGGGCTTGTCCTCTGTATGTGTAGGTGATTGCCATGGGCTGGACTAGGTTACACACAACCCTTTACCTGTGTAAAAAAAATGACCTCTTGAGATCTATTGCAATTTTGCCCTGTATTTCAACAGGACTAAAATGCCACTTGGACAGTTCTCACCAAGGACTGGGCTGCTGTAAGGAGCAGCCAGCCCCATTCATTCCCAGCTGGCCTTGCTGTTGAACCCATATGGTCTCGCAAGATAGTCTAGTCTTAAAACCCAGCATTTATCAATTCTAATGATATTAAGAAGGTAGGGCTTTCAGTGGTGAAAGAAACCAGCAGAATCTGGTTTGGGGACCTAGCTTCACAAGCAATGAACTTTGCTGTGTTTTTTCACAACTGGAGGAATGGGCTGAGTTTCACAACATTTTAGCTTCTGGTTGGACTTCCATGACAAGCAAAGGTGATATTTGCAGGTTGAAGTACAGCCCTTATTTACTTTAGTAGCAGGAATGAGTTTTGTCCTCACTGTCTTTTACTGGCAGGGCTTTTGTTCCCACAGTGAAGTCAATAACCCTGCCCTTCACCTCCAGCCCCACAGCATGTGGCTGGGCAGCATCCTTGCTGTGCTCTCTCTCCTAAACAGCCTCTTGCTTCAGCCTGATTTCTGCCCTAAACAATATTTCTTCTTATAACTTTATTTTTACTTACGGCCTAAAATTCCAGATTAAATGACATCTCCTAGCAACTGGTATATTTTTGTACCTAGTCTGCTAACTTTCAGTGTTTGGATATTGCTCTCCATTCATTTTGCTGTCTCAGGCAGAAAACACTGGTTTCCAGATACCTACTGGTATGTGCATTTGTTTGTTAAATTTCTAAACAGTTGAGTCAGTTAAACAGCTAAATTTATATCCATATGTTTGTTGACTCCATAGATGTACTCCAGAGGAAAAAAAAAAAAGCGCAATGTAGTCCTCCTGCTTGGTGCATCTTTAGAAGAGAGATATGGGGCAGCAACTCCTTGAAAGGGGTGTCTCATTTGAGATGTTTTGGAATGGGGCTCTTTTTCCTACCGTGCAAACCCTTGGCATTTCTTGACATGTTAAAGAAACATTGAGTAATGAGCTTACCACCCTCTGCAGACAAACCATGTGTGTCCTCCCAACGAGCCATGGCAAAAGCCCATGTTGGCTCTCAAGAGCAGGACGGGGCTGAGTTATGTCCACAGTGAACCTTTCATGGACCTCACATTAAAATGAGCCATTTCTTTTTTGGCTATTTAGCTCAGTGATGTGATGTGACTTTTAAATGTGTGTGAAGAGGCATTTGCTGCTTTTATCTTTGTAGGAAGCATGGCAGGATCTCAGCATACTGCAGAGAAGGGCTCATGCATCAAACCAAGCGCCTCATTGGAAATTCTTAAATTTTTTTGGGACTTGTCTATGAATTTGCCTTCAAGAAGCATTAGCAAGTAGGGCTCATCTGTGGTTTATTAACTTTAGTAAACCACAGTCTCTATCTGAGGTTCCTCAGGTGGTCAGCAGAAACAGCAGCTTTCAGGATGTGCATCATTACTGCAGCTGTCTGCTGCAGACTGGATGGGGAATTCCCAAGCAGAGCCTGGAAACAGACTGTGCAGATGTTTTGTGCTGGTCAGGTGGATCCTCTAACACAACAGGGTGAAATCCATCCTTAATTTCAGTTTCTTGTTTTGTCACTTCTCTATCCATGCAAACTTGACTTAATCTATTTTTTCTGTTTGCAATGGCTATATATGGAATTTATGCGTAATAAAAAGATGCTGTCCACAAGAATAGAAGAACAACTGATAATTCATGACTTTTATTTCTGTAACTTCTCACTTCCAGAATATCTATTTGACAAACTGTGAGTCATATACATTGGCTGGGACAGATATGCTTAGCTCTGATTTGTACAGTGAGATGTAAATTATCAGCTAATTAAATGAAAACTTTCTCTGTGAACTACTGCTTCCCCTCTCTTCCTTTCCCCCCAGCCCCCTCCCTTCTGCTTTTACTCACCAGTGTTTAAAGCCATGATGCCATTGCCTGACAGCCTGAAAACATGCCACACTCCTTCTCCAACAGCAGTGTTTCCTTCAGGACTGCTGGCAGGTATAAAGATTGAAGCTGCCCATGACTTCCTGCAAAAACAACGTGGCATCAGGACTAGTTACAAACAATGGGGCATTTAACTTCACATCTCTGCTAAAAAAAGTACTTCCTGCCCCCAGGCTTCAACTGTGCTGGCTCAGAGAGATGGACACTTAGGGCATTCTTTAATACTCTTTGTTTTCCTGCAGAAGCCCCTGCAAGGTACTGGCCAAAGCTCTGCTCTGCCAGATGATCCTCGAAAGGCAGATTTGCATCCTGCTAACTCTAAAATTCATAAAATGTCCGTGTGAGGAAGGATGTGTGCGAGTCATTCCCTGACTGCTGAGTGGAACCATAGATAGATGTGATCACCTGATGAGAACATGAATTTTGTCAGATCTTGCTGAGCTGGTTGGGTCTTGCCTGCTACATGTGATGGTCTCATTAACACCTACTGACAGATGTGCTCCTCTCAGCTTGGCCAGAGGTGCCTGCGTGTCAGTAGGCAGTGCTGAGTGGAGACATGTGTCAGTTTTTGGCAATTTTATGCAGTTTGGCTCCAGAAGGATTAAAATCTGCTGTAACATAAAGCAAGGTAACCTTGTGCAGTTGTTTAGAGCAGCATTAGGTTAAAAATCTCTGTGCACCGAGGCTTTGTAAAAGAGGATGCTTGTCAGTTCTCCTGGAGCAGAAGCAGTGAAGCCAGTGGATTCTCCTGTGCATCCTTTCTCCTCACTTACCTGTTACCCCAGGCAGAACACCACTCACACACAGAGGGCAAGGAGCTCTTCTCTGGAAAGCAAAGTCTGGGATGAGCTCCTCCATGATGTGACTTTTCCAGCCTGCTCCCCTGCTCTGTCACCTCCTGTTCCTTTCCCCAGCTCTCCCCTGACCACAGTCCCATGAGGCCAGTCTCCTGCACTGAAGTTTATCAAGCTGGGTTCTTTCAGAAGAACAAAGAGCATTAAAATACAGGCTTTTTCTACATGGAAACTGTACCACACTGTTGTATGCCTTGGAATGATATACAGACATTTAATAACACACATGAACGATTTCTCCCTGCACAAAAATCCAGTGACAAGAATCTGTCACTGATAAACTGTGTTGGGTTTGAGTGGCAGGGTTTTGGTAGCAGGGGCACTTCAGGGGGTGGCTTCTGTGAGAAGCTGCCAGAAGCTTCCCCCGTGTCTGACAGTCCCAATGCCAATCCAGGACAGCCAAGGCCAAACCCATCAGCAATGTCAGTAATACCTCTGTGATAATGTATTTAAGAAGGGGAAGAAAAACCTCTTCAGAATAACAGCAGTGGGGAGAGGAGTGAGAATATGTGAGCAGAAGTGCCCTGCAGACAGCAGGGTCAGTGAGGAAGGAGGGGAAGGGGGTGCTTCAGACAGCAGAGCAGAGATTCACCTGCAGCCCGTGGAGGGCCCCTCACTGGAGCAGGTGGGTGCCCAAAGGAGGCTGTGACTCCAGGGAAGCCCGTGCTGGAGCAGGCTCCTGGCAGGACCTGCAGACCATGGAGAGAGAAGCCCAGTCTGGAGCAGGTTTGCTGGCAGGACTTGTGAGCCTGGGAGGGACCCACACTGGAGGAGTTTGGTCCTGAAGTACTGCACCCCATGGGAGGGACCCACACTAGAGCAGCTTGTGGAAAAGTGAAGCCCATAGGAAGGACTCATGTTGTGAGCTTGGGGAGAACTGTGTCCCATAGAACTATTCCACACTGGAGAAGGCGAGGAGTGTCATCTGTCCTCTTGAAGAGGAAGGAGGGGAGGAGACAACGTGTAATGAACTGACCACAGCCCCCAGTCCCTGTCCCCCGAGGGGTGTGAATGCTCTGAGAATCTTCTCCTTTAGCAGCACTGATGTGACTTAGGGTCCTTCCACACGAATTGGTGCTTCACCACGTGAGGCTTGTTCAGGAAAAAAGGAAGGGGTATAAGAGAAAAGGTAGCAAAGGGGGCCATGAGAGGTTGGAGTGAGCTGATACCAAATGGGATGAAGAGGCAGAGGTAGGGACTAGGAGGAGCAGATGTGTTGGTGAAAAGGCAAAAGGGAGAGGCAGCAAGGAGATACAGGAATGGCAAATGATCTTTGCAGCAGCAATTTGAATGGACATGTGCCAGGAAAGATTTCATTAGTCAGGGGCAGAAGGAAGGATGCCATGGTGAGATGTGAGATGATCTGAAGTGTGTCCGTGAGGGTGGAGGGAAAGGCTGTGTCTTGGCTATGGGCTGAAGGAAGAATCTGGAAGGCTTCAGTGTGGCCTGGAAGCAATCAAGGGTTGCCCTGTGGCCTCTGTTATGTATAAGGTCAGATTAGATATTCACAGTAGTCTCTCCTGAGTTTAGCATCTATAAATCTGTGAAATAGAAGCTTTAAACCACAATAAAGGCCTGAGTCCTTGGAGCATCATACTGAAAGCCCAGAATATCCTGAGATATTTGCTTTAAGACTGGGATTTGGGGGTATAGAAAATCTATTTCAGGATTTTTTTTATTATTTTTTAGGGTTTATTTCATCTACCTAGTTTTACAGGTAGAATATATTAAAAAACTTCTAATAAAATATTTAAAGCCCTCTAAATATCCTTAAAAGACTCTTTTCATAACGTGTGTTGCATAAATAGGCAGGATGCTGCCAGGATGTGATATACAGATGTCATCACTTTGATAGTTTGACAGATTTCACAGCCAGAAGGCACCACCATGGTGGTTTCCTCTGCCCTCCTGCATAATGCAGACCATGGAGTTTTGCCCAGCAATTCCCACACTGATACATGAGCTACATCATGTACAGAGACATCCATGCTTAATTCAAGTATCTGTTGGGGTGATGGAGAACCTACCATATCCCATGTCAGCTCCTCCAGTGGTTAATTACAAGACCATTAAGGAGAAAAATGTGCCTCACTCTCAACTGCACTTTTTTTTAGCTCCACTCTTCCTGGTTTATATGACTCTGTCTGCTAAGTTAAGTAGTTTCTGGTACTGTATTCCTTCTCCATGTATAGATACTTATAGATCAATTCATCCCTTATATTCCTCTTGGATAATATAAATGGATTGTGCTCCTTTGGGTCATAGTAAGATATATTTTCAATCAGGCTTACAGCTCTTCACCCAACCTTCCTCAGTGTTACTTCATGATTTTTAAGTGTTGACAGCTGAACTGGACTCATTTTGTCTCATTAATGTCATGTATAGAGCTAATAAGTTTCCCCTCCTACTCAATATTCCCACTTATACATCCTAGGGTCATATTGGCCCCTTTAACAAGAGCATCACACATGGAACTTGTATTCAATTGCTTATCTGTGGTGACCTCTTAGGTAAACAGCCAAGAAGAGCTTCCTGAATATTCTCTCTCTAAAAACTCCCATGGGATCCCCCTTCATTTGCAACTCCTCTTTGGAGACTTGTCATTTAACTGCCTCATAATCCATTTTTAAAAGTGCCATATTGATTTTTACAGTGCTACCATTCAGAACAAACTGAATGGCAGAAAGCAACCCCCAGCATGGCTCTGATCTCCCAAGGACCTATTTCCATGGAGATGCATGCCCACAGCTTCTGCCTCCCTACAGCAGCTCTGTGCCTTGGCTGGCACTGAGGGAGCATGCAGCCACCCCAGCTCCTGTTTCTGGTGGAGGTCTGCTGCTGCTTCAAATCTATAATTGGAAGCACAGGAAATTGGAGCAAAAGCACCAGCCATGAGCTCTCAAACATCTAGAGAGGGTAAAACGGATTTGCAGCTAATGCTTGCAGAGATGGCAGAACTGCTACTGATGTGTTTAGATACCAATGCTTCTTGATGGTTTTCAGAGAATATTTTGAGACAATATCCTACTCTCAGGAGGTCCAAACTGGCCCATGGAGAAGTATTAGTCTGAAAATTCCATACAAATGCCCTGCTGCTAGTGCTTAAAACCACACTGTTTTTAGAGTGGTTTTAATTTAACAGGGAGGGGTGTGTGACTGGTGACCCAAGAGAAATGCTGAAGGCTGAGGGTGGTCCTTGGTCCGACGTGTTTGGATAATATTCCAGACAATCTTGGTTTTCCTGTTGGTTGCCAAGTCCCTCATGGGACTGGCAGAACATTGTCCAAAAGGTTCATATTTTGAGATTAAGAGGCAGCTTGTTATGGGACTAATAACATGGAGAAAGAGGGGAAGCATGAAGAAAGCCTAATTTCCCCTGCGTAATACTGTACAACTCATGGAAGTGGAGGAGGGCAAAAGAGATGCTGCCTCAGGGTAAAACAAGCAGCTGTTGTCCCCAGGAGGAATTAGACAGTGGGAGCCCTGAATCCCACAATTTCTCATGTTCCTGACAAAAGTTTTACCTGCCAAGAATTGCCAAAATCAGGCTGAGTCTGGGACCTAAGGGATGTGGACAAAATCAGCCAGCATAACAGTACCCTCCATGCTCTGGATTAAAACTTAAACAGAGGCAGAAATAACCCTGCAATGTCCCCTAAATACTAAAATTTCCTGCTGTAATGACAACAGGCAGGGGCTTATCTGGCTTTCCTGCATGTGGGAGTGTTTCTGTTGTGCAAATCCTTGCAGCTTCACTTTTCGTGTGGGGCAACTGTTGCAGCTAAGTAAAATTGTTAAAATGAGTTAATCAGCTTAGTACAATGGTTTCCAATATTTTCCATAAAACAATTTGCCTCCCACATAGTCTGCTCTGTCCCATTTCCCAGCATGGAGGAGAGCCAAAGCACCCCTCAGGCTGAGCATCCGGCGCTCAGCACCAACCAGGCTCTCCCGTCTCGCCTGGAAAGCGCCAGGGCAGAGTGTTCAAGCTGAGACTTAGGATGTGCCCTGAAGTGCTTCATTTCTCTGCAGTAAAACTCCCCAGTGAAGGAAAAGCAGTTTTCCTAATCTGCCTAGAGCTGTTGGTGGAGGCTGGAGGTGGCTACGCACACTCCCTCAGCCTGCCCTCTGTAATGGATGGCTGAAGCTCTCGAGGCTATAGAATGCTGCCTCTCTTCAGCTCATAACTGGGCTCAATACAATTTTTTGTTTGTTTTTAACCCCTAATTCCAAGGCTTTTCTCTACCTATCCCTAATTTTCTGATGGTGCCTAACAAAGAGCAGATGAAAGCCTGGATGTAAGGAGCTGGGCTGACCCTGGTCAGCAGGATGCCCCCCGTTTTGTGTCGCAGGTCTCACTGAGAGCTGCGTTTGTCACCCCACAGCACAAGAACCCGGTGGCTTTGGATGGGAAGGTGGGCCCTGCTGTCACCCCAGGCTCTGGCTCTGCATCTGAACTGGCCACTGCAGGGGACGTGTCCCAGTTTCTCAGCTGACAGCCCGAGGTATTGACTTAAATGAGTCTGGAATTAGTCACAGCTACATAGTAGCAGATTTTTACCTGGAAGAGGTAGAAAATGCATTAGCAGTTCCATTTGAAATGTAAAGTAATGATAATTAACAGAGGTAACTCTTTGCTTCCCATTCAAGTCTTACCTGCAGGAAAATTGAACTGAGAAAGATGTCTTGGTAGATGCCTTGGTCCTGTCGTACCACAGGATTGCTGAGGAATGCTTTTCAAAGCTATTCTCCATCCCTTTTAAGCAGCTGCTTCAGCATCCCTGTTCCTAGAAAGGATTTTTTTTTTTTTTGTTCCTAGAAAGTGTCCAGTGTGCATCCTTGCTGTTATTTTAGCCTGTTGTTCCATCACTGACATGGAGATGAGGTTAATCCCCTTGTCTCCCTAAAAAACCCCTGTAGCAATTTGTTCTCTGCTCTATCTCCTCCCAAGGCCAAGGCCTTGGTGCCATTCTTTAAAAGGAATACTCTTCTTTTTGACAGTGTGTTTCTCACATGCAATAATTCAGTGTACTTCCCATGTGATGCTAATAACAGTAGAAGGCAAGAAATCACATCAGGTGCAGAGAAGCAAGAAGGCAATGACAAGGCAGCGACATGAATGAGACAAAGGAGTGCATAAGAGAGGAGCAGACCTCAGACATGCCAAGAGCGGGACAATGTGACACCTCACCCGTGAAAGTGTCACTGCACACACAGATCAGCACCTGGGGGCAGGGAGAGGGGGCATGGGAGAAGCAGGGGCTGTGGATGGCACCTTCTTGTCTCCCACATAAGGGGTTTCTTTTGCACCACAGTGCCCAGCCTGTTCCAAACAATCCAACTGGTAACAGAGTCTTCTTGGAAGACTTGCAGCTCCTCTGTTGACTTTCAAGGTTTAGCAGTGACAGGTAAATGCAGTTCCAGTTCTACAGTAAGGAGATGGGACATGAAGAGACGATGTGAGGGAACGTGTCCTTTTGTCCTTTCACAAGCAATGGGTAAACAGTGGGACTGGGAATATCCTGTGTGTTTCTTGGGTTGGATTTCATTCTCTGGACTTCACTATGGACTTAGGATATGTGCTCACATCAGAAGGCTTTACTCAAATGAGCACAGATCTGCTCAGCTAACACAATCTTAGTTCAAGAATACAATTTTTGGACAGGGACAGGGCATTGAGCTAAATGGGTCCTAAGCTAAAACTTAAGGCATCATTCCAAGCAGCACAACTTGGGCCTGTAACCCCTGATAAATGCTCAGGGTAAGGTAAGCTTTGATCCACAGGATGGACATGGGTATAACACAAGGTCACGCAAGTTTCATCAAGGACCAATTGTCACTGGAAGGAAAATGACCAGGAAAAATGAACTGTACAATTGGTTGCTCCATTGACAGCTTCTGACAAACTGTGCAAAAAAAAAATGCAGCCCCATCCCCAAGATCTGTAATGCTAAACCCATATGGGCACTAATGGAAACGCCTTGCCCACAGCTTCAACTAATATTTTCTGTGTCACCAGGGAGAAATATTTCATGATCACGACAGCTGCTGTTTCATTATAAAGCAGATCTGGTTTAGGTGGCATATTGTTTATAATGGAAAAAATCCTAGTGTGCAGCACACAGAGTTGTAATAATATGGCACCACTGTAACCCCCAGGGAGACCCTGATGGTGAAAAGGGTATGTGGCATAGCAACTTTCTCTTTCTTGTTCTAATTTCCCTCAGCCCGAGAAGTAACGCACACAGATGTGTTCAAAAGCAGATCTTTCCCTGCTGACACAGTCTTCTCACTGACAAGGTTTATGGAGTAAAAAGCTTTTTAAAGATATAAACAGAATTTAGTAAATTGCAGTCCCATCATGAGATGCTAAAATAAAAAAACATGATTTATGATTTTTTTTAGATGACAAATTATCTTGTCTTTGTCAGTTATAGCTTACATGATGTAATTTTGCTCTACTATTTTGCATTAATCCAGTGTTTTGTGTTTGACCAAAACATGTCATCAGTATCTGCCTTACAAATGTGAGAATATTCAGAATCATGGCGGAAAAGAAAAACCTACATATATGGAAGAACATAATATCATGCTGGAATTTCATCATTTCAGCATTTTTGTGAAACCTACCTAATCCATTGACTTTTAAATTGCTTGCATGCCATAAACACTGAGAATAAATGGGGCGGGTGGGATGGAAGTGAAATGCCTCGCAGCATAA
The DNA here is from genome assembly GCF_027477595.1 of Haemorhous mexicanus. Lineage (NCBI taxonomy): Eukaryota > Metazoa > Chordata > Aves > Passeriformes > Fringillidae > Haemorhous > Haemorhous mexicanus. Next base: position 144,260,787 of record NC_082341.1, read on the forward strand.
ACAGTCTAGTACCTGCTTCTTTTGTGGTTTGGTCCCCTTAGAGGATGCTTCACTACTGACAAGGGCATCCCCCAAGTCTTGAGAAATAAGGGCAGTGAAAGGAGAATTCTTCCTCACTGTGTGCAGTGTCTGCTCACTGTTGCACTGCACTAAAGCAAATTCAGAAGAGCTGCTCTGGATCCACAGCCAAGCCCTGCCCAGCAGAGCAGAGCCCTTTGCTCAGGTAACAGCTGTGCTGTGCTGCATTCAGGCAACCCCTGCACCCGTGCAGCAATTCACTGCACAGACCCAGGGATGCCACTGGGGAAGGAGACTTGAGGGTGGGCAAAAGAGCTCTGACCACCTTCAGGTGTTGGAAACAACCTGAATGAGAATGCTCAGACTGTCAGGTGAGAGTTGTTGCTAGAGAAAATTCTGGGGTTTTTTCCCCTCCTGTTCATGACCTGGATCAAGCTTGATCTTATTTAAATCAAACAAAATACTTTTACTGTATAATAAAAATTCATGTTTTAATACATTGCCATGCACAAATGAAGTCAAACAATGCAGAGTACAAAATTGTCAAATATACAAAATGATAAAGCAGATACCCAAAGCTTCCAGAGATCATGCCCAAAGATACCAAAAACTTGATATTGGTTTTAATTTTATTGTTTAAAAGAACTCCTCCCTCCCACCCGGGCTTTATTTTTGTTGATTTTTGAAAACAGAAGGAAGTAAAGACTGAATATAAAAGCTGTAAGTTGGAATTAAGTGATGGCCACTTTGTATGCTAAAAATTAGTTTGCATGATAAGTTTTGTTTTGGGAAAAAAGCACTGCTGTGCAGCTGAACACCTTGGATGCCTGGGGAAATGCAGTGTACATCAAACAAAAAGGCACACTTCTGTCTCATGCCACCTCATTTGGCTCCATCATTAAAAAGTTCAGCCATAGATGTACTGGGAGTAACAGTGTGTCACTTTATAAGCATTAGAGTGCTGGCATCTTCCTAGATTATCAACCAAGTTAACATTAAAAGGAGATCACTGGCTTAGAGTATTTCCTTAGTGAATCTAAACCAGAACTCAGTCCAAAGGCAGCAGGACCAGACACAACTTGCTGGCTTCAAGTGACTGCTTTGACCATGGCCAAGGGCTTGCAGTCAGCCTTTCTGCATCCAGCTGTCCTACATCAGGTGACCAGATCTCCCAGGACCTTGATCCCAATCTCCCTCTCACTCCCTGCAGCTCGTGTCCATCATCAGCGGCCAATGTGGATGCACCAGCACATCCTGGTATCTGATTCTGTCCATGGGCTCCTTTTTGGGAAGCAGCCTTTGGAGACAACTCAGGTGCAACTGCAATTCCAGCTGCCTGCTTTCCTCAAGGTCATGTTCAAATAACCTTAAATTGAACTCCCCAAAGCAGAGGACCCAAATGTAGAGCCCCCTTTGCTGGTTTATGGTGTGCAGAGCCAGGCAGGCATTCTTCCCATCTTAACCCAGACAGTGAAAAAAACAATAATTTCGAGGCCAGGTCCAGGTAGCTGCAGCCCCTACAAGAAACTGAATGCAAAGCCCAGCATGTCCCAAAGTACTGCCCTGCCACCTTCAGATTCTGCAATATCTGTGAGAAATTTAAAAATACACATTTTAGCCTTGCCAAGCATCCCTGCAGCTCAGTGCAAAGCAAAGGAGTCTTCTCCTCAGAGGACACATCCCCTTTGGGGAAATGCTCGTCATTCCCATGACCAGGGGATTGTCCAGTCCTGCCAGGAAATGTCTCCTGCTGTGGCTGCAGGAGCTACTCAGCACAGACCACTGCTCTCTGCCTGTGGGTTAGCCCAGCATGGCTCCATTCCTCCCCTTGGTCAGTGGTGTTGGATTCAGGGGAGAAGGACGAGATGCCAGTCTCATGCTGAGATGCTTTGCATAGGCTGGAAGCTCCTGTCCCTCTGTGTGCTTTTTCTACTGTCACTTAATCTCTTTTCCACCTTTCTCAGAAGTGCAGAGAAGGAGTCTCTTACATACAAGGGAAGCAGACAAAGTGCTAAAAGGACTCCAAACATTTCTTTATCTATCTGCTCTTGAGACCAAAGCCTGGCTCGGTAAGGAAAACTTCTGCTGAGATGTAAAGCTGCCCTCTCAATATTGAAAAAAACCCAACCAACTCAGCAAGTCCCCTAAGCATCTGATGGGACAATCTGAGTTTTTTTTCCTTCCCTGCACAGCTTCTTATTGCTTACATGCAGTTTTGCTGCAATACCAATCTCTCTGCTATAAAAAACCCCCTGTGTTTTGCTATTTAATTTGGTGACTCATGATATTAAATAGATAAATTCAAGGCAAATGCTTAATAGAAGGAATGTGATTAGAGGTGTAACAACTACAGAGATTTTTTTTTTTCTGAGAAACTATTTAAATATATTTTGAATTAGTACCAGAAAGGAGTTTCTCATTTCCTTCTTAGACTGAGCCTGGTCTGAGCCTGAGCTGTGATAATGCTGGCAGAAGCAGATGTTAGAGTCATGTGCCAGTTCAGCTTTACCCCTGCCCAGCTGGTCCCAGCCATGCCTGTCACAGAACACTCTCCTCCAGAGCTGCAAGGTGTCTAATACCAATCTGCAGTAAGCATTGCTTTTATAGTTTCCCTTGTTTGTGTGAACTGTTTACTCTTTAGACTGTACATCCCAGTTTGTGCTTTCCCCACAGCTGATGAAGCACATGGAAGATGACTCCAGTGGTTCACACATGCCTTGTGCACATCAACAGGGCTTTTGTGAGATCTGAATCAGACACCAAGTACTCCTTTGCTTATTTCTGAAGTACAACATTCAAACCAGCCAATGGTAACAGGACCCAATCTGGCAAAAACCCACTGCTGGGAGCAGCTGTCATTTCTCTGGGTAATCCCACTGATGCAATTTCACTTCCAGGGCTTTATTAACCAGCTCCAATGGGGCTCCTCATAAGAACAGAAGTTTGCTGTCTTTGAAGCAAGGAACCTGTGTACCATGCCCAGCTGCACAGCGATACAATCGCCCTCTCCACCAGCACTGCAGCTTCTCTGCTAGTTGTCGCAGGCACGAAAATCTGTTTCTTGCCAGCAAGATGCTACCTCCTTCAGAGGCAAACCCACAGCTGTTATGCCTTGCTTTGACTACACATCCACATGGCCCCATCATTTGCATGCAGCATTTTGTCCCAGGCTGCCATCAATGAAAGGCTACAGACTCTTGGTATGTCCAAGGGTTTTGTTGTCCTTTCTTGTCCAGTTCTCTTACTTTAATTATGTGCAGCAGAACCTTATAACTGTGAGCAGACCTAGTGATACTCATACCAAATGCACAGCTTTCCACAGAAGCTGTTTAAATTAATACCATTTGGTGGGGGAGTGGAAAAAAAAAAGGATATAGATTGCCCTGCCTTCCTGTAATATTGGAAACTTCAGGATATTTTTAATTCAGAAGTTTACATCTGATGATCTAGTCTAATCCTTGCATAACACATGCCTAATAACTTCATCCAGTAATTGCTGCACCGAGCCTGGATTTCAGTTTGAGGTAGAGCTTATTGACTTAGAAAAATACTCTGCGTACATTTAAACTGAGTAAGTTGTCTCCACTGGTAATCATCCTCCCTGTTGAGTATTTGCACTTAATTTCTAGCCTGAAATCAGTTTCCAACCAGCAGAGCACATCATTCCCTTTTCCTCTAAACAGAAGAGCTACCTGCCTTCAGACAGTACTTCCCTGACTAGGTAGGAGATTGTGATTGCAGACGGAGATCAAGTCACCTCTTCAAATTGCCTCTGATAAATTAATAGCTTGAGCTTCATTAGTTTGGCACTATAATAAGACCTGTTTTCCTGCCCTTGAACGACACTGGGAACTATTGAAAATAATCTTCCCAAGTTGTCGATACCTTTTTTGAAAGACTGACAGTGATCAAACAAATGGAATGGCATTACTATGGCCAGGTCTGACATCCCAGCTGGCAAGAGCATCTCTGGGGCTGATGCTGAGCAGATAATTTATGACACCTTCTTATGACAGCCACTGTATTATTGCAGACATACTCTACATGCTACTAAATTGGACTTGCTGCTTTCTCTCCTGGATTTTTAACTTTTCTGTCTTCCAGGTTATTCTCCACTACTGACCTGCTCAGATCATTATTTATTGTGCCCCCGTTTTTGTCATCTCTGGCTGTTGGCAACAGTAATTTTCTCTTTCCCTGGGGGGTATATTGAAAATAGAGCAAACCTTGGGAGGAGCTCATCAGAAATAGTCTCAGTGAGGATAATTCATATTTACAGCTATTTTTTGTGATCAGCCTGTAATCCATTTTTAATCCATTAAATATGGGTGATATTGATTTTGCATTGTGCTATTTTGTTCTTTATCAGAATCAAATGCTCTATAGGAGGCTAAGTATAGTATGCAAGCAGAGCTTCATTCCTCAACAATCCTTTGATGCCACGAAAATAATAGCAAGTTTATTTGGCATAATACAGTTCTATAAAAATAATATGGAGGATTTAATCAATTTTTAATTGCTCTAATGATTATGCCATATCAACTTTTCCATGATTTTGCCTAAGACTCATAGGAAGCTAATGACTCAATAGTTTTCTGTATCAAACCACTAATTCTTCTGAATTATTGTGGGTCTGGTGTCATTTGAAGCTTCTTTTATGCTTTCTGGTTCTGAGGAGTCCTAGGCAAATTTTCCTTCACTTTTGGATTCAGTTAATGGTTCTACAAATTTAAAGTTATGTTTGGCGAGTTACTGCTTAATATTACCTGTAATTACTGATGAAGTAGGAGGAATTACATTTTAATGTGTAATCTGACTCTCTCCTTCCACTGCTTTCAAATACAAAACAAGACTGTTGGGTTTCCAATGTAGTGTGAGCAATCTCTGTGCTGGGCCTGTCTAACATCACACTTAGCTTTGCTATGGCAGTATTTATTAGGATATATGTAAACTCTTTGGTGTAACCAGCCCTAACCTATTTGCCACTGACTTCCCATACATTTTTGGCTTCCTTCATTAAGCATCTACTTTCCTTTCTTGCTGATTTATCCTCATGAGCCTGCCTAATCACCCATAAATTATGTTGGTGGGTTTTTTTGCACTCCAGATTACTTTCCTGAATTTTACTATGAGAGGTTGCAGGTAATGCTGGTCATATTTTCCCCTCACCCATCAATTTTAATTATACCAAAGGACCTTCTCTTTTTAAATTAAGATCTTATTGACATACCAGGGTTAATTGCAGTCCTGCAGCAGAGCTGTTCAAGGAGACTCTGACGGCAGAGATGGTAACTGTTAAAGGGGACCAATGGGAAAGATGCAGGGTTTTACTTTTTGTTTTATTTTGAATAATACACATCTTTTAGCTTTGTGGCAGGTGGAGGGACGTTCATTTTAGTGATCACAAAAAAATGCCACCTCGATGCTGGCTCCTTGGCTGGCACTAATCAACATATCTCTGGAGCCTGCAATGGAGTAGTGCCAATGGAGGTCTGGCAAGGTCTTCTGAAAATTCAGGGCAAACCCAGAATTTTGTAATTTTTAATGGTTTCATTTCCTCAATGACATTGCAGCTGCAGTTGAGTGACAACATTTACCCTAAGGAAGAGACAGGGAGGGGTGGACTCACTGGTACAGCACTGCCATGCATCTGGACAAGCAAAACCAAAGAGCTCATGGAGCTTTTCCAAACTCCCCTCCCGGAAGGCTGCCTTTCCCTGAACAGAATAAATGGCAGGTGTTCAGGCACAGAAAGCCACCCAGCTGAAAAAAACCAAGGAACAAAACAGGGCAAAGGATGATCTCAGCTGCAGCTTGCTCTCTGGGGTGAGCAATTCCTTCAGGTTTCTGGTGGAGGCCGTCTCACGGTGGGAAGCACTCGGAATGGCTGAGTTCTGACAGCGATTCCTGGAGGGGTCTGATGCTGAACCTGGGCACAGAGAAACCAGGGGAGCGTGGCAGCAGGGGGAGGCTCCGGGCTGGGAGGAAGGCTGCAGGTCTGCACAGGAACAGGGTCCTGGTCACAACCCTGCCTTGTCTCAGAGATAATAACTGGTGATCAATGTAACAGCAGCATGGCCTTTATGAATTTATCTGTCTCCACAGGCTGATAATGGCTGCTTTATGAAAATAGCATTAGTCTTCCACTCTTTTGCAGCGAACTAATGGCTCTGAGCATATTTAAATTCACTTCCTTTGCCGGAATAACTTATTTGCTCCCTTTCATGTTGACTTGGTCTTTGGCACTCTCGACAGAAATGATTTATTGACTAGAGATAAAGCATTCTTTCCCCTGAACTGTTCCTGCGACCCAGGCAAAAGCGGATATGTCTGGTATTAATAAGGTGTTCAGCATAAAAAATGCAATAGACTTGATTGTCTGCACTCAACAGCCTTTCCGAGAATGCAGTACCTGCCCCCATTCATAAGAACAAAAACCTCTCCCACATGTTTATTTATATTAAAAAGTTTTCAGAAGAATACGCTGGGATCCAGATAGTTGTTCAGGAGATGTAGAACAATTTCATAAATATCCCTGAGGAAGCATGGCCTACTTTGGGAGAATAACAGTGATTAAAAAAATCCAAACACAATGAATAGTTAAATACAAGCCAAAAAGTACAGTTATTTCCTTATGGCTCTGGCAGACAGTTACACACGTGAGAAGTGTCACGGGGCTCGGGGGAGCTATGCTTGCAGTTCTCCACATGCATAGGCTGGCTGCAGGATGGAGCCTACAGCAGCTTCAGGGGAGGTTTGTCCGATAGGCACCTACAGCCGACGTCTCTCCGAGTCTGGCTACTCAAGGGTCTGGACTTGATTTTCACATTTCTCAGGGCCTATAACACTGCTTTTCTAGGTCACCATAGCTAAAATCCTGGGAAGCTTTTAAAACAAACTGTTTTAACAGGATAAGTGCACACATCTAAATTCATGCCCATACACTGGAAGATGTTCAAAACTAACATTGATACAAAAAAAGGTTCTAGTGGGTCTCTGCCTAACGCAACTTCTTCTCACACACCCTTTAAAGATAACATTCTCTGATAAACTCTTCTTTTATCATTCAAATTATTCTGGATTTTTTCACTGGGTAGTAAAATAAGAGAACTCCTACTGTAGAAGTATAGCATTCTCTTTTTAATTTAACGTATCAATCAAAGTATTTTGGTTTTAATTGCTTTACCAACATGAAATTGATGTCAGTTGTCAGAGTGCGTTTTTAAAACCTGTAGCAGAAAGAGCTGTAAAATTTGCTGAAGCTTACAGTGGACCTGTGCCATGCACATGGATGGCTCTATTGGTATCAGATTCCAACCTGCAACCCTATGAAAAGCTCTAAAAAGTGCAAATGTTGCAACTGGCAAAGATCCTTATGTTTTAAGGAGAATTTTTACACCAATTAATTTGAAATTAGGGACCAGGATTTTCAGAAAGAGAATGTAGAAGCTTACTATTCTGTAATTCTTGGGAGCTCCATTTGAGAATCCATGGAAAGACCCAAACCATTAAAAATCACTAGCAACTTCTGAAAATCTTTGTCACCAGTAAAAATATTTTGCTTTTGCACTGAGTACTATAGTACTATCCACTATGCTGAATTTGAGATGGGTGGAGAGCTGAAACCTAAGCCCATAACCATCTAAAAATAAAATTAAACCCTGAAGATAATTATCTGTTTGTTGTACAGGCACCCTCAGTGGTTGACCTTCCATTCTCTAGCAATGAACTGCACAATAATTTTTCAGGATTGTAACACAGGAGCTTCCTCCAGAAAGGTGCCTGTGACTTACTCTAACTGCACATTCTCTCCATCACTGCATCTTCACACAGCATTGTCTCAGGCAGAGTTTGGAATAAATGCTAACAGCAACTCTACTCTTATCAGGCTGGAGAGAGTGACAGTATTTAAGCACACAAAAAAGCTACCTTTGATTTTAAAGAAAAAGGAACAAAGTGGTAAGCCCCCTCAGTATGTTGATAACATCAGTTCATTATAAAGAGTGTGCTGAGAAGGTCCTGATGTAAGGGACAGACACTAATTCCACTGAGTCCCCATGGAAGAAACAGCACCACAGCCAGCTGTGATACAACCAGTGATGAGGTCAGCCATTCAGAGACTGAACAAAGAACAACGTTCAGATTGAATGCAACAGTCATGAGCCTGCTACAGTATATTGAAAGGCTTATTGGAACCATTTGCTTATTCCCAGTTCCTACCAAAATACTGTTTTGAGTAGAAAGTGGAAAAAGTTAATGAAGAAATCTGCCCTCTCCAAAGGGAGTGTCTTGCTCCTTAGAAGTATAGTCTTACACTTTACCTTTTTAGAGAGTTTGGTTTGGACTACAATTTCCCAGCCCTGCCCAAAACATAGTGGTGGCCAGCATAAAGAACCTGAATTCTTCCAGTTTATTCTGGTTTTATTGCAGACCAAACCCAGGGTCACACACATGTCTGAGAAAGGCTCTCTCCCTTGCCTCTCCCTCGCTGAGTTAGAAAACACACTGGCACACCAACAACAGGACCCTTTGATATTTGGTGGGTGAGAGGGAGAGCAGACACAGTATCCTACAGCTCATTCAAACTACCCTGTTCTTGGCTACCTCTGTGACAGCTCTTCCCTAAGTCTTGATAAAAGAAGTCACATCTCTGCCACGTGCAAATCTATCTACACAACCTACTGTGAATCAGTGAAGGGATGCTAGTACTGGGCTTCAGGTTGGATGCAGTCTCAGCACAAACACTGAAACATATCCTCTGTATTTTAAAAAAGGACCATTATATATATATATGGACTGTGCTAGTTCTGTGAGAAAAGCACATATGAAGTGCTGATATTGTTTAACAGAATACCATTAGACTGCAAAACTAACACATACAAGACGTTTACATTCCTATCAGGGTGTAATATTGTGAACATATCCACTGAGATTGGAGAATTGTTGTAATTTTTCCTAAAACATCATGCCATCTGCATACATAATAAAAGAATCCAGTAGTTGCCATGCTAAAACAGGACTTCTAGTGAAGGGCATAGACAGTCCCCTAAAGGGAACTCAAAAGTTATGCACAGTGATGAAGACTGGAAGAAATTTTCCAGCTAAAGGTCTGTCAATGACCATTTTCAACAAATTAGATATTTTGGATATTTTGCACCACATATTTGCTCCACAGCAAACCAGGTCTCCCCAGAATGTATCAGCTGAGTGGGCTGATTTTACTTCAAGTTTGTCTTCAATCCTCCATGGTCATCTTCTGGCAGCGCCATTTATTGTGGTTTTTTTCATGAAGGAAAGTTCACTTTCATATCAAGTGGCAGGACAGCAGCTTTAGAGGCTGGAAATGTTTATGGAGAGCTCTCTGCTGGGGCTGTGAGAAACAAAATAGAAATCCAAAACCAGACTGTGAGTATACAACAGAGCAAAGAAATTATAATGCATTTCAACTAAAATGAAAAAAGCCAGGTTTAAGCTTAGTAGATGTACTCGTAGAATATATATTGTGACCCTAGAACTTTTTAAAATCAACTTTACTCACCAACCAAAAAACTCTTAATCCATTCCTTAGATAAATATAAAGTGCAGACCAGCAATCATTTGCATGATTTAACAAATCCTACTTGAATTTTATTGCCTCATTGAAAGCACTGCTTATTTTTCCTGTAGTCTGAGTCCCAGAGAGCAGGGCTCTTCTGTTTGGTTGGATTTGCACTAACTACTGAGGACTTGATAGCCAAAAGCTGGAAAGGCTCTGCCAAATGTCCAAGTAGAATTTGATGTTCCTGCACCCTTTCTGCTGGCTAAGATGGTAAGAACTGGCCATTTGTGCACAGGTGTGAAAACAGCTCAGCCATATCCTTCCCCCCTTCAGACCCCATAGGATGAGGAGGTTGCAGAGTTTCTCTTTCCCCTGCTAAGCAGTGCAGCACACAGTGCTGGGGGCTGCTATTCTGTGCCTGAAAACCCTTGCAGAGTGCCATCACACAATCAAGGAAGGGAATGTGGAGGTTACTTGTAACTTCTCCTCCCCTTCACCCAAACTTTTTTTTGAGAAGCACAGCAAAAGGACAAGAGGCAATGGACACAAGAAGCAACAAGAGATATTCCAGTTAGATGCAAAGAAAAAAAATCTTCCAAGAGAGGGTGGTTACCTTTTGGACTAAGTTCCTGACCAGGCTGTGGGACCTCCACCTACACAGATATCTGCAGCTCAACCAGATGAGTCCCCACACAACCTGATGTGGGCCTGCTTTGAGCATAGTTTACTGGAACCCATCTCCTGAAGCTTCTTCCAACCTAAATATTTTTAAGCTTGTACATTTTCTGAAGGGGATTTGTGCTCCTTGTTCTGCCTTTCTGAACAAGAGATGAGTGCCTGTGCAGAACTGCTCACACTGAAGCACATTCAGTTGTTAATTCAGTGTGTAGCACATAAATGCTTGTAAACCCATCACAGGTTCAATCTTCTGGGGCTGAGGAGCCATGCAGAGACAAGCTCACCGTATTATTTCATGGAATCATAGAATCATTTAGGTTGGAAAAGACCTTTATGATCAGTGAGTCAAAGTCTTAACCCAGCACTGCCAAGGCCACCACTAAAATGTTTTAGGATGCAGCTTTGTTTATCACCCAGCCCTCAGTCATCACCTGTTTCATGGACCAGATCTCTGACCACGGCAGTGCTGGGATGGGACTCATGGATGGGCTTTGCACCCTTTCCAGCTGACATCCTGCTTAGTGCATGAATGCATGTATCTGTATGTGTGGGAAGAGCTGCATTGTTGGGGTTTTGGGACCAGATTCCTAACTGTGAAGCTAACAGGATACTGATGCTGCCAAGGCAGCATTCACATCAGCTGAAACTCAGGCTGGCAGTGGATTCCTGCTTCTCACTCCTTCAAAATCATTCCTGGTAGGCTTTTCTCTGTGGGGTGTGGGCTTACTGGCTCTGCCAAGCTGTCACTTGGCCCATATTTGCCTCTACCAACCCCAAGCTCTTGTAGCAATGGACATGAAGGTCTCATTGAGCAGAGAAAGGATGGGATGATAAATCAGTAGGTATTGCACAAGACTAAAAAAATCACCCACTCCCTGCCATGAGCACCTGACCCCTGAGTGTAAATATGCCCTATGAAATAGAGAAACAGTAAAAACTAGTTTCCTCAATTATTTCCCTCCTTATGTTGGCATATTTACCTGATTACAGTGCTACTCTTCATTTCTATTTTTATAGCTGCTTTGCTTTTATCCTCAAGATTCTCTAGGGCAATGTTCCCAACACCACCTACTGTCATCTACTACATGAGATGCTCACATCAGTAGTGGCCTGAGAAAGATGCAGCAACTGGTTTCACACCATGGAAGAACATACAGGAAGGTTCTCAGCCTTCAGCTGGTCTAGACAGATAACTGACTGCATCCCCCAAGACAGAAAAGAAAGCAATGGTGACATAAGCAATTTTGAAGACAAAGGGCAAATCTAGGGGGAGGTTTTAAAATTGGAGAGCAGCAAACAGGTACTTAATCTCCAAAGTATTTGATTTCAGGTGAATTAGAGGGTGTCTCCTATCTGTGTAGCACCAGTGGAGACAAGCCTGTCTCACAAAGACCTGTCTCTCTTTCTTTGAGCTCATCTGCTGTAAAGAAAGGAAAATTTTAAAAGCTCTCCCAAGCAATGGAAAATACCTTGCTTAGCCACAGAGCTGGAGGACTAAAATAAAATGGGCAAACTGGCTAATTATATCAGGTCAGGCCTCAGGACTGCACTCATGCTGAAATTCCCCAATCATCCCCATTGTCTCAGTCATTAGCTTGTCCTTGTACTTAAGTCTGAAATGAGCCAGCTGGCCCTTCAGACAGAAACCCTGAATGAGGAGAAATGCAACTGATGCCAACCTGAGCTCCATCCACACCACAGAGGGAGCACAACCACTTTGAGTTATGCAGAGGGTCTGGATACAACTGGCAACACTGAGCAAGCAGACAGTAGTAGCTCTGTCAAGCTCTGCATTTAGAGCAAACAAACTCAGGCTTTAATGGTCATCTAGCCTGTTTCTTCTCACTTTTGAGGACAGGGTTTTAGAAACACTTATTCTTCCTCATTACCTGCATCATTTTTCATGCCCAGCTGGAGTCTCCTCTAAGGACCCTGGTTTTGTAACAGTTCATATCCAGTGTTTACAGAAAGTAAAGATCTTTATAAAAGGTATCACAAATGAGCAGTTGCCTTTGAAAACCCAGCCTGAGACAGTAAGCTCTGAAATCAAAGACAGCCCTTTGCAGGGGGTGTATATGCTTACCAACAGAACAGTGAACAGATCTAATCTCACATGACATTTTCAAGAAGCTGATGCAGAAAAACAACTATCTTTTCAAAGCCAGAGATGTATTTCAGTTTTTGAGGATCTGTGCTGTGTGATTTTTGTCTGAGAAAGGGACATATTTTAGATTCATTTTGAACACATGTTAATTCAACTCAACCTAGAGGTATTACCTATTTGCCATGTTTCCATAATTGAGGGATTCTGATAAAGAAAACAAGCATCTATTATCTTTGCTAGGTTTACTCTCCTGGAACTAATTTTATACTAAACTTCTAAAGTCAGCACATTTCAAACACAGGATTATAATGAAATATGTCTATTTCCAAACATCCTTCAACCATCTATTCCTTGGAGTCTGTGATAAACTGCATTCAGCTTAATTTCAGTTCACTTTGAAATATTTTTTTCTGTGTTAGAAAGGACATAGGTATCTCACTTCATGTGTCTCATGTCACTTGAGACATTTTAATATGCTGTACATTACTGCAGACTTGTTGCATCTTGCTATTAACTAATTAGAGTTCATATAACTGTCCAATTATTGGGTTTGGGAGGGACCTTGAAGATCATCTAGCTCCAACTCCCCTGCCATGGGCAGGGAGCCTTCCGCTAGACCAGGTTACTCAGAGCCCCATGCAGCCTGGCCTTGGACACTGCCAGGGATGGGGCATCCACAGCTTTTCTGGGCAACCTGTGCCAGGGCCTCACCCCCATCACAGTACAGAACACCTTCCTAGAACCTTATCTAAACCTGCTCTTTTCAGTGTAAGGCTCTGTCACACCATCGCGGAAAGTTCCCCTCTAGCCTCACTGTAGCCCCCTTTAGGATAATGCAAGGTGCTGTAAGGTCTCCCTGGAGCCTCTTCTTTGCCAGGCTGAAGAGCCCCAGCTCAGCCTGTCTTCATGGGAAGGCGTTTTAGCCCCATGATCAATTCAGTGATTCTGGACTCCTCTGAACTCATTCCAACAGGTCCATGTCCTTCTTGTACACTCCACAGCTGGACACAGTAGTCCAGATGGTGTGTGTGTCCAGTCTGGGGCCCCCAACAGATACCATTACCATTGAAGAGTTTTGGACACTGATAAAAGAAAATGCCTGGCAGCCCACTCATAGATTTACCCTTTTCTTTACTGTGCATTGAGTTATTATTAGCACTGAGGTGTGGGAGAAGGAGGTGTCTCTGTAAGGCTCACGGCAGTTCATGTAAGAAGAAAAGTTCCTTCTTGGGGAGCTGCTGATCCCAGTCAGTCACCATGGTGGAAGGAGAACTGGCAGGGGCTGGTAAGTGCTGCCATGGGGCAGCCTTGGCAGGGACACAAACCACTTACCCCTGTACTTTACCAATGAAGTTGTACCTGCATTTGGTTTGACTCTATCACAAAGTCATCCCATTCCTCCTCCGGGTGGAGAACAGCAGTTCTGTTCTTTTAACCTGCAGGTAAAGGCAGCTACTGCTGCACATCCTCCTTATGTAACAGGTCGCTGATAACCAGAGTCAACAGTGCCAGAGATCCAAGGTTACCTCAAACAATTGCCTGTGTGGAGGCAGCTGGAGCCAGCAGCCAGTGGGTGGCAAAGCACCGCCCCAGCCCGCTCCATCCACCCCCGACCCCTCCTTGCATCCCAGCACAGGCTGCAGGTCAAGCCTCAGGGCTGCAGGCAGTGCCACAGCCCGGCAGCCCATGTTAAACAGTGGCACATTAATCTAGGGACTGAATGCAACACCCAGCAGCTGAGAGAATACAGACATGTGGATGCTTTTTGATAAAAATGCCAATTTTGTTTTGATTCCCAACCAATCATGACTTAGTCCGACTTGCCTGACTTTCCCTTCATTACTAAAAACTAGTAGCTGATACAGTCTTGAAGGTAATTTAATGTTGTCAAATGCAATTGTCAAATGGTGGAAAAGTACCAAGGAGGAAAGGAAGGAATTGTCTTCTTACTTTTATTTTTTAATTTGGTTGCCAAGCAAGAAACCAAGATTTTGATTTTGGAGTACCTTTGACAGAAAAAGTGGGTCTGTGAGCACAACACCTAGAGCATCTAACATAGTAATCCTAATCCCAAGCATTTGATATTCTTTAATAAATCCATGCAAAATAACTGTGAAAGCCAAAAAAACGTAGAATCAAATGTTGTCTTCCCTTCACACCTACTTTTTAGGGGACAGTTAGGACATATTTGTCATTAACTATAAAACCCAACCATGAAACACAACATTTTTTGTTGAAATGATCAGGGACATTGATGTATCATCACAAGACTCCAAGAGCAGAGTCCTTAAAACAACCAGCAGCTGACATATAAATTGCTATTTCTGCAAGGATAAATTCAAGGTTTCTTTTTCCCCTTCTGGACAACTTGCTCCCATAAGCAGGTACTCTTAATCCTCCTGGATAGAGCTTTAATATCTGTTGATACCATCACCATAAATACGCTCCTGAATAAATATTCCTGCATGAGATCTAGGGAAGAAAATGACATTACAAGCAATAAACTCCTTGGTGTAATTTATGTGTTGCTGCACTGCTCGCTGAGTGTCCCAGGCCCAGACGAGGGCTTGGAGGGGGCAGCTGGAGCACAGCTGGGCACAGCCTGCACGGGCACGGCGAGTTCGAGGGTATGTGGGATCCTGGCTCACTCCCACATGTGCTGTCCAGATCAACAGCACATCTCATCTCAAGGAAGGCTTCAGGGTGCCTTCCAAAGCAGTTTAGACAGGATGCTCAGAGTTTTAAGACAGATGATGAACATTCAACAAGGTCAGGCAAATCCTATCCTCTGTGCTCTGTCTCAAGAGATAGCTCCCTTCTTGCCTGTGATGCTGGGCTCTGCAGCTTGCATCAGGCACTTCTGAGATGAAACATTTCTGGGAGAATGGATGTCGTGGCAGATGCTCTCAGCAGGTAACCTTCTGAAAAGACAATTAGTCAGAGGTTATTGCAGCTGCTCTGTGGAACACAGTTGGTTCACACAGAATGGGTTGAAAATGTAGTTGTCCAAAATGTGTTTTGCTAAGCTATTCAAAGCCATCAAATAGTCAGATTAGCCAAGAGCCTCTTTATGAGTCACACACAACCCCAGCTTCCTTACCAAAGCAAATCTCTCATCAACTTTACTTGGTTAAACAAAATGAGGAAACACATTGATTCTGTGTACAGATTATTTATGCAGGAATTTTGGTTCTTTCTTTGCCCTTTCCTTCAAAAATTAGAGTTCTTGGTGGACAACTCTCTAAAGTGCTTGAGCTCACACTCTAGCCTTGTTTTGAAAAATATCTTAAAAGACTTTTACATTTTCTGAACTTGACTTTACAGTGTAATCTGAAAACGTCAGGACAAAAATCTGTCCCAAGAAATTAAGTCCTTTCTGTGCCAGCGCCTAACCAGCTTGTGAAAATTTCCCAAGCTTAGAAGTTTGGTTCAAAAATCAGGAAAAATCCTAGGAGAGATTCTTTCTTCTTTCAAAGTGGTTCATTCATCTCAACTCAAGATGCTTCATACACCCCACCACCCACCTGCTGCTGCTGCAAACATTCAAAGAAAACAGAAAAGCACTTGCATTCAACAGATTATGATGATATCCTTCACCTAACAAGCCGTTACAATATTTTGAAAAATTATATGTAACTGCTTCCTTAATGCTTATGGGTTCTTTCAAAGAAGTCTCTTGACCTACTGCACACCTGCCTATCACTGTGAGCAGTGAACTGGCTGTCCTGAAGCATTCTGCCCAAGAAACTCAAATGATAGCAAGCAACAATATAAAGGAATGTGATGCCTAAGGAGTCCAATAGTCTTATCTGGTGCTGTCTGAAACTGAAAATGCATATGAGATTGCTGACTTTATGCCTTATCATGCATCTCTCTCACTGCCTGGCTGTAATCAGTGCTTGGTCTCCCAAGTTGTTCTGGGGTGCTCTGCAGGAAGTGACAAAGGCTGTCACAGATGAATGGCATTGCCAGGCTGTGGCTCTGTACAGCCATTTGCACGGCATTGTGAGCCTTTGCATGTCTATTGCTCTCACCTCCAGAGACTGGGCTCTAAAATGAACCCCCAGGAACTGCACAGACTCAGTGAACGCAAAGAAGACATAGCCTTTAGTGGTACTTCAGCATGCATGTAAGGTGCTGAACCACACAGTCCCCAGTGGTTTGGTGGCTGCTCTGATTACCAGCTGGAACCTGTATTTGCATTTATTCTGCAGATTCTGCAGCACACTTTCAAGCCTTCTACCCTGCTCCGATGCGTACAGCAGCATTTGGGAATGATTCTGTGCACTATATCATCCTATTACTTGCTTTAGGATTCTTAATGAAATATACATTAAGTTAAGAAACACAATCAGATGAAACTAAAGATTTCACTGGAAAAATGGAAGTATTACAGCAAAAGGGTTTGGAAACTTTCTGGAGCTACAACTCCCTCACTGGTTTTGCAGAGCTTATGCAGGATTAATAGGTGGAACAAACTATCCACCTTTAGGGAGATATTTACTGTGAGATTCCCTGAAATGCAAATTTCCTTTCTGTGATTAACCAAGCAAAAAGGGAAATTATACCTACTAAAACCACCAAAGGACTGCACACACGCACACACACATTTACCACACAACAAAACAAAAATGCCTCATGAAACCTACAAAACTAGTCCCTACTCCTTAGTTAGCTGAACAAGTAAATTTGTTTGGTTTTTTGCAGGAATTAATCAATTTATACCCTTTACCTGTATTATCACTTCGTGTTATCACTGTTTACTCCAGGACCCTTGCACTGCTCTGAGCACCAAACAGACAGAATGCAGACAAAGAGCATTTTGGTACCATTTGGTACTTGCTTTATTCTTGCAGTTCAGCATGTGCCCCACCACCTTGTTTAATGCACAATGTCCAACCTCTATCTGGAAAATAACTATTGCTATTCCCATGGACACAGTGTCTAAACATGTCACAAAAAAAAGGCCTGAATTTCAATATACCTCAGTGAGAAGACATGGCCTTATTTTACAGCTCCTAGTTAAGTACAAAGAGTTACAAGGCTGCACTGGTGCTGTCTGTCCAGCTCCTGTCTCCAGCAACAAGTGCTCCAGGCTGTCAGAGCCATGTCGGGCTCCTGAGGAAAGGAGGTTTGAGGAAGCTTCTGGAATACATACTCCAGAATGCCAATGATGCCTTCTCCTAATCTGGCCCAAAGTCTGATTTTACCTCAAAATTGTACTTTACTGATTGTCATCTGAAAGTGAAGTTGCTGGACCACCAATGTTAGCAATCCATTATGGCCCTCCCCAACCACTGGGTTGTACAGGAAAAAGCAGCTGCTATTTTAGCCTCATCAATCTCACTGTGACCAAGTCTTCCCAGGCATCCTCAGGAAGGTCTACACAACAATTAGCATGTTGCATATGCCACTACTGTTTTAAAAATAAAAGCAAATAGAAGGCACCTGGTCTCCTCCCAGCTGCAGGACCAAGCTCAGGGAGAGATGCAGTGAGGGCAGGTCCTCTCCAAGGCAGGGATTCTCTTCTACCCCATGACTGATGTTGTGTCAAGGCAACAGAGAGAGCTCTCCCTCTGCACTTTGGGCTTCATGTCTCTGTCTAAACAGCTGGAAAGTGAACGACAGTGACCAAAATGAGTTACCACATTTGAAGAGTCCCCTAGGTGATGACTAAGACTGTATCTGGACATATTCCCAAAGGAGATGCTAAATACTAGTAATGCTGCCTTGGCAGAAGGGCTTGATAAACAAAGGATGGGCAGTTTGCATCAAAGAAGTTCTTAAGTCATGCATGAAGTCTAAGTACTGAAATTATGTGGGCTGTACTGACCACAGAGCCAAGCAAAGAAGTCAGTCATGGAAACCTGACATGTATAAAACAAAGCAAGCCAGTGTTCAGAATGCATGAGCTATTCAGTCTTTCAGGGTTTTGGGGAGCTCCTTTTCAGCATAGGGATTATTTGACTGGCTGCAAGTTGTGCTTTACTCTGATTTGCCCATTTCCTATCATTTTAATTTGGAGGCTATCCAAAGCACCTGCATATTTTTCTGTCTCTTTTTGAATCCTGCACATGTTCCTGAAAAGACGATTGCACAGAAATGGATACAAATGGTGACAGACCACACCATATGCTGTGGAGATGATGCTGTGTGTGGCTGCTGCCATCCCAAGAAAAATGCTGTGTAATCTCTCCCTCTGCCCAAACAAAGTGGTATCAACCATGTCCTGTGGGACAGTTTGCAGAACCTGCTGGAATTATCCACATTGCCCTGCCTGCCTTCCCAAGGAAGCCCAGGCCCAGGAAGATGATCACTCCTCATCCTCACCCTCATGTGCCACCATCACTGGCCAGGCTGGGCATCCAGCACCCAGGGCTGGGACATCCTCTCAGGTGCTGCAGCAGAGCATCCCCAGTGTAAATCAAGGATGGGACCAATGTGCTTGGTGGTAGAAAATAATTCAATACCATGTAGAGATTGACCTTTAGAAGTCAAACAGAAGGGCACTCCTACACTTTAAAGATAAGGGTTTGGGGTTAAATGTCCTATCAGGAAAAAAACTTTAATTCCTCATTCAGATTCTTTGCTTGTAGAACATAACAGTATGCACTGATGGATGCAAGAAAGTGAAATATGCAGCAGAGCAGCATCTCAGTGGTTAAGGCAAAGGCCTTATCTGCCATATCACAGATCACTAGACTTCCCTTTGCTGTCTAGTTAAATAAATATGTAATTGTTCTGCACAAACTGGAATGGCATTAAAAAAAAGACATACAGCATATCTCTCTCCCACCTGGAAGCTCGTCTTTTAGGTTAGAGATGTAAATAAATAAAGCTTGTGTGGATTTCTGAGATGATTCACTTTAACTTCTGTAGATAGTCTGATTAAAGCCAGCTGGGTATTTCCACGCATAATTACAGACTGGAACCCCAGAAAAATACAAAACACAGACAGGACTGGGATGGCAGAGTCCATCCCTGCCTGTGCTGAGCTGGGAGAAGCAATTTGCCGTGCAGAGCACCAGCTCAGTTGGCTCTGAAGCTTGTGTGGTGGCTGAACAAACTCATTCCACCTGTCCTAGACAGGCAGCCAGCCTACACTGCTATCTGGACTTCTTCCACAAGCAGTGGAGAAAGACAGAGCCCTTCAAAGAGTGACCCACCTACCCACTTGTCATATTGGATAAACGATTCCTTGGCAGCTCCTCTCTTCTCTGATTACCAAGAAAGCTGAATGATGAGCTCAGAGTAGTTATCCACCAATTAAATGGCAAACAAGAGGTGACAGGAATTGCAACTTTATGCCTAATTTGATTGCTACAATTTCTAATTAGCATGTGAAGTGTAGGTACCACAATGTTCAGGATTAGGACGTTTCATGCTTACATTTCTACTGATATCAAGAACAATATAGATTCTGGGGAGGGATAAGAGCCTTAAATTCCTTTGAGGCCTTGGATATTGGAATTTGACAAGGAAATTACACACCAAATAATCTTCTTAAAAAATCATACACGTAACTGAAATAATGAGATGCTTCCTGCAAAAAATCCACAAAATACTAAAGTTTTGTAGAGGAATTATTTACTCAGCACTACTGGTATCATTTTGTAGCCAGATAATTTATTGTGCCTATGCTGCCAAATTGTTTTGATTTGCCACTGATTTCTTTTCATTTCCACTTGGAATATATGAACAAATGAAAAGAAATTCACATAGGTAAATAAAAACTGAGTAAACAAAAATAGTGGTTTGTTTGTTAAACACCTTTCATATTTTAGCTGTGGCAGGAAATTAGGTTGGTAAGCACTTGTAACTGGAAAAGTTCTACCATTTTATCTCAGGCCAAACAGTTTATCACAATTCATGTGCAGACAAATTTTCGTGCCTCAAAAATCAGGGAAAAATATGTTATGGGCTGTGGTAGTTCTCCCTCAGTGCCAGAATAGTAAGCATCCCAATTAAATTTTTGCTTCAAGGAAGGAAGAAAGGAAGGAAGGATTTCTGCCACTGGAGCATAAAACAGATTTTGGCTAGAAAGAAGATGGACAAGATATTCAAAAACCCCCAAGTAATTTGCACACCAAAGTCTTATTAAAGTCAACAAGACTTTGATTTCCAAGTTACTTGTGAAAATTTTCTCTGATGATGCCTACAAGTCTTTCAATATTTATCTTAAACAAGTGCTGACACATCATTCAAAAGCAGATCTGGGATAGCAACAAGTTTTGGTAACCCCTCAAGACATTTCTAAAGCCTCACCCACAAGAGACACAAAACTTCTGGCATGTCCATATGTCTGGAATTTTCAGTCTGCATCATGCATTTGTCTCTTTAGGGTAATTAAGGGCATGCCTCTGTGAACACAGTAGATGTGCAGCAGAACAGATGCTCTGCGTGCCCTCGCCCCGTGGCAAACCCAGGGCACTGCACTGCCCATGGAGAGGAGCAAGCAACACGTGCCCAGCATTCATGAGAGAATGGCCATCTTCCAGTGGCCTCACTGTACCTGGCTCAGGTAGCCACACTGACAGATTTGTCTCACAAGCCCAGCCACCATCACACACTGCCCAAGAATAAACACAACCAGAACATCTTTTGCTAAACCATCTTTTAACTTGTTCTCCATCACCTCTAACACACCCTCCAAGGATTTTTTATTTGGTGCTCAGCCCCACTAAGGCTGGACAAGGCTGGGTGAATCATGAAGAAGTAGATGCTGGGACTGGTTGGCTAAGAGTTCAGCTAGGAGGATCCATGCCCTAGGTTCCTGAAGAGCCACTATTTAAACACTGTACACATAAAATGCCTAAATGGACATAAAAAGGAAGCTGTGATGTTGCAGATACTGCAAAACTGAACCGTGAACTTTTCAGAAAAACAGTGTGAGATGTTCAGGAACAGCCAGTTTGCGCTACTAATAAAAGGTTTTTTTCTGGAAAAGTCTCAGATTTGAGGATTCTGGAGTTTGGCCCTGAGGGGTATGGGAACTGGGAGAGCTGTAAATGTGTTAAATATCAACTTCTTAATGACATTCATCATATCATTCAGCTTCTGCTTTCCATTCTGAGATTACAAAGAGAAATGATCTCACCTCACTAGGGTGTAACTACAACATGCTGCTGCAGCTCAGGGCTCCCTGTTTTTTCCAGTTTTCTCTGGTTAGAGAATCCCATGAGATTACTCTATCTGTGGCCTTAGTGGAGCATCCAGGAGACGTCTCTGTGATCACTGGGCACTGCCTGCCAACAAGAACTTTTGTCTAACCTCCGGGCCCAGATTCCAAATGAGAAAGTCATTCTAATGTCTCAGGAAATTACATCTTCTGACAGAGATGAAAGGTATTTATTTCTTCATTGCATATGACTATTGCTCATTGCTATTACACAGACCAGGCCACTCCAGTAAGCACTTCTAAATCCACTGCTACAAATCCACCCCAGATTTTCCTCTTGCAGATACTAATAGCTTTATGTAGAAAGAAAAAAAAGCTTTTAAAAAAGCCTTTTTGCTTCTGATTCAGTCTCAAGAATTTCACCAGGAAATAACCTGTGAAATTGCTGGTAAAGAGGTAAGACTTCTGAATCTGGTATTTAAAAAGGTGATCCAATAGCTACCCTTCTCTCCTAGAAAAAGAATTTTCATGTGTGTTCTAGCTTTTCATGCTAAAGAACACGGTTTATGCAATGCCAAGACAGGGAATATCCCTACCTATGCAAACTCCTCAAGGCATTTTGGTGTCTCTGCTGTTAAGAGTGTGTACATTCAGTGTTCCTTGGGGGTGCCTGATGGGAGTCATCCTGTTCACTGCTAAACCAGTTTTCTTTTTGCACCTTAAAGCAAAGAAAGAGATTTGCTTTCAGCCTGCAGGCTGAAGACCATGGCTGTGCTTCCAGCATGCACTCAATGCTGGGAGCACCGTTCCATGTGATGAATCACTCAGTGGCAGAGACAGTTCTCCAGTCTTTCCTCCCCTTCCTCCACTGCCCTCCTGCTGGCCCAATGCTGCTGCACAATACAATGGACCTGTGAAATAAGCCCATCAGAAAAGCTAGACCAAGGCTGTAAAACAATTTACTTCCCAGAACTGCCTCAGAGCTCCACCATGGCTCCAGTGGTCCTGGCAGGGAGTGGGAGGAAGGGCCATGGGCAGCAGCAGAGCCTCTCAGCCAGCCCTGCAATCGGAGTCTTCAGAACGTGGAGTCCTGGCTTGTGCCTCCCCAAATGCTGACCATGGTCTCTCAAAGAACATAGATGTTTAACTAGATTTAGAAAGGTAATAAAGAATGAAGCCAGCAGGCTGCAAGTGGATAGACTGTGCTGTAGATAACAGGCACAGCTAATTCTGGTTTTAAATAACAATAGGGACAGCAGACCCACTGGCAACAGCCAGAGCATTTCTTCAAATTATGCATTCTCTGACTTTTCTTTTGCTACTGGAGGGCCCAACTCTGCAAACTATTTTTAGTAGTGTTACTTTGTCAATGCACAGCCATGAATTGGGGTCCCACTGTGCTATTCAAACACTTAAATAAAGGCTGGTTTCTGCCCAAAGACTGAAATCCAACTTACAAAAATCCCATAGGTTTAAATGGCAGAAAGAACTACATTAGCAGTACTTTGGTTTATTGTATTTTATTACTTATTTTACTAAACATTATTTACTTCCTTTGCAGCAGTTGGAGTAGAATGATGAAAAAAAAGTTTCCAAGCAAAGACTGGAACAACTCTGTAGTGCTGCTGGTGAAATAAAGCCCTTTCAATAAAAGAAACTGTAAGCATTGAACAGCCCAAAATGGCTTCTGCAGAGCCACAGCAGTATTATATGCAAATATGTAATTTAGTTGTTTTTATGTAACCTGGCTATTTTGTAACCATAGAAGTAGAGATTAGACAAATGGGGCATATGCCATTTCTAAAGAAACTATGTGGGAAAAATATGCACTGCAGTTACAGTCCTGATATTTAAAATTAGCTACTCAGAAAACACATTGCCAGCTAACAGCAAATTATTCAGTTTCATTAATGATACTGATTTGGAGCAGAATACACAGAAATGAAAGTCTATATATGTACATGACCTTAAACCAAATTTTAATGAACAGTGTTTATCTTGCTTCTATCAAGTGCTGTTCATCCAGGTGTGCTTTACAAACCAACTGCACAATCACATACTCATTTGCCCATGAACAAAGGAGTTCACTGTGTCTATCACTAGACAGCCATCATCTCGGCTGCGACAGCATGAGGTGCTCAGAAGCATGCACAGCACTTTAAAAACACTTTTGCACAATAAATGCAAAATACAGACAGGTTCTGTGTCTAGAATCTAGACAGGCTACATGTCTACAGTATCTCTAGCTAAAATGTCACAAGAAACATATATATATACATACACACACATACATAACACATACAAACTACTGATCATGACTTCATATATATAAAATAACCACAAGTGATTAGGACTAAATACCTACATTCCCCAAATCCAGCAACTCATCCATAGCACCATGCCAAGATATCATTTGCAATGACCTTTAAAGAAGATGACCCCTATTGCCAGAGCAGACTGCCTGCAGGACAAGTGACTAGGATATTAGCTCAGGACTGAGTGGCTAATGTAGTCACACAACTCCAGTTCACCTGATCCAACATGAAAAACTGTTTTGAGACCATGTTTTTGCCTCCTATTACAACACTCTGCTTCCAAAACACTTGCAGCAGCCTCTAAGAGGTTTTTAGAAAGTTTGATAACCTTTTCTGCTAAACTAAGGCATTCTGACAGCCAAAAGTTCAATTGGATCTCTCCAAATGGTCTTTAAAATCTGTGGTAGGGATCTGAATCAATTCTGAAACCAAAGCCCAGGACAGAAGCACCACTAAAGGTCACAGCAGCTGATTGTTTAAAATATCTGTTCCCCATTACACAACATTAGTTACTTATATTATGTAAGACATGCAACTCAAAGTCTACCTACCACACTTGGTATTTTTGGGCTGCTGTACCAGCAAAGGTCTTGCAAATGAAAGTGTGGCCCAGATTCATTCAACTATTTTTAGACACCTACTGCTGTTAACTGCTTATGTCTGCAGACTGTCTACAAAGTGCAGAGCCAGGCCCTGCCTCTGGTCCCCAGCACTAAACCTGATTGCTCTCAGGAGATTCTTACTGCTGGCCACAGTGGAAACACCAAGAAATCTGGGACATACCTGCAGAGATAGAGCCTCAAAATTTGATTTAGTGATGCAGAAGAGCAAGGTTTTCACTGAAAGCATAGTTCAGTTGGAGGGGACCTACAGTGATCATCTAATCCAATGGCCTGACCTGTCCAACCATAATCTCAGTTAACACTTGTGAAAATGAACTGTGAGCTGTGCTGCATCTACAGAGCTGAGGGGGAAAAAAGTAACAAAACTATTCCAGTTAACCAAGGCTCAATTCATGGATCTGAAGACACACAGAACAGATTTTTTTGAGTAACACAGTGCCATTCTTACATACTGATGTGTAATAGCACACTCTAAAAATGTTTTATAGGAGTTATTGTGAGAGACAGAATTCGTTTGGGAACTTTGCCTTTTGAAGACCATGACAACCACTACAAAGGTGAAAAACAGTCTCCCTGAAATGGAGGTTTCTCATAGTAGCTTGCTTGGTGCTTGCATCTCTGCATGGCAGCAGAATTACTGACTTTGCTGGGAATGACCAAGACTCCCTGCTTAAATACCAAGTTATAATAAATCACTGTTAACTCTAGTGCTGGCTATAAATAGTGGTAACATTTTATTTGAGACTTTAAGGACCAGACAAAGGATTTGGAAAACTGGAACAGAAGTTGTGCCCTGTTGACCAGTTTCCCCGTTAATACCAAACAGGTTCCTTGATTGTTGGGCTTCTCTTTTCTCTACATAAGGATCTGTGATGGTCTGATACCAGCTATCTGCCAGCAGTTAAATGTCCTGCTATGACTGCACAGCAAATTACCTCATTCTAGTCTGACTGGTACTGATGGAGCTTTCTTTACCCAGAAGCACAACCATCCTAAACAGAGAGTAGCTCTCAATCCTCTTAGCTTTTTGGACTTTATAACGTCGGACTTACAATCTCCCCATGCCATAGCACTTGCTTAATGTAAGGGACAAAACAAACACACAGAACTGTTTTTGTACTGATGCTTCAGGTTTTAGCTTTTATACTTTTTCATATTCTGAAAAATGTGTGTGCTTTAGTGTGTGGGTCTGGGCTTCATATTAGGGGATAGTAAGCTCTCTTCACAGAGTAGCTAGACAAAACAATTCCTTCTCTAGCTGGGGACCCAAGGACAAATGATCCAGATTTCAGGATTTGGATCCTAAGAGCCCAAGAGCATAAACAATGTGGACTGAAGAGAGAAAAACAAGAAGGGAGGGACTTCATGGGCTAAAGCTATAACTGGACAATTAACTCCAATATTCTAATGGACCAGAACTCATAAAAGTGTGAGACCCCGTGACCAGTCATCCATTTTGTGACCATTTTGGGTTCATCTTGGCTGTAGCCCCAGCTGGGCTCTTGTGCTGCCCAAGGTGGATCCATTGAGACCTTCTATTAAATCCCTACTTTATTCTTTAGCTCTGTCTAGCCTCTGTTCTAGGTCAGCCTTCACAAGGCATCAGTACACATGCAGACACTATGAATGAAGATACAGGAAATTCTCCAGCAGCTCTGGGGGATCTAAAAGCATCCCCTGTAACTGTGCTGCATCAGAGAGCAGCCAGAAGCTGGTTTCTTTCCCCACCTTACACATTTGGAACTGTCTGCAAACTTAATATTGAATGTGAAATCAAATTATGTAAACAGCCAGTCTCATTCCAGTAAAAACATTAAATTCAATTTCAATGTAGGATATCTAGATTGGGGAATATTCCTTTTGTACTTCTAGAGATTTGTTCCCTCAAACAAAGGTCTTTTTAATGCTGACGATTTGTCCCAATTCGAGTCACTGATGGCCAAGATGGAAGGTCCAGAAGGACAAAAATACCTCTGAACATGATATCTGGGCCTATTGCATGAAGACAACTTTGTATGGACAATCAAATCTGCCTCTTATTGACATCTGTCTATCTGTCTGGATACCAGACTTTTATCTTGTCTCTCTGTGTTGGCACTGATTACTGGGTACACCCACCTTGTCAGCAGATCCAAACAAAAATATTTTTCACTCTTCCAGCTTATCCTTGGTGTGTCACGATGCATGCCAGACCTACCTCTGAAAGTCTGTATTTAAGTCCTTCTGTTTTGTCTGAGTAACACATAGGAAATTTGCTCTTTGATTTCAAGGTAAGACTAAAATGGACTCTCAGTAATACTTAATCAGGGATGATTTATTTAAAAACATATTCTCATCTCCATAACTAGCCCATGCAAGCTAAATGCTTTAAAAAAGTACTTTGGTTGTTACTAGTGCACCTGAAACCTACTGCCATTTTTTTAGGTTGTCTGCCACTTCTTCTCTTTAAAGCCAGTCTCAAAACAAACTCCATCACAGGCACCCACAGAATGGTAGTGAAAAAGGATTTAATTTCTGATTTGCAGAAATGCTCAACTGTGTCAGCCTCCTTTAGTTTCAGGAGAGAGGAAGTGAAAAAAACAACCCCAAATGTAAAGGAGATCAAGCATAGCTGAATATAAATGTTAAAAAACAGACTGGTGGCAACAGAGGTCCATCATTTATGTTTACCTAAAAACACACAAGTAGACAAATTAAGAAAATGCGTGCTCTGTGTATACATTAATGTTGGTATTGCACATCTAAAAAGTAACTTCCCATTACACACTCCTTAAGCCACTATGAATTTGGTTGGCATCTGCATGCCAATGGAAGGAATGAAGAAGCCAGTGATATAAATTGTTGTTAAAATTCTATTTAGTACAATTATATATTTATGCTAGCTGAAATTCTTTACTGTCCATAGTCAGCTTTCAGCTCTAAAATCCAAGTCCCTGGGATACATACATAACTTACATTACACTGTAAGGCTATGGCTGTAAAAGAATATTAAGGAGGAACCTTCGCCAAAGTTATACTAAATAATTCCTTTCTAGTTAAGGTTAAAATTATGGCTAAGAGAGTAGACGCTTGATAATTCACTTTAAGGACTGGGAGATCCACTGCAAATTACTGAATTTTCCAACTAAGTGAGAAACACATTAAAAAAAGCAAGTGTAATTTATCACAAAATGCACTTTGCTCATTTATTTTGACAACTGTTATTTAAATTATTTATGCCCTTCCATCATGTACTAGTAAATGTACTGTAGCCTGTTTTGTAAAAGTAGTCATCAGTGAGATTAGAGTAACACAACATCCGCTATTACCCTTTGCTTGGAGGTGAACAGAATCCAGCATTTTGTGCCTTGCAGGCACAAACAGAGTTTCAGAAAAGGGCAGGTGTGGTGGTTCTTGGGTTTTGGCTTTTTTTGTTTAACACAACGCTAAACCTACAGCAGCTACCACTGCTTCAAACACTTATACTGAAGCTTGAGGGTTCATAAAAGTGGGGCTACTCGTTTAAGCACCTTATTTAAAGGCTTAATAATGTGGTACTAGGCGTCCCTCACTGGAAATTTTCACTGGTACCCAGGAACAAGGTTCTAAACCTGAAAGCAGACATAGGAGCTTTGTTTGAACGGGCTGATAAACACTAGCAAGTACCTAGCTTTGAATTAGTGCATTTCTTTAAAGGAAGAGAAACTTTGCCTTCTCCCTGTTCCTATTTCAGGAACAAAGCAGAAAGCCACACCTTCCTCTCCTGAGCAGTGGTTTGAATTTACAAACTTGGATCACAGGCACAAAATTGAAGTAAGTACACAGGAGGAAGGAAAAAAGTTAAAGCAGATTTGGCTCTAGTCATTCCTGCAATCAAGTTATGTCAAGACTGTGAAACACTGAGGGTGTTGGCTGGAGTTGCATCACAGTCAACCTACGCTGATGAACACCATGTACTCAGGAAATGAGGGAGTTGGGCATCCCATGAGGATTAGCACACCGGGCTTGCCAGTGCATGTGCTTCCAACCATTCTAGCAAGTATTGCTATTCTGAAGAAGCAAGGGAAAAGAAACCCCAAAATCCCAGCTCCTCACCTCCCTAGTAAAAGATTAACAATTGTGAAAGATGCTGGACTGACAGCCTGAATTAGGGATGTGTGGGGTTTGTGAGGGGTTTAGGCATTGGTAACTGTGCAAGGTACATTATAGGAGATCTTTGGATGGGAGCTAGACAACTTCTAGAGACTCCTCCATTACACAGATAAATCAGATCCACCAGAGATTAACCTTACTGTTGCATTCACCCCACCTAATTTATACCTTAACTAATGATGATTATCAATTACATGAGATACCTGAATGAATGATGGCACTTCTCAATTAGAAGTGTGGTTATCCTTGGCATTTGGTGCCTCAGCACACGCTACAAATCCAGGCCCTGCACTTACACACACTCATGATTGAAGGTACTGAATATCCTTTCCGTGCAAGGTTAAAAAAATGGCCTTGAAAATACTTACTGTGAAATCAAAATTATTCTCTCCTGAAGCTAATAATTAGCAGATGAGCTTTAACACGTGTTTGAGGCTTTAAAATGTGCCCCCAGCCTATGGGCATGTAGCTCTGTGCCTTGCAGAAGGGAGAAGACCTCTTTGCAGGGCAGGGGGAGATTTTGGGCATCAGGAAAGCAACAAGCTTTAAAAAGCAGATTCATTAAACTGTAATTTAGGGAAAGAGGGGGAAAGTGGAAAAAGAGATTTACAGATAATCTCATCAGTCATGTGCATTAGCTTCCAGTATGCTGACTCACCTTAGCTGTTTAAACATGTTTCCTTCTACTTTTTCTTTGGGGATTTTTGGTTTTGGTTTTGTTTGTTTGCTTTTGGGATTTTTCTGAAGTTTTGGTTTTGGGTTGGTTTTTTTAGTGGTATAAACTCTTCTCTACTTAATATGGTAAGATGTAGTCAAAGACACTCAGGCCTTCATCCTGAGTTCATTCATTCTTTACTTTTTTTTTCTGCCTCCCTGGATCTGTGGAAATCAGTTTTCCTCTTCAATGTCACCTGTCTGAAGGGCACCCACAGGCAGAAAAGCAAGTTCATGCCATGCACTCCGTCCAGCCTGATCCTCTTGTGTATAAAGACACTTTCAGATAAGCAGGTTTCCAAGCAGAAGAGTTAAATTTAACAGCTGGAGGCTGGCTGTGGGATAGCCCTTGGTTCAAACCAGTTGAATGTCCACATCAAACTGAGAGCAGCCTCATGAACAACTGCTCAGGCGTGACTCACCTTTCTGTGCCTTTTACAACAAAAACCATAACAGTTAATGCTCCCCTGTCTCTTCTTCTGCTCTCTTCCCATGCGCAAATAAATGCAATTCAGTGATTATTTATTACATAACTTACACTCTGTTGCATAAAGTGAGACAGCTGTGGATGTATCAGGGCTGTTTGCTTCCACGGGTGGGATCCTTCCTCTAGGAGCAGGACTGAGTCCTCTTAAGCCAGGGCTGAAGGCAGGGTTGTTATTAGTGGGGACTATCAGATTAGTCTTGCACCATGGACAGATGTTTCCCTCTAGATTTAGCTGAAAGATCAGTTTTCAGCCCACTTTGGTTTGTAGCCTGAAGCCTGGTGGCCACAGTCAGTCCTGTCTCAGTTACCTCTCACCAGCCCCCCACAACAAACCCCAGCTCCCAGAGGCTGCAGTGGCTTCCCAAGTCCCTGCTTTGAGCAATAAAACAACCACATCAGTACTTCTGGAGCATGTGTGTGTGTGTGTGCATGCAGGGGATAGTGCTCTTTTAACTCCTGGCTGGATCTCATTAAGATCAGGCTAAGATTGCAGTACAGAATCTTTAAAACCCAGAGAAAAAGGCTTCTTTCTAAAGCCCAGAGAAAAAACAAAGACACTGTCAACTACTATTAACTAACCTGGGTTGTAGCTGTAGTTTTGTGCACCTAACAGCAAATTATTAAACACACTTTAATATAAATACAAATAGAGAAGCAAATCTTCTGAAGGTCTGTAAAACTCAATCTAAAAATTTTAGGTGCATTTCTATACTTAAATTACAAAGCACTAAACCTAACATTAACCTGTTCTGGGCAATCTTAAAATAGTAGATTGCTGGATCTAAGCTTTTGGGTGTTCTCAGTTAACTGCTCTGAAGAAATATAAAAATGGTTTATTACATCTATAATTACAGCAAAACTTTGCCCTGTACTTTTCTCTCCTGGCTGGAGGAGACAAGTTTGGATCTATTATGTGAAACCAAGCTGAAGGACAGGAATCTCAAAGTGTCTGAGCAATCAAAGGTCTTGAGTAAAACTCCATACAGCCTTATCCAGGACTGTGCAGGTATGTCTCTTGCAAGATCAGCTGTGTGTACAACCACACACATACACATATATATGTATATATATGTATAATTATTTATATATATAATGCATGCTTATACGTATACCCATAATTACATATGCAGAGATAAATAACCCAGAAGAAAAGGAACTTCCAGGGCACATTTAAAAACAGAAGCTCTTGCATAGACACAAAATTGCTTTTCAAAGTATTCACTTTTTTCCATATTTCTACTATACCTTTGTCTATCAAGTTTTATCTTTGTATGAAATTTGAAACTCTGATCTTGATGATACACATGATAAAATACACTGCCAGAGATCATAGAATATTGACAATATTGTCAGCCTTGGCAGAAGATGAGAGTCAGACTCCCCTCCACACAAACATAAGGCTGGGTGAAAAATCAATCTGAGAGATTGACCTGATTTCTGATTTTTTACTTGTTATCAGTCACATTTCCAAGCTGTTCTCTCCAGACCATGAAGGGCCAGAAACTTCTTTTTTATTGCTTAATGAAAGCTGAAAACTTGTAATTTCACATGACTTCAGAAGCAGTGGCTCAAAGAGAAATAACAAATATTGTCACAGTCACAATAAACCATACAATTGGTCACAGTTTCAAGATTTCAAGGGTTGAAGTGCTACCTTCAGAAGCAAGTCATGCAGACAGACTTTTAAGCAAGGCAAGAGATGTAAAAAAAAAACCTGGAAAATAATTTTTTCATTGGAGAAAAGAGAGAATACTGCAATTCTATAACGAACTTCAATACTGCATGGATATTTTATAAACTTTTCTGCAGGGAATGCAGCAATCACAATTTATTTTTAAATTCACCTGCTTTTACCCAATACATGTAGAAATATTTTCAGGTAGGAGATTTCTCTTGGAGGAAGTAATGCATCTGATATCCCATGCTCTCCCATGGAATCAGATGTATTTCCTGGTTCTTGATTGCATTTGCTACTGTATTGCAACATTTTATGATTAAGTCAGTAAACTTTACAATATTCAAACTGCTGTTCTGATTAGAGGGTTTAAATTTTGCAGAGAGTAGGGGGGTTAATTTCAAAAGCACTTGGATTAATTTTTCTTCCACTGTAATATATGACTGATTCAGAAAAGTAACAGCAATACCAGGTATTTAGAACTAAAAAAAATTAAACCACTACTATTTGGCCTCTAGTTTTTTTCCAGCCTACTGATTTCTTGAACTTTTAAAAATTTCCTCTCATAAAGTGGCAATCTGGAAAAAGATTTGCAATATGAAAACAGAAAGTGCCATTCCCATAATTATGCAATGCAGAATTTACAAAAAATGTCAATACTTCTAAAAGATCAGCAGCCACTTCTGTTTACAAAACTGACTTTTAGGGTAAAGACTGCTTCTGAAAAAGTACCATGTTTCCCTCACAGTCTATTTTAATATTGAAGGCAGAATTTACAATATTAAAAGGAAGTGAAACAATAACAAGCTAGGCATGTAAAGACTCCCCTTCCAAACTGCTATCTAGAGAATGAGTCATATGTTCATTTACAGCTAAGCTTGGATTAATCAGTGGATCTGAAAGCAGAAAAATAAAACCACAGCTAATGTTCAAAGATTGACTTCTCATCTCAGAGAAAAGGTAAAAGAATTTCACTATATATCTCTCACTGTTTGCTCTGTTAAGCAAAATGAATTATGATGATGAAATTTTAGAAAACATGAAATACCTAATTACTAAGAAGTTTTTGCTAAAACCTATTTTATGATTATATAAAGGCCCTGTTTCCCAAAGTGCACCAATGACTTTACATTCTTTTACATAGGAAATAATGCATTCAAACACCTGTTCTGCAGACTGCCATTTCAGGGACAACAAAAGACCAAAAACCATTCAATAAAGAATTTCAGACCCATTCAATTCTCCACAGTCTGTGCCAGGTCTGGCCAAAAAAGGCAAGAGGTGTTTGAAACATATTGATCTCAACCCTATGAGAATCATAGAATCATTGAATGGTTTGGGTTGGAAAGGACTTTAAAGATCATCTTGTTTCAACCTCCTGCCATGGGCAGGGCATCTTCCACTGGACCAGGCTGCTCATAGCTGCATCCAGCCTGGCCTTGGACACTTTCAGGGTTGGAGCATCCACAACTTCTCTGGACAGCCTGATCTAGTGTCTCACCACCCTCACAGTCAAGAATTCCTTCCTAATAGAATCTAAAATATTTCCTGTATTTCAGTGAACAGAAATGAAGTTAAACAAAATAAATGCTGAACCCCAAAAATTTCAAACTTGAAAGAAAATACTCAGTTGCTTTTGCCTAGGGATTGGGTAACTCATTTAATTAAAAACTCATAGCATGAGAAGAGCTTGATCTAAATATGATGTTGCATATTTGCACAAGAATTTACTTTTTGTAGTATTAAGATATTTTCCCTTTCTTCATTATCCTTTGACAAAATGACACCAGGCAGCATTTCCCAGGCAGTGCAGGTGAGGTTATTTGCCATTTGCCAAACCCACTTGCACAAACTGCTCCCAGGGTTTCTTGTTTTCACCAGATGGTGTTAGGGTGGGATGGGTGGCGGGCACCAAACCTGACTATTTCTGTACTGATCCTTTCTGAAAGACTTGCTGACAGCAACATGTGAAAAGCAGAGCTGTGAAGTCGTGCCTCCTGTGCGTGAACTGGGTTTTTCACAGCATCAGTCAACTGTCTGGAAAAGATAGCCATCCCCCGTATGCTCCCCGTCTCCTTCCCTGAGCCCCTTCCAAACACTTCAAAACAAGTCCTGACACCAGCCAACATTTTTTTGGAGAATATATTATCACGCCAAGAAATCTCGATTCTTTGGGCTTTGTGTTACATTTCAAAACAATATACAGCAACACTGGTCCTGGGACAGTGAGCAGTGCCTGCATTCTTTCACTTACAACAGACTTGATACACAAAGATTTATCACAGATTTTGTTTCAAGGAGACCCAACAGAAAACACAACTGGCTTGTCAACACAGCAATGGACTTGCTGTGCAATTTTTGGGAGGACTGTAAACAGAAGGTGACATAAGATAGAAACTTGATTTTAACTGAAATTATTCAGGACAAGCAAAAGTAAGCTCTTCATGATGCATCATGCCATCATCCTAGATTAACTTTTAGCTAAAAAGAAGGCTTACTGGTAGTCTGAGTGATTTTGAGCCATTTCATTATGAGAGTCTCCTTAAGTAGAAGGCATTCCTTCATCACACTTTCAGAAGGCAAACTACTGAGTGCCTTTGGGCAAGTCTGAAGAAAGGACACTGTTCAGTCTTGCCAAACAGTTTTCTTGGAGAGCAGATATTCTCAGAAAAATATTTGGTCCAACTATGATCTAACATATTTAAATCTTTAATAGCATACAATGCCTATGTATCTTGATATTTTTCATAATAATGACCTTAAATATCAAGCAGATGCTTATTAATTTCTTTTCTCTCTTTTTTTTTTTTGGTCTTCTCCTCTACACTGCAATTCAGTTCATCTGTTTTCAAGCTACAGTTAGGCTGAAAACACACAAAGAAAAACCTGCATGCACTTGCTCGATACTATTTTGCAGTTAAGGTTAAAAACAATGAGAGGTCTTTCATTGTATGCACAACACCTTCACTTGGACTGAACATGTCAGACTGCCTTCAAGCACTGCCTGTGAATGCCAGGAAAGCTGTAACGTCGAGATTGCAGTTTTTGGGAAAGCTGCAGTACATTTGGCTTATCTGGATATGAACATGTATCAGCCAAAAAGTGTTCTTTAAGTTTTTTGAAAGAAAAAGCTTGCAGAAAGAGGAGGTGAAAGTTAGGTACCCAACCACTTTATTTTTGCATCTAGAAATGACCCAGCATTAAAAAAGATGGATCACTCCCACATTCCACTTCATGGAATAGCACCCACAGACTGCCAGCATTTGCAGGCTTAGGCTTCTTAATCAGAAACTTCCATCTGACTGTGAGAGCCAAATGCTGGTGGTTCAGGAAACGAGTTCCTGGTCTGCCAGTCTAAGGAATGACAAGGTTTAATCATATAATTTTATCTAACATTCAATGTATTCTGTCCACCTCTCCTTAGGAAACAAACTAGTTCCAGTGAGTCTCACAATCTGTTGTTTTAGTGTCAGTCCCACGAATTTCAGTAAAGGAAAGCATGAAATCCTGCCTGCAGGGAGGAATAACCCCAGTCACCATGCCACAATTCAGGCAAATGTCAGCAAAGCAGCCTTGCAAAAATGGCCCGAGCCAGCATCAGACCCTTGCAGTGAAGGTGGCCAGCAGCCTCCCAGGCTGCACAGGGCAGCACTGCCAGCAGGGCAAGGAGCTCATCCTTCCCTTTGCTCAGCATCAGTGACACACTGAGGTCAGGATGCTGTGTCCAGTGCTGGGCTCCTCAGTCCAAGAGAGACAGGGACTTTGTGGAGCAAGTCCAGCAAAAGGCTACAAAGATGATGGACTGGAGCTTCTGTCATACGAGGAGAGACTGAGAGCTGTGCCTGTTCAGCCTGGGGGAAGAGAAGGCTTGGGGGAACAGGTGCCTGTGTGTGAACATCTGATGGAAAAAGGAAAGAAGATGGAGCCAGGCTCCTTTAGGCAGCACCCAGTGACAGGCCAAAAGGCAGTGGGCTTGAATCTGACAGAGGAGAAATTCTATTTAGACATAAGAGACCTTTTCACTGTGCTGGTAATCAAACATTGGAACAGATTGTCTGAAATGGTTATGGAGTCTGTATGCTTGGAAAGATTTAATACCTGAATGGGCATAGTCCTGAGTACTCTGCTCTAGTTAACCATGCTTTGTGCAGGGGGCTTGGACTACACAATCTCAAGAGATCCCTTCCCACCTCAGCTAGTCTCGTTTGCAACTGGTTTTTCCGACAATGCAAATTAGTTTATGATTTGTAGCTGTACTTTACTCAAAAGCCTCTAATTTTCTAAGTAAAACAGTGTGATACTTTAGGACTAAAGCAGAAATGCATTAAATGCAAACTCAAACTGTAAAGTACCCTATGGTGTGCTTACGGCTGCATAGTTTCCCCAAGTCCTTATTCTTTGCATATCATCCTCCAGCTTCATCATCGAGGGCATGTAGTCATCCAATATACAACATCTTGTCCTCAACCTAAGATCTGAAGCTGCATAGAAATGTCTTCAAATAAAATTCAGAAGGAGAACTTACAAACCCTATGAGACCCATGGGAGGCTTAGGACGAGACCCGAGACAAAGCAGGCCAAGAGTCAGCGCGCAGATGTGGAAGACAGTGAGTGGAACTACAACCCAGTCTCTGCAAAAGCTGTGCATACAAATTTGTTTCAGTCCTTGTTTCAGTCCTTATCACACAAATGTTACAGTTAAGTGCTTCTTCTTGTGCTTGTTATGTAGCTCCTTACTTTTCTGCAGCACTATTTCAGCGCATCACTCCATGACCACCGAGTTTTGAAACATCTGCAGTTGTGAATATCAATGAAATCCCACCTTGGCCAGTGCATTGAAACATCTCTTCTACAGCAGAATTGTGCTTTGACTTAAATTCTGAGTGAATGCTCAATAAATATTTTTTTTTCATCCATGCCTTATTAATGTTCTGGAAAAAGCATCTTTCATGTCCAAATCCTTTTTTCTAATTCACTTTCTTTCAAATGCAAGCAAATAATTTTGCATGTTTAATATAAACTCTCAAAAATGCAGATCTTTACAATAGCACTAAAAGCGACTTCAGATTAAGTCCTTTCCAAACTGAACTCCCATTTAGAAATTTGTCTTTATATTAAATGATACTTAAACAGTAAATTGACTAAATTCCTACTGATTCAGTATTCAACTATCAGCTGAAAAACTAACTTTAAAAAACTAATGTTAGTCCTGGTATTTGTGGTTAAAATAAAAACTTTTACTCTACAAATGTAATGAATGTGGCTAAACAGCTGCTACAGCCACTGCTGGAGGAAAAATAAGCAATTTAATAAGGAGAAAAATGATAATTATCCAGCATCCTGATTCATTTTAAGATATGACATCTTCAAGCAACAGAACACCCATACTTCCTTTAATTGATAACTGAAAACGTTTCCTTGGGCTAACTAAATATCTAGTTGACTGAATTTTCATTAAAAAAAAATGGTGATATGATCCCCTGGGGAGAATGTTCTTCAATTATAAACAGCCATGTTTCATTTTATGTTCTTCTCTCATAACTTCTTGAGAAGCCCACATTAGGCTCATGCCATAAATCTCTTCAGAAGCAGGCAGTATTTAGTATCATTCCTACTTTTTCCATCAAGAATAAATAAGAAGCCATTCTCCACATCTGGACAGCATCACATGCTATGTATTACCAACACTACTAAAGCTCAAATCTACCCTTAACAATTTTCCTTTATAAAGGGCATCAGCCACATTTCATACTTCACAGTGAACGTATTTTTTCTGCACCTTCTAAAAACCTGGTAGAGGAAATGCTCTCAGGAGATGACCTCCCATTTTGCCATTGGCATAGGAAAGAGAAAGCAGGGCCAAAAGGAGATTTCTGGCAAATTATGGTAATTGTTTTTGTTCCTGTCTCATTCCTCAAGGGTTTTTTTCTGGGTGTAGAAGGAAGGTAGAAGGAATTAAGCCGAATGATCTCTCTCTGCCTCATTTTACCTGTGTGCTGTTCTGTCAGTTCTTCCTACTGATGCCTCCCTTCTTAAATTCTTTTTTAGTTGTGCAGCTCTCTTAGTGACAGCATTTGGTGTCAGCTCTATAAGTGCAGATCCTGCTGATCTATTTATCCATATGCTGTCAACACTGAAATTTATCCTTCACTCTCTGACCACATCATGCATTTTCTGCCTGCCACCTGCTCCTCTTCCACTCCTATTGCCCAGTGATTTTCTTCTGCACTCCAAATGTTGCTGTGTGGGCCATGATCTTTATATACCTCTGACAGCTCTGCCCTTATAGGCTCAGCACCTCAGCCTACCTCTGCCTTTCCCACAGGGAGATGCCCTTCTGACCTAGGCAAAACGTGCCTAGAAGAGATGTTTCAACTTGAACACACTAATTTTATCCTGGCTTGCTTGCCCCCCCATGTTAGAAACTCATGGTCTGAATGGAGAGAGCACCTACTGCTGCCCAGGGCTTTTTTTAGCATTAGCCATCACTCCTGTTGATCAATACCATTTAATAATAGCCAGGAGATGGTAACTGCAATTTCTCTGGCTGCTGCTTCTGAATAGGTCTCTGGGTGGAGCAACTCCATGCTCAGGGTACAACTCTTCTTTCCCAGTTCTCTTTCACCTGATTCCCCTCAAGCTGCAGACCCACTTCAGCGGCCATCTACTGATTTGTCAGTCACTGAGGCTGAGAGCCCCTGGACTGGTGCTGCAAACACCTTTGCAGCTGCACCTGCTGTGCAGCAGGTAACCCTACTATAGAAGGAAAGCACAGCTGACACCTACGTGGCATTTCTGCACTGTGGGGAGAACTGGAAGCAGAGCAGAAAGAGGCAATATGGACCAGTTCAGAAGAGGGACAAGAAATGGAAAGGTGAAGAAAGCAAAGCAGGAGGAAAATTTATCATGTTATCTATCATAACAAAAATTTTGCTGATTTGTTCTAGAAACCTTTGAACAATGGACTTTGGGAGAAAAGCCAAGCATTAAATTAGTACTATTCTTTGTGTTGATCTAGGACTCAGATGAACTGTACCGTGGCTCAGTTTATAACATAGGGCAGAAACATGGTATAAAATGCACCTGGGCCACACTTATCCTGTGTTCAGTTTTGGTCCCCTTTACTACAAGAAAGACATGGATGGGTGGAGCTTGTCCGGAGGAGAACAACGGAGCTGGTGAGGGGGCTGGAGTGCAAGCTTTACGTGGAGCAGCTGCGTGAGCTGGGGGTGTTTAGCCTGGAGAAAGAAGGCTCAGGGGGGACCTTATCTCTCTCTAAAACCACCTGAATGGAGGCTGTAGCCAGGTGGGGGTCAGTCTCTTCCAAATAACTAGCGATGGGACAAGAGGAAACAGTCTCAAGTGTCAACAGGGGAGCTTTAGACTGGATATTAGGAAAAGTTTCTTCACAGAAAGGGCTCTCAAGCATTGGAACAGGCTTTACAGGGCAGTGGTGGAGTGACCAGGTGTTTGAAGATGTGTGGATGTGGGACTTAGGGACATGGTTTAGTGGTGGACTGGGCAGCGCTGAGTTAAGGGTAGAACTTGACAAAAAAATTTTTTTCCAACCTAAACAATCCTATGATTCTATAATTATTCCCCATCTGATGACCAACCTGAGGGGCCCATGGAGTGTCCTGTGATGCTCTGCTACTTGGGCTTTCTCCATATGTAAACTGAAGTTTTTGAGACTACTGGAAGAAGGAAATGAGAGCCTTCCACCACTGAGGAGCTGAGAAGTAGCTATACCCAAGTGCTGAAAGCAGCACCAGATCCCACAGTATAGATGCAGTATGGATACCACCAACATTATTAGTGAGCAGAGAGGGCCATATCAATGGATCACACAGCAGTAAAATAAGCCAAACAGTGATTTACAGACAACCCCTGTTTACTTCAAGCTGCTTGTGGAATTTTCAAATGTGCTTTTTGGCATGGGCTTGATTTTAAAAACTCAGCTGAAATAAACCCAGTAATATTTGCAAATCATATATGCAAACCATAAACCCATTTAAAAATCTAACAGTAGTCTTTGTTCTTCCCATACTCTTTGATATTCAGATGCTTTAATCTCTGCTATGAAGCCTCCTAGGACATGCCCCTACAGATTTACTTCCAATACCATGAACAGTTATTTACTGACCATTTCCAGGCCACTATTCAATCCCCTTAGGAAAGATTTCATTTAGCCAACAGCAGCATTCCACAGAGCAGAACAGCCAAGAGGTCAGTGGCTACCTTCCTTTCTTCCACAACAGACAGCAAGAGACATTTCTGGTGTGTAGCTCATCTCATTCCATCTGGAGGTAGACATTTAAACTAGGCAAGATGCAGGTCACATCATTGGGTCTACAGTTAGGAGAGAAGAGCTCAAACTTATTCTTTATCAAATCCAAGCTCCAATATCCTTCCCTGTGCCTTGGCCAAGTAGTCCCTGGGGGTAAGAGCTTCAGAAACCATTTACTAGAAAATACAGGGCGTGCAGGAAGAATTTAGGCTGTCTCAGTCTGGGCTTTTCAAGGGTAACGCATCACTAACCACGTAACACAAAACTGTAAAAAAACCCAATCTCTTCATCAAGTTTTTGTCAGAAATGTAGTGTCACTGTTGCAACCATTACAGTCACCTTTGCTTGTAATAGAAAAAAGAAGTTATTTTTACAAGATCCTGGAATTACCAAATACCCTCCAGTCATCCATTTTGCGTCAACCAACCACATAGACACTGATTAAGGAAAAAAAAAGGGACAAACTTATGTCTCTGGAACACATGAGCAGATCCTTTAAAACACTTATAATGTGCTTCATTTGACAGAGGCACTGCTGCCACTCAGGCCTGCTTGTTTGGCTACCCTGGCCCATGGCTGCTCATACCTAGAACCCCATGGAGTATTCAGAAAATCTGCTGCTGGCACAGGGGAGCATGGAACTGCCTGCCCTCACCCTCCCTGCTCTAACAGGATCTATCACAGTCAGATCATGCTGAATATATCTTCTCCAAAGGTTTTTCTGAGTGTGGGAAAGGAAGCTTTTAGTTCTGGACATTGCCATTAATTCATATGCAGAAGGTAACTATTTTTGTTATTAATCTTTTGCACCTGTGCCCAGCACGTTGGATGGGTGAATTTTAAATGAATTACATTTTGCATACTCACTCCTTTTGTGATTTTATTATGCAAATACTGCTCATCTTTTCACCTCTGAAACCATTCACATGCCATGATTTCAAAGTCAGACTAATTTATAAATACGCTGAGAAAGGCAGATCTTTTTTAAGGACTCAATACAATAAGAACTGATTTCTGTTACCTTGTAATCTGGAGAGTAAATGGGAGAGCCCATTGTTTTCGTGTGGTTTTCATGTGGTTTTTCTCTTCCAGAAAATAGAAGTTTAATTGTAATTTTTATCTATGGTTATATTCTATTCTCCCCAGATTTTTGCAGGTCATCTTAAATCCTGGCTGTTCAACTGGCTGTGGGTATTTTATGATTTTCTGAGATGCACACTGCAATTCTGAAAGCAAAAACCACAATCATTTCTTGAGGTGGTTGGAGATGGATGAATTCCCAAGGTAAGGGGGGGCCAGGCGGGGGAGCAGGAGAGGAGGACAATGCAGAGGACAGCAAGAGGGAGAGCTGGCAGCTTTCTGAACATTTGGATTGCTCTCCAGAGGTTGCCCTGGAAATCAGCAGAGTTTGCAGCAGGATGTATTGAAAAGATATTGAGCACATAATCCTCAGCTCCTTCATAAATGCTGATCCACAGCTGGGCCACATCAGCTGCTGCAGAGCAGGAGCAGTAGGAACAGATGTCACCAGTACAGAAATATGTTGGCTTGGTTAAGAGGCAGACATAGACTGGTCCCACACGTCACGCTCATTTCTGACTCCCTGTGAGGTTTGAGTGCAGAGGGACTCCCTTCAGCACTCATTTTATCTATGGGTTCAAACAGCAGAACCAGGTTTCTCAACATCTGGGAGCCTATTGCCCAACTGCAGGCATTTATTAAAGGCTTTTGATATATGCATACTGCTTATTTATCACTCAAAGCAAGGGTCAGTCATTCTTGGATAGAAAATTATGAATATTGCTCAAAGCTTTCTTGACCTTAGTCTCAAGATTACATTAGTCAGCTGTCTTGGTCGACTGAACACAGTTCTGCTCTAGTGGAATTGGTCCAGTTCCAACTCTAGAAACTCTTGGAGGATGTTTAACTATTTTATTGGTTTAATGTACTTTTTGAGCCTCTCTTCTCAGCCTAACTTGGAGAGTCAATAGTCAAAATTTCTGGTTAGAAGTACTTTCTTCGTTATTGTCTTCAGTTAATACTTTAGCTTATTTTCTCTAATGAGTGCCCTGTCACTTCTGTATTATTGGTGCATCCAAACCAACCAGTAACTACCAATCCCAAAGAAACCCACTCTAATGATGAATCCAATAGATCAGATAGATACAGAAATAATTCAAAGGAATCATTAGCAATCTTAGCTTGTACAGAAAAAACTTTAAAAAGAAACAATAATAAGAAAGTGTATTTGATCTGTTCACATTTAGCATCAATTACAGAAATAACGTAAAGTTGACAGATTTCAAATTTTAATTACCCTTAAATTTGCATAGTGGTTTACTAAACGCCTCTTTGTTTAAGTCTGTTTAATATAGTATTTAATTAAATCTCATTCTAGGTCAAAGTAATTTAATTAAAAAAACTTATTGCCTGTAGCTCCTTCATAAATAGCATTGAGCACACCTTGTGCTTAGAAGCTCATATGATCATGAACAAAGTTGCTTCTTTGCTCAGGAACAAGCTGATTACTTATAAACTTCAATTACTGGAAATGGGGAAACAGGGAAATGCTTTGCCACTGGTAAATCTTGATGCAAAATACAGCTGTCCCATAGGATAGCTCTTCTCTACAGAGTGGCTGTTGTGGTTTAAGTGGGATACCACACGAAAGCCCAGCACACATATCCTTCTCTGAGAAGGAGTGAAGGGATACAGTATTTTAAATTATACTCCAAAGGATTTTACTATAAAACACTGAAAAAATCCCAAACACATACACCCCTCTTCTCCAGGGTGCACCTAACATGAAGCTTGTAGCATTACGATGTCTTTAGATAACTGTACCTGGATCAAAGGATGTAAAATCTGATGAACAACAATCCGGTCATCATTTAACAGTTCAAACAGTGCTCTGCCAAGGACCTGGGCAATCTTGTGCAGATTAAAAACATATTTAAATCTTGGCAGTATTTCCCTCTTAGCCTTACAATATTTTTCATTTCCAAATGGAGATTTGTCCAAGCTTATGGCTATCTTGAGAAACAGGGTCCATCAACTGTGTGTCGTAGCACTTCACATATTCTCCTGGTCCTGCTTTCCCTCCATTCAAAATGCTGCCATGGAGACTAATTTCTGTTTCCTTGCTTTGATAATAATGGATTCAGATTTGCAACAGCAGACTCAGAAATGTCTGAAGACTCTCATGGTCCCTCTGAGTGGAACCTATCTTTACCCATAATTTCTTATTTGTTACCAAGCTATTGATCCTAACTCTGATAGAGATACCTGCCTCTGTTACCCAGTTAAAGAAATCTCAATCAGACAATCAGACTTTCTCCCAAGAGGCTCCTGCTTCTGGGCAAAGTTTGTTCGTAACACCTGTGAGGCCACAACTTACTGTCTTCTTGAAAAATCTTGGAAGAAATCTAGAGATTTCCCTTTAGCATGATGTCTACAAAAAACCTGACAGATTTGTTGGGATCATGACTTACTTTAAGAGAGAGCTACTGTCTTTTTCTTCTCCCATATCTATTTGTTGCATTTATCTGCTGATTTCTGACATAGTCAGCATGTAATCTTTTGCAGTCTTTGCAGTACATACCCATAAAGCACTGAGTGCAGCGGGGAGGGCCCACAAGGAAGGCTTCTAAAATGCTGTCATAATATAAATAAGCACAAAGAAATAACAACAGCATGTGAAAAGGATTCATTTTACCCTCTGCTTTCATCAGTGAGAAAAAGAGGACTCTAATATCCAGACAAAATAACCACTGCATATTGCACATGTATCAGTTAATGTGCAAAGGCTTTCACAGGATGCCTGATTACCTTCCCTTACAGGGAATCAGCTGCATTATCTGCAGAGGAGTTTCACACCTCATGATGACACCATCAGAGACAGTCCAAGCTGAAGCACAGTTAGGTACCTTCACATCTGATTTGCTGCATTCTCAGCTCCTTCACTTTAGCTCTCTCCACTGGGGGTGGGGACACGGGCGTTCCAAAAGGTCACTCAGCTCCACATCTGGATTCATGCTCTTCAGTTCAAGATTGTTTGGACACATAAATCAAGGATATTTTCATGAGTGGCATGCACTGTCACCCAAACCATCTCTCTTCTCTATTTATCCTATTCTAAAACTACCTAAAATACATGAAAGAAGGGAAAATCAGCAGAGTAGGAAGTTTTGAAGAAGCATGGTTGCTGCTTGATTTTCAGAGGTATGAAGCCTCCAGAAGCTCTTTGCATGCCTCGACCCTCTCAAAATAAACCTTGAAGTATTTAACACTGATCTTTTGACACCTGTGGGTGCCTTGGGAAAACCAGGCTACCCCAGGAAATGTGTACAAAAGCAGTCACTATCTTTTGTAGGCTATGTGACCATGTGCAGCTGCTTATTTAAAGCAAGCTTTGAACTGTGAATGAGATGCAGAGATAGAAAACCTTGCAATACTGTGGCAAATTATGTAAATAAAACACACAAGGAAGCACCCTCAAAGAGTGATCTTGTGTTCTCTCTAACTTTCCATGGGTGTGGATTCTCACTAAACAAACATCATTCATCTTGTGCTGTTATTTGGAGAGAGAACCCAGTGGGAACTCTGCTTCTCTGAACCAAATCCTAGATCTTTTTAGCTTAAAACTTCCATCACCCACATCCCTGGACATTCCTACTTTCACCTGCAAAAATTAACCCTTATTTCTGCTGCATCTTTCCAGATCCCAAGGCAATTGGTTACTAGGCAACCACTCCTTATGTTCCCTGGGCTTGCTTTTAATTGAAGCCTGTGCTAAATAACATCACAAAAGAAGAAAGGCACTTTTTAACAGTGAATAGCCATTACTAAAGTCATGGGGGAGAGCTCTGGTATGAGGGGGATGGGTCCAGG
Organism: Haemorhous mexicanus; assembly: GCF_027477595.1. Classification (NCBI taxonomy): domain Eukaryota; kingdom Metazoa; phylum Chordata; class Aves; order Passeriformes; family Fringillidae; genus Haemorhous; species Haemorhous mexicanus. Next base: position 144,305,365 of record NC_082341.1, read on the forward strand.
AAAGCAGCCCCCTCCCTAAATATACAAAGAATGAACTTTGGCCTATTTGTCTTCCAAGCACAAAAAGAGGCCCACATGAAGGTGAGGTCTGTGATGTCTGGTGACCTGTCCCAGGGTTATCTCATCACTCCTTCTGCCCACTTGCCCATTTCTCATCCACACCACCTGACAGAGCTATGTGTGGATGGAGGGAACCACTGAACTGCCCGTCCTTCCTCTGGGAAGAGACCCACACCTGTTCCACCATAGACAGAACCTGCAGCTGATCCACCCTGTCTGCCTCTGGAACAACAGGGTACTGTGGACCCTAGGGAAGCAAACTGAACTGACAGTGCTGCTGGTTACAGGGGTAAGCAACTCCACCACTGGAGTCTGGATCAGTTTGACAGCAAGTATTTTGGCACAGATTTTCAAAGAAGGCCAACTCCAGCATGCACCATTCCCACACAAATACGCTGCACATGCAGCAGGGTGGTCTGGAAAGAGAGCTGGAATTTTTGCAGCTATTCCTGCAAGCTCAAATACAAAAGGTGCTATCTTTCAAAAAGGACAGGTCTTTCTGCTTTTGGCAGTACTGTCTCTCAGAGGAAGCTGGGAACATGGACCAGAAACCCCAAATGGAACATGAACAAGCCTTTGTGCATGCAGGAGGTGAGAACACACTTGCATGATGCAAAGCTTGCTAATGATGAATGTTTCAATACACAATCCCCTAATGCTTTAGTAGCCATTAGTCTTTACAGTGGCTATTTTCTGCCTGGATCAACTCATTAAATTAGTTCTCCACATTGCTGTATGAGTTGCAAAAGAGGAGTTAGAAACCTGCCAGAAGCTTGGATGGACAAGCTGCAGCAGTGTCCACCAGATGACATTAAACTGCTACAGAAACATCTCAAAAATGGAACCAATCTACTAAATATTCCCATTGTTATGTTAGATGGAAAGTTGTGATGGGGATTTGCTGCCACCATAAACATGTCTACAGCAGAAGGGGCACAGCACTTGAAAGCAGATGCTGACTAGACCTGCTCCAAGCCTGGCTTCACAGATGAATTTATGTAACATTCACAGCAAAGAAAACAAAAAATAAACCTATTACTTTCCTATTTAATGCATGGAGAACTAATTATGCAATTGACTTTTAGGAAGAGTGTTTAACCAGAGAAACGACTGACCTAAGTAATGGGCAAAGGAGTAGTGGTACCAAACACTTTCATAAATTGAGAGCTGTGGAGCAAGCTCTCCTCTTCTAAAGAGGCTCTCCCTGGCTTCTCCATAAACTCTTCACTCCCTGGAAGCCAAATTCTTGTCCAAGCAACTTCAGCCAGGTTGAAGAGATAGATCTCACAGGCTGGCTTCATCGCACAAAACTGAAAACATTTAAATAAATTACTTCATAAATTTAGAACCTGATTACTTTATATGTACTGGAGGAATAATAATGCCTCAAATGTGAACTGCCCTCAGGAAGCCCATCTGAATCAGTGGATTAAAAGACATTTATTGACTCCCAACTCCAGATGTAAACTGCAAGTCTGGTGGGAGATGCCCAGACTGTACTATGCCACAGCTGTGCACTTCCAGCACCAAGAAAACAGTTCTCCATTGAGCCTCATTTGCTCCTCTGTTCCAAGAGAGATTTTCCTAAGTGATAAGAATGAAATACTTCACTCAAGATCTTCAAGAACTCAGAACTGGTTTGTGATACCTGAAATAGCACTACTTTTACAGTTCCTTTATACCTCATCCTGACTCGTGACACATATCTTCACGATATCCCCTGACAGACAGCTGATAAGACTTGGTCCAGAAGCTCCCAATGACTAATTGGTAAGACTATATCTTAAAGAGAATGACTTCTTCTAATTTAATTATGTGTTTGACATTTTTATATATGTTTTGTGAGAGGATAAATACATTTTCACCAGGTTTCCACTGATGCCATATGGTGGCTCACAAAAACCGGAACAAAAATAGGTGTAATGAGACTCATAAAATAAAATAACTAACAAACTAAATAAACAAACATAATAAACATATAACAACAACAATAAAATAATAATAATAGTAGTAGTAGTAGTAGTAGTAGTAATGGAACACCTGCTATTAAATTTTGTAATTTGCTAGATGATGTTCAGGAGGCAAAGGTACCACGTTCCTTTCTCCTCTGGTATTTCTAGATGGCCAGAAATGCCTCTGCCCTTGTCAAAGGAACCAGTGGACTTGTGAAGAGAAACAGTCCCAGGAACATTTCAAATATGAATAAATGGTAGAACAGAAACACCTTTCACAAAAACAGATACAAGCCAAACATCCTTAAAAGTGGGAAAAAATATGGGAGATGCTGGCTGATGGACATGGTAATCCAGACTTAGAATCAGGTATTAGTATTAAAGATCAGGATCAGTTTTAAAATTCACAGAGGGATCATCAGGCTTAGTGCAGCAGCAATTGTTGCCTGAAGAGGTCCATCGGGGTTGCTTCACACTCACCAAATATGCAGCCACCTCACTGCCCCACTGAGTACATTTGGAGGGCCAGGAAGAGGGAGAAACTCTAAAATAGGGCATCAACCTCTGCCTTAGTTCCCCTTCCACAGTTCAGCTTGGCAGTGTGACTGAGTGTCCTCTGGAAACTAAAGGGCTGACGCTGGAGACTTCTGCAACTGCAGCAGTCCCTAAAAAATGTAACACAATCCCTACCATCATCTTGTGACACATGCAAACAACAAGACAGCACAGTATATCTTCCATCAGGGTTATCTGAGTATTTACTGGTAGTAGCACGAAGGATGCTGTTGTGTGACTCCAGTTAGAATATGGACACAACAGCTTATTTTTGTCTGCACAGGGACCACTCTCACTTGAGCTGCACTAAAGAGCATCTTGCAGTGAAAATCTGTCTAGAGCACTAGAGAAAAGCCCAGCTGGTATTTCTGTGGGACACATCCACTGCTTTGTTATTGCTAGAGCTATGGCTCAGGAAGATGATGTGGTTTAATTACAGCTGCTGTCAGAACCTGCCTTCCTCTGCCCCTCTTTTCACATGTGAGCGCTGCTGCTTCTCTGACCTGGCTGCAGGACAAGCACAACGACAGCGACTCAGCTGCTTTGGAATGGCTAGATTAAGAGCAGGATGATTATATTTTATTTTTGTTTTAATGGTGAGATTACCCAAGAAAATGGGCCAAAATGGATCTGCAGATCAAAGGAAAGGACTCTGCTGCCACTTATTTCAAGGTAGGCTATTTGAACCTAACCCTGCTGTTATCTTCAGGATAGTAAAATCTGGTATGAGCACTTAGCCTTTCTTCACGTCTTTACACTTCCACTTCCCTCTGGTTCTAACAGATTTGTCAGTAACAACAAGTATTGCATCTCTAACCTCTGGCCATTTCCTAAAGCCTACTGCCTCCACCTAAACCCATCACCCTGCAAGATTCCTCTGTAGGATTCCTGGTTTAGACATTAATGTCTAAAATAATGTCTCCAATAGAAGCAGCAGATGCACAAGGCAGAAATAAAGACATACAGAGCAGGAAAGAGGGAGGACAGCCCTGATTAAGTTTTGCTGTGTTACAGCTTGTTCTTCCAGGAAGGCTTGCTGTCAGCTGTTCCCTAGCACTGTGCATGTGTCTCTTCTGGCTGGAAAACACAGTGTTGTGTGTCAGATGCAGCACAGTTTCTCCTGTCTGTGGCTCACTAATTGCAGACCCACTTCAGGGTCATTCAGCCTCTCTGCCCAACAAGATACTGCATTTCACTTTAATAAAAAAAACCTTCCTAGGCCAGACCCTACAATGAGAGACATGATATACTAATTAAGTTACATCAGCTGTATTTCTTCTTACATCCCATATAAAAGAATGGTGCACATCTCCAAAAAGAAGATGCTTGGTGCTATTTCTCCAAAAGCTCTAATGATACAGACCAAAGTGTAACTAACCAGTGGGGGAAAAGCAAGGGCCCCCCACCTCTTCTGGCCATATGCCCTTAATAGTCCTCTCACAAGGAAAGCACTGTTAGGCTGGAAAATAGGAAATAAAGCATCTTGATTCAGTCTGGTCATAAATGGGAAGAAAATCAGGAATAGATAAATCAGACATTTTCAAAATGGGGGAGAAAAGACAATTTTTGTACTTATTTACAACATGTTCAAAAATCCAGAGGGAACCTGTATAGCTCTTTCTTTAAATTTCCCAAGCTGAAAAGATGTTTATAAGATTTCACTGCCTTGACTATATTTACCTTATTTTATGTTACCACAAAGAGGACTTTGGGCTGATAAAATATCTTTCCAAAGAGCACATTAGTCTCCTTTTGGAATGATGAGTTACCATTACAACTGACAGGTATTTTCTATAATTTCCCATGGGAAAATATCCCCTGACTTCTCTAAAAGCTTTTCAAACCCCACTGCTGCTGCCATTCACAAGGCACAAGCAAAACACCCCACTCCTGCTGTCCATTTCCAAGCACTCTTCAAAAACAAATGACAAATTCCCCAACAAATTGCTACTGAATACAATTTGCCTGCCCTCCTTGATTTTTTTCTAAAGAAGAGTGTTTTGTTCACATTACTCTTCCTGCCAAAACCATATTATCACAGGTTAAAGGGGGAAATTATTTTGTGGGACCCTTTAATTAAAAGAGGGTCACATTTCATTACCTTTTTTCTCTGTGACAGACATTGCTATCCCTCCCCTCCCCTTTCTCCATCCTCCAAAAACCAGTCCAGAACAGGTTGGCATGCTTGTCTTTCACTGAACCTACATCACCACCGAAATTCACTCCTTTTATACACTGTCAGAATGCAGCATTGCAGAATGCAATAAAAAACTGGTTTATTCATTGAGGACTTACCTGGCACTGGCTATCACACTGCTCTTTTTAGTACTGTGCAATAACTACAAATTACAATTTTCTCACCAGTGTGTTTATTTAGCATTAAAAATAATTGCAAGGAGCACAATATCAAAGTCTTGCTTATGTTTTTAACAATTATTTTCTTGTCCCATTAATTGCATCTAAATTGTTCAAATTCTAAAGTGTTGTTAGGAGTAAAAATTACTTAAGAGTATATTTTTCTACACTGTTAACTTTTCTCTGAATTAGAAAACTACTTACTCGTGCCTGCCATGGGTCTAAGTGAGCTGCTATGTTCATTTTCCCTCAGAAGAGAGATAATGTTGTGTGAGCATGTGTTTTTTGAATGATGAGATTCCTTACCTCTGCTTCACTTCTATCTTCACTCCATCTAGCTGACTGAAATATCAATCAGAAGCCCGTACCAGACATACAGTGCCATTTGTCATCAGATATCTTCCTGGGATTTGCTGCCTGGCAGACCACCACAAGATTGTAAGACTTTCTGCAGTAATATCATTTTTTCCTTGAGAGAAAATTTTCTCATCTAAATGTATCCTCTCTTCATTTTGGGGCTGATACACATCTGTGAAGAATCTTGCTTTCCTGGCTTAGAAACTCCTGGATCAGCAGAAGTGTCAGCAACAGTAGGTGTTAAGGGATTCTCTGACAGCATGAGGCATTTGGATGGCACACTCCTAAGCTCATTTCAAAAGAAACTATGGGGGGTTTATTTCCACTGTTATACATCACAAATTTATCACAATTGGAATAAAAACACTTAGCAAAAAAACCTTAAAACATAAGCACCTCCTTGTCAAGAAACCATTATCTAAACAGCCTCTGAGATGTAGCACAAGCACAAAACTACATTCTTTCCTCTGGCAATGCCTTTCAAAGCCAAGAGGTAAAAAAGGCATGATAAAATATAGGGTTCAGAAAAAGATGACCCAAGGTCTATACACTATAATTCAGCATACATGAACTCCAGAATATGGAAACACTGAGGGAAATTAAGATAAATCACCCTAAAGAATGAAGTCACTGTGTAGGAGGTTGTGTCCCTCAAACCAACTAGGGGATGCTTTCATTCAAGCAGAAAGTAGTCATAACTCTCAACATCATAATTCTCCTTAGAGAATTTTATGAGCTCTATCACAGATGCATTGACTTAAAGCATTAGCAGATTTGGCTTATCTTTCCCCTATGTATTTGGATATATATGGTCCTGCCCAGAGACCACTGATTTGAAAGTTGAGCTCAGATTTAACATGGCAATTTGCTCTGTTGCTATAAATCTCTCACCCAAAAATAACTGCAGGAAGGGTGAGGAAAGGAAGGAAGTCCAAAGCAGTCAATGCTATAGAAATATCTCCTGAACTCCAATTTGAACTGAAGTTTAGAAATATTTGAACCCCCAGAAGCTTTGGTCTCCCCATCATCTTTCTCAGGTATCTCAGTGAACCTGCCAGGTTACAGCCAGAGTGCTGCACTGTCTTGATCCTCATGGTAGGAAAGAATTGCCATTACAGGACAACAGAAGCTAAGGCTGTTTAAGAAACAACATTATAAAAGGCATTTTAAGAATCTGAGTTACAAAAGCTGTGGTTCTAGTCTAAAGAATGAGTCCATTAAAGGAAGCATCACTAGATGTTTCCATGTTTATTATGTGCTAGTAACTCTGGGCTGAATGTGTGCAATTTGTGAGTACAAAAACATTTTTCTTCTAACAGCCATCTTAAAAACTCAAGCTGGGATCTGAGAGGTAGGGTGGGCTTTTCATTCTCATACCTCATTACCAGGAAACATCAATTAATATATACTGCTTATGCAGCTGTAAGTAATCCTTATTATTCTGGTTTTTAATCTTGAAACTGGTTAGAAATCAAGAGCCAAAAAATGCAAACCAGACTACAGAGTTTACACAACGATGACCCAGTGCCCATACTCCAAAACTCAGCATACGTGAGCACAAATCGAAAACATCTGACTAAAGCCACAAATGTTGCAAAATTAATAACCCAGATAAATGGTGAAGATTCCACTGTTTAAAGTCAAACCCTCCCTAGACAACTACATGGCTTGTTAGTGTCCTCTGAACTCCTGCCAGTATCTTTTTAGGAAAGAGTGCTTGGGGCACAATGTATTATCCCAGACAAAGTCACAAAAGCAGATAGGAAGGCTATTACCTCCCTATACTATCATGTAGTATCTCTGTCATCACTTCCCTGGTGGCAAGCATACAGTATTCTGAATTTATATTTAACCTATGGCTGAAGCACTAGAAGAGCAGAAGTTTATCAAAAAGGCTTTGAGCAACAACTTGTGTTCTACCCAACATGCTGTAAGCCACCAGCACAGCTTAGATGAACCCAGCTTGGAGCTCCTGCCTCTCCCTGGGATCAAGGCAGGAAACAATTTAAGTCAGTAGCCATTCTCTAATGAAATGAGATTTTCAGAAGACTATCCTCAATTACAATTAGTTCATAATAATTAGCGATGAACAACAACAATAAAAATAGCACTCATTCACTTAAAATTATTTTTAATGCTATAATGACTGGTACATAATTATAGCAGAGAAGGGCTATTTAAAAAAGGGGTAAAAAGAAGATAACTTCAAAAGAAGAGAATTCATTTGCTGCTTATTTGCTTCAGGGTTCTAATTACTCTGGAAACCAGCAACCCTCCTGATACATTTACTGACACGAACACGACTGCAGCTGCAAGGAATGCTGAGCACATCAGTTTTTTAGCACCATTAAAACAGTCCTCTATAAATACCAGATGCATCTATCTTTCTATTTCTCTCCCTTCTCAGCACTTACTAGTGGAGCAGTCGCAGAGCATATCACAAAAATGAAATGTGTAGCTGTGGCAGAACTGGCGCAGCAGAGCAAGTAATTTGTATCAGGCTGTATAAGAGTTTAAGTTTTATTATTAAGTATATGTCACAGATATACTAGCACCAGTTCATCTTCTTTCTCCTTATGGTTCAGATTTATACACTTATTAATAAAATCCAGACGGTCATTTCAACACCCTCATTTAGCAAAATAAGCCAGTCAAATCTGGACAGAGTTGCCTGGACTCCACGTGGCAACGCAGAGAGCCCTGGCAACTTTAATTGTTGCTGTCTAGAGGAAATTTAGTATGCCATCCATCCTGTTCCTAGCTAATAAATCACATCTTCCTCCAGTCTTCAGTGGACAGGTTGGATGAAAAAGGCTGGTAGGTCTCATTAGGGCTCCTGCAAGCCATGCAGAGGTAACAAGGGAGCCACTACTGGGCTTGGCACTGCTCTTGCTTTCACACATATGGACTCTCAGAGAATTGATTTCTCTGATGGGGTTTTGAAAACCCCCCAGAAGAAGATTCTTCCTCAGGAATGGAAGTTAGAGGAACCTTGAGCTGCCATTCTGTTCTGGTTCCAGCACCTAAAGCCTTTGGTTTGGCGCCTCTGTGGCTCATCCTCCACAGAGCAACCCTCAGGTGATACCCCCTACCATTTGCCCTGGTTAGTAGGCAAGCTCTGCAGGACAGCCACTGCCTTCTACCATGCATATGCAGCCATTCTCACCAGGGGGTGGCAAGTATAACAGAAATACAAAATAATAGCTAAAAGAGCTGGAAAATACCTTCAAATGTCAAGTTTTTGTATTCCGTCCCTCTCCCTCACTATTCTAGCCAGCTAGTAAGAAAAACCAACGTTGCAGAGCAGTTTGGAATTTCTTAGATCCAATGTGAACAGCATCAAAGGGAAAAAAAGTGGAAATTTACTCTGTAATAACACATTTCTTAAAACACACAGAAAACAGGGAACCACCAAACCAGCCATTTCCTTAACAGTTCATTCTGTAATGGTCTTTGGGCAGCAACATCAGAAATTAAAATTCTTACATCATACTCCTAATAACTGTATTATTGTAAGATATGGGAGGCTGACAGGAAGCTATACTTACAATACACTATGGGTATCCTGAAGAGTGGCAAGGCAAAGCAGATGAGACACAAGAAGCACACCAGTGTGGGGGGGGAAGGGCATTTCAATCCTTAATATCTCCATAAGAGATCTGGATGATGTGATAATTGTGCCCCAATGAAGTTTGTTGATGATACAAACTGAGTGGGAAGTGCACACTCTGAAAGGGAGAGCCAGCCTGCAGGAAGACTGGAGAGGCTGGAAGAGTAGGCTAGCAAGAACCTTATAAAGTTAAACCAGGACAGGTCTGTCTGGGGAGCAGCTCTGTGGAAAGGGACTTGGGGGTCCTGGTGGACAATAAGCTCAAGATGAGTGAACAGTGTGCTGCTATAGCAAAGAAAGCCCACAGAATTCTGGCCTGCATCAACACATGCATCCCCAGGAGAGATGAAGAAGTCACTATCCTGCCCGGCTCAGTGCTTTTCAGGCCACTGAAACTTTCAAACCTGGAATACTGGTTTCACTTTTAGTCCCTGCTATACAAAAGAGATGTGGACAGGCTGGAGAGGGTCCAGAGAAGGGCCACGAAAAAGGAAAGGTTGAGATAAGTGTTTGTTCAGCCTTGAGATAAGAAGGCTTAGGGGAAACCTTAATATTGTGTCTCAGTATTTAAAGGATGGCTATAAAGAAAATGGAGACTACCTTTTTACAAGGAGTCACAGGGAAAACAGGAAAGGTAATGGCTACATGTTACTCCTGGGGACATTCCAACTGGACACAAGAGGAAAATATTTCACAATCAGAACAATCAGCTGTTGGAATAATCTCCCCAGGGAAATGGTGAATTTTACAGCATCAGACACATTTAAGACTCAGCTGAGCAGGCTGCTGGGTCATTTTGTCTAGACCATGCTTTTGCCAAGGAAGGTTAGACCAGATGATCCTTGAGGTCTCTTCCAACCTGTCATTCTGGATTCCTGTTTTTTCCTGTCATTATAGTGCATATCTGTAATTTATAGAAATATATTGCTTGTCCAATTAATGTGAAAACATATTTATCTATTAATAATGGAACTATTCCCCTACTCCTTATGTCAAGTGCATTCCCACTGCAAAACAGAGAGTTTGTGCTCTAGAGTTTCATGTACGGTAGAGTGATGCAAATCTAAATGAGCTGGCTCAAGAAAAGGAGCTACAATGGCAGAGCACAAAGCTTTCCCTCCTGCAGGTAGCCTCCTCCAAGCTGCCTGGCTGGGTAATCTTTCTTCCTGACATACTGCAGAAGGTAGTACAGACATACCCAAAGACAAGACAAACAGCAGATGCAGAGACACAAGAAAACAGTGAGCCACAGGTTGGCAAGGCAGCAGGTAGTCAGCACTCTCCAGTAGCTCAAATGCTGGCAAACTTTCAGCCAGCAAGACACAGTCATCAGGTAGGGTCTGAGGAGATTGGGGTGACTTTTGGGTAGGGAGTTCTTCCCAAGGAACAGCATAGGTGATATCATCATTCAGACATGGCTGGGGGGAGGTGGAATTGTAGCAATGAGGAATGATCTCACTAATCCATAGGGAGAGAGGGAGGGAGGGAGCCCAAGAAGGCCTGGAATAGAAGAGAAGCATCTTGTGTTTAATATGTAAGAGTGAGGTGTGAAAATGATTCCCAATGGCTCTGGGGGGCAGTTTCCCAAGGATTACAGAAGTTCACTTTGCTTGTGCTGACAGGCATCACAGAAGCAGGTTCATAAAAAGTGTAACACTGGCCTCAAAATATTTGAAGTTTTCACTTATTTCAGTTACATGGCTAACAGGAGGAAAAGACTGTATCATATCTTTGTTAACGACCTCATTAATGACAAGAGAACGAGACTCAGTGCTGCAGATCCTAATTACTGGCTAATGCTTAAAATAGCAAATAGTACCTATTTCTTGAGCAGTCAGATACATTAAGCATAAATCAACCTTACTTCTCTCTCACAATTCCGAGAGGATATTCAGCTTTCAAAGGGGAAAAGAGGTAAAAAGAAAGCTACCTGCAGTCTCATACTAGTGTTAGTTGTGCAAAAGACTCAGCTTCATGTTTTCCAAAACTGCTATTTTTGTACTTGCTTGGAAAAAGCGCAGTTTAACAAAACTTCACCATCAGCGATCCTCACAAAATGTTTGGCGTGTATTTGCCAGCTTTTTACTAAGCTAATTCATTTTTTAAAAGCAGCTTAGCAGAGATAACCACTCAGATGGAGATTTGAGTTCTTGTGTATGACATTCATCAGTAGAAATGAAGTACTTTGGAGATAAAAACAATCATATTGTTTCATTAGCCTGAAATATTTCAGATGGGGACAGCAATAAAAGTAGATAGCTTTTAGATACAAGCACAGCAGAAAAACTGTGTTTGACAGTAAGAGTTCAGAATGACTGGCAAATAATCCACTCTCCTAACAGAAAAAGTGGGAGCAAGGTCAGGCCAGCACATGGACCTCCTTGCTTGGCTGATGAAGGTCTTGCTGTTCTTCAAGCTCTGTGTGTTGTGCATTCTCAACACACTGAGTTTCAATGCTTTCCAGTGGTTGCTTTATCTCATAGGGAAAAGCAAACACAGTGGCAAATGTTCCATAAACTCCAAAGACAGGACCAACCGTATGATCTATACATATTATTTTCCCTGAAGGCAACTCAAGTAGGATGCTACTCACATGGAGATGTCTCAGAGTATTCTTCCGCCTTCAAACTCCTGATGAAGCATCATTCCTTATAGGAAACATTTATGAATGTCCCTTTTTCCAGGTCAAG